>NC_138342.1:6594053-7954053 GCF_046562875.1 Panthera onca
ACACAGCCCCTTCTCCCATCGTGATCACCATCGCCTTATCCCCTCCCATGCCCCCTAGGTGCCCACCAAAATACGCTACCTGCGGCTCCCCAGACAAGCTGTGTTGGGGAGAGTGCGGAGCCCCAGCCACTGCTCATGACCTACGTGACTTTGGGCAACGACTCTCTCCACGTCCACGTTCCTCACCCTACCTCATGGGTTACGGAGACAATTGTGAGAACCCACGTGAACATCGAGAACAGCAACAGACATATTAAGTATTCAACAAATGTTCTCTCTAAAGAGCACCCGGAGAGCCTGTGAAAAGTCCCGGTTCCTGGACACCGTCTGGGTTCTGTCCAGTCTTGTGCGGGGCCTACGCGTCTGCACTGCAAGCGTCCAGCTGGTCCTGGGGCAGGCAGATTGCAGGACCCTGCCTTGCTCTCTGCCCCCAAAGCCCTCGGTTCTGATACTTCCTGTCCTGGGAACACTTTATCCACACTGGACTCTTCCAAATATCAGGGCTCTGCTGAGCTGTCACCATCTCCTAGAAGCCTTTCCTGCCGTTCGGAAACGTGTTCCTTCCTCCCCAGCGTTTCCTCAAGTCTGGGGTCCCCCCTCTGCAATCGTACGGCACCCCACACCTGCCTCCCCAGATAACCTATCCTTATGTTCCATCAGGTGCGTCTCCAGCTCTGCTGTGAGCTCTGAGGGCACCACCTTATTCACCTCTGCCTGGCACAGAGCAGACACTCACCCATTAAGATCCACGCTGGCTAACCTCTGCTGCTAACAAACAACAGTTAGTGATGTCTCTTTACATCTTTTTGACAACCCCCCTCCAGCCCCACAGCTACTCTTCTAGGCCCTTTCCCTTCTCTTCATTTCCACCAGGTCTGTCTCCCTCGTCCATAAAAGTGACTGTGACCTGACTTCACCAAGAAGGTTGAGTCCACAGATAACTTGATGTAACCTGAGTGCCTTTAAATTATTTTCGTAATTCCAATTTTCTCGCTCGTCTCTCACTCGACCCCTTCAGCTTCACAGGATGAAGTGTGCCTTCCCTGCAAAGCCAGCTTTCCTCCTCCCCTTGCCCCCACCACGGGCTCCCCCAGCACTTGGCTTCATTCTCGGCTTTTTCACTGCTTTGCTCTGTCCCCAACTGGCCCACCAGTTCCTGCGAACACACCAAGACTGCCTCGCGTTGAAAAAAAGCAGAAGAAAACAGGACAAATAGGCACATCTATTCATCACAGCGCGTTTTCTGACACCCCTCAAAGCAGCCACTCCACACCCGGCTCTGCTTTCGGAGGACTCTCTTCTCACCTTGCGTCTTGCTACACACGTGCCCGCAGGGGCCGCTCCCCAGCTACAGCCTGTGGAGTGCGGTCTGCGCGCCTCCCTCTGGACACGCCTGCCTCCCCCGGGGCCCTCCTCTTACCAAGCCCCTGATCTGTTCCATCTCTATTCTGTACGTCCTCCTCTGCGAGCCCCTTACCAAGCGGTAATGTCCCTTACGATTCAGCCCCTGGGCCCCCTTCTCTTTCCCATGAAAATCACATCTACTCCTGGCCTTCATCTGCTCGAAGCAGACAACCCCAAAATGGGACACTTCAGCTTTGACCACTAGCTCCAAATGTCCAACTTTCTGCTAACCATCTCCACTGTATGACCCCTCGACTTCGAATCTCTAAAACTCACCCTTGGCTCTACACCGCATTTGGATTCCCCTATTTCTTCACGGAAAGCTTAGTTTCTGACATGTAAAGCTTGGGGTACTGGCATGATCTCCTGGTTTGAGATCAGGGTGGGATTCAAAGAAAACTAGCATTAGAGGTGATGTCACCTATAAAGAGCAACACTAAAGCACGGGGAGAGGGTTTTATCACTTAGACCAAGAATACAGAAAGGGGAGCGTTATGTCAGGTGGTGGGGCAGTGCCCCGTGTTAAATCCTCGAGGGTACCGAACAGCCAAATGATAGAGTACTCAGTTACCTACCCCTGCCCCATCAGTTGCTTGAAAAGAAAAGGATTACTGGCTTATTGTTATTACCTATCATTCACTATTTTCGGGCCAGGAACTGTGTTAAGCACATTCTATCCATTAACTCCAATAATCCGACAAGAACCCTATTATCGGCCTTCTAGAAGAGACGAAATTAAGAAATGGGGAGTTTAAATATCCTGTGTTCCAAAGCCAGGATTTAAAGCCTGGTTCCTAACCCTGGAGCCCATGCTCTGGTGCTATGCTACATCCCATGAGAAAAAGGACATTAAAAATACAACACAAAACCTTCCTCTGTAGGCTTTAACGCTAAAATGCAGCAAATGTTCTCGATCTTTAGACACTTTCCAGCTATATAGAAGTAATGTACAGTTAGAAACTGCTACACAATTTACACGGACTATGAAAATCGTAACTATTCTGTACTACTCGGTATAGTTCTCTAATGGCTTCATGACAGCAATTCTGTACCTCCCCAACAAGATTAGAGAGAGCTCTGGAAAAAGAATTTACATCTCATATTCCTCATGAGTATTAGGGGTGACAAGTGTAAATAACGACGGATCATGTACCTAAGACAGTGATAATAAAGACCCATGCTTACAAAATGCTTCTAACGTACCATGCACTGTTCTAAGCCCTTTACGCGTGTTTTTTCAGTCCCTATGCTCATCTCATACCCAGTTCATCTCATTTAATTCTCACGATAATCATAAGTACCCCTCTTAGTTTATAGATGAGGATGATGAGGCACGTGGATGATCAAAGAGGGCTACAACTCTGACATTCCTCCAAGGGGAGGTGGGATCTAGGTCTCTCCTGCCTTGAATCTGAGCAGCCTGTGTCTTAACCAACAACAGGCAAAAGTGAGGGTGTAAAGCCCTGCTCATTTCTGGGTCTGACAGCTGCCACTGTCTGTCTTCTGCAACAGTGACTCTGGAGGCCCGGGTTGGCTGTAAGGCGCCCAACTGGAGAACATGTGGAACCGGAGAAGGACTCAGCTGAGCCCAGCCTTCCAGCCACCAGACAGCAAAGCCACACCTGACTCTCCAGACCAGCCCCAGCCTCCAGGCGAGTATCACAGGAACTGAAGAATTGCCCAGTGGAGCTCTGCTTGAATTCCTGGCCCACAAAACCGTGAGAGAAAATACGTTTTTAAGCCCCTAAGTTTTGGGGTAGTTTGTTGCAACGCAAGAGACAACCTGACCGGGTACAGAGAAGTCGACACAGCTAGTGAGTAACTGATAATAAGGGGCGGAGTTCGGATTTAAACCCACGGAATGACCCCAAAGCCCGCGTGCTTAACCCCTACTCTGAGTTCCACTCGGCAGGTGAAAGGCCTTCCTCGGATCCAGTCAGTTGAGGGCCTAGGTGAGCACGGCATGTGCGAGGATGGGCAAGTGCAACACACAGTGTTGTGCTGGGGCTCAAGGGGCACAGACCGATCTCCGTGCTTGCAGCTGCTCGCTCTGTGACCAGGAACCGAGACCAGAGGACACAGACCACATCTGCCTTATGCATCAGCGCATCTCTGGTACCTAGAAGGGCGCCCTGAACACAGGGGTGCTCAATACATAGCGTCTCCACGGCTGGAGACTCTGAGCCTCAGTTTTCCGTATGTAAAAATGGAGAGGTCCCCCACTGGTTAAAGAATTCCCAAGGTATTTCCTGTTTTAAATGCTACAAATCTGCACCAAAATGTGATGGTGGGAAGATGGACGAACTGGACTCAAAGGGAAATTTGGGAAAACTTGGGAAAATATGGGAAAAGAGAACACACACACACACACACACACACACACACACACACACGAAACAGCTTACATGTGAAGAGGTGCTTGTAAAGGGAGTAAGAGCCAGAACGGAATTCTACCCTGCAGAGAGGGATCCTAGAGCAGGGGCCCTTCTGTTCCCTGGGACACTTTTCCAACTGGTCAGATACCCAGAATTTGCAGAAGTTTCTTTCCTGGGGCCACCAATGGATACTTCTCCAAAGGTCCACAGTTCACACACCTCAGCACCCACCTTGCCTTAGAGTGGTCCGCCCTTTGTCTTTGGTCATCACGGTTTTCAAATGGCTTATTCCCAATGCCCCCTGTCCCCAATCCCATGACAGAAGCAATGGCTTCAAGCAAGCAAGCCTGGTTGTCTTAGCTCTCTAGTGACTGACTCTAAGACACTATATAGGCCGACGCAGTTAAACTGACATTGTGTGCCTGACATGTGCAAGGCGTTGTGAGGATGAAACGCCTGGGCAAGATCTGTCCCCTGCCCTCCACAGGCTGTGTCTCAGTTTTCACCTCATTCATTTAACTTTATGGAGTGTCACTGTATGATCCCCACTGAGGGTATGATGGTGAACAACTCACATATGCGGCCACCAGAGCCTTCACGGACGAGGACCTCAAATCCCTCCGTTCTGACCTCAGTCTGTACTTTCCAACAGACTAAGTTCTTCTTTCCAGCTCGTTTCTTAACTCGGGCAAAGCATCCCCTGCTGGGAACTGAAGCTGCCCCCTCAAGCCACAAGGCCTGCCCTGAGCCAGGAAGACGCCGTGTGACTGACCCTAAGACGATGATCGATCTGACCTTCACTGCCCACCTGCACGCATCCGCCAACCTCTGTTCCACATTTTCCTTATATAAACCTGGAAGCCCTTCCGGCACTTTGGAGACGGTCTTTGAGCCCTAGTCCACTGTCCTGCCCGTGGTGGCCTCCCTGAAATATACTCCTTTCTTGCGTCACCGCCACTCATTTCTCTGCCTTCGGATTTCATCAGTGGTCTGTCTGGGGGGGGTCCCGAGTCAGGTGCCCTTGGACCCCGGTGCCCCAGACAGAGAATAAACAGGAACTACATGGTCCAGGAGACGCTGAAAGAGGGAAGTGCAGATTAATTTCAAGGAGGAGGGTCAGGGAGAACTTCCTCGAGGAAGAGATGTGTGCTGAAACCGGAAAATTCGATTTACCAAGAAAGACGAAAGAGGGCTCCCCCTGGGCTTCCAGGGGGGACCAAGTGAAAACACAAATGCAGCAGAGCACAAACACCAATGAGACACATGTGTGCCCTGCACACAAAAACACCTCAACCGCCCTGCTTTGAGACCTCAAGGCCATTCTGTCACTTCTGTTGGAAAATGTTTTCTTCCCTGTCCTTCCAGTGAATGCCTTCTGTTAAGGGCTGAATGGTGTTCCTCCCAAAACCCAAACGTCGAAATCCTAAGCCCTAGTACGTCATAATATCTGCGGCTTTGAGATCGGGTTTTTAAAGAGGTAATTACGTGAAGCCATTCGAGTGGGCCCTAATGCAATCGGACTGCTGTCCCCATTAGGGGAGAAAACTTAGACACCAGGAGAGACATCAGGCATGCTCCCGCATAGAAGAAAGGCCACGTGAAAACACTGCAAAAACGTGGGTGTTCTGCGGGCCAGGTGGTGCAGCCTCAGAAGAAACCATCCCGATACCTTGGTCTTGGACTTCCAGCCTGTGGTGCTGGCTACGAGGGCTTAGCAAACGGATGCACTCTCCATTCCAGCCCAACCGCGCTCACCTCCGGAGAGAAACCCTCCTTATCACCCCTCCCCCCTCCACGCCGGGTGACTGGAGCGCACATGACCGTGTCCACACCCCGTACACACTCGGTTAAGCGGCAAGCACTTAATGACCGCCCCCGTCTGCCAGCCCCCGCTGAGGACCAAGAGGAACGGCTGAACCGTTAAGCAAGCGGCGGGCACCGTGCTGAGCGCGGCGCGTTCAGCGACTCCCGGGCCGGACCGGGGACGGAGTCTCCGCGCCCGTTTCACACGCGCGCAGCCCGCGTGGAAACGAGGCCGCGCTTGGCTAGGAGCTCCGCGGCGCTCAGCCCTGCCCGCGACTACAGGGCGACAGACGGGGACAAGGAGCGCGCCACGGGGCCGAAGCGGCGGCACGGGGGGCGCAGGCCCCGCGCCTCTGGGATCGAGCGAACTCCCGCGCGACCCTCGCTCAGCCCGGGAGCGGAGGCGGCGGCGGCTCTGGGCCGGGGCCGCTCCCACCGCACCGCGCTGGGCCCCCACGCCCTCGCGAGGCCGGCCTCCCGGCCCGGCGGCCACCTACCCGCGTCCTGCCCCGCCTGCTCCTCTTCACCGGCCGCCGCCACCACCGCCCTCAGCGCCGCTCGCCGGGCCCCGCGGGCCGCGGAACCATCCCGACAACGCCCCCTTGGCCGGCGGGATCCGCCTCCGGCTTCCGGGGACGTCACTTCCGCCGGGAGCGTGGTCGCTGCGCGCAGGCGCGCGGGGCGGCCCCGAAGCGGGTTCTGCCCCTGGAAGGTCTGGAGGGAGGCGGCTGCGGCGCCGGGCCGGCGGCTGCGTTTCCACGTGCTCTCCGCGGCCGGTTGAAACCGTTGGCGGGCTCGGGCTGAGAGGTGAGGGGCGGAGGCCCAGAGGTCCGGCCCAGGAGGCTGGGGCTCAGACGGTGAGCTGGGGAGGGGGCGGCGTGGCTGACGCCCGCGTTTCCACCATGAGAGCCCCTCCTTGGGCTTACCCTCGGAAGGAGGAGGCAGTCCATTCAGATCTCGTTCGTACTCTGGGGTCGGGGATGGGGGCCTGGACTTAGGAAGACCGATTCTTCTCGGTTCTAAAACAGAAAGGTCCCCTGCCCCTGGGCAAACCAAGACGATGGGCCACACGGGACTGGGCTTCTGCGTTGTTGCAGGTCGGGGACGGGGCCCCTGAGCCCTCTGGGGAGCTCTGTCCCTAAGGAGGAGGCCTTAGGGCATAGCGGTTGAGAGCACCGTCTTGGGGTCGCTGTAACTGCCTGGGAGTCCGGGTTTGCCGCTAACTGGATGTGTGACCTTCTGCAAGTTACCTAATCGTTTGGTGCCTCCGTTTCTTGGTCTGTCAAAAAGGAGTGTTAGAGAACCAAACTTAGTACTGTCGCAAGGATCACATGAGCACAAACATATTAACCACCTATGACAGGGCTTGGCACATGGTAGGTGACCAGTTAATGCCGGGATTTTCTGCAGCATCTACCTCTGGGGAGACAGGGGAGTGAGGTGGGGTGTACTTGCAAGGCTGACTTTCCTGCAGAGGGCCCACTTGGGACTTGTACCGGCACCCCCCAGTCCCCCGGTGCCTAGCATGGTGCCTGACACGTGGTAGGCTTCCGTAGACGTTGTCACAGCGGTGGAGGGGTGCTGGTGATGTGTGTGGGGAGGTAAGAGACATGGTTCCACTTCTCCCAGCCTCAGTTTGCTCATCTGTTAAGTGGAGATGGGTGTACTTGCCTCCTAGAGTGAATCATGGAGACGCTCATCAGCCCATGTTCAGGGGCCTAGGCAAGATGGTAAACAGTGTGTGCTCCCCTAGCCTTCCTTTGCATCATACCCTTGGTTTTTTGGAATTCTCCTAGAAGGGGCTCCCGGCCCCTTGTTCCACAGATTGGAGGACTTGAAGTTCAGAGGGGACAGTGACTTGTTTGAAGTCACAGGGCTCACGGGGAACTGTGCTGTGGTTGCCCCCAGGTGGGCTGTGCCCAGCGGTGATGGGGTTTAGGTCTGTGAGAGAATGCTTTAAGAATAGTGAATGTAGTTTTTGTAAAAATAAACAATATAAAAATGTAGAGGGAGGAAGGTTTCAAAAAGGACTCCAAATTCCAATTCCAGAACTAAATGTGAGGTCATTGTACCAGGGAACAGGGTGGTAGACTAGGCACCCATGGGGTGGGGAGCCAGAGGAGATGAGCGAACTTACGAAGACAGATGGGTGGGTTGAGGGTCATGTTTAAAGAGATGTGGGTTTCGGAGGGGACTGGGTGTAATAGCATCGACGGGCAAATCAGTAGGTCACAGCAAATACCCAAATTACCCAAATTGGGTAAGCACAAATCTTTCCTATCTTATTTTTCACACGATGCTCCAAGATAGATATTAGACCCGTTTTACAGATGAACAGAATCTAGGAAGTTAGGAAACCTTGAGGTCACTTTTCAGTGAGTTCATTTTTCTGAACCAGCACAGGCTCCAGTTCATCTCTCTGGCCCTGACTCTACCGAACATTCAGCAGAACGTGGCCACCATCCTGATAAGGGAGCTGAGGTGCCCCAAGTCCCTCACAAGTCCGCGTGCCCTTATTGTTGCTGCCTGCTACCCCTCCACTCCGCATCCGTTTCCAGTACCTGACATCCTCAGCTGTGACCCCGGTGGTAACCTTGCCCAGTGTGTGAGGATCTGGGAGTCCTTACGGTCCAGAATGGAAGGTCATTTGTGGAGCCTTTGATTTTTTTCTTTCTTTTTGGATGAGGGTCTCAAGGTCCCATGTGCCGAGTAACGGCCAAGCAAATGGCCAAAGACGCTGACAAGTCCGACAGGCCGGGCAGAAGCTTTGGACTTGTCTCAGGCTACCTCTGCCGCTTCCCGTGTCTCCGGCCTGATCACTTAGCCTCTCTGAGCCTCAGTTTTCGGTCACAGATGTTGGGGTGGTGGTATGATCAGACCTGTTCTGGAGGTGTTGGGTACAGTTGTGGCTGTAAATGTGAAATGATCGTATTCTGTAATTTGTCATCTTTCTCTTGGGTTTTGGCATGTGCTGAGAGCTCAGTAAATTGACCAGAGAGAGGAGCAGACAGCTAGAAGCACACCCAGGGCCCGGCCCCCTTGGGGAAGGCACCCAGGTATATGTGGATGCTGACGCATAGTTGGCATTGAGCACAGGTCTGCTGAAATGAATTACAGTGACTTACCTGGGGTGAGAACCCGAGCACGCTCGCAGCCAGTCCGGGAACACTGCCTTCTCTTCATGTGTCCACATTTCTAAAAGGAAGAGCACCGAGGATCTCTGTACTGGGACCTGGCCTTGGGCACAGTGCGCAGGAGAGCCAGACAGGGAAAAAGGGACTCTTAGGTCCGGCCCCCATGAAGCAAGCCATCTCTTCACACATGGGGCTAGACATTGAAATACATAATAACCGAGCCCTGCAGACAAGGTGTCCTAAACGTCTTAATGCAGCTTGTCCGGCTTTCCAAATTTCCAAAGTATAAGTGTTACAAATTTACCAAAAACGCCATTTGAAAGTTGACTTAAACTTCTTTCACGTTTATTTAGTTTTGTGAAGTTTGAAAGTAATTTTTTGTCTTCGGCGGTGACTGCTGTCTTCAGTTAGAGGGCCGGAATTTTCAGAAGGCATCTTTTTGTAAGTTTGTGGCACTTAACTGCTGCTGAGATTGTTAAGCGCAGGCAGACTTGGGACACCCTGGCTGCCATGCAGTTAGGATGGTTTGGAAATTGCTGTTCTTTGCAGTCCCCCCCCCCCCCACCCCCGTACGGACCCACCCAAGTGTTTACGGCACACAGGAGAGGTGTTCAGATGTGAGGCATCCTCAAGGTCCTTGGCTAGCGCTGGGGTGTCCTCAGGGCTCTATGTAAGGGAGGGGTAAGCTCCTTACAAACCTTATCTCATTAACAAGCGGGTGACCGCACGGGCCCCATTGCAGATCCAGTGTAAAAATGCAGCAATGGTCCTGAAAATCCTGAGGCGCTGAGAGACTGGGTTCTATTCTGCTTTTTTAAAAAAAATAACAGGTTTTAAAATGTGGACCTTTGCCACCAAAGACCAAATGAAAACGGTTGACGGGGTAATTTTCCAACGGACACGTGAGCAAATTCCAATCCTCTCCTGAATTGATGTTTACACCATGTGTGGCTAATCCCCAGAGGGATGACACGTTTTGCACAGATATTCCTGGCGTCTTTTTGGTCAACATCACTGGCTTCTTTCAGTGGTTACCTTTTGTTTCCAGCTGTCCTTCCCAGGCCTTTAATTCCTGACCTTCAGACTGAGTCTCCCAGTTGGATCTCAAAGCTGGTCGAAACCTTCTCTCGTCCCCTCTTCCCCCCGGATCGAGAAACAGAACAGACCTCTTCGCTCAAAGTCAGAAAGGTCTAGGCCACAGGTTTAGTTTGAGGTGGTATTTTTCATAGTTGGATCTCATAATGAAAGTATTTTTAAAATTTTCGGCAGATAATTTGGTTTAACACAGCTGCTTGTTCATTGCGGGTACAATGGCCGCCCGTTTCTTGGTGACTAACTAAGGATTCGCTCTTGTTCTTACACAAAGGTGCCCCCGCAGACTGTTGAGTAATCTGTTGGTTCTGGTTCTAGCCTTTGTTCTCCCTTGGGAGGCAGGGCGGCCCATCACTTGCCCGGCATTGTTTGAGCAGAGCCATCTGCTGTGTGCAGAATGCCGGGCTTGGAGGGAGCTGGCTCGTGGTTCACGTGACGTCAGCTCCCCAGGACTGGTGACTGGTTGACGGATGAGAAGATGGTCATCGTCGCCGCACGTCCCAGAACCACCACCACGTTTCCTCCGGACTCAGTGCTAGGCTGTGGCTGACCACATGCCCTCCCTTGCCAAGCTATACTGATGGCAAGCTGAGGAGGGGGACGCGGAGTGGGGACCTGTGTGTGTATGTAGCGTATCAGGCAAGGCTGATGTCCGACGGTGCCCACGGGGCAAGAGGCTTCCACGAGAGACGGCTGGGCCTTCGTAAACCCCGGGTGCAGCCAGGATGTACATTTCCATTCGAGGCCGGATGGAATGGAATTACCCTGCACCTTCCTTATGCGTGACCTCTCTGGCAGTGACCCAGAACATGGGAGTGGAGGGGAGAGAGTGATTATGTGCATGGGAATTCTCTGGGAATGCAGCCGCTCATCTGTGCTTAAGGATTTCTGTATGAGTCAAAGCGCACTGGTTTACTTGACCCTTACCTTCGCCTTTATAAGGAGGAGGAAGGTGCTGGGTCAAATAGTTGTCAGTATTTTTGCCGTGCAACTTACTTATAACCTAAAATGACAACACTCTAAAACTCTAGTGGTTAAAAAATTATGTAGCCGTGGAAAGTTACTGTGACTCCTATAACACTTTCAGATGAATTTGTGTTTTGTCAAGCACAATAGCCTCTCCATGAAATCTATAAATGGTAGTTACGTATTTGCACAGACATACTAAATCTTGAGGCAGTGCTTGGGACACGTGGGTGTGTGAATGCCCTCCGTTAATTCAGTGCCTAGCAGCTGGGACCCCTTGATATATAAGAAGGTTCTATAAGAACATATTCCATAAGAACGTTCCCCTTCTTCTTCTCCTCCTCCTCCTCCCCCTCCCCCTCCCCCTCCTCCCCCTCCTCCCCCTCCTCCCCCTCCTCCCCCTCCTCCCCCTCCTCCCCCTCCTCCCCTCCTCCTCCCCCTCCTCCCCCTCCCCCTCCCCCTCCTCATTCTCCTCATTCTTCTCCTCCTCATTCTTCTCTTCCTCCTCCTCCTCCTCCTCCTCCTCCTTCTTCTTCTCTTTCTCTTTCTCTTTCTCCTTCTCCTTCTTTTTCTTTTTAATCTTTACTTCTTTATTTTTGAGAGAGACAGCACAAATAAGAGGGGGGGCAGAGAGAGAGAGAAGGAAACACAGAATCCGAAGGAGGCTCCAGGCTCTGAGCTGTCAGCGCAGAGCCTGGTGCAGGGCTCAAACCCATGAACTGTGACATCATGACAGGAGTCAAAGTCGGATGCTTAACCAACTGAGGCACCCAGGCGCCCCTGTGGTTCCACTTGTTTATTGATCCAACAAGAAGTCATGTGAAAGAGGCCCCTCCCTCCCTCCCCTACTCCCTGTCCACTAAGACTGAGGGGCACATCCTCATATTTCAACATCTGGATACATAGTAATGCCTATATGAATGTTTCCTGTGCTCTCAGAAATTTTTAGACCCCTTCTCCATTTTCTAAACCTTCCTGAATTCCCTCCTATGTTTTTGTTGTGTTTGGTGATCTGGAATAATTTCCAGTTCACACCTAACAGCACAGGGATGGAGGGCAAGCCAGCTTAACATTATTAGGAACGGTAAGACATTTTAAGATGTTTTGCTTAATGCCCCCAAAACTCTTCCTCCCTGGAGCCAGCCTTCCAAATTTAAGTCCTCATCTGTTACTGTGTGACCTTAGGCAAGTTACTTCATCTCTCTGTTTCCATACCCGGTGTAAACTGTACACAATAATAGGCCTTCCCTCCCGGGGTTGCTATGAGGAGTAAATAAATTACTATGTGTAAAGCTCTCAGAACCGGCCTGGCACACGGTGAGGTAACTGGGCTTAACAGATGGTAATTACGACTTGACTTAGCCTTGTATGTGGATTGCTCGTCAACTTAGATTCTGTTCTTTGTAGCTATTTTCACGTGAAACTATGGTTGAAAAGTGAGCGGTAGGATTGTTTATTGGGAATGAATGCTTCAGATTACAATGATAATTATTTTTTCCATTCTTTTCATGTTCTCTTCGGACAGCGTTCTAAACCTAACTTGGATCGAGAATACGTAACCATTTAGCTAAAAATGGTATTTTTTACATGCAATGCATGTGGCGAATCTGTGAAGAAAGTGCAAGTGGAAAAGCACGTGGCCGTTTGCAGAAACTGTGAGTGCCTGTCTTGTATTGACTGCGGTAAAGATTTCTGGTAAGTTCTACCTAATTCATGTAGATCGTAGTAAAGACCCAGACCAGTCTGGGAAGCCCTGGGCCCCATGAGGCCTTAAAAAAAAAAAAATGGAGGCATATTGGAGCAAAGAAATTAAGAAAACAATTAAAAGTGCTCTGCAGCCTGTTTGCTCTCCAAGGACAATCCGAAGAGAAGACAGAGGGAGGGGCGAGGGTGTGGGGAGCATGTGGTCCGTCGGTGGCGCTCGGCGTTACCAGACCCTGAGAGGTGACCACCCAGAGTAAGGCTACAGGGGCATGGTGGGCTGGCCACATCGAAGGGGTGGATTAATGAACCAGAAACTGGTGGGGGCAGGGAGGAGAGACGGGGTCCCCCCGCACAAGCTCGCAGGTGATGGTAGGAGCGAGCCCCCGGCCCCCGGGTGCGTCTGGTACTTCCGCTGAGGGCTCTCTGGACAGGGGAGGACTTCGGGGGTGGGGGCAGGCCAGATTTTTCACTGGCTTCTCTCCTCTTTGGGGTGGGTCACGGGTCATTGTTTGCAGGTGGCTCCCCTCAGTCCTCGGTTGCCTCCCCTCCGCTTCGCAGGGTTTAGGTGCAAAGGTGGCTTTTGGTGCCTCTGCCTCAGTGTCCTGTGTGGTATTTCGATTGATATTTACTAGCAGTCCATTTTAATTTCATTCTCAAGCAGTGATTTTTTTCAAAAAAAATTTTTTTTTTGAAAACTGCTAAAGTCTTTGTTCATACCTAATCCTAGGGGGAAGCCTGACCTATAACACAGGGGAAAATGGTTTTTTCTCATTGAGAGACTTTGTCCCCAGACTGGTCCCAAACATTTCCCCGAGGGTCCCGTGGGGCTTCCAAGTGATTGTAAGAGACAGAATCAAGTTTCCTTGTGTTCTGAGACTTGGCAGTCTAGGACTTTTTAGTGACAAGATAGCACCATTTTACTTTAGCTTTTAACTTCTTGTACAACTAATTACTGATTGCCTACTGTATACCCAGGAAATCATACAGACTTTGTTATTTAAAATAAAGCCACCCTATTGCAGAGAATTATTTTTATTTCTTGTATTCTGCATATATTCACTTACGAGAAAAAAAAAAGTACTGCTTGTCAATTTGGTTTAAGACGTTTGTATCTGAAACGGGGTGGAAGGTTTGGCTGTGGGCTCTACAGGAGGACGGACAGTGCGCCTGCCCTGCCCGGAGGTTATAAACAGTAAAACCACATGGAGGGCAGAGGGTAGGAGCAGCATGTGAGCAGGAGCCTCCGCTTGGAGAGTGGGTCTGACTGTGGAACTTTGTATCGCTTTGAAGGGGTGACGACTACAAAAACCACGTGAAGTGCATCAGTGAAGAACAGAAGTATGGTGGCAAAGGTTATGAAGGTAAAACCCACAAAGGCGATATTAAGCAGCAGGCATGGATCCAGGTAAGGTCTTTCTCGTTCATCAGGTAGCTGCTTCTGACCTCTTCCACTTTCTTTGGAAGCCTGAGAATAAATGCACCGTACGTGCAGACAAGATGCACAAACATCGCGTCTTAGGACAGACGGAGGCGGAGCTGCTGGGCCTTGACAAAGAGTTCTTTATTTCTCTGTGGATACGGCTGCAGTGCGTTTGGTCTTTAATGCGTACATTCTGCGGATTTCTTGCAAAAATGTTTTAGAATTCTCACTTTCCCTTGGCTACGAAACGGAACAGAAGCTTTCTAATCTTCATCTGCTTCTAGGGATCGGCTTTTTATCACTCAAACCATGTTTTGCTCCGTCACGTCTGCCAGTCGTCAGAATTGGGCAAAACAAAGTTGTTTTCATGAAGAAAAGGAATTTTCTACTTGAAGCAAATGGAAACATGCACAGTAAAAATGGCAAGAGCAGCAAAGTCCCTAATTCACCGAGACGTATAGCTTCCAGGGTGTTACTCCCCATTCACAGAATAGTTAGGAGAAAGGATTCAGAACGGAAGGTAGGAGAAAGAAAAGACAAATGCCATCTTTGTGGAAATTCTCTACCCTCCTGGAAACTGGATACGTAGTAGTTGACTCCCTTCGATGATAGTTTAAATGTGAGTTTTCTGGTGTTCACTGGCTTACCGAGTTAGCAGACTCCTGGGAAGGGAAGTCTTCCCGTTCACAAAGGACTAATGACTGAGTCAGCCCAGTGCAGATACAGAAGCTGGTAAAACTGCTTATTTTAACTAAGATAGATCGGCTGGTGACCGTCAGCCTCACTTTGGGGCTCATACTGTATCTTAATCCTCCCCAGGAAGAGGTGACCTTCTAGGTCCTGAGCTTGAGGTACCTGGGTGTAGGAGTTACGTCAGGCTTGCATGACACCCTCTAAAGCAGGGCCAGCAAACGCCAGACAGCCCGATGCAGCCGCGCCCATTTGTTTCCATATGGTCTGTTGGTGCTGGGAGTTGCAGGGGCATCGTTGAGTAGTTGGGGCAGAAACTGGACGGTCTGCAAAGCCTAAAATCTTTATTACCTGGCTCTTTTCAGAAAAGGTTTGCTGACCCCTGCTGTACACTGTCAGGCTTCTGTGGCCGCACCGCCGTATTATGGGTCGAGTTCTCCTTCGGGTGCTGTCCGGGTCCACTGGTCCGCTAGCCGTCTGATTCCTCCCGGAACCCCTGGTTGACAGTGAAAACAGATGGGGAGCACTAAATGTGCTGCGCTGGCTGTTCTCCCATAGGGAAAAAGCCTCATAGGGAGTTTCCTTACACCCCTAAAGCCTTCAGTTTTAAAGACCAATTTTGGAATCCTGTCAGTGTTCCAAAACTGAGCATCCTTCTAGATGTCTCTGGGCTTACACACAGGGAGTGGATAGACGGGTCGGGGAAAGATCGGCCACTTGCTTGGGTCACGGCGTTTGCCACTAAACTTTGTCACCAGCGCCCTGTTCTGACCCACATGCCGCTCGGGCGGGTGCCCAGCCAGCTTCACTTCTTCCTCGTTCACGTTTGCGTCGTGGTCTTAATTTGTTTTCTGCCTGGGTGCCGAGAGAAGCTTTGTCCTGTCCTCATCTCGGTATCCTGTATCCATTTCTTCAGGTCTGTGTATATATAGCCTTAATTCTTTCCTAATGCAGGGACACCGTCCTGCGCTCTGTGTTTCATTCTCTTGGCTCATCGAGGACCGTTTTTCTTGTGTACGGTCACTTCCTTAACTTTAATAATTCTCTTTTTCCTCTGCCTTCAGTGATATTGCCATAAGCATCTTCTCAAGGTCGCTAATTTAGGTCTCATCCCTGTTCTGTTCCTGCTACTTCAGACCTTATTTATTAGATCTTCGTGTCTTGGTCCTCAAGTAATTTCCTGGTCTGGATAATATCCATTTTTGTCGGATTCTTTTGATCACTTGTGTATATTTTTTTCCAAGATTTTAGAAAATTGTGGTAAGTGGCAAGTTAAGCACGACATAGTTTACCATTTTAACCATTTTTAAGTACACAGTTGAGGACATTCACACTGTTGTGCAACCGTCACCGCCATCCATCGCCAGAACTTGTTCACCTTCCCAGACTGAAACTCCGTCCCCGTTAAATTAAACACGGACTCCTCATGTGCCCTCCGCCCCCAGCCCCTGGACCCTGCCATTCCGCTTTCTGCCTCTATGAATTTGACTGCTCTAGGGACTTCATATACGCAAAATCATGTAGCGTTTGTCCTTTTGTGACTGGCTTATTTCGCTGAGCACAGTGTCCTCCAGGTTCGTCAGTGTTGTGGCAGGGGTCAGAATGTCCTTCCCATTCAAGGTCGAGCAACATGCCGTTGTGTGGACGGACCACGTTGTGTTTATACGTCCATATGTTGGTGGACACTTGGGTTGCTTCAGCCTTTGGCTATTGTGAATAATGCTGCTGTGAACACGGATGTTCACATATCTGTTGGAGTCCCTGCTCTCAGTTCTCTTGGGCCGTGCACCCAGAAGTGGAATTGCTGGGTTTTTTAACTTTTTGAGGAACCGCTCTCCTGTTTTCCATACGGCCGCGCCATTTTACGCTCCCGCTAGCAGCACACAAGGTTCCGGTTCCTTCTCATACTCCCCAGCACTTTGCGGTTTTTTTGATAATAGGCGTCCAAGGGGGTATGACGGGGTGGTTTTGATTCGCATTTCCCTAGTGATAATGATGATAAGTATCTTTTCATGTGTTACTGGCCATGTGTACATCTTCTTTGGAGAAATGTCTATTCCCAGCCCTTTCCCCATTTTTTAATTTTTTTTTTTTAATGTTTGTTTGTTTTTGAGAGAGAGAGGGAGCGTGAGCGGGGCAGGGGCAGAGAGCAAGGGAGACAGGATCTGAAGTGGGCTCTGTGCTGACGGCAGAGAGCTCACCACAGGGCTCGAACTCATGAACCACAGATTATGACCTGAGCTGAAGTTGGATGCTTAACTGACAGAGTCACCCAGCACCCCAAGGTTGTTTGTTTCTCACTGTTGAGATGTAGGAGTTCTTTAAATATTCAGGATATTAATGCCTTATCAGATAAACGATTTGCAGATATTTTCTCCTGTTCTGTGAATTGCCTCTTCACTGTTGACAGTGTCTTTGATGTACAAAATTTTTTTAATTTTTATATAGTCCTGCTTTTTTGCTGTTGCTCTTTGTGCTTTTGGTGTCATGTACAAGAACAAGAAGTCATTGCCAAATCCACTGTCATGACACTTTACCCCTCTGTTTTCTTCTAAGGATTTTATGCTTTTAGCTCTTCAGGTTGGGTCTTTGATCCATTTTGAGTTAATATTTATGTGTAGTGTTAGGTAAGAGTTCAACTTCATTCTCTTCCGTGTGGATATCCGTTTGCCCCAGCACCATTTGTTGAAAAGACTGTTCTTACCCCACGGAATGGTCTTGCCACCCTTTTTGAAAACCATTTGCCCATATAGACGAGGTCTGTTTCTGGGCTCGCCACTGCATGGGCTGACATGCCCATCTTATGCCAGTGCCATGCTTTTTTTTGATTACTCTAGCTTTGAAATCAGAAAGAATGAGACCTCCAACTTTGTTCTTTTTCATGATTGTTGTAGCTATTTGGTGTCCCCTCAGATTCTATGTGAATTTTAGGATGGAGTTTTCTATTTATACAAACAAACAAACCAACCCAAATGTCAATTGGATCTTCATAGGGATTGCATTTAAATCTGTACCAGTCACTTTGGTTAGTATTGCCCTCTTAATATTAAGTCTTCCGATCTACAGACACGGGATGTCTTTCTATTTATTTGTGTCTTCTTTCATTTCTTTCAGTGTTTTATAGTTTCCAGTGTACAAGTCTTTCAGCCCCTTAATGATTAAGTTTTTTAAGGACTTTATTGTTTTTGATGCTATTGTAAATGGAATTGTTTTCTCAGTTTCCTTCTCAGCTTGTTGGTGTATGACATCTAGACCTGAATTTTCAAGTGTGGATTTTGAGTCCTATGGTGGCTAAATTTGTTGGTCCTCCTGGGATCTTTAGTGGAATCTTCAGTGTGTTCTACATGTCAGATGAAATCATCTGTGAACAGAGATGGTTTTCCTTCTTCTTTTCTAACCTGGATGCCTTTATTTCTTTTTCTTGCCTAATTGCTCAGGCTAGCACTTCTGGCACTATGGTGAACGCGTAAGCATAGACATGAATACAAAATCTGGCCTTGAACTGCAAAACCTCTAGCCATAGAAGGACACTTAACCTGGCTTTCGTGAAACTCTTGTGCCAGTTGTTTATTACTTGTTTTATTTTCCTTTTTATAGAAAATTAATGAATTAATAAAAAGACCCAACGTGAGCCCCAAAGTGAGGGAACTTTTAGAGCAAATTAGTGGTTTTGACAACGTTCCCAGGAAAAAGGCGAAATTTCAGGTATGGATGGGATATGCCTTCCCTGGATGGAGGGGATGGCGTGGCCCAGTGACTGAGCCTGCGGGCACCTGTCAGAACGGGACAAGTCAGGTTTTTTTGTGTGTCTGTTCCTTACAGAACTGGATGAAGAACAGTTTAAAAGTTCATAATGAGTCCATTCTGGAGCAGGTGTGGAGTATCTTTTCTGAAGCTTCTGGCAACGTAAGTCAGATCTAATTTCAGATTTGTAGTGTGGCAAAAATGATTGGTAATAATGAATGGGAATGTCTTATTTTTGGAGGTCAAGACAGCCTTCTTTTTCAGAGAGCCTCTTTGTGCCTTCATTTATGGGAAAGAATAAACTGAATGCACTGCAGAGAAGATTTCCTTATTGTGCAGAGAAAGGTATTTAATCCAATGTTTGATAATGGTACCGGCTAACGTGAAATGGCTTGCTTAGAAATCAGGCAGTGGGATGTACAGGAAGGAGCAGGAACTTGGGGTGTCTGACAGACCTGGTTTGAATCCCTGCTGTGCTGTTGGCCAAACGTTTGATCTTGGGCACTTTATTTAACCTCTCTGAGCCTCCGTTTCCCAGTCTTAAAAGAAAAGAAGACTTAAAGAAGTCCAACTCATGCACCGATTTGGGACTTAGTGACTGATCTCGTGCTGGGCCCTGAACAAACACCGTAAAATAGCTCAGGCAGTGACACAGCCAGGAAGAAAAATAAACCGTGAGGACATAGGGAGTGACTGGGGGTTCCTTTAGGCGAGGGGTTCACAGAAGGCGCCATACATGCATTAAAGCAGCCGAGGCTCTGGAAGCATCCCTCCTCGTGCCCGGGCTTCGTGGGCATCCGATGCGCGTCTGTCTCCTTCCTTCTGTGGAGTGGGAATCCCTCTGGCGTAATCATCCGCCGCCTGTCAGGTTCCATCTGAGAGACCCCTCGGTGTGGAGCACATGCAGAGTCTTGGTCTGATACCGTGTGGCCTCCTTTTGGTGACGTTGTTAATTAAAAACATTTCCCCATTAGTTCACCTGCACCTTGCTCCTCTTTGGAGCCTCTACCCCATCTGTAGACTGAAATCAGTAGCAGTTTTCAAAAACAACAATGGGGTTTTCCCTTTTTTTTTTTCCCAAGTAGGCTGCACACCCATCGTGGGGCTTGAACCCACGACCCCGAGACCAAGAGTTGTGTGCTCCACCAACTGAGCCAGCCAGGTGCCCCCGACAGTGGGGTTTTCTGACCATCTTTTATTCTATTCACCGTGCCAGGAGTTGACTGACTTATAGAGAGAACAGTTTGGGCAGCAAATTGGAATAAACGGTGAAACTATCCTGTCGTGGCTCTTCCAGAACAGACAGATTGGGCCTTTGGAATCTCATAAGCAGTCGTGTATGTGCCAGCTTTGCTCAGGGGCCCCGCTGAGCTTCTCTGCGGTCTTCTAGTACGTGTGCTGCCGGAGCACGCCCTGTGACCAGTCGTTTGATTAGCGTTTCGGTGGTACTGTTTTTTAAGGATTATTTCCATTATTTTAAGTAAGAATCAAAGATTTGGGATTACTTCGTTCACTGCAGAGTTTTTTTTTTTAAAGTTGTTTCTGATTTCCCTTTCGAAGCTGTGAACATATTAAGTCAATGAATAATCAGTGCGCAGCCCGTGGCCAACTGAGCTCTGTAAAACACGGCTTTTGTTTTGCCTCTGCCCTGTGACCTTCACGGCACAACCCAGTGTGAGTGGTGCGGACGGCTCTGTGGCCCCGTCCGTACACACCTCTGGTGTTCATCCCTCCCGTTACTATGTGCTGGGCATCCAGCCGGAGGCCCTGGATTCTCTGCTCCTGGTGGGGGGGGATTTCCTGTGCCCCAGGACAGCGTGCCTGGTCCCCGCGCACACAGCTGTAACGAGGCCAAAGTCTTGCCCTCACAGAGCTGTGTTCCAGTGCGGGACAGATGATGGCGTATGCAGGTCCCGGCCCTGATGGCAGGACAGGGCGCGGAAGCCCTAGGAGAAACGGTAGGCGAGAGGAGGGGCTCTGTTAGGAAAGAGGGTCGGTGCAGGTGTCTCTGAGGAGAGCCTGGAACGAAGCAGAATATGGGCAATGAGTTTGTCTACCCATCACCGAGTAGCTGCCAGATGGGGTGCGTGTGTCCCTCTCCCTGGGTGCGGAGGGGAGGCCCCAGCTAGAGACTTGGTCTGAACGGGGCCGAAGGCGGGTTGAGGCGTGTGGCTCTCAGTGGTCATAACAGTGCCTTCCCATAAGCTAGGAAGGAAATTGTAGGCTAGGAGTCAGGCGACTTGGGCCGCTTCTTCCTCCTGACTTTGTTCCTGAGCCCACTGCCTGCCTTCGTGCCATGCGCCTGGCCTGGCTGGTGTCTCTGACCTGCTGGGGAAACGCAGACGCTGTGCTCTCAGCCCGGAGTTGAGCACTGAGTGAGGCGTGACCTTTGTAGAGCGTCTGTACTTGAGCGAAAGCCAGTCCTTGTTTTGGCTCAGTTTGGGGGACAGTAGCTCCCTCCTTGAGACCTACTGTCCCAGATGAAGGAGACTGGAGGTGACTGGTCTGTCACCTGGCTGGTAACTAACGGAGATGGGTCTTGGGCGCTGACATCCGGTGGTTCCCGCCGCACCCGAAGCAGCCCCATCCAGACGCATTAGGACTCACCAGAAGCTCAGGACATTGCTGGGGTCATCCTTGAGAAGGGGCTGACATAGAGACCAGCACAGATTCAGGGTCAGGGAGTGCAGCCGGCAGTGGCACTCATTTTGCTGGGGTCGTTGTTCTCAGTCGGATCTGTGCACTGGCTTGAATAAGGTAGAGTGTGGCTTGTGGTTCCCTAGCTTTCTGTGGCTCCCTGTGCCCCATGCTTCCCACTCTGCGGGTCCACACTCCATCCAGGTGTCCCACATCCCTTCCTCAAGGGCAGTTCCTCTGTTCTCAGTGAGTAGATTGTGCTGGTCCAGTGCTCCAGAGTTTACAGAACCTTTCCTGGAAGTGGCTTATTTAAGCATCCTCGGTCTGCTCGTCCTTACTCAGCACCGTGAGCTGCTAAGCACATGACATAACTTTCCGTTTTATTCGCCCATGAACCATATGACTTTCATTCCACTACCTTTCATTTTATCAGTGAGGAAGTTGGTTCGGAGCAGATAAATAACTTGCCCTGAGTCACCCGGCTCGGAATTAACAGAGCTGGTGCTCGAACCCAGGTCTGCAGATGCATAAATCCAGTGGTTTCCGCCACACCAATGTGCTCATCTTCTATCAGAAAGGTGGAGAGTGAGCCAAAGTTAAAGGTCTAGCTTAAGTGACATAAGGATTCTTCACTTTCCCAGCGGAAGGAAAATGTCTATGAAATGCAGGGTGGGGTGTGGGCTCGGGGGGAAGGTTTTTTTTCCCATTTGATATGTTTACTGCTACGTTTTAGCTCTTGGCGGGGGAGGCGGTCACAGTAAAATGGTAAGTAGTAGACATTTTTCTTGGAACGGTTTGCTCAGTAGATACCTGCTAATGACGTGCACGAATGTCCGGAATGAGTATTTATGTGTCTCTCGGTTTTGCTTAATAATAAGGAACCGGTCAGTAAGGGGCAGGACCGACAGCCACTCAAGCAAGGGGCCAACCCGCCCGGCGCAGAACTTTCCACGAAGGTTCCAGCCTCCCAGACAAATGACACCCCGGAAAAGCAAGCAGAGGTGAAGAAGAATAAAAGAGAAAGGAAGGAAGAAAGGCAGAAGAATAGAAAAAAAGAGAAGAAAGAACTAAAATTAGAAGGCCACCAGGAGAATTCAAGGGGTCAGAAGCCTAAGAAGCGCAAAACAGGGCAAGAGCGAGAGGCCGATCAGGAGGCTGGAGGGCAGGCCCCGGGCTCTGCAGGGGAGAAGAGCCAGAGCGAGGGGGGCAAGGCCAAGGGGGCGGCGGACGGAGCCAGAGACGCCAAGGAGGAGCCGACGAAGCCGCCGCCCGGGAAGAGAAAGAAGCACGTGGACGGTACGTGGCTGGCGTTTGCTCTGGGCTCTGGTACAAGGGTCGGAAAGCAGTGAATTTGCGTCAGACCTCGCGTTTGGAACAAGTAAGGCAAAGAGCGTAAGCTTTGGGATCGGGCCAACCCGGGCGCAGGTGACGGCACCCGTCCACTCGCCGTGTGCTCACCTGACCCCGAGGTGGAGAAGCCCGCGGTGCTGGGTGCCTGGGGAGCGGGTCCTCCTGGCGGATGCACCGGGCCTGGCCGTGCGTGGCGTTCATTAAATGGCAGCCGCTGTCATAAATGCAAAATCTTGTTCTCGCGTTTACTCTTTCTACTTTCCTAGATGAAGCAGATACTAAGAAGAAAAAGAGGAAGCTCTCAGGACATTCTGAGGGTGGAGAACCGGAAAACCATGGGGCTCCTGCAAAAGGTATCGCCGCCATCCTTTGGAGACGTCTGCCCTTGAGGGTGTGGGGGGAGGAGGTGACCCGGGGCCTTCAGGCGGATCATCCCCTCCGGAGGCACGGGGAGGGGTGGCTCCAGAGGGGAGAAAGGAGCTGTGTGAGCCACTCCGCAGCGTCTGTCTAGCTCTAAGGGGAAGATGGTCTGGACTGGAAACCCATTCTCTTTGGAACTGCAGATACACCCAGCACGGCTTTCTGGGACCTCGTTCCCTTTCCCTGCTTCCCTCCCCCCTGCCCCTCATTACTCTCCCGGAAGTACCCGCCACACTTAGCTGCCCCGCCCCCCACCTCCTCTTGTTCCCAGGGTCTCTGTCTCCCTCAGTGTGTCCCTGTCAGAATCCAATTCCTGGCCTTTAAAGGTCCCCTCAAACGCTGCCTCCTCCACAGAGCTGCCCCCACTTCCTCCGGCCTGAAGCATTCCCTGGGGCCCTGCTGATGCAGAACAGACTCGAGGACTCACCCGGGAGGGGAGGCTTTACTAATGGGGGTTCAGTAACTGCCTGAGCTGGGTTACACCTCTTTGCCTGGATCCCCCCCATTCCCAAATTGGGCTGCATGAGGCCTTTTTTTTTTAATTTGTTTTGAGAGGATAGTAGATTCACATGCAGTTGTAAGAAATTATAATAGAGACCTATGGATACACGCCCTTTGCCCAGCTTCCTGCTAGGGCCACAGCGGGCACAACTATCCTGTCTCCACAGGGTGCTGACGCTGACCCAGTCAGGAGACCGACGTTTCCATCACCACAGGGAGCCCTCTGTGGGCCCTTTTATAGCCATGCCCTTACCCGCCACCCCGCCTGCCCCCCACAATCACTAATCCGTTCACCATTTCTGTACTTCTGTAGTTTCAGAACGTTACCTTACCTAAGTGGCATCATCTAGTATGTGAATTCTTGAGATTACCACTTTTCCCTCAGCATTATTCTCTGGAGACGCATCCAGGTGGCTGCATGTGTTGGTAATCCAGTCCCTCTGCTGTTCAGTAAGCCCGTGGCGTGGACGTACCCCCGTTCGTCTGACCACTCCTCTCTTGAAGGCCCAGCCTCCACTTGCTATAAATAAGCTGCTGTCAGCATTTACGTACAGGTTTTCATGTGAACGCACATCACTTTTGTGGAAGAAACGTCCAGGAGTGCAATTGCCGTGTGGTGTGGTGACTGCGTGTTTGGCTTTTAAAGAAACCGCCAACTTTTTCTAGAGTGGCCGTACCATTTTATAATCGCCCCAGCGGTGTGTGCCTCACCCAGTTTTCCCACATCTCCGCCAGGGTCTGGTGGTGGTACTTTGTTGTTGTTGTTTTTTGTTGTTGTTGTTAGCTATCCTGATAGGCATGTGGTAATAGCTCGGGTGATTTTGTTTATCCCTAATGATGTTGAGTATCTTTTCCTGTACTTATTCGCCATCTGTATATCTCTTGATATTGAAACGTCTGTTCACGTTTTTTGCTTATTTTCGAATTGGATTTTCTTTTTTACTGTTAACTTTTGAGAGTTCTTTATGTATTCTATTCTAAATACTAATCTTTTGTGGGATGTGGGGTTTGCAAGGTTTTTTTTCCCCTTCAGTCTATAGCTTTCTTATCCTCTTGACAATCTTTTATAGAACAGATTTTTTTCATTTTGATTTAGTTTAATTTGTCCATTTTCCCTTTAATAGGTCATGCTTTTGGTGCCAAATCTGAGAACTCTTTGCTTAACCCTAGATCCCCAAGAGTTTTTTTCCTGGGTTTTTTTTCTAAATGTTTTACAGTTTAACATTTTACTCTTGATCTTAAGCCCGTGATCCATTTTGAGTTGATTTTTATGTAACGAATGAGACTTAGTACAAGGTTCATTTTTGTGCCCATCAGTGTGCTATTATTCCGGCACCGTTTGCTGAGAAGGCCCTCACTGAATCACTTTTGTACCTTCGTCAGAAATCAGTTGTGCATATTTGTGTAGTTCTGGGTTCTTGATTCTGTTTCGTTTGCCTGTATGTGTGCCCCCTACCAACACAGTCTCGATCGCTTTAACTCTATCTGAAGTCTTGAAACTGGGCAGGCTTTATTCTTTGTCAGAATTAAGTTTTAGAATAATCTTGTTGAGATCTACAAAAACTCTTCCTGTGATTATATAGAATATGTATGATTTTGTAGATTTCCTTGGGATTTTCTTTAGAGGTAATCACGTCATCTTCAAAAAGGGGCAGTTTTATTTCTTCCTCTCGGATCCATAGCACTGCTCTTTCCTTGCCTTGTCTTCTTGCATTGGCAAGAATTTCCACCACAGTGTTGAGTAAAAGTGATGAGAGCAGACAGCCTTGCTCTGTGCCTGATCGAAAGAAACATTATATCTTTCACTTTAAGTCACGTTAATTGGAGGTTTTTGGTGGATGCTCTTTATCTAAAGTTGAAGGAGTTCCCCTGTATCCCTATTTTTCTAAGAGTTTTTATCATGAATGTGTTGAGTTTTGTCACACACGTTTTCTACATTGATTGATGTAATTGTTTTTTTTCATTAGCAATTAATGTGAATTGCACTGATTGATGTTTAAATATCGAACCAGCCTTTCATCCCCAGAATAAACCCACTTTCTTGTGGTGTATAATTTTCTTATGTGTTACCTAACTGCTAGATTCTACTTACTAATATTTTGGTAGGTATACTGATGTCTGTATTCATGAGGGATACTGGTCTGTAGTTTTCTTAATGTTCTTTTTTTTTTTTTCTTTTGGTTTTCTCTTGCTCAGACTGTGTAATTTCTATTGTTTTATCTTCCGGTTGACTGATTCTTTCCTCTCCCCTCTCCGTTCTGTCCGTCCACTGAGCTTTTCAGTTCAGCTACCATATTTTTCATTGCTAAAATTTCCTTTTGGTTCTTTATGTCTTCTTCTTTTTTTTTTTTTTTTTTTTTTTTGGCTGAGTGTTTCTATTCTTGTTCTGAGTGTACACATAATTGCTTACTGAAGTACTTTCATTTTGGAATGATGAATGGTTTTCACTTGGCACCTGGACATTTTCGCAGGTTAGAAGATTCTGGGTCTTAGTTCAACTTCTTTTAACTGGCTCTTCCTCACGTGACTTGGCAGGGGAAGCGGGGGCAAGACCTCACTACAGCAGGTGGGAGGGAAGACCAGGCTGCCCACCTGACCTCCGCTGGCACCTGAAGGAGGCACTCCTTGCTAGTGCAGGTGGGGTGGGAGTTCTGGCTCCCCCCGTGGTCACCACTGACCGCGGCCACGGCCTTGTTACCAGCCGGCATGGATGAAAGTCCCGATTTCCTACTCGGCCTTCTTTGACGCCTTCCCTCATCACGGCCTTGAGGGTGGGAGCCACGAACTTCTTCTGAGGTGTTTAGCTGGAGGAGAGTGGGGACTGTGGAGGAGTTGTGTCTCGGTGGGCTGTTCCTTTCTTGGCCTTTCGCTGAGGAGGATCACGCTCTTGTTGGGGCTTCCTTTGTTGGCTTTCCAGGTTGCCAGCTTCTTGAGCTCCAAATCTGGGATCTCTGGAGCAAAAAAGAAAACACAGGGAGCTCACTACCAGGTCACTCCTCAAGTCTCGAGGCCCCTACCCGGTCCGCCTTTTTGCCCTCTTTCAGAGTCGTCTTAGGTTTGTCTGACTAGACTTCCGGGGGTTTGGCTGTTCTCAGCAGACAGAACAGGCAAAAGTACACCTGCTGCATCTTTCCGGAAGCAAGTCCCCTAGATGAGCCTTGAGCCTGCAAGATAGCCGGTGTCACAGCCCGTGTCTGTGGCTGTCCTCTGCCGTCCGAGGCTGAGCTGCCTTTGTTCCTCTATGTCTTGCTCACCATGCTTGGCCAGCCCCGTGATCTTGGCGGACCCTCAGGGACACTTGTGAGTTCATCGGACACAGCCGTGCCTTTTTACAGGCACCTGTAAAGCTGATGGTACTTGGGATGCCCACTTGACCCGCTCACTCTGAGAGCGAGTCCTGAAGGGGAGTCAGGCTTGTAGGCCACTGCGAGCGGACAGGTCCAGCACCTGCTACGCGGTACGGTCAGGGTCATTAGTTCATTTCCCGGATGGCAAATATGTGTCGCCCACATGGTTGCTTTATCCCTCTGGCGGTACACCGAAATAAAATGTTTTACGTATTATTCTTCATATTGTAGGTAAATTCAACTGGAAGGGAACTATTAAAGCAGTTCTGAAACAGGCCCCGGACAACGAAGTAGCAATCAAAAAGCTAAGGAAAAAGGTATGGTGCACAGACGCAGGTGCAGAAGCTGGGGACAGCCACTTCTTTATTTCAGGATGTACAATTCTTGGTTTTCCTAATCTAAAACACTACAGATGTGGATCTCAGTGATTTTCCAGCTGCTCAGTAGCCCCTCGGGACTGGCGGGGGGCGGGAATTGGACCCCATCCCATCGCACTTCCTTAGCCTAAACGGTGCCTGTGTTAAATTTGGGAATTACTATTCTTTTTTTTTTTAATTTTTTTTTTTTAAACGCTTATTTTTATTTTTGAGACAGAGAGAGACAGAGCATGAACAGGGGAGTGTCAGAGAGAGGGAGACACAGAATCCGAAATAGGCTCCAGGCTCTGAGCTGTCAGCACAGAGCCCGATGCGGGATTTGAACTCACGGACCGCGAGATCATGAGCTGAGCCGAAGTCGGCTGCTCAACCGACAGCCACCCAGGCGCCCCTGGGAATTACTGTTCTTGCTGTCTTGCCGTCGTTTGCTTATTCCAGAGCGGTGGTTCCTCTGTGTTTGCTTTTAACTTTGTGTCGACGTGTGACAGGCTGCACGTGCGGGTGCTGCGCGAACAGCTGCGCGAACCCACGAGCAGGACACACCCGTGTCACCGGCACCTGCGTTTCTTTTCTGTTTTACTGTTGGCCTAGTTCTGGGTTAAAGGAAGAACTTTGAGGTACATTTTCAGGACACATCACCCACTTGATGACTGTTTCTCCCCGTGAAGGTTTTAGCTCAGTATTACACAGTGACAGAGGAACACCACAGATCGGAAGAGGAGCTCCTGACCATCTTTAACAAGAAGATCAGCAAGAACCCCACCTTCAAGTTAGTAAAGGACAAAGTCAAGCTTTTGAAATGAACATTTTTCTACTTAAAAATTGAATCCATTCTGTTGATTTTTTTTCACTGCTGTTTCTAAAACATGTAATGAGTTACAACAACTCCAATATTGCTTTTTCAAAGCTGTATTTTTAAGTTACAGAAAAAGTCTATTTTTGGTAGAACTTTTATGAGAAAATAAAATATATTCTTATCCAAAATTCAAAACCTGTGGTGGTGAAAATTATTGTACTTTAAAAAATATTCTTGGGGCGCCTGGGTGGCTCAGTTGGTTGAGCGTCTGACTCTTGACTTGGGCTCAGGTCACAATCCCAGGGTAGTGGGTTCGAGCCCCGCATTGAGCTCTGTGCCGACAGCAGGGAGCCTACTTGGGATTCTCTCTCTCTCTCCCTCTCTCTCTGCCCCTCCTGCACTTTCTTTCTCGCAAAGCAAAGAAACTTTAAAAAAAAAAGCAGAAGCAGCAGAGCAGAAATTAACCTCCATGTCTGGTTCTATCCAGTTACACATGCTTAAAAAAACAAATGCTTTTATGTGGTGGAAATCTTTTAAAAATGTGACAAGCCAAAAACAATTACTACTAAACTAAAAAGTATTTAATTGCAGCGCTTCTCTACATTTTTAATTAGAGGTTTTTGTGTGTTTATTGTGTTGTTAAAACATGTAAGTTAACAGTATCTCGTCCAGAAATGATCACAACTACAGTCTTCAGTATTTGGCCTGTCCGCACCGTGGCCCTGTCCCTCTTCAGCCCGAGACAGACTGGGAGCATGGCCTGTGACCACATGCAGGGAAATCACTCACTTGACCCGGAACCCATCACTTAGCTGTGTCGCTGTCCCGGGGCTCCGAGCGGATCGCGATGCTTTCAGAGATGGTATTCTGAGGCCCAGTGTGCTGTGCTGGAGGAGAGCTGTGTTGTGCCTCTTGCTGATACTTGAGCAGGCTTTGCCCACAAGTCCCTTAAAAGCTGGCGAGCGTGGTCCCTTTAGCCAGGGTTACATTTGTCGTTAATCCCTCCTACTGCAGGAGAGAGCAAGGATGGAATGTGGAACCGTCTCACAAGGCTTAGGAGGGGAGGATAAACAGGAAGAGGGGCCAAAAAGGCAGACAGATGCAGTCTGAGCCTCTGAGTCCCCGGATGAGCGAGAGGAGTCTGCTTGTCTCCTGGACTCGCTTGGTCCTTTGATAGTTAACCTCTCTGGACTTCACTTTCTCCATCTAGACAGTGAGGATGCTGAAGGTTCCTCTTGGGCTGTGAATGAATGAACTCATTTATGTAAAGTACACAGCACCTTGCCTGAAGCCAGCAGATACATTCCTGTTGGGGTTATTGGTAACAAGTTTTGAGCCATGAGAAGCTTTAGATGTTCTGGAGAGCATAGGAGAAAGTGGGAAAGTGAGGCATGACCTAGGCCACATTCTCAAGGACAGAGCAGAGCCCAGCCTTGACTCCTGAGTGCAGCCCAGGACACTTCCTGCTCCTGTCCTCCCCGTGCGCAGTGGGGGGCGCAGCGCGAACCTACTCCCCAGAGTCCCACGTTGAAGTGCAAACTCCACAGTACTTCAAGGTCTGTGCTGATGTTTATTTTCCGTCAGTTTTACCAGGATGCATTTAAGGCAAACTTGGACAAACGTGACAAAATGAACTAAAACCCATGCCATGGGAGGGTCCTCATTTCTGTCACCTTTGTCAGCTGTTACCCAAGGTTCTCCGGTTAGGACTGGCTGGCAGCACAGGGCAGTGATGGGGCTGGCTGCTGTTCCGGAAGGCTAGCACGGTGCCCGTGCACCAGGGCCGGAGGAGGTGACCTCAGTTCCCTCGAGCTCCACGAGGATGAAGCCAGCCGTTCCGATTCTGATGGTCCGTGTCACGGAGAGAGGTCTTTATTGCAGACCGTGCAGCTGGCGGTGGGAAGGGCTCCCCAAATGCGCAGCAGTTGTGCCCATGGGTCTGGCTACAAACACAGTCCGCAGACCATTCCCGAGGTCCCTGCGCAGGGACCACCCTTTGGTTTGGGCAGCTGCCTGCCTGACCTGGGCTCACACAATATTGGAGCCCCAGGGACTTTAGAAACGGATCTAATGATATTTGTGTCTGGCTCTACCCCTTCACTGTGTCCAAGTCGAGTGTTACGTTTGCATTCTACCAGATTCTTGCCTGTGTCCACATGGGTCTGCCGGGTCTGGCCCTCGGGTATCCCCAAACCTACCAGGGTTGCATTTTGGCACACTGTGGTTTTCGAATCTGACGCCTGCCTTCCTGGCCTGCCTGGCGTTGGTCAGCTGTGTGCACAGCCGTTTTCCATGATGCTGCTTACCAGCAGGATTTGGGAGAAGATGGGCTGTATCTTCTAAGATGCATGACTGTCCCGGGCTGGGCCCTCCTTAACGTCAGGCACTCTAGGCATCTTGCGGTCAGGCGAGGAACGTGGGCTGACGCAGCAGCCAGAGAATAAAGAAAGCAGCCGCTGAGGGCAGAGGGGCATTTGTGTGGAGAACGTTTAAAAACAGCCAAATCACTCCGGTTTCTCCACACTGGCTTTGCTTCAGGTGAGCACGGGTGGCTTGCTGTCGTGGTGCAAGAAAGTGACCCCTCTGAGGAGAGGGGCTTCCAGGGACCCCATTCCTAGTTCTCTGTTTAGACCCGCCTCACAGGGTGCTTCTGAGAATACGCTGCTAGAAGTCAAGGTTAATAGCCTTTTTACGGGCCTGCAGACTTTCACGGATATCTTTGAGAAGCTCTCATCTTTCTAAACATAAAGTTTCTCTTTCAAAGTTAAAATTTGAGCTGCCCAGTTCCCACTGAAACAATTTACTTGGAGAATCTCACTAGCCTGTAATTACCTGTCTTTCTCCAAAACAGATCTCTAGGAATTGGCGGGGGTGGTGGGGGGAGGAAGCAGTCTTTGATACAGATTGTTGGTTTTTGGATAGCACTTTTGCAGCTGAATGAGGGAGGTGTTCAGAGATCAGAGATTTTATCCAATTCCTTTCCATCAAGGGAAAGCTATGGAGACTGCATCTCCCTTCTTTACTCCACCGCTGAAAACTGATCCTCCTGGCTGGTGGTATTCTTTTTTGTCCAGACCAAGCTGGACTCCAGCACTAAGTAGGCAACTGTACGTTGTTGACTTGTGCCTGGATACAGAACCGTGACACCACAGCGCTCTTAAGATTGTAACGTCCTCCCTTGTGGAAGGAAATGAGGTCAATTACTAGACGCGTCCAAGGTAAGAGAAAAGGCATAGTCTACACATTTACCTGTCCTTTGTGGTTACTGGAGCTCAGCACGGACTCAGCCTTTACCCCTTCTTCCAACCGAGCTTTCAAGAGATGGCTAAAAGAGGCCTTCTACGTTTCTTTTCTAGGCAGTGAGCCCAAGAGGGCACGTTCTATTTCACATTTGATAGGTAACAGAGAGCGTGCCTCTGTGCCACTCTCGATGTCAGAAGAGGAAATCTGACAAGCCCGTGGCGGGATTTCACATTTAAAGGGATTCTGTTGGGGGACGTTGTCTTGCGTGCACTGATGCTTTTCCTCACAAATGCGTTTGGACCTGAATCCTCCCGTTAGCCCCGGTGCCTACGGTTCTGCACCTCTTGTCACTGAAACCGTGATAGGCCATAGGGACTAAGGGGGTAATTCCAGAGGGCCCACCCTGGGCCAGGCTCTGTGCTGGCTCTAGGGACGGGGAGACGAACAGCCTCGAGGCAAGCCTGGTAAAATGTCCCGAGGGTGTACTGGTATACTGGATGTGGGCCTGGGGTGGGGGGCCCGCTGGAGTGGTTCTGGAACTTGCTGTATTAGGTGGTCTTTCTCCTCCTGCCACTGCCCCTGCTGTCACCTGCAGGCTCCCACCCCCACCCGGGGGGGAGGCAGCATGAGGTGACAGCTGTCAGCGGGGCTCCCTGTGTCGGAGTCCGACCTGCGCTGAATCCGACTTTGTGTCTTACTAGCCAAGGGCCCCTCTTGGGCGGGTTATTTGGCCTCTGAATCTCGGGGGTTTCACCTGCTGTACTGACCTCCCCGGGTAGACAGAGTGGAGTTAAAATACCGCACACAGGTGTCTGGCACATAGTAGGTGTCCGCAAATACTTCCTCTTTGAGTACCCGAAGGTTCGCCAAGGCTGGTCCGACGCTCTGGCTCTGGGAGACGGGCCCCATCCTCCAGGCGCCTGGCCTTTTGCTGCACGAAGTGACCGGGCCCGGCAGGAAGAGCCACAGCGGCCAAACCAGGGAGCACGGCCGCGAGACGAGCGAATCTGCTTCAGTTCTCAAGTGACGCTCTGGTTTACGATGCACGTGTCAACATTTTCCAGGACACAGATGCGATCATAAAACTGCCCAACAAACCTAGATGAGTGAATGATTTTAACGTAAGCTTTCCACTAAAGTATATATATGGAAAGGTATAAAAATCTAAATCCCAATCAATTTCACAAAGTGCAGGCACCCGAGCCGTGACTGCCCAACTCAAAGAGACAGACTATTTAGCCCGAGGGCAGCCACATCCTTACTTCTGGCGGCATGGATCGGCCAGGCCTGGTTTTGAACTTTATGTAAAAGGAATCACACGGCGGCACGTGGCCTTTTGTGTCTGGCTTCCTTCGTCCAACATTCCGTGAGATTCGCCACATTGCCTTGTAGTAGGAGTTTGCGCCGGCTTTGTGATGCACAGCATCGCTCCATCCTTCTGCTGATGCCACACTCTGCTGTCCCCCGTCGAAATCGGCATCCTCTCTAAGGCTCCGGGTGCAGACACAGTACTTCCTCCTTTCTGCTGGGATCACGGACTCGTCGGGTGCGTGCCACCCTGACGACGCGCAGCCCGGCGCTTTTCCAGGATGCTTTCACCGGTTTCCACGGCCTCCCTCAGTGGATGAGGGTACGTGAGTTGGCTTTGCCCGAAAGCGCACCGAGGTCTGGCACCTTGCAAACTTCCATCTCTGTGTCTCTCTTCTCCAAACGGCTCTGTTATCCCGTGCTGTTAAGTAAAGCCCCTGGGGGTCACCGCCAGATTATCACGCTGTAGAGAACGACATCTCCAAGTTCTCACAGCAGACTGGTCTTGAGTGAGGTCACGGCGGCACAGCAGTTTCTGCCTCTTACAGAATCTACCACTGCCCTCTTAGCATTTACAGAAACTCAAGATCTTGCTCAGCCCGCTTATTAGGTTTTCCAACTTCTGCAATTTGGGCTCAGACCCGCCTTCTAACTCTCTGTCTTGGGTACAAAGCAGTCACATCCACTGGTGGCAAGAGAAGTTTCTTTGTTTTGAGTGCAAAGCTCGGCCCAGCTGTTTTGTTACGGGATCCAGGAAAGCTTTATTTAATTCCTTCCCTTTGGTATAAATGACTGAACTGCCCTTCTGGTAGTTTAAGTTGTAATTGCTGAGTAAATACATGTGTCAGAGTTGAAAGGTCAGACGTGGCTCGGAAGGTCAGGCCTTTGTTTTGGCCACAGAGCGGGTATTGTGAGCTCCTGAAACATTACCTTTGCTGCTCTGCCTTCCTGGTGACCTCGGGCCGAATTGGGCTGCAGGCTCGCGGTGGCCCATATATTAGATTTCCCCACCGTAGATCAAAGGTAGGTAAAGCCTCAGCTCCCCTGGGTAGTTTCCAAGAGCACTGCTCTGGGGACCCGGCATCGAGTTTGCGTCAGGATGTTAATGGTAACGTTATAGGGTAGCCCTGCTCTGACCAATTTCATCCTGAACAGAGAGCTATTTTATAGCTAAAATGGAAATGGCGATCCCTCTTCCAGGTGTCAGAAGAAAAAAACAAACAAAAAAAAAAGGCAACAAAACGTTTTCAATTTTAAGATGTCTCTGCCTAAAAAATCTTAAGCCTCTTGGCTTTTGTCACCATGCACGCGATTCTAGCTCAGATGCTAGGAGAGTGGGTGGAAACTTTTACCGCGCTCGGCTATTTTGCACCTAATTCATCCACGTCATGATATTCCACGAAAGCACCTGGCATCCCACGATCTGAGAGAAGTCTCTGGGACTGTTCAATGGTTGAACAGTTGAAAGAGTCTGAGAATCGTGGGTTAAGGAGACCGGGGGTTCCAAACCACTGTCACGACCGCAGGCACCGATCTCGAGGGCCCCCGGTGCCCGGCTGTGTCCGCACCTGGTACCAGGTCTCCTTCCAGCCTCGTCAGAGCCCCGGGGGCTGTGATTCGTGATGTGGCCTCGCAAAAGGTGCTCCCCACCCGCTCTCCACCGCCAATCTTGGAAGGCTGGAGTTTCCTCCCTCTTGTTTGGTCTAACGCGAGGATTCCTCAGGGGCCGTGGCCGTGGTGTTGGGGGTGATGCCCAAGGAGGGGTACGGAGTCCAACGACCCCCTGCGAGTGAGGAGTCACCCTCCAGCACCGCCCTGTAACACCCCCACTTTCCTGGGGTTGGTGGGGGGCGGGGGTGGGGGGGAGGTGGGAGCTCCCTCTGGGCTCTGTGCAAAATGTGCTTTTGGGACTTTCAGAACATCAGGACGCGTGTGTTGAGTCTCTTAAGGAATGACAGGCAGATTCTTACCAGCACACAAGCAACCCCCAGCCCGCATTTCTGCACTATCGTCTGGCAGGCCCGGAGACTCCACGCCAGGTACCGCAACTAGATGTGATCTGACCCGCTCACACGAGTCAATCGGGGGTAATTTTCTGGGTTCTTCAGGATTTGGAGACCCTCCCCTGGCGCTCAGGGAGGGTAAGAAACGCTGCCGTTGATTAGCAATGTCTGCCGTGCGTGTGGGTGGGAGAGGGGCAGGTGGGTCACCACACTCTCCCCTCCTGGAGCCAGCATCTGGCAAGAATGAGCCCCGGGCACTCTGACTTCCCTGCAGCTTATGTCCTGAGACACTGAGTCATCAGAATCCGTTCAGCATGGGAGCTCAGGCTCTGAGGCCAAACCTGCCTGGGTTCAAATCCACGCTCCATCGCATAAGCTGCAAGGCTACCCGCAGAGACCCGAGCTCAGCTGGGGGGCCTTTCAGCTCTCACAAATTAGGGATCTGCAATTAGCAATTCCAACGAAACTACCAAACGGATGGTTTAATCCTTGTATCAAGGGAATGTAAGGTGCTGGTCACGGTCGGCCATCCACAGTCTGTGCCGCTCCACAGTCTGACCTCTTCCTACGGGAAGGCCACCAGGCTCACCCCTTTAAGGCTGCCCAGCTACCAGCTGCTGCCGCCCCACTGGTATTGACCACTCCCAGGCTGCCTTTCCCGGCTGCCGAGATTGTCCTTCCCCGATAACAGGGGTTCCCTTTTACGGAGTCTTCATCCTCTACATCGGGCACAGCACTAAGCCCTTTATATCTGCCGCTGTATCCGTATCTATCCACCTCACATATCTTTCAACAAACCTAGGAGGGGGTGTTACTGTACCCATTTCGTGGATGAGGAGATGCAGAGAGCTTAAGTGACTTGCCCCAGGTCACATAGCAAATAGCAAAATCAGGATCTGAACTCTGGTGTCGCCTTGAGAACTTAGTTTTTCTCTCCTGGTCAAATTTTTCCTTTGGTCAGGACCCCTCCCCTGCCTCGTTTCCACCTGCCTTTTCTTAGCACTAATGATTTAGCTCATCATTATAAATATATTCCATGTAAAGCTTTTTAAAAAACTGTCCAGGCCAGGGATTTCCAAGTGGTTTCCACAATGGATCACATGACCAGAAAGGCTTTTTCATGGTTTTATGCAATTTATGTACTTTGTGGTTACTGGATTTCTGAGTATATTTATCCTGTATCCCTTCTTCTATCTAAGCTTTCAAGAAACAGCTTCTTGATAAATAAATTAGGGCATCTAAGTTTCTTTACTTACTGGAAATGCATGATGATATGACACAAAATATTGTATTAAAAATATGGGGGGGGGACGCCTGGGTGGCTTAGTCAGTTGGGCGCCTGGCTTCAGCTCAGGTCATGATCTCACGGTTCGTGAGTTCAAGCCCCACATCAGGCTCACCGCTGTCAGCGTGGATCCCACTTCAGATCATCTGTCCCCCTCCTTCTCTGCCCCTGCCCCACTTGTGTGGTCTCTTTCTCTCTCAAAAATAAATAAAACATTAAAAAAATATATATGGGGCTTCCTTAAAAGGAAAAAAAAATGAGTTTGTTTTATTAGATTACATGCACACCATTAACAGGCCAAATTCTAGGCACTGCATGATTCGAATCATGTCAATGACGAGACTGGCGTTAACAGCCTAGAGGACTCTGGGCATCTGGGAGGTAGTCGATCAGGACGCACCTCAGCTCTCTAGGTGAGCAAGCCTGATAGTGAGTCTCAATTTAAAAAAAAATTTTTTTTTTCTATTTATTTACTGTTGAGAAAGAGTGAGTGAGCGAGAGACAGAGAGAGAACGAGTGGGGAGGGGCAGAGCCAGAGGGAGACACAGAATCTGAAGCAGGCTCCAGGCTCTGAGCTGTCAGCGGTGAGCCCGACGCGGGGCTCGAACCCACGAACCACGAGATCACGACCTGAGCCGAAGTCGGACGCCTAACTGACTGAGCCCCCCAGGTGCCCCCCGACCAATGAGTCTCAATTTAAATGTGAGCAATTAATACAAGAGATTTTTCTTGCACAGAACAACGGATCCAAACATTCCTCCCAAACTGCCACACATCGGGAAATGTCAGGAGTGCTTGGGGACGCTTTCACACGATTCCAACCTCCCAGGCTTCCCACTCTAGGCCAGTACCGGCCCCCGCCCCCCGCCACCCCCTCCTTTTCTTTCTAGCTTGAGGAACGGTCCTTTTCCCTGTCCTGATCTTTTGTTCAAGACGAACACCTCCCTGCTGCCCGACACACTGGCAGCCTGGGGAGGCTTCTGCACCATTCTCCCCAACGCCCTATCCCACAACACAGCACACTGCCTGTGTCCTTAGAGGTTCTCCGGGGGCTTCCCTTCTGCTGGGGCGGCACAGCGCTGTCAGACTCACACTGACTTCCCTTCTGCATGAGCTCATTCCTGGACGTGCTCACCATCTCTGGGCCAGTGGGGAAGGCACGTGGCCTGATGGGAGAACACAGCTGTTCTAGTCTGCTGTCACGGCTGCAGGTAACACAAAACCACTTAAACGGCATTCGTTTCTCTAAAAATGAGATTTGGGGGCACCTGGATGGCTCAGTCCGTTGAGTGTCCGACTTCAGCCCGTGTCATGATCTCACGGTTTGTGGGTTCGGGCCCCGCATCGGGCTCTGTGCTGACAGCTCAGAGCCTGGAGCCTGGTTCGGATTCCGTGTCTCCCTCTCTGCCCCTCTGCTGCTCGCACTCTCTCTCTCTCAAAAATAAATAAACTGCAAAAAATAATAAAAATGAGTTTTGGTTTTCTTGGCTCAGAAATCTGTGATGCCTCAGCAATGGATTCATAACAACAGGTAGGACTTATCGAGAGCTCTCTCTGGGTCAGACACTGTTCTAAGCACTTTGTGCATGTTATCAAGACTTTGATCTTTACCCAATCCCATGAAGTAGATACTATCCGTAACCCATTCTTAACTCACTTTTCCAAGTGAGGAAACTAAGGCAGAAGAGAAGTGGCTTGCCCAAGGTTGAAGCAGCCAGTAATGGCAAAGTCAGTAACGCCAGGGCTAGGTGGCTGGCTCCAGGGCTCATGTTCTTTCTTTCTCTCTCTCTTTTTTTTTTAATATTTATTTATTTTGAGAGAGAGAGGGAAAGAGAGAGAGAGAGAGAGAGAGAGAGACACTCCCAAGCAGGCTGCATGCTGTCAGTGCAGAGCCCAACACGGGGCTCCATCCCATGAACCGTGAGATCATGACCTGAGCCAAAATCAAGAGCAGGATGCTCAATCGACTGATCCACCCAGACACCCTCAGAGCTCGTGTTCTTAACTAGGTTAACCAGGCCTTGGCTGGAGTCAGGAGTTGGAACAGTGCTATCAAAAATGCTACCTCTTGGCTTGGCGTGCATCTCAGAGCTTCCTCCCTAGGCGGACTTCCTCCATGGGTCTCTATGGTGCCAGCCCCAAAGGCCACACTGACCTCACAGCTTACCATCCCAGCAGCCCCAGCCTCAGTCCCAGGGGCTGACGGGTCTGGTTTGGGCCCTGTGTCCTCCGCTAGGACAGGGTCGGCCTCGTGAGGACTCTGCAGAACTACTACAGAAAGGAGGGAGAGGGGCTTCTCAGAGGAAGGGATGTGTGTCTGCAGTGAAGACCAGTTAGCTGTGATCAAGGGTCAAGTTGAAAACTGGGTAATGGGATTTCTGCTACCTGCCAGGCTCTGGGGAGCTGCTAAGGCATGGTTGTTGCCCACGCTCAGGTGGGAGAGCGCAAGCAAAAGGAAAATGGCCACAAGAATCCTATCTGGGGCCCAAGGAGAAGGGAATAACGAATGGACCAGGAGGTGAGCAGGATCTAGAAGGCCTGGGAAGCACACATTAGCAGTAGTGTATATTAACTACCTGCTTGAACGCACACTCCGTGCCAGGCACCAGGCTAAGCAATCAGTACACACGAATCTTTGTCCTGGTACCTACTGTGTCACAGATGAGGAAACTGATACTTAGAACAATAAAATAACTTGCCGAAGGACCCATCACGATGGAGCCGGGATTCAACAGACTGTAAACACCCTGGACTTAACCACGTTACTAAGGAGAGCTGGGAAGGGTCACAGTCAATTTCATTTTTCCCCATAAGTAACTGACATTGAAAAGGAGATCCCCCGGTTGGTAGCACTCTGTTATCAGTTATCTGTTATTAGGGTACACAGAACACACATTGAGGAACTTATTTAAATGGCCCCAGCAATGAAGATGTGGTCATTAAACACTGGACCTTTTCCAACCTGCGTTTGAGTATCATCAACACGGTAAGCAGTAGTGCCATTAATAACACCCGAGAAAGAAGGCTAAAAGGATTTCGGATCCAAATACAAAGGCCCTGAAACCATCAAAGGGGAAACCAGATCTGACCTGAACGTACTACATATGGAAACTCGGGCATAGCTGTGATGCTCCGGGGAATATTCAGTTACAAGGGAGACCCAGCACTGACCTTTTTGCAAGGAGAGAATCAACAGAAGACTGTATGTGATACGAGGAAGTCACTTCCTGTTGACAAGGCTTCAAACCCCCTGTTTGAAGAGAGAGAAGACGGGAGGGCAAAGACCCCAGGTGGCTTTGAGCTGATGAACCCTGGTTCTTGAGGAGTCTGAAAAGAAAAGGCAACACAAAACCAAACAAAAAGGAGGTATTGTGTCGACAGGCCATATGATCTGCCCAGCTGTTACATCCTTTGCTCCTATGAGTTTGCTAGAAAGGCTGAAGAAATGAACCGGCAGAAACTTGCCATTCTTTTCTTGAATATTTATTACATCTCTTCTGCAAATACTCATAACATATAGAAGATACCAGAGTGCCTACCAAACTGACTTCCATGGCTTACCGAGCTATCCACTCCTGTATTCAACTCACCTCAAGCCACTCTCCCTGCTCCCCACACACCCCAGCAGAGCACACCGCCCTTTATTTGGTGCTCCCATAACCCTCCCCCCCCCCCCCCCACAGTATTTCTATTATGGCCTCGTATTGAAATCGTCTCCTCCCCGAGTTTCTAACCCACCTCTGTCCTCGGCACTTTAGCAGGTACAGCGGCTCGGAAAATGTTGACTGAATTAACAGAACTCTTCTCTACATTTATAAGCCCTAAACTAGGCGGTGGTAGGTCTCTGGGGTCATCTTTGGTCCAAGGGCTCCTCCAGTGCAACGTCATGTCTTACTCATGTTAATCTCTAGTGTGGAGCATGGTGTCTTAACAGTTTGCTGCGAACAGCAGGTGCTCAGTAAACGTTTCAATGATTGAGCCCCAAACTTCTCAACACGTGACACGTAGGGCAGGGGAAGGACCGTAATTCACGGGATTACTGACGGAGAAAAATCGTGAGTTAGGGACAGTCTTTTTCGGTCGATGAGCAAGAGTGAGGGGAAAACGCAGTTTTCTGGGCCAGAACAAACTTGTCTCCCATGTTCCTGGCGGGGTTATAGTTCTCCAGACTCAGAAGACGGGGGTTAACATGCACCACATACGGGTGCTTCCCACTTAAACCTCACAACAGATCCAGGGATGGGCAGGTGTAACCCCCGCGGTGCCAAAGAGGAGACAGGCGCGGAGAGGTTTATCTCCCGCACAAGCCCATCCATCCCAGCGGAAGGGGCCAGGCCCGAGGCTCGGCAGCAGGTACAGCAGGTACAGCAGGTCCTGCGGCTGCCTTGGACCCTTTCAAGTCTAGCTGGGCGATTCCTGGAGCAGGGAAGAAGCCGGAGACTACGAAGTTTGGACACAGGGGAGCCAGGGGAGGCTCCGTCCGCCAAGATCAAAGGGAACCAGGGGGAACCAGGAGGCACCGCACAGCCTCGCACCCCTGCCCGGCACACTTTCGGCGGCCTCTGGAAGCTTGGTCCTCCCAGGCTTCCGTAGGTCGGAATCCGCTGGGGGTACCTTCCGCCGGGCCCAGGCTCAGTGTTTTCAAATTCAAATCCTGTTTGCGTACTTGAGCACTGAGGCCGAGAAGCCGAGCCCACCCTAGAGTCTCACCAACTAAAACCTCGGACTGCATAGGCTCCACCCCTCACAGCAGCGAGCACCTCGGCCGGGGAGCCGTTGGCGGAAGTTCCGGTCGTTACGTCACTTCCGCCGCGCTTCTGGGCGTTGCCAAGATGGACGCTTCGCGGGCTCGGGAGCAGCTCCGGCGGCGGTACCTGTTCCCGCGGGACACCGAGGCCCCGCTGGACAGCGAGGGCTACGCCGGGCCGGGTGAGGCGCTCCCCCCGGGCGCGCCCCGAGCTGCGCTGAGGTGTCCGGAGTCGAGGCGCCCGGAAACGGCCGGCCCCGCGGACCTCCCGCAGCCCTGTCCTGGCAGGAGGGACCAGGTTTCGTTTATTCAAGGCTTGCCAAGCCGTTTTGCAAGTCGGGTATTTAGCGTCCCTGAGAGATTCCTAGTGATCGCGTAGCCCCGCGCATCTTCATCCCAGCTGCGCTTCAGGATTCCCAGGAGAGCTGGTTTGACACCTCTTTGGCATTCTCTATTTAAATAAAAAATACCATCCGGTTGTATTTCTAAGAATCTACCAAAGCATCATACTCGTACCAGTACACGAGGACGTATGTGCACAGTGTTTAACCTCAGCATTCCTCGTAGTGGCGAGCGACTGAAAATGTCTAATTGCCCATCAGCAGAGAGCTGGTTAAATACATTTGGATGTACTCCTACATGACACGGCAGGCAGACTTTTTTCGCCCTGTGGGGATGATTTTCACAGGGAGGCGCAGGACAAAGTCCGCTGTACCAGCGTTTGGGCACAGACCTGGTAACGTGTGATGTGTGTTCACCTGTAAATGCATAGAGTATGAAAGAATTCATAGAAGTTGGTGTTGGTAGTTGCTTTGGGGTTGAGAAAACTAGGGTTAAGTATAGGGGAAAGAGAGTTCATTTTAGATTTTTCTGCCCTGTATGTTGCAAATCGTGCACTTACTACCCTTTGAAAAATAAACGCAGAAAACATCATGCCCAGGCATTCTTATTTACAAATTCTGAGGCTGTCTCCCAGAATTTGTATTATGAACAAGCCTCCTGGGGATTCAGATGGTTTGTTCAAGGTCGGGGGTCTCAGATGTATACCAAAGGTTCTCACGAGAATTAAGAGGTGGGGGGGCATGTCACTCCTCTGGGGAATTTGTTAGAAATAACTCATCACACCCAACCCCAGCCACCTATTCTTTCAGATTGGGTCTCAACTGGAAGAAATTTGATTTGTCCATCACCTGTCTAGACAGTGCTGTATCAGGACTAGACCTCCGCTGTGCCCTGCCGTTGCCTCAGAAGGTTGTGTTTGTTTGAAATAATTAAAATATGTAGTTAAAAGTATTTGGGGGAAATTACAAGTCCATTTTGTGCTCTAATGTCTGCTGTCTCCATTTTTCTTAATTAACAAGACTAATTGCTTTCCTAGGCAATATATGAAACATGATACTAAAATTCCTATACTACCAGATGGTGTCTTTCTTTCCAAAAGACGGTAATATTGTAAATTTGATTTTAAATTCGTTTAGGGGGAACAAGTTGACTATACTGAATATGTTTTATAGCAGGTTCCTATTAATTATTTCTGCAAATATAAACGTGTTTTGGTGGCTGTACAGAAGAAATCTGTTCTCTAATTGGAGAGAATCTGGTTTTGGGAAAGCTCTAGGAAATTATTTTATCCGGCTTAAAATAGGTGTTCTTTTTCCTCATAAATTTATGGTAATTTGATAAGTTGAAATCTTCCTTATTTGCAGAAGTCTCTACCGCTGTTGAAAGAAAGGAGAAACCTCTTCCAAGACTTAACATCCATTCTGGATTCTGGATTCTGGCATCCATTGTTGTGACCTACTATGTTGATTTCTTTAAAACCGTTAAAGAAAACTTCCACACCAATAGGTGAGAAAGCTTCATTGCTTCGTAATTAAGCGCCCTCGTCTCATCGCTCATAGTGTCTTGTGAGTTGCGTTCTTCAAATGCTTAGAAATCTCTTACTTCCTGCCAGGCACGGTGTTGGAGGTACTGGTGACACAAAGGTCACTAGTGACCAAGAGAGTGTGTGCTTGGGACACGTACAGCAGAACGGATGAAACTGGAAAGTACTTCAGTATGCCTTTCAGCACAAGTGTGTTGGAGGATGGGGAAGGTAGTGAATTTAAGAAGAACCTAATCCATGTGTAAAAAATGGAAGAAGAAAGATTCTGACAGTCTGTCTGAAGACAGTGCAGGAGCACCGGGAGGAGGGAGCGAGGACCCTGGCGGGTGAGAACCGGGCCTCAGAGTTTGTTTGCAGAGCATAGTTACAGCTAACAAAGTAACTACGGGGAGTGATTGAATTAGGGTTGACGTCACTCAGAGGAGGAGTCGGGAGCTTTGAGGCCTGATGTCAAATTGTCCGTCATTCATGAGGATTAAGATCTCTTCGGTATGATCTCAGGAATTGATGGGGGGGGGGGGGGGGGCAAGGTTGTGAATCGTACCTGAGTCCTCACTGAATGTTGAAGAGTGTTCTCGAGGCCCCCACACAGCAGAGCCAAGAGGGAGAGACGTTGGTGAGCTTTGAGCTGGCACTGGGAGCGGTGGTTTGCACAGGATGCGAGCACGGGGACCAGCAGGGCTAGAGAGGTGTGGATAGGACCGTTTGATCCCGTGTCATCATGGGGGTGACGCACAGTTTCTCCTCAGAGGCCTTCGGATGCTGACTGCGGGAGGGAGAGCCGGGAGGTGCACAGAGCATGCATTCAGGAGAAAGGAGGCATATGGGACTTATTTCAGTTGTTCCATAAAAGCCTATTCGTCTCTTGCCTTAATGCCAGGAGCTAGAACTTTCCTTAAACACTCCTGTCTTCCTGCCCTTTACCCTGCTTGCCCCTTCCCTGACCGAATTTGGGATGAAGAACCAGCCATGTGTCGAAGGCACCTTCTTTCTCTTGGGAGCCAGCTGTCTGTGGGAAGCCCAGATTCTGGTCTGTCTTTCTGTGCCGTCATTTCTGGGGGCAGCCCCAACCCGAGAGGGTCTCTAGGTTTTCATGTCAACTTGGAACCTGGTGGCACGTCTGGTCACCAAAGCCATCTTCCTGCAGCTCCGTCAGTAACAGAGCTGACAGTTGACGTCATCGGCCTAACTCCTATGTGTCTCTCAGTCGGTGTAGATCCTGGGCTGGGAAAAGAGGATGAGTAGTTGTTTTGCACACTGCCGGGAGCAGCGGCCTCTTTGTTATTCAGATACGACATGAGAGCCTGAGATGTGTTCGGCTGTGGTGACAGTGATCAAGAAAGCACACTTCCAGCCCCCCGGTAGCCCCTTTCAGGCCAAGACAGGTGAATGGGTCATGTGCACGCTATAAGCATATGCCCAGGATGCCGTGGGACACCTAGAAGGAGCACCTAGTCAGCCCAGCCTCGGGAGGCAGGCCTTTTGGAGGTTTTAGGAGAGAGAGGAGGATTTCCCTCTTTGTCTCCTTATTTTAAGTATTCTCTCTAGTTGAAGGAAATGCTGAGCTAAGGGACGGTTGGTTACACCTCTAAGGTGTTGGGGGCACCTGCCGTAGTCACTGGGCTGCCCAGGAGCCCGCGCTGTCCCGTAGCAGAGCCGGGGCTGTGGGGCAGGAGAAGGACACAGAAGTCACCGGCCTGGCCTCAGAAAAGTATCACCTTAGAGACAAAAGACCTGAACGGATACTCAAAGGCTGAGGATTTTGAGTGGCACTATATTCTTGCCAAGGGCCTCGGTAAGCAGTGGGGAGTCTGAGCGGCCGTCGGACGAGGGCCGTACCCAAGAGGGGTTGCGGGCTGCCTTCTGCCGCCTTACAAATCTACCTGAAGTGATTCCTCATCTCTTGCCCTGCCGTTAGCCCCCAAGTTCGGAAGCTCGAGGCATTAGGGTTCTTCCAATCTACGCAAGGCTGCAAGCCGATGTTCAGAGATAGGAGACACAGGTCTATGTTAACAAACAAAGCGAAGCGTGATGGGTGATGGGTTGGAAATCACAGTTTTTAAGAAAATCCTGGTCGTGTGTGTGAGCCGAGTTGCTGGTTAAAACTACAACGGAAATCACAAGCCCAGATACCCAGGCTCTTCCTCGTTACCCACCGAGTCAGAATTTGGGAAACCGGGGGCAAGATGGCTTCCCTTGGCAACCTTGCCGAGGGACTCCGATGCCAGGGTGGAGGGCCTCTGACTTGCAGTCGCGTTTTGGTTCAGGCGGGTTTTCCAGCTGCTTCTGTCCTCTGCCATATCTGGACGCAGTAGCCGCACCAGCGTTCCAGGTGGAGTTAAAACCTGGAACAGACGGAAGGATCCTGACCGAGCAAGGAGGTCACCGTGACTCTGGCACAGTGTTCCTCAACCTTTGTTGCCACCTCCCGAGGAGCCTCCGTGAGAGGTTTCATTCCTACCCACCCCGTAACGTCCTGCGGGAGTTTCTCTGTGCATACAGAAAGAGGAGGAGGATTTCTTCCCTTTGGGGGCAGTATCGCCCCTGTTGAGAATGACACTGTAGCAGAAGAGAGGCCTCTGCAGACCCCGAAGGAGGAACGTGGAGGTATTTTTTCCATCGATCACACCAGCGGAATAATGCTGCTCGCTATGGGGCAGCACTTTTCAGAGTGCTATGTGATTTTCGCAGCTGTTCTGTGAGGTCCTACTAACGTTTCTAGAACACCCTGAGGTTAAGTAACCTGCTCAGAGCCACAAAGCTAGTCGTGCTGGGGCTGAGCTTCAAACCCAGACAGGCAGATTTGGAAGGCCACGCTCCAACCACTGAGCTATCCCGCCTCTCATAACTGATCCCAGCACTGCAGTGTCATTCGGTGCCTTAAAGGAACCTGGAAGCTTGCCATGGCTGGAAGTGTACTCGGTGCCTGTGTGACTGTGACTGTTCCAGACCCCCATGACCCCTCTCTCGTCTGCATGGAACCCCCGTCTTCTCTCCGTGAAGAAGCGAAAGAGAATGGAGACGTTGGGAGACAGGAAGAGGGCTTCGTTCCCCAAATCTGGCCACCTCCCACAACCAGCAGGGGCCAAGGAGGCTGCCTCACCCACACTGAGTCAGCGCTGGGGTAGAATTCCAAGTGAGGAAAAAGACACTGCCCCTTGGAGGGAGATTGGGAATATTCTAGAAATGGGTGTCTCGCTCAGAAATCTGTTCCGAGAGGCAGTTTGAGGTAACCACCTTCCAGTCTGATTTTCAGTCCTCCCAGAAAGCCTCCTTACCTTAGAGGAGTTCATGGCACCCGTTTCTTACTCTCCCGCTCGAAACTTCAGAAAGAGACAGAAAGCTGCCGTGTCGTGAGAGGAGACGCGGCGCCACGAGCGGACTTGTGCTTCGGGTGGTGGTTTGTGGAGCGTGGGGAGTGCACGGCTGTTCGAGCCTCACTTTCTTCCTGCTGCACCTGCCAGACCCCTCCTGTGTCACCCCATCTCCCGCCCGACAGAGGCCATCTGAAAGCGGGGGTTGGGGAGCCGTGGGCCCCTCTGGGCCCCTCGCCCAGTTGATCTGCGTAGCAATCGATTTTTAGGCTGTCGGTGAAAACCTTTTTTCAGACGCGTGCTGAGGCGCTAAGTCTGCTGGCAACCCTTGTGTCGTTTGGTCTCTGCAGCTGGTTCGTGGCCGGCGGCGCCCTCCTGCTGATCAGCCTGTCGCTTGCGTGTTACTGCATCCTCTATCTGGAGTGGTGCCGCGGGATTGAAGATTACGACGTCAAGTATCCAGCCTTGATACCCGTGACAACTGCCGCTTTTATTGCGGCCGGCGTCTGGTGAGTTAACTTTGCAGCAACCAGGGGAATAAAGCGTGTTGTGATCAGGTGCCGATGTACGGGGCATGAAGCTTACAGAAAAGGAGAAACGGGAAAATGGCCTCCTGTCATTGCTAGTCTCAGAGGCCCTTTCTAGTAGGATCGTTCTTTACGTATTTAGCTATGGTTTTTTAATTTTTTTTAAGGTTTATTCATTTTGCAGAGACAGAACGTGAGTGGGGGAGGGGAAGCGGGAGAGGGAGACAGAACCCGAAGCAGGCTCCAGGCTCCAAGCTGTCAGCACAGAGCCCGATGCGGGGCTCGAACCCACGAACCGTGAGCTCATGACCTGAGCCGAAGTCGGACGCTTAACCGACGGAGCCGCCCAGGTGTCCCGCGCATTTAGCTGTTTAAAACACAAATGTTGACGTGGTATCTGTATATATTCTGCGTTTTGCTTTTGAAATCATTTGCAATGTGAAGCGAGGGGGACAAGTATAAGAGACTCTTAAATACAGAGAATAAACTGAGGGTTGCTGGAGGGGTTGTGGGTGGGGGGATGGGCTAAATGGATAAGTAAGGAGCATTAGGGAGGACACTGGTGGGGGTGAGCACTGGGTGTGATACGTAGGGGATGAATCACTGGAATCTGCTCCTGAAATCGTTATGGCGCAATATGCTAACTTGGCTGTAAATTAAAAAATTAATTCATTAATTACATCGTGCTGATTGGGAAATGTAATACGGAAAGTGGAGACAACTTGAGTTGTCCAGCTGAATGAGTTAACCACTGCACTGGCGAACCCTCACCCAGGTCAAGAAAGAGAACCGTACCAGCCCCATGATCCCTTTCCGCCCGCCCCCCGCCCCAGCCAGGGCGCTTTCCTTCCTGCCCATGGACAGACACTGTCCCGACCCGTGTGGGACTTGCTTTCTTTGGCATCTCTTAAGTACCGTTTTTGTTTTGTCTATTTTTTTGACTTCGTAGAAATGGATTCAGGTATTCCGTATTCTTGTATGTTTGGCTGTTCACATGCAGTGCTATGTCTGGTACCTGTTTATCATTCTCACACTCGAAACTTCAGAACAAACAGAAAGCTGCTGTCTTCACTGTGAAAGATAACGTGTCCCACGAGCGGGGTTGTAGTTTAGACGGTGCTGTACAGAGTGTGTGCGAAGCCTCGCTTTTCTTCCTGCCGAGTGTGTCGGTCTCATCCTGCCTCACCCCATCTCCCGTTAGACCCGAGCCGTGTATCACAGCCGCTCATTTCTGGTTAGCATTTCGTCCCATCACTGAATGCGTTCATCGCTTCTACTGTTGATCGCATCTGGATCGTTTCCAGTTTGGTGCTGTTGTTCATGATGCTCTTAACATTCTTGTGTGTGAGTCTCATGCGCATGTGCACGCGTGTCTGGTGGAGGTATGTGTGCACACGCGTGTATACATGTCTCTAGAGGTGAAATTGCTGGCTTATAGGTTATACATATCTCCAATTGCAGTAAACAGCTGAAATTTTTTTTTTTCCCGAAGTGATTGTCCATTTTTTTTGTAACGGAGCCGTATCATTGGTAATTCGTCCATATTGGTACAAAAAAATGCGCCTCTTTATTTTTATTTTATTTTATTTTTAAGTAGGTTCCATGCCCAATACGGGGCTTGAACCTAGGACCCTAAGATTAAGAGTCACATGCTCTACCGACTGAGCCAGCCGGGCGCCCCTGGATAAGCCTCATTATTTTTAATTGTACACATTATCATCACACAGACATAACCTAGGTTTATTGAACCTACCCTCCTTTGGTGGCTAGACTTACAGTTGTTCTTACTGCTTTGCTACCAGGAAAATGGCACAATCCGTATCCTTCTTCTTAATAGGTAGTCGATGAAAAAACACTGATTTTTTTTTTTAATGTGTATGAAAGCACACTTGCTCACTGAAGAATAATCTGTTAATTACAGAAAAACACAAAGGAAATAAATCCCCATGATCCCGCAGCCAGAGAGAACAACTGTTCTTTATATGTTGTATATATTCCTCTAGCTTTTTTCCTTTCTCTATGTCAGTTGAATTGGGATTTTGGAAAAACCATATATTTTGTGCCTATTCCGTTTAATTGAATGTTTTTTATGATTAATTTTCTGTCATTGAAATTGGAGGGCATTGACAGGTATCACCTTGTGTTGTGGTTATTACTGACCCTTCGGTGATGTGGGTACACGGGTGTGCTGTTTTACATCCTAAGAGTGAGATCGCCCCGGAAAGGTTATTTTTTTAGAACAGTAGGATTTAAAAAGTTCCGTTGTTTAAAGTTCCGTTTAAAAAACTATTACATAGTGAAACCAGTAACTATTTAATTAACTTCTGCTCTTACAAATTCAGTCCATAAAGATCATTTGCACTGAGAAGCTGTCTTATTCTTACCTTGGCGACAGGAGCAGTGTTTCTCTCAAAGGGATATTTAATAGCAACTTATACGTCATTACGTTTTTCATCCTGTTTCTAACAAAAAGTTATTTGAAACTGTGTCTTTACTCTGATGGTTTGACAGTGTGCGGGTCGTGGAAGCAGGCTGTAGCCATTGTCGTCGATGTGCCGCCACAGACACTGACTTTGAGAGACTTGGGATCCTGTTGGGCCAGCTCTCGGGGGAGGACCTTCAGTGGTTCGGTCCCAAGTGCTCTCTGAAGAGTTTGTGATATTTCCAGTGCTGGCCAAACCACATCTCTGGGAAACATGACATACACACACAGTTGCTGGCTAAGAGAACTTTCCCAAACGGAGTTCAAAGTGGGATCTCGGGGTACGTGCGTAGATTACAGCTGGAGCGGCCAACCGCGTGTGTCTTATCCTTTTCAGCTTCAACGTTGCCCTGTGGCACGTGTGGTCCTTCCTCACCCCGCTGGTGTTGTTCACTCAGTTTATGGGCGTTGTGATGCTGATCTCACTCCTTGGGTGATGTCCAGAGGTAAGAGTCCTGGAACGGCCTTTCTAACACTGAACTCACTGGACCAGTGTCTTTGGTGACTGTTTCCAGGTGGCACAGCAGTGACGGACTACTCACCGACTGTGCCTTCCTTCAACTCTGAGATGAAAGGGACCGAGACCCCTTCCCTTCTGCATAATTTAGTTCTCCATGACTATTTCCTGGGTAAGGCACCCCGCCCTTCAGAGATGTCGTATTTACACCTTACGGTGTAGATAAGCTCCCACAGTAGGTCACTTTCCACCCAGGTCAGCTTCCATCACCTGATACACACCAGACAACTGGCTAGGTTGCTGTTAGGGAGCAGGAACGTAGGAAGAACGGGCACTTTTACCCACTCGAGCTGTTCTGGCTGCCTCCTAAAAATCTGACGGACGACCCATCAGCCTTTTCCTTCCGTGTTACTTACAGAATCTCTTGCTCCCCACGGACGACTGCCTCCCTGGGCCTGCTGCCTTACACGGCGGGGTCTGTCTGTCGAGTACCAGACGACTCCTTTATCAAATAAATATGCATGAGAGCACTCCCTCTGCGTGCTTAGGGACACGGTGAAAAAGCCAAGATAGGCCCTCTCTTTACGCAACTGACTTCGGAGCTGGGAGGAAAACTTCTTCATGTGTCAGTTTACGGGCATGAAAACAGGCCCAGAGAAGTGGATGTTAACATACTAAGTAAAGGATTGGGGTGCATTTCAGCTAACAGCCTGTGCTCCCTTTGGAGTTCTGAGGGGAGTCATTGTACCCAAATAAGGGAGACACGGACAGAATTCCGTCGCTGCCAGGCTGCAGGTGGTCACTAGCAGGTGTGTGGCCCCACAGAGGTGGAGAGTCCCCTGTGCACACTGTGCTGTCCGGGGCCATCTGGCGTCTCTCCCTTTGTCCGGGTCAGCACGTGTCACCGCAGGACGGAGCCTCATCTGACCCCGTGTCCTGCTTTTCCCCTCCGCCCTGATACCGTTACGTTTTCCGCCGTTCAGTTTTCGGTTTTTATGCACGTTCAGGAGCTTTCGACCCTTGACGTGAGTTTGTTTTTGGTAATGGAGAGCCAGAGAGCGTTACAGGCATGTGGACTGAACTGTGCTTTTTTTTTTTTTTTTTTAATTTTTTTTTTTTTAACATTTATTTATTTTTGAGACAGAGGGAGAGAGAGCATGAACAGGGGAGGGTCAGAGACAGAGGGAGACACAGAATCCGAAACAGGCTCCAGGCCCTGAGCTGTCACCACAGAGCCCGACGCGGGGCTCGAACTCACGGACCGCGAGATCACGACCTGAGCCGAAGTCGGCCGCTTAACCGACTGAGCCACCCAGGCGCCCCTGAACTGTGCTTTTTAAACAGGAAATCCAGCTGCTTAAAAGACAGACTGTCTCACTCAGAATATAAATGCTGGCTTTCTTTCAGGTGTAAGAGCATGTCACTTCGATGCGAACGATTCAGCACCCAGCCAGCTGGCAGCATCGCAGGTGTAACAAGTGCTACAACGTGTCCTCGTATCTAGGAAGTGAGTGGTTTCCTCGGAAAAACTATAATGTTGCAGTCTGGTTGAAATCAGAATAAATTCGATTTCGTTTGTCTGTCCTCACACTCAAGTGATTACTGAATTTTTCACACTCAGAAATGTTCTGTTCAAAATAGAAATAATTAGTTTGTGGTGTCAGTCTGATGAATCGTCGGAGAAAGTGTTGGTGTGAACATTTAAGCAGAGTTTCATTATAGGCACATGGTGTCCTCCCCAAATTGCAGAGTTGTTCGCCCTTTGATCGTATGCGATCGCTGGGTGTGTATATGTGGGAATGATCATGTCATGTGCCTTTAACCCAGCTTCTGCAATTGCGATCTCATTTTTATAATAGTTTTGTTAGGTGACAGGACCACTTGAAAGCATTTTATGTGTTCCTGCCACTTTAGATTTTATCATTGTGTAACTTACTGGGTTTCTAGCATTTGTTCAACATGGGCACTTTTACTCATTTTTAAGTACACGTACTTTTTCCTTAACATTTAAATAAAATATTTTTATAACTTTCCTGTGGGTTTTGTTACTGCAGACTTTGGGACCTTTGGTTTCAGCTGATAGCACTTTGCGTTAAGGGTGTAAGTCTACTCTGCTCTTCGGAGACCTCAGGAAGACAGACGCTTTCAAATGCAACCACATTCACCTTAAACCTCACCGACACGGGCTTTGTGGTGTTGATTATCATCTCCCTGACAAAGGGGACTTCGGTGGAAGATGTGGGCTAATGTTTACAAAACACCCGCCACAGTGCCTGGTACACGTAGGTGCTCACTCCATTCATGGTAATGGAGAGAGAAAGAAAGACCACGTAGATCCAGGATCAGGGATGGGACGAGGCAGGCGTGACCAGCGGGCAGAATCAAGCCCAGCCTGTGTACCCACACGTGAGGGCTTCCTCACAAGTAAGGAGCAAGGTCAGGCCCCCCACCATCCCATCTTAAATTTTTTTTTTAATTTTTTTATTACTATTTTTTAATACTTATTTAGTTTTTGAGACAGAGAGAGACAGAGCATGAACGGGGGAGGGTCAGAGAGAGAGGGAGACACAGAATCTGAAGCAGGCTCCAGGCTCTGAGCTGTCGGCACAGAGCCCGATGCAGGGCTTGAACCCACAAACCGTGAGATCATGACCTGAGCCGAAGTCAGACGCTTAACCCACTGAGCCACCCAGGTGCCCCCCATCTTAAATTTTTTTAATGTTTATTTATTTTGGAGAGCGAGCGAGCAAGCAGGGGATGAACAGGGAGAGAGGGAGACACAGAATCCGAAGCAGGCTCCAGGCTCCGAGCTGTCAGCACAGAGCCTGATGCGGGGCTCAAACTCACATGAGACAAGACAAGACGAGACCTGAGATCATGACCTGAGCTGGAGTCTGGTGCTTAACCAACTGAGCCACCCAGACACCCCATCCCCCCCCACCCCATCTTTTATTGCAGAGCATAGTTCCATTTGGATAGAAAGCTAAGGCTGTGCATTCCTGGACACTGGTTTGTCAGAACCCAGAGAGCCAAACGCTGACGCTGTGGCCAAGAAGACGGTAAGATTACGCTGTTACTTGCAAAGAGACCTTTCAATAAGTTTTTTGAAACAGGATCATGTGTGGTCCCTGTTTCTGTCAAATGACTGCCACGTGTGTTATTTAGGGGTCTGTCCCTGTTACTGTAACTGCTAAATAAGTACAAACGGTATCAGGCCGTCCTGTGGGAGGAGCACCACCCTTCAGAGTCAAGACTAAGTGAGCACTTGTAAGTCCCCACCCCGACGGCCAACGATAGGGTAGAGGCAGGTGCGTGCTCTTAAAGCTGTACCTGACTTTGGCCATCCCAAGCCTCAAGCCCAAGTCTCCTACCTGCTTGCACCCCGGATGCCCAGGCCCGCTGCTCAGAGGTGGTGGTGTGGTTGGGGAGCAGAGCTGTTCCACAGGAAGAGTTCTCCGGGCGATTCCTGCGTGCGGCCCGGGTCGAGAACTCCCCTGTTCCAGTCAATCTGGGGAGAGATCTCTCTGCAGAAGCTGGAGCCTTCGAATTGGCAGGGAACAGAGAGATCAAGGGATCTAACTTCGCTCACTAGGATAAAAACCAGACTGGGACTCCCCCCAACCCCCCAGTCTATGTCTGGGACCCAGCTCGGGTGACAGTGGTCTTTCTAAGAGACTAAAAGGATTTAAGACCCTGGCTGTGTCGGGGCTCTTTGGTCGTATGCACCCTTAAAAGCTCTCTTCAGCAGCAGCCAGGCACTGGAAGGGACTAGGGAAAGTTGCAAAGTCTCTGCAGGTGGGCTAGTGTGGGGGGACAGGCTGGGGCCAGGTGACAGAAGTTATTAGGTGCCCTCTGCAGTCCCAGTCCAGATAAATGCCTCCACTTAAAAACATTTTTCTCTTGAAAGACCGATTCAAGCACAGTATTCCTCGAGGTGGGAAAGAGTCCGGTGGATTCTAGGCCCATGGGATTCATAAAAACTAAAGGAATCAGCAGCAGGAGTATTTTGCATGCACTGAGGACTGAGTCCAAAGGGGCAGGCGTTGCAGGGTTCTGGGCCGAGGGAAGGTGGGGCAGTTGGTGGGGGCCGCAAACCCTCCTCTCCCGAGTGTCAGGTTCAGCCCCCAAGCCGAGGACCATGATCTCCCCATTTGGGCGGAAGTGGGACGTATGGCTGCTCTATTTCTAAGGCAGCCTGAGCGCCTGGGTTTTACTGTTAGCCGCAGCTTTTGCAAACCTTTCAGAACCTCGCTTTGGGCGTATTCGTCGTGCCCTGAGATGCATCCTTCCCACGTGCACACAGACACATTGCCACGTTTCCCATCTTCGAACACCCCCCCCCCCCAAGTCGGGGTCCCTCGTGCCTCTCCACTTACTGACCGTTTTCTTTGCCCCCCACCCCGCCCCAATGGCAAAACTCCACCAAAGAGCTCTCTCTGCCCACGCTCTCCAGTCGTGCTCCTTTCTGAAAAAGTTGTATTAGGTCATACTTTTGCAAAAGAGTGTTAGAACGTTGCCTTATGTTTACAGTAAAGAGGAGTCAAAGAGGACCTCAGGAGCCGGGTGCCCCCCAGCCTACACACCTCCAGTGGCAGGAGTGACCCCCAACTCAGCCACTGCTCCCCCGCTGTCCCCCAGCACTCACCTGAACGCCATCAGGGCCATCCGGACTCTTCTCATAATCCCTTCATCCCTGTCACCGCGGCCAGCACAAAAGGCCTGGCACTCCCGGGCCACGTCTCACCTCCTGGCCTCACCCCCACATGCGTGTGTTCCCCTCATCCACGTAACAGATCACAAGACACGTTTAGGCTTAAAACCACCGCCACCGTGGTCTTGTTCGTGTGTCTGAAATTTGGACAGGAATTTGCAGGAACAACCTGTTTCCTCCCCACATGGGGTGACCCAGCCGGCAGGCTGGTGGTCCCCTTCCAAGGCGGTTCCCTCTGGGCTGGCGAGGTGGTGCTGGCTGCTGATTTCTCTCCGCACAGGGTCTCCCCCGGGGGGCGGGGAGGGAGGGGTGGGCAGTTTGGGTTTCCTCCCCGCAGAGTCGCTCAGGTCCAAAGCTTTTGTGTCGGTGTCGGTAGCTGCTGTAACGAGCTGCCACAGACAGCAGCTAAAACAACAGACGTGGATTATCTCACAGTTCCGTAGTTTGAGGTCTGCGCTCACGGGTGCGGGCAGGGCTATGGTCCTTTCTGGAGGCTCCAGGGGGGAAGTCCATTTCCCGTGCTGTCAGGCGGGCAGCAGAATTCAATTCCTTACGGTCCGAGGACGGAGCTCCCCATGCCGAGCTGGCTGTCAGCGAGGGCCGTTCCCAGCTTCTAGAGGCACCTGCATTTCTTGCCTCGTGGCGCTCTTCCTCCTCTCAAAGCCGCGCCTGTCCTGCCTCCTCGTCATTGTCATATTGCCCAGATCCGCTCTTCTGCCTTCCGCTTCCGCTTTCGGGGGGCTCGTGTGATCACGCCAGGCTCACCTGGGCAACCCCAGGTGCTCTCCCTATTTTAAAGTCCTTAATCCGCCGTCAGTGTTCCTCTTGCCGCGCAACGCAGCGTTGTTGGTAGCTTCCCGGGAGCAGGGTGTGGACCCCTTTGGGGGCATCGCTCTGCCCACCGCTGTGTCCCAGAGACAGGAAGCCCCCACTTAGAGCATGGGCTCAGAAACTGTCCACGTAGTTACAGACCCCAGATTCAAGGGGACATACCTTCCCCTCATCCTAAAGGAGGAGGGTCAAGGAACGTGTGAGCCGGGTGTTAAAACCGCCACAGTCTCTGGCCACAAATTCTCTGTGTTCCTCCCACACGTGAAAGTCCCAATCCCGGAAGCCCCATCCTGTTCCAGCATCAGACACAGGCTTGAGCTCCAGGATCTCATCATCTGAATCAAGAGGGGTGCGGGGCCTCAAGCTGACCACCCTCACAGGCGAGTTACCTGTCGATCGCACACCGAACATACAGTGGTGAGGCAGGCGCAAGTACGCGCAGTAACATTCAAAAAGTGGGGAACAAGGCACACAGTCGCTGGTCCACAGAAATCCAGCTGGGCGCGGGTCCCCCTCTCTTGCTTAGGGACCAGTGCTGCCTCCTAGGACTCTGACAAGGTGTCAGGCTCTACCCTCTGGGCTCTATTCGCCCTCCGTGTCATTCTTTTCTGGAAGAAAACAGTTTAGAATCCAGCTTTCTCAGCCTGCTTCCTGCCCAGAAAAGGTCTGAGCTCCTGAGGGTTCTTCATTTTGCACTGTCTTCCCCTTCTGTCTGAGCTGGAGGTGTTTCCACAAGAACAGTTTGCAAAGAATGAGAGGTCATCTCTGCGGCTGCATTTAAAGAAATCTTTACCTCCTCGAGCTACAGGGTAGACCCAGGGAAGGATCAGGCTCAGGACTTAATTGTGGGCAAAGTATCCGAGCCGGGTGACTTCTCAGTCTGCGAAATTTCATCCACCAGAGTCAGGGCCTGACAGGGAACGACCAGGTCTTGAGAAATGGACACCTACCTATGGCATGAACTGGATGTCATCTGATCCACCAAGAGCAAGGCTGGGCATGCCCCACAGTGATGCATTGCTGAGTAGAAATGGTATATAAGCTTGAACGTGAACTGGAAGCCATTAGTCGGTTGCATGTACAGGTGGCTCAGGGGCCTTTGAGATCGATTTTTGCTACATACTGTCTCCTTTTAAAAAAAATTTTTTTTGGGGCGCCTGGGTGGCGCAGTCGGTTAAGCGTCCGACTTCAGCCAGGTCACGATCTCGCGGTCCGTGAGTTCGAGCCCCGCGTCGGGCTCTGGGCTGATGGCTCAGAGCCTGGAGCCTGTTTCCGATTCTGTGTCTCCCTCTCTCTCTGCCCCTCCCCCATTCATGCTCTGTCTCTCTCTGTCCCAAAAATAAATAAAAAACGTTGAAAAAAAAAAAATTAAAAAAAAAAAAATTTTTTTTTTTTTTTTTAATGTGGGGCGCCTGGGTGGCTCAGTCAGTTGAGCGAGCGACTTCGGCTCAGGTTATGATCTCGCAGTTTGTGACTTCGAGCCCTGCGTCGGGCTCTGTGGTGACAGCTCAGAGCCTCGAGCCTGCTTGGGATCCTGTGTCGCCCTCTCTCTCTGCCCACGCCCGCTTGTGCTCTGTTTCTGTCTTTCAAAAATGAATAAACATAAAAATTTTTTTTTTAATTTTTTAAAATTAGTTTTGAGAGAGTGCACAAGCAGAGGCTGGGGGGCAGAGGTGGGGGGGGGGGCAGAGGATCCAAAGTGGGCTCTGTGCTGACAACAGCAGTGAGTCCAATTCGGGGCTCGAACTCACGAAATGTGAGGTCATGACCTGAGCCGAAGTCAGATGCTCAACCGACTGAGCCACCCAGGCGCCCCTGCACTGTCTCTGTTAATCTACACCTGCGGTCCCTTGGGGAGTTTCTCATGAGTGGCGGAGAAAAAGCTCCAGCTTAGTTTCCAGGTGGTTCTGCATGATACGACGGCACCAGCCATCACGATATGCTGTCCCCCCACGTAGACGGCTGCAGCCTTACAGCCCCACCCAAAGGTGACCCTGAAGGAAAGGCTGTGAAGGAAGATCTTCCCAGTGGGCTGAATGTTGAGGGGTACATTTGCTTGGCCACTTTGGCCGGATTGAGAGATGGCCAGGGTACAAATCGACATGAACTCGTGGATAGTTGCTAACAGACTCCCAGCGTGGCTGGATGGTCAGTGACTTGCAAAGAGAAGAATTGGAAACTTATTGACAAGGAGGTTTGGGGAATAATATGTGGAGGGGCCCGTCAGCACGGATTCAGAGTGTGAAAAATGAGTCATGTGAGTGTTCACCAGGGGCAACGCCTGCAGGGGAGGGGGTAAGAGAGCATGTTCTGTTGGTGTCTGTCAGCCTCTGCCTAGCCACCCAGCGTTTCCTCCACGGGCCCACGTACAAGGTGCAAGATGGAGGGCTGTGCACACGCTCAGCAACGTAGAAGTCCTTCCCCAGGGCTGACCCGGTTGACATATGCTGCGTGCAGAACCTTCTGGAATGACTTGAGAAGGGGCTCTGAATTTTTGCCACTTCTCCCTTCCCTTGAACCTGGATGGGCTCATGACCACCTTCACCGACAGAATATGCCAGAAATGACGCCTTAGTGTGGCTTCTAAGGCTAAGTCGTAGAGACCACTCAGCTTCTGCTGGGTCTCCTGGGATGCTTGCTGTCCAGATGTTCCCTCCTGGGAGGCCCCTTCTCGAGGCTCAGATGGAAGGCTGTGGGAGGTTCAAGCTGCAGAAAGAGGGCACGTGTGGGAACCCAGCTGAGCCCAGGCTTTGGGTCACTGGGGCACCAGAATGTGAATGAAGAAATCTGCAGAGATTCCAAGCCCTGGCCATTGAGTCACGCCCCAGCCGTTCTCATCTTTCCTGCTGAGGCCCTGGACATTGTAGACCTGAGACGAAAAGCAATGCCCGCCGTGTCCTCTGTAGATCCTGACCCACAGACCCATGAGCACAACAAAAATGGTTGCCACACGCCAGCAAGTTGGATAAGCGATTAAGTTTGCTGGAAGCACTGTGAACGGCAGAGACCCCCGCCCCCCGTGCTGCTGATGTGGAACCTTTCCCTGGGGACACCGGCCTGGTGGACGATCGATTCTATCAGACCCCTTCCATCATGAAGGGAGTGGGGGGACTTGTCCTCCCTGGATGAGACACATACTCTGAAGAGGAGTTTGCCTTTTCCTTCCCATGATGCTTCTGCTGGCATTTATATGGTCAAGGAGTTCCACACCACACTGCTGCTGCTTCTCCTTTTTTTTTTTTTAACATTTATTTATTTAAAAAAAAATTTTTAATGTACTTATTTTGAGAGAGAGAGAGACAGAGCACGAGCGGGGGAGGGGCAGAGAGAGAGGGAGGCACAGAATCCGGAGCAGGCTCGGAGCAGTGCTGACAGCTCGGAGCCCGATGCAGGGCTCGAACTCACGAACCGCGAGATCAGGACCAGAACCGAAGTCAGACGCTCAACCGGCTGAGCCACCCAGGCGCCCCTCACACCACACTGCGTCTGATGACTTCACCAATGCTCAGGGCTTAACATCCATTCAGCGTCCATTCTAGTGTTTCCCAAAGGATCTGCATAGAAAAAAAAAAAAGAGTGGAAAAAGTAGTTAAATCCAAGTAAAGACTGTAGTTTAGCTACTGCATTCGTATCGATGTTAATTTCTTAGTTTTGACAAAGATACTGTGGTGTATGAGGGGTAGGAGGAGGTGAGGCGAGTTGGGTGAACCGTAAAAACGTCTCTACCATCTTCACAACTCTTCTGCAAATCTAACATTATTTCAAAAGGAAAAGTAAAAAAAAAAAAAAAAAAAATGACGCAGGAGTGACCTTTCCCGAGTGAACTGTCACCATGCTATGACACTGTATGTCCTTTTGGGGAAGGCTTAGAGGAAAATTCCCAGGATATATATATAGTTTTTAAATTTTTTAATGTTTATTTTTGAGAGAGCGAGTGGGGGAGGGTCAGAGAGAGGGAGACACAGAATCCGAAGCAGGCTCCAGGCTCCGAGCTGTCAGCACGGAGCCCGACGCGGGGCTCGAACTCACGGACCGCGAGATCAGGACCGGAACCGAAGTCAGACGCTCAACTGACTGAGCCACCCAGGCGCCCCTATTCCCAGGATATTTATGGCAATGTTGCAAGGCTTTTGTTAAGGAGACCCGTCCCCTCTTCCTTCGAGGACCCTGGGTCTGTGAACTGGCTCAGGTTTGGGAATTGAGTGAGAGTCTTGTAATGATTCAGGATAGATCTCTGTTTACCTTATCTAGAGGTTTTCTAGTTATATAAATCAAATAATAATGCTTTAATAGGCTGCCTGTCACGGGCTGAATTGTGCCCCCTTTCCCAAAGATATGCTGAAGTCCCTCCCATGGTCCCTGTGCCTGTGATCTTATTTGCAGATGTAATTACAATGCAAGTTAAGATGAGGTCATGCTGGAGGAGCGTGGGCCCTTAATCCAATGTGACTAGTGTCCTTATACAAAGAGGAGACCGACAGACACAGAGGAAAGATGACCACGTGACAATGACAGGGACAGGGATTCTATTATGCAGCTGGAAGCTAAGGGGCACCAAAGATTAGGACCAGCCACTAGAAGCTGGAAGAGGCGAGGAGGGACCCTCTCCTAGATCCCTCAAAGGGAGCGAGTGCCTGTCTACACCTTGATTTCCAACCTCCAGGCTCCAGACCCGCCAGACAAGAAATTTGTGTTGTTTTAAGCCCCCCAGTTGGTTAAGCTTCCAGCTCTTGATTTTGGCTCAGGTCATGATCTCACAGTCCGTGAGTTCAAGCCCCGCATCAGGCTCTGTGCTGATAGCGTGGAGGCTGCTTGGGATTCTCTCTCTCTCTCTCTCTCTCTCTCTCTCTCCCTCTCTCCCTCTCTCTGCTCCTCCCCTGCCTCTCTCTCTCTCTCTAAATAAATACATAAACATTAAAAAATAAAAAAAGAAATCGAGAGTTCTGTATGGCTCAGATCTTTGAAACACTTATACATCAGCAGGAGGCAGAAAGATGGGTAAATCTGTCAGTCTTCAGCATCGTTTTGAGTAGAGAGTAAAGGAGACCGACTTCAGTCTCCCTCTTTTGTGTCCAGAAACTTACACTTCATTGCTCATTAAAAGGAATCGAGGTGGCCCAGAGAAGGGAGTCCCACTTGACTTTCAGATGGGGATTACGTGTTATGTGTCTTTGAGTTCTCAGTGAGGAAGGGCAGCGCGACTGCTCTAACAGGTAAACTGTGTAGCGGCTTAGCACGGTAGAAGTTTTCTTCTCACTCACGGGAGCCCAGCTTCAGCGGGGAAACTCTGCTTTGCCACTCACGGGGTGGGGAGGAGGGCTCAGGCTGACGCACTCTGCCGTCTTCAGCACAGAGTTCGCGGGGGCGCTCGGGGTATCGATGCCATCACTTCTGCCTCTACTCCCCCGACCAGAACCTGGTCGCCTGGCTCCACCTAGGTGCAAGGGGAGAGTCCCTGGCTGGACAGCCACTTCCCGGTGACGATTCTACGCCGTGGAAGGGGAGCCCATGTTTGGTGGTCAGCTGGCTGCCTCTATAGCATAGCCTCAGCTCAGTGCCCAGCATGTAGTAGGTGCTCAGTAAATAACAAAGTGTCTCGGGTACTTTGTATTTGGTGGGACATTCCCACGTACTTCATATGTATCAGGCTACTTTGTCCCCATAGAAACCTGCGAGAATGGTTAGTATTAAGAGCTCCGTTTTAGGGAAACCTGGGTGGCTCGGTTTGCATCTGACTTCGGCTCAGGTCATGATCTCGCGGTTCGTGAGTTCGAGCCCCACGTCGGGCTCTGTGCTGACAGCTCAGAACCCGGAGCCTGCTTCGGAGTCTGCGTCTCCCTCTCTCTCTGCCCCTGCCCTGCACACGCTCTGTCTCTCTCTTAAAAATAAATAAACATTACAAGAAATACTAAAAGAAGAGCTCCGTTTTACAGATGAGGAAATTGAGGCGCAGTGAGGCTCAGTAACTTGTCCAGGGTCACAGCAGTAAGTGATGGAGCCAGGAATCGGACCCCGAAGCCTGGCTTTAGAACTCACCCACCGCCCCCCCCCTCCCCCGCCACGTGATATTGCCTGTCCCTACAAATCCATGCTGACTTGAGCTTGATTCATGAAAGAGACAATGAATTAATGTGTGCTGTAAAACTGTAAAATGAAATAAAAGCAGAGGTGATATTTACGGAAGTCGGGGGCATTCGTGGAGTTCCTGCCATCTGCCAGGCAGTCTCCCTCCCTCTCTCTCTCTTTCTCTCCCTCCCAGTTTCCCATGACATTTGACACAAACTGTGGCTTCATTTTGTTGTCCCCAGTCCTGGCCTTATACCTGACACTTGGGAGGGGCTCACTACACATTTTCCAACGTATGATAAAAACACACCTTGGGTGCTAGGGAGCAGAGCCAATCAGACATAGTTCTCTTGCGTTCAGGGCGCTCAGCATTGGAAAGACAGTTGACAATAGTCTACAGTGTGGGGCACGGACGGATGGGGAGCTGGACACGCCCACAGGGGAGCACAGAAGGAATAAGCTGGGTGTCTTCCTTTCCCGGGGCTGCCCTAACAAAGGCCACCAACGACACAGATATATCGGCTCAAAATTCTCGAGACTAGGAGTTCAAGATCAAGACGTCTGTTCCAGGCCTCTCTCCGTGTTTCTGGCGGTCTCAGGGCTTCCATGGTTCGTAGATGGCACTCTCTGTGTCTTCACATCACCTTTCCCTCTATATGTGTCTGTCTTCAGTCTCCCCTTTTTTGTAAGGACACGGCCGTATTGGATCAGAGCCCACCCTGATGACCTCAACTTGATCGATCATTTCCAAATAAGGTCACATTAACAGGGATGGGGAGTTAGGGCTTCACTGGAGGGGGGGACGCATTCAACACATGTTCACTGAGCACCTCGGGTGTGCGGTCACCACTGTCCTATGCGCTGGAGCTAGAGCCATGGACAAGATAGGCAATGTCCTTCTAGAGCGTTCGTTACGGCGGGAGAGACGGGCCACAGATGTACACACGTTCCAGGTGTGAGCTAAGGAGGAAAAGAAAGCAAGGGAAGGGGACGGAGCAGACGCGGGGAGACACAGCATTGTGCCCCGTGCCCTGCGGGTCCGGTGAGACCCACACCTGGCTTGCTTGTTCATGCAACTTCCCCCCACTTGTGCCTTCGTTAACCCCTCGGTTTATTTACCGAGCATCACCTGGCCTGGGTCTGGGGAAACCCAGCTGAAAGTCACAGTCTTCCTCCCAAAAGAGGAGCAAACAGTGCCTCCTCTAGGAACGTCTCACCCTTTCTGGCAGACTCAAGGCTCCCCCAACCCTCCCCTCGGGGCAGCCCTGCTCCCCGGGGGCTGCTTGCTCAGTCCCCCCTGCGGGCCATGATTAGAAGACAGGGCCGAGTCTCACATCGGATGCTCTCTAGCCTCCCAGTGCATTCCCGACACATACTTGTCTGTTCAGCATGTCCCTGCCAGGGTGCCAGCGCCTTGACGGCAGTCTTTCATAGCTGAAGTTTCCAGTACCCAGAAGAGCCTGGCAAATGATTCAGCGTTGGAGAAGTAAGTGTTGGCCACACCAATGAATGAGTGAAAAAAAAAAATGAATGAAGGCAAGACAAGGCTCCCAGGTTGACTCCCTGCTGGTCCAGCCCCCGCCCCCCGCCCCCCCGCCCCTTCAGGACCCTCTGGCAGTCAGAACCGCTATGTAATTCAGTGGATCCACTGCAAGATGAAAATGTGGGTCTGCTTGTTCAACAATTAATTTCAGGAGAGCAACAGAGAGCGTGAAACCCAGGGGAAGAGGGGGTCTCCTGGGTGAGGAGCCCTCTATTACAGCACAGGAGGCTCGCGCAGGAGGCCTTTCCTCCTCCAGGCTGCAGGCCCCCCCAGCAGCTCCCTCACCAACTCCCTGCTCCCACTCTGCTCTCAGCCACCTCTGCCTCTAGGATGCTCTTTTGCAAAAACCTCTGGCGGGGGTGGGGGTGGGGGACTCTCCTCTTCGGTGGCATCTGAACGGGACACCCTGGCAGACGCGGTCAGCTTCAGAGGGGCTGGGGTGCTGAGGGATGGGCTGGGGGCACCTGTAGCTCCGGGAAGGCCCAAGGCAGCTGCCCCCAACACCTCTGCTTCCAGAAGCAGCTTTCCATTCCCTTAGAGGGGGTGCACAGGTGATCTCTCTCCTTGGGAGGCAGCTCCTGGGCATCTGGGCATCTGGCAGACACACAAGGACACCAGATGCACAAACACAGACACAAACAAAACACACCCCTCCCCCATTCATAGACCTAGGGAGGAGCGCTGAGACACTGTCGCCTCCTTGTCCCAACCAGACACACCCCTAAGACAGACGGCCAGACACAGAGAGAGATTCACACAGAGAAAACATGCGGTAGAAATACACAGGGTGAAGGACAGACTCACAAGGACATTTTGAGGCTCACCTAGACCTCTGCGGTCGGCGTCGCAGCTCCTCTGGGACAGTCCCCACAGTGGGACACCCCTGCCGGACCCCAGCAACGCCCCCTGCGCCTACTCGGTCCGGCTGACTCAGGGTGACCCTTTGCCCCCCGCCGCAATCCCAGGAGCCAGGAGGCACCTGTCGTCATCCAGGGTTTCCGTGACGCCCGGGCAGGGCTGGGTGGGCGGGCGTCCACGAAGCGGACAGGGGTGCGGACAGCGGAGGGGGGGCGGGCCGGGCGCGGGGAGGGGACGTCGGGGGAGGGCTGGCCCGGGTCCCAGGCGTCAGGGGCGGGGAGCGGCCCGCGTGGGTCAAATAGTGGGCGGGAGGGCTGCCCCCGGGCTTTGGGGAGTCCCGGGAGGTGGGCAGTGCGCTTTCAGGAGGGCGAAGAGGCAGCCGGGGTCAGCCCAGGGTCAGCGGTGGGGGGGGGGGGGGCGGCGGCGGCGAGCGGACCGGGCTGTGCACCTTGACCGAGGGAGGGCAGAGGGGAAGAAGCGAGGAGAGCAGGTGTCGCAGGGCGATCGGGAGAGGGGGACTGGTCGGCAGAGAGCGTCAGGGCAAGGGCGGGGGTGGGGACAGCCGGTGGGGCCCCGGGCCCGCAGCCGCTCCCGGAACCAGACTCCGGGCGGGTCACTCCGTGATGCCCGGGGGCCAGGGGGCGCCTGCCTCTCCCCAGGCGGCCGGGAGCGCCCCGGACAGGGTGCCGTCGGGGCCCGCGGCCGGCCCCTCGCCCCAGCTCGCGGCCCCGCGGGAGTCCCCGGCCCCTCGGCGGGGCGCGCTCCGCGCCAGCGTCCCGCAGAAGCTGGCCGAGGCGCTGAGCAGCCAGTACGGGCTGATCGTGTTCGCGGCGGGGCTGCTGCTCCTGCTGGCCTGGGCCGTGCACGCCTCGGGCGTGGGCAAGAGCGACCTGCTGTGCGTCCTCACGGCGCTCATGCTGCTGCAGCTGCTCTGGATGCTGTGGTACGTGGGCCGCAGCGCCGCGCACCGCCGCCTCCTCCGCCCCAAGGACACGCACGCCGGCGCGCGCTGGCTCCGCGGTGAGTCTCCCGGCCGCCGGCAGGTGCGGCGCGCAGCCCGCCGGCTCGCCCGCCAGCCGCTCGGCGGCGCCCTTTCCCCCGACTTCCCTCTGCTCCGTCTTCCCCCGCCGCGTTTCGGGCTCCCCCCCCCCCCCCCCCCCCCCCCCCCCCCCGCCTCCCTGCCTTCTCTCTTTTTCTTTGTTACGCCCGGGCTGTTGTAGCAGCCTCCTCTCTCTCTGCCGTCAGGCTCTCGGCACACATCCCGTCCTGAGAGCCGCAGCTACACGAGCCCGCTCACGTCTCTCCTCGGCTGAAATTCCTGCAGCCACGAGGGAGGCCGCACTCCCCGTCCTGGCATTCACGGCCTGCTGAGATCAGCCCCCCGCAGTGCGCTCTGGTTTTATCCCCTCCTTTGCCCTCGGTTCGGGGCTCCCGAGAGGCTCTCAGTTCCCATTACGGTGTTTCAGGTCTCCATGCCTTTGCATATTCTGTTCCCGCCTCCCTCAGTGCCTTCCGCCTGCCTTGCCTTGCAGAACAGGGCTCAGGCCTCACTCCGTCCCCTCTAGTGGTGCTTTTCTGATTTCCCCTGCTCTTTGTGGTCTGACCACACTCCCCCACCCCTCACCATGCCCTGGGGAGACCTGTTCTTGATATCTCTGTCCACCCCCCCCCCCCCACCCCCGTCCCCACCACCCTGGGGGAGCTCTGTGAGGCTCACGTCTTAGTCCTAGAGCCACCTCCGGGTCTGGCGTGGAGGAGACGCTAAGAGTGTGCAGCTGGGACGAATGGAATCGTGGCTAAGCGGCCAAGCATTGGGGCCGCAGAGGGTAATACACTTGCCAGGTAGTCAGGCCGCGGTGACTGAAACATCATCAAGATAGGAAGGTTCCCCTCCTCCAGGAGCTTCGACCCTTGAGAGGGAGCTCGATGGGGTGCAGTCAAAGGGAGGAGGCAGTGGGGAGTCCGCCTTGGAGACAGTCCCTGCGAAACCTTCCCCGGAGAGGCCGGGTACGTGTCACTGCGCGGGGACCACACACATCACACATCTCTACGTGACCGCTCGTCCGGTCTGACTTTAAATCTGCCCGAGAGAGCGTGGCTTTTCCTTGTCCTTGCGTGACCTTGGGCACGTTCCATAATCTGCCCACCCTGCCCGTTTCCGCAGGCGGGGAGCAGGAATCACACACTTGGGGGGGACCAGTGACTGCTGGCTGGGTTCAGGCTGCGTGCCCAGCACACCTCCCCTCTCCTTCCCACCCACCTCCCTTCTGAGGTCCGGCCCCAGTGCCATCGTCTCCGCCCGCCCTGCCGGGAATTGCTCCCAACTCCCACTGGCCACCATGGCTTTCTCTGTGTGCACCTGTTTTGCTCCGTGTCGGTTTCCACCTCGTATTAGGTCTGGCTGGATAAGAGCCATGTTACCGGGTGAGATTTCAGGCTTTGTAGCCTCAGGGCCTGCGGCTAGTTCATCCTGCCTTTGGAAAAATGGACCCAGTTCCAGGCTGGGCCCGAATTCCTGTTCTGCAAACGGTTGTTTGAGGGAGGCTCATGGTTTTGTGACTCTGAATGGTGGGGAATCCCGTGCCTTTTCCGGTGTCTGAATCAAACAAACAAACAAATGGAAATGAAATGTTATTTTGAGGACACTGATTTACACAGGCTAAAAGAGATTACACACGTAGGCTTTCCACCTGGGCTTTCCTGTGGTGGAAGGTTCCTTTCTTTGACCCTCCCTTCACCTCTTCCCTTCCTCTTCCCTCCCTCCTTGCCCCTTCCTTCTACCACCGTTCCCTCCCCTGCCCTTCCTCTTTCCCTCTCCCTCCTGTCTCTCTCTCTTCCCAGAAAGACTCGAAGTCTTGTGATCTCAGTCAGTGGCTGAATGGTGGTGCCGTTTCCCAAGATTAGGGAGACAGAGGGAGGAACAGGGGTGGGGGTGACACCGTTTCCTCTTACGGACACGTTACTTTTCAGATGTCTATTAGACACCCAGTAGTGGCAAATATAGAGAGAGCACATAGCAGGTGTTCAATAAATGTCGGCCGTTGAGACAAACACGATACTGTAACCATTCAAGTGAGGAGTGTGGTTAATGGTCATGGTGTCGTTCTGGAAGGCTTGGCTCTGTGTCCCAGCTCTGCTACCTTCACCTTCTGAGTCCCTGTTTCCTCATGAGGGAAATGAGACTCCCAGTTGTTTCTCGGGGAAGAGCTGAACGCAGTTTGCAAAACACTGTGATCCCTGTGAACGGTCTGCGGTTCATCAAAAAGCAAGAGGCTAACTGTCCCGAAAGAACATGGGGAGGCCATGGGAGATGTGTCAGCCCCAGCCAGCCCTGGGGTTTTCCTTGGAATCATAGCTGGAAGGACAGGTTTGACTCAGCTCTGCCCTGGCTTCTGTGACAGTCCTAGACATCCGGGGCTCTGAGAAAGAACCAGCCTGTGAAATTCGGGGCACTGATGTTTTCAGAGAAAGTTTTTGGGTCTTGGTATGGGCTGTGAGGCATTTCTTTGAGCAGAAAACGTTCTGCTTCACCTACTGAGCATGAGAAAGTGAAAATTTCCTTTGGAACAGATAATATTGATGTATTAAAATATTTAGCAGAAATGAGGGGCTATTAATCCAGCTCCTCTGTTTGCTAAGTAAAGAGATTGGTTTTTTTCTGGAAGGAATGACAGCAGCCTGGCTATCTCGTGCCAGCCCAGTGGGTACATTGATATGCACACTCAGTGAATAGCTGTTTCAGGCTGTTAATTACTACGATGTAATTAACATCCTAGTTGTTTCTAGTTCCATAAAAGACTGTAGTGGTTTACTTACCAGTGGTAGGATTTTGTTGTTACTGTTCTGTCTCAAGTCCCGAGAAGCGTCATCAACACACAATTATGGGAACAATGACAATAAGAAATGAAGCTGTGTTTATTGAGTGAGTTCAGAATGCAGGCACGTTAGAAGCATTGTCTCGATTATACGTCCCAGCGATTCTCTTTTTTGTAATGCTTGTGAGTAATCATCCCCAAATGTACTCCTTTTCTAAGATCATATTTTTGCATAATACTTTTTCTCTTTTTTTTTTTTTCAGATTTTTTTTTTTAACGTTTATTTATTTTTGGGACAGAGAGAGACAGAGCATGAATGGGGGAGGGTCAGAGAGAGAAGGAGACACAGAATCCGAAACAGGCTCCAGGCTCTGAGCTGTCAGCACAGAGCCTGACGTGGGGCTCGAACTCACGGACCGCGAGATCATGACCTGAGCCGAAGTCGGCCGCTTAACCGACTGAGCCACCCAGGCGCCCCAATACTTTTTTTTCTTAAAATGAGACCCACCCATGTGTATGATACATTACATCTCTGTCCAGCATGCTGCCCCCGGAAATGGACTGCTCCCAGCACCGTGCTCGTCGTCCCTTAAGGGCCTGGAAGTGAAGGGGCAGAGGTGAGCTGCTTATGTCAGACCAGCTCAGGGGTGGTGGCTGTACCGGCTGTCGAGTTAAAGGTCAGGAACGTGGTGATGGGTTTGGGAAACAGGCTGTCCCCACTTGTGAGTAAGCAGGTCCCAGTGTGTGCGAGAAGAGGGGCAGGTGCCATGGGGGACGGCGGCAGGGAGCAGCGGAGGGGGGCCACCAGGGGAGGGGCGGAGGCACAGAACGCAGAGATGCAACAATGGAGCTCCCCATCACCGGGAATGTTTAACAGTGAGAAGGTGAAGAGGGACAGACTCCTTGCTTCCGGGCAGATGGCCTGATACTAACAGGTATCAGAGAAGGCAAAAGTCTACTTCCTGTTTGCTTTCTGTCTTCTTCGTTGAGGCTCCCGGGAACTTGTGGGGAGCAACAGAGAAGGGAGCCAAGTGTACAGCCTGGAAATTTTCGTGGTGCTTGGGCAGAACTGTTGGTCTGGTTTTGTTCGATGGCCTGGACTGAGCTCCCAGAATTGGCTGGGCTCTGGGGCTGGCGGGACCTTCGGACGTGGTCCTGCACAGAGGCGTGCGGACAACAAGGGGGCAGCAGAGGCTAAGAGCGTGCCCCTTCTCTGGGCATGTAGCTTTACTTCTGCCTCAGTTTCCTCATCTGTAAAATGGGGACGATGATACCACGTATTATGAGACTCAGTGAGTTAGTACATATAAAATGCTTAGGAGCCTCTGGCACGTCGTAAGAGAAATGTCTTACGAAATAAATGATTCAGCATTATAGTGTGTAGGTGCAGGGGATGCATGAAGGGAGGCAGAAGACAACTGGGGGCGGGGGTGAGGGTTTAGGGACTTAGGGAAGGGTCGCCAGAAGAAGGTCTTTTGTTTTTGCTGGAGTCTGGGAAAAAACATTAAAAATCATTTTAAAATGATAAAAGAATACACAGAATATAGCAAACTGAGCATGACAGTGACACCCGGCAAATTTCTGGAGCAGAACAACATGTCGGGGGTGGGGGGCTTGAACAATTCCCTTGGGAAGGAGAGCGGTGGGTCCCCAAGACCCAGCCTGGGGTCACTACGACAGACTCTTGCCTAACTGCATGCGTTTTCTTACATATTATTTTTTGGATGAGATTTTTTTTTTTTGTCTAATAAAAAACTATAAACATAATGTCAGGATTTCAGCATCAGCAAGATAATGGGGCTGCCCAAAAGGCTGGTGCCAGTTTGGCGTTCATTGGAAAGGAAGTCAGACTGCACGTGGAATGCCTTGTCCCCCTCTGACCATCACACGGGCACCTGCAGAAGGGTGGCCCCAGGAGGGACGAAAGGGTGTCGGGTCCAGAAGGGAGAGGAGGCGACAACCTCACTCCCGTCAGCCCCAGACCATCCTTCAGCTCCCGGAAAGCAGAGTTACTTCTTTAGGGAAGCCTTTCCTGATACCTTCAGACCAGGTGTGGACCCCAGGTGGTCTGGTCTCATAGGGTCCTCTATTTCCTTCTTGACGCAAATCAAGTAGGAGATTGTGTTATTCGGTGTGTCGATCTCACCAGATCGTGGGCTCTTAGAGGCAGAGCCCCTGTCTGCATGTGCCCCCCGTTATAGCCTGAGCTCCTGGCACAGTGCCTGGCACGTAGCAAGTGCCAGTTAGGATTTACTGAATCGCCAAGTGAACGGATGGGTGAATGAATGAGTGAGTGAGTGAGTGAGTGAATGATGACACAATCTCCAAGGAAGAGGATGACAGTTCTAGGAGGCTGACTGCAGTTCAGCATAGGGAAGAACATTCTAATATGAGCCCCAGCTGGTGATGGAAGGGTGTGCATTGAGAGACGGTGAGCCCCCCAGCCCTGGGCATGTCCCGATGGGAGACCAGTTGGCCGCTAGTCATAATGCACTGGAAGCATTCTTGCATGAGACGGGGATATAGACTGACTTTATGGGGCCTTCTATCTCTAAGAGCCTACAGTTCAAGGTTCCAGACTCCTAGGAAGTATTTGGGTGCCTACCACTGAGGAGGGTTCTCCCCTCTGCCAACACGAGACCTTTTAGGATTATTCTCAAGTGACGTGGCTGGGAAACTTCTAATTGGTTCGAATTCATTGTTTTTCTTTGTGATTGATGATAAGAATGATGACAGCATCCATTTGTAGAATTTCCTACGTGTGGGGCACTGTGCTAGGTACTTTTCATGTAGTGACTCTCGTTTAATCTCCTCTACATCCCTAAGAGAAAGCCAATCATTTATTATCACGTTTTACAGATGAGGAAACTGAGGCATAGAGAAGTTAAGTAATTACTGAAAGTCATCAACTAATAACTGATGGGGAACAGGATTTGAGGCCAGGCTCTGACCACTACAGCCCACTGTCTTCTCGCAGGCGAGTCGATTTTTGCTGATGATATTCTAGCGGCATCCAAAATCATATATTCTCTTCTTGAGGTGTGCAAAGGGAGGCTGTAAATCCAAGTTCACTGATTGTGTGCCTTAATTCTTCTGTGTCCTTCCTTACGTTTCCTCCTACCAGATCAGTCTAGTTCTGGAATCTTCCATTTGATCTCTTTAAAGTAGCAGTTACATATACTATAAATAGGGAAATCTACTTTATTTGGCACACAAGGGACTAGTATATCTTTCTCATACATTATGCCTTTTTTTCATGCGTGATGACAAAGATGAAGGGATTCTTCATCCTGTTTACTACATTTAACTTGAATTCCATGTGGTCTGGTATCCATATGGCTCTTCCCGCTTTCTCTTCATTGGCATGGTCTCTTTGTCCACACCTTGATTTTCTGCCCTTGCTACTCAGTGAATAGTGTGATTCATAAAACAGTTAGGTTTTGCTTTTAATCCAATATTCCCATCCTTGCTGACTAAATTAATGGGAGATTCAGATCATTCCCTGTACCCATTTACTGTAAGGATTTATATGCTTGACTTTATTGTTCCCAGTTTTCTTTGCGACCATTATGGTTTCTTTTACATGTTGTTTCATTTTCCTTTTGCATACGTTTGCTTTTTGGAGCACTTGAACATTTTTTTCTAAAGATTTTATTTTATTATTTAAAAAAATCTTTATTTATTTTTGAGAGAGAGAGAGAGACAGAGTGTGAGCAGGGAAAGGGCAGAGAGAGAGGGAGACACAGAATCTGAAGCAGGCTCCATCCGGGCTCTGAGCTGTCAGCACAGAGCCCGACGCAGGGCTCGAACTCATGAACTGTGAGATCATGACCTGAGCTGAAGTGGGACGCTCAACTGACTGAGCCACCCAGGCGCCCCTAAAGATCTTATTTTTAAGTAATGTCTGCACCCAATGCGGGGCTCGAACCCACAACCCCGAGATCAAGAGTCCCACGTTCCTCGGACGGAGCCACCAAGAAACCCTGGAGCACCTGAACATTTTATTGTGTCTTTCTATTCAATGAATGGCTATCTTTCCTTTCCTGTTCTCACAACCAGATGCATTTTACTCCATTCTTATCCAGAAAACCCCTTAACATTTCCCCCAGGAAGGCACATTGCTGCCTCTGCTCCAATGAGAGGAGATCTGTGGAATCCATTTGTTTCTTTCTTTGCCCCTGTTTTCACCTGGTCTCTATCTCTTTTCCATGAGATCTTTGAAAGGTTTTCTGTGTCTGTTCCCCACCCAGTCTGTCCCAACCTTATTCTGCATCACAAAGCTTTTATAGACCATGTAAATCACACATTTCCAGTTGGTGTATCTTCATCCATTTGGGTTTAACTTCTACTATCCTGTTTTTCTTTCCTATTATTTATCTATCTACTAGACTATTCATCCTCCATCCATCCATCCATCTATCCATCCATCCATCCATTTTCACCCTCCCCCTCTTCCTTTGATTATACATCCATCATCCTCTCCAATCTGTTGCTACATGTATTGCTTGCCATTGTTCCCTCTCCTCTTCGTCTCTCCCAATTATGAGGACTCTCCCCCGGTTCACAGGCTGTTTGGCTAAACAGCGAGTTATGTGGATGACTCCCCCCCCACCTCTGTTCTCTGTTCAGCCGGCACCTTCTGAGAGAGTTCTTTCTGACCTTCGTCAACTTTAATTGTCTTCCCGCTTTACTCTTCCTCACACACTTTGCACTTCCTGACACTTCTTCTATGTTTATTACTTATTTGCTCATTCTCTGTCTCCCCCACTAGAATGTTAAACTCGCTGAGGGCAGGCACTTTATTTTATCACTCTTTTTATGTCTCCAGGGCTTGGGACAGTGGCTGGACCATCCCTGGAACAAAGAGTTGTTGAATGAATTGCATTTTGCATACCCTCAAATCTCTTTCTGTCTTGTGCCCTGACAAGCAGGTGACATGCTGGCTGGAGGTAGGGTTCTTACGTTGCAGTCCTTTCCCTAAAGTTGACTCTAGCTACTCTCCCACCGATTTCTGCAGATGAGAAGTCTGGTGCCAGCGTGCACCTCTACATTTTGTGCACAGCCCAATTTATCCAATATTACACATGTATTTTTTGATTCCCCAGCAATCTTGTTTGTTTGCCTTTGAGCCCCTGGCAAAATGCCTGATGCATAGTAGGCGTCCCCCAAATATTTGTTGTATAAATAAATGGATAAAGGAAGGATTTTTAACACTATGAGAAGGCAGATGATGTATTTATCGTAACTCTTGAAATATCAGTGACAGGGGTGTTCTAGACCAGTGGTTCTCAAGGTGGGGTCCCAGATCAACAGTGCCAGCCCCACCGGGGAGCTTGTTAGAGATGCAAATTTGGACCCCCCCCTCCCCAAACCTACTGAAGCAGAAACTCTGGGGGTGGAGCCCCGCAATCTGCGGTTTAACAAGCCTTCCAGGTGATTCTGATGCATGTTCAAGTTGGAGAACCAGTGCTGGAGACTGGTCTCGTTTTCTAGATGGGAAAACCAAGGCTAGGAGCAGGGAAGTGACTCATCTGAATTCACGCATGCCACCGGGGGCACAGCCGGAGCCAATGAGCAGGTCCCCAGGGCTGCAGCCTGTGTCCTTGCCACACCAGCCAGGCTGCCTCACCTCCTCTCGCTATTTCCCCTGTAATCAAAACGAGCCATGCATTTGTCAAACCTTTTGAAAGCACCGGGATTGAGTCTCCGCTCTTACTGAGCTTTTGATTTCACTGGGAGCTTGCCAGGATTTAAAAAAAAAAATGTGACTTAGAGTTGTTTCTATAAGGCTTTGAGCAATGGAAAGGAGCTGGGCGATTGAGTTACTTTTCACTGGAGGCTTCTTGGGTTGGAGCTGTAATGTTATAGCTCAGTGTGAGGACCCGTCCTCTCTCTCGACCTCGCCATAATGCTTGTCACACACGATCCAGTTTCCTCCTGTTCGTGGGAGAGGAGGCGTGAATGGTGGCCAACGTTGGCCCAGAAGAAGGATTAGGACCTTTGACGTTGATCAAGTCTCCATGACCACTCTGTTTTTCTTGCTAATATTTTCATTTGTTACAAGTTTCTTTTTAATGTGTTTTGTATGTTCCTTTCCATGTTTTTTTTTTCTTTCCTATGCATATTTTTTGTGTTTATTGTTTGGTCCAAACCATGCCACATACACCATCAAAGAATACTTCCTTTCTTCACTTTCCCTAAGTTCAGGCCCTTTCCGTGACACCGTTATGGATCCCCCTTCCTATCAGTTTTAAAAATATGCTTTCTATTTCGGAAAAGTTTTAGGTTTACCGAAGAGTTGCACAGAGAGTGCAAGGGTTCCCGAATGCCTGTATGCCCCTCATCTTTTTCTCTAGAGAGCAGGGTTTTAAGATCAGAGAACAGATTTTTTGAGGAGAACAGTGACACTCTTAGACTGATCTTTTTTGGGGAAAAGCTCTTAGAGGCCTTCTGTTTATTGGGCTAATCTTTGTTGAATGTATATCATTCATCAGACCCCAGGATATGCATCAGGTGGGAACAATGATAAACAGGACACAATACTGTCTTGCTGTGTATATATGTAATTAATTCTAATATGTATGACACAACATAAAATTTATCGACTTAGCTGTTAAAATTTTTTTTAATGTTTCTTTATGTTTGAGAGAGAGAGACAGAGTGTGAATGGGGGAAGGGGAGAGAGAGAGAGAGGGAGACACAGTATCCGAAGCGGGCTCCAGGCTCCGAGCTGTCAGCACAGAGCCCAACGTGGGGCTTGAACTCGCGAACCGTGAGATCATGACCTGAGCTGAAGTCCGGTGCTTAACCAACCGAGCCACCCAGGTGCCCCTATTTCCTCCCACTCTTAATGGAGGTTAATAGTATCCTCTGAGGCCCGACAGTTTTTTCATTTTGATGTTTTAGGTTTTATGTTTAAGTCTTCGATTCATCTGGAGTTAATTTTTGTATATAGTGTAAGGCAGGGTAAAATTCATTCTTTCATGATTGGATTATCCACTTTCCCAGCACCATCTGTAGAAACGACTGCCCTTTCCTCCCTGAATGGTCTTGGCACCCTTGCAAAAACCATTTGACCACGTAGGTGAGGGTTTTAATGTCGTTTACTCTGAAACGACATCCGTGCGTGTCAACACTTACACGTGTGTTTCTGTGCTCTCCCCGCGCCCCCCCCCCCCCAATTTAGGTAGCATGACATTGTTCGCGGTCATCACCATCATCCTGGGATGCTTTAAAATTGGCTACTTCGTTGGATTCTCTGAATGTTTATCAGCCACTGAAGGCGTCTTCCCTGTCACACACGCAGCACATACTCTGGTCCAGGTAAACCCTAAGATGTTTCTGTAGGTCGCCTCGGCTCCTGCGGAGTGTATCCCAGGGCACACGAAACGGGAGGTGTGGGAGACAGCAAGAGGAGGCGTAATCCTCCTCTGAGGCTCAGTCCTTCCGTTGCCTCCGCTCTCAAATGGGTCTCTGTGTCCCCTTGGCTGTCTTTGTGGGGATCCTATGAGGGGACCCTTGTAATGGAGAGGCAGGACATTTTGCCAAGCTTGAGGCTACCAGAAAAGGCTCGGGAGTGGATTTTCATATATGTTATTGGGTTTTATTGAGCTGTCATTCACACACTGTACAATTCACCCATTTCGCTGTACAAGCCAGTGGTTTGGTGTATTCTCAGAGCTGGGCGACCATCGCCATAATCAATCTTCGAACATTGTCATCCCCCGCAAAGGAAACCCTGGGCCATGACGGTCACTCCTCTGGGTCACTGAAACATTGTATTTTGGAGATTTGGTCTTAACAGAGCCCGTTAAGGCTAAATGAGGTCACATGGGGGGGTGTCCTAATCCAATAGAACTGGCGTCTTTATATGAAGAGAAGGTTGGGACACAGACACACGGAGAAGGAAGACGGTGTGAGGACAGTGGAGGAAGGTGGCTGGCCGGCCACACGCCAGGGAGGGAGGCTCGGGAGAACCCTGCCCACACCTTCATCTTGGACTTCTGGCCTCTCGGACCGTGGGAAGTACATTTTTGTTGTTTTAAGGCACTCAATCTCTGATGTTTTGTCATGGAAGCACTGACAATTTATTTATTGGCTACTTATTTCGGGGGAGTCAAATCTCATGATGACAGAGGCTTATGGTGATACCAGTGACAATTTGGAGAGTCTTAGTGAGACCAGAAAGAACTTCCTTCTTTACCTTCCTCCCTCTCTCCTTCCCCCTTCCTTCCTTCCTTCCTTCCTTCCTTCCTTCCTTCCTTCCTCCCTCCCTCTCTCCTTCCTTCCTTCCTTCCTTCTCTTCTTCCTCCTCCCTCCCTCTCTCCTTCCTTCCTTCCTTCCTTCCTTCCTCCCTCCCTCCCTCCCTCTCTCCTTCCTTCCTTCCTTCTTTCCTTCCTTCCTTCCTTCCTTCCTTCCTCCTCCCTCCCTCTCTCCTTCCTTCCTTCCTTCCTTCCTTCCTTCCTTCCTTCCTTTCTTCCTTCCTTCCCTTCTTCCTCCTCCCTCCCTCTCTCCTTCCTTCCTTCCTTCCTTCCTTCCTTCCTTCCTTTCTTCCTTCCTTCCCTTCTTCCTCCTCCCTCCCTCTCTCCTTCCTTCCTTCCTTCCTTCCTTCCTTCCTTCCTTCCTTCCCTTCTTCCTCCTCCCTCCCTCTCTCCTTCCCCCTTCCTTCCTTCCTTCCTTCCTTCCTTCCTTCCTTCCTCCTCCCTCCCTCTCTCCTTCCTTCCTTCCTTCCTTCCTTCCTTCCTTCCTTCCTTCTCTTCTTTCTCCTCCCTCCCTCTCTCCTTCCTTCCTTCCTTCCTTCCTTCCTTCCTTCCTTCCCTTCTTCCTCCTCCCTCCCTCTCTCCTTCCTTCCTTCCTTCCTTCCTTCCTTCCTTCCTTCCCTTCTTCCTCCTCCCTCCCTCTCTCCTTCCTTCCTTCCTTCCTTCCTTCCTTCCTTCCTTCCTCCTCCCTCCCTCTCTCCTTCCTTCCTTCTTTCCTTCCTTTCTTCCTCATCCCTCCCTCTCTCCCTCCTTCCTTCCTTCCTTCCTTCCTTCCTTCCTTCCTTCCTTCCTTCTTTCCTTCCCTTCTTCCTCCTCCCTCCTTCCTTCCTTCCTTCCTTCCTTCCTTCCTTCCTTCCTTCCCTTCTTCCTCCTCCCTCCCTCTCTCCTTCCTTCCTTCCTTCCTTCCTTCCTTCCTTCCTTCCTTCTCCCTCCCTCTCTCCTTCCTTCCTTCCTTCCTTCCTTCCTTCCTTCCTTCCTCCTCCCTCCCTCTCTCCTTCCTTCCTTCTTTCCTTCCTTTCTTCCTCATCCCTCCCTCTCTCCCTCCTTCCTTCCTTCCTTCCTTCCTTCCTTCCTTCCTTCCTTCCCTTCTTCCTCCTCCTTCCTTCCTTCCTTCCTTCCTTCCTTCCTTCCTTCCTTCCTTCCCTCTGAACCCAACAAATAGTATATCCAGTATCAGGAATGCATGTGTGAAGAACCATGGTCTGAGCCCTGCCAAGGTGTCAGTCAGATGGGGACAAATCACAAATATAGATGACAACACAGGGCTCAATGCTTTGACCAAAGTCACCCAGTGATGAGGGCGCACCAGCTTTGGGGTGAGAGGTCGTTTCTGCCAGGAAGAGCTCCAGAGGTGTCAATGGAAGCAGGGTGTCAGAGATATTGGGGGACGTGTGGTCTTCCCACATGACGGGGAGAAGGTGTGTGGGGCTGTGGGGGGAGGCGGGCTGGGGCGACGGCATAGACGGAGCCATGGTTTAGCGGAGGGCTTAAGCGCATGGACTCTGGTCAGGTGATCTGACTCTGGCTCATACTCGCCATGGTGAGCTCCGGCAAATTACTTAACCTCTCTGGGTCTCAGGCCTCGCATCTGTCGAGCGCCTGCTTCCTGGGGTTTTGTGAAGATTGAAGGTGCTAATGTGTGTAAAGCACTTTGCAGTGAGCACTTGGCCAAGGCTGATGGCCACTTAGGAGCTTGAACTTTATATCTTGCGGGCAATGGGGAGCCATCGAAGACTTTAGGCAGAGGAATGACCTGGACAGATGTGCGTTTTCAAAATATCACTCTGTTACTTGGTGGGTTGCAGATCTCTATCTTCCTAATTTAGGGCATTTTATCAGTCAATTCATCAAGCATCCTATACCTAGCAGACATTTACTCCTTGGCATTGCTACACTCGATGACTGGAGAATGAAAAACAGTATTTAAAAAAAATGGAATTTTTAAATTGTGCTAACCTACATACAGCATCACATTTGCTGTCTTAGCTACAGTTCAGTAGTGTTGAGTTTATTCACGCTGTTGTGCAACCGACCTCCAGAACCCTTTCGTCTTGCAAAATTAAAACTCCATCCCCATTAAACACTACCTACTGATTCCCTCCTCCCCCAGCCCCCGGTGTCCACTATCCTACTTTCTGTCTCTACGACTCTGGCTACTTTAGGGACCTCAGATGAGTAGGATCATTCGGTGTTTGTCCTTTTGTGACAATTGGCTTTGTTTCACTGAGCTTAATGTCTTCAAGGCTCATCCGTGTTGTAGCGGGTGTCAGGATTTCCTTCCTTTTTAAGGCTGAGCAATATTCCATCGTGTGGATGGGCCACGCCGTCTCCATCCATTGATGGACACTGGATTGCTTCTACTTTTGGCTGTTAGGAACAACGCTGCTGTAAACATGGGCATACAAATATCTTTTTGAGACCCTGCTTTCCGTTCCTGTGGATATATACCCAGGAGTGGGATTGCTGGATTACATGGTAATTAAAAAAAAAACATTTATTTTGGGTTCAGTCGGTTGGGCATCTGACTTCGGCTCAGGTCACGATCTCGCGGTTCGTGAGTTCCAGCCCCGCGTCAGGCTCTGTGCTGACGGCTCGGAGCCTGGAGCCCGCTTCGGATTCTGTGTCTCCCCCTCTCTCTCTGCCCCTCCCCCGCTCGTGCTCTGTCTCTCTCTATCTCTCAAAAAATAAACATTAAAAAAGTAAACTCAACAAATAAAATGTAATTTAACGTTACTGAAAAAACCGGGAGGAAGATAACAATGTGTAGTTCCCTGCACATTCTTGTCAAAGTTTTACAGAGAACGTGCAGAATATCCTATTCCGAGGTTTCACTTTAAAACATCATAAACTTTTTTTGGGGTTGCCATGTGGTCTTTACGAAAGTATCAGTGAAGTAGCTGTCTAACTTGGAAGTCATTGATAAATCCTTTTACCAAACGTTTTCCCTCTTGTTGGGCTGAATGGCACCTTACCAGGAGCCACTGCTCTCTGTCTTTTTAGGACGTCAAATGTTTTAAGGACCATCCCCTGAAAGTGTTTTCAGAGCAGGCCAGTCAGTCTTCGGTAAAACAATGTGGAAGAGGTAGGATGTGTAAGTGAATTTTCTTTGGTGTTTTCTGATTTTCTTTTTTATAGCTCTTCCTTGCAAAATGAAGATTGAACGGGGCAAATTTATTGTTTATTTATTATTTAAAAATGTGGTTTTTTTAAATTTTTTTTAAATTTTTTTTTATTTATTTTTGAGACAGAGAGAGACAGAGCACGAATGGGGGAGGGGCAGAGAGAGAGGGAGACACAGAATCGGAAGCAGGCTCCAGGCTCTGAGCCAGCATCAGCACAGAGCCCGACGCGGGGCTCGAACTCACGGACCGTGAGATCGTGATCTGAGCTGAAGTCGGATGCTTAACCGACTGAGCCACCCAGGCGCCCCTTAAAAATGTTTTTTAAATTTATTTTTGAGACAGAGAGACAGAGCATGAGCAAGGGAGGGGAGGGAGAGAGAGAGAGAGAGAGAGAGAATCTGAAGCAGGCTCCAGTCTCTGAGCTGTCAGCACAGAGCCGGACGTGGGGCTCGAACTCCGGAACAACGAGATCATGACCTGAGCTGAAGTCGGATGCTCAACTGACTGAGCCACCCAGGGGCCCCATGAACGAGGCAAATTTATCAAGTGCCCATCAGTGTTTGGTATGTAGTGGGTGACCAATATGTGTTTGCATGTGACAGAAAGCCCAAAACGTTTTGGGAATTCGTGTAACGCCGGGGACATCACAGGTGTTCAGTCAGCGCCCAACGAATGAGCGAATTGATAGTGGACCACGTTTACTCAAAGTGCACTGTCTCTGGGTGTCGTTCTAAGTACTTGACACGGATATCTTGTTTGATCACGAGACCCCCCGACGTGGGTCCAGTTATCCTTCCCGTTCATGGAAAGGCAAACGCAGAAATGGTTCCCCGGCTTGCACGCAGGTCCCACCCCAGCCGCCCCGTCAGCCCTCCCCCTCCCTGTGGCCAGCGTCCTGGTGGCACCTGTAACAGAGGTGAAGGACGTCTCGTCCATCTGGTCCCTCATTAAAGCGCTAGGGGGCGCCTGGTGGCTCAGTCGACCGACTTCGGCTCAGGTCATGATATCACGATTTGTGAGTTCAAGCCCCTCACTGGGCTCACCGCTGGCAACGTGGAGCCCACTGCTGATCCTCTGTCCCCGTCTCTCTCTGCCCCTCCTCCACTCGCACACTTTCCCTCAAAAAAAAAAAAAAAAAAAACATTTAAAAGAAAGTATTTTTTTAAAAAAATTAAAAAAAATTTTTTTAATGTGTGCGTGTTTTTTTGGGTTTTTTTTTGAGATAGAGAGAGACAGAGCATGAGCAGGGGAGGGGCAGAGAGAGAGGGAGACACAGAATCCGAAGCAGGCTCCAGGCTCTGAGCCATCAGCACCCCGACGCGAGGCTCGAACTCACGGACCGCGAGATCATGACCCGAGCCGAAGTTGGACGGCCAACCGACTGAGCCACCCAGGCGCCCTGAAAGTTTTTTTTTTTTTTTTTAAGCCCTCAACATTTGGCCACTGGTGTAGGAACTGTTTGTTGGGTGTTTCTCGGAGGAAGCCTAACACGGGTGATAGAATCGGGGTGACGGGGATCGTGACAGGCAGGCAGCGACTCCCCAAGCCCCATCCCTGCTGAGAGCCTCAACCTGTCTTCGACACCTTTCTCGCACACCTGGAGTCTCGCCTCCGGAGCGCGGTCCCCACTGGAGGGGGGGGTGGCACTGCCGCCTGAGAGGGCCTTGGTGACTTTCCATCCTTGGGACCCTTGGGATGGGAGTTCACGGACGTCCCAGCATCTCCCCGCTCCGCTTCTGTGCGTTTCAAAGCTTCTCAGTATGCGAACATGACAGTGGTTTTCCCTGACGCATCTTTCTTTTCTTCCTTTATTTCCTAGGTGTATTTTCTTTGGGGGCATGCCAAGGATATCATCCAGTCTTTCAAAACCCTGGAAAGGTAAAAAGCGTGGGAACTGCTAGTAAAGCAGTTGAACTTGGTGTTCGTTTGGAACGCACAGACTCATCACTGCCATTGCGCTTGGGTTTTAAATGGGAGACCAACTCTCCCTTCCATCCCGACGAGCAAAGCCCGCGCTCTTGGCCTGGGGAGGAGGCCCTCCGCCATCCGCCTCTTCCTGGGGACGGACGGCCCTGGGAGTAGGACCATGTGGGTTCGAATTCCGACTCTGCTGTCGGTGCCGTTTTCCTTTATGATCCTCGGTTTTCCTCATCTGCAAATGGGGATGAGAGGAGGGCCAGCCTCTGAGGACTGAATGAAGTGATTGACATAAACCACGTGCCTGGTGCGTAACAAGTGCTCAGTAAGCGTGGGGTCTGTCATTCTCTCTGTCACCTTTCTCTCGAGTGATTGTGAGAATCAAGGGAAAGAATCCATAGGATAGGGAGTGAATTAACTAGATGGAAGGTGTTACCATCACGTAAGAAAGCCCTGGGTGCCCACATACCACCGACTCAAAGAATCAGCATTTGTTTCATAGAAAGATCTCTTATCAGATCATGAGAAACAGAAAACTCCCCCAGTACCATTTGAAATGACAACAGATATTTAAAAGATTGATTTATGGGGGCGTCTGGGTGGCTCAGCCGGTTAAGCATCAGACCCTTGATTTCGGCTTCAGTCATGATCTTGCCGTTTGTGGGTTGGGGCCCCGGGTCAGCAGTGTGGAATCTGCATGGGGTTCTTTCTCTCTCTTTCCCTCCCTCTCTCTCTGCGCCTCCCCTTGCTCGTGTTTTCTCTCTCTCTCTCTCTCAAAATAAACAAATAAACATTAAAAAATTTAGGAAAGGATTTATGGATGACCCCTGGATCGAACCATTTTGATAGCCTATTGAAATAGAAATAGCTTTCCCCAATCCCGCCATGCAGAAAGGATCAGCCTCAACAGGCAGCGAAGCATTTAATGAGCTGCTGCTGTGTGTTGTGTCCACGGCCAGACACTGTCGGGAATATGCGGGGACGTTGGGCCGAGGTACCCCAGGCACCCGGTGGGATGTCCCAGGGGCTGTGCCCTGGCAGCCCGTGCTATCCTCTGTGGCCCTGAGTGGTCGCCCAGCGGAGAGAAATGGACAAACCAGGGACAAATGAGTTCTGGGCCCCGAGAACCCGGCAAAGAGCACTTTAATGGCCCCCTTCTCACATTTGATCTGCACGCGGGCTCTGTAAGGGTAACTCATGGGAACCACGCTTCCCTGCTTTGAAGGGGTGCGGCCCACAGGTCCCAGCAGATTAGGGGACTTACCCCGTGTCTCCAGAGTGCAAGTGGCAGGCCTGGGATTTCTGTCCCGAGTTGTCCCACTTTGCATGCCGGGGAGCAAGAAACAGGTGGATCCTTCGCTCCTCCTCCCACAGACGCTTTTTAAGGATTGTACTTTTTATTTTTTTTATTTTATTTTATTTTTTTTTCAACGTTTTTTTATTTTTATTTTTGGGACAGAGAGAGACAGAGCATGAACGGGGGAGGGGCAGAGAGAGAGGGAGACACAGGATCGGAAACAGGCTCCAGGCTCCGAGCCATCAGCCCAGAGCCTGACGCGGGGCTCGAACTCACGGACCGCGAGATCGTGACCTGGCTGAAGTCGGACGCTTAACCGACTGCGCCACCCAGGCGCCCCAAGGATTGTACTTTTTAACTGATAAGATTGCAAGGGTACAATAGGACCTAAGAATCACCTTAATGCCACTTTTGTGGGCTGAATGTGTTTCCCCGAAATTCACATGCCGAAGCCTTAACCTTCAAGGTGATGGTCTTTGGAGGCAGGACGTTTGGAGGGTAGTTAGGTTTAGATGATGTGCTCGGTGGGGTCCCCCATCATGGGATTGGTGCCCTTAGAGGAAGAGACACCAGAGGTCTCCGTCTCTCCCTCTCTGCACACCCAGAAGAGAGGCCACGGGAGAGCTCTCACCAAAACCAACCGTGCTGGCACCTTGACCTGTGACTTCCTGTCTGCAGAACCGTGAGAAAGAATGGAGCGTTTTGTTACGGCAGCCCCAGCTGGCTGAGACGCCCCCCACCCAGCGGTAACTACCATTAACATTGCGGGCTGCTTCCTGCCAGTTTTTCCATGAATACAGTTTTCATTCCTTTTTTCTTTTTAATTTTTTTTTTATTTTTTAGAGAGAGAAAGAGAGAGAGAGAGAGCAGGGAAGGGGCAGGAGAGAGGGAGAGAGAGAGTCTCAAGCACGCTCTGTGCTCAGTGCAGAGCCCGACATGGGGCTCAAACCCACCACCCTGGGATCATGACCTGAGCCGAAAGCAGGAGTCGGACGCTTCACTGACTGAGCCATCCGGGTGCATCTCCGTTTTCTTACGATCACGGCCCTGCTCTTCCTGCTGTGTTTGGTCTTTCCATTTTATCGTTGGCATTTCCTCCGGTCGGCGTTCGTCTGCACCACGACCTTTCCTGACCGCCCCGCGGGTCACTGCCGCAGTTAGTCTAACCAGCCGCCCTCTTGTGTTACTCTGCTCGGGCTGTGGCGACAGAATGCCACACGCTGGGCGGCCGAAACAACAGAAGCGGACGGTCCTCGTGGTTCTGGAGGCTGGAAGCCCAAGGTCAAGGTGACAGCAGGGCTGGGTTTGGAGGCCTGCCCGCAGCTGTGTGCTGTGGCCTCACGTGGCCTTTCCTCTGCGCTCGCGGAGAGAGAGCTCTGCTCTCTCTTCCTCTGCTTCTGAGGACACCAGTCCTATTCGACCGGGACCCCTCCATTATGACCTCGCTGAACCTTGATGACCTCCTTAGAGGCCCCCTTTCCAAATACAGTCGCGCTGCGGGGTTAGGGCTTTAACAGAAGAATTTTGAGGAGACACAAGCCAGTCCACGGCACCCAATCTTTCTGAAAGTTTTGTTGCTGTTATAAGTCGTACTGTGATGAACGTCCTCGGTCAAACATCTTTAGTGTTTGAACATCTCTGATGATTTGCTTGGGGTAAGTTCCTAGAAGTAGAATCGTTGGGGGTAAAGGGTGAGAGGTTTTCAACAGATGTGTATGGAACATCTTGTCTACCCCCAGAGACTCCTGGCTGAGTGGAGTGGGCTTGCTCACGCATAAAGCACTTTCTTTGAGGCGTGTTCCTCACGAGGACTTCTCCCACGTTAGCCCTGCCACTTAGGGGCCATACGATCACCAGCTCCCACTCAGCAGATGAGGAAACCGAGGCTCAAAGAAATGAAGCAAAGCGCCCAAGGTCAAGACACTTGCCTGTGCACGGCTGGGGGGCTCTGATTGTTGGCCGTAAATCCTGGTGACTACAGTGGCCTCCTGGCTTTGCGGGCGGAGTCTTTCTCTTTCTTTCTTTCTTTCTTTCTTTTTTTTTTTTTTAACGTTTATTTATTTTTGAGACAGAGAGAGACAGAGCACGAACGGGGGAGGGGCAGAGAGAGGGAGACACAGAATCGGAAACAGGCTCCAGGCTCTGAGCCGTCAGCCCAGAGCCCGACGCGGGGCTCGAACTCACGGACCGCGAGATCGTGACCTGAGCCGAAGTCGGACGCTTAACGACTGAGCCACCCAGGCGCCCCGAGTCTTTCTCTTTCTAATGTCACTCATGCAATCACAGCCTCGGGACACTCGGGCCCATTCCCCTCCAGGCGGAAAAGGGTCTTTGGCTCTGCTCGGGCATCTGCACTGCCCGGTAAGGCAGCCACCAGCCGCACGGGGCTACTGAGCACTTGAGCTGCGGCTACTTCTAACCGAGACGTGCGGGAAGCGTCTAACACACGTCACGTTTTGGAGCCTCGGGCGACAAACTGAGTACAGAAGATCTCAGGGATAATTTTTGTTGCTGTTGATTCTATGTTGACGTCATAGCAGATTAGATCGGGTTTAAGAGAAAATGATGCAAACTATTTTCACCTGTTCCTTTTTTTTTTCTTTTTTTCTTACCGCTTTTTAAAAACGTGGCTACAGGAAAATCTGAAATTCTACGTGTGGCTCACATCCGTGCCTTGCACTCTCAGTTTTTGGACGGGACGGCTTGAGGCCAGGCACCCAGACGTTTGGCAACCAGGGTCTGTCATCTGAGGGAACTCCAAGGGATGGGACACACAACTCCGTGCCCACCTCCTTGCTGGGTGTTTGGACGCAAGTCTCTCCCCGTCTCGTGGCCCCTTTCCTAACCTGGACAGCGAGAGGCTTGAATGAGATAACACACAGAGCTTGATTTGGCCTGTTCTGTTTGTAGAGACAAGTGTTAAACATTTTTGAGGTACTCCCCACCTTTAGGTTTTGGGTTTCGACTTCTCTAGCAAAACTGGAAGATTTGGCCGTCCCAAACGCACGTGCAGCAGAGGGCCAGAGCTGAGTGGGGGGTGTAGCCTCAGTTTGCTACAGTCCCCACCGCTCCCTAATGGACCCCAGACCTGCTTCATTCGTTGACGTTTCCTGCCAGGCCCTGAAGGCTTCAGAACTTACCACTCCCAGACCTGCTGTCATTTTTGTTTGTTTGTTTATTCGTTTGTTTTCTGGTCTTTTGAGCCAGGATTCCACGGCCCCATGCTTTTTGTATGTCCTGGGACTTTTCTCCGATCTAAGAATTCCCCTTAACTTGTTTGAGTCCATTTCTCTTCCCGAGGGTGGGGTTTGGAGGTACGGTAGCTGTGCGAGCAGAGCTGAAAGCATAAACTGAGGTCAGAAGTGGCCCCCGGAGGCCTTGTGTTTGTTGTGGTCTGGGGCCATCAGACCCAAGTATGAACAAGGCGGCCTGGCATGAGGAAGCCTCTGCCCTTAGTTTGTAGGACAGTTTCCAGGTCGGACCGACAAGAGGCTGCCAGCTCACGGAGACCGTCTGCAGCTGCAGGTGACATAGGCATTATCTCATCGGGCTCAGCGGGCCTGGGATTGGATGGTGCCCTGTGCACCAGGAAAGAAGAGAAGAAAAGGAGCCGTGTGCATTATAAGTAGAAGAAAAGGCAGTCGGCCTGAGGCAAACAGCATTGTCTGCATTTGTGCCGGGCCCCGGGGTGACCTGGCCACAATCTATAGCTGCCGGGCGAGCACAGGGGCAAGCAGATGGGCACACACCTGTTTCCTTCTCCTCTTGTGCCTGGATGTTATACAGCTGCTCCAGGAAGCCAGGGTTCGAATGAGGAAAGTTTGGCTTGTGGTCACTTGTGGGAGGCCCCGAGGGGGCAGCTGGGGTTAAAACTCAGAGGAGAGGAAAGGTCAGGGTTGAGGACCCAGTCATACCAGTTTTCCTCTGGGCAGATGGTGGACAAGTGTATGCTTTCACTCTGCCCTTCTTAGTGGGTTACCATTTCATCCCATACTGGTTGCTTCATGGTCACAACGTGGCTGCCACAACTCCAGCCTTCATGTCTGTATTCAAAGCTGGAAACAAAGGGGGGGGGGGAAGGACAGTACATAGGCTTTTTTATTCTCATCCTTTTCATCACAAAATCAGAAGCTTTTGGGAGTGCCCAGTAGACTTGACTTCATATCCCACTGGCCAGAGTGGCCATGCCAGGCTGCAGGGGAGACCAGACAGCGAGTCTCTGACTTGTTTCAGTTTCTTTTTTTTTTTTAATTGTTTATTGTCATGTCAGCTAACAAATAGTGTATACAGTGTAGTCGTCTTCAGGAGTAGATTCCCATGATTCATCACTTACGTACAACACCCAGTGTGCATCCCAACAAGTGCCCTCTTCAATGCCCATCACCCATTTTCCCCGCCCCCCACCCCCCGACACCTTCCACCCTTCGTTTTTTTTCTCTTCATTTAAAAATCTCTTATGGTTTGCCTCCCTCTCTGTTTGTAACTTATTTTTCTTTCCCTTCCCCTATGGTCTTCTGTGAAGTTTCTCAAATTCCACATACAAGTGAAAATGTATGATACCTTTTTCTGACTGGCTTATTTCACTTAGCATCATACCCTCTAGTTCCATCCACCCTGTTGCAAAGATTTCATTCTTTTTCATTGCTGAGTAGTATTCCGTGGTGTGTGTGTGTGTGTGTGTGTGTGTGTGTGTGTGTGTGTGTATACACAATGTATGTGTATACGTATATATACACATCACATCTTTATCCATTCATCGGTTGATGGACACTTGGGCTCTTTCCATATTTGGCTATTGTTGATTCAGTTTCTTTCGAGGTAAGTGGCAAGACAGAGGGGGTGGATGAGGACCATTGGGTTGGCCAGCCAACAGTGAGGGCGTGCCCAACCCTCCACATTTCCAGTGTAGCCCTTCATCTTTCCGTGATGGTTCTTTCCCCTTCTGGGAGAAAGGGTTCGGGCTGTGGTGGGGTTGGTGCCTGCTTTCAGTAAGCTTCCATGACTGGATCCCAGTTTCTTCTTGTCCCGTCGACAATGAGCTGAGTATTGGCAGGTTCAAGATTAAGGCAGAATGCCAAGACTGGTTTTGCAAGTTCCCACGAAACTGCCTCTCCCCAGATAGGGACCCACCTAAGGTCTGAACTGCCTGGCAAAACCAGACTCTCGGCGAAGAAGGAGGCACGCGCGTGTGTGTGCGTGCATGTGGGAGTGTGTGTGCACAATGTCTCCATCTCACCCCATGGGGCTCGGAGCTTCCCAGGGCGGCTCAGTAACTGAGTCCTTGTGTTTTTCAGGTTTGGGGTCATCCACTCAGTGTTCACTAACCTGCTTCTGTGGACCAATGGTGTCCTGAATGAGTCAAAGCACCAACTTAATGAACATAAGGAACGTCTCATCACGCTGGGCTTCGGGAACGTCACAATAGGTGAGTGATAAGAGTTGTCCCGTCCCCGTGCTGGAACCTCTTAGAAGGCCGCAGAGACCAGAAATGTTCAGAGTCGGAGAGGCAGGTTCCAAAGAACTGCAGGGTCCTTCCACCTCAACGTTGGCCAGACAATCATCTGTTGTTGAAAGTCTTTCAAAACCTCCTGAGTCCCTCGTTCTGGTTACGTAAGTAGGACGTGCTGAGGGTAATTAATGGTTTCCTCAGTGACTCAGGGACTTGCCGGACCCAAGGGTTATCATTTAGGGTACCATTTCTCACGGTACAGTTTGGTATGGAAGTGAATGTCTTTGTTTACAGCTAGGGAAGATTGGCAGTCATTGTGTTTTTAATTAAGTCTCTATTACCCGTTCTTTCTACTAAAAGTATAGCTTTGAAATACCCAGAGAGGTCTCAGGGTTGTCGTTAATTGGTTTGAGTTCATTTGAAGTGGTTTTTTTTTTTTTTTTTTTACTCTCTCCGGCTTGCACCTATGGCCCATCCTTATCCCCAACCCCCACCCCCACCCTGCTCCTGTTTGAGAGCCCGCCACACCTCCTTCCAAAGTTCTTTCGCGTCTATGACCTGTCGCTTCTCTATTAGAACAGTGGGGCTGAGAGGAATGTGCAGGGCGGAAATGTGCTGGGAACCAGAGAGCCTAGATTTGGGGATGTTCTCATCACGTCCTGGCTGTGTGACTTTTGGTAACCATTCAACGTCTCTGGGCCTCCCTTTTCTCGTTCATAAAGTGAGGGGACCTGAACCAGGTTCTTTCAGGGAGTCCTTTTAGCTTTAATGTATTACTCAGGTACACTCACTGTATGACCTCAGGCCCGTCGCCCAGGGCGACTTTAAAACAGCTTTCTTACCAGGGACACCTGGGTGGCTCAGTTGGTTAAGCATGTGACTCTTGATCTCGGCTCAGGTCACGATTTGACGGTGTGTGAGTTCGAGCCCCACATCGGGCTCTGCACTGACAGTGTGGAGCCTGCTTGGGATTCTCTCTCTCTCCCTCTCTGCCCCTCCTTCACTCACTTGCTCTCTCTCTCAAAATAAATAAGTAAACTTAAAAAAAAACCCTGCTTCCTTACCAGTGGGGTGGGGATGGTGAAGTCAGGGCACACGCTGTTTCCCCAACCCCCAACCCCCGCTCTCCACCGGCAGCCGACTCTTGGGAAAGTCCTTCTCTCTCGTCAACTCTCGTTTCCTCATTGGTGTCAGTGATAGCAATGAAAACAAAGCAAACTTCCCAAGTGTTTGCTGAGGGCCTGGCACGCTGTTCTAGTCCCTTCGTGCGGCTCATTTAATTCTCAAAACACCGTGGGGTAGTCAGTGTTGACCTTACCATATGGATGAAAACATCAAACCACAGAGAAGTTAAGTAACTAGCCCAAGTCCACACAGCAAGTAAATGATGAAACCCGGATCTGATCTGGCTCCAGGAACCTCTGTGGAAAGATGGAATTAGATTGATCTACAAAGAAAAGACTCTGTCAGCTCTCACATTCCGTTGATCTGAACCTTTCTCCTTGATTTCTTCCCCTGATTTTGCACAGGAGCGCCTTGGGTTACGAGAGGTGGGAAACCGGTTGTGCGGTGAAAAGTGCAGGGTTCTGCAAAAGTGAAGGTGATTTGTGCTGCCACAGGCTTTCCATTTGATTTTATAACTGGTCTCTACAAGTCACGCATTAAGGCAGTGACAAAGTGTAAAGGAAAAAAAAACCCTACAGTAGCACCTACCCAGAAATGCAGTTACGTGCTGTTAATATCAGGTTATTTCTTTGTCGTGTCCTATTTCTTTATCTGTAGTTAAGGCCATAGTGTATATATTCAATCTTTTTATTTTTTTGACTACAGCCTACAATAAGAAATAGAACTTGCACGGTAGCTCAAGTGCACACCTGTACGTGTGGACACATATGCCACGAAATAATAACCTTGCTGTATCGGAGACACTTTCAAATTTCTATCTGGTACCATTCCATTCCATTCTATTCCATGACAAGTCCTTTCTGTTTAAAAAATACATTGGCAGCTACCCACTAAATTCATTTCATAACTGAGTGCTGAGCTGTGATATGTATTTATTTTTTTCATTTAATTAATTTATTTATTTTGAGAAAGAGAGAGAGAGAGAGAGAGTGCACGCACACAAGCAGAGGAGGGGCAGAGAGAGAGAGAGAGAGAATCCTAAGCAGGCTCCGTGTTGTCAGCTTGGAGCCCGACGTGGGGCTCGATCCCATGACCATGAGATCGTGACCCAAGCCGATGTTAAGAGTTGCACACTTAACCAACTGAGCCACCCGGGTGGCCCCTTGTGACACGCATTTTAAAAATGCTGTGTATACATTTTATTCTTACTTGTTTCCATTGTTATGTAACATGATCACTTTCCCGTACCATTAAAACACAACTTCATTATAATTTTTAATGGCAGCCTTCTATTCCATTGTATGAATGTATCAAAATTCGCTTAACAGTTTCTAAATTGTTGGACACTGAAATGTTTCTCTTTTTCTCTCTCCAGTGCGCGCACGCACACACACACACACACACACACACACACACACACACGGTTTTACCTAATGCTTTGATTACGCTTTTTGGCTTTGATTACATTTTTGACTCGTCCCTCAAAACAGATTGGAATTCTAGGTCCGAGACTACAGCTGCATCATCTTTAAGGCTTCTGTTACATATTTTCTTATTTATGTATAGCACGTGCCCTCCTTGTCATGAAATCGCTCTGTATACCATTGCCAAGTGCCTTCCGGAAATTGGTGCCAACTCGTGTGCCAAGCGTTGGAGTTGGATGGTCCCCGTCTCACACTACACGTGCTAGTATCCAATATTCTCAAGAGGAAACGCTTTGCTCAGGAGAAGGGGCATTTTCCCTCATAAAGTTACTTAAAAAAATTTTAGGGGCACCTGGGCGGCTCAGTCCATTAAGCATCTGACTCTTGATTTGGGCTCAGGATAGGACCTCACTGTTGTAAATTCAAGCCCTGTATGGGACTTTGTCCTGGACGTGGAACCTGCTTGGGATTCTCTCTCTCTCCTTCTCCCTCCGCCCCTCCCCTGCTTGTGTGCTCTCTTTCTCTCTCTCAAAAAAAGTCAATAAAAATAAAAAAATAATTTAAAAATCACACATGTAAACCATACGCACATAGAAAGTTTAGAGGATACAAGGAAGCAAAACTTGGAGGAAAGTAATACACTAGACACCTTACGCTTATACAGTGTTACCTGCCAATGATATCTCCACAAATCCATGAAGCTGGGGGAAAGAGACACAATAGAACTTTCTTTTACTGAAAAAAAAAAAAAAAAAAAACAACCCAGAAAGAAAAACAGAAAGAAAAAAAACATTTGCCTGCCACTTTCCCACCCAGAAATAACCATTGTCGACATTTTAGCTTCTATCTTTCCAGATTTCTTCTATGTGTCTGTCTATCATCTATACATCTATAATTTATAAAAATGGAATTATACTCTCTCCTCCTCAGCGAGCTTCTCTTATGCAAAATCTTGTGGACATCTTTGCATGTTCAGTAAATTTGTATAATACCATTTAAAAGGGCTGGTGTAGGTACAGATCGATGGGTATAATGTGACTCATGGAGGTAGTGCTCAATGGGGGGTAGTCATGGCCGTCAATTTAGCCACGATATTAAACGTGATAACAAGGCACCACACAAAGCTTTAATTCAACGGGAACACCCGCGTGTGACTCCTCAGTGACGCTGTTTACTCGTGCTCTGCCACCTGCCCACTCAACATGCCAACCTCCCTCCCGTGCATTCTCTCTCGCCCCCAGTCTTGGACGACCACACGCCTCCCTGTAACTGCTCGCTCCCGACGCTCTGCTCGGCCATCTCGCACGGGATCTACTACCTCTACCCCTTCAACATAGAGTATCAGATCCTGGCTTCCATGATGCTCTACGTCCTGTGGAAAAACATCGGACGCAAAGTTGACGGCCACCAGCATCGGAGCGTGCGGTTCAAGTTCCGCGGGGTCGTGGCGGGCTCGGTCCTGGGCCTGAGCGTGCTGGCCGCCACGATCGGGGTCGTGGTGGTGTATCTGATTCAGATCGGGCGCTCCAAATCCAAGAGCGAGTCGGCGCTCATCATGTTCTACCTGTATGCCATCGCCTTGCTGATACTCATGGGGGCCGCCGGGCTGCTTGGCATCCGGATTTACAGGATAGACCAGAAATCGCTGGATGAGTCCAGAAGCCCGGCCCGCAAACTGGATGCCGACCTCTTGGTGGGCACCGCCTCCAGCTCCTCGCTCATCTCCTGGGGTTCCATCTTGGCCGTGCTCTGTGCCGAAGCCTGCCCCCCCTACACCTGGTTCAACCTGCCCTACTCCGTCCTGATGATTGTTGAGAAATACGTCCAGAACCTCTTCATCATTGAGTCTATCCACCGAGAGCCGGAGACGCTGTCTGAGGACATCAGAACCCTGCGAATGGTCACCGTCTGCAGCGGCAATGCCATGCCCCTCTCCTCTTCCGGCCTCGGGAACGGGGCTGTGGCCGGGGACGCGGCTTCCCCAGGCGGCGAGATGCTCCGCGCGGCCAACGGAAACACGTGTCTGAGAGAAGGCTGTGGCGGAGAGGGGGGCGAGGGGAGCCGGGAAGGGACCCCGGGCCCCGCCTGCCGTCCCGGTTTCTTGCAGGGCGACGGCAAGAGAAGCGTCTTGAGGAACATCGCAGCCTTTCTGTTCCTCTGCAATATTTCGGTAACGTGCATTAAGTTATTCACCTTAAACACGATCTATGTTCCTTGCTTTTCTTCCCCCACCCCCCCAAAGAAGGAGTGAGGGAAGCTTATTATCAAAATGATGTAAGTGTGGGGTGAAAAAATGAGGCTGGAATGAAGGCGTCCCCTCCACAAACCCACTTACTGAGCACTGCCGTGTGCCAGGGGCTGGGGTCGGGGCTAACGATTGCAGGTGACAAGACCCCCATCTCTGTTGGTCAGCAGCCCTCCCGGGGGAGATCTGTAACAGACCTGCCCCACGGAGGGCAGGGAGAGGCGGAAGGAGGCCACTCCAGCTTTGTAGGTGATGCTTTTATTTTTTATTTTTTATTTTTTTATTTTTTTATTTTTTGTAGGTGACGGTTTTAATAGGCGAGGGGAACTTACATACGAGGCTTGTCTTGAGCAGCAGCAAGACGAGTGGGGTCCCTGTACCTGCCTGCTAGATGGCAGAAGTCTATATGCAGAGAGAGGCTTAACTGGGTTCGGTCGCGCATGCCGTGCAGGTGTTCTCAACGCCACATCATTATTTCAGGGCTGTGTCCTTCGAGCAGCTTCTGGGAGCGAAAAGGGCACGGAGAACTCATGTTCCAAGGACAAGGGAGGGGGCGGGTGAGGAGCCTGTGAGGGCTCGGGGGGCCGACCGGCGGTCACTTCTTTCGGATGACCTTCCCCAATAACCTCTTCCTCAGAGAGGTCACAGTATAGGGGGAAGGGACACAAGGAAAACATACAGCGAGTAGGGCAAGTGTTGGCACAGAGTATATGCAAAGTGTAACAGGAGCATGAATCCAGGGAGGGACTTTAGTGAGTCGGGGATGCTTGAGGTGAGGCCCAGACTCAGTTAGGAGAGCTTTTGGCTGCAAAGAACAGAAAGCTTGGCCAGCAGTCTCTTCAGTCTTAATGATGAGAATCCTGAAGGTTGGCTATTCGGGGTTGGTCCGGCAGCTGAGCCCTTTGATCAAGGATCTAGGTGCTGTCCGTCTTTCCACTCGACCAGGCTTCGTGTGGTGCGGACTGCCACGCGGTCACAGAGTGGCTGCAGCAGCACCACGTGTCACATCGGGGCTTGAGACACGAGGAAGGACTAGTGCCAGGCAGCGGCTTTCCCATGGCCACCCCTAGCCGCGAGGGAGGCCGGGGAAGTGGATGGTTTCCAGCCTGCAGCCTCTGATGGCAAGTAGCAACATGGAAGGCGTATGGTAACTCCGTTTCAGCTGCCCGGGTTCTGAGGAACGGTTGGAGGTTTACCAGGTGGCCAAGGCAAGCATTGAGCGCAGAGGAGGCGGAAGCCGCCACGGCCTACTTGGGGAGCAGCAAAGTAGTTCAGCAGGAATTCCACACACGTCGGGGAGAGCCGCGGCGGGGGAAAGAGCAAGGCGGGTCTCGCCTGTGGGTCTGGCTTGAGCGGAGCTTCGTCAGCCCGGCCGGGTCTGGTCCTCGTGCTGAGGGCCATAGGGGACCCTCTCGGTTTGTGTCTTGGATGGATCCCCTTGGCAGCGGTGTGCGGGAAGGATGGAGACAGGCGAGCCCAAGGGCGGGGACACCTGGACGGAAGCCCTGAAGCAGCCCAGATGGGAAATGATGGCCCCCTGGCCCAGGGCAGTGGCCGCGGGGATGGAGAGAGGACAAAGGAAGAGAGAGCCCCGTGCCTTGTTGGGATCCGTTCTAGAGATCCACAGTAGGATGGCAGGGCTTGGTGACAGGGAGGGGCCAGCCGCCTCTGGCACCACACGGGCCTCGAAATGACCGTGGCTGGCGGGAGGGTGGGGACGCCCCGCCCACGGCGCCTGCCTGTCGTCACGGTCAGCTGTCTGCAGCTGCCAGCTTCCAGGCCGCCAGGGCTATGCCGTTTCCCCGCCAGCTCCCTGGCTTTCGAGCTTCCTCGGCCTAGTTTCAGCGGGGGCGTGCCCAGGGACCACCCATTTTGATGTCACGCTAAGGCCACAACGCTGGGAGGGTCCCTCTGAAGCCGAGATGGCCACGTGTCTGCCCATCAAATCTGATTCTTGCTTTGGGCCACCCGGACCTCAGACCCCCTCCAGCCCGGCAGACGGTTACGAGGAGCTCTGAAGGGAGAAGGGGTCCCAGGCGAGTCTGGGTCCAGGTGGGCCCGCCTCTTTCATGGAATAGACATTTCTGGAGACTGTGCTGGGCACAGCAGGGAATGAAGGAGCCGAACGGGAGAGAGAGAGACAGATTAGTGACTATCGCGGGGCTGCGTTTTATGTGAGGCTTGTATTCCAGAGAGGCATGTATCCACTCAGATCTTTCTTTGTTAATGTTTTTATTTATTTATTTTCTTTTTGGAAAGAGAGAGAGAGAGAGAGAGAGAGGCAGAGAGTGAGGGAGACACAGAATCCGAAGCAGGCTCCACACTGTCAGTGCAGAGCCTGATGCGGGGGTCAAACCCACAAGCCATGAGATCATGACCTGAGCCGAGGTCGGATTCTTAATGGACTGAGCCACCCAGGCGCCCTCAGCTTAGATCTTACAAAGTCAGAGTTGGTTCCAGAATCCCCCTAACGTGTGTTGTTTTTGTACACACCCAGAGGTAGGAATCTCTCTCTTTTCAGCAAGTTCAGAAAAGCCGCTTTCCGCACGGGTTCTTTGCTTGACCGCCGGTGAGGCGCTTGGCTTGTGGTTTTGGACCAGCTCGACCAAGGACCGCGTGGCCGTGGTAGACTCTGATGGTAACTGATGGTCCGTTGGGACCCGACGGCCGGACTCAGGGCTGTCCTGGGAGGGGGACCCGTGTCATCTCTTCACCTCCGTGCTCCGCCCCCGGTGTCCCCAGGCCCTGCCTCTGTTCACCGGGGAGTGAGCCGGAAGACAGAAATCATCGCGGGGTGATGTCCGGGGGGGGCCCTCAGCAGCCCCACAGGCCACACGCGCACCCGCGGTCCATCCCACGAGGCCGTGAAGCCCCCGGCAGAGGGTGAGACTCGTCATCCTCCAGGACCAGGTGCGGGAACAGAGGCCGCAGCCGGAGGTGCTGGTGTGCACGTCCACGTGGGGACAGCAGCGGCCGTGGGGACAGACGAGGGTGGCGGGCGGGACGGTGGGATTTAGGGAGGGGGGGGAAGGGGGAGGGGACCGTCTGGGCAGAATGATGGGCATGGGGAGGCCGCGGGGAACGTGTGGATGCATGGCCAAGTAGGGCTTGCGGGACGTGCTCCTGGCGCGGGAAGGAGACCCGCCTGGCTGAGCACGACGAGCAAAGGGAGGGACACGAGAGAGGCTCCAGGGTGGGCCACGCGGGGTCTCAGCAGCCACAGCCGCAGCCAGGACGGAATCCTGAATGCAGCAGGAAACCGTCGAAGGGTTTTAAGGTAGTGACAGGATGCGATTCGTGCTTTTTCTTTAACTCAGTCGAACCTTTAATTGTAGGCAATACCACATAACACAAGCGTTTACTATAATATTTACCATTTTAATCATTTTATTTTATTTTATTTATTTATTTAAAAAAATTTTTTTTTGATGTTTATTTATCTTCGAGACAGAGAGAGACAGAGCATGGACGGGGAGGGGCAGAGAGAGGGAGACACAGAATTGGAAGCAGGCTCCAGGCTCCGAGCCATCAGCCCAGAGCCCGACGCGGGGCTCGAACTCACGGACCGCGAGATCGTGACCTGAGCTGAAGTCGGACGCTCAACCGACTGAGCCACCCAGGCACCCCACATTTTATTTTTTTAAAGAGTTGATTGATTGATTGATTTAGAGGGAGCGAGTGGGGAGGGGCAGAGAGAGCGGGAGAGAGAATCCCAGGCAGGCTCTACACTCACCGTCAAGCGCAGAGCCCGACGCGGGGCTCAAACCCACAACCCGCGAGATGGCGACCTGAGCCGAAATGAAGAGTCAGACGCTCAACCCACTGAGCCACACCGGCGCCCGCGTTGTAACCATCCCAGAGCATACGGTCCAGGAGTGCGAAGGGCATTCCTCACCACCACCCATCGCTGAAACCCGTTCGCCTTGAGAAACTGAAATTCTGTAACCGGGAAACAAGCCCCTGTTCCCCACCGCCACCCCCCGGCCCCCCGCAACCCCGTCCTACCTCTGGGTTCGACCACACCGTGCAGTTCATGTGAGTGGAGTGTTCACGGAGTGTTTGTCTCTTTGCGACTGGCTTGTCCCACTTAGCGTAATGTCCCCCAATATCAGCCACGTGGTAACGTGTGAAGGGGGGGAGAGATGTCAAGAACAACTCCCCGGTTCTGACCCGAGTTCCCGGGGACACGGTGACACTATTTATGGAGACTGGGGACTCCGAAGGGGCGGCAGGCTCGGGAGGGGCTCGGGGTGGAAGGAAGACCCCGGGTTTAGTACCGGACGCATCCACTCGTAAGGCGCCTCTGCGACCTCCAGGTGGACATCCAAGCAGATGTTTGGGTTTCCTACTGCTGTGTAACAAACGACCCCCAGTGCAGGTCAAAACCAGCAGCTGTTTCATTAGGTCTTACGACCTTGTGGGTTAGAAATTCTGGCAGAGCTTGGCTGGGAAAGTCTCGTCTTCCTCGTGGCATCGACTCAGGCTGGTGGGCGGGCTGGAATCGAGGGCCCAAGGTCTGGTGGCTGGGGTGGGGGTGGCTGAGAGGGCTCAGCTGGGACCCTTGGCTGCCGTGTCTACACACGGGCTCTCCAGCATGGCAGTCTCGGGGTCGGGGGGCTTCTGAGGTGGCGGCTCGGGGCCCAGCGGCCAACCTGCCGAGACTGGAGGTTCCAGTCTCTCGGGGCCTGTGTGGATATCGCGTGGCATCAGTCCTGCCTGCCACATGCTCTGGGTCAAGCAGTGGCAGCGCCCCCCGGATTCAAGGGAAGGGGACACAGCCCCGCCTCCCACTGGCATGAAAAGCAAAAACACTCCACGGCAGATCTAAATATTGGATCTCAGGAAAGAGGGCCAGTCGTCTGTCCTTGCCTTCTCTGCCCACTGTCTTCCTTCCGTTCCTCTCTCTCCTGAAGATATAGCCACCGGCTGGCTACCGAGGGCCAGCGTGGCTGTGAGTGATGCCTTAGGGGGCTTGCGAACCAGAGGTCCGGGCTGGCAGTAAACGGTCAGGCAGGAGACCCCTTCTAGCGAAGCGCCCCCCGCAAAGAATGAGCCAAGAGGGAGCGAGGCCACGCCTGGCACTGTCTCCGATCAGAAGGCCCAGGCGGGTGAGAGGGGCTTCCTCAGGGGGTGACAGGGGCTGGGTGGTGAGTGTTCTGGGAAATAGCTGGGGTCAGGCCCCGGGGCAGGGAGCTTATCTCATTGGAGGAGGAGGATGGTGGGCCATGTGACGGGGACCCCGGGTGTGGGGGACACCTGGGCAGTGGGGTTGGGGGGCCTGGCGAGGGATCAGCCAGCAGTGGGCTTTATAATCCCATGTAGGGGGTGGATTTCATTTTCAGTGGCTGTGAGGGCTGGTGGGAAGGGATGTGGTCTCGCAGGAGAAGCGAGTCTGGCAGCGGAGTGGTGAGCGGGCCCGTCAGGGGCGCCGTGGAAGCCGGATGGTCAGGAGGCCACCGCGGTGGCCTGGGTGACAGGGGACAGCGATGGCCGGGCAGGTGCACGTGGACAGAAACGGGTCCACTGACGCAGGGCGTCGTGGAGGCACAGTCCTCCGGGCTCGCCGATGGGCTGGCTGGCAGGTGCAGCGTGTTGAAGGAAAGAGGGAACACGAGGGTGATGCCCGGCATGTGACCGGCCACGAGGAGGAAGATGTCGCGGGTGAGAGGGGGAGTTTGAGACGCAAGTAAGACGCCAAGTAGCCCGTGGGGTCCTCGAGGGCAGATCAGGCGAGTAATTCAGACGGGGGGAGTCATCGGCCCATAGTTGGTGTTTATTTACAGCCAAGGCTGGGTGAGCTCGTTCAGGGGTCGCGTGTGTAGGGGAGGGAAGAGCACCCAGGGGTGAGCCCTCCAGCCAACAGAGAGAGACTGAGCAAAGGAGGAAGCAGGAAGGAGCCGGGAAGAACCAGCCAGGGTGGTTGGAGGCGCCTTAAGGGTCACGGAGCCTGAGGTCACAGTGGGCAGAGATACAGAGGGGACCGCATGGAGAGGATAGTGAAACGGTGCATCAGTTCCTGTCGCTGTGTAAGGAATTACCCCGCGCTCGGCAGCTTGAACAACACCTGGTCGTTAATGTTGTGGAGTCTGGAGGTCGGGAATCCCAGCGTGGCTTAGCCGGTGCCTCTGCTCAGCCGACCGCCGGGGGATCTTTCCAAACCCACTTACGTGGCTGTTGGCGGGATTCACTTCCTGGTGGGTTGTTGGGCTGAGGGCGTGAGTTCCTGACCTCCCTCCGCTCCTGGCCGCGGGGCCTCGCCACGGAGCAGGTCACACACAACAGGGCGGCCGGCTTCCTCTCTTGCAGGACTCCCCAGTCCTTCTGCCACCTAATCTCAGAGGTGACGTCTCACGCCTTCTGTCACATTCTGATGTTTGAAGCGAGTCATGAGGCTCAGCCTGACTCAAGGGGAGGGGCTTCCACAAGGACGTGACTCCCAGGAGGTGGGATCGGTGGGGGGGAGGGGGCGGTCATCCAAGAGGCTGCCTGCCACCATGCAAGGGTGGAGAAAGTTCCAGAAGTGTGCAGTGTAAAAGAGAAGCAGGCCCAGGAGACCGGCTGTAGCAGGGGAGGTGGAGGAGGAGGACCTGGGGCGGGGAGACTGAGGCAGGACCAGTGCGTAGCTTCCGCAAGCAACAGCAACGATAGGTCACTGCTTTAGGTTTTGCAGACGTAGTTGCCATTTTATTCTCATGCGAGCCCTCTGTGACAGGTGTCTGTAGTCCCACCTTCCAGCTGAGGAAACTGAGGCTCGGGGAGGTTAAATGGCACTCTGTGAGTGCCCCAAACCCAGGTCCGGCTCCAAAGCAGGGGCTCCTCCCCTAAGCAGGGGGATGTGAGCAAGGCCTGGGCTGTCTCTCCAGGTCAAGCCAGAAAGCCCCACGTGGCTGGGGTCTCCAGGCACCAATGTTGGGATGTAAAGGCGGGTGTGATAAACGGGTGACCTCTGCTGTAGGTAAGCCCGGGGGGCTGTGCACATAGGAGTTCCTTCCCAGCCTGGTTAGATGATGGAGGGCTTCCTGGAAGGAGGAGTGTCTCAAGACTTGGAAGAAGGTAGGATTCAGCCGAAGAAGGAAGACAGAGAGCCCTTGATAGAGGGAGAGTCAGGAGCAAAGCCCTGAAGGCTTGGAGGAGAGTCCTTCGGTGGCTGAAGTGAAGGGCGTGGTGAGGGACGTGGTGGTAGTTAATTGCAGTCAACCTCAGTGCCCCGTCACTGAGGGAATCTGGACTTTGTCCTGAAGGCTCCTGGGAGCCACTGGCGCGTGACAAGCAGAGGAGTGGCAAGGTCAGATGTGCCCTTTATAAAGATCGCTTCCACAGCAGGGTCAGGGTGGATGGAAGGCGTCTGCTGGAGTTGGGGCGGGGGCATTTGGAGGCACTGTGGCAGTTCAGGCGGGGGATACTGAGGTCCCGACCAAGGTGAGGGCTGTGGGGACAGAGAGAGTCGGGTGGGTATGAGCAGCATCCACTCGGGAGGGGGCTGAGGAGGCCAGAAGAGTCAGGCAGGCTCGTTGGATTTGGAGACCTCCAGGGGGGACGTTGCAGGGACAGGTGTAACTCTGAGTCCCCGAGTCCAGGCCGGCGCCTGGGGGTCGCGTGGGGCTCCCCAGGCGGCTGCTGGCACGGGCCCCTCTTCTCTTGTAGCTTTGGGTCCCTCCCGCCTTCGGCTGCCGCCCCGAGTACGACAACGGATTAGAGGAGATCGTCTTTGGCTTTGAACCCTGGATCATTGTGGTCAACCTGGCCATGCCTTTTTCTATTTTCTACCGAATGCACGCAGCTGCCTCTCTCTTTGAGGTCTATTGTAAGATATAGTCTGTGTCCACATCCAAGCCCGAGGAGTGACCTAACAAGAGAATTCACTGGAGCCACCTGCGAATGGCCAGGTTGGGCAAATATCGCCTGACAAATGCACAGAGGGTTGTCTTTGCGGCAATTATTTCCCATGAGCTGGAATTGTCTATCACCCTGGATGAATGTGAGCGCGTTAGATCAACATCGATGAGGCGGCCGAGATCTGGTCTCGGGTAGTGAATTCTCACCAAACTCAAATTCTTTTATCTCCTTTTATTTATTTATTTATTTTTTTTTTTTGAGAGAGAGAGGGAGCACGAGCGGTAGAGGGAGAGAATCTTTAGCAGGTTCCGTGCCCAGTGCAGAGCCCGACTTGGAGCCCGACGCGGGGCTCGAGTCCCTGACTGTGAGATCATGACCTGAGCTGAAATCAAGGAGTCTGCCGCTTAACCCACTGAGCCACCCAGCGCCCCTTCTCTCCTTTTAAACGGGATCCTCTGTTTTTTTTTTAGAAGAATGTGATCCCAGGTTGAGGGGAAAAAAACATTATGCGGTTTGTTTCTCATAACAATTGTTTTCTATCATCACGTTACTGCCTACAGCTCTTCTGACCGGCTGCGTAGTACAATCCTCCTGACGTTTTATCCCTCCCAGAGCTGATAAATGCCGATACAATCGCACTTAGTTTATATTGTACTTTCTGAATATGTTTAATTTTTTGAACAAAGTTATGTTTTTCATCTGGATGGAAATTAGCATGCGGATCAATACGGAGACCTATTTCTTCCTGGAAACTTCGGCACATTTTTGTGATCATTTTATTTTTAAAAAGAAATTTTACTACTCTCTCTCACCGTAAATACATACATGCCTATTACAGAAAACGTGGACATTCTGGAAGAGTAGAGAGAAAACATCACCTAGGACACTACTGTTGGGTTGACGATCACTTTAACACCCTGTTGTATTTCCCAGAGGTGAAATGAGATTCACGGAGTTCTTTTCATTGTCATTATTATGCTTGCCACTGGTGATCTGACATGTCCAATTTTGTATCCATTTCCCCCCCACTTAACAATAGAGCATGAACCTTTCCTCCACGTGGTTTTGGAGGCTTTGTAAATATCATTTTGCTACTGTGTTAAAGTTCATCAGATGCATGTGCCATAGTTAGTCTTCCTATTGTCGGCGTTAGAGTGTTTATCCTGGTGGGTTTTTTTAAGGGCTTCTGCAAAAATCCACTATCTTTGTAAAGCATTTCCCATATATCGTAATTGCTTCTTTACGATATACTTAAAATCTGGCTGTCTATTCCAAAGGTTGTAAATATTTTAAAGCCTCTTAAGAAATAATGACGTTTGGAAGGCCTTTTTATGTGCTTTGCCATAATTATTTTAAGATCATAATAAAATCAGCTTATTTCCTATAAATACTAACGTGAGTATCTTTTCATCTGCATGTATTTTGTTTGATAGCACGGGCAAATGGCACGTTAAGAAACACCATTTTTTTTTTTTTTTTTTTTTGTTACATGACGAAAATACCTTAAGTTCTAGGGAAAAAACTAAAGACAACAGGCAGATAGACCGAAAACAAAGTCAAAGATGATCTGTCATACCTTCTATTTAGGGTGGTGGTTTTCAACCTGGTGCCATCCTGTCCCCAAGGGGACATTTGGCAAAGTGTGGAGACACTTCTTATCGTTACTGCTATGTGTGCGACAGGTGTCTGGTGGGCAGAGAGCAGGGGTGTGGGTAGGCACCCTACAGTGCACAGCATGGCCCCCACCACAAAGAGTTATCTGGCCCCAAAGGTTCATAGTGCCCAGCATGAGGAACTGTGCTCTAGAGGTAATTGCTGTTAATTTTCGGTACCTATCAGTACACACACACCTACATACACGCACACGCAGGCACACACACGTGAATGGGATTGCTTTTATGTATACTGAATTTGCATGTAACTAGCTTTTTCCCCCTCTTAATACACCTGCGTGGTTCTGGACGATTTTCGTTTCCCCGTGGTATCACGTCTCACCCTTGAGCATACGTAAGAATCATCTGGAGAGCTTGTGAGGACTCCTGCCTTCCCAGCCAGAAGTTCAGGTTCCGTTGGGCTGGAGTGGGGCTCAGGGTGCTTCCAGAAGCGTCTCAGGTGATGCCGTGTCCCTTCCAGAAGCACCTCCTCGAGAGTCCGTGAACCCCGAGTCAAGACTCCTGAACAGCCTCCCGTGACATTGTGTATTCTTCTGCAATGTGACCTTGGGTAGCTTCAGAGGACATTCCATGGAGGGCTGTATCGTTCCTTATGTAGTCAGAACCCAACGTTGGACAGGTAGAGACATTTGACGGTGTGATCCTTTTCTGTTTTTCTTCCTCTTTTGCTTTCTTTTTGCTATTACAAACGACACCGTGGCAAGCATTTTCATGGCTGAGTCTCTGTGCACGTTGATAAACCACCCTGCATGAGATGAATACCTGTGAATGCCGATCTATTCAGAGGACTTCATTTCGGCTGGCATTCATTTCCCCCGGTGCTGAGCACATCAGTACAGCCCAGGGGCTGTGGGATTAGGGCTCCAGGCGTGGCCACGGGGCACCATCAGAGCAGGAAAAAGCCAGCACAGTCTTGCTGGGCTCAGAGCTTCTGAGACGTGACCTTAAAGATGGATCGCCTCTTGCTCCTAAACAAGCAGAGCTCGCGCCATCAGGATGGCTGTTTGAGCCAGGCAGCTTTGTCCCACAGGTAGCCAAGCGTCTCGACTCGACCCACTTAGGCAGCAAAGCAAATGTATTACCTTCATACCAAGGCAGCCCACAGAGGACGAACCGGAGTGTGCAATGAACAAGTGTCAAGCTCTCAGGGCTAGAGGAAGAGAAATGCAAATTGGAACAGCAATGAGCCATCATTTCCCTTTCATCTGATTGGCAAGGGTTGGCCAAATGCGAAGGACAGAGAATGCAAACAGACCGCTGGCGGGACTGCTGTGGAAGAGCGCGGCCACCAGGGGGCGCCGGTGCCCTTCCGCTGAGTCCTCACCTGTGCTTTTAGGTCAAAGTGAGGGGCGATCCGGTGGGCGAGCAGCAGACTCCAGGGTCCCCAATGAGAGCAGGGGTGCAAAATGCCCCGTCTGTACCCTGTCCACAACTTTGGACTCTTGTGGCGTGTGTCAGGGACGGCTGTCCTCGTTGCCAGGTGAGGGCTGGGTGGGTTCTGAGTTCCCCTAAGGAAGCTGAGAATTAGTTTCAACAGGGGTGTTCCCTCCACCTGCCCCCACCACGTCCGGCTGTCCGTGGGGCATCCTTGTCCCCATCACGAGGCTTTGGAGGAACGCGGCTGGAGGATGTTCCCATGTGTGGAGAGTCCCCCAAATAGAGTGGGTGGAACTTGGTCAGGGAGGAGGCTGGGGAGGTGGGCGCAGAGGGCAGTTTCACCGGGTCTGATGGGGCATGACAGTAACATTAGCTGCTCCTAAGGGCAGACCCTGGGGCCACAGGGACAGGACAGGGAAAGAATGAGGGCAGTGTTTTGTTTTTTTTTTTAATTTTTTAAATGTTTATTTATTTAAAAAAATTTTTTTAATGTTTATTTATTTTTGAGAGAGAGAGAGAGACAGAATGTGAGCCAGGGAGGGTCAGAGAGAGAGAAGGAGACACAGAATCCGAAGCAGGCTCCAGATGTAATGCCTGAAGTTCCAAAACCTCCCACAAAAGACCACCAGAGTCGTAAGTCAAAGCCAAGCGGCAAGGGACGTTTATTGCAGGTTCGAACCTGGTCCTCTGCGCACTCGTCGCCGGTGACGCAAGAGGCCACGATCAGGGTTGGTATAGCGTTTTTATAGACAGAGACAAATAGCACAGGGGAGGTTTCAAATTATGAGGGGCCTGATTAGTTGATTTTAAAGTAAGGACATTTGTTGTTCTCTGATTGGGCGTCCTTTGTCTGTCCTTTGGCGGGAAGGCTTTGTCCGTTACTTGTGGCGGGAGGAAAAAGGGGGAAGGGGGTAGGTGAGGAATGTGCTAAGCAAGCAGGTTTACAGAAGCGAGAAATGCCGGTTAGTTTATGTACAATCACTCATTCCATTACATATCAGACTACATTTAGGAAGTTTTACAGCACATTCTACTACACAGCGGGTTACAATCAGGAAAGGTCTCACAATGCTCGTAGCAAACAGCAAGCAAAACAGACTTCTCGGCAATTGTATTTCTTATCAAAGATCCATAATAAGCAGAAAAGAGAACCTAGCTTTAAACTAAGGCAGGGCTGTCATTTGGATTCAAAGCTGTTCCTTTCACAGACTCTGAGCTGTCAGCACAGAGCCTGACGTGGGGCTCGAACCCACGAACGGTGAGATCATGACCCGAGCCACAGTCGGACGCCCAACCAACCGAGCCACCCAGTGCCCCAATGTGTATTTATTTTTGAGAGACTGCGAGAGACAGGGCACAAGCAGGGGAGGGGCAGAGAGAGAGAGAGAGAGAGGGAGACACAGAATCCAAAGCAGGCTCCAGGCTCTGAACGGTCAGCAGAGAGCCCGACGCGGGGCTCAAACCCATGAACCATGAGATTGTGACCTGAGCTGAAGTCGGACACTTAACTGACTGAGCCACCCGGTCCCCCGAGGGCAGTGTTTTAATGCTCAAAAAGGGTGATAATTTTGGTCCGGTGTTTCAGCCACATTAATAACATAAGAAACACCACAACAATGATAGTAATGTTCATTGTCTCAAAAATATAAATCAAGTCACCTGCCTAAACTCTTCATTGGTTTCCTGTTGCTTTTATTTATTTTATTTTATTTAAAAAATTTTTTTTAACGTTTATTTATTTTTGAGACAGAGAGAGACAGAGCATGAACAGGGGAGGGGCAGAGAGAGAGGGAGACGCAGAATCGGAAACAGGCTCCAGGCTCTGAGCGGTCAGCACAGAGCCTGGCCCGGGGCTCGAACTCACGGACCAAGAGGTCATGACCTGAGCCGAAGTCGGATGCTTAACCGACTGAGCCACCCAGGTGCCCCTCCTGTTGCTTTTAGAAGAAAGTACAAACTCCTGACTGTGGTCTGTTGAGATCTTCACGGTCTGGCCTCTGCTACTTGCCTTCTTCTTATCCTGTCCCCTCCTCTGCCCCCCCCCCCCCAGCTCCCGACCCCCTGGGTGCCCCCACCTGCACTGTTGCAGCCACATACAGCTGTCCCGCCTTGGACACTGCAGACTCCTCTGTTCCTCAGGACCTTTGCATGTGCTAATCTCGCTCTCAGGAGAGGGCTTCTCTGGCTCCTTGAAACAGATGGGCCTCTTTTCATCCCTCAGGCCATGTGTAGAGGTCCCTCCGCTGTGGGGGTTGCCCCGGACATCTGCCTGAACACATCGCCCCTTACGCTTCCCCTTGGCCGCATTACCATTAGTCGTTTGCTTATGCATGTGTGCTTATCCGTCCTGGACACAGCTGTCTGCCTTGTGAGGGTAGAGGCTTAACCTCCTTCCCCCTCAGGCCTCACCACCCAGACTATTGTGCCGCCCTCACAATCCAGACTATTGCAGGGTGTGGGGAAGCGCCCGGAGCTCGGCGGGCTCTCAGGACTGGCGTGTTTCCAGAAATAGTTTTTTTTTTTTTTTTTTTTTTTTTTTTTTAATTTTTTTTTTTTTCAACGTTTTTTATTTATTTTTGGGACAGAGAGAGACAGAGCATGAAGGGGGGAGGGGCAGAGAGAGAGGGAGACACAGAATTGGAAACAGGCTCCAGGCTCCGAGCCATCAGCCCAGAGCCTGACGCGGGGCTCGAACTCACGGACCGTGAGATCGTGACCTGGCTGAAGTCGGACGCTTAACCGACTGCGCCACCCAGGCGCCCCCAGAAATAGTTTTTAAGGCCTTGGCAGACATTCTCCACCCGCTTCAGGGACACGCCTCCAGTCCCCTCTTTGCCTTTAAGGCACAAGACGGCGCTTTGGGCGGGGCCCTTAACAGAGTCCCCGTGGAATCTGGAATTAGGATATGCTCCCCTCTGCTTGCTCTGGCCTATGGGGGGGACAGGGGGGGGGGTGCCAAAGAAGCTTACAGGCGGGTTCTGCTCCCCTCCTTGGAAGGGACGAATCAGCGGATGTGGGGGGCGGGAGCTGTCTTCCTGACGACAGCAAGGGCTGCCTAGGTATCTCTGGCAGGTGTTTCTGGAACACTGGTTTGGGATGCTCGGTCAAAGCCGAAACATAATGAGCCTGCTCCCCCTTGGCTGGAGATTGGTAGAGAGCGGGATGTGGGAATAGTGCTAGGCCAGGAGCCCGCAAACTACCGCCTGTGAGCTAAGAATGGCTTTTACAGTTTGAAAAGCTGGTAAAAAAAAAAAAAAAAAAAAAAAAAAGGCAAAAACGAAAACAAAACACGCACACGAAAAGATTATGCTGCAGAGACATGGCTCTTAACTACCCACTACCTGGCCCTTCACAGAAAAAGTCTGCTGACCCCTGGTCTTGACGATGAGAGGGAAGGGGGTCTCTGCCGGATAGTTCTGGAAGGATTGTGATAGCTACTTAGAAAGCAAGGCGCAAGAGGTCTGCCCTTTTCCCTGCCTGTGTGTGGTTGTGGGAGGGGGTGGGGCCTGGAGCTGGTTGAGGGGTGAGCCTGAGAGGGGCGGGGTCTGCAGCACAGGTTGGGGGGGGTGGGAGGGATTAGCCCGGAACCCCGCCCCCGCCCCGCCCCCTCTGATCTGTTCGTCTCTACCTGCCCACAGTCCTGCTTTCCCACAGTTTCCTCCAGGGTCTCCGCCTCATCCCAACAGTTGTCCTGTGAATGCATCACCTTAACACGAATGCTTTCACCTTTTCCGGGCACGTGCTGGAGGGAGCCACAGGGAACCACAGGTGTCGCCGGTTCCCCTCGATTTGCCGCACTTCACCCTCCCCACCTGGCGGCCGGGTGCGTGGCCCTCTCGCAGAGCAGGACTGAGCCACCCAGAACCACAGGGCAAGGGCGGGTGGCTGCGCCCGGCGGCTCGCGGACCAGGAGCGCGGCTCGGGGAGGAGTGGGGGAGCGTTCGCCTTCCCCGATTGGGCGCTGTCCTCAGGGGTGCAGCCTCTCCAACGGCATAAGGTGATGTGTCACGAGGGTCGCTAAGGCCACAGGCCGCCCGTGAACTGCAGAAACACATGAGGTGTTAGAATCGGGGCCTCCTTGGGCGCAGGCAAGATTCCAGCAAGAGAAGGTGGGATTTTCTGGGGGAAGGGCCCTGAAGGTGCACGCAGAGCTGGGGCCGCCCCTGCAACGGGTCCCTGAAGAATCGTGCTTCATCGGGGGGGGGGGGGGGGGGGGGGGGGTGCGGGCACAAGGCTTGAGGCCAGGTTCAGGTCTCTCTGACGAGCTACTTTCGTCCCCCGGCACCTGGTTTTCTCCTCTATCAGGAGGTGACAATGGAAGTTTGTGCTTTGAAGAGTCATTGGAAAACGAACCGAGATGCTGCACGTTAACGCCCGCGAGTCTGGCACGCAGCGAGCTCTGTTAGGGCCACGTGAGCGATTTCATGTTTCTGCCCCTGGGGTTGTTGCTGAGGGCAGACCGGATGTCCGTCTTTGCACAGGCTTGGTGCTGCTCCAGAAAATTCTCACATCCCTGGTCCTCTACGTGGCCCAGGGAGCCTGCGGGAGGGCAAATAATGCTCCCTAAAGATGTCCATATCCTAATCCCTGGAGCCTGTGAATAGGCCACGTTACTTGGCAAGAGCAACGTTGCCTGTGCGGTTAAGTCGAGGCTCTTGTGATGGGAGATCATCCTGGATTGTCCGCGAGGGCCCAGAACATAGTCACAGAGGTCCTTCTAAGAGGGAGGCAGGAGGGAATTGGGCTACAGGGAGGGCAGAGACCGGGTGATGCCGCCACGGGCCAGGGAGTGCCAGCAGCCGCCAGCAGCTGGATGAAGCGGGGCTGGGATTCTGCCCTTGGATCTCTGCCGATGGCCCTGCTGACACCTTGACCTTGGTCCAGCGAGACTCCTTTTGGACGTCTGACCTCCAGAACCCTAATAGAGTTGTGTTGTTTCAAGCCACTAAGGGTGTGGCGGTTTGTCACAGCGGCTGCAGGAAACTCACACGGGGCCTTTACCCTGTTTTTTGTGCCTCGCGCACGCACGAGCAGAAGACCGAGCACACGAGAACGGGGGAGTCGCGGTGTACCCGGCAAAAACTGAGTGAGCGGGGGCACCGATCATGCCCCTCCGAGGGAGGGTCGGCTTCCCCGTCTGCAGAAGGAGGGGAGAGGGCCGGGGAGGGGGGAGCCGCATGAACAGGGTCCTGGCTTTGATGGCGGCTCCCCTGGGGCTCATCCCAGGTCCCTGGCCACCCCTCCGGGTCTGCGGGCAGGCCCCTCACCCTCTTCTTGGGCAGGTGGTGTTGCCGCTCCAGGGGGCCGCCCTGCATCCTCTTGGCTGCCCTCTCTGCTCTCCGTGGCGGTCTAGCTCACGGCCCCCCGGCTTGCTTACCGTCGAGGTGCTGCCGACGCCCAGGTCTGTATCTTCGTTCCCTGCTGGTTGTTTCCAGCAGCCTGCTTACCTGTCTCAGAGGCACCGTGTCCCGAGGGTGTCTGGCCCCAGACAGTCTCAGTCCTCGAGCTAGTCCTCCCTCTCCTTGGCTACCCCCCACCCCCCACCCCCCATGGACGGTACCAGCCTCTGTTTGACAAACCCCAAGTACAGGGCTGTCTTTGCACGGCCCTTAGGTCTCATCTCCAAGCAGCAGCCACACCTGTCGCATCCACTCCCCAAACTCGTGGCTCCACCCACTTCTGCCCGCTTCCAGCCCCTCCCCACTCCGGTGCCCCATCATCTCCTCCGGGCCTCCCGACGTGGCCTCCTCATTTCCCCAAGGCCTCCATGGCCCCTACAAGTCTGCCGTTCTCACTGCGGCCAGAGCCGCGCTTGAGAGGGGCAAATGTGCTCATACCCCTCCCTGGACAACACCCCCAATGGCCTCTCGCCGCTTGAGATGAAAACCCAAATCCTCCCCTTGGGCCCCGGGGTCCTGTGTGGTCTTTGCCGCCCGCCTCTCCAGCCTTTGCTCACGCTTTGCTTTTGCCTCTGTGCTGACACCACGCGGGCCAGCTTCTTTAGTTCCTTGGACTTGCTGTGTTCCCTCCTGCCTCGGGGCCTTAGCACTGGCTGCTCCCTCTTCCTTTCACTTCATTAATTCAGCTCATCATTCAGATCTCCATCCGAACACCAGCTTCTCGGGGAAGTCTTCCCCCACCCCTAGACCAGGTCTGAGGTCCCTGTTACGAACGTTCACGACACCATCTAGCTTGCTTTCGTTGTGGCCGTTAACCACACAATTGCACATTGGATCGTTTGACCGCTTACTATAAGCCTCTCTCTCTCTCTTTTTAAAACCACGTGACTGTAAGCGTCAAAAAGAAGGGACAATGCGACGTCTGTTTCGTTCCCCAACTGTATCCCCTCTGCCAGCAGACAAAGATCTTCCTCATCCCTGTTTTTTTTTTTAATTTACATTTATTTATTTTTGAGAGACAGAGACAGAGACAGAGCACAAGTGGGGGAGGGGCAGAGAGAGAGGGAGACGCAGAATCCGAAGCAGGCTCCAGGCTCCGAGCTCCAAGCTGTCAGAACAGAGCCGGACGTGGGGCTCAAACTCACAAACCGCGAGATCCTGACCCGAGCCGAAGTCGGACGCTCAACCGACTGAGCCACCCAGGTGCCCCTTCCTCATCCCTGTTGAATGAACAAACAAATGGACAGATGTTTGAAGATCTTTTGAGGCAAAAATGGGAACTGGGAGGTAGTTTTAATATGGCAGAAAATTCAAGCAAAAAACACAAAACACATGTATTTATTTGATATTTACCAGGGCAGGTTAGGAAGTTATGTATGCTTTTCCATTTGGAAAAGCCCCAATCAACTCACGTTTTCCAGCATCTCTTCCTAACTGAGCTCTGAAGAGGTTTCCATGCTCTGGATGGAGAGCCATGCAGAGGAGTAACTGGGACCACCCAAGAACACACAGGCTGAGCCCCCGGGGATGGGGACCCAGTCCTCCTCCCTGCAGTGTTGACCTCAGCAAGAGCTTCGGAAATATGAACAAGGGCACGCGTGTTAATTGCCTTCCCAGCGACGATCCTTTCCTTGCTAAGAAAGCCCTGATTTTTGTTGGGGAGGCAAAGTGCCCCGTCTTTGGTGATGAGCCTTCGTTTCTTTCAGCCAAGCCTGGGCACTCTGCTCCCCTTGGCCTGATACTTGAAACCGTTTGTGTGTGGTCTCTAAGGACAAGGAGAGTCTAGTGAGTGAATTCAGGAGGCTGAAGATGGATGCCATACAACTGTCTACTTGTCAACAATTGTCCATTGTCAATGGCTTAACTGCCAATAATTGTCTAATATACAACCCACACGCATATTTTGCCAACTGTCCCCATCGCGTTCTCCAAAGGATCTCTCTCCTTATCCAGCTGGCACGTTTCTGGTCTCCTTCAACCTGGAACAGTTTCTTGTCCTTTCTGTCTCTGTTGGGGCATCAGTACTTTGAAGAGTTCAGGTCAATTGCTGAGGCCACCTCTTCTGGGTCTGTCTGATGTTTCCTCGGGGGACAGGGATACTAGGTACGGATGCTGTGTCCTCGGTGCATCCAACCGCGGGGCACCTGGCGTCCATCTGTCCCATCCCTGGTCGTGTTAACTCTGTTCACTTGTAAGGCCAGGCCTGCCAGGTTTCTCAATGGTAAAGTTACCATATTTTTCTTTTTGTAATCAATAAATGAATGGAGACCATGCGAATATCCTATTCTTCTCCAAACTTTTACTTGGTGGTGACTCCTTTTTTTTTTAAAGTGTTCATTTATTTTGAGAGGGGGGGGGCAGGGAGAGAGAGAGAGAGTAGAGAGAGAATCCCAAGCAGGCTCCTCACTGCCAGCATGGAACCCATGAACCATGAGATCATGACCTGAGCCAAGATCAAGAGTCGGACACTCAACCGACTGAGCCATCCAGGCGCCCCTACTTGGTGATGACTCTTGTCTAAATCAATTATTACTATTATGGTGGCAAAATGAGATTTTCTAACTCTGTTATTCCTTTGACATTTATTAATTGGCATTCTCCTGTAAGGAAGATTCCTGCCTCTCTCCCTCCCTCTCTCTCTTCCTTCCTTTTATCTTTTTATCAGTATAGATTCTCACTTTAACAAATAGATTATAATCCATCATCATTATTTAAAAAAATTTTTTTTAAATGTCTATTTATTTTTGAGACAGAGACAGAGCATGAATGGGGGAGGGGCAGAGAGAGAGGGAGACACAGAATCCGAAGCAGGCTCCAGGCTCCGAGCTGTCAGCACGGAGCCCGATGCGGGGCTTGAACTCACGGACCGCGAGATCATGACCTGAGCCGAAGTCGGCCGCTTAACCGACTGAGCCACCCAGGCGCCCCATCCATCGTTAACATTATTAATTCTGATGCTCACATTGTCCCAGATTTGGCAGGTGAGAGCCCCTTCATGTTGGTGGCCATGTCCTGTTGATAGCCCTTCATCTCCATTTTTCCTGTGTGTCTCAGCTGGGAGGGGGCAGAGACCTGGGGACTGCCCCTTGGGTTTGAAGAGGAGGTCTCCAGGTCACCATCAACAGTCATGTGCTCGAGGCCACTTTTCCAGCCACGGGATGGTTGCAGATGACTCATCACTACCTTTCTGCGCGGGCCTCGCGGAGCCAAGCTCAGGACCCTGACGCGGCCGGCGTCGGGGGAGCTCAGGTGCGTCCCGTAGCCAAGGACCAAACCTTTCTTGGGGTAAAGAGACTTGAGTCTTTTGACACCGGCTGTGGCAGCAGCAGCAAAATCCTGGCTGCCAGCCTATTGATTTTGTCATTTGTCTCAGTGAAGCAAATCCAATTGGCAATGTCTTCAGGGGAAAGAGGATCAGTGAGTTCAAACGGAAGAATGTTTGCCAACTGCGTGAGGAAAACCCCCTTTGTGCTACAATGTTCTCAGCCAATCCTCTTAGCAGTTTTGCAGGAGCCACCTTTGGGGAGGATCCCTGCCTCGCTGCCCTCCTCTGGGGCCGGGCTCTGGCTGGGGTGGCACAAGACAGGGAGCTTATCGGCTGCTGACTTGGTTACAGTCCATGCTGAGAGGTTGGCTTCCCGGGCCAACGAGAGCCTTTTGGGAAATGTGGGAAAGAGCCGGGGTGAGAGAGGACAGTCACTGCTCGCCAGAAACCATCGTCCCTAGTAGACAAATGACCCCCGGAGCCCCCCGGCGAAGACAGGAGAGACACGCTATAGCCAACCAGGCTGGGTGCTGTCACTTTGCACGCAGACGAGCGTCTTACTGATAGAAAATTCTTGTTTCCCAAAATGACGAGAGACACGGCTTTTTGGATAATGGAGGGAAAGCCTAGCCTTAGAGTTCTGGAAAATCTCCCCTTTTGCACATGAGGCTCCGTGCCTCTGAGCCTTCGCACTTGCTGTTCCTTCTGTTGGGAATGTCCTTCCACCCGGCACACCGGTGGATGCCATTCACCCTCCAGCTCACCACACAGAAGAGAGGACGCCCTGTCTCTTTTTTCTCTTCCTCTCCTCCTCCATCCTTCTCCCCTTCTCCCCTCCCTCTTTGTCTCTCTCTCCCTCCCTTCCCCTCCCCCCTCCTCCAGTGACATAACTGCCGCATCATAAGCTGACCCAGGGGTCTGGCAGAGCACAGCCACCCGCTCAGTCCAGAGGCGCTCGGCGTCTTCGCGCCTGGCTGTGGCTCGCATACCCCGCCTTTCCCCTCCGCACGCTGAGGTCCTCAGCCGAGCCTTGTTGAATGAACGAATGGGCAGACGGACTTCCGGGACGCAGAACTATCCGGAGACCAACGCGAACTCGTGTGGCGAGCGTGTGCGCGCCCCTGCTGGGGACCTGTCTGTCCACTGCCGTCCCAGCGTTGGGCACGGAGCCTCCCTTTTGCCACTCTTCCACCACTAAAGACCGGCCAGGCACGCACCCACTGTGCCGGTCTGGGGAGGTCAGACGTGAAGAAGACACGCTTCCTTGAGCTCAGAGGTTCAGGGTCCAGAGGAGCAGACAGGCACGTAAAGGGAGAGTAACGCTACAGCCTCGAACTGGTGCAGTACGAGCTAACACGGGCTCTGCTGGACACGGGGCCCTTCCTCCTCCCTGAAGCCGGCCAGGCTTCCCCCAGGGGGGCTGCGCACGGGTGGGGTGGGAGGTGAGAGGGCGGGATCGAGCGCTGCGAACGCGAGGCCGAACGTCACACGATCGTGAGCCAATGGTTCCTGAAATTCGCTTTGATGTGCAAGTGCTCTGGATGACAGCATGTTTCTGGAACGAATGATGCTCGCACACCAAGGTTTCACTGTACAAGGAATTCAAATTCAAACCGGTCGCCGAAGGCCACGCTCTCTTCTGACGTCGTAAGCTGGTGTTCTCCAGGACGACAAGGAGGGAGGCCGTTCCAGGGTGAGGCACGACCCTGAGACCCGCGAGGGGAGTCACAACTCGTGCCTTTTTTGTTTGCTTGCTTCTGTGTTGTCGTGGTGGAGGCTCGAATCCGGGCTGTCGGTGGAGGAGGTGCGGCCGCAGAAGATTCAGGAGCAAAGGGCAAGACGATTAAAAGACTTCACCGACCTTACGGGACCATCCAAGGAGCGGGGATCGCAGGGGGCTACTGAGGGTTTTCCCCCTGGGGGGGTGACCGGGTCGTAGCTCCGTCTGAGAAAGGTCACTCTGCCTGCCATTGAGAGGAGGGCGGCCAGAGGATCAGGGCAGGGCCTGGAGCCTAGCCTCGTGTCGCCGTCGAACGGGTGGGGAAGACGCGGTCCTGGACGGGGCATCAGTGGAGAGAGGAACGGACCAGCTCCGAGGGGACGGACAGATGGTCTTGCCACCTCCAGCAGCAGAAAGCACCGAGGGGAGAGATGTGAGGGACAAGAGGCTGCGTGGGGCTGAGTGTGAGAAGCTGGGACGCTCGCAGGTGCTGCGTCCGGCACGCAGGTGGCCGCCGGGGGAACGTGGCAGGTGGGGCTGAGCGCAGAGGGAGATTAAGGAGGGGACGACAGAGACTCCAGACCCTGCTTCTAGACCTCAGGGCAGGGTCAGCGGGCCAGGGGGTCTCAGATGGACCCTGTGTCGCCCGCGGCCGCCTCGTCACAGTCTCTCCCTGCCACTTTCAGCTGAGTTTAGCACAGGCCGAGACTTGGCCCTTCGGCCACGGAACTTGTCTGCTGGAGGGGAGAGGGGTTAAGAGCCAGGAGCGCTGTTCTCTGCTGTTCTCGTCTGCGGTGTTTCCTGCCATTCTTTTCAAAACTTTGGACTGGGGGCCAACGATTCAAGCCCGAGCTATTAGTCCATTTTTCTCAAGGTTGTACAAGAGAAAGACTTAAAGCGGCCAGCAGGGAGGAGGCTCCCAGCTGCCTGGAGTCTCCCCTCCTCCTCCCTGTCTTCTGGGTTCATCCAAAATTCTTCCCCAAGGAAGAATCGCTTAAAGATTGGGGGTGATGGGGGGGGGAGGGGAAGCCTCTCCCAAGAGGTCAGGTGAAGTCCCAATTTCAGAATCCACGTTGCGGGGTGGGGGTGGGGGGTTCAGGAGAACCCCGGGTCCTCGGAGACAGTCCTCCCGCCCGCTTTTCCTAGATGGCTGGTTTCACTGAACCTTACACCCCCCCCTCGCAGGAGCAAGAATCACGAGCCCATTTTGTGGATGAGGCAACCAAGGCCCCGTGAAGCTGAGTCGAAGGCTCAAAGTCACACAGCCAGAAATGAAGTCGCGAAGGCGTCTCAGGTCTGTGAAATCCCAGGCTGCTGTCTACCTTCCAAACTCTCCCAGTCTGGAAGTCAGCGATTGCCCCCACCCTCACCCCACCTCCCCCGTTCCCCAAACGCGGATGAGGCCAGGACACCAGGGCTGGGCCGGGGGTGGGGGGCCTCTTGGTCTTCCCGGGGCGCGTTCTCCCCGGCCCGGGCGACGGCCGGGCCCTGGAGCGCCTCTGGCACCTGCGGGTTCGCCCCCCAGGCTCGGGCGGCGGAGCGCGGAGAGTGAGCGCGCCGCGGCACAGGTGGGGCGGCGGCGCGGGAGCCCGGGGAGCGCGGAGGCGCGGGGGCGCGGGCCCGGGGTGCAGCGAGGGACGGAGGCAGCGCGGCGGTGCCAGCCGCCGCCGGCCGCTTGCGGCCCCCGCCCCCTCGGTGCCGGCCGGCTCTTCGCTCCTCCGGCGGCGAACCACACACGGCCGCGGCCGCCGCCGCCGCCCGGCGCGCACCGGCCGCCACCTGCCCCCGGCGCCCGCGCCGGAGGGGCGCGACGCGGCCGCCGACCCGGAGGCGCTGGAGGAAGCGAGAGGGGTCCCCGCGCACTTCGGGCGCCGGCGCAGCGCACGGTGAGCGTCCCCCGCCCCGGGGCTCGGGGATTCCTCAGCCCCCGGGTGCCCGATGGGGTCACCCGGGGGACGCAAGGCTGAAGTTGGGACCGCGCGGCAGCCCGCCCCCGCCGCCGAGCCCGACATGCTGCCGCCGGGGAGCAACCGCACCGCGTCCCGGGCGCGCTTCAGGCAGCAGCAGCTGGCGCAGCGGGGCTCCGTGGGGGGCTCGGAGGGGGCGGCGCCCCTGGGGGCAGCGCAGGTGGTCACCGCCGGCCTCCTGACCCTGCTCATCGTCTGGACCCTGCTGGGCAACGTGCTGGTGTGCGCGGCCATCGTGCGCAGCCGCCACCTGCGCGCCAAGATGACCAACGTCTTCATCGTGTCCCTGGCTGTGTCCGACCTCTTCGTGGCGCTGCTGGTCATGCCCTGGAAGGCGGTCGCCGAGGTGGCCGGTTACTGGCCCTTTGGGGCCTTCTGCGACATCTGGGTGGCCTTTGACATCATGTGCTCCACCGCGTCCATCCTGAACCTGTGCGTCATCAGCGTGGACCGCTACTGGGCCATCTCCAGGCCCTTCCGCTATGAGCGCAAGATGACCCAGCGCGTGGCTTTGATCATGGTCGGCCTGGCCTGGGCCTTGTCCATCCTAATCTCCTTCATCCCAGTTCAACTCCACTGGCACAGGGACAAGGCAGGCTCCTGGGGCGAGGCGCCACCGCCATCCGGCCCGGCCAACGGGACGCCCTGGGAGGAGGCAGGGGAGCCAGAGGCGAGGGCGGAAAACTGCGACTCCAGCCTGAACCGAACTTACGCCATCTCCTCTTCGCTCATCAGCTTCTACATCCCCGTGGCCATCATGATCGTGACCTACACGCGCATCTACCGCATCGCCCAGGTGCAGATCCGCAGGATCTCCTCGCTGGAGAGGGCCGCCGAGCGCGCGCAGAGCTGCCGCGGCCGCGCAGCCTGTGCGCCCGACCCCAGCCTGCGGGCATCCATCAAGAAGGAGACCAAAGTCCTCAAGACGCTGTCGGTGATCATGGGGGTCTTCGTGTGCTGCTGGCTGCCCTTCTTCATCCTTAACTGCACGGTCCCCTTCTGCAGCGGCCGCCGCGAGGGTCCTGGGGCCGGCTTCCCCTGCGTCAGCGAGACCACCTTCGACGTCTTCGTCTGGTTCGGCTGGGCCAACTCCTCCCTCAACCCGGTCATCTACGCCTTCAACGCTGACTTCCGGCAGGTGTTTGCGCAGCTGCTGGGGTGCGGCCACCTGTGCTCCCGCACCCAGGTGGAGACGGTGAACATCAGCAATGAACTCATCTCCTACAATCAGGACACCGTCTTCCACAAGGAGATCGCAGCTGCCTACATCCATATGATCCCCAATGCCGTATCCCCGGGGGACGGGGAGGGGGACAAGGAGGAGGAGAGCCCTTTCGATCGAATGTCCCAGATCTCTCAGACGTCCCCGGATGGTGACCCTGCTGCTGAGTCTGTGTGGGAGCTGGACTGCGAGGGAGAGGTTTCTTTAGGCAAAATAACGCCCTTCACCCCGAACGGATTCCAGTAGAGTGCCTGAGAAAGGCCCCTTCTGGATCTATATAATTGCACAGACATTAACAAGCATGCAGAATACATACACACACACGTCCAGTGCTGCTCAGTTCATCACATTTTCTGTGTCTGTGTAGGAGCCCATGTGCTTAGAAACGTCACCAGACTGATTTGTTGGTGTAAGAATTGGCAGAAGGTTTGGAATATATACTGCAGCCTAGCAGAAACGGATGGGGGGCGTCCAGTTAGAGAAGAGAAGGCGGTGTTTGGTTCTTTAAAAAACAAACAAAAAAGTCGCAGTTGATCTTTAAAAAATATACTCGCCCTCCCTTTTACACAAATGAACTGTTCAGTGACTTGTTTTTGTCTGGTGGGTTTTTAGACAACAGGTTCTATGTGTGTGCAGTGCTGATGGGGGTGTGGGTGACATTCCTGTATCTTGCTTCCTGTAGCCCTGTGTTTATGCAGTTTCTGCCCTCTGTGTGTGTCTTTACCACAGCTGGGGAACTCTTTCCGATTTGTTCTGGTGTCTAATAAACACAAATTATGTGGATTGTGGGGTGATTATCTTTGGTTTGCCTAAACTGGAGTTTAGGATCGCTCCTGGAGAAGCCACGAGAGCATCTTTACAAGCAGGGAAGGTTTGGGCTTGGTCTGGAAGCACACATTTATTTTCTTAGCAGACAGGTTGGCCTTAAAGGTACACACAGGAGCAATTCCAATTGCTTCCAATTGAAGAGCTTCCAATTCCTCAGGTTTTTCTTTCTTCTTTCTTTCTCTCTTTCTTTCTCTTTCTTTCTTTTTTTAGATACACACTTTTCACGTCTGTGCTGAAAGCTGGCTTCAGTACCACGGCATCAGATAGGGACTTCTTCAGCCTGAAATTCTAATAGTGTTTTCTCATTTGGAATCTTCTTTTTAAAAATAACGTGAAATAATTCTCCCGGTTCCTAGGCAGATGTTGGCATATCAGTTCATTGAAAAGATCACGCAGAATAATAGCTTTATCTTTCTCAATCTCAAACCTACAGGGTTTTAGAGTTACGTGGCTCTTGATCAACATTTCTGGAAGGCTTTGAAATGTGTGAGCGGACATGCTTTAAAAAACAAACCTCTGTTTTAAATAGACATTTTCACTTGTAGACGATGGGAAATGAGGGCACGCGTTTCCACGAAAATGTAGGAGCCAGGGATGATATCTGAATGAACTTGAAATGGGAAAATCTATTGGCTGAAGTATTCCACAACAAAAAAGAGCCCAACGCATCCCAGTCTTTTTGTTCCTCTCTGCAGCCTGCACAGAAAAGGGGAGCGTTTTATTCCAGAAGCATTCCAGTTGAGAGCCTGTTCGTACTGATAGATCGAAAGGCGAGCATTGTTCACGGAAGCAAATGAAATCTGAATGTGTAATTTCTTACAAGTCCCTACCTTGAAGCAGGCTTATCAAGGACAGTTCAATCCATTTTGGTCTCTTTAGGGATAATTTTATTGCCGGTCTGCTGAACCCAACCACGTCTTGTTTGCTGCACGAGGTGCAGTGCTTGGCACATGATGCTTCATAAATATTTGTTGAATGAACACTTCTGGAACGGTGAGATTGAAACCAAGTCCACTTTGGTACCTTAATTTGCATGTGTGATTGAGTCAAACTGGATTCAGAATCTGCAGTCTGTGTTCAATTTTTGACCTCGTGTGAACTGAAGGCTACGTGCACCATTAGGGAAACACTGGGGGCCACGGGAAGTGCCCTGCTCTCGGATTCGGAAGGTGGCTGTGTGACCTTGGGTGAGGCAAGTAACCTCTCTGGGCCGTACTTTCTGTAAGTTGAAACCCCTGTGCTAGCACACTGTTTCCCAAATTGTTTTCCAGGATGCAGATGTCATGGACGGGGTCTCGGGTGAAGTAAGCTCAGAAAACCCGGCTACAGTATCTGTTTCCTCTACAAGGCTTCTTAGGGCTTTTCTGTGCAGCGTGGATCCCCAAGCAGGAGAGAATTCGGCCCTGCTTCCCGATGTCTTTGACCTTGTGAGTCCTTGTTTGGCTCAATTCCTTATTCCCTTCTCTCTGGAGACCACAGTGGCGGGGAACGCAGTTTGAGAGACCCTTATTGGTCTGGAAGTCTCTAAAGGGTAGCTAATCTATTTGAAAGGAACCGTTGTTGCAAGCAAGTTTGTGTGTGTGTGTGTGTGTGTGTGTGTGCGCGCATGGGGCAAACATTCTATGTCCCAGTTCAAACCATTTGTGTGTTAGGAAAAATGGGTTATGTGGGGACTTTGAAAGTCCCTTCTGCAAAGTGTCTCGAATCATTTCTTGTGATTATTTCCACCTACTATGTGCTGGGCACTGTCCTGGGAATCCAGTCACCGATCAAACGCTCTGGTGTCTTGAACTTGTGTTTCAGTAGGAGGGACACAGTGGAACTGAGCCCCGCATCGGACTCCGCCCCGCGTTGGGCTCCGCATGGAGCCTGGTTGGGATCCTCTCTCCCTCTGCTCCCCTCCCTGGCTCGTCCTCGCCCTCTCTAAAAAAAAAAAAAAAAAAAAAAAAAAAAAAAAGGAGAGGCCCAATGCAGAGAGGCCCAGACGAAGAAGAAGGGTCGGGGCGAGGCTAAGGTCTAGGCCGAAGGGTGCTCCTGGCAGAGGGACGTCTGGAAACGGGGCCACGCACGGCAGCCGGGAGGAGAGCGAGGAGGTCAGTGCGGCTGGAGCCCTGTGGGTGGTTCCCGCCGAGAACGGGAATAGGCGACGACAGCAGGCGCTACGGGGGTGCGTCCTGCGCTGGGCACCACGCACGTGCTAATTCACACTCACCCCCCGGCGGGGCAGGACCTTCATCACCCCCATTTTACAGGCGAGGAAAGGAAGGCATCAGGAAGCTAAATAACGAGCCCAGGGTCACACAGCCCCTGACTGGCTGAGCTGGACCTGACCTAGGCAGTCTGGCCACGGAGGCTTTCGTGTTCGCTGCGGTAGTGAGAAGGGCTGTCAGGGCGTCCCCAGTCTGCAGAGGCGCTAACGCTGGGATCAGACGACTCCTCGCCCATTTGCTACTAGCTGGTTACCGGACACTGTCCTATATCCACCCGTAAGCCAGCCTCCACCGCGCACCTGCTCTGAACACTGCTTCGCGTTTGGGGAGGGGAGGTGGCAGAGGGCAGCGGGAGAAAGAGCCGCGTCCTGAGCCCTTACGTGGATGGCCAAGCGCTTTCCTGAATCTGTTTGGTCCTCACGCTAACCTCACGTGCTGTTTTCCGTCCATCTTCCCGGTGAGGACACTGAGGCACAGACAGGTGATGTTGCTCATCCAAGGTCACGCGACCACTAAGTTGCGGGGTCAGTATTTAAACCCAGGCCAGTGGTTCTCGGCCGGGGTGACTTTGTTTCCCAGGGGACACTTGGCCATGTCGGGAGACACTTTTGGGTGTCATACCTGCCTGTGGGGTGCTCCTGCCTTCTCGCGGGTAGAGGTCACGGCTCAACAGCTTACGGTGCACGCACAGCCTCCGCCACAAACAATTATCCGGCCCTGAGAGGCCCTGACCCGGGCTGGCGGACTCCAGGTGCCTGCACCGGACCCACAGAGTTACACTGCCCAGGCTTGAGGCTCCGCAGAACTGAGTTCAGACTGTAGTTCCTACATTTATTAGTTGTCTGCATTCGGGCCCCTCTCGTAGCGTCAGTTTCTTTATCTGAGCAATGGGTACATTAGCCCCAGGGGTTTGGGTCGGGATGAAATGAGAGTGCATGATACCGAAGTTGTTTGTTTCCTTCTTTTTCCTCTTCTTTCTCCTTGTTCAAAGAACTCCACGACTCGATACATTCTGAGTGGACTTGGAGGTTCCCAGCTCGTGGAGAGCTACATCATCCTAGAAGCGAAGGCCACAAGAGCTGAGATCCATTCTGTCTTGGCCGCGACGTCCTCTTGGCCTAGAATAGCGTCTGGGGTGGAGTCGGTGCTCAGTATGTGTCTGTTTCCGCCTCGGAGGCGCGCAAGCGCGAGCGCGCACGCGCAGACCGGTCTTTGGCGCTTCCGCTAAGTAGGTAGGTGCTTACGCAGCAGCAAGTCCCGGTGGTGTTGCCCATTGCGGGGTGCTGGTCCTCGCGTTGGGGGCTGATCAAAGGCTTGCACGTCCCCACAGGAAGTGGGAGGAAGTACGGCACCCCCGGACGCTCTTTTGTAACTAGCAAAGGGCCTCCAGGAGGCCGCGTTCCTGCTGCGTAGATTCTGACGTGCGCTCTGGGCAGGGACGCCACAGAGGCAAGGCTGTGACCCTCTCAGAGCGTCGCGTCGGGGGCACACGCTGTCGATGCCCGTTACTGGCGATGTCAGTCTTGATCGCGGCGCTCTGGCAGAGCCCCCTACAAAGTTACTAAGGTTACTTGGTACTTGTAATGAAGATACTTGATAGGCGTCCTCCGGAGAGATACTTTGAGGTTCCAAAAACACCGCAGGATTCTTCCTCAAACTTTCACCCCTTGGTTTTGGCATCTACTAATCACCCTTCCCCGAATCAATTATTATTGTGCTGGCCAGACGGCGTGTTTAAAAAAAGTTCCATCACTGGGGCGCCTGGGTGGCTTAGTCAGTGCAGCATCCGACTCTCGGTTTCCGCTCAGGTCATGATCTCACGGTTTCATGAGTCTGAGCCCCACATCGGGCTCTGTGCAGACCGCACAGAGCCTGCTCGGGATATTCTCTCTCTCTCTCTCTCTGCGCCCCTCCCCTGCTCACGCTCTCTCTCAAAAATAAATAAAGAAACTTAAAAAATTCCATCATTGTTTTATTGCTGGTTTTTTACTGTAAGGGAGGGCATTTATTATTATTTTTTTTATTTATACCTGTGTAGACTCTTGAGTTCCCAGTTTTTATAATGGGTTATAATCCTTTCCTCTTCACATTTATTGTGAGGTTGACATTGTCTCAGATTTGGCCAAGTGGGAGCACTTTCAAATTGGTGTCTGTGTCCTTTTGATATGCTGTCATTCTTTGGGCACTTTGCTTTTTTTTTTTTTTTTTTTTTTTTTTTGGCCCAAGACACTCCAGACTCATCTTGTGTATTTCCCGTGTGAGCTCTGGAATCAGCGGTTTCTTCGAGGAGTTTTGGTTCCTTTTAGCAGAGAATGGTATTTAGAAATCAAGATCTGGGCACTAGGGTGTTATTGCTACTCAGGTCGTTTGTTTCTAGGTCCCCTCAAAGGACAGAGCTGGGAAATAGATCTGGGTAGATATACGCACACATATATTCATATGTGTATATGCACATATCCAGAAGTATCTACATATATATTTCTATACCTCGCTATGTACATCCATTAAGTCCCAGGGGTTGATTCTGATGCCTTGTGGACATATTTTAAAATCATCAGCCCCATTCAAATTCTGACTCACTAACCTGTTAGTTCATGAGAGCTAGAAGTAGAGAGATTAAGCTACCTGCCAAGGGTTGGTTTTTCTCTTTCTTTCTTTCTTTCTCTCTCCCTTTCTTTCTTTCTTTCTTTCTTTCTTTCTTTCTTCTTCCTTCTTTCTTCCTTTCTCTTTCTTTCTCCTTCTTTCTTTCTCTTTCTTTCTCTTTCTCTTTCTCTTTCTTTCTTTCTTTCTTTCTTTTTCTTTCTTTCTCTCTTTCTTTCTTCTTCCTTCTTCTTCCTTTCTCTTTCTTTCTCCTTTCTTTCTTTCTTTCTCTTTCTTTCTTTCTTTCTTTCTTTCTCTTTTTCTTTCTTTCTTTGTGGCATATTAAAAAGAGAATAATAATGGGACTTACCTTGTAGTTCACTGGCAGGGTTATGTGATATGATGCATGCAGAATGGAGGGCCATGCACACAGTGAGAATTTGAAAACTCTCAGCTCTGTGATTGTATCTGCAAGACCAGAGACCACAGGGCCGGGCCTCTCCGTGTCCAGGCAGGAGTCCTACGCTCCATGTTTAGGGTAGTGCAGAAACCAGGAGTTCAGGGGCCAAGATCTGGGACACGGATGGAGTAGACCAACAGTAAATCAAACTTGGCCACACCTAAGACAGGAAGAAACAGGGCAACAATGTCAAGCTTGATGAGGAGAAGAATGGTTGAGACCAGGGGAGAGCTAAGAAGAGAATGTTCCTGAGCTCATATGGAACCCCCTCAGGGGCTCTAGGCCACTTTGGGGAAGGACTCAAAGGAACCAGGAGCATCCCCGCTCACAAGTGGGGGCAGAGTCACCAGACTTTTGCTTTGGCACTGTTGGGGAGATGCCATTTTGACGTTTCCCAGTTTGGGGCCTGGGGACCCATGTGTCCCATTTGTGGGATATTAAAACAATGCTGGGCCCAGGGAGACCCAGAGAACATTGTTTTCTGAACAGAAATGGCCACTATCATTTCTTTTGTTTAGCAATTTTTAATGTTCTTTAAGCAAATTTGAAAGCTGGCTGGAGGCTTCAGCACTCATTTTGTTCACCTCCTTCCTTGTGCCCATGTGGAAATTGAGGCCCAGAGAGGTTGAGGCACTTGTCTAAGAAGCCCAGCAAGGTCATAGGAACTAGACCCTGATCTAGAATCCAGGTCTCCAAGCCCTGGATCACTGCTCCTTCCGCAGCCTGTGTGCTCCTTCCGTGGGGGACAGAGGACACTCCCTGTCCCGGGAAAATCTTTCTCCGAAGGAAATCACGAGTGCAAAAAAGTTCACGGCCAACTGTTCTTTCCATGCCAAATAAGTTGAGATTTATTCTTTTCCTACAATATCCCCTGTTAGGATGGAACATTGTTGACTTGTTTGTGGATTAAATACAGATGCCCAGGGGGTTTCTGGACCCTGATTAATTCTGATCAAAAGAAGTGTGGAGAATGGTAATTTACAACTGACAAAGTTAGCTCTCAGGAGGGGGCAAAACAACAGTTCAAAGGCTTGTTTTTCTGTTTGTTTTGGTATTTCATGGAAGACAGCAGACTTTTCTGAGCAAAGTGGCAGGAAGCTGTGGGCAAAGAAGAAAAGAGGACTTTAAAAATGAGTTGAGGACAAACTCAAAGGGGCTGGGTCTTCAATACTGAAATCTCCTCCTGCAGGGAGGGAGGCCCCTACAACAAGGAAATAAAGAATGTCAGCAACTTCCTGTCCCCTCCCCGGCCCCCTCCCTCACTCTGGTAGAATCATTGGGACATTTCGGGCAACAAAGAATGAGCAGCAGACGGGGAAGTGGGAGAGTTGGGTTCAAGTCCCAGGTGTGGGATTTTAAGTAAATGATTTGACATCTGAGTTTGGTTTCCTCATCTCAAATAATGACAACCATCATGCTTACATCTCAGGGTCGTTATGAATGTAAAAAAAAAAAAAAAGCCTCATTTACCAGAAGTTACTTCTTACCAGATGCCATGGGAGGATTTGTACAGAGTGGTCTCACCGCGCTTGTGAGTAGGTCAGCTCCTTCCCACTGCACAGCTGAAGATTGCCGAGGTTCAGAGAGGTCCTGCTCCTCGCCCCGGGTCACACAGCTAAGAGGTCCCACTGTTCACGCCCGGCTCTGTCTGGCTGGCCCCTACCCCACATGGTAAGAATGGGATGATAATAAATCGCAAATCTAACAAAACAAACCCTACAAGCTCCAGAGACGTATGGATCGCCTATTCTGTGCCGGAATTAAAGGTGGGTTAGCATCACAGTCTCTGCTTCCGTGACCCGATGCCATGGCCTGTGGAGCCCTCAGGGGTCTGGGAGGAAGGGAATCTGGTGGCGGGGGCGGTGAGGGGCGATGAGGCTTTTGGATTCGGCGCTGGACGCATGTGAAGGTGCATAGGGCCATCCGGGTGGGTGTGGGGATGAGGACCAGAGGTCTGGGTCTGGGACCTCCACCCCCAAGACAGTCTGAGTGTTGGATTTGCACCAGGCACTGTGCCAAGGGGCTTCTGGGCGTGAGCTTCAGTCCGCATGCAGCCTGAGGCTGTGACGATCCTTCACTGTCCCTGCTGGAGGCGTGGCCGGGAACTTGGGTCACCACCACCCAAAGCCCAGGCTAGAACCCCGAGGAGAATGGTTCTCTGCAGTCCCGGGTTCTCCTGTTGGAGGGTTCAGAGACCCCTCTGGCCCCTCGCCAACGCCCCTTCTATTTCAAGTCACTTTCAGTTTGTAAGAGCTCCTCTTTTGTTTTGCTTCCCTTGGTCTTGGGGACTCATCATGTGCCCAAGTTTTCTCCCTGAGAGCGGGAAGAATTTTTGTGATGGCTGAGTTGAGGGACCCTCAGGAAATGCCTTTGCAAACAAGCAGGAGGGACAAAAGCTTGGGTCCTGATCCGCCAGACAACAGGGAAAGGTTCACAATCCAGAATGTGGTGAGGGACGCGTTGCTCTGGTTGGTCTGGTCGGAGCGCAGGGCCCTGGTTCCCAGGCACGTCCCCCACTCAAGGGCAGGCATGCTCGTGCTCTGTGCCCGCAGAGGACCTCCGGGGCGCCAAAGAGCACCCTAGGGGGAGGCCCCAGATAACAGTTCATTGGATGCTTGCTACATCCTAAACATTTTATAAACATTAACTCATTTAATGTCTACAAAGAGCCAGGAGGTGGGTACAGTGAACACCACCACTTTACAAATGACAAAATCGAGGAATGGAGAGGTCCAGTGACTTGTCCAAGGTCACATAGCAAATATGGTGGACCTGAGATTCAGACCTGGGCAGTACTCTCCCCCACTAAACACTCTCGTGGCCACGCGGCTCATGCTCCCTTAGGCCTGAGTACTGGGGGCCAGGGGAGGACCCCCAGATATCCCATCCAGAGACATCAATCAATCCCTATCTTTTTCTTGAACAGCTATGACAACTGTCTGAAGTTATTAAGATCATTCTCCAGACCCCAACATTGTCACCTGTGGCTGTTCCCAGACCATTCCCATCTCCCCCCACCCCCCAGCCATGCCTTTCTCCAGTGAGCCTGGCCGGGGTTCTAACGAGCATAGGGGCTGGTTCACCCAGAGGCACGGGGTGGAGAGGAATAACACGAATGGGGGTGACCAGGCTCCTCAGTGGAACGTGTGTCACATTGGAGGCCAGAGTTCCAGCCTCTGAGATGGATCCTGGGTGCCCAGCAACATCTACCCCACCCGCTGTCACAGTTCAGGGGCCTTTTCATGGAAGATCAGTGACTTTACTGCCCATCTAAGAGGCAGACCTCTGTAGGAAAGGTGGCTCGTGGACATGAACTCACGTGGCTGTGCAAGTGATCACTTCCGCCCCCGGGCATTCCTCTGTAATTGGCTCATTAGCTGCTGGGTGCTGGGGTTGGGAGCTGGGCCCCAGGATTGCCAGGGGGGCTGGATACGGGCTGGGTAGAGCCCCGGCGGGGGGCGGGGGGAGCGGTGGTGGGGGGAGAAGGGAGGATGAAGTCCGATAAGTGTGACACAGGTTGAGAGGCCATCCTCTGGGCCACAAGAGAGAGAAAGTACAGAGGGAATTCAAGAGCGTGAGTTCCCGTCCGGGTGGAACAGCAGGAAATACCTTGTAGCTAAGGTAGTCCTTAGAGGAGCCTTTGAAAGCCTTGTGACAAGAGAGCAGGTGAAAGGGGTGGGGAAAAGCAACGCAGGAAGAAGAAAGAGCATTTGCAAAAGAGCAAAGGTGAGTAGACATTTTGTCCCTTGGAAACAAACATTTTATTTATCTCCTTATAATTTTTTAATGTGTATTGATTTTTGAGAGAGAAAGAGAGACAGAGAGGGAGACAGAGCATGGGCAGGGGGAGGGGCAGAGGGAGAGGGAGACACGGAATCCGAAGCAGGCTCCAGGCTCCAGGCTCCAAGCTGTCAGCACAGAGCTGGACACAGGGCTCAAACCCATGAACCGTGAGATCATGACCTGAGCCCAAGTCAGACGCTTAACCGACTGAGCCACCCAGGCGCCCCTGGAAACAAACACTTTAGCCGTAAGTCTATCAACATCGACAAATTTTCCCCTAGCAAGTGCTTGCTAGAGTAAAATGCACTGAACAGATTAAATTCATTGATCATTTTTCTCTTTGGTGCGAGGAAGCCATTTACAGCATGACTTTCCATTTTCTTGTTTTAATCTGGCTAAATTTATTTTTATTGAATCGACTATTTTCTTGGAAACCTTCACAGTGAAGATGTGATTTATTGACCAGCTTCTTTTCTCCGTATCAAATTTTATCCATATCTCCTGCCACTGTGTTTTCTGTCTGGGGGGGGAGGGAGTTATTTTTTAGCAATTTACCATTTAATTGTGCGATCGCCGGTTTTGTTATTTATTGATGATTTCTATCAGCAATATTCATTGTGAATCAGATTAAAGACTGGTCATTCGGATTTATCATTTAGCTGAACAATGAGAAATTTGTGTCATTTCCCGGGGTGGTCAATTACACTGCTAATTCAGTTCTTTTAAATACTGCCCATCGGATTGAATATTGTGTGCTAATTGGGTCTCATGCCTGTCTCTAGCTTGCTGACTGCAGACCAGAGGGCTTTTCAGCCTCCATAATTACAAGAACCAGTTCCTTATAACAAGTCTCTCTGCATACATGTATACATCCTATTGGTTCTGCTGGAGAACCCTGACTAATATAGCCTCTGGCTGGGTAGTAGGTGGACCCGATGCAATGGAAACGGGGCAGTTCTAGGGACTCATTCTGGAAATTCAGGGCTAACATTGGGTGCAGTTGGCACTGGAGTTTCCAATTATGAGATCTGAGAACCTAGGCATAGAATCTCTTCTTGGCAGTCCAGTGGGGTTATTCAGAAACTCTGGCTTCAGGAGGCAAGACCCTGTCACTGAGCTGGGAAATGGGGTTCAGGGCAAAGCCCCAGGCTGACCAATAGATAGATTAATTTATTAATTCATCGGCTTATTACAGGAGGCACTATGGTGGAGGGGTTATGCCACGCAGACTCTGGAGTTGGATTGCTAGTTTAGAATTCCTGTGCTCCCACTTACTAGCTATGTGACCCTAGGGATAACTCGTGCCTAAATTCCCCAATTTCTTGAGTGGGGATAATTGTAATAGCACCCCAAGTAATGCTATAAGGATTAGATGGGTACTCTGTATAAAGCCCTTAGAACAATACCTGGCACATTGTTAGTACTGAGTTCACTTTATATAATGTGTTAGTCAGGCTTTGTTGTGATAATGCTATGTAACAAGCAATCTCCAAATCTCAGCGCTGACAACATATAGTTTCTTCTCACGTTCAGAGGTGAGCCTGGCTCTGTGGGGCTCTACGGGGCTTGCCTAGATCCAGATGGGCCCGGTCCAGGCTGGGAGTTGGGCTCATGTCTGCTTCACTGGGCTCTCGAAGACCCAGGAAAAGGGAAAAAGGGCCGCAGCTGCCTGAGGCACGTTCATCTCATATTGGAGGACAGGATCACAAGAGGCCAAGGACATTGGATGCCTCTGTTGGGATGTGGCATTCACTGAGTTTACTCGTACTCCATTAGCCCAAGCCTTTCACATAGCCAAACCCAACATCAGTGGGGTGGTGACGCACACCCCTCCCACTCAGGCAGGGGACCTAACGGGTGCTGGACGATAATACAGTCCACAAGAATACAGTCTCCCACAGTAGGATTTCCTGGGTGCCTAACAGCTCCCAGGAAGTGTGCTGAGCACCAGGGATTCAGAGGTGAGTCAGTGACCTGCCCTCAAGGGCACTCTCACGACACTGGCAAGAGCTGGCACAGGAGGCCACAGGAGGCCCCCAAGAGAACTTAACCCCTCCTGAGCACCAGCAAGAGCTACTTTAATTCTCAGATCTCTGTAAACCAGGTATTACCATATACCTGGTAATTTTGCATATAAGGTATTTTGCATATAAGGGCACCGAGAGGCGCCCCGGTGGCTCAGTTGGTTAAGCGTCCGATTTAGTCCCAGGTCATGATCTCGCAGTTCATGAGTTCGAGCCCCACATCAGGCTTTGTGCTGACAGCTCAGAGCCTGGAGCCCACTTCGGATTCTGTGTCTCCCTTTCTCTCTGCCCCTCCCCTGCTCATGCTCTCTCTCTCTCTCTCTCTCAAAAATAAATAAACATAAAAAAAAAATTAGGGACGCTGAGACTCAGGGAGTTAGGTCACTTTTTTTTGGACCCACAGCTAGAAAATGGCAGAGCTTGGAATGACACCGCAGTGTGGATGTCCCTTCGCTCTGCTCGTTGCATGACAGCTGTGAACTCAAGCATGAAGGCAGGGACAGCACATCAAGGACGGCCTGAAACTCCCGACCCTGGCAAGAGTCTGGTCCCCGGTCTGCAGGGATGTGAGCTCCGGCAGAGACATCTACGAGCCTAGACCCTCACGGCTAGGCTAGTGGCTCCACCCATCTGAGGGGCAGATTCAAGTTATCAACTGCCGGTCCAGAAGCCACTTCCCACATCACCCATGCCATCGTTTCCTCCTGGAAAACATCCTTGATTGCCCGGAGTTTTGCCTGCTTCGCCAGTCCACAGTGCCCGAGCACTTCCTCCAGGCACCTTCCCCACTGTTACTCTTTTTTTTTTTTTTTTTTTTAATTTTTTTTTCAACATTTATTTATTTTGGGACAGAAAGAGACAGAGCATGAACGGGGGAGGGGCAGAGAGAGAGGGAGACACAGAATCGGAAACAGGCTCCAGGCTCTGAGCCATCAGCCCAGAGCCTGACGCGGGGCTCGAACTCACGGACCGCGAGATCGTGACCTGGCTGAAGTCGGACGCTTAACCGACTGCGCCACCCAGGCGCCCCCCACTGTTACTCTTTATGTACGTGTATATCGTGCACTCACTGCTCACAGGAAGCCTGTGTTCTCCAGTTTCGCGTCCTCTGTCCCCCGAGTGCCTGCCCGGGGACTGGTACTGAGTAGGGGTTGAATAGAAGGGTGTGGAATGAGTGAATGAATGGCCAGGTCAGTAGAGGCTGCTGAGTCCCCAGGAAGGAGAGCGGATGAGGGTTACGCTGGACCCTACCCCCTCTCTGGCCCTCGGCGGGGGATTTCAGCCAGGACGGGTCTGGGGCCCCTGCACAGGGTATGTCAGGGGACAATGGCCGTTTGATACCACTGCCTTTTATCATCTGGGAAGTAGCCGTGATGTTGTGTTAGTTGTATTTGTTGTGTTCTATCCGCTGGCTTTGGTCATTAACCCAAATACTCAATTTACGTAGAAGCACCTGTCCCCGCTGAAGCAGAGGGGGCACCTTCCCAATCAGCCTAGAGCATTCGCACGGGCACGATCACCCATCCCAACACCCACTACAATCAGAGGCTGCTGAGAAGCCTCATTTTCTTTGTGGGTTATTTATAACCAAATCATAGTGGGAATCATTATGTAAAGAGGGCTATTTCCTCCCCTGGGTTGCCAATCTCTCAATCTGTCTATTTCATGTAAGGTTCTAGCTGCAGTGATCAGACTTAATGAATGGGCTTGTACTAATGGCAAAGGAGCTTTGTTATTCTTACCTTTAGGAGAAAAAGAACCCCAAGATAAAGGGGGCCTTAGATAATTTTTTTTTAGAGAGAGAGAGAGACAGCGTGCGAGCCAGGGGGAGGGGCAGTGGGAGACAGAAAGAGTCCCAAGCAGGCTCCGCGATGTCGGTGTGGAGCCCCATGTGGGGCTCGATCCTACAACCCTGGGATCATGACCGGAGCCGAAATCAAGAGTCAGATGTTCAACCGACTGAGCCACTCAGGTGCCCCAGAGATTTTCTAGTGTAATCACCCAGGATCACAGATAGAAAACTTGAGGATCAAAGGAGGGAAGTTAATTGTTGACGTTGGGAAATTGCGGAAAGGGCCGGAGCCCGGAAACCTGAGTCTCTGTTCTAATTTATGCTTAATCACTTACAACATATGTGATTCTGAGACAGGTCCCTGGTGGTTCTGGGTCCATGTTCTCCTTTGTGGAAGGTGGGGAGACTGACATCTATTCTGTGATGGAAGGTCGGAGATGATGTATGAGCGTCTGGCCCTCATAGATGCCCCAGTGATGTCACAGCCAAAGAGATAATGCTAGAAGTTTTCTTCCTATCGCCCCGCATTGCTTCCACAGGAATAACAACAAAATCGGAGTATAGTCCCCTCGGACACCAGGCATCGTCAGCGGGGAGAATACGTCCCACAGAGGGTTCTGGGTATCGCAAGAGCGGATCAGGAGCACAGAGCTGCCTTCTACGATGTGGAATGTGTGGCCGCGGCCCTGGGTCCGGGTGGCGGGCAACAGGAAGCTATTCCTGGAGGTGGGGGAGATGCCGAGGTGCGCCATGCTGTAGAGAAACAGTTGGTGACACTGCTGTCCGGATAACTGGGAAGGCAGGTGACGTGTTGAAGGAGCCAGTGACTGGAGGTGAAGGGGTTGGGAAACACAGTGTTAGCAGCATGTCTTGGCTGCCCCCGCAGGAAAGAGGTGAGCCCAGAAAAGAAGGGGCTAAGCTGTAAGCAGGTGTGAAGCGAAATGGAAGGTGCTGGAAGTCTGGGGCATTGAGGGTCGAGAGAGGCAAGGCTGCTTCACATCTCCAACCTGTAGAAGGTCGACCTGAGAAGGTCCTACATACAAATGCCAGTTAGAAGTCATGGCTAGGGCCAAATCAAGGGTGCAGCCGCCATGTTCTTTGTTAAATCATTGACTCGATGAAGTCAGCACGTACTCAATCCTTCAGGCCAACGAAGCAGGAGGAAAGAATAAAGGGTGGCTGTGCCTTGGAAGCGTGACAGCCTAAGTGCTCGGAGTTAAGCTGAGAGAGAAAGGCATGTGTCTCAAAGGACTGTGGTGTGGTTACTGCCGTTCGGAATAAAGTAATAAGACACATATTCAGTTTTGGAGAGAGTTCCACTTCCATAAGAGCTCCAAGCTCTCTACGTTTTGAGACCAAAATGGACCCTTGGGCCTCCTAAATTCTGCATGAAGAAATCAGGCTGGGAAAGACGTGCACCCTCCTGGAATGGAATGTTCTCCAATGTCTTTTCCAGGAGGGAAACGGGGGTGGGGGAGAGAAGGATTTTCCAAACTATAGAGTGAAGGGCCTTTCAAAAACCAAACAAAATAAACTAGTTGTAATGTCTGTGTCATTTTGTGTTCCCATCTTAACTTCACTGACTCCATCCATCCCCCGAATCGGCTGGGCGAGGCTAGGTCATGCTACAGTAATTACCAACCCTTCAATCTCAGTGGCTCCCAGCAGCAAAGGTTTATTTCTTGCTCGGGCTGCAGGCCCACCCCAGAACCCGGGCTGTGGAGTGGCCTCTCTGGGGGACACCGCTGATTCTGTGGCAAAAGGGCAAGAGAAAGATGGTGAACCACGAGCCTTCATTGGCCGGCCGAAGCCACGTGATCACTCCTGCACTCACCCGGCTGAGGAAGCGTCGTCCTCCCCCCAGGGAGGGGCTGGATGGTGGAGTGCACCCACCAGCCACAGGCCCCCAGCTGCTTCTGATAAGGGAGCCCCACTCTGTCTTACAGACGAGCTCGTAAGAGTGATGGCCAACAATGACCGTGAGCTTCTTAAGTGCTGGGCACTGTTCTGGGTGCTCCGGATTCATTAACTTACCGCCTCACTCTTACCGCAGTCCTAGGAGTGGGTGTCATCATCCCCATTTTACAGATGAGGAACACTGAGGCAAAGCAGGTAAAGCAGGCGGGCCGAAAGCCCACAGTGAGGGCGTGCTTGGCGCTTGCCCTTGAACCCAGGCTGTCCACCTCCAGCCGCTGCTCTGGAGGTCTGCGCTCCTGATGGGAGAACATATAAACAGTGTTCTGCTCAGCGGCTGGACACAGCCAGCACTTTTTAAATTCTTTCCAGCCTCGCCATTGGGTTGGGCTGCGTTGGGTTTTCTAGAAGAAAGAATGTGGAGAAGGCTGTCTTCCCTTCTGGTGATGCGTGTGGGGGAGGGGGAGGAAGAAGCGGGGAGAGTCGGGGAATCTGCCTGCACGGAGACCCAGGAAAATGGGCTTCCTCATTCCTTCTGGATACTTCTCTGAAAATCTGGGAGAGTTAGGGGCGCCTGGGTGGCTCAGTCGGTTGAGCATCTGACTCCTGACTTATGCTCAGGTCACGATCTCGTGGTTCATGAGCTCGAGCCCCATGTCGGGCTCTCTGTACAGAGAGCCGGAGGCAGAGTCTGCTTGGGGTCCGCTCTCTCTCTGCCCCTCTCCTTCTCTCTCGTGCACACACACTCTCTCTCTCTCTCTCTCGAAAATAAATACGTAAATTAACTTCAAAATAAGATAAAAGCTGGGAGAGGGACACTCTGCTGTCTGGCTGTCAGGCTGGTGAGAGCCACGTAAGAGGATGTGCTTGACCCCAAATAGCTTTTTGGGAGATGTTCCAACTGGCCCGAGAAAGTTAGATGGGCTTGTAAGATTTTTAAAGACTGGAAGGGACCAAAATCATCGATTTCCTCCTGAGCTCCCTCCCAACCCGCGTGTTTAGCTGAACGACATCCACCTGCCCGGCTTGTTCGGATGCTTACGTGCAGCGTGGGCTTCAGTGCCGGGATCCGGGGACGGAAAAATCGATCCCGTTTCTTAAAATAACTCAAGACCTAAGTGGCATCCAGCCTTTCGGTGTGTGGACAGGGAGGAGGGATATCATGACTCTGGAAAAGCGAGGGCGGCTGGTTCACGAGGGACCACGCTCCGATGAGGTCCTCCCGGCCCCTCTCCCTCCCGCCCCACGTTCTTGGCCTTTGTACCCCTCCCTCCGACCCTGGTCACCTGCCAGTCTCCTCTTCCCCTTGAGGCTACCGCCACAGTGAAGTGCTGAGCATCCCGGGCACATACCACGACGTTTCGTGTTCCTGTGCCTCTGTCTTCTAGAATGCCCTTTCTCCCTTATTTATCTTGGGCATTCCTACATGCCTTCGAGGCTCAGCTGCGGTGTCTCCTCCAGGAAGCCATCCTTGATCTCTGTCACCTTCCCTGCTAATACTGGGTCAGCTGCCTGTCCTTCGAGCTTCCATCGGTCTGTTCTGACATTTGTCACGGACCCTGCTTGTCTGGTTATCAGCTTTCTCCCCACCCTGGACTGAGCCCTTCAATAGCAGACCCTGCCCCTTGCTCCCTCCCATTCCCAGTGCAGGGCACCCGTGCGTGATGGATGCATGTCCACTGGGTGATCGCTCAAAGACCCTGCACGCTCAGATAAGCAGGTGAGACCTGCAGGAATCTTACCGATCACGTGAGAGAGCAGGGGCCAGGCTGTCCCAAGTCAGCCTTAGGCGTGGTGCTAGACCTGGCTAGAATCCTCGGTCACCCAAAGCCTTGGCCAGCCGTCAGTGGGAGGACAGTTTTATGCAGAGAGGCTGGTCAAACGCTTCTTGTTACTCTCCAGGCTCTAGACTGACATCCTAATAGAGCATCCTTGCCCTGTGAGCGAGGGGGGACCCCAGGGGTCTCCGTGAGCTCCAGTCTCCCCCTGGCCTTGTTTCTTTCTTCTTCCCTTGTCAATTCCACCGTGTCCTGCCACCAGCAGCTGGGTCGGCTCACGGCCAGGAGGGAACATGGATAAAGCTCACCCTCTGGGGGAGGTGGCCTGGCCCCGTGGCTCCGTCACTGGCCGGGTGGATGTTGGGCTGTCGCCGCATCCTGGCTGGAGCAGGGACTGGACTTCTGGCCGTCATGCCCATTCGTTTTCCAGCAGCTGCGCACAGCCTCCCTTTACCGCAGGCCAGGCTTTTCTCAGCAAACCTATTTCCATTTTGATGAGGTTCTTTGCACCCCGGGGCCAGCTCCAGTCTGTCCTTCGTGGTTGGCGTATGACACGCCTGTCTTTCAGGGGCTTTTGATCACAAACTTCGCAGCACCAGTTTGGGGCTTTTGGTGAGGCTCAGCCAGGATCAGCCCCAGGGGGAGCCAGTCAGCCGGCAGCGGGGGAGGGGGGGGGGGTTGGTATTCCTCTTGAGAGGCTGGGCTTGGCCGGCAAGGCCTGAGCAACTCTTTTTTCCTTTTTTTTTTTTTTTTTTTTTTTTTTTTTAACAACTCTGCCTCTCTCTTTCTCTAAATAAACTTAAAAAAAAAAAAAAAAAGATACATGTGGAAATGAGGCTAGCTGGGGTTCCCTGGGGGAAAAGGGATGGCAAGGGATTCCAGGCCGAGGAAAGGGGCAGGGGCAGGGGCGAGAGGATGAGAGCAGAGAGCAGAGGACACGGGAGGTGAGCAAGGCACCAGCCGCGGTGTGACGTGCCCTGCAGGCCGCGTGGAGTCGCGTGCGGAGACAGGACGCCACACATCTGGGCTTGAGGAGGACGGCCCTGCCGGGGTGGGGACGGTGGTTGGCGAGAGGCGCCCGTGGGCAATGGCAGAACAGTGGTCAAGGGCACCGTGGGGGGGGGGGGGGAGAAGCGCCTGTTCAGGGAGTAGCGTCGTCAGGACCGGGTGCTGACTGCACGGGCAGATAAGGCAGGAGCGTCCACGCGGCCCTGGGGCTCCAGCCTGTAGGCGTGTTGTGGTTGTGATCAGGGGACCGAGGAGGAACAGGCGCAAGGCGGGTGGAGGGCACTTCCGGTTTGGGCGTGGCTGGTCTGCGTGCGGCGCCCCGCGGGCCTCCAGGGGGAGCGACCGGCAGGTGTTTGAACCAGGTCTGCGGCCGCAAAGGGAGCGCTGGCAAGAGACACACGTCTGTGGGTTGGGCGGTTGAAACCAGGGGGACAGGAGATCTTGCCCAGGGACGGCGTTTGAACGTGACAAGGACCGAAGGCTGAAGATGGGGCCTCAGTCGGAGTAGGAAGAGTGAGAGTCCGCAATGGAAGGTGAGCAGGAAGGCGCCCGGGGAGGGAGGAGTACCAGTGGCCCTGGGAGTCACCCTGGGGACGGAGGGGCCATCCAGCTCCCCTGGAGTCTTGGGGAGTCTTCTGGAGGAGGCGACAGCTGAAGTGAGCTTGGGAAACACCTGTGGTGGCGAGGAAGGAGGGACACCGAGGGAATAGAGGAGATAAGGACACACTGAGGGGTGACGTGTTACAGTAATTGTGACGTTCGGGGGGAATCTAGAGGCAGGCTGAGGAGGGACAGTCCCTCGTCTCTGGCATGTTTCCAACACCCCACCTGACTTGGCCCTTCTCGTGATCCAGAAAGTACCCAGAGCCTCCCCAGAGGCCCTGGCAGATTTTCCAGCATGTTCTGTGGGCAACTCTTATAGGAATTCAATTTCTCCTGGCCAAATATATTTGGTCCTGGGTTAGACCCAGTTAAACAGACTCTGACTGCAGGGCGCCTCCGAGCCGTTAATGCACGAATGCCCTTGCTGACCCGCCCAGAAAGTCGAGGAGAGAGAGGACTTCCCAAACTCGTGAGATGGAGGAACCCCTCTTCCCCAGGCGCCCGGGGTCTAGGCTTTCTGGTAACTGCCTGCCTTCAGCACCAAGTCCTAATTCCTCACAATGGACCGCAAGGTCCTGCCTGCTTTTCGAGGCCAGAATCTTAACACCCCTTCCTACCCTTCCAAGTCCCCCCACGCTCCCGCCACCCCGGCCACACGCATGCTCCCACGGGTCACGCTGTCACACGCTGCTGGGCTCTGAGTAGTGGCTCTTTCCCTTATCTGGGGTTCCCTCTCGTGAGAGGCCACCTCCTGCAGGAAGCCTTCCCTGATTCTCTAAGGCAGGTTAGGTGCCCTCCCTTGATTCCACCACGTCCCCGCTTCCCCGCACGCCGGCCCTCTCCGCTCGCGCTAAAGCTGTGTGCCTGCTGTCTTCCTCGCCTGCCTTCGCCCTCTTCGGTGGCGGACACTGTGTTGGATTGATCCCAGGGCTGGCCACATACTGAGCGCTCCGAATCACAGTGTTTTGAGTTAGTGCAAAGATGGAGAAGAGGCAGAGCTTGCCGGCAACATTTCTGCCAGCGCGAGATTCTTTGGTCCAGTCGTGACCAACCTGCGAGCAATTCCTTACGTTCTAGAGTCCCATCTGGGTTATCAGGCAACTTTCTCACACACCCTTCCACTTTCTGAGATTGTAGGTGTGGTTGCACATCTAAAAGAGAGACTTGGGGGGATGGGGGGGCTGGCCTGGGAGGCTCAGTCGGTTGAGCATCCCACACTTGGTTTTGGCTCTGGTCATGATCTTACAGTTTGTGGGTTCGAGCCCTGCATCGGGCTCCGTGCTGACAGTGTGGATCCTGCTTGGGATTGTCTCTCTCTCCCTCTCTCTGGCCCTCCCCTCCTGGTACACATACACACACACACACACACAGAGTCTCTCAAAATAAGTAAATAAATAAAAATATTTAAAAAAATCAAAAAGAGGCGTTGGAATTCTTCCATCAGTGCCTCACCCCTACAAATAAAGATTGCCCACACATGGGATGAAGGCTTTTATTTATAAATCCAGTTATTTATTTATTTATTTATTTAGAGAGATCTCAAGCGGGGGAGGGGCAGAGACAGAGGGGGCAAGAGAGAGAATCCCAAGCAGCCTCTGTGCTGTCAGTGCAGAGCCCGATGCAGGGCTCGAACCCACGAACCGTGAGATCATGACCTGAGCCGAAATCAAGAGTGGGGCGCTTAACTGACCCAGCCACCCAGGTGCCCCGTGAACCCAGACTTGAGAAAGGCTGGTTCTCTCTCCTTTTACAACATACTTCCCAGGTCAGCCACGGTGTGAGGCCCAGAGGACCACTGTCTTTTAGCTTAGGAATCGCCCCTCTGTCTTGTTCGGTTAGGATCGCAGCTGCCCTGCACACCCCCAGGGGCGCCGTGCACACAAAAGGAGGGGCAGCAAGGTGACCCTGGCTCGGGGGACAGGTATCGGTTCCCTCTTGTCTCGGACACTGTGGATCCCCTGCAGCCCTGGAGGTGGGTAACATTTGCGTCTGGGCCAAGGGGCCTTTCTTGGGAGGCTCTTGACACTGAGAAGACGCGGGGTTGCACGCCTCAGGTTGATTCTGATTTCCTTCGTTGAGAAAACCCCTATATATTTTTGACATGATGCGGCACAGTAAAATGAGCATTAGGTTAGGATTCAGAGTATTTACACTCAAATGTAAACTCCGCTGTTCATCCACAGGATGTCTTGGGCAGGTGCCAGACTTCAGAATACAAATGGTTCCAATGGGCAAAGAATTTCTGCCTTAAAGTGTCCTTGTGGGGTAGGAGAGGGGAGAGGGGGTCCTCGGGCCCTGGTTGGTGAGTCACTAGGCTCAGAGGCTGGGGAACACCTGGTTCCTGAGGGTGGGAGGGAACGGGCTGGCTGTGGGTAGACAGATGCCTTTTCTATGCGGAAGGAAACACTGCCGACCTCTGGGAGGAGGTGACAGAGGAGAGGAGGGGCTTGGGTCTCTTGAGTCTTGTGAGGGGAGCAGAGTCCTTAGGAAGGAGGAGGAAGAAATGGGGGTCAAGTCTGGGGAGAGGAAGAGGGCAGCACAGTGAACTCCAAACAGGGCTTCAGCCTGGCCTGCACGCTGTGACCTGCCCTCTCCCACCTTTCTTGGGATCAATTTGTCAACCTCAGGGAACCTCAGTTTCCTCACTGGCTGAGACCAACACCTGCACTGGCAGAGTCATCATGAACCCGAGACATAATTCGTTTTAGGCACCCCGCACAGCTCATTAGGTTATAGGTATTGCTGCCATCATTAATGGTTTTAACGGATCTCGGCCTGTACAACGCTAACTGCCCACCGCACCGAGTCCTTAGCCCCTACGATGTGTCGCGCATGCTGATAACTCTAGAGACAATTTTGTCCAATCAGCCGATTTTGCAGGTGGGTGTTTGAGATCTCTGGGTAACAGTGCGGTCCTATTCTTACATCATCATTCTCTGGCCACCCAACCTAAAGTCACAACCCAGACACCATGTTTTAATACTTTGCACTGCATTTATCACCATTCGCTTTTTGTGTGTGACCTATTTATTTGTTTCGTTCTTATTTTCCATCCCCTCTACTTGAATGTCCACGTCGTGATAGCTGGGGATTTTCTTCTTTATCATCCCATCCACAGCACTTCAAACACTGTTGGGCACATAGGAGGACCACGGCAAGAGTCCAGTGAGTAAACGGATGGTAATTAATGAGTGGGGAGCAGCCACTTTATGGGTTATGGTTGACAGTTTCGTGACCTTGGGCAAGCCTTAGTTTCTTTTGAGGTCAAGTGCGGACAAGGATAGGGGAGACTCAGCAGAGCTCAGGCACCTCCAAGCCTTCAGGAACATGTCTCAAGGGATAAGAGCTTTGCAAATTCATCACTGTCTGGTTTTTAGCTTTAAAAATGCCACCTTCTTGGTACCCGAGAATCAGCTGGAGTGGGGGTGACACATTCCTACTGTTCTCGCCAGAGAGTGCTCCATAAACCGGGCATGCATGATAATTTGCCATTTTTTTGCTGTGCAATATAGAATTCAGAAAAATCAGGGCTCCAATTGGTTTGAACAGCTCTTTGGAAATCATTCTAATGAGATGGCCACCAGGGCATTGTGGGGGGAGAAAAAAAGAGGCACGGGAGTTAACTGATGGAAATATTTGTTATTTCTGGCAGCTGGCGTTGAGAGTCGTGCATTCATTTCCAAACTCAGGAGCGATTGGACAGGCCGAGTCTATGGGTCAGAGCATCTTTATGCTCGAGAGGGCTTTGATACTTCCGGCTTTGTTTTCGGGCTCTCACAGCCGATCATCATCCCCTTATGATGGACCGAGGCTACCTTGGGATTTGCCAGCTCCTGTTTTGTCTTCTGCACATACTTTTCCAGCCTCTTCTGCTTTGCTGGGGACTCCCTCCCTGCTTCGGATTACATCACCCCTGCCCTCTCCCCTGCCCACCACTCTGGGGTGAGCATATGAACAACTCAGCCTCCCGGGTCACCGTGACTGCCACGGGGATGTGCCTGTGACCTGAGTAGGGAAGCAGTATCTTTGTGAGGTTGATACGTGGACACTGAGGGCAGAGGTTTGTTTGCAAAGCTGACCACCACAACAACCACTCCCTTCCTATTTGTCCCTTTGTGATGTGACTTTCTGTGCTTCCCATCAAGAGGTGGAATCCATTTTCCCTCCCCTTGAATTGGGGCTGGTCCCATGGATGGGGTCCCAGAGCTGATGGCCAAGAAAGAATTCTTGAGATGCTTTTGGTGCAAAAAAGGTGACTTTATTTTATTTTTTTTATTTAAAATTTTTTTTAATCTTTATTTATTTTTGAGAGAGAGACAGCTTGTGAGCAGAGGAGGAGCAGAGAGAGAGAGGGAGACACAGAATCCGAAGCAGGCTCCAGGCTCCGAGCTGTCGGCACAGAACCCGATGCGGGGCTCGAACTCACAGACCGTGAGATCATGACCTGAGCCGAAGTCGGATGCTTAACAGACTGAACTACCCAGGTGCCCCCCAAAAAGGTGATTTTATGAGAGCACGGGGACAGGGTCCATGGGCAGAAAAGCTACACTGGGTTGTGAACAGTGGCTGGTTATATACTATGGAGTTGGGGAGGTAAAGTCAAAGGGAGGCCCCCAGAAGGACTTTCATGTGCTAAAGAGGACTCAGGAGACACCGGAGGCATTGCTGTGGTCAAGCCAAGGTTGTTTTCCCTCTAGTAAGGCATCAACATTAGGACGGTAGGGTTTCCTGGGGAAAGGATATACTCTCTTTGCCTCAAGTATTTGTCAAGGGGCTGCAGGTTATAAGGAAGTTTCATTTTACCTGCCATTTCCTTCTTGCCTCTGTTCCCCGCATCACTGTGGAGGGGAGGGTGATGTTGGGGCTCCAGGAAACCGAATCTGTAGGTTTCTGAAGATTCGGTTATTGACATGATTGCCTTTTCCTTATAATTAACTAAGACATTTGTAAACGGATGGAGACTCTGTCCTGCACGACTGTGATCTCTATCAGTTAACCCTTTGTTTTCTTCTTTTAGCCTTAAGGTAGCCAGGGGTGGCCAAGGACTGTCCCACTTAGCCCACCGGGCAGGTGGGGTGGGGGAAGGAGCGATGTTTGCAGGGCTTCCGCTTGCCTTCTGCTCCCTCATCGCCATGACTTTAAGCAATTGAAGAAACGTCTGCGTTCCAGGCCTCAGCCTCCAGAAGCCTTGCAGATTCTGTTCTCATTCTCTTCGAACACTGCCGCTTTGTGAGCCAGCCAGGCCGGAACCTCTTTGAGATTGACATACCTCATGCAGAGGGAGACCCTGTAGAGAGAGGCTCAGGCATCCCAGCTGTTCTAGCCATCCCAGCTGAGGCCTCTGACGTGTGCCTGAGGCCACCTGAGACCAACCAGCTTCCGGCTGACACCACGTGACCACAAATGCCTAACTGAATCCAGAGGACACCACATGGATCCAAAGGACTGTCCAGCCGAGCCTTGCCCGATTCGCTGACCCACAGAACTGTGGGCAGAGAAATGGCTGTTCTTGCGAAACCACTAAGTTTTGGGGAGTTTGGTTCCATAGCAACAGAGAAGTAATGCACTGGGTGAGAGATTCTCTCCCCCTTCATCCCCTACCCCACTGGGCGGCCAGGCTGGGAAGGTGCCAGGCGGAGGCTGCCATATTGGGATTCTGAAGCACAGAAAGCCAAGACTTAAGCTGGTCGTGTTGCAGGATTTTTTACCTCAATACCCGGGGTTCATTGTCTCGCCCCTTCGAAGAACGAAGAGGTGGACACGAAATGAGCACCAGGCAAAAGTTTATTAAAGATTGGATAGTAAGGATACTGGGAAATCTGTCTTTACAGAGAGGGGACATTCGAAGGTGATTGCCCGCCAACTGTAGGCAAGGGTTCTTGTTTTATAAGGCTCTGGTCAGCCCTCCCCTTCCCCCGCCTTTCCCTTCCCTTGCCCCCCATGTCCCTTCTCAGATTCTACCCTCGTTGACTGGATAACTTTAGGTGCGGGGTTGTCCATTCCTGATTGGCTCGTTTCCATTGTATGAGGGGTGGTTTATGGTCAACTAGTGGGTCCTTGGGTCGTAGGTTTTATGGTTTACTTATTTTTATCTTTTGTCAAATTCCTGAGAGAAACCTGAGGGGGAGTAGGTGGTGTCTATAACATTCTTAGGAGGAACCTTACGCCTGAGGGGGTTTGCTGTGGCCAGACACTCCCAGCATCGTTCCAAAATAGGTGTTTTTTCCCCCACCCAGGGAACCTCAGGCCCTACCCTTTCCCTCTCTGCCTATTTTATCCTATCTTTTCCTATCCTGGACTTCTAGCTTAGCAAATGAAAAACCTTCTATCCTAGTTTGAAGTTCGTTTGGTCAGGATTCCTTCTCCCTCAGGGGAAAGGGGGACCGATAGACATTCTTTTGCTGGGTATGTTCTGTGCAGTTAGGTGTCAGCCGCGTTTTGTTGGCCTGGCGGTGTTGAATATCCTTAAACTTAGTTCCCGTATCGGTCGAAGTTTCCTGGTTTCAAAACAATGATCTTATTCACAATTTATTCATTCAGCTACTCCCCATTTAGCCCTTACTGTGAGCCAGGTAACTGCTGGAGGTTCCACAGGTGGTAGTGCTGGGAAACAAAGGCAGAAGGAAATGGCAGATGAACTGAATTTCCTTCTAACCTGCAGCGCATGGACAAACACTCGAGGCCGGCAGAGTAAAACGTTTCTCCAGGAACTCCCTAGTTCTTAATGATAATGCTTTGCTGGACGGAAAAATAACCTTAGGGAGGCCTCCAGTATCCTGTGGATCTTCTTCAGCATATGAAAATCTCACTGGAAACGTCTCCTGGATGGCCTTTACCTCCCCCAACCCCCAAGTATATAACCAGTCTCTCCTCATGGTCCCTGGGCGGCTCTTCCTGCCCATGGGTCCTGTCCCCGTGCTTTAAGAAAATCAACTTTTTGAAAAATTTTTAATGTTTTTTATTTTTGAGAGAGAGACAGGGAGACAGAGAGACAGTGCGAGCAGGGGAGGGGCACAGAGAGAGGGAGACGCAGAATCCGAAGCAGGCTCCAGGCTCCGAGCTGTCAGCACAGAGCCAGACATGGGGCCGAACCCACAAACCGTGAGACCGTGACCTGAGCTGAAGTCGGACACTCAACCGACTGAGCCACCCAGACGCCCCTCAAATCACCTTTCTGCACCAGAGACATCCCGAGAATTGTTTCTTAGCCGTCGGCTCCAGACCCCCAACACTCCAAAACCCCACCAGTAGGACAAGTCCAGTGTCCCTAGACTCCAGTCCAGGCTATTTAATTAGAATTGTGTTAGATTCCAAGCAGAGAAAGAAACGGACACTATGAGAGCGTTCACAGCCCTCCTCACCGTCTTGTCGTGAGAGCCCAAGGGGGTCACACAGGTGGGACACCTGACAGGGGTGTCCTGCTCATTTTTGGTTTCACTCCCAGAATAAAACTATAAGGCCGTTTCTGAAGTATGTGCCTCATCACTGAAAGTACCTTCTCTCAGAGGCTCTTTTCGGCTCCTGGCGCTCACACAGAATGCAACATCCTCGATTTGCCACATGGTGAGGCGGCGAGTGGCTGAGAAGCGCCTGCTCTAAATTCAAGAAGCACAGAGTCTAGGAGCAGCTGGAGGTGTGGGCTCCCAGAGCACCTCCTGAAACACTGCCTCTGTCTTCACCGCCCACATGTCCTGCTGAGAGCCCAGCGTCTTTTATTTCCTTGGCCTTTATTACTTCCAGCTCTGGTTCTTGGTGGAGACAAACCGCAGTCCCCAAATGCTGCGATTTGATGAGAGGAAATTTACTTAATGTACAAATTGGCCAGGGGAAGCGATTCTGATAAGGATAATTACATCCACATCTTCGTGTAAATTACAGCAAATGTCTGAAACAGCCGCCGAGCCCCTGTCATTCAGCGCGACCTCCATCCTTTGGGGTTCACAGCCAGCAAATGGATGTTCCCTGGAAGGGGAATGGGCAGAAGCCTGATTATAATGACCTGACCGCCTCGAGTGCCCTCGTTTATTCCAGTAAGAAATAGTGTCAGAACAGGGTATCGTCTGCATAGACCGATGTTTAGCCAGACATGGAAGGTGTGGGGTGGGTTTGGTCCCGGGCATATTTAGGAAGTCATGTTGGTCCCACACTCATGAGTCTTCAGTCTAGACCCAAACCACTGACCAGGGTGGTCTCCCACTCTCGCTCTTACATCCACTGTGTTTGGCTGCATCCACCGTTTGCTATTCTCTGAATATGCCATTCCCGTGCCATCGGCCCCTTTGTCTCCAACTCCTTCCTGCCCTGTCTCAGCCTGATCGAACCCTAACACCACACTGGAGATGTGGCTCACAATTCGGGAGCAGCTGGGGGTCCCACGGCATCCTCTTCCTCTCATCGCTTCATCACGACATTTATTTGTTCAGTAAGCATGTAACGAGCACTTACCAGGAACACGGGGGCTTGAGATGAATCATTTTCTTGTAGGATCTCAGAGTCTGGGAGGGGAGGCATTCAAGTGAGAAAAGATCACCACGATGGTAACGCAGTGCTTAGTCCCGCAATAAAGGTGAACACAGGCTTCTGCGAGAATCAGAAGAACCCAGTGAAGACTGGTCCAGAAGAGCTAGAGGCAGGTGTTAGAGGCTGGAGGACAGACAGGAAAGCAGCCTCCAGACTGAGCAGGAACTCTGAGACAGAAAAATGAAGCAAACACTTCGTACCATTTACAGAGTTGAGTTCAGGGTGACTTACAGACGGGGGATCAGGAGGCATACGATCTAGGCGCCACACAGCTATTCTCTATAAAGTTGGGACCTTAACCCACACATTTTTTGTCTTAATGTTTGAGACAGAGACAGAGCATGCATACACATGTGAGTGAGTGGGGGAGGTGCAGAGGGAGGGAGAAAATCCCAGGCAGAGTTCATGCTCGGTCTGGAGCCCAGCGCAGGGCTCAATCTCACAACCGTCAGATCATGACCTGAGCCCAAACCAAGAGTCAGATGTTTAACCGACTGAGCCACCCAGGTGCCTCTAACCCATAGCTTTTATAGACCGAGGGGCAGAGCAGTGAGGTCACAGGGCAATTAACTAAAGTGGGGCCACCTGTGTGCCGGCCATGTATGGGCCACTTTAGGGAAGATCGAAATAAGCGTCCTCACACTCTAGTCAGGGCATATTAACCTCCTAGTGGGGCCTAGAGGGGGGTCATTGTGCAGGCATGAACAGGTGGGGGCAGGAACAAGGTGGGGGCCCAAAGATGGAGTCAGTGCTGTCTGCACTCCTACAGGCAAGAGGGCCTCGCACAGTCTTTCAGGATGAGTAGAAGTCACCCAGGTGAGGAGAAAGAGGAAGGCATTCTACAGAGAGGGACCGGAGAGGGTGCTGATTCCCAGTGGTTTGTTTTCCCCAACATTTTCTCAGCCTCTTGAAGGAAGAGATTGGTTTCATCCGGTTGGTATCCCCAGCACCTGGCATCGATGCATAGTAGGTGCTCAGCAAACGTTTGCGGGATGAATGAACTAGACTTTACCCCAGAAAACACAAATTCTGTTCTTGTTTGCGTGTGCACGCTTAGCAGTGCCACAAAACCCAGTGGATAATGAGAAAACGTAACCAAAGATAATGGGGTCTGTATCAGCTATACGTGTGCTTTAACAAACCATCCCAAAACTTGGCAGTTTATTGCAACAACCACCTATTATTCCTTGTGATTCTGTGAATGGCTCAGGGATTCTTCTGCTGCGTTCTCCTGGACTCACCCATACAGCTGCATTCAGCCGCAGAGTCACTGGATCAGGGCTCAGGACAGTGGAGATAGCTGGGCCCCTCTGTCACATGGCCCTTGCATCCTCAAAGAGGCTAGATTGGGCTCCCTCGTATGGTGACATTAAAACTCCAAGAGGGAAAGACTGAGAGCACTGTGTCATATTTTTCTGATGTCTCCGTGGCCAAAGAGAGTTGCGTGGCCACGTCCAGACTCAGCACGGTTGGGGATCACGCAAGGACAGGCAGCCAGGGAGGCGTGATTCACCAGGGCCGTCAGGGTTGCAACCGACCACAGGTCGGTAGGTGTCCAACTGTCACAGTGGAAGGGATGGTACCTGCAGAGTCATTGTTCTGGAGACAAGGTTTCTGAAGTCCCGGAGGGCAGCAGCAAGAGCACTAAACTTGGCCGGACTAGGAGCCGGAAGAACAGGGCTTGAATTGGATGAAGTAAATCCAGTATTTACTTCTCAGGTAACCTCCAGTACTGTAGGCAATCATGTGAAATCAGTTTGCAAAGTTGAGAGGAAGATAAATCAGCATTTCTAGGCAGAAAACCCAGGTCAGCACCACGGCCAGCACCATGGCCAGCTTCAAGACCACCATGAAGCTATGTCACCAGAGAATCCGTGGATGTGAATCCACGCTCCCCTAAACTGGGGGTCCCTGTGCCCCAGAGGAACAACCTGCTGAGTGTCTAAAGACTGGATTTGCTTAGTATGTTCTCATTTGCCTTCAGATCTTGTGATGTGACCTGTGTGAATGGAGTTTAGGGTTAGTCAGGAGCAAGAGAAACTCAACGTGAGAGTAACTTAAATAACATGGACATTTTGACCCCTAAGCAAAGGCCATTGCTGGGCAATTCGGAGTTGTCCTGACAGTTCTGTTCCACAAGGTGCGGCCCAGGGTCCTTACTGCTCACCGCCCTGCACCCTTGGGGGGTGGTGTCAACGTTGGGGCCCAAGGCGGGCGGCCCCTGCTGCTGTCACGACAGCCACATTCTTTCATTTGCTCTTCCCTACAATAAAGGCAACTTCTCTGGTACCCACTAAGCACCAGGAGGAGGTCACAAGGTGCTAGACATGTGAGGTCCCAAGTCAGCACTCTGGAGGGTCTGGGGGAAGGAGGCAGAGAGAAGGTCTTCAAGATGTCTTCGAGGAGAAACACGATGTGACGTCTGAGGAATGGCGGACCTGGGTTGGGGCAGTGTTTGAATCATAGAAAATGAGTCCAGCAGTATTCACTTAAAAATGAAACATGAATATAAAAACTTTCTACTACCTTCCTCTCACGTGCCAGGGAGGCATCTTGTGCCTGGTTTACTCCTGCCTTGCTGTGGGGACAACTGCCCTCCGCTGTCTGCATTAGTCTCCTGCTGCCGTAAAAATTGCCACAACCTTGGCTCCAGAATGCCACACAAATTTATTCTCTTACAATCCTAACGGTCAGGATGATAAATTCAAGGGACACCTGGGTAGCTCAGTCAGTCAAGTGTCATGATCTCACAGTTCACGGGCTCAAGCCCTGCATCAGGCTCTGTGCTGACAGCTCGGAGCCTGGAGTCTGCTTGGGATTCTTTGTCCCCCTCTCCCTGCCCCTTCTCCACTCCCACTGTCTCTTTCTGTCTCAGAAATAAATAAACATAAAAAAAAAAACCTGGCAAATTCAAGATGCTGGCAGTGCAGCATCTTCCAATCTCTCCATCCCTCCTCCCTTCTCCCTCTCTTCTCCCTCCCCCACTGCTTCTGATGTCACATGTCCTTCTCTGAGTCTGACCCTCTTACCTCCTCTTAGGAGGCTTGGTTGCACTGGGCTTGCTGGATAATCCATGCGAATCTCCCCATCTCAAGATCCTTAACTTAATCACAGCAGCAACGTCTCTTTTGCCACCTAAGGCAACATATTCACAGGTTTTGGGGATCAGGCCTTTGACATCTTTGGGGGCCATTTTTCTCCCTACCACACTACCCATTCATTCAACCAATATTTATTGTGTACCTACTATGTGCCCAGAACTATGTTAGCTGGAGTCCAGAAGACATGGCCCCTGCTCTCCTGGAACAGTTATTCCTATTTTAAAGATAAGCACCGGCTGATAAGTAATCATTTCAGGATTGTGACTGCTAATGTTTAGGATGGAGTGCCTACCCTGTGTCCTCTTTCTCGACCAGTGAACCCTTGTTATTAGGAAACCTCCCTAGCTCTCAGTGCAAACACCTCTCAGTCGCATTAGACAATAAAAAGCAGGGAGTTTTTTTTTCCCCCCACTAGATCCTGTGCTTCTGGGTAATCCCAGCTCCCTGAACTAGAGCCCACTGGGTGACTCCCTCCAGAGCAATGAGCAAAGCAGCCAATCGCTGCTGCAGGAAGCCAAGCCTGGCCAATCACAGACTTTGCCTTTCTGTCCTTGCTTGCTGGTGATTGGCTGGGCAATTGCATCGCATTGTTGGACTGACCAATGACTCCTTGGGCAGAAACTCAGTGTGAATGGCAGTCTTTCAATGCTGTATTACTTACAAAGTTTCCTGAACTGTAGGACCAGTTGGGGATGAGAATTAGAATCTTTCTCCTCGAGTCCCTTAAATAGAAACTTCTTCTCTGCCTTCATCGTTTTATACTCACTCTTCCCTGAAGGGAGGACGACTGGTTTTCTTTGATTGAGGAGGTGGAGAATCTGATATTCCCTGGCTAGAGTTTTCTGACTGGGTTAAGTATATGGGTTTAAAGCTGTGAGCATTTTGTCAGAGAACGATGGCACCAGATGGAGTTAAGCAGGCAAGGAAAATGTTACTCAAGACGATTGCAATAGGGGTTGATGCTACTGAACAGCAGAGAAAGATTTGCTCCCGTGCAAGAGGGCGCAGCTGGGGACTTGTAGCCAACAGGCAGGGTGAGGGGTCTATGGATGGAATCTGCTAAGGGCCTCTGGTTAGGCGTCAAGGGTCAGGGAAAGAGGAGCCTGATTGCATGTCAGAGGTTGGGGTATTCTCCCTAAACTGGCTTAGCAGGACTCTTGCTAAAACTGGGGTCAGCAGGCCAAGGACAAGACTTAGTCAAGGAGAGGCTCAGGGGCGCCTGGGAGGCTCAGTCAGTTGAGAGTCTGACTTGATTTTGGCTCAGGTCATGATCTCATGGTTTATGGGATTGAGCCCCATGTAGGGCTCTGGGCTGACAGCACTGAGCCTGCTTGGGATTCTCTCTCTCTCTCTGTGCATCCCCCCCTCTCAAAATAAATAAATAAACTTAAAAAAAAAAATGAAGAGGCTCAGAGGAGCCTGACTGAAGTTTCGTCAAGGAGGGAATCCTTATCAGCATCACTGTTTTCTCTCCGCCTCAGGAATTGATCTGCCACACGACCTACACACTCCCCATTCCTGCGTGTGTGAATGCCCTGGCCCCATGTGTATGTGGTGGGGGAGGTATGAGTGTGTGTGTGGTGGGGGGACGGGCAGTGAAAAGCCTGTAGGCCTTGGTGTGTATGTATGTTCAGCTCGGAGGTTCAGTATCAGGAAACATGCCTAAGGTATTTTCTTGAATACAGCTTCAGTCAGTATCAGGGAGGATATTTAATCTCCCCTCCAGAGTGGCTGTCCCGCATTTCATTCCCACTAGTGATGTATGGAGCGCCCTATGCTCCATGTTCTTGCCAATGTTCATTCTTTCACTCTGTCTCTCAATTGTTCAGATCAGGTACTTCCTGTGATTTGTCAGTATGTTCACTGATCCTTTCCTCTGCCATCTCCATTCTGTCACTGATGATGTCAGGTGAGGTTTAATTTTCAGTTACTGCATCGTTCAGTTCTAAAGGTTTGATTTTTAGAAATGGTTTTGATTGCTTTGCTGAGAATGTCTATCTTTCCATTCATTTCCAGAGTGTATTCCCATACTCCATGGAGCATGACTGTAATACTTTACCGTAGTTATTAACATCTAGGTCCTCTGAGGTTGGCCTATGTTGATTGCTCTTTCCCTTGAGAGTTATTGAGGCTTTCCTGGTTTTCACAGAACTTTGAACTGTGTTTTGGACACTTTGAATACTATCATATGAGGGTCTATGTCCTATTAAAACTTTTGAACATTTTTTTTTTTAAGCAATTAGTCTGGTTATGTGCAGATGGCAAGTTCTGACCCACATTCTGTGGACCATGTTTCTGGTTTCTGGTTGGTTTTCAAAGGCTTTTCAGTGTAATTTGGGCCCACCTCGAGTCTGTTACCCGGGAGCCACTGAAGTCTTACACTTCAGTCCCTAAATTTCTGCTACATTGCTTCCAGAAAGTTTCATGCATGCAGAGCTCAGGCGTGGGCCCAGCAATACAGATTTTGGGTGTCCCAGTGTTTAGCTGTATCCTCACTGTGATTTCCTGTTGTCACTTCTCCTGGTGATTTGGCTACAAATCCAAGGTTTTAGCCTCCCCATTGTGTCACACATTCACAACTGGGTTTTCATCTGGGGCAAAACATTGATAGAAAAAATGAGAAAAAAAAATTACAGCATTCCCTTACCTTCCCCAATCCGCAGTGGCCCATCTTGCCAGTTCCTGTCATCGGACAGAAGGATTTCTCTTAGATTTTAGATGCGGCTCCCATTCTCTGTGGCCATCACTGCTGCCACTGCCCTGGGTGTTCAGCTTCATGACTGTGTTACAGCAAATACTCGGCACCCAGGAAGGGACAAGAGACACACACTCGGGGAATCAGAAAAGACTGTTTATGTCACATCGGCACCAGCCCAGCAGAGTCACCTCCAAAGGCCAAGCCCGGAGTCCTGGTGCTGGCCTTCTTTTATGCCTGGCTAGCTTCCAGGTACTTGGCAACATTCTATTGGCTGCACAGGGGGCACCACCAGTTGTGCTTTGCGGGAAGTTGGCTGGTGCAAGACGCAAGCAAGATTATAGAGGCCAAAAGCAGGCAAGGGGAGTATCCGGCCTCGGACATCTGGCGGGTCCTTTTTTATCTGCTTTTGCTGGCTTTCCTTCTCAACTGGAACTTGCCTCAGGGCGCCCCCTACATTCCCCAGAGGGTCACCCCTACTGTTCCTCTGGCCAGACAGGGAGGGTTTTTTTCTCTTGAGGCTTTTTCCATTGGCCCTGCTGTGTGGCTCTGGGCACTGGTCTCTCCTGGAGTGCAAGTCAGGAGATACAGGAGGGAAAAAAAATGCAGAAAACTCACCTCCATAGAGGTCGTCCTGTGAGTTCTGATGGCTTTCCTCAATTTGCCTGCTATCATTTATCTTTCCGGTATTTGTGCTACGTGTTCTGCCCAGAGGTCTTGGTTATAATCAGTGAGAGAAACAGAGTGTGCTTATTTCATCGTAGCCAGACCCAGAGGCTGGAAGAGTGACTTTTCTTTCAGTGAATCTGAGAAGAGGAGAGGTCAGCCATCGTGGCTTGGAAATGGAAGGATAAAGTAAAACAGTAAGACTGGGACCTAATCCCTAATCCTTGGGCAGAAGCTGGGGCAAGGGGTCTGTTAATTTTGAGCAGCGATTCCTTTAGGGAATCCATATCCATGATTGGATATGGGTGGGGGGAGGGTGCCATAAGTGGTTAGAACCTCTCAGAAAGCAAAGAGCCTGTGCAGCAAGGCTCATGGGAATGTCTGTCTGTCTGACTCACCACTTCCCATTATTTTTGGCATCGGAAGAACAACTCCGTACATGAGGAGGTCACTGCAATGGATGTTAGAGTATGATCAAAAGGCTTGGGAATGGACATGCTGTGTTTGATTTAATATCAAGTGGAAAAAATAGGAGATAAGAGACAAGAGAGTTTGTACATTGTGTTTTATGTATTCTGTGACTATAACGGTGTAGGTAATAGGCCAGAAATGGACGGAGATGTATGAAAATTAACGTGATCATGGTAGGGAACCTAAAGCGTGTGAGGTTATGGGGTCTTAGTGGTTTTTTTTTTCAAACATTTACTTGGTGTTTTTCTGCTGACTTTTCCAATGTGGGAACATGTAGGAGAGTTCCTGGCCTGTTGCCTGATGGTTGTGCGGTTTTCCCATCTCATTGCTGTCATTTATTTGGGAAGGGCTTTCCTGATTCTCACTTCCCACTGACCCCTGATTAGGTGGTCCTGTGTCCTGTTCCTGTATCCCTGTGTCCCCCCTCCTCCGGGTCCTGAGGGGACACTTGGCCATTAATGCTTCTTTGATTTTCAATCTTCTGTGGTAGGCATGAGCAAATGCGGGTAAGGGCAGTATATTCTCCTGCTCACTGGTGTGTCCTCGATGCCTTCCTAGTGCCCAGACCAGGCTAGGTACCTCCTCTCTAGAAGCTAAATACTCAGGTCTACAAATGAAAGACGACACTCCACAGCTGAGATATCTTTTTGCACTTTATTTGGCTTTTATGTTCTTATGTTCTCAGGCACTTTTTTGCACCCACATATCACTTTCTCTCCATATCGACACCCACCGTCCAAATCTTTCAGCCAAACCAAAGCTGGGTAGTATGGTGCACTGCGTTGGAAGCCAACCAAAGGAGAAGCCCAGTGATAGAAGAGTATTCGGCAGGAAAGGCAATTCAGAACTCAGGTTTTGGCGAAGGCTGGCCTTGCCAGGAATGGTCAGGAAAGCCTGAGGGATTGTGGCTGAAAGGGTCTCAGGGGCATTGCCATGTCCAGAGCCCTTCCTCTCTGGCCCACTCCTACTGTGACATACTAAATTCAAGCACACACGTGCTAATTCGCGTGCACTTTCATATATATATGGGCATTCTGAACTTGTTTCAGCCTGCACGCAATCCACAGGGCCGGCATTTTCACAGCAGGCTGCAAACTGATCCAACCCAAACAGCCCTAGCACATAGGGCTGGAAGAGTCCTCAGGCATATCTGCTCCGAAGCACTCCTCCCAAAAGTGACACTTAGATTTCCACAACAGCAGTCAAGACAAGCAATCACCCAACCTTCTCTTGAGCACTTCGCGTAATGCTGAACTCACCGTCTGTGATTAATTTAATGTGTCAACTTGACTGGGTCTTGGGGGGCTTCAGATATTTGGTTAAACATTATTTTGGACATGCCTGCGAGGGTACCTCCAGACAAGATTAGCATTTGAATTGGTGGACTGTGTAAAGCAGACTGCTCTCCCCGATGTGGGTGGGCCTCAGCCAATCTGTTGAGGGCCTGAATAGAACACAAAGGGGCAGAGGAAAGGAGAATTTGCCCTCACACTTACACTGGTCTTCTGCCCTGTCTTTCCACCAAGCCTTGGTTTCACTTCAGAATCGTTCTTAATATTGTTTTTTCAGTTGAGCAGAACTCAATCCGCAGTCACTGCCCCAGCTACTGGAAAGTTACTTCTCCCACGTTTCGAACCTCTTTATGTCTTCTGAGACACGTCTGATGCTCTGAGGTGAAGACAGTCTCATGGATGGAAGTCTTGAGCCCTGTGGGACACAGCCTGGATGATGGTGGGTTCGTATCAGCTTCTTGAGCCAGAGACCCACAAGGCCAAGCCAAAGACTGGTAACCAGGCACTTGTTAGGACGTAAGTCTTTCCACTGAAGTCTGGAAACCTTCATCTAGGACCAAAGCCAAGGGTCCCTTGGGGTTTCAGGATCCGGGTTGAGGGCAGCTCAAGGCTGCTTATGGCTCATCTGGCACCAGGACCTTGGTCTGTGCTTTTCGGCCCACTGCCATCTCTGGTCAGACTATATGGTTTTCCGGTGAGAAAGCCTTCAGATGCTATTTCCCCAATTTCATGTCGAAACCATGGGCTAAGTCATGAAGAGGACAGGCCATTGATTCATAAGGAAAATGAGGGGTCCACCTTCCAGAGAGTTTGGAGATAAGCTATGAATGAAACCCAAATGGTCGTGACGTTAGATTAGCAAAGGTTTATTTTTAAATACTTAATAATATTAACCGCGTAGGGAAACCTCTGGTTTCCTGAAATGGTGAGACTATCCGTTTAGACAATCCCATTTTTGACATAATTGTCCAGCGTGGAGGCGGAGTCTTGCTCGGGCCTTCTGGCCACCTTATTGTCGCTCACAGATGAGTCTGTGTTCTCCTCCGGAGGGTAGGCCTTGTTCCTTTTGGCAAATGCCTGGCTGATTTCTGCATGGGTTCTGTTTTTTGTCTCAGGCAGGACAAAATAGAAATAGATAGCACCTGTGAGGCAGATCGCAGCAAAAACCAGGAAACAGTAGGTGTCCAGACTTTTCTGTGGGAAGGAGAGACAAGGAACATCAAGGAGACAATCACAAATCTGGCTGTGAAACCATCTCTCAACAGATTTTTTAAATATTTTTTTAAGTGTTTATTTCTGAGAGAGAGACAGAGCACAAGCTGTGGAGGGGCAGAGAGAGAGGGAGACTCAGAATCCGAAGCAGGCGCCAGGCGCTGAGCTGTCAGCACAGAGCCCGACACGGGGCTCGAATCCACGAACCATGAGATCATGACCTGAGTTGAAGTGGGACGCTCAACCGACTGAACCGCGCAGGTGCCCCTCTCAACGGATTTTTATGGCTCCCCATCCCTATATCAATATTCCTGGATGGCATACCAGGCCTGTGACATAGACTCTATAGGCAAATGGTGCCTTAAGAAGCATCTGCAGGAGACATTCTCATATGAGCCATGAACACATCAGCTTCAAACCCCGGGACCCATGAAGAAATGCCAGTCTTCTGTTTTCTTTTTTGAAAACTAGGCATATAGAAACTAGTCATCATGAAAGCAACATGTCACACTTGCTGAAAGTTATTTTAAGTTCATATTTACACACCTTAAATGAGGGTGCCTGACCTGAAAGTCACCCGTGACAGCTCTGTCCCCTCAGCTGTCATGCGGGACCCATGCACTGAGTCCCAGCTGGATTTCTTCCTCAAACAGGTCCCCGGTGTCGCCTCCCCTGGCGTCCCCACTCCTGAAGTCCAGCCTAGGGGGCACCTGGGGCCATATGGGACCACCAGACTCTGCTCTTGTGGGAAGGCAGCCACAGATGAAGATCCATAAATGGACGTGCGTGGCTGTGCTCCAGTAGAATTTCCTTACGGAACAATAAACCCTGTGGTGGGCAGGACTTCGTCAAACCCGGCCACGCCCAAGGGACAATTGCCTCTCGCCTTCTTCACCCACGTCCCCCATCCATGTGGCTTCTTCCCCATCTCTTCCCTGCAATGCAGCCCAGGGAGTCTTGCAAAAATGTATCTTGGTCATGCCAGCACCCTGCTTATAACCTTGCAGCTGCCTCCCATCGCTCGTGGGACCCACTTCCTTGGCTCGCCCTGGGGTCACGAGGTCTCCTCTCTGTGCCTCTTCCGCACGGGCTTTGACACTCCCGTCTCCCACCCTTCTTCTGCTGACTCGGGGTCCCTGCACTTGCTAACCCCTCTTCCCTACACTGTCCACCTCCTCAGCTCCTGTCTCTCTCCTTCTCCAAGCACGTGCCCTGCCCCAGGCCAGGACCCTGTATTATCATCTCTCCTGGTTCTGTCCTCCTTCCCTGGACGTCGATGGTAACCGCATGGTTAGTAGTGTGGCTGCTTGATGAATGACTGTCTGCTGCTGGGCTGTCCGCTCCATGAGGTAGCAGCTCCGTGAGCAAAAACGTCTGGTTTTGCTCATCGCTGTGGCCCAGTACTCAGGCCAGTGTGTGGGCAATGGTAGGTGCTCAGTGGATAATTTATGGAGTGAACAAATCAATCGATCTGTCAATCAGATTTCAATCAGAGAAATCAATCTGTCTCGTAAGTTTCCCTGTTGCTGTGGACTTGACTTATGTGGCCCCCAAATTCGTATGTTGAATCCCTAACCCTCAATGTGACTATATTTGGAGATGGGACTTTTGGGAGGTCATTAAGGTGAAATGAGGTCATAAGGGTGGGGTCCTAATCCCACAGGATGAGTGGCCTTAGAAGAAGGGGGAGAAAGAGAGCTCTCTTTCCCTCCATGAGCACACAGAGGAAAAACCATGGGAGGCCACAGGGAGAAGGCAGCCGTCTGTGAGGCAGGAAGGGAGCCCTCACCACAAACTGAGACAGACAGAGGTCCCGAGGTGCCCACCTGGGAAAGCAGATCTTTGGATGACATTGCCCTGGGCCCTAATCCTACAATTCCCATCTCTTTCAAAATGAAAGCTCTTTAAATATCTGCCTGCCCCTTTGTAGTTCTCTTTTCTGAGGCACTTCTACAGAACAGGCACACTGCAAGAGGACCTCGGGCCCCTCAGAAAACCCATTTTGCTAGCCCACCTTGACGGGGCTGTGTGCCATCAGGAGGCTGGAAGCCAGAAGCTGGAAACAAGCTCCAGGGCCCAATTTACAATGGGGTTGCTCCTGCAAGGACCAGACCGGACCAGACCAGTCGGAGCCACGTGGGCCCGGGCCCTGGCCTTCGTCGCCTTTCCCCTCATCGTGATGCTCAAAATCACGCCTGGGGTGGAGATTTAACATGAAAATAAGGTGTGTTGTGTCAGCTGCACCTGTGCGTCCTGGCTCCTACGTGCTTGTACGTGCTCAGAAGGCACCCCTTTCCCGCCTCGGCCCCTCAACACCTTCCCCGGCCGTTGTCTGGGACGCAGCCTGGTGTCCCTCCTCCTAAGGCTGCCTCCCTCAGCCCGGGTGTGAACTTGCAATACTCACACCATCCCTGCCCCTTTCTACCCACGAGAGTCAAAGAACCTGAGGTCGGTAACAAGACCAGATCAGCTGGCACCTGGGCCTTGTGCTTGCAGGCTCCAGAACGGTGACAAAATGGGTTTCTGTCGTCTAAGTGCCCGGGTCTGTGGTATTTTGCGACGGCGGCCCGAGCTGACCAAAATACCACTGGCCCTGACATCCTATCGTTTTACGACTGGGAATAATTAGAAAACCTAGGTCTCTGCTTTGAGATGAAGCCCGTTTAATTGAAGCTTGTACAAATTCAAATATTTTCATTGCTCCTGGGAATGGTAAGTCAAGAAGAAAGGATTTTTATTTATTGAAACAATTTTTGTGTTTGAGAGAGAGGACACGCATATGTGGGGGAGGGGCAGAGGGAAAGAGAGAGAGAGAAGCTCAAGCAGGTTCCGTGCTGAGCGACGGGGCTCGATCCGTGGCCCTGGGATCATGACCTGAGCTGAAATCAAGAGTCGGACGCTCAACTGACTGAGCCACCCAGGTGCTCCAAGAAGAAAGGATATTTTAAATGACTAGTCAGTCTTTGCAACAGCCGTGTCAGCAGGACCACTGGCTCCTGCTGGGGACATGAGCTGGCCCCTGCCTGCAGCCGAGGGATGCTGCTGATATTAATACTGGCATCAGAACTGAGCTTCGTTTGTTGAGGATTCTGGGGCGAGACCTTGAGCCGAGACCTCTGCACGCAGGGAATGAAGCGTCTTGCCCAAGGCCTCCCGTTTGGTTGGCCTGAGGCTGCGAGTCTGCAGCCTTAACCGCCTTGCAAACTGGCTCCTGGTGGCCAGGCACACCCCGTCCCTCCAGGACCAGCTTCCTAAGCCACAGCTGGCCGATGCGCGTGGTAAGCTGTCTGAGCCTCTCGTGTCTGAAAACGCCTTTTCCCCTCTCTCATACGGGAAGGTACAGACTTCTGATTTCAAAGTAGTTTCCTCTCAAGCATTTGAAGACAGTGTTCCTTGCCCAACGGTAGTGGAATCTTGCTCAGGAGGAGGAGGATGTCCCCTGATTGTCATTTCTTTTCAGATGATCTGAGTTTTCCCTATGGAACTTGGAGGGTTTTCTTTTTAACTCCAGTATTTTTTTTAACGTTTATTTATTTATTTTGAGAGAGACAGAGAGCATGCGCAGGGCAGGGGCAGAGAGAGGACAGAGGATCCCAAGCAGGCTCCCTGCTGTCAGCGCAGAACCCCAGGTGGGGCTCGACCTCACGAACCGTGAGATCAGGACCTGAGCTGAAATCCAGAGTTAGATGCTTAACCCGACTGAGCCCCCCAGGCTTAATAAGAGTATGTTGACTGAGTGGATAAAGGAATGAAATCTGAGCACTTTCACGGACAAGCATGAAGGGACAAAGGTGGTCCAGGTTAGACTGTCACGAAGGGACCAAAATAGAATCCTTCCGCTCAGTGTCCACCGCGACCCGTGGGATGCTGGCTCACAGGTGATTCATACCAAGCTCCCGGGAGAGTCAGTGCTGGGCTGTCACTTAAGAACCGATGGGGAGTCAAGTGCCTTCCACCTGTACCTCCAGCTCTGCGGAGAGCTTAACAAGTCAAGGCTGCTCCACGGTTGGAGCGTTAGGATGTCTCCAGGGGAGGCCGGAAGGCAGCAGGGATCTTAGTGACATCTTACGCCTCTGCCGTGCGTGGTAGCTCCCAAGCCGCTGTCATATGTACCCTTCGGGTCTTGTTGGAGTTGCTGCCTGACGGCATCTCAGCTCCATGTGCCCAGCCGGAAAACACATTTAAGGACCCTGTGGACGCCCCCGGCTTGCCCTTCCCTCCCTGGCAAGCCCGCCCTTCCCCACTGGTTCTCAGACACACGCTGCTATATTCCCTGGGCCAAGATGGACACCAGACTCACCTCTGACTGCTTCCCCGCTCTCTGCCTGTCTCTGCTACTAAGTCCTGATGACTTTACCCTGAAACATCCTTTTTCTTTTTTGTAAAAATACACACTTTTTTTTTTTATCCAGAGAGAATTCACATAAAGTAACTTGCGCAGATCTGAAGTGTAGAGTTCCACAAGTCTGGATAAAAGTACTCTCCTGTGTAACTAACACCTACGTCAAGATGCAGAACATTTCCACCACTCCAGAAAGTTCTTTGTGCCATTTGCTAGTCAGTGCCTCCTGTCTCCCAGCCACCTCCCTGCCGTCCCCAACACATAGAGTCAACCACCGTTCTGGTGTCTGTCACTGTACCCTCCATTTTTCCTGCCCCTGTCCCGGGCCACCAGGCAGCCAAAGAGTTCTTTTAAAGTCACAAAATGAGGGGCGCCTGGGTGGCTCAGTCGGTTGAGCATCTGACTTCGGCTCAGGTTCACGATCTCACAGTTGGTGGGTTTGAACCCCATGTCGGGCTCTGTGCTGACAGTCCAGAGCCTGGAGCCTGCTTTGGATTCTGTGTCTCCCTCTTTCTCTGCCCCTCCCCTGCTCACACTCTGTCTCTCTCTCTCTCTCTCTCAAAAATTAATAAACATTAAAAAAAAATTTAAAGTCACAAAATAGTTCTGTCTTAAAACCATGCAATGGCTTCCTAGAGTCCTTTGGAAAAACCCCAAATCCCTATCACGCCCTCAGTACCTGGGCAGATCCGGCCTCCACCCCCCTCCCCTCCCTTACAACTACCTGTGATGCCCTACATCCCTCAGCTGCCTGCTCTGGGCCTGCGCAGGGCCTCTGCCAGCCTCTTCCTGCTCCCCACCACCCTCACCCCCACTGACTCCCTCAACCTCAGCTTGAAAGGTCCCTGCACTGGTCAGCCCAGTTAGGCCCCACTTTACCCCCTTCCATGAAGCCCAAACCTACACCTGGTCCCACAAGGATCATGTCTATTCTCTCTGAAATGTTAGGGCAGGATTGTGCCCCAATGTCGGTGCCACTGGAGAAGGAACAAGTGAAAGGTTGTCTCCTCCTCCCTCTAGACCCAAGGATACCAGCTGGAGCCTCCAGAGAGGCGAGGGGGCAGCTTTATTTGCTTTCAGATCCCACGATCCTGGGTCCGCATCAGCTTCCTCCTCACGCTGAATAGGCATTTGGGATATGACCCGATAATTTTCAAGTTGAAAAGAACCATTTTCCCGCTTCCAGATTTTACTGAACTCAAACGAAATTTTATAACGCCTGTGGAGTCAAGCAGGTGTACAATTGCAGGCAATCTTTTCCAAACCAGAAAATGCTGGTGCCGACGGCAGAGGCTGCTTGGTCCGCAGGCTTTTATAACCAACGGCCCAAGGGACACACCGATGCTGACCGTAGCAGAGGCCCAAGGAAAAGGCAGCCTTTGGCTAAGGACATGGAAACAGAGAGTGAAACTAATGCCCCCACGGGTCAAGGCAGCCCATGCCATCTGCCCATAACTAGAACACTCTGCAGGAAGGGGTGGGGTGGGTGGCAGAGAAGGGGGAAGAGGGAAGAAGGCAACAAGCCATCCTGGACGGCTCAGCGAGTTTGGGGCAGTGTAAGCCTCCAGCGCTCACCATGAATTGCTCTGTCTTTCTTTTCTCCTCTTCTCAAGTGACCCTAGGACCACACGGCAGGAAGCAACCTTTATGGTACTAATAATGACCACGATGGCAACTGGTCCTGACTGTCCACGGGCAGACACTGTGCTCAAGACCTGACTTCACCTCTGCTTGTTTCGGGAGCCCTGCTGCAAAACTGGGGCAGTTCTTTCATTGCATGGACATAAAAATGACGGCAATCAAAGTTGGACAGATTTGACCGGCATGGGCTTCACCTAACTGCTGACGGGCATGGTCAGGATTCAAGTCACAGTCGGGATTCAAGATCAGGCCGTCTGACCTCAAAGTCCGTACAGTCTTCCCAGTGTCTCATTTATATCTAAGGTAGTGCCAGGCAAATCAGGGCAATAGGAACGACAGACAGCTACGGTAGCCACCACTCACCAGGCTGGTCTGTACTGGAGATGGTCCTGACGTCTGCCTCGGGCCGGGAGCCCCCAGACACAGAGCCTGACTCTGGGGTGTCAGTGCAAGTGACCCAGGGGGCACGGGTAGGGGAGGGATTGAGCTGGGGGTATGTGACCAAGTATCTCGGGCTGCTCGGAACCAAGTGGTTCTCCGGGAGGTGAGACTTATGGGGACGGTCCTGTTGTGGGTTGGATTGTGTCCCCCAAAAGGTATGGTGAAATCCTCACCCCGGGGCCCATGAATGTGGTGCTGTTTGGAAACTGTCTTTGCAGAGGTAATCAAGTTAAGGCGAGGTCATACGAGACCACGGTGGGCCTGCAATCCGATCACTGGTGTCCTCACAGAAAGAGGCCTGGAGACATACACGAAGGAGGAAGGCCCCGTGCCCAGGGAGGCAGAGACTGGGGTAATTAATGCAGCTACAAGCCAAGGAGCACTGAAAACCTCCAGTAGCTCGGAGAAGGCATGGGACACGCCCTTCCCTCACAGCTTTCAGGAGGAACCAGCCCTCCTCGCCTCCTGACTGTGTGCTTCTAGCTTCTGGAACCGCGCGAGAATAAATTTCTATTGTCACAAACTGCTAAGTCTGTGGTACTTGGTGATGGCCGCTCTGGAACCCGAGATAGGAGGGGACGTGTCCAGCTGGAACTCAGTGCTTCTTGGGGCCTCTGGGAGACGCGGAGCACACAGCAGAGTCGCCCCCACACAGACAAGGAGGGGGAAGCTGTGTATTCACCCACACCCTCACTGGCTGTGGGCCGCCCCAACCGTCTGCCTGCTCCTCCCACAGGCTGAGAGTGAGCCCCACGCGGGGGGTGGGGGTGGGATGACGACAGGATTCTCAGAGTTGTTTGTGGAGGAGAAGGTCAGGGTGAGTGGGTGTGGGCGGGGCCCCAGCAGCAGCTGTCCCACAACCGTAGCTCACGAGTCCTCATCCCAGCCAAAGGAGGTGACATCACCTCTGGCCAGGTACTGTGGGCACTTCCCTTGTGTGAGCTCACTCAGCCCTCCTGTGACCCACGGGGTCCATTCGTAGACGGGGAGGTCAGGGCGGGCCAGTGATCCCAGCCCCGGCGGCCCCCAGTGCCTGCTCTGAACCTCCACAGGCTCTGTGCTCCGTTGGTGAATGAGAGTGAGGGATTTCCCATTTTAGAGATGGGGAAACTGAGGCTTGGAGCAGTCAAGGACCTAGCCCAGGGCCCCCCTGCTTAATGCGCGTGGCAGTGAAGTTTTGGGCCACGTCGCTGTCTGAGGCCGTGCTGGCTCTGATATTTGCTTTCTGGGGTAGCTCCTTGCAGGTTCCTGCTCGGCAGCTGGGATATATTTACCACTGACATGTTTTGGAAAACATGCAAAACTCAAGATGTCTTGAAAAACCACACTTGGGGCTGGTATGAGCTGCACTGTGTCTACCGCCAGGATTCATATAAGTCCTAACCCCCCGCACCTCAGAATGTGGCAGTTTGTGGAGATAGGGTCTTTAAAGAGGGGATCAAGCTATAGTGAAGTTGGATGGTGGGCCCTGACTCAATGTGCCGGGTGTCCTTAGAAGAGGAGACTGGAACACAGACACACACACAGAGGGACGGCCACGTGAAGACACGAAGACAAGATGGCCATCCACACACCAAGGAGAGAGGCCTCAGATGCCATCAACATTGCCAAGACCTTACCTTGGACTTCCAGCTTCCAGAACTGTCTGTTGTTTAAGCCCCTGACCCTGTCTGGTTGTGGCAGCCAGGCAGACCAAGACAGATATTCCTGTGGCTGCGATGGTTTCCGGAAGGGTGGTGGGACAGAACTGGTCGTTTGTGGAGTCCGCAGCGGAGAAGGACCCACATGGGAGGGTTAGGGTGGTGGGGGGTGCGAACCTGAACGTGTAAGTCCTGCATTTGTCTAGTGTAGTCATCATGGCCAACAGCAGTCCCAGGGCCCAGCCTCTGCCCTGGCAAGCTCCTGTCCTCCTGGCCTTCCCTGTCCCGGGTCAGGGGGCCCACCTTTCACAGAATCTAAATGTGGTCACCTGGCCAGGGTCTCCATCAGGGTGACCACAAAGGCCGTTCACCTTGAGTCAATGCTCACACCTTGCACGTTTCCTGAATGGTACCCCAAACCTAGAGACCCTGGAGACACCCTGGCTGGCAGGAGCTCTGCTTCCGGAGCATAAAGAGCATTAAAAATACCCACGGGCATAAGGAAATGCTCATAATATCATGGCATTTGAGAAAAGCAAAAGAACAAAAAATTGGTTCCAATTTTTATAAATATGAAAAATTACATATATTTGGAAGAAAGGAAGGAAACAGTGTCATTAACCCATTAACATGCCTGGTTTCACCGCTTTACAGTTTCTACAGTGAGCCTGAATCATTTATAATTAGAATCCCCTCATAACTTTACAGGAAACAAGGAAGGAGGAGGAGGAGAAGGGAAGGAAGGGGGAAGGGGGAGGAGGAGGAATAAACAGAAGGAAAAGAAGGGGAGGAAGAGGAAAAGGAAGATGAACAACTCTGTCAGTGACTGTCCCCAACAGAGAACTAGCCCTTGTGTTCTGCCCTCTTAGAGGGACTCACTCAGTGGCCCTCAAACACTGGCTGAGTGAATGAACCCTATAAGGGCTGTGTTAGGAATCCTGAGAAAATGTACGTAAACCATCTGGTCTGGTGCTTGGCACAGAAAAAGCAGCAAGATGCCCAGTGAAATGTTGATACTATGGGAATAATTCATTAATTTGATGTGTTGCTACAGTGCCCCAAGGGGCAAGGCGAGGGGCTGATACGTCCTCAGCCTCTCTGCTGCCCTCCCTTGCCTGGTGGTGAGTTATAATTACTGTGTGTCAGCTTAATTACTAGTGATCCCCTCCTTTTCCTTCTGTCGCCCCTTCCAGCTCCACTCCGCCCCCAGGAACAGGCTGAGTTCACACACTACTCTCCTGACCTACCCTTGCTGCTGGTCTGTGCAATGGTCCTCTCGTTTGTATTTGTTTCTTCCCTTCTTAGCCTCAGTGCTGCTCTCATTCCTCTGTCCTGCTGTGCCCTTCTCCCACCTCTGGACAAACTCCTGTGTGAGTGTTTGATAAATGTCCTTGAGCTCACCTGTCCTTCTCTACCCCCATCCTCTATCTTTCCATCAGTCTGTATGTCTATTGTCTATCGAGCTATCAATCTATCCCTCTTTAAAAATTTTTTTTCAACAGTTATTCATTTTTGAGAGTGAGAGAGACAGAGTGCGAGCAGGGGGGAGGCAGAGAGAGAGGGAGACATGGAACCCGAAGCAGGCTCCAGATTCTTAGCTGCCAGCACAGAGCCCAACGTGGGGCTTGAAGTCACGGACCGCAAGATCATGACCTGAGCTGAAATCGGATGCTTAACCGACTGAGCCACCCAGGTGCCCCTCTATCAATCTATCTCTAATCTCTCTTTATCTTTGTGCAATTCGTAGCGTTGTTATATATGTGTTTACGTAAATTTATGTAACTTACATAAATGGTATCTAGCTACAGCCTTCACTCTGCACTTGAGCTCCCTCAGCACCGGGTTTAGGTCTGTACACGCTGCGGATAAAGATCTAGCTCACTGCTTCTCACTGCAGTGGAAATGTCATGTGCCTCTGCTAGCCCTGTATTGACGCTTTCCCGGAGGACGGCGTCCAGGTTACTTGTAACTCCTCATCACCACGGACAGCGTTACAGTTACTGTTCTTGGGCATCTGCCCTACGGACCTTTGCAAAACTTTCCCTGGGATACATAATTAGGGGTGGAAATTGGGGTTAACACCTGGTTCCACTGGTGCACGAGCGTGTGCCCATCCCGTGATGTCTTTGCCAACACTTGGTAATTCTCCAGATTCGCATTTTTGATAATTGGACAACTACCCACGTTTCTCCTTCTGCGAACTGTCCTTTCTCATTCTCTACTTAGCTCCCCAGTGGGACTCCTGCCTTCACTGTTGACCTGCAGGACTTCCTTAGTATTCCAGCCATCAATCCCCTGACCGAGCTGTTCCTCACAGGGCTGACGTCCTTCCTTTGGTTATCACCAAATCCGTCCCCTTTCTCTGCACTGTTTGTGCTTTTAGGGGTCTTGTCCTTCCCTGTCTGGGTCTCACAGATACCTTCCTACTCTGTCTTCTGTTTCATTTTTCGTTTTACTTTCCACATTTGGCTCTTGAATCCATCTGGAGTCATTTTGCACATCTTCTCTATTTATTCCCTGCCTTCTCTCTCTTCTTTTTTAAATTTTTTTAAGTTTGAAAGTTCTTGCTTAACCAAAGGGTTCAACAGGTAAAATAAAAATATTTAGAAATTACTGATCTACAAAATACCCTCTCTATGAATAATAGGAAGGAAAGGAGGACTCGATATATTTTTAAGATTCTGCTGTGCTGAATTTCTGACTGTGAGGTTTGCACACAGCCACAGACATCCTTTCCGGGGCCAGACTGACGATTGACCAGGACTTCCACTAATTGGGATGACCAAGAATGGGAAAGAGCTGCACTGAACTGTAAGGGTCAGGCTTTAGGAGGAAAGAAGTTCTGGCCGTCACATGGCTCTTCTCCTCTGAATAAAGTCTTCATGGTCCCCTCCTGAGGAGGCCAACAGCCTTGTTTAAAGTGTAGAGATCTTGCAACAATGTGGGTGGAACTGAACTGGAGGGTATTATGCCAAGTGAAATCAGTCAGAGAAAGATAGATATCATATGTTCTCACTCATATGTGGAAGTTGAGAAACTTAACAGAAGACCACGGGGGAAGGGCAAGAAAAAAGATACAGAGTTACAAACAAAGAGGAAGGCAAACCATAAGAGACTTTTAAATACAGAGAAAAAACTGAGGGTTGATGGGGGTGGGGAGCTGGGGGGGGGGCGGTGGGGAAAATGGGAGATGGGCATTGAGGAGGGCACTAGTTGGGATGAGCACTGGGGGTTTTATGTAAGGGACGAGTCACGGTAATCTACTCCCGGAGCCAAGAACACACCGTATACACTGTATGTTAGCTAACTTGACGATAAAGTATATTAAAAAAAAATTTTTTTTAAATTATTGGAGTAAAAGAAAATAAAAATAGATCGTAGAGATCTTTCTGGGACCAGTTCAGAGGCATCCGGGCTATGAGCACAACTCGGAAGGCTATGCTGCTAGTCGGCTGACACTGGCTGCCATTTCCGGGGATGAAAAACGAGAGTGTGTGAGCTACCCTGTCACCTGCTTAGCTGGCTGCCCAGTCAGGTGCTGCCTGGTGCGTGATCCCCTTCTCCCTCGGGGAAGTGGACCCACTCTCTTCCTGACTGATCCCTCCCCTGCCCATCGTCCCGGCCCAAGTGTGAGCACGGCTTCTCCTGCAGACGACAGGAAATCCCAGCCACCAGGCCTCCCTGCCTACAATATGCCCCCTCCAGTCCAGCCCCCACACAGCCAGAAGGGTCTTCACGAAACACAAATCCAACTGCTCATCCGGCTGCTACCTTAGCCTCCTTCACTGTTTCCTCAGCACCTACATGAGGGGTTCTCACGCAGGGCTACGCATTAGGGTCACATAGGAAAATACTGATAATGCCGCCCCCTCCCCCACCGACTCAGAACCTCCATGATCCTACACATCATCATTTATCTTAAACTCCCCCCAGGTGAACCTCGTGTGATTCCAGGGCTGCGCACCTGTCATCTAGATGGTCAAGTGCAAATTCCCTAACAGACTGTTCAAGTCCAGTAGGGTCTAGTATATGATCGAGTCCATATATGAGCGTCCAGTCTGTCTCCTGTTCCTGGGCACTTCCAGGCCCTTTTGTAACCTGCCAGGAGCCCTGCCACCCCAGAACTGGCACCCCATGCTGCCTCCCGGGCATCTCAGGATGATCCTGTGCTCAGTCAGCAGGGGGGGGGGGGGGGGCAGGAGGCAAGGACTCAGCACCACGCCTGGCTGGCTTCTGGGTAGCCCCCGATAAGTGACCAGGTTCTGCTTCCCAAACCCACCCCCACTTCCTGCGGTCAGCCGCACAATGGCCCCCAAAGATATCCAGGCCCCGATAACCTGGGAACGTTGTCTTACATGGCCAAAGGGAATTTGCAGATATGATTAAAATTCTGAGATGGGCAGATGATCCTGGATCATCTAGGTGGACCCCACCTGCAATCGCAGTGTCCTTTTAAGAGGGACGCAGAGGCAGGTATGACACGGAAGGTGAAGCCCAAGGGACCGCTGTAGCAAGATCCTCCCCTGCTGGCTTTGCAGGTGGATGAAGGGGCCAGGAGCCAAGGGATGCAGCTGAGAAAGGCAAGGCAGCATCTCAGGGGCCTCCGGATAGAGCGTGGCCCTGCCCACAGCTTCACATTAGCCCAGTGAAACTGATCTAGACTTCTGGCTTCCAGAACTGCAGGGAAGATACTTCTCTTGCTTTAAGCCTCCTCACCCCCACTTGTGGTATTTGTTACAGTGGCCCTAAGAGACACATACACGCCTCATCCCTCACTTCTGGGGTTCCATCTTGCTGCCTGCAGCCCCCTCGGGCCCCCTCGGGCCCCCTCGGGCCCCCTCAAGGCCCACCTCCTCAAACTCATTGGCCAGCCTGCCCCTGTCATCTCTGCCACGGCCTGTTCCTGCTGTGACCGATCAAGCCTAATGCCTTCTAAGAATCCCAGGATATAATCTCACAGTGGCCCAGTGAGCAGGTCATGTGATTCCCCTCAATATGCACATGAGGAACAGAGGCCTGGAGAAACCCAGGAATCCGCCACAGGCCACACAGCTTATGGGGAGCAGAGTGGGGATTTCAGCCCAGGCCCTCTGATTATAAAAATCCTGAACCCTCAGCCGCAGTATCTATGTTTATCGAGTGCTACAAACAGAACTCCTAAAACGATCACTGTCCTCCCGGGCAGCAACAAAGGACGTATAACGTAACTGGCTGGGCCTCAGTCAGCACTGAAGAGGCACAGCCCTTGGCTGGGACTCTCGCTGGCGGGGAGCCCAGGACCACGCGGTGATGAGACAGGTCTGCCCTGCAGGCTGCACAGAACCTGGACGCGGGGAGAGCTGGATGCAGGATTTCTCTGGGTGTGCTCACCCCAATCACTGGCTTCTCCCCAAGTCATTCTACACAAAATAATGCACTTAAGGAATTTTATATGAACAGGGCCGTATTTAGAGCCCCTGGAGGCATCATGTTCAAGGCTGGCTTAGCACTTCTCGCCCTCTGGATGGGAGAGGCCGGGCAAGATTTATGACTCTCTCGGGGACGCTATACAGTGAAGTGGTTAAGGATGCACAACCCGGGAGCTGCTTCGATCCCACTTCTGCTGTTGGTGAGCTGGGCCACCCTGGCTAAGTGACTTAGCCTTTCTGTGTAGTGGTTTCTCATCTGTGAAATGGGGCCATAATGGCACTCGCCTCACGGAGCGCTTGTGGGATTGAGTGGATTACGACGTGCAAGTGCCTGGAATAGAACCAGGTGCATGGTCATCGCTCAATCAGTGTGGGCTATGTTGTCAGTCTTGGTGGTTTCCCACTGGATTAGTTTCCTGTGCCAGATGCAACAAATTACCAAAAGTTTGGTGGCTTAAAAGAACAGAAATGTGTTCTCTCATAGTTCTGGAGGCCAGAAGCCCCAAATCAGTATCACTGGGCTGAAATCATTTCCTCTGGAGGCTCTCGGGGAGAATCTGCTCCCCGTCTCCCTCAGCTCCGGGAGCCGCTGGTGCTCCTTGCTTGTGGTCACATCACTCCAATCTGCCTCTGTGGTCACGTTTCGTTCGCTTCTTCTGTGTCGAATCTCCTTCTCAAAGGCACCCCTGAGATGCCGCTGGGCCCACCCCAGGATCATCTCCCTGTCTCAAGATCCTTAACTCAGTCACTTCTAGGGAGACAGCTTTTCCATACAGGATAACATTACAGGTTCCAGGGAGTAGGATCTGGTATCTTTGGGGGCTATTACCCACCACACTTGTGTTTATAGCCCTAGCTCCCTTCTGATTCGCACCAGGGCCGGGCTGGAAACTGCCTGCCGAAACCAGGAGACTTTGCCTTGTGTCCCGAACCTGCCTGTTAACAGCTGAATGACCGAGGACAAACCACAGAGGTGGCCCAGCGCCAGCCTCTCCCCACGGGAGACGGCACTCCATAAGCTATACACGTGGGAGGGGTGAAGGGACAATCCCATGAGTATCCCCTCCCCCGCTTCTGCTTCCAGGGAACCCAGCCCACGGCAGTGTGGTATCTCGTGTTAGTCATACAGCAAACCTGTGGACTATCACAAATCTGAGACCTGAGGAGGGAGGGGATCTAAGGGATGGGCTGTTACGAGGGCTTGACACAGGGTCACGGTTTTAGGGTTCTTTGTGGCTTGACTACAAGGCACCTCCACTTTTGTCACCCCCACCACGTGAGCCAGGTCTGTGGCAGGTGAGTGGGAGTTCCCACGGCCGATGCCAGGGTGAGGGGGACGCTCGTTACTGATGGGTGGCCACCCCCAGCATAGGCAACCCCGCTGCCCAAGGAAGAGGGGAGTCTATCCATCAAGGCTGGAGGCAGCAGTGTGGCAAGGCTATGTCCACAGTTCTTATGCCAGACATACAGCTCAGCATTTAACCTGGAGTCAAGTCCTCATTTATATCTGGACCCCAAAGTTTGAACTTGGTATCTAGGGTCTCTTGTGATCGGGGTCAAACATTCCTGCCCAGCCCTTCTCCAATAACACCCCTTCTATATCCCCTGATACCCCCCGCTTCAGCTCCTTAGGACCACTTGGTACCTCAGAACACAGGACTTGTTTCCACGGCTCTGAGCCTCGGCTCCTGCCGTGGACTCTGCCTGGAAGGCCCTTCTCCTCTGCCACCACGGATCTAACTGCCACTTACGCTCCAAAGCTGAGCTCATGCCCCTCCTGTGAGACGCCTCCCCGGGCAGACTCCTGCCGTTGGAATGACCGCCCCCCTCGTGAGAGCCGCTGCAAGTTTGTGCACTCTGTGGGCACGGGCTCCGCTCTGCCTGGTGGGACCACCCCCGGGTCCACATCTGCCTCCTCTCCCACAGCCGACAGCCACCCCAGCTTAGAGCCCCCAGCGGCCGTGCAGGTCTTATCGGTGTGTCCCCACACCCCACCAGCGCTTGGCATTGTTGTAGGTACTCGGCAAGGGTTTGAGGAATGAATGAGTGAGTGAATGAATGAGTGAATGAACATGTGCATTTTGAAATCTAAATGGTTTTTGGTGGGGTGACCCAGAGGGGCTAGACAGGGTTAGGTGTGAACGTTGGCCCTACTCTTTCATACACACCCAGTGTGTCTTGTGCCCTCGGGTGACACATGTCACCTCCCACTCAGCCATCGTTTGGTCACGGCCAGGCCTTGTGCCATGTGTCTCGATACAACACAGCTTAGTGTCTGGCCTGCAGCCACTGGTCGCCTTGTTCTGGAAAGACACAGACGTCCACACACCCATGGACCTGCCATCTTGGCCAGTACAAGGGGATAATGGTGTCACTCTCCTCCAGGGACCCTGAGAGCCCTGTTTCCAGACGGCTCCAAGTGAAGGTCTGGCGACTGCCTGGCAGAGATGTGGTAATGGCCCTGGCGTGTTCACTGAGGGCTCCCTTCCTTCCCTGTCACCCCTCAATTCCTCCTTCACGCAGTCCCTGGTAGCTCGCATAGCCCGTCAGCTTTTCACGACCCTGCCGCACTGACCCAGCGGGCTGCTGCAGAGATGGCTCTCTTCCTTGGCTCCCCCAGACCGCCTACCCATGTCCCTTGTGTGGCTGTGGACATTGCCAGGCAAGGTCAAGGTCAGGTGGTCTCTGATGTGGGAGCCACACATCTCTCCAGCTCTAGCCCCAAAATGCCAAAGGCAATGACAAGATCTGAGCCCAACACCTCTCAGGGAACGGGTCAGAGACCTGCCTGCTGGGTCCTCCCCAGCCACTCGTCTTTCTGTGAAGCCCTCCCCTCCCCAACTCCTTTTTGCCTTGCCCCAAACCCTGAAACCTCAGCCGGTAAGGAATGGTGCCCGCAACTCTCCTGTGACTCCTGTGCCCTTGACACGTTTGAGAGGAGACTGCTGCTCTGGATATTCTAAGACAGACATGCAGACTTGTGTCATTTCTGCGGGTGGGGGGGGGGGCGGCGCTCAGCTCTGTGGGCGGGTGGCATCCTTCTTAGCCCTAAGTCCTTACCTGGGCCCTGGCCTTATGCCCCTGCTCTGGGCTGGGCTCTGAGTGGCCCTCGGGCTGACTTGCTCTGCGAAATGTGGCGCACGAGATCATACCGGTAGTGTGAACGGATGCATTTTTAATCACGGTGACAGCACGCTCGGGGACTCCTCCGGAGGAGGAGGGGATCCTCTAACCACTGAGAGTCCTGGCTTATTTTGCCCTCAGACGCTCTAGTCCATCACACAGGGTGACCCAGGATGAGCTCTGGCCCCAGAAACCTCTCAGGCTCCCGGGCGCCCAGCTGGAAGCGAGCCAGTTAGAATGAACGTGATCCCCTAAATTAGTGGTCAAGGCTATCAAAAACTGGGTTACGGTGAATGGAGTTTGACACACACCAAAGCCCTGTGGGCAGAGGAAGGGCACGTGGGGGTGACATCCATGGGTGGGACCATGTTCTTCCTCCCATTGGTACAGGACCTTCAAGTGTCCTGAGCCTGCTGAGTCTGACTTTCCTCCTCCAAGGGTGGGCAACGGCCGTCATTATGGAAGGACTGATTTCTGGCTCTTCCCCTCTGGACACGAGGCACTTTGCATTTCCCCTGGGGAGAACCGTGTGACTGAGGCTTTCACTCAAGGGCATTTGCGTGGTGGCAGCCCGTGTCACTGCCAGGCGAGGCCTTAGCGGACAGGTGTGAGACCCGTCACCTGCAGGGGCTGTTGCTGCAGAGGGCAGAAGCCTGAGTCGGGAAGTTCTGGGGCAGGATCTCCAGTCCCCCCGGCTCCCCCAACGAACACCTAGCATGAACGAGACACGGTCCTGGGTGCTTTAAAGCCCCTGAGACTTGGGCACCGTTTCTTCCTGCAGCAAACCCAAACCATCCTGGCCGACACGTGGGGGCAATGAGACCTAGCGTGCCATGGCGTGACTGCGCACGTGACCTGCTCTGTCGTGGTCGCTGTCCTCTCCTGCACCCCTTCCCTGACAAAAGTCACCCAGCTGAGTAGGCCGAACCAGCAGGTGCTTCAGGAACCTGGCACAAGCCTGGCCCATACACACCGAGTCCCCGGCAGCGTCTCGAGGGACAGGCAGCACTATGTCTCTGCTGGAAGAAGCTGTGGACGGGTTATGATTCGCCAGACGAGTGACATGAAATAAAGGTCAGATGGATCCGATCAGCTGGAGACCCCTCTGAGGTGCGTGCCTGCGTGTGCACGTGTGTGCGTGTGCGCATGTGCATATTTAAACGTAAATTAACTCCTCGGGCCCAGCTCGAACGCACTTGTAGGAAGGAATCCCCTGCCGTATAACCAAGGGCTCCTTCGTCCCCTTGTCTCACAGGCGAGGACGAGGGACTGGGCTCAAGTCCTGCTCTGTCATTTCCCAGGGGAGGACCTTGGGGAGTGGCCGCATCTCCCCGAGCTCCGGTCCACTGGTCCGCACGAGGGAGACACGAAGGCACGACCTCCCGGCACTGACAGGGGTTGACTGGGGCCTGGCACCCAGCAAGTGCTCCGCAAACACCGGTGTTCCAGAAGCGCCTCTGTGCTGTTCGCTCACGAACCGTGGCGGGAAAATGAGGGGTCGTGTTTGGGGTTGGGGGGCTTTCACCGGCCCCAACCCCAAACTGCTCAGAAGACAGTGGCCTACTTCCCAGGCACAGAAAGCTTAGGGGTGGTAAGAGGCCCCGGGACAGAGGGGCCAGGTTGGGTGGTGACTGCAGGACCTCGGGCTGACTGCGTCTGTTCCCTGAGCCTCAGCCTGTCGGCAGTGAGGTGGATAAGACACGAAACCCCAGCTCAGGGCTGTACGAGTGGGCACAGAAGAAGCCGTGTGCAGGGGACCTGTAACCACGGAAGCAGGTGTAACCATCATGCGGTCCTGTGGCCAGGCCTGTTGACCCGGGGCTGTCGAGCTGACAGCAGGGCCTCTGGGATGTGCTGGGCTTGGTGCTAGTCAATTAATAAGCAAAGCATTAACCCCAGGGGAGGGGGTGAGGGTTGAAATGGTCCCTGAGAATGGACGGTGGTTCTTCCTCAGGGACATCTGATGGATTCTCACCTTCACTGATGGTATCACTTCTGTCATGGGCAGCAGGGAGCCCTGGAGGCATTAGAGCAGAGGAGCTGGACCCTCTTTGGCATGTAGCCGGGCCCCTGACTCTGGGCAGAACACCTGTAAAGTCCTCGTCTTTTGTGCTCCTGCCCCCAGAGAACTCTCTGATCTCATCTCCTGCCTCTGCCATTATCGTTACTCACTCGGTTCCAGCTACACTGGCCTCTTTGCTGTTCCCTACACAGGCCAAGCATGGCCCTGCCTCAGGACCCTTGCACTAGCTGTTTCTCTGCCTAGACCTCTCCATTCCCGGGCTGCTTCACTTCACTCAGGTCTCTGCCCAGGTGTCACCTCCCTTGAGGTGTCGCCTCTAAAATACGAGGTGTCACTGTCATGTGTAAAATAGCACATCTGTTTCTGCTGCTTCCCTTTCTGGCTCCAGGACCAACAAGCACAAGTTTTTGTGCCCACTGTATCCCCATCGCCTGAAACAGTGCCTGGTACAGAGTAGGGACTCAATAAATACGTGCTGAATAAACGAGCGAGTTGACCCACACAGAAAGAGCTTGTATCCATTTCCCGAGTTAGCATTTCCCTGTCCGTCACGGTCACCCTCGGGACGGTGACCCCGTCAGCTTGGTTACGATGCCAATGAGGATGCCAGACGCATGGCACGTTGCAGCGTGCACTGGCACTGTTACCCAGACCTCGTCTAGCACCGTGACAAGCACATGCACAAAGGCAGGTCTGGGATTCTACCCTAGGCTTCCCTGCAGACCCTCAGCGACGGGAAGGCCACTCCCTCTGAGGCAGCCCTTGGCATCCTGGGCAGCTCCTGGAAGGTGCAGGAAGGAGAAAGCGAATTAAGGGTTTGAGCCGAGGCGCACTTCTGCCGTCCTTAGGCCAAGAGCGTGAGTTTCCCAGTTGTGACGGACCCGGCCTCTGCTCTGTGGATCAGCCCTCAGGGTGCCGAGTCAGAGGGCATCCCATGGGCAAGAGGCCCCTCGGTGGTCATACCTGAATGAACGGGAAGAGGAGCCCCACGGCGAAGTTGGAGAGCCAGTTGACGGTGCCCGCGATGATGAAAGCAGCCGGCCGCTGGGGCTGCTGGAAGAACTCGCCGGTCAGGATGAACGGGATGCCCCCTGTGGTGGCAGAGCAAGGGCGCGCGATTAATCGATTAATCACCACGACAAGGTGACAAGGTCGTGCTGCCGGCCTCCATCTCCATATGGCAGGGCGGCACCCTTTCCGGAAGAGCCATAAGAGCCGGCCCTGCCCGGGTGAGGGACAGCTTCGGGAATGCGTGCTGGAGTCAGCCCCTAACTCCTCAAAGTGTACGAACCGCCTCTCTGACCTGGCGCATCCCAGTGAGAGGCGACTGATCCTGTTGGCTCTCCCAACGCCTTCTGAATCAAGCTGTAACCCGCCACAAAATGACTACAATAGATGCCAACTTGATTTCCAAGGCAAGAGACATTCACTGGCATATTGTGTCAGGCAGGTCCTGGCTCCCATATTCCCTGGGAGAGAAACCTGAAGCCCAGAGAGCTTACTTGACTTCCTCAAGGTCACCCAGCTCCAGCGTAGCAGGGCCAGAACTGAGGCTTGGGACTCGACCTCCACAGGTCGGCACTGCCCCCGTTGATCCTTGCCTGATGGGGTGGAAACCCTCACTCAACCGGCGAGCCATTCGTCTTCCTGATCTCCCCTGTGACCGGATGGGTGGTGGGTCCCAGTCCCAGAGTCGCCCCGGCAGCGGGACGTCACTCAGCAGAAACATCACTGCCATTGACGGAGGACAGTTGTTTATCTGGAGGACTGTAATGTGCAGTTGCACGACGTTTGTCACCCCTCACCTCCTGGATGCCCGGAGCTCCCCACAGGGGCTTGCACCCATTTCCAAATGTCCTCGGGGTGCCACACGTAGCTGAGAATCCCCAAGGTCTGCACCGTACTCTCCCTGAACTCGGTGAGATCCAGGATTGGGCCCTGTGCCCAGACCCAGGACCTGGGGCTCAGCATGGCCACTGGGGTCCTGTTTGCACCACCCCCCAAATGCAATCCCCACTGTGCCCATCGGATCTACATGCCGGCGTTGTACAGACAAGGGTAGTGGAAGGGGAATGCCAGACTCTAGGAAGACACTTAAGGGTTCCATGGTTGTTGACCGTGCTGGGGCTGGTCCTACAGTGGTGGACGACAGGAGCAATGTCCTGCCCCCTTGGGATTCATTCCCTCTTCTGGAAGGGGGGAGAAATGACTTGTCTATGAAAAAGAAGTGAACGAATGAATAAGTAATTACAACATGCGCTAAGCATGGAGGGAACACACTCAGCACTGGAGGGAGCCGGTGTTCGTAGTGGTCAAGGAGGGCTCTCTGGGAGGTGATGGGTCAGATGTGACTTGAAGGAGGAGACACAGCTTGCTAAGATCTGGGGAAGACTGCCAGGCAGAGGGACGGGAGGGTGAAAGGGATTGGGTCAAGGTCTAGAGCAGAGGCCACTCTGTTGAGCGAGGGGAGAGAGGGATGGTATTAAGCGGGAAAGGGAAGCAGGACCAATTAAGCAGCCTCTTGTAGATCAAGGAGAGGGTCTGCTACTGAAGAAAAACAATGCGGGGTTTTGAGTAGGGGCTGATGTGATCCGCCTGCATTTTGTAGGGACCACAGCTGTTTAGAGAGGGGACCGGAGGGTGGAGTAGTGGCTGCAGGAGGCTGCTGGCCAGGGCAGGAGGAGGCCATGGTTGTCTAGAGGGCTTGCATGGTGCCAGTGGGGATGGAAGGAAGGGGCAGAATTCAGAGACTCCACCCCATGGAGGCCAAGCTTTCACTGTGAGCGTTACAGACAACATATACTGATCCAGTTCAACCAAGAAACCCAAGGTCACAGGGGTCACGGGATGACTCAAGCCTGTCCCTTCAGAGTGTTCACTGTTATAACCCCTCTATTCTGCCAGCAAGCCTTGGACTGCAGCACATCAAAATGACTCAGAATGGACCAGCCCCTCATCCCCCATTAGACTATGAGCCCTCCAGGGCAGACAGTGTCCCCATCTGCCTGGCATCTTGGGCAGAGAGTAGATATGTGACCGATATTTACGTACTTGTATTAGACACTCAAAATTTGGTTTTGAAAAGATCTGATATATTGTTTACTACAAAGAAAGGAGACTTTCCATATCTTAAAGGTATCTATCAAAATGTGCAAGAACAACCGTGACGCATTGAAACGTGCGAAAACCAGCCTTTAGGTCTTCGCAAGCACGGTATTGCCTTGTTGAGAGTCTGTCGCACACCCGTTGTTCCCGCGGCTACCACCACTGTGAGCCGTGCAGCACACCCTCGGGGGTCAGTTCACAGCTACTGTGAAGCCTGGACAGGGCTGAAGGCTGGTGTGCCACCTGCCCGGACTTCCCTGGGTGTGGTTTGGAAGAACCTGTCGGTAGCTCCATTAACATTCCTTATCCTGGTACATCAGCTTACGGTGGAGCAGAGAATGTGGATACACCTGCCTCCCCGCATGTCTCTGATGTCTCTGTGTCTCTTTAGGGCTGGGCCACGACTTGTTTGCTGGTGGTGGCCCTCGCTCCTGGCACAGCACTTAGGATATGGATACTAGGGACTCAGTAAACGTCTGCAGGACCCACAAGGAATGAGCAAGACACTGTGAGGTTCACAGCACATCTACATTGGGTCTCCTCTCTCCTCCCTTCAGGCCACCTCTGAGGGCAAATACAAGACACAATAAGAATTCTGTACAGCCTGTTTTGCTGATTGGTTTTCATTTCCATGATCCCCCTTGAACCTAACAACCAGGTGGTAAAGCACAGTGGGCTAGGGCTTGGCCTCTGGTGTCAGTAAGGACAGGTTTAAATGCAGCTCTACCGCATCTCTTTAGAATTAAGGCTTCTCTCCTGCACAGTGATGACAGTAGGAACTTACCACGGGGGTATTTGTGAGGATTAAATGACCAGCAAGCACTTAGTATTACGTAGGGCACATGAGAGGCACTCAGTAAGTGTTAGCTTCTATAATTAACATGGTAAGTGTTAGCTTTTTCTTATTATAGAAAGAATTATTTCCCTTCATTTTGTCATGAGCTAGCTGACGTTCAGAAAACTCGAGTGACATGCCCAAGGACTCTTAGCCAAGAGTGATGGTGACAAAATGAAGATGCTGGTGGTGATGATTATAAAAAGGACAATGGTGCTGCTGCGGCTGCTGCTGGGGGTGACAGTAAGTGGCACATATTGTAAAAAGCACTTGACATACGTTATTTCATTTAATTGCCACTAGTACGTGGCAGCTGTTACTACCATTTTTCCCACTTAATGTATAAAGAAACAGAGGCATAAGAAAGTTAACTGATTCCCTCAAATCATACCACCAGTGGGACTCGAACTCAAGGCTGGGTAACCGCCAGTTTGAGTCTTAATGACTCCATTGTGACGCAAGCAAGACTAAAGACGTTTACAATTTTTAAAATATGGGAAAGGAACGAAGAGTATTCATGGTTTTATCTGAGTGCCCTATCAACTTCTGGAATTCATTTTTCTCTTTTGTCTGAAGGCAATGTTAGCCTGGTTCCCTGAGAGCCTCTCACTGTTTCTTTAAATCCAAAGTAAAGTGAGAAAGAATGGGGTGTGATATGGAAAGAGTGGATTTCTGGTAGGTCCTTTATTTTTCTGTTGTTTTTCAAAATGAAAATTGTGTTGTTATATTTTTCTGATTATCATGAGTAATATGTACCCATTTTTAACAATTAAAGAAAGCATACAATGTAGAAAAGCATGAAAGGAAACAAGTCATCCCTAGACCTTCCATCCAGAGATGATATCCACTTGTGTTTTGGTATTTGGCACAGACATTGGATGTTGCTATAGAGAAGCCCAGAGCTAGTCCAATACTTATCCTTTAGGCAATTGGCTTTCTCCTGAAGAAATCCTTTCTTATGCTTCTAGTTATTAACTGAACTGTTTACTAACTGTGATGTGTCTGGGGTTGGTCTCCCCATAACAGTCTTTCTTAGAACACAGTGACTCCGTCTCAACTACAGATCCACTCTTCATTTACTTCCTATCTTAGATTTGAAAGCCTCTTCTGTTCTACCTGTTGGACTCTCTACTCCACAGACAGTGATTATCTGTATGTTGGATTAATTTTCTCCCTCTTCCATGTCTGTTGTCTCCTGAATGACTTTATTATCTCGTGTCTAAACAGATTTTGCATGCTTCAGGCAATCTCTCCCTTGTTTCTCTTCTTCATCTCTTCTCTTTTCTTCCTTCTTCTGGTCCCATGTTGGTGCATTCCCCGTGCCACTGCCTTTTGTCCTGCCATAGTAGAATGAATTGTTCCATCCAGATTGCCATCCGCCCTGATCAACACCTTTTCTGATCTTCTTCCACGATGTCTTTTCTTTCAAATCACAATTGGGGGTGTGAGTCCTGTCTTTTAGTAACTTTTCCATAAATGGAGGCCAACATCAGGGCTGGGGAGCAGAGCAAACTTGGAGCATCTGGGCTCTGCTCTGGCCTCTGAGATTTTAAGTGACACGCACCAGAATCCATTCCAGGAGGTCAGGGGTACACCCAGCTTTTGTGGGCTTCAACTGGTCTCCTCAAATTAGAATAGGCTTGAAAAATGAGAAGTCTTTTGGGGAGGACTGCTGCGGGGGAAAGTATCTTCCCCAGGACTGCTGACTCATCTCCTCACTCCAGTTCCCCCCCCAATCAAGGATGTTAGTGAGAGTTCTTAGGGGGTATTGAATCCCCTTCCCTGGTCAGTGCTGTTTCGGAAGGGTGGAGACAGAATGTCCTATGCTAGAATATCCTTCCCTGGCTGCCAATTTTCACAGCGTATGGTATGTTTCCTTCTTGGCTTGCTGCTGGCCGTATTTTTTTTTTCCGTATCAAAGTTAAGGTTTGTTTTTGTTTTTTAACAACTTTTTTAAAGTTCATTTTGTTAGGTATTTGTGGGAGGAAGATCTGTCAGAAGGCTGTACATGACCATATTTACCTAAAATCCCTTGGTAACTCGTTTTGTAAAGTTAAGGTATTGGTGTTTCTTGTGGTAGGTGTGCGGTTGGCACTCATTTTAAAATAACGTGCTTCAGAATTAAAGGGCAGTTGGAAACAATCCCTTCTGGCACAGGCTTTTGACAAGGGGGTGCCTTCTTCCAAAATCTCTGGTCGGGGCCCTTTACTTTGTGGATCTTGTTGTTTACAAAAAGATTTTAGATGCCATATCTCACTGGATCTTTCTTCACAACCCAACTATGAGTTGTGAATTATCGCTGCAGATTAGGAAACTGAGGCTCTAGAAGACGAAGGGCTAATGTTACTGGTCCCACTTGTAAATGAAAGATGTGGAGACCGCTTTTAGGCAACAGGCTTGAGCAATGGCCCCCAATGACCCCCTGGGCTGAATGCAAACAGGTGAATTAAGTGACCCACCCTCAACCAGCCATAAGCCCCAACTGACCATCGGGCTACTTGTAACCGGGCACAGTTACCGAAAAAGGAAAATTCCATATGTTCTCATACCTCCTCACTCCCTCCAATACTATAGCCCTTCGTCACCCCTCATGCCAGACAGTTTCTCCTTTGCTGTCCTGCTCACTGCCCCCCTTGCAGTGACTGTATTCGATAAACTTCTATGTCCTTTGTTCTGCTTTGGGTGAATTCTTTCACTTCCTCCTGCTGCCGGCCTCCACCTGACTGGGCCACTCCAATCACCCCTGATTGCACCCACAAAAGAGGATGCAAAGTTAGATTTTCGGACTCAAAATCCTGCCTTCTTTGGACTGCACCTCTCAGCTCAAACGGATAAAAGATGACAGTGGATTCATGCTGCTGTTTCCACTCTGTATCCAGCGTGCCTCGCACGGAGTTCTCTTCACGTCACAGGACCCATACCTACTGCCTAGGGGTATGGTGCAGCTTAAACTTCGTAAATTGTGTTTACATCTTTTGGCCGACATTCCTTGTTATCTTATTTGGTTCCTACTTGTTATTTTATCTGGCTATGCTATTCTGGATTCGCCGGAAGCAGACCCTGACATGGGTTTTGTGTGTGAGTTGTTTCTAGAAAATGCCGGTAAGGGTGTGGGTAACTGAAGGAAGTGTATAGAGGGTGTGTTATCAGCAAGTCACTGTGGCCCACTCTGTGGGCCACCAGAACTTAATCCAGTTGGGGCCTCTCGGGAAACTGTGTGGAAAACACATCTCGGAATGAAGACAGCAACAGTCCCTACCTCTTGGCATTGTTTTGAGGACCAAATGGAACGTGCTTAGCAATGTGTGCCTGCAGTATTCCAGAAGACTGCTCTATCATTTCTGCTTGTGGCTTCCCCCCACGCAGCCATTAGTCCCTTCCCCCTCCTCTTCTATTTTCTAGCTCTTGCCAGGCACCTGGGTAAAATGTCAAATTTTATTTCATTTTTGTATAAAAGAAAGAAAGGGCAACTGTCCAAACTATTCTATAATTCATATTATTACATTCTTTGAATGGAGCCACTATCATCAACTTGAAAAGCCCTTTAATAAGGGCTTTTAAATCTCCTTAATAGTCTCCACAGGTGTGCCCCATGCCACTTAATCCTTTAAACACATTTTCTCCTTAAGTAGGAGTTTTAAAAATACCTTTAAAGTTTTTTTTTAACTTAAGGGGCGCCTGGGTGGCTCAGTCGGCTAAGCATCCAACTTCGGCTCAGGTCACGATCTCACGGTTCGTGAGTTTGAGCCCCTGCATCAGGCCCTCTGCTGTCAGCACGGAGCCTGCTTCGGATCCTGTGTGCCCCCCTCTCTCTTCCCCTCCCCCGCTTGTGCTCTCTGACTCTCTCAAAATAAACAAACTTTAAGAACAAATTTTTTTTAATTTAATATAATTTTGAAAATTCTTCACGGATATTTTGCTGTGCTTATTTCATTAGACTTTACCTTTTTTGTCTGCTCATCTGTCCATTTTCATCCAACATTTACATTCTAAGTCCTGTGCTGGGCATTTTTAGGATCTACTAATCTATGTGATGAGTCCACATAACTACGTTAGGAGGGGGGTATTCTAATACCCATTTGAAAGATGAGGAAATCGAGGCACAGAGCAGCAAAATGGCTTGCTGAAGGCCACACAAGCTGTCACCAAGAGCTTCTGATTCAGATAAAAGATCCTCCCCCCTGCCCATTCTCTAGGAGACACTGGAGAAAGGGCAAAGGCACTATTTCCCAAACAGCTTTGTTTTGTGACAAAAATCAGGCCATCAGCCATCAGCACACCTGCAGCTTGCAGGGAGCTGGCACCAGCATGCCCTTGGTGCAGGAAGGGGGGCAGCGCGAGGGGGTGCTGTCTGCTCGGGAAGCCCCTCGCCTTGAAGGGTGCCTGTTTCGCCAAACGGGGAGAAGGCAGGTCTGTCCCCTCAGAGGGGGTGTCCACCTCTTCAGGCATGTGCTTCCCAGGTAGGGAAGGACGGGACATGTGGCAGGTGCAGCCCAGGAATCCCTGGCAGAGGCTCGTCCCATCCTGACTCTCAGTGGGCACTTCTGGCTCCATGGCCAATAAGGCTTTGGTCCTACTGCAAGCCTTGGTGTCCCCACCTGTAATCTGGGCACTTGATGAGCTCTTCAGAATCTCAGTAAAGCCACCTATGGCACGTGCTTGGCACACGGTCCGTTATCACCTTGATGAGGCAGCCACCCTGGTGGCCAGGGGCACTGGCCTTGGAGTCAGATAAACAGCTTCACTTACACCCTGTGTGACCACAGACAAGTCGTATCGATGGCTCTCAATTTTCTCATCTATAAAATGAGGACAGTTCCTACCTCTTAGCATTGTTTTGGGGGCCAAATGAGAGTGCTTCAGCACTGTGTGCAACACGTTGCAAAGGCTGCCCCGTAACAACTGGTACAGATATCCTTCTTCCCACGACGCAATCACTTAAATGCTTGTTGAGTATCGGCCACGTGCCAGGGACGGTGCTCGGACATCGGTGGTGAGCAAGGAGCAGGCTCAGCTTCTCCCAGGGCTTCTAGCATCTGGGAATCCACTGAGACAAAATAGCCAGACCGACCACAAGATTAACTTTCTCCTGGCCCCCATCTCTCCTGGGCAATTACAGCAATGGCGAGAGTTAATGGATCAAGAACTTCCTACGTGCCAGGTTCTTGAAAAGTCTGCCCTCTGCAGGACGGAGGCATTGCTAAGATCCCTTAGAAGGGATCCCTTAGAAGGAAGACAGCATCAGACATTGTTGGTCTTGGATTAAAAAAAGAACTACAAATGGGGGCGCCGGGGGGGCTCAGTCGGTTGAGCGTCCGACTTTGGCTCAGGTCATGACCTTGCGGTCTGTGAGTTCGAGCCCTGCGTCGGGCTCTGTGCTGACGGCTCGCAGCCTGGAGCCTGCTTCGGAGTCTGTGTCTCCCTCTCTCTCTGCCCCTCCCCCACTCACGCTCTGTCTCTCCTTCAAAAATAAATAAACATTAAGAAAATTTTTGAAAAAAAAAAAAAAAAAAGAATTACAAGTCATCAGGAGTCATTGCTCTGAACCAAAGGAGCAAAAGCCATTCCTTTTGTATCCAGAGATGCTGCAAAGTCAGGCTTCCACTGTCCAGCCCCATCCCTGCCTTCCACGTGGGGAGACTGAGGCCGGAGACGGGAAGTGAGACTCCCTGTCTCAGACTTTCCAACTACCTGTCTGCTGTGTGCACGTCCTTCATGGCAATTTCTAGCTCCTGCCATGCTCAGATTGTGCCCACTGCTGGAAATGCCCCCGGCAGTGGAGGGACTTCGGGGCACCCAGGATATATGGGCAATTTACTCAGCACAGGCTTGGCCCTCAGTATGGGATATGTAAGCAATGGCACCTGTCTTGCCTCCCTCCCAGCCTAACTACCTGCCCAGGCAGGTAACCAGCAAAGGTCCTGACCAAGGCTGTGGTCTCGCCCACATGAAGCATGTCTTCTAAAGAAATTAAAGGGAGGCTGCTCTAGGAGGGGGAAGGAGACTCGAGTGTGTGTCTAGTTACAGAGAAGGAGGAGGTCCCTTTGCCACCACCCGTGACTTCCATGGATGGTATCCTTCGTGATCTTTTGACTTCTTTATGCTTTTGCTTATCATACTCTTCGGAGGTAGGCTGCGTGTTTCTTTTGCTCACTGGTGCTTTCCCCATAGCAAATTGTATCCCTTAATAGATGGTTGTTGAATGGGTGAGTGGATGAATAAATAGGAAATAATGGCCATTAAGCAAGTCTTTCAAGGGAGAGTGGAAATTCATGATGTGGTCAAGGAACCGGTGGGATGCAGAGCACAAGAGTGGTTTAGAGGGTGTCTGTTTGGTGACTGCAGAGGCATCCTTGGCACAGGACTATACAGAGCTGGTGGATCCCAGGTGTCTGCAGGAGGTTTTAGCAGGAGGCAGGCAGATCAGACTGCTCTGGAAAGTGGTCCCTGATGCAGAGTGGAGCTGGGGTTGCAGAGGGAGAGTGCAGGTAGACAGGGACGCTGGTTAGGAGACGGCTGCTCAGAATGTGAGAAAACATTGGGAAAATGTTTGTGATAAAGGCCTTGGTGCCTCTCAGTCTCATTAACAGCCACCCTCTGTGATTCTATCTTGCATTTGCATGAGATCAATCATGCGACTTCGTTAAATTCATTCCCGAACACTCCGCTCCGCTGAAACATAAATTGAGTCCCCTCTTGACTTCCAATTAGCATGCTTTGACAAAGACTTTATTCTAGTAGAATTTCTTTAATCTGGACTTTTAAGTCAAATTCTCAGGTTTGAACATCCACGTGGGAGTTTCCGGGGGAGAGGACGTTTTTGAAGAGTCTTGGGAGCAAATGGGCCATGTAACGCCAAACTGACTCTGCTAATTCTAACTAAAAATGAGGCGCTGCCACATCCTAATAGGTGAGGACAGCTGACGAGCAGGTCAGAAAACACAAGTAAAGTCTATCAGGATAAGCCCACGTTGAGGGGTTCTGGAGGGTAGGTTAACCACACCCTGATGGTCTGTTACTCAGTGTGGTCAGGCGTCTACGTTCCAATGAAGACAGAGGTCAGAGGGCTTGGTGGTAGTTCTTCCGGGCACGCCTTCCCGTTCTTCCTCGTTTGTGTGGGCACTAGGGGGTGTCGAAACAGACAAGCATGGGGGCCTGGATAAGGGGTGCTGCAGGTATAAGGCAGCCTGGAATAAGGTCCAGGACCCTGGGGACACCTGTAACTGGAGACCAGCACACCCTCAGCCTGGGTCTTGGTTTTCCCAGCTACAGAATGGATTGGTTTGTTCATTCTTACAGTGGACACAAGTTACTGAGTTCCTGCTGTAAGCTGGGGCCGTGCTGGGTACCGGGTCTACAGCCCTGAAGGAGCCACGGCGCCTGGGCTACACGGATCTAAAATCCTGTGGGTGCACGGTGTTTTCTGGCTCAAGACCCTAGAATGCCCAAACAGATGCTTTCTGCATCTCAGTGCTGGCCCCCCTCCCCCGCCTGCCCGCATCACCAGCCAGGGGCTTTGTCTGCCTTTCCGTGAGCCTGAGTTCAAGGGCTGGAGAGTTAACACCTCTTCCTTCCCCAGGACTGACTGCAGGGACTCTCTGTAAATACTTCTTTGGGGTCGGGGTGACTTGGGGGCATCTAATGGGCAGGAGGTGGTCTTTATGGGCAGCTCAGTATGCTAGCCGTGCTGAGATCAAGAGAGAAAGAGAAGAAGGTTTCCAACAACTTTTGCTACATGCTGTGAATTTAAACTGCTTCTTTTTGGACATGGGGCTGGGACTGACACCTCTAGGAATGTGACTGTGGGCTGGGCTATGGCGGGTGGGGTGGCTGGCTGGGCATTTTCAGGCTTATCATGAATTCTCCTTTGCCTTTTCCTGGATCGTCCTTCTAGAAGTCCCCGAGGACGTGCTGTCATGCCCACTTTACTGACGGGTGGGGAGAACACATGATTTGCTTTTCAAACCAAGACATTTTCAGAGTCCGTGGGTGCCACTGAGAATCACCTCGGACATCAGGTATAATCTGAACTGACTACTGATGAGAGAATGGGGGCTCAAGGTAAAAACTCTCAGCTAAGGTCCCCCAGCTGGTAAGGCAGTGGCAGAAGATGGGATTCGAACCCAGATCTACTGGACTTTCCATGAAATCGTCAGGCAAGGCAAACATCTTACATGACATCACAGCCACCTGTGCTAAGCATGAACAGTGTGACTGTCTATGCAGTTACAGTGAGTAATTCTAACGTGCCTAAGACTCTTTCTAGGTAGGTAACATTATTCCCAATTTCCAGACGAGGAAACCGAGACATGGAAAGGTGAGGTGACCGCCCAAGTCATTCACCTGATACACAGCAGACAGGATTTGACGCCTGGTCTTCCAGCCATGCCAGCTCTGAGGCTGAGTAAGGGAGAGCAGAGAAGGAAGCCCACATTCAGATGATGAAAACAGGGGACCCAGACAACGGAACATGTGACATGCGGCCAAGTTTACAGACTATGCGCGTGCAACCTCATTGGGCCCTGCAGCTTTTTCTGAATTTTCTTGGGAGTCTCTCTGAGCAGTGCGGGGAGCTTATCTTTCTTTCCCAGGTGCCTTCCTCAGCTCCGCACTCAGCTCAGCTCAGCTCCTGAGGCCGTGGCAGGCGCTCATGCCGAGCTAAAAGCTCCCAGGGACCCAGTGGCCCCAGCCACATTTCCTGGAGCCTGGCTCCGCTCAGCCCGGCTCCTGAGGGTTACCTGCCTGCGAGCCGAGCCAGGCTGCAACTCCCGCTGGCCCTTTTCCACAGCCTGGGTTCCTCCCTCCACCTCAAGTGCCAGCCTTTTTGAGAAAAGGCCAAAGCCGCTGAGACAGAGGAGAAGCAGGAGAGGGCCTGCAGCTGTCCACGAGGCTGGCCTGACCCTGGTGGTCTCCTCCATGGGGAGCCTCCTTCCTCCTCCTCCCACCCCTGTCTGCCCGGAACACTCCTTCTTACCTTTTCAGCTTCACTGCTTGTCACTACCTGTCCCCTGCCTGCCAGGCTGCTGGCACCTTCTTCTCTGCGCCCACGGGCCCTGCACACCGAGAGATGCCCCTGTCAAGAGGCCCAGACAAGGTGCTTGGGGAGGGCGTGTGCAGTGAAGGGGGATCATGCGTGAACTATCACGTGAACAATTGAAGGGGAGAATCTAGAAACGAGTGTGTGACAGAGCTAACAGACAAAGAAGAACTAAAACTCGGTGTTTCAGGGGCAGGACTGGCTTAGAGCCTGCCTCTTGAGGAATCATGTTGTCCCTTCTTGGGCCATGCCTTTCCAGCTGGGGCTGGACTCCAGGTCAACCCGGCTCCTTTCCATGAAATCCTATCAATAAGCTTCCTTGTATCCCTCAAGTGACAGGGAGCTCACTCCTTTGAGAAGTAAAGCACTTGAATCTGAGTCTGACCCCAGCTGAGACCTCACAGAGAAGTGAGGTTCCCTTTTCTGGAGCTTCTCTGAGGCTGGCAGGTGCACCACGGAAACTCCAAGCATACCAAAGCTTCCAAGATCTACGTGGGAGACCTGAAACCATGCAATTCCTAGAGCAGAACACAGGCGGTAATTTCTCTGACATCGGCTATAGAAACATTTTTCCAGTTATGTGTCCTCTGGCAACGGAAACAAAAGCAAAATTAACTTATTGGGACTACACCAACAAAACAAAACAAAACAAAACAAAACAAAACAAAACAAAACAAAACACTGCTTTTATACAGTGGAGGAAACCATCAACAAAACCAAAAGGCAATTTACTGAATGGGAGAAAATATTTGCAATGATATATCTGATAAGGAGTTAATATCCAAAATATAGCAATGACTTATACAATTCAACACCAAAAAAAAGCAATCTAATTTAAAAATGGGCAAAAGACATGAACAGACATTTCTCTAAGAAAGACCTACAGATGGCCAACAGACACATGAAAAGATGCTCAGCATCACTCATCATCAAGGAAATGCAAATCAAAACCACAATGAGAGACCGCCTTGCACCTGTCAGATTGACTCGTATCAAGAAGACAAGAAATGACAAGTGTTGGTGAGGATGTGGAGAAAAAGGAACCCTTGTGCACTGTTGGTGATGTGAATTGGTCCAGCCACTGTGGAAAACAATATGGAGGATCCTCAAAAAATTAAAAAGAGAACTACCATATGACCTGGTAACTGCACTACCGGGCATTTACCCAAAGAAAACAAGACACTAATTAGGGGCGCCTGGGTGGCTCAGTCGGTTAAGCATCCAACTTCGGCTCAGGTCATGATCTCACAGTTCGTGGGTTCAAGCCCCACATCAGGCTCTGTGCTGACAGCTCAGAGCCTGGAGCCTGCTTCGGATTCTGTGTCTCCCCCGCCCCCCCCCCCCCCGCCTCTCCCCCACTGGCTCTGTCTCTTTCTCAAAAAGAAAACAAGACACTAATTCAAAAAGATATATGCACCTCTGTGCTTTGCAGCATTATTACAACAGCCAAGATATGAAAGCAGCTCAAGTGTCCACTGACAGATGACTGGATAAAGAAGATATGGGGTGTGTGTGTGCGTGTATGTGTGTGTATGTGTGTGTATCTGAATGCTGGCATGTTACTCAGCCATAAAAAGAATGCAGTCGTGCCATTTGCAATGACACGGATGGAGGTAGAGAGTATAATGCTACACAAAACAAGTCAAAGAACGACAAACACCATATGATTTCACTCTATGTGGAATTTAAGAAACAAAATGAACAAACAAAATACAAAAGAGACATGTCTCACATGTCTAAAGACAGACCTTAAAATACAGAGAACAGAGGCGCCTGGGTGGCTCAGTCGGTTAAGCGTCTGACTTCAGCTCAGGTCACGATCTCGCGGTCCGTGAGTTCGAGCCCTGTGTCGGGCTCTGGGCTGATGGCTCAGAGCCTGGATCCTGCTTCCAATTCTGTGTCTCCCTCTCTCTCTGCCCCTCCCCCGATCATGCTCTGTCTCTCTCTGTCTCAAAAATAAATAAACATTAAAAAAAAATTAAAAAAATACAGAGAAAAATTGGTGGCTGCCAGAGGGCAGGTGGTTGGGGAAACAGGTGAAGGGGATTAAGAGTACACTTATCTTGAGGAGCACTGAGTAAAGGACACGATTGTTGAATCATTATGTTGTACACCTGAAACTAATATGATACTGTATGTCAACTATGCTGAAATAAAAAAAGAAAAAAGAAAAGAAAAAAAATCCCAGCTCCTTAGCGTAGTGGTGAGATCCTCCATCATGGGGCCCCTGCTACCCCTCTAACTTCATCTCCTTCCCTTGCTAACAACACTTCAGCTTTCCTTGACCCATTCAAGCAAGTTCCTGCCTCAGGACCTTTGCACATTCTAGATCCTCAGAGGGCTGCTTCCTTCTTAGCATCCGAGTCTTGCCGCCAGTGCTAGCTTCTCACAGAGGACCTTCCCATCCACCCTCAGTAAAGCTGCCGTTCCTTCCAGGACTCTAGCCCCTTACTCTATTTATTCCTTCTTAGCATTTGTCACTAATTTTAAAGTATTTATTAGTTTAATGGCCAAGGTTCTATAACTATGCATTGGTGGTGAGGCAGCTTGGGGTCTGAAAAAGACCTCTCCTCCATCCCCATGAGACATAAGGTCCAAGAACAAAGACCACATCCCTGTGTCATTCCCCGGTGCCTGGATCAATATAAGAAGTGCTTGGTAAATACTTTTTTTTAAAAAAATATTTATTTGTTTGAGAGAGAGAGAGAGAGAGAGCAGGGGAGGGCAGAGAGAGAGGGAGGCAGAATCCAAAGCAGGTTCTGTACTGTCATTGCAGAGCCTGACACGGGGCTCGAACTCATGAACCAGGAGATCATGACCTAAGCCAGAATGCTTGGATGCTTAACAAACTGTGCCACCCAGGCTCCCCAGTAAATACTTTTAAACTGAGGAATGCACTTACCTAATCCACCTTATCTTTCTAATTCCTCCCTTTTAGACTTGACAGTCAGTCTCACTAAATTTGCATTTCCCAGGTTGATCTATAATTACCAGTTTGAGTGTCTGTCTTCTTAATTAGAGTATGAACTCTAGATGAAACGAAAACGCCTCTGACTCTAGTCCTGCATCCTCAGCACAGAGTGCAGTACCTGGCACCTAGCATGTGTTCAAAATCTTTTGTCGAATGAATTCATTTGGGACGTAACTGAGAATAAGTGAAAGAGAAAAAAAAAATCCTGTAAAGAGCCCACACAGAGAAAATCCATGCACTAAAGCATGTATTATTCTCCTCATAAAGAGAGCCCCCGTGGGCCCTTTTCAGGCATAATTCTAACAAGCTTGATTTTCTATTTTCTCCATATTGTATTTAAATAAAGAAGTTGGGTGCACAGAGGGAGAACCCCAGGGCAAGGCAGTGCACTGACAAGGTCTGATAAATGAGACTCAGCAGCAGGTAAGACTTCCCATTAGAGGCTGTCACTGCCTTAGGAAAACAGTCCCCTAAACACTGGGTTTGATGTTCTCTCAGAGCCAGCTCTCTCGCCAAAGGCCTGTTTGAGTTAGGGAAGTTTTTCAAGTCTCCCAAGCGTGGTTTCTGGAATTGCAGAGTCCCAGGGGACCTGCCCAAAGCAGGGCTTCTGCTCACAGGCAGGTCCACAGTGAGCCTTCTTCAGCATGAAGCTGACCTGCTAAGGGAGTCCTTACAGCAGCCCCTATTTCTCAACTGCTTTCTAGGAGCTGAGACCTGATTAGCCACTTAACAGAGATTTTTTTTTTAAACTTACGCCAAACGGTAAGGTGTGCATCAACCTGTTAGACAGGAGGCAGCTCAGAATGCCAAGCTAACGCGCCTAAGGTCACACAGGTGCAAAGGGGGGTTCTGGCCGTCAGGCCCCAGGCTGGGTGAGCGGGAGGCCCAGAGGGTCTCAACTGCATCGAGCTGCCCACAGGAGGCATGAAATAGAGGAAATGGCCTTCCATATTCTCAGGTTTTATTTCCCCTCATGCAAACTTAGAGCACGAAGGACGCCAGAGCAGAATAATTCCCTCCAGAGGATCCCATGCCCCAATCCCCAGAACCTGTACCTGTGTCACCTTACAGGGCAAAGAGACTTTGCAGGTGGGATTAAATGAAGGATTTTAGGATGGGAAAGATCCTGGATTATCCAGGTGGATGATCCTTTTAAGGATCCTCAAAAGAGAAAGGCAGGAAGGTCAGAGTCTGAAAAAGAGATGTTACTACAGAAGCAGAAGCTTGAAGATGGAGGAGGCGCCACGCGGGAAGCAGTGTAGAAGCCTCTAGAGGCCTCTAGAAGCCAGGGGATGAATTCCTCCCTGGAACCTTCGGGAAAGAACATAGCCCTGCCGACCCATTTAGACAATTGAGCTCGGAACTGTAAGATAATATACGTGCTGATTTAACCCACTGAGTTTGTGATAATTTGTTACAACAGTAATAGGAACCCGATACAGATTCAAAACATGATGCATCCATACAGACAAAGTGCCCAGAAAGATCTTGGCTTGAAGCCAAGGGATGGGTTTGAAGACCCTGCTCCTGCCTCTTTTGAGCACATGAGCAAGAGCACGTGATTCGTCCCCCGCTGTCGCTGTCGCAGCATCCCCCCTCACCCCCACTTACAGAGTCAAACCCTTCCAGGTGTGGTATCCTGGCACAAGAGAAGGTCACGAGTAGATTTTAAGCTCCTTTCCTATTCCAACACAAACACTTTGAGATGCAACCTTGGAATGTGGGACCTTAAGAATCTTCTTTTTTTATTAAAAAAAATTTTTTTAATGTTTATTTATTCTTGAGAGAGAGAGAGAGAGAGAGAGAGAGAGAGAGAGATACAGAGTGCAAGGGGGGAGGGTCAGAGAGAGAGGGAGACACAGAATCCGAAGCAGGTTCCAGGCTCTGAGCTGCCAGCACAGAGCCCGATGTGGGGCTCGAAACCACAAACTATGAGACCATGACCTGAGCCGAAGTCGGACATTTAACCGACTGAACCACCCGCGTGCCCCCTAAAACCGTTTATTCATTTTTGAGAGAGAGCAAGAGAGAATGAGCATGAGTGGGGGAGGTTCAGAAAAAGGGGGACAAAGGATCTGAAGTGGGCTCTGTGATGTCAGCACACTTGACAGGGCTCGAACCCACAAACCGTGAGATCATGACCTGAGCCTAAGTCAGATGCTCAACCGACTGAGCCAGTCAGCCACCCTGACCCTAAGAATCTTCTTGATTGAAACTGTTTTTTGAGAAGGGGAACTAGTGTTTGCTGAGCATTTACTATGTGCCTGGCCAGGTTCTAGGTGTGCTAGGCAGGTGATTTCACAGGTGTAGAGCACAGGGTGTGGCACTGAAATGCTCCGACTTGAAAACAAGCTTGCCTGACGTTGGCAGTGTGACCCGGTATGAGCATCTTCTCTCTGTGCCTCAGTATCTTCATCTGTAAAATGGATAATAATCACATAGGCTTTTGGTGGGAATCACAGGAGTTAATGCATGATACACAGCGGCCACTGAGTAAGAGGTCATTATTTAGATATAAGGAAAGAAGTAGAGAAGTGAGGGCACACACACACACACACACACACACACACACACACACACACAGGCAGACTCGCCCCACATCACACAGTAACAGGTGGAAAAGCCAGGTTGGTTCGAGTCTGGAGCCTGTATTTATTCCAAAACACCAGCTAACGACAGTGGTTCTAAACTAGGGGTGACTCTGCCCCCAGGGGCATGTGGCGACATCTGGAGACATTTTTGGTGTAAAGGAGATGTTACTGGTAGCTGGGGGGTAGAGCCAGGGTTGTGGCTCAACGGGGCACGATGCCCAGGACGGCCTGCACCACGAAGGAGTATCCAGCCCCAATGCCGGTGGTGCGGAGGCTGAAGTTCTAGAAGTTTCTCCAGAAAGTCACGTAAGGGCATCATTAAATTACCGTGTGTTCATCATCTTGGAGGACTTGTGAAAATCCAAATTTCTATCAGACCATTCATCATTTTTTTCTAGAACTCGGAATTTATAGTTTGTGTTGTTATAGGATACATTTAAATATGACTTCATAAAGGGCAGGGGGAGGCAAGAAAGGAAATTAAAACTCACCCAGCACCTTCTGTGACCCAGGCAGTGTGACTGTCACTAAACAAGGGGAGGCTGGTAGCCTCATTTTGCAGACGAGCCAATATGGCTCAGGGAAGCTAAGTGTCACAGGGGGTGAGGGGGCGGCCTGATCGGACCCCAAGCCCATGCCTCTCTCTCAGTGCCATGTGGCACGGGTGAGTTTCCTACTCTTTTTTCCAGAACATAAAAGAAGGAAATGAGGGGGAGCTGGATCTGTGTTTGGAGGGTTTAAAGATCCACCCCCCCCCCCCACCCAGATTGGTGAGACAGCTCAAGATGCCCGCAGGAACTCTGGTTTGCAGGAATCTGGCCCCACGGCCCATGATGTGCCATCCAGGCAAACACAGTATTTGAAAGCATATGGCTCCTGAATTAAAGGACATAATGCAGAGACCTGAAGCAGGGCCGAGTGCCTGGCCTGGGACCTCTCTCCCTCCAGGCAGCCATTTCTGGAGGGTGGGAAGGAACTGTGGCCAGGGCAAGGGGCCCCAGTCCTTTCTGTGATACTAGCTGTGACGTGGGGGATGATTGCTCACTCTTGTACTCCCACTTTTCCTACCTATAAAATGGGCGCATTGATCCAACAGGGTGATGGATGTGACAGTGGTTGCTTATTATTACCGTGTTACGATTACTACGACCACTACTGTTGAAAGACTCGCCTCGGAGCAGCTCTCCGAGGACATCGGGCGTACCTTCTCCAGTCTGTTACCCACAGAGCAGCCAAAGTGAGCATTTGGAACGGAAATCACATTCCGTCAGCCCTCTGGTCAGACTCTCCCACACTCTGCCCCTGTGCTTGGATCCAACAGCTAACCTAATGGTTCCCTCCAGTTCCCTCCTCTCACTTCCCTTCCCTTTCATGCCACTCCCGCCATATACATGTCCTCACTCTTTCCAGAACTGAGCTTAATACGGTAGCCCTCGTCTCATGTGGTTGTTGAGAGCCGGACATGTAGCCAGTCTGAACTGAGACGTACTGTTAAGTATAAAGTACACACCAATTCCCAAGACTGAGTATAGAAAAAAAAAATTTAGAGTGCCCATTAACACAGGTTATATAATGATTCCGTGCTGAACCAATGTTTTGGATGTATGGGGCTGAATACAACACATTCTCAAAAGCAATTTTACCGGTTTCTTTTTTACTTTTCTTAACGTGGCCACCAGAAGCATTTACATTTGTGGCTTGAATTCTCTCTTTTTAAAAAAATTTTTGGGGCACCTGGGTGGCTCAGTCGGTTGAGCGTCCGACTTCGGCTCAAGTCATGACCTCGCGGTTTGTGAGTTCGAGCCCCACGTCGGGCTCTGTGCTGACAGCTCAGAGCCTGGAGCCTGCTTTGGATTCTGTGTCTCCCTCTGGCTCTGCCCCTCCCCTGCTCATGCTCTGTGTCTCTCTTTCAATAATAAATAAATGTTAAAAAAAATTTTTTTTTAAATAAATAAAATTTTTAAGATTTATTTATTTTTAAGAGAGAGAGACAGACAGACAGACAGACAGGTGCTCCGAATTCTGCTTCTATTGGGCAGCACTGTTCTAGAACACGCCAGGCAGATTCTTGCCTCGGTTATTCCCTCTGCTAGAAGATTTTCCCTTTAGTTGTCTGCACGTGGGCCACATCCACGCTTGCCTTGTGTACGTTGACCCATTTCATCCTCAGGGCACCTGTGACCCATTTTACGTGTGCAGGAAGTGACACAAGAGAGGGTAAGAGGTCAAGGCCACACTGGCAGTTGTGTGGGGACTCAAACCAAGGGGGGCGCTCTGAGCCAAGGTCCTTCCACACTTCATGTTGCCTCCCTGGGAAACATCACTTTTTGCTCCTTCAGAGTCCACGTTTTGGTGCCTAACATCCCCTCTGAATGCTGGCCATCCTGTCCTAAATATGGGCTGAGCAGAAATCCTTCAAGTACTTTTATCAGAGGGAACCTTACCCTCCTTCAAATCAACAGAAAGACAACGGACAGTGTGTGGACACAGTGGGCCACTTTTCCATTTTAGCAGCTTGTTTTCGACACCCGGAGAAGTGAATCATGATCATATAAGTGTATCTCAACGGGAAAAATGCAAATTTAAATACGGTTAATACCAACTCCTTCGGCCCCCACGAGAGTCTGGCCATTAAAACTGTGAGAGAAGAAAGAGAGGTCTGCTCTCCACCCCCGCTCCAGCCCCAGTGCGTGGACTCTATGTCCACGTGCACTTTTGACACACGTCCAAATGTCTCACTTCCTGTCTCAAGTAACTCGAGTTTCTTGTTAAGGGAGGTAACGTGGGTAATATACTTAGCATTGTGCCTGGCCCATAATAAGTGCTCAATAGGGGAATGAGGAGGACGGAGAGTTCAGGATGACCTACAGGGCAAGTAGGTCGTTGGTGGCTCCATCCACTGAAATAAGGGGATACGGGAGGAAAAGCAGATGTAGAGAGAAAATGCTGATTTTGGACTGGGCATGTTTTTAGGAACCCGTATGATCTCTTGTGGCGTTGTGCCTTAAGGGAGTAGACACCTGGGTCCGGAGCTTGGGAGGGAAGTGCAGCGGAAGAGCGGGAGCTCCGAGAAGAGTGGACACGGACACAACTAGTGGAGAAGACCATCGTGGGGCAGCGTTTGCAGTGAGGAGTGCACGGGCCAAGGGCAGAACTGGGGAGGGCCAGCATCCATGGATCGGAAGAAGAAGAGGGCGGGAGGGGACAGAGGAGGGGCAGCCAGAAAGGTCGGGGAAGATGTAGGAGACACAGCTGCCACAGTCCGAGGAAGAAGAGAACCATCTAGAGCCCCACTAAAGGGACAGAAAGAAGGACAGCAAGGAGGCTCACATCTGCTCAGGTCCGGTTTTGGTGCAAACCGCTGAAAAATAATTGCTTCTTCTGAGATTTTTGAATTTTGGACTTGCAGACGAGGGAACGTGGGCACGACCGGCACGGAGTCGTGCCATCCTGCGGGGCTGCGGGAAAGGACTGCTTTTGGCAGATGCCTCCAGCCATCAGTCCCTTTAGGGTCAGCCTCAGCGGCAGAGAACCGCCTGGCCCCCGCGCACGCCCTTCCCAGAATGGCCCACTTCCGACGACTACTGGTGGACGGGTAGAAAGGCCTGGGCCACAGCACGGCCCAATCTAACGGGCCATTTCAGCTGCAGACTCCCCATGGGGCTGGCTGAGCTGCCCTTGGGCTTGTATCACAGCCCAACCTCTCCCTCTGCCCTCTCCGTGCCTCTCAATGGGTGAGGACCCCTGACCAACGACCCTCATCCCAAACTGCACCTCGGCATCGGATTCTGGACAAGCCACCCTGTGACGGCCTGTACTTTACACATGTCAGCTCACCCGTCCGGGGATGGCTAATGGTCACGTCTACACTACCATGTCTAAGACTGACCCCCGATCTACTTCGCTTCACCACCTCAGTTAACAGCAGCTTCATGCTTGGGGTCTCTCGGCTGTGGTCTTGCTTTCATATCGCACGTCCAGCCTGCCAGAGCATTCTGCCCATGAAAACTTACAAAGGCTGCTGTGTTGGGAAGCCACCATTTCTCATCACTTCCTCCACCGCCACCCTGGTCCAAGCGGCCACTGCCATTTGCCTGAATGGTTGTACGAACCTCCTGACTGGTTTCCCAGCTTTTACCCTTGGCCTCCTACAGGCTGTTGTAACACGCAGTCAAGGACATCCTTTTAATAACCACATGCGAAGCAACCGCTTGAGCTAAAGCCGACCCAAGAACATCCTTTTAAAAAGGAGCTTCGAGGGGCGCCTGGGTGGCTCGGTGGGTGAGCGTCCAGCTCTTGATTTCAGTTCAGGTCATGATTTCACAGTTCATGGGATCAAGCCCCACACTGGGCTCTGCACTGACTGTGAAGAACCTGCTTGGATTCTCTCTCCCTGTCTCCCTCTCTCTCTCTCGTTGCCTCTTCCCTGCTCGTACATGTGTGCGCGCTCTCTCTCTCTCTCAAAATTAAACACACATTAAAAACATAAAATGTTTTTATGTGCATTTAAGTGACAGAAGCTGTCACTCCTCAGCCCCAAATCCCCAGAAGGCTGCCATCTCTCCCAAAGAGAAAGCCCAAAGCCCTTGAAACGGCCTATGGAGCAGTCCACGGTCCGCTGTTTCCCGGTCCTCCATCAATATGATCTTGTCTCCAATTGTTCTTTCTTCACTCACTCCCTGCCCTCACTGGCCTCCTTGCTGTTCTTTCAACAGATCAGATGTGTTCCTGCCCCAGGGCCTTTGCACTAGTTGTTCCCTCTGCTTGGTGGGCTCTTTCTCCAGCTATCTGCATGTCTCATTCCCACGCACCCTTCCCGTCTTTGCCCAGTTGTCACTTTGCCACCGAGACCTTCGCTGACAACCCCAGGTCCAATTCAATACCTCCCCAGACGGGCTTCCCACCCACCTTCCCTGCTCTAATTTTCGCCACAGCGCTTATCGCATTTCAGCACACGTTATAGAGGACTTTTCACACTGTTTTATGTCTCCCTCCACTATAGCAAAGGCTCCACGGTGACAAGTGTTTTTGTCTCTTGTTTTTATTATATCCCCAGCACCTATAAGAATGCCTGGCACATGGTCCCATCAGTAACTATTTGAATGCATAGATGGATTTAACCTTTGTAAGGCCAGCTATTACTGTTGTAATAGTAGGTACTATTACTATTGTTATCTTTAATTTTCAGATGAGGCCAGAGATTAGGCAGCCTGCCCAAGGCCACACTGTTCGTAAGAGGTAGAGTTAGCACCTAAGCTAGCACCTAAGCCGTGGTGACTTCTTGTTCTAAGACTTTGACTTTCAATCACTGTTGTGGGCTGAATTGTGTCATCCCCTCCTGGTCCCCACCCCTGGGCAAAATTCATATATTGAAGTTCGAACCTCCAGGGCCTCAGGGTGTGACTGTATTTGGAGACAGGGAGTCTAAAGAGGTGATTAAGGCAAAATGAGATCACCTGGGTGGGCCCCATCCATTATGACTGGTGTCCTCATAAGAGAAGGCAATCAGGACACACACACACACACACACACACACACACACACACACACACAGGATGACCACATGAGGACACAGGGAGAAGACGGTTGTCTACCAGGCAAGGAGAGAGGCCTCAGAAGAAACTGCCCTACTGACACTTTGATCTTGGACTTCCAGACTCCAGAACCGCGAGGCAGTACCTTTCTGTTGTTTAAAGCTCCCCGTCCGCGGTACTTGGCCATGGCGGCTGAGCAGACTAATCCAGTCACTATTCAGGCTGAGTACACAGGTGGCTTGTGGTCTGGTCCTGCGTGCCTCTGAGTCCCCTCTCAAACGCCAGCTCCCCTATAACCCCACTGGCCACCTGGGCCACCTGCCACTTTCCATACATCCTGCAATCTCACGCGCTTGAACCGTAGGAAATGTTACCACTGCCCGAATGCCCCATCCCGGCCCCCAACTCTCTCACAAAAATGTCCACATGTGAATCCCCAGAATCCGTGAACAGGTTAGCTGGCATGCCAAGAGGGACTTTGCAGGCATGATTAAGTTACGGAACTTGAGATGGGGAGGCTATTCTGGACTATCCCATCCAATGTAATCACAGGGTCCTTTTACAAAGGAGGCAGGAGGTCAGAGATGAGAGAGAAGATGCCATGCTGGTGGCTCTGAGGGACGAGGAGGGGACACAAGACAAGGGATGTGGGTGGTCTCGCAGGGGGAAAAGGCACGAAGTCAAACCCCCCCAGAGTCAGAGGGAGTCATCCCTGCCCAGTGAAAGTGATTTCAGACTCTGACCTCAGAACCGTAGGAGGGGAAATTGATGTGGTTCTCAGCCACCAAATTAGCGGTCGTCTGTGGCGGCGGCCACAGGAATCAAGCACAGCCCTGCCTCACCATGACCTGTCCCCCCAAACTGCGTTCTACCGATTCCCGAAAATCTAGGCACTGAACGTGCCCCTTTTATGCCCTCTGAGCCTCCTGGGCGGGGGCAACAGCTCCTTGCCCTGCACCCACGCTGCCACCTAGCTCACATCTACGTTGTAGGGGTAGCTGGGTCTCAAAACAGAAGCTTCACTTGGACTCGGAGAAGCAACGGAGGCAGAGACACCAAAGGCGGCTTCCGGGTCTCTGCATCAGGACGCACAGGGAAGGCAGCGTCAACTCACAGCTCTTGAGCCCCTCGCCCACTTTAAGACAAGAAACGGGTCAGGGAGAGGGGCGCCTGGGTGGCTCAGTCGCTTAAGCGGCCGAGTCTTGGGTTCGGCTCGGATCGCAATCTCACGGTTCGTGAGTTCGAGCCCCACATAGGGCTCTGTGCTCCTGCTCCCTCTGCCCCTCCCCTGCTCTCTCTCTGTCTCAAAATAAACAAATAAACTTAAAAAAATAAAAGAGAAGTGGGTGAAGGAGCAGAGGAAGGAGGAAGGCTGTTGATGGGTCGTGACCCCCCCCCCAACCACAGGAGAGGGACAGGGTGCTCCACTCACTCCGTCTTGTAGTGCCTGGGGGTGTGACAGTCATGTCATAGGGCGCAAGATGATTCAGTTAGTGACCTCACCCTGGATTCCATCAGCGTGGGTCCCAAGTGCATCCTATGTGCCCCTGTAAGCGGCAGGGGGTGGACACCAGAGGAGAAGGCGCTATGAAGACGGGGCAGAGATCACGGGCTGTGGCTGCACACGGAGGAAAGCCAGCAGCCACAGGAAGCCAGGAGAGGGGCAGGGAGCGGATTCTCCCCCAGGGCTTCTGGAGGAGCCCGGCCCGGCCCACGCTTTTATTTCCAACTTCTGCCCCCTAGAACTGTGAGAAAAGAAAATAAATTTCTGTTCCTGAAAGGCTCCAGTTTGTGGTCCTGTGTCACAGCGGCCACAGGAGACAGTCCCCTCAGACGGCGAATCAGGCTCTCACCCCAGGGGCTGTGAGGATCAGCTAAGGGTCAGCTTCCCCTGCCAGGTTCCCAGGGTTCGCTCAAGTGTCAGCGAGGAGGGAGGCGGCTGCTGGCCGACACCACAGAAAGAACCAGAAGTGGGCACCTGTCACTCACGTCAGGAACTGCAGAACCGGAAATTTCCACCTTTCTGTTGAAAACCCAGGCTTATGCCTTGAAACTCTGGAGGGCCCAGATTCTTTCTCCGGATTTGCATTTGCTTGTGGACTGCTTCTGAGGGACGAGCCCTTCTGGAGAAGGCCTGGCAGAAAACCCTAAGGAGATAAGCTTGCTAATTAACTCTGCCGGAGACTGTGGGAAGGAGATAAGCAGGGAAACTGAGCGTTCGGGAAAACGAGGGAGGGAGAACAGGAGGAAAGATGAGACCTCAGAGCTGGGGAGCCGTGGGTTCAAGTCCTGACGGGCCTCCTGCATGCCAGGTGATGTGGGCAAAGCAGGCTCTCTGGAGTGCAGGTGCCCTCATCGGGGACAGGAGGTCTCCTCTGCAGGGTGCCGGGAGGACCAGGGTGCACGAGGCAAAGTACCGAGCACTGAACAGGTGCTCGACTTCAGGAAGAAAATATCAACGTTAAAAGTTCCCCTTGGGGGGCGCCTGGGTGGCTCAGACGGTTAAGCGGCCGACTTCGGCTCAGGTCATGATCTCATGGCTCGTGAGTTCGAGCCCCGCGTCGGGCTCTGTGCTGACAGCTCAGAGCCTGGAGCCTGTTTCAGATTCTGTGTCTCCCCCTCTCTCTCTGACCCTCCCCTGTTCATGCTCTGTCTCTCTCTGTCTCAAAAGTAAATAAACGTTAAAAAAAAAATTAAAAAAAAAAAGTTCGCCTTGGTCTTCCTGGTAAGTGGAACGTGTACCTCAGCCTGGCAAGTAGCCTGCCACCCGTCGATCTGCTTGGCATTAAGTGTTAGATGGTGAAAGACAGATTTCCAAGCCCCCTGGCCCTGCCCCTACGGCCACCTGGGGGTAAGGAAACACTTTCCTGCCAACTGTGTGCTGCGCTAGCTTCCTAAGGCTACTGAAACAGATCACCGCAGACTTGGTGGCTCAGAATCCCAGAAATGGATTCTCTCCTGGTTCTGGAGGCCAGAGTTGAGTCTGGGTGCGGGGAGGGTTAGTTTTCTCTGGAGGCCCCAAGGGGGGAACTGTCCTGAGGCTCTCTGAGCTTCAGGTGTTGCTGGCTGTCCCCAGATTCCGTGGCTGGAGCCACGTCACTCGAGTCTCTGCCTCTGTCTTCACATCACCTCCTCCTCTGTGTGTCTCCGTGGGAATCTTCCCATCTTCTAGGGACACCCATCATCGGCTTTCAGGCCCACCGTAAATCCAGGATGATTTCATCTTGAGATCCTTAACAAATCACATCTACAAAGACCTATTTTTTTTTTTAATTTTTTTTTTTAACCTTTTATTTATTTTTGAGACAGAGAGAGACAGAGCATGAACGGGGGAGGGGCAGAGAGAGAGGGAGACACAGAATCTGAAACAGGCTCCAGGCTCCGAGCTGTCAGCACAGAGCCCGACGCGGGGCTCGAACTCACGGACCGCGAGATCATGACCTGAGCCGAAGTCGGCCGCTCAACCGACGGAGCCACCCAGGCGCCCCTACAAAGACCTATTTTTAAACAAGGTCACATTTTGGGGGCCTGGGTGGCTCAGGTGGTTACGTGTCTGACTCATGGTTTCGGCTCAGGTGATGATCTCACGGTCCGTGGGTTCAAGCCCCACAATGGACTCCACGCTGATAGTACAGAGCCTGCTTGGGATTCTCTCTCTCCCTGTCTCTTTGCCCCTCCCCTGCACACTCCCTCACTCACTCTCTCTCTCTCTTAAAATAAATAAATAAGCTTAATAAATAAGGTCACACTCTGAGGTTCTGAGCAGACATGAAGCTCGGGGGTGCACCACTCGCCCTACTGCAGTATTAGGAGCACAAACGTTGCCTTGTCACTGACTTCAGGAGCAGGTGCCACCTGGGAGCTACGACAGCAGAGCCTCTCGGAGCGTCAGCCCCCTCGTGTGCAAACTGGGAATGCGGCGGGCTGCCCTGGGGGGCTGGTCTGAGGGCTGGGTGAGCTGGCCTGAGTGAAACGCTCAGCACGAACCTGAAACGCCCACTAGATACACGACTGCCCTCGCTGCCACTGTGATCATCACTGTGATCGTCACCGTGACTTTTACTATTGCCCTGAGGGTCTGTGCCAGAGACGTCAACGGCCAGTGCTCTGTTTGGCTAGTTCGCTGGTGTGGGTCTTTGGGCAGCCACGGAGCTGCTCACTAAGTCTGGAAGCTTCCACAGACAGGAGTGGTTTGGGCTGGACTGGCTGCTTAGAAATCGTCCAGAAAACATGTTAAAATGCCATTTCTGGGGCCCCCTGGGTGGCTCAGTCAGTTAAGCGTCTGACTTTGGCTCACGGTTCGTGAGTTTGAGCCCTGCATTGGGCGGTCAGCGCAGAGCATGCTTGGGATCCTCTGCACCCTCCTCTCTCTGCCCCTCCCCCACTCATGCTCTCTCCCTCTCTCCCTCTCCCTCTCCCTCTCTGTCTTTCTCAAAAATGAATAAACATTAAAAACAATGCCATCCCTGTTGCCTGCCCAGTGGCCTGGACAGTGTGCCAGGGTTGCGTCTGACCACAGATGGGGGCTTCTGACGGGTAGCTACCCAGCCGGAGAACTCCTAATCTGGGTCAGCCCCTCCTTTCCCTGGTGGGGAAACTGAGACCCATAGAGGAACATGGCCTTGCCCAAATCACTGCAGATTTTGGCAAAGGTGCTGTGAGATTCCAAAGCATCCACAGATGGCCTCTCTTGAGCCCCACATCCTCCCTGTGGGTTCTCTGTGTTGTCTCCTGTCCTGGCCGGGAATTAGGGCTCAGAGAAGTGACTGATGAAGGTCACATGGTTGGCTCAAGGTCAATTCACCCAAAGCCAAAGATGTAAAACGCATTACTGAATAAGAATACAGTAATGAGAAAAACCAGTCTGCACGACAGGCGGGAACCCTGGCTATCTGAACCTTTGCTATCCACACTCTTGTTCCCCAAACACAGAATAAAGGAAGATAAATGTGTTGATGTCTCCTTGCTATCCAAACCCAGTAACTGTTTACGTGAATCTCTGAAACCGAATGGATTTGGAGAGGGAGCAAGACCTGGATGAGAATATACTTTATGTCACTCGGCTGGGCCTTCCTGCTCCCCCGTAACCTTCACCTGCAACAGCAGAGAGCCAAGAAAACAAGAGGAAAGTTCTTCAAAATTCGCTTAGGCAGACAAAATAAGGAACAACACAGAAATCTAAAGAAGCTGTTAAAATCATTCTTTTCTGTACAGAATTTTGTAGGTTCATAACAGACAGTGAAAGAAATAAGGTACGTTCAGCAAATTGTTTTTCTGTATGATTTGGCTTTTAGCAATGTGATCTTGGATGTGTTGACTTTTGATGAATTAACTGTCAGCAAATTGTTTCGCTTCCTGCATGGTCAGTGGGTGGAGGGGTGGACATAGGAAGTTAGTGTCGTATGTTGACATCATCTAAATAATCAGGTCTTTGACATTTCCCCCAAATCTCCCTTTACCATTGCATCTGTCTTGTTATCAAATGCTCCTCAACGTATCCTGGCTTGCATGTGCCGTATCCTCCCGGTGGGACCCTGGCCTCTCTCACTTGTGAGAATCTCCCTCGGGGGCAGACTGTGTGTGTGTGTGTGTGTGTGTGTGAGAGAGAGAGAGAGAGAGAGAGAGAGAGAGAGAGAACACGAGCATTCTATCTTCAGGCCTGGAAGGATGCCTGCTCCCAAGTATGCACTCAAAAACTATTTGTGAGATGGGTGAATGAATGAAATATACGTATTTCTCTCTAAAATGAGAGTCCGTAATTGTCGCCTTTTGCCTATTCTATGGCTACAACTTCTGGAGAGACTGTCAAATGGTCCCAGTTCTTTGCAGCCTCTCCCGTGAGAGGCAAAGTCGCTCTCTCCACCTCCTGGCTCTGGGCTGGCCCTTGTTACCTGTTTTATCCAAAAGTGACTGAGTTCTAAGCCTGGGCCTCACGAGGTTTCGCACACTTCTGGTCTTGTAGCTTTGATCCATCACGTGAACAAGCCAGGCTAGTCAGGTGGATGGGGACGGACGTGTGGCCGGGTCACCCTTCTCAATGACGGACCAGCGGTCTGTGTAGCTGGATTAGCTGGCGTCCAGCCAACCCGCCAGCCAAGCGCAGACGTGTGAGGGCCCGCACAGCAAAACTACCACGGTGACCTACAGACTTGGAGCGGTAAACGGTCACGCGCGGTCCCCTAGGTTTGGGGGTATTTGTTGTCTCATTTTGCCCGTCTTTGTAATTTCCCTATCTGTGGGGATTTCTCTTACTTATGCTATTACGTTTGATTTTCTCCTGTTAATCTGTCTCGTGTCAATTCGATTCTTACTCCAGCTGGAAGGACCTTAAAGGGGACAGGAGTTCTTGCTTCCTCTATCGAAGGTCCTAAGAACCCAGGCTCTGGAGTCACACAACCTGAACTGCAATCTTGGCTCATCAGCTGTGTGACTTTTGGGAAAACACTCAACCTCTCTGGGCTTCAGCTTCCTATCCAACCCCACCCCCACTCCCATGATAGTTTCTTTTTCTTTCCCTGAAATTGCCTCTAATCCTGGCCTCCAAGCTCCTGGGCGGGACACTTCTGATTCCTCTTTGTGCTCCCAGGGATGAATGCACTGCTCAAGAAGACTTCACGAATCCCCGTCTCTGTCTGCAGCATGCGTTCTCAGCTGGGGTAAAAATTGGTTCCCAGTTGGTAAAAAAAAAAATTGGTAAAAAAAAATGCGTTCTCAGCTGGGGTCTCAGCTGGGGTAAAAATCGGTTCTCGGGGGTGAGAGTGGCAGCAAAAAATCTGAAGTATCACAATGGTTTGTGGAGCTTCAAAGTTCAGTTCTACCCAACACAATCTTGTTTCTTTGCATTTAATTCTCTTCTTAGGGAGAAATTGATTTTAATGAAAATTCGCCTATCCCGCGCTTGCTCAGGCTGGGGGGTCGGCCGCAGCCTCCCCCTACTTCTGCTGCTGAGGCACCTGCACCTTTCCTGCCGAGTCCCTTCGCCATGCCCACACCTCTGCAAACAGGCCATTCATCCAGTTCCCTTTAAATTCCCAGCTCCCAGTACCTTCCTGTTGGACCTTGACCTAATTTCAAGCTTATGTAATAGTTAAGCGTTTACAGGGTAGTTTTCAGAAGGGCATCTCCCAAATCCTACGTGGTACCAGGCGTGGAGGCTGGGTCTCCGGCTGGCATTGGGACTGCTAAGAATTGGGACTGGGACTCGCGACCCTCCAGTTAGAGCCCACCATCTGTGTGAACGCACTATAGGGACGTGGATGTGTCGCGAGCAATGACGGCTACGTGTTTAACCCGGGTCCGTGAGGCATTCTCATTTAACTGTCATGAAGCCAGGTTTAAAAACGAGGGCCACACACTGATTTGGCGTCAGGATCTCTCTCTTGATTTGTAGGTCTGTTTTAACGTAGATACACTCATTTCTCCTACCCAGTGAATTCTGCACGGTTAGAAAATTAATTTCCTTGCCATTCTGTTTTGCACATAGTTTCCTAACTTCCGAGGGGAACTGAGTCATCTGATTTGACCCCATCGAAGCTCTGGACCACTTAATGCAAGCAGGTGGGCCATCATCTTTCCAGATCCAACCAATGTGATAGATAGGGGAGTCCTTTTTCCCTGCCCACACGCACCCATCAGGCATTCGTACGTCCCCATCAGGGTAGCTCTAGCTTTCTGGAGCGCCCAGCTCCTAAACTGTACCTTCCAAGCGCAGTGACCATGCTCAGTGTTTCCGGGTAGATGGTGGTGTGTCTGTCCCACCCCCCCACCCCCAGCACTGAAACCGGCCTTAGAGAGTTTAACTTCCTGCCGGGCACAGAGCCCCAGCAGCTAAGACTTTTCACACTGTAATTGAGTGCTTGGGGACATCTCCTTTTCCTCAAAGATAAGCTCTTTTATGGCGCCTCATTTATTAGCTGTCTCGGCCACTGCCTTGGGGTTATGCGCACAAATAAAATATGTAGCAGGAAACCGCCTTCCCTGTTCCTGTCTTGCCTTGCACCTAATTTCAATTCCCTGTCAAGCCTCCTTGAATTGATTTGCTCATCACAGAAGCTGCCCCAGGCAAACGCCTGCTTTCTTTCCTGGGAGGATGATCCATTTCCCTTAATCCTGGAGGGACAGCCTCAGATGGGGAGTCACACAGCCCTTTATCTCTCAGCATTTCTGAGCCACAATTTCCCAGTGCGGTTCCTCTTGGGATCCGCTCCCTCCTGTCCACTGAAGATGATCTCCTGACCCAAATGGCAGCCTCCCTTGGGTAATTTCCCTGGGGCTTAAACTGTACATTGTTGATGTGAGTTCAAGAGAAGTTTCTAAAGCCTGGCCAATCTCGTAGCTAAACTAGTGGCTAGCGGGTGAGGCCTGGCTGCTGGGGAACACGGTGGGGCGTGGGGAGCAGAGGGTAGGAGCCCACAGTGATATGGAATTAGGAAGGGCAGACGGACCTCCCTTTAGGGAGACTCCCAGGTGCTGAGGGAAGAGCTTACGATCGAAACTGCCAGAAACTCAGCAGGCTCTGTGATTTGAAGAAAACCAGTGAAATCGACACTGCTGTAGGAAGAGTGAGGACTTGGGACAAAACACAAGACGAAGCTTAGCAGTTTGGGTCAGGAAAGCACTTCAGGTTTGTGGATCGTCCCAGTTAGCCTATCTGTGAAGGAGACGTGGAGAAGACGTCCAGTGAGATAAAACATCTACATTCATTGTTCTTGCTGGGAAAACAGCTGTTATGGAAGAAGGTAACCCAAAAACACTACAATCACACTATGAAACCGAAAGCTTCCCCTCAGTGGCTGCACCTGTCCTGTGTGTGCACACCTGCATACGTGAGTGTGCACATGTGCGTACTTGTGTGCATGTGTACACGTGGTGCATGCGTGTAGGTGTGCATGTTGTGTGTGCACATATATGTAAATGTGTGTGCGCATATGCATGCACACGCACCTGTATGTACTCGTGTGCGTGTATGCATGCGTATGCATGCGTGTACATGCATGTACCTGTGTGTATGTATTACACATGTGCTCACATGGCTCTGCATGTGTGTGCACAAACATGTACACATATGCACCTGCGTGTGTATGTATGTACACATATGTGCATGCATGGAAACATGGGTATGCGCATGTGTGTGCCTGTGTGCGTGTATGCATGTGAATGCTGATTTTCGATTAAGAGGTTGAGAGAGGCTCCCCCAGGCCTGATGTCTGATTTTCATTCCAGCCTATAAGCCCAGTGGGAGCAGAGGCTGTCCTGGTCTGCGCCCCGGTGTTCCCAGGGCTGGCGGGGAGCCTCTGGCTGCCCCCCTGCAGGGGTTCCCGTGAGAATGCTGACCACACAGGGAGCAAAGGGGGACCCCATAGGACTGAGCACATTTACCCATTGAATCTGCTTTAACTGCAACGTGTGCTCCTTGTGGCCCTCCAGTCAATTTGCTGCCCCGCCTGGAAGGTGCCTCCAATCACCGCCACAACGTGGTGAGGGTGTGTGTGCCCAGGTGTGTGCACACACACGTGCAGGCCTAATGCCCTCTGCCAGCCTTTCCACAGCCCGTTCTGCCACCTCCCTATAACATACTGCTGTCCTGAACAGGGGACAGATGCTGTCTGTCCACCAATGCAACAGGACAGGGAGCTTGACGCCCGTGAAAAGCAGCAACACAAAGGGAGAAACAGAAATTCAGTTCTATTTGTTCTGATGGAAACACACTGTTGTTTTCATCCACATAGAAGCCAAAACAAGGAACCACAGCCACACCCGCCAGACGGATGTGCACAACTGTCAGACCTGCCCTGAAGCCCTTCTCAGCCCCAGCGTGGCCTCTGGTGGGGGCCCCTGAGCACACAGACACAGAGCCAGGGAAAGGCAGGGCCATTTTATAGATGGGGACACTGAGGCCCAAGGAGAGAAGAGGACTCTTCCCGTAGGGAAATGGCAGAGTGGAGGCTGGAAGTGTGTCCTGGGCACACGGAGGCTCAGAACGCTCCAGACTCCACCCTCAGGCAGCTCCAGTATAAGGTGGTGGCTGGGGTCCTGGGAGTCGGGCGAGTCCAACAAAACTCTGCATGCAAGTCGTTCCCATCCCTGCCTCCTCTAGAGCTGCCACGAGCCCAGACGAGTCAGCACGCATCAAGTGGTTGGTCACGTCTGGCACATCCCCAGTGATCAGCAAATCTTGGACATTACTATTATCACTATTATTATTGTTATATCTTCCACGCTAAGTGGTCACTTCTCTGTGGGCACAGACCGTAACTTGAGTATCTCCCGTTCAGCCCAGGCTAGCGCATCTGGCTCGGAGCTCTTGTTATTGTAGCTGTGACGCTGCTCTACGTTATCAGTCACCCCACTCTGGGCGAGCCTGTTACCGGCTAGCTACCATCTGTGGGATGGAAAGGAAGGTCATCATTGCATTCAAATGGGTAGGGAAGTCTCTCTTCCCCTCCGCTCCCAGGTGGGCCTTGCCCCTCGCTCCCATCTGTACAACGAGAACACCCCAGCTTGGTGGTGGCGGTGAGGAAGGAGGCGCTTCTTACCTGGCCCGCTGCAGAAGGAGGCTATGATGGCCAGAATGCACACGATACTCAGGTATGGGATCCAGGGGGCGTGGTCCTGCGAGAGAGCAGGGGTGTGGGCAGGGGTGCAAACAGGACCTGGGTTCCCAGCCCGGCTCCTCCTTGATCTATCTGTGTGACCTTGGGCGGGTCACTTTACATCTCTGAGCCCTGACAGGTATGAGATAAGTTAACTGGTGTCATTCAGTATGTTTAGATGGGCTGTCACCTGTCCGGCAGGGTTGGGGTGGCTTGGCGCTGGGTGTGGAAAGATATATAGGAAATTGCCCCTGTGCTAGGAGACTGGATGGTTGATAAGCAGAACATGGTGTCACCAGTGCTGGGACATGGGGAGCATGGGAGGAAGGAAGGGTCTGGGCACCCGAGTCCAATCTAGAGAGATTCAGGGATGGGAGGAGAGTGTGTTCACCTCTGAAGGCTGAGCCCGGGTCACACAAGAGGAAAAGGAAAGGATAAAAAGTTTCAGGAGATGGTTGTACGTTAGCAATGCCACAGAGGCACAGAAGAGTACAGCACAGGGGTAAGCAACAAACTTTCAGAGTGGAGGGTGGGGGTAAAGAGAAGAGAGAGCAGCCCTTCCATGTCCAAGTCTATCAGCTCTTGCTGAAGGAGGATCTAGAATTGAGAAGAGCATTGTGAGGTCTTGCACACTGCATGGCTCACTACTGCACTAAGTTACCATCCATTCATCCATCCACCCATTCATCCATCCATCATCCACCCATACGTCCATCCATCTATCATCTTTCCATCCATCTATCATCTATCCAACCACCCATTCATCCAACTACCATCCATCCACACCTTCTTCCATCCATTTATCATCTATCCATCCACCCATTCATCCATCTATCCATCCATATATTCATCCACCCATCCATCCAACCACCTACCCACATATCCATCCATCCATCTATCCACACATCCATCTATCCATCCATCCATCTATCAATCCATCTACCCATCCATAATCTATCTATCCATCCATCCATCCATCCATCCACCCACCCACCCACCCACATATCCATCCATCCATCCATCCATCCATCCATCCATCCATCATCCATCCACCCATCCATCCATCATCCATCCACCCATCCACCGATCACTATTCATCATCCATCCATCCATCACCTATCCACCCATCCACCCATCATTCATCCATCCACCCATCCATCCATCCATCCACCCATACATACATACATCTATTCGTTTATTTGGCAGACTGTTCTTAGTTCCTCCTGAGTGGCATGCCCTGGGCTGTGAGGTAGGAATACAGAAATGACACAGGCATGGCGCTTACCCCCACAACTGCCTATTGGAAAAGAGAGATGAGTCAACAGGGAAAGCCAATCCTGTGTGATAAGTGATAGTGCAGGGTTGCCCCTGGGGTCTCTGGGAGCACAGAGAAGGTTGCCTCACTGAGACACTGGGTAAGGGAAGGCTTCCTCGAGGAAGAGGTATCCAAGGGGTATCCAGGTCTTCGTGGGTTTGGAAAGTGAGAGAAGCCAGGTGAGCAGAGGAGGTCCCAGGAAGAGGAAAGGGCAGTCTCTTTGGGGGCTGCTGGGAACAGGGCTGGCAGAGCAGGGAAAGGGGAACATGGGCAGATGAGGGCAGCCAAGCCAGGAAGAGCTCTGAAACCTTGTGGCATGAGGCCTAGAGGGCCCACGTGCTTCAGCAGCCCTTCCAGACATCTGACACAATGTCCCAGAACATGGCCCAACCGGTGAAGGAGCCAGCTTGGTCAGTCTGAGGGGCCTGCAAAGGCACCCTGTGCAGGACACCCCTGCTCTGGCAGCTGGGAAGCAGAGGTCACTGCCAGCACATCATCCCCAAGGGAGACGTGACCACCTCCCTCCTGGTCAGCGCGCCCAGCAGCACGTCCTTTCTGTCTGTCAGGCACTGCCATGCTCACCTTGCCTTTTTCTAGAGGTTTTTGGGACATTAAGACATTTGGCAAATGATCAACACACGCAACTTTCCATCTAGGGATTCATTTTTGAAAAGTGCCCAGATTGGCTGACCACCGTGACCTGGCCTCACGCTTCCCTTGGCGCTAAGACAGGCAGTGCTCGGTCACTGCGTGCTGTCCTGAGCAGGGCAGGGGCAGAAGGAAACCCCACGATCCTGGAATCTCGTCCCAGCTCTGCTATTTACTAGCTGTGGAACCTTGGGCAGCTTATTCATTAATATTTATGCCTCAGTTTCCTGTCTCCATAAAAGGGGGAAAAAACCACTCTCACCAGGATTAGGTACCTTCTCCGAGCCCCCGTCATGGTTGGGGGCCCTGCTGAGTACTCTAAGTGTGTTTTCTCGTTTAGTCCTCCTAACACCCCTGAGTATACGGAAAGCTCTCCCATTTTAGAGATGGGGCCCTGAGGGGCGGAGCTCCTGCTGGAGCCCACAGGCACTTGTGGAAGTGTCTTATATGACAGCGCCTGCTGTGCTGTGTGGAAACATGGGAGCCGGAAGAGGCATCTGAGGGATCCTCTGGTCTCCTCTGTTCCACAGATGGGTTAACTGAGGCTCAGAGAGGGGACATATCTTGGCCGAGATCACACGGCTCATCAGAGGCAGCGACAGGACTGTCCACCCAGTCTCTGTCTCTGAGTCCAGGGCCCCTCACCAAACCTTCCTCCGCGAGGGCACCAGCTGCTTCTGAGCTGAGATGCCCCTCGGGAAGGCCGTTCTGCAAGAGGTGCCTGCCGGCCTCGCAAACTTCCCACGCCAAGGCCCCGGAGTACCGAAGCCGGAAGCCAGCTCCGTGCCGGTGTCCCTCGGGGTACGACGGGTGCGTGCTCTCACCTGCAGCGTCAATGTAACGGTGAGGATTCCAAAGAAGAGGGTCATCAGCCCAAAGCCGCCCATGAGGAGGGGTCTCCGTCCCAGGCGCTCAATGACCAAGCCCTAAGTCAGGATCAGAGAGAGGTGGTTATACTTCACTCCTAGCAGCAGGAGGAGGGGAACGTGGCGCCAGGAACCGGCACTGGGGCCAGGGTGAGAGAAGGCTTTGACCTTCAGACAGCCCCGTCACATTCTCCGAGGCCACAGCCAGAAAGGCCAAGGTCTTTATGAGAAAGGGAGGGAGAACAAAGTCACCATTCCTGAGCACCTACTGTGTGCCCACACGTTCCCCTTTCCTCCGAATCTTTCTTGTTAGGGAAGGATGGGCTCATCTGCTAGCTGGTCTGCAAGAGGAAATGAGCGGATACGGTTGCCGTAGCCCTTTGCCCACTCTTTGGAGCCAGCCTGCGGGCCGAAAGCAAGGGCTCTCCACTCCTTATGCCCCCGTGTATAGTTTTTAGAGGGGCAGACTCCCAAGGCAGGGGCCCAGGGGTAAGAGCGGACAGAGAAGGTTCGGACGCTTTCCACTCTGCCGGTACCCGGATGGGTCAGTTTCATTCTGGGGTGTGGTACCAGGAAGCCCACGTGACTGTGGCTGCTGAAGCCGTGTCCTCGGGCCCAGGTTCCCACAGCTAGGACTGTCATTGACGTCTATCCGGCTGGCCCCTGTGTCTACCTCTCCACTGGGTAAAGGCAGGGCTCTTCATCGAGCTCCTCTAATTGCTAACGACCCTGAAAAACAGTCATGTAGCCAAGTTTCAGAAACAGGCAGACTTGGGCTTATATTCTGGGTCGCTGGCTTTCCAGATGTGTAAGCTTTGGCATATGACTCCCCTTCCCAGAGCCCCAGGGCCTTTATCTGTGCAAGGAGGTCCAAAATACGCTACAACAAGGCTGCCTGGAAGGGGTGGGTGCTTAAATAAGCGGCTGCATTCAAAACACGCAACAAGTCTTCCAATTTGTCAAGTGCCTTCCCTCCTCTTTCTTCCCCCGTCTCATTGCACAGAAAGAGCACACTGAAGGTCAGAGAGGTGAAGTAACTCAGTGGCCATCACACAGCCAGTAAGAAAGAGATAGAGAGAGAAACAGAGAGGGCTGGGGGAGGGGAGTATTGAATTAAGGGCGTCTGAATTAAAATGCACAACTTTTCTCCACTGGGCAATCAGGCAAGGCTTCCTGGAGAAGGCAACAGTGGCGGTAGCTCGTCAGGCAGAGGGACCAGTGGGTCAAGTGAGCCATCTGGTTTGGATAAGGGAAAGGAGTGCCACCGCCGGGGGCCATGAAACAGGAACAGGTGCTCCTGTCCGCCAGCTTCAGATGACAGTTCAAAAGCCAGAGCATCAGACTGAACAGTCCCAATCCTGCCTCAAAGCCTGAAGCAGTGTTTCTGCGGGAAACCCCAAAACTCCTCTTTTTTCCTCTTTCCTCACACCCTACTCTGAGGAGGGCGGGTGATAAAAAGGCTTCTGGGTGAGCTCTCCTGGAGCCGCCAAGGGCTGTTGGCCACTCGCCCAAGCACACACCAAAGGTGGGCAGGCATAGCCCCAGGCCGGCTGGGTGCTTGGTATGAACACTGAGGGGACTGGGGAGGGGGCTCTGGCGCAGAAAGTCAGTGGCCTGGGAGGAAACGTCCTTGGCTGACGGCCACATGTCTCAAAAACATCTACAACTTCCTTTCCGGAAGCCTCTCCCTCTGCGGCCTAGGAAGGCAAGGCTGACCCAAGCGCCTCAACTTGGCCTCCTTGACACCTGACCCATCAGAGCAGAGCACAGGTGGCATCCAGATGTGCATGGACCTGAGATGGGCAGACCTGGCTTCAAGTCCTGGCTCTGCACCCAGGACAGGGGGCTCAGTTTCTGGAAGCCTCGGTTTCCCCACCTGACAAACGGAAGTGGTAATACTGTCTTTGCAGCATAGCTACGCAATCAGAGGCCAAGAACTCACGGTGTCTGAAGTAGGCGCGGGAACCACAGAGGCTTCCAGCAAATGGCAGATAATACATCCTTGCAGTCAAGGGGGGGACCGGGTCTGGTCCCAGCTCCTGCCTCTAACTGGCCACGTGGCCTTGAGACAGCCAGTCACCCTTCTGTGTCTTCCTCGCTCCTTTTTTCTGATGCCGATGGGTTAGCGTGGATGATGACCTCTGCCTGAGTGCCTGTGATGTGCCAGATGCTGCATTAAGCGCTTATCAGGCATCAACTTATTTAATTCTCACAGCAACTTTATGAAGTAGGACCAATTATTCGTCAGATTTTACAGGTAAAGAAACTGAGACACAGAGGTTTTGGGAACTTGCCCAAGGTCACGTGGCTGGTAGGAGGCACAGCTGGGATCATCTACAAAGTCTTTTCTGGTTCCTGAGACATTACAATTTTCCAAACTAGAAACAGACCAAGCCCCTGCTTTGTAATAGCTTCCTGTGGCACCTGGATGTATAGCACCTGTTCCCTGACCCCTTCCTCACTTGAAGAACGGGAGCTTTGTTATTTCCCAGAACCTAGGAGCGCACACCTGGCAGGTACTGAGCCAGTGTCTGCTGATTGAGTGAAGGTTTATCTTTGTAAGGCAGGTACAACAGTTCACATATTGCAGAAAAGGACGATGAGGACACTAAGATCACTCAGTGGCAAGTTAGGCCCAGTGAGACCCCTGGAGAAAGCAAAGATCAGTGCTTGCTGAGAAAGTTCTAGAGAGAAAGAAGGGCCAGCGTCTAAGTCATCTCTCCTCCCCAAACCCTCATGAGTTGAGGTCCTGATACGGGCTGCCAGGGCGGGAGGAACAGGTGCAGGGAAACCGGGCCCCTGGGTGGCAGGTGGGCTGGGGGATGGGGAACGTTAGAGACACCCGCGATCAGAGATTCTGGGATGTGTCAAAAGTCACACAGAGCTACTGAGAGGTAAGGAAGTGTAATACATGCTCCCTCACACTGCAGGGATGGCTGAAAAATACCCATACCCTTGGATTCAGTCATTCACCTTCTGGGTATTTATCCCAAGGAGATAGACATTTGGTGGGAGACTCACGGACAAAGACCTTCAATTGTAGTGTAATTTATACGAATGAGGAAATAGAAACCATCTAGAAGTCTACCAAGAAGTGAATCGACTCAATAAATACCGGAATATCCTGATGATAATTACAGAATTCACGTATTTTAGAAGAATTTTAAAGAACAGAAAAATCACGAGGTTACACTTCTGAGGGGAAAGAGCAGGGCACAGAGCTATACCTTGCATATACTCATGTACGCAGTTTTGTAAATCGCGATTCTGTTGAATGAATATACCCTGGAAAAATATGCAAAAACAGCTTATAATGGCTAACTCTGGTTGGGGGGAATAGGTGATTATTATTTTCTCTTGTTAGTTTTCAGTCTTTTCCAAGTTTCTACAATAAGCTTTCCTTTTTAAAAAAAAAATTTTAATGTTTATTTACTTTTGCGAGAGACAGAGGCAGAGTGTGAGCAGGGGAGGGGCAGAGAGAGAAGGAGACACAGAATATGAAACAGGCTCCAGGGTCTGAGCTGTCAGCACAGAGCTTGACACGGGGCTCAAACCCACAAACCGTGAGATCATGACCTGAGCCGAAGTCGGACACTTAACTGACTGAGCCACCCAGGTGCCCCTACAATAAGCTTTTTCTACTTAAAAAAAAAAAAAAAAAAGTCTAAGAAACAGACTTAGCTAAAGCATTGGAGACACAAACCCCTCTGCCCTGAGTCACAAATTGTTACTCTTCCCCATCACCAGTGATTTCCAATACCCACATGTGTAAATCTTCTCCGTGTAGAATGTTTCTATTAACAATCTCAGGATGGCATCGCCATTCTTAGAGTTAACACGACAGAGCCCACAATTCAGCTGGCACCGAAGACGAAGGCAGCCCATAGGTAGAATGTGTGACAACGTTATCTCTTTGGGTTAAGTGCCCAGTGACAGAGCACTGAAACGACGACAGAAATTACCATGATGAGAACCAGTCACTGCAAGACACAGGGCACTGAAGTTGCTGCCTGAGATTAACACGTGTTGCATTGTTACACTGTGATTAATGTGTGCTTGGCATTGACGTTAGCGTTTATTTTTTCTTTTTCTTTTTTTGGTTTGTTTTAGTTTCTCCTAAGGCACCGCCAACAATTTCAATGTCAGCAAACGTGCCCCCAATACAAACCAGTGGAGAACCACTGTCTTACATCATGATGCCAACAATCAAGTGCTCTGGGGTCGGGGTGGGGCATCTGGTTGTCTCACTTCCCTAAAGTCTCCTGATGAACCAGTAACTGAAGCCAAGGTAGAGCTGGAAACAGTGATTCGGTGATTCGGAAACAGTCTCTCAAGATGTCTAGGAAGACACCAAGGAAACAGCTGTGAAAGCGAAAGACATGAAAACAACTCTGTCCATCCTAGTGGGAAAACCAATCAGCCTGCAGGGCTCCTTCCTTCAAAATCTCTGCCTCTTTTAAATCGTTTTAATGTGCAGCCTGTTGAAAGGGATTAGGGTAAACACGGTATTTCCACTCAGCATTAAAATCATTAGTGAAAACATTAACTCAAGATGAACAGTGGCCTCTGAAGGTTTACTGGTGTCAGCTGGGGATGGACTGTCATCCTCCAAGAAATCCCTTCTGGGGACTCCTGACCCACGGAGTCATTCAGCCGTTCAGCAGCCATTTACTCAGCGCTGACTGCCCACCCACAGTGCTAGGATGCGGGTGGAATGATAATGAGAATGTTTTTGTGGTGGTTGTTGTATTTAAACTGCATTTAAAAAAAAAATTATTTATTTTTGAGAGGCAGAGCACAAGTGGGGGAGGGACAGAGATAGAAGGAGATGTAGGATCCAAAGCAGGCTCTGAGCTGTCAGCACAGAGCCCAATGTGGCGCTCAAACTCACAAACCGTGAGATCATGACCTGAGCCGAAGTCGGATGCTTAACTGACTGAGCCACCCAGGCGCCCCTGTTGTTAGTATTTAAAAATCAACTATAGGGGCACCTGGGTGGCTCAGTCAGTTGAATATCTGACATCAGCTCAGGTCATGATCTTGCAGTTTGTGAGTTCAAGCCTCACATTGGGCTCGCTGCTGCCAGTGCAGAGCCTGCTTTGGATCCTCTGCCCCCCGCTCCCACCCACCCCCACCACACTGCCCCCCATCTCTGCCCCTCCCCCACTTGTGCTCTCTCAAAAATAAATAAACATTAAAAAAATCGTCTGTATTGACTTAGATTAAGGTCTTAGATTCAATAAAACGTACCAACTTTAATTGTGCAGTTTGGTATGTTTTCACAAATTTATACACCTATAAAGCCATGACCACATCAAGATACAGAACATTTCTATCACTCTAAAGCACCCTTGTGCCCCTTTCTCTAGCTGCAAGCAACCACTGATGTGCCTTCCGTGACTCTAGATCAGAGTAGACTAGATTAGGTTAGAATTCCACATTGGTGATCACTGCTCTTTTGAGATTCATCCCTGTTGTATATATTATTCCCTTTTAGTGCTGAGAAGTATTCCATTGAATGGATATACCACAGTGTGTTTCTCCATTCAACATTTGATGGACATTTGGGTTGTTTCAGTTTGGGGTCTTATGATTAAAGCTGTTGTAAACATGGGGGTTCAAGTCTCTGTGTAGAAATGTGCTTGATCTTGGGTAAATACTTACGAGAAGAATGTCTGGTAGTATGGGTACAATTTTTATGAGAAACTGCCAAACAGTTTTCCAAAGGGTTGTACTATTAGAAATTCCCACCAGCCACGTATGAGAGTTCCAGTGGCTCCACATCTTCATCAACGCTTGGTATCATCAGCCATTTTGATATTAGTCATCCTTATGGTGAACAGTGCTGTCTCGTTGTGGGTTTTAGATTTAATTACCCAGATGGCTTGTGGTGTTCAGCAACTTTTCATCCATTTATTGATACTTCTGATTTTTTCTTTTGTACAGTGTCTGCCCAAGTCTTTTCCAAGTTCATTTCCAAGTGGCTGATGGCCTTGCTTTTATTGAATTCTAAGAATCCTTTATATCTTCTGGATTCAAGCCCCCTGTGAGATGTGTGCTTTGTGAACATTCCTCACTCTGGCCTGCCTTCCCATTTCCTTAACAGAGTCTTTGAAATAGTCACAGCTTTTCATTTTGATGAAATCCAATTAGTAATTTTAAAAAATGGTTCATGTTTTTTGCATCCCATCTAAGAAATCTCTGCCTACCCCAAGGCTGCAAAGACTTCCTCCTATGTTCCTTCTAAGGTTTTATAATTTTTCTAAGGTTTTAAAAACTTCTAAGGTTTTATAATTTTAGCCTCTATGTTTCAGTCCATGGTCCACTTTGAGTTAATTTTGTGTGTGGTATGAGAGAAGGGTTGTCTTTTGTGTTTTCCATGTGAATGTCTAGTTTTTATGGTCCTGTTTGTGGTAAGACTGACTTTCCCCATTGAATTACTTTGGCATCTTTTATATTTTTGGATTCTATTCTGTTCCATTGATCTGTATGGCTGCCCTTACACCAATACCATGCTGTCCTGGTTACTATGTAGTGAACGTTGTACAGCACTTACTATGCACCAGGCACCGTTCTAGATGCTTTGCATATAGTCATAATTTAATCCTCATAACATCTCCATGGGTACACAGAGGCTCAGAGAGGTTGAGCAGCCTGCCCAAGGTCACGTGGTGGCAGAAACAGCATTCAGGTCCAGGCAGACTGGTTCCAGACTCTTGTTCTGACCCCCTGCACTGTCCTGCCTCTTATCACTGGCACATATAGATTTATCAAAAGGAAATATGCTGTCTCCCAAGGCTTTCTTTCCTTTGGGTGAGGCGCTGGCACAAGGGCAGAGAGAAGAAGAAGACAGGAGTCCTGGCCCTTGGGGAACCTTCTGGGTTGAATTGTGACCTCCCCAAAAAAGATATGTTGAAGTCCTGACCACTGGTACCTCAGAATGTGCCTTTGTTTGGAAATCAGGTCTTTACAGAGGTCATCAAAGTCAATGAGGACACGATGGCCGGCCCTAAACCCATGTGACTGGTGCCCTTATAACAAGGGGAAGTTTGGACAGACGCACGCACAGGGAGAACACCAGCTGAGGATGAAGGTCAGGGTCAGGCTGATGCTTCTGCAAGCTGAGGAACACCGCGGATTGCCCGCAAAGCACCAGATGCTGGGGGAGGGGCCTGGAACAGACACCATCTCCAGGTCTTAGAAGGAATCTGCCCTCTGCCACCTGGGTCTCAGACTTCCGACCTCCAGAAAGGTGAGAATATGCATTTGCATTGTTCAGGTCCCTCTGCTTGCTGTGCTTTGTTATGCAGCTCTAGAAAACTAACGGGGCGCTCACTGCACGTTGTGTTAAATGATTAAACACATGAGGAGAGAAGGAAGGGACCCAGGGAAGGAAAATCTAAAATGTCACTTATTTCAAATGCGACTCAATGCTTCCAAATCTGACTTAAGTGCATTTATAGTATTTTATAGATATTACTTTGAATTTCATACTACTATGAATTTTGTAGGCAGAGATCTGCCTAGGTTGTATTCTTTGTTTACATCTACGGATAAAGGGCATGAAACATTTGGTGGCTGGCAGAATTCCTGACATTTCAGGGGCTGCAGAGCCCTGTAAGGGTTCATTCCTCGACAAGATCCTAAGGGAGGCCCTGTTCTTCCTGTCCTTCCAGGCCAGGCCTCTTCTGCTCTGCTCTTCCCATGAAGTCAGTCTCTGCCTGGCTTGATGTGTTCCTGAGCACAGGGGCCACTGTTGGCCTCCCGAAGAGGAAGGGCTGTCCTTGGGGGAGGGGAAAAGAAAGGGGAGTGGAGAGGAAGGGGAAGGGTGGGGAGGAGGAGGACAGGGGAAGGGAGAGGACAGAAGAAAAGGAGAAGAGAGAAGAGAAAAGAAGAGAAAAGGAAAAGAAAAGAAAGGAAAGGAAAAGAGAAAAGAAGAGGAAAAGGAAAAGAAAAGAGAAAAGAAAAGAAAAGAAAAGAAAAGAAAAGAGAAGAGCATCTGACTTCTGTCCAGGTCATGATGTCACAGTTCATGGATTCAAGCCCTGAGTCAGGCTCTACGCTGATATTCAGAGCCTGGAGCCTGCTTCAGATTCCGTTTTTCCCTCTCTCTCTTTCCCCCTCTCCTGCTTGTGCTCATGCTCTCTCTCTCTCTCAAAAATAAATAGGCAAAAAAGGGAAGGGGAGGGGAGGGAGGGGAGGGGAGGGGAGGGGAGGGAAGGGAAGGGAAGGAAAGGGAAGGGAAGGGATCAGGAGGGAAGAGAATGGGGGGCCAGGGTGTTGGTTCCTGGCTCCCTTTCTCCAGGCACATTTTGGCTGGCTGTGTCTCTCTCTCCACTGAAGGTCACGGCTCCCGATGGATGGCCTGCCCACCCTACAGACCCACCCACCCGAATTAATCCGTCTAATCCTAATCCGTCTAATCCGTCCTCCGACCTGGCTATCTGGACAGCGCCCTCATCCCTTGAGCCTGACCACAATGCACTCCAGCAACCTGCCCCACTTCTCAGCCCCCCTCAATCTGCACCAACACGTCTCACCGCATCCTTTCCTGTATCAGCCACCATACACTTGACTTAGCTCACACTGCTGTTCCCGGTCTGTCCCCCGACTAGGAGCTCTCCTTCTCCTGGGCAAGGGCTTTTTGTCTCCTTTGTCCACTGATGTATCCCACACACCTACACCTGTGCGGGCACAGAGTAGGGGCCCCACCAGCACTTGCTGAGTGTTGGCGGAATAAACACTCTGGCTCCAAGTTTCATCTTCCGATTTTCTTGGAAGGCAGGAGGGCATTTTCAGCTTTTTCCATGGCATCTGTCTGGTTCTCTTCTGGAACACTCATAACCAACAAAAACTGTATTTGTTTGCTCGGCTGCCGGCAAAAGGTTCACAAACTATGCGGTTTAAGTAACAGACATTTCTTCTCTCACGGTTCTGGAGGCTGGGAGTCCGAGATCAAGGTGCCAGCAGGGCCGTGCTCCCTCCGAAGGTGCAGGGAAGACTGTTCCAAGGTTGTTCTAGCTGCTGGGAGTTTCTTGCCTTCTGTAGCATGCCTTCAAAATTCACATGATGCTGTGTGTGTGTGTGTGTGTGTGTGTGTGTGTGTGTGTGTGTGTGTGTGTGTAAATTTCCCCCTTTTAATAAGAATGCCTATTATATTGGATTGGTGGTCCCTCTATTCCAGAATGATCTTTCCTTAACTAATTACACCTGTAATGACTACCTCCTGAGGTACCGTTAGAGCTTCAACATATAAATTCTGTGGGGATGACAATTCAACCCGTAGTAATAATTAACATTTACTGAGCACCTGTCTTATGCCAAGTGCTGTGAATTACTGTATAGCTCTCATGGTAAGACCTGTGGAGGTCTTATTGTATTACTCCCACTTTCCCTTAGAGAAAACAGGGGCTCAGAGAGGTTAACTAACTGGCCCAAGGTCACCCAGCGACCGAGCTCAGGGCCATGAGCCCATGGAGCCCAAACACTCCACCATCCTGCCTGGTTGTCGGTGCCCACTTTCTGCTCCAACAAGCACCAGATCCAGGGGCTCGAGATGCAGCTGTGAACTCTGAAGGTTTTGATTCCGAAACTGTGTGTTCGTTGGGAGGCAGAGGGGGGCGGGGGAACCAGTAGGATTCTTTTTCCCACTTGAATGCTAGACACAGCCCATTCCTGAGTAAGAATGACTTAATGTGGATTGCGCTCCCCCTGGTTAGAGAAGGCAGTCTCTGCTTCTCCTCGAAGGAATGAGGCTCGCGCTCCACAAGCTGCTGCCCCATGTGTCAGCTGACACTCGGGCTCCCACGGCCTGCGTGACACACGGTGGGGGTTCGCTCACAGAGTTAACGCTGCGCCAAGAAAATCGATTTGGAAAACCAGTTGTTTCTGCAAGATGCAATGATTCACAGCTGCCCAAGCCGATGAGCAGTGCCAGGAGCCAAAATTAATTGCGAATCAAATGAACAAAAATGTCTTTCTCAAGTGTCCTGGGTCCCAAAGCCGTTTTAACAGACTGTCAAAAACTCGGTAAGAAGAAGAAAAATTGGAAAGTCCTTTCTGATAGGCTGCTGCCTCACAGGGCTGGACGAAACAGTGTCCGTCCGTATCTTGGGAAAGGAGGTGATGAACACTTTGGAGAGGCCAAGGGGTTTAGCGAAGATTGGCTGTCAGGACTGCTGCCATGGCCTTCATGCACACTGACGGCTGCCTCCACGACAGCTCTGTAAGGTGCTGGCTTAGTTTCCTGTGGCTGCCGTAGCGGATTAGCACAGACTCAGCGGATGAAGGAAGTCAGAAGTCTAACATGGGTCTCGTGGGGCCAAAATCACAGCTGCTGGCAGGGCTGTGTTCCTTCTGGGGGCTCTAGGGGAGAATCCGTCCCTTGCCTTTCCAGCTTCCAGAGGCCACCAGCTCTCCTTGGCTGGTGGCCCTTCTTCTACCAGAGACAGCAACTGCCACTCCAACATCTGCTTTTGTCCCTCGTGACCCCCAACCCTGCCTCTTTCACTTTTAAGGACCCTTGTGATGACACTGGGCCACCTGGTGAGTGCAGGATGACCCCCCATCTCCAGATCCGTACCTTAACCACACCTGCAAAGCCTCTTCCGCTGTGTGAGGTTACATGCTTATGCTTCCAAGAATGACGACAGGGACATTTGGCGGGGGGTGGGGGGGACAGTATTCTTACCACACGCAGGCCTGGCTATGTCCATCTTAAAGATGACAAACAAATTCAGAGATGTTGGGCAATTTTCCCCAGACCACTCAGCTGCAGGTGGGTCACTGGGCTCTGAATTCAGAGCTGCTGGGCCCTACAGCCTTAGCTCTTTCTCCCCTCTTTTTCTTAGCTCCACCTCAGACTCCCTGCCTCATGCTGGAGTCAATCTCGAGGTGCTCCAGAGATTAGGCTAAATGCTACCGTGTTAAGAACTGCTCCCAACGAACTCTTCTGCATCTCTGTCTCCTTTAGAAGACACACTGGGAGGGGTGCAGATGACTGGGGCCAGGTGCACAGGGCCAGGCGACAGGCTGCCAGTGCACTTCCCATCCCATCATCGGGCTCATGTCTGCTGGACCTTCAGGGCTCGCCTTCCTGGGGCCCTCCTCCAGGAAGCCCTCCCAGGAGAGTTCATCCCAGGGCTGCACGTGGTATGTGTCTGTTTCTGGATCTTTCTCCCTAGAACGCGACGACGTCACTGGTGACCCCCTAGCACAAGCATGCTATGGGTGTGCTGGAACTGCTTGTGGAACGGATGCATGCGTGCATGAACGACTCTACCGTGACGGCTATGAAGCCGTCACTCCCCACAGAGGGCCCGCAGGGAGGTTGCTCTGGAACACACATGCCACGTGACCATGACCCACCATGATCCACACTTGAAGGCAGGAGGCAGGCAGACTCCCAGTCTGACCCCTGCCTCTCCCAGGAGGGGGAAGTCACTTTCCCTCCTTCCTGCGATTAGCACTTCCAAGAAGTGCTCTGTCAAATACTGTCAGCTTTTAGTGAAGATGATCCATGGGCCAGAGAGAGGGCACCAGAAGGAGGGCACGTGGGGTCAGGGAGACGGGGTTGGAGGCATCGTTACTCTCTCTGCTCCTCTTTCGAACCAGGGCGACAACCTGACTTTGAGGAGTGATGTGAGTGAGCGTTCCTGAGATCCCAGGTAAAGCACTTCCGGGTCCTGGGGAGCGGCGGGGGCCCTCGATGCCAGCTCTCCCCACTCCCTACTGGCTGTGCGATCCTGAGCAAGCCAGCTCTTTGGGACTTGGTTTCCTCACCTATCAGAAGATTGCGAGAGTCCTCGTAAAACCCTGCTCTCTGCAGGCGTGTTCATCACAGCCTTACTTAAGATGACAAGTGTTGACAAATGGGGTACTTCACACTCTGTGAGCCCACACTGTTTGCCAGGCACCGCTGGCATGTATTCACCTGTTCAATCCTGACCCCATCTCTATAAGGCAAGGGCAACGTCCTTGTTAAAGAAATGAGGAAACCGAGTCACAGAGCTGTTGAATAACTTCGCCAGGGTCACGCAGCTCAAAAGGAACGGAGCTGGGGTCAGAATCCAGGCTCTGCCGTCCAGGCTCCGAAGGGGGACACCCAACAGCCCCAGCCCCACAGACAGCAGTTGGGGCACGGACGGGACCGTCGACTTCCGAAGAGCCACAACCAGCGTTAATTCCCAGGGGCGACGATCAGCATGCTTTTCTGTACACACCTTACACTCCAACAAAACATTTCTCAGACAAGAAAACGGAAAGGAAACCAGAAAGCAATTCTGGCATGAGGTTATGTGAACAAAAGCAGGATTACTACGTGTCAGAACAGAACATCCACCTGTGCACAGAAAGGCCAAGGGGAGATTTTACCACAGGTCCTTGGGTCGTATGATTGTGGATCTCTTCTTCGGTTCTTTCTATTTTTCTGAATTCTACAAATTTACCTTAATGAGCTCATGCTGATTTCTTACAACAACAAAATACTTAACCAAAAAACTCCCAAAACCAACCCTGTAACTTCCTATCATTATCATTCTAGACTGACTGTGCTTTTTCACGGATCACCGTAAACACTGACAGCCACAGACTGGGGAGGGAGTCTGAAACTCAAAAGGAGAATTTTGTGAAACTCCCAGATTGTGAAGCAGTGAGGTATTTTCCTCTAAGAACAAGGCCATGGGAGAAAGCAGAGGGAGACGGAATATCAGTCCTCAACGCTTTCCTGACGTCCATTTTTAGAAGCATCTTGTTAGGATGCCCGTTGAGAGCAAGGAGCAAAATAGCGTTCTGTTGGAAGTGAGTCAGAAGTGCCACTGGGAGCCTCTGCCTGTTTGCAGAGGTCAATCCGCCAGCAGAAGTCGGTGCACGCGAGTGGAAATAAATGAGCTTCTCCATTAAGGTCAGAGAACCTCACTCTGATTCCCCCGCCTCCTCTCTGTCCTTTGGAAGTGAGCCCCGTCGTGTACTACGTGCCCAAAATGTGAGGCACGGACCTCACCCCAACAAGGTAGAAGAGAATCCGACAGCTCATCAAAGGGGAAACCGAAGCTCAGACAGGTTGAAAGCAGTGTCTAGCATCACACGGCCAAGAAGTTCCAGAACCAGGACTCAAGCCTAGTTTGGTCTGATTGCCAGGCCTGTGCGGTTTCTGCTAGATTGTGAAATTGCCAACTTCCTCCCTACAGTGTGTTTATTGTGCATCTTTGAGGTTGACAGTGATGAGTTCTGTGTCTTCTTTTGGACACTTTTGCTTCTTGTTAAACTCTTTTTTAAAAATGTTTATTCATTTATTTTTGAGAGAGAGAGAAGGGGAGAGGGAGAGGGAGAGGGAGAGGGAGAGGGAGAGGGAGAGGGAGAGGGAGAGGGAGAGGGAGAGGGAGAGGGAGAGGGAGAGAGACCACAAGTGGGGACGGGGCAGAGAGAGAGGGAGAGAGAATTACACACAGGCTCCATGCTGTCAGCACAGAACCCAAAGCGGGGGCTCCATCCCACAAACCACGAGGTCACAACTTGAGATGAATCAAGAGTCAGATGCTTAACTGACTGAGCCACCCCAGCGTCCCCTTTGCTTATTATAAAGTCACTCTCTGTTACACTGATCAACGGGAATGTCTTTTCTCCTTTCTTTTCTCTCCAAAGTCCTACATGTTTGGGGTACAAAGGTGACAGCTAATGGTTTAGAAACACTTTTAAAGTCATGGCAATGGACCTGAGGCTCACAGGGACTCTCGCTTGGACCCTCAGGGAGAAATGGCCCTTTCCACTGGGTGTTGATCACACTGTATCATCTGTGACCAGGTGAGAGTTCAAAGAAGGGAGCTATTTATCAAAAGAAAGATAACAGGGGAGCAAAATATAGATGAGAATATTCTCTAGACAGGTAAAACATCATGAGCTGCGTGATAAACTCCTAAAATTCAGGTAACTTTGGAGAGACAAAGGACATGCTCCTTTAAAGGCCAGCACATTTATGGTCTGGGGGTCCCCACGGCGCTATGCACCCCCTATGACGTTCTCAGGAATAACTGGTCAGTTCACTTACAGAGAAGATGGCGGCCAAAGTCTCAATGCCACCGGTGCTCAAGGTGATGTATGGGATCTTTTCCGGAGGGACCCCAGCTTTCCCAAAGATGCTATTGGTGTAGAACCAAATCTATAACAAAGGGAAGAAAAACAAGGGAGGAGAGTCAGTGAAAGGCATCTATTTCCAAAATTAAGTTCAGGTCCAAGGTGGTCTCTGAGATTCACAGCTGCATCCAGAGTGGAGCTGTATGATGTGGCCAACTACGTGTTTTCTTCCTGCTCCCTCCTCTCCCCTTTCTTCATCACTAACAGAACTACCACACTGGGGGCAACACGTGCTCAGCCGATGGTGGCAATGAGACAGGAACAGAAATGTTGGCGAGGCTTCTTGGAAGTCTCCTTAAAATGAGCTTTCCATCAAGGACGTGTGATCCCATTTTTTGCCCTTCCTCCCTTCTGCTGTCAAGATGGTGAATGTGATGGCTGGAGCTTCAGCAGCCTTCTTGGATCACTAGGTGACAGGATAGCACTGCTATTAGCCCCCATGGCAACTCCGTGAGAAACAGAAAAGGTCCCTGATCCACAAGATGCTTTAATGTCAACTGCTAGAAAACCGTCACAGTAAATCTATAATGGGGACAATGTGAATGGCGCTCCTAAGGGTTGTGTAACACACAACTTACAAAACTACACATGGAGCCCCTGCTTTGAAATGCAAGCCACCTGTTCAGATGCTAGAGTGCGAGGTTAGAAGAAGCCTGTGTCGTCACTCACTTAGAGTGATGCTGTAATTTACTAGCCAAAGCTGGGCACTTTTGAGACTGTTAATAATTAGTCTAGGACAACAGACACAAATCTGGACGCCCTGGGCAAAGCAGGATGCGTGGTCCTGGGACGGCTGGGCCACCCCTCCCAACTTCCCTCATGTGTGGAGGTTTCTGCCACTGGAGACCAAACCTAACCCTAACGACACTCACGGGACCTCCGACAATCACTGTCTGGAGGTTGGAGACCTGGCTCCATGCTGAGGTGGCTGTGTGACCTCAAGCAATGACCTCTGTCCTGCTGGGCTTCCTTCTCCTCCTCAAAGAGGAGAGGGTATCAGGAATTGGGTAAGAATTATCACTGCTCATTATTAAAGTTTTGGGTCCAGGGGCTGGACACGGGTCATTTGTGTTCTCCCAATCCCAACCGTTCCTCAAAGAGCAAGGGTTTGCTAGAGGACAGAAACCCGTGCTGTCCTTTCCATGACATCTGACAGGGAAACCCACTGTGTGAAGGGCCTCAGAAGCATTTACACACTGATCATTATTAAGAAACATTAGAGCTCGTTGGCTGTAACTTGTCAGGCCTGAGCGCAGCCTCTTACTTTGTGTTTGGAAAGAGCTCTTGTTTCTACAGATTTGTCTTGTTACCAGCATTTGTTTACCAAAAAAATTTCGTGCCTCGGGGGAGAAGACAGAATTTAGGACCTGCACACATATATGCAGATGGATTATGTTTTAGCGACAGGAGTAATTCTTCATAAAGTTACGGGCAACGCTCAGAGCCCAGTAAAAAGGACCGCATGCGTTTCTGTGAGTTTGTGGGATTTGATGCATCTCTGGGCGAAATGCGTTTCAATGCTCCCGTAAGACAAGGACCCTCTCCCCTGTGCCTGCTCGCACTTGACTGAGCTGAGAAATTAGAATTTTAGATTCTACTTTTGCTTTCACATTCACAGAGTACACACGTGGCTCCTGATAAATTCATTAGTTCCTATAGCTCTTGGGGCTGTGACAGAAGCCAAAATTATTCCAGAAAGGCTCAGTCCTCGCTGGATTTGTTTGTATAATCTCCACTCCCTTTTGAAGGTTCACTGTGACCCCCAGCAGATCTGCAGGGCTGGATCAGAGGAGCAGAAACGCCTTTACCCAAAGTCACTGATTTTTGACAGCCAAGGCTCCACGGCCCCTTCCATCCCCTGGCGACCATGCGGACATCACGGTATTCTCAGCCTCAGTCTGGACCCCAGAGCTGCCAGCCTCGGACCCCGCTGGATTTGTGTTCTCCCGCGGAAGCGGTGCCCTGCTTGCCCCGGGGTCTCCTTCCTGGCTTCTCACACCCCTGCAACCCCCTTCCCCATTTCCAATTCCCCCTGTAGCCTCAGGCTTCCTCAGAGGGGGTTAAACGTTAGCAAAGGGAATCATTTGCATAAAATTACGAGCTCAAGGTGGGGAGTCATTTCATATGTAAATGTACCTATTCATTGATAGGCAGAAATCAGCCCTGAGGACCATCTCCCCCAGTCCAGGGCCTGTGGGGTGTTCCTGCTGGGCTGGCCCCGTCCCTGGAGGGGTGCGGGGGTGGGGTGGGGGGTGAGGTCTGTGCACGAACTGCCCATCTTAGTGCTGGCTCCCAAAGCCATTGCTCTCCCCCTGAATCACCTTCCAGAGCAGGAAGGTAACGGCCTCTGAGGTTTATCTTCCTGCACTGAGGTTTATCTGATCAGGCAGTTTGAGGACGTCGGACGACCCAGAAGTACCAGGAAAGGTGGAGCGTGTCCCACAGCAAACCCTCCCGCGGAGGGTGCTTTGTGTTGACCTCATCCTTGACATAGTCAGGTTCTCAGGTGGCTGACTGTCTCCTCCCCCAGAGAAGGACTGGAAGGACAGCAAGCTGGAGGCCCGCGTACCGGATCTGACCCCAGCGCGGCCCCTGGTGAACTGTGGGTCTGTAGGCAAGGGACTACGCGTCTCTAAAGAAGGGAAAAAAGATCTGGCTTTCAGGGTGGTGGTAAACAAGCTGGAAAGTGATGAAGTAAAGCGTCTTTTCTAGAGCTGGTGTACAACAAACGGTGGGTATCGTTCCAGAAGATTTCCAGGTCTCTCCTGAGACACCACTGTTCTTTGGTGAAGAAACATGTCACAGTCGTGCGCATGGCTTGGGGAGGAAGTACTTCAGGGTCTGCTTCGCAGCCTGGAGAGGGGGGCGCAGGCCTCCTGACGGCCCGCCTCGGATGCCCCAAAGCCCTCCTCCTTAACTCCCGACACCGCGTGTTAGAGACAAAGCATAGCACCATAATCGCGTTCAACTCTCTCAACAGCTTGTGCAGGTGACAGTGTGGTCAGAGAGACCACACGCAGCCCATCACACCAGAGTGCAGACCCAGGCCTGTTCCCTTCCTGCCCCACAGTCCTTCCTGCTGCACGGGCTTTGCTGGGCTGTTAGCGCAGCTGGCTAACTGGAAATGCCTCCTCTAGCCAGCATTTCCCCCGGAATCCCACATATGCCCAGCTGCCTGCAGCTGGCCTCTTCCTGAGAGAGGCGTTTTAACCCATCTCTCTGGCTAACCCTTCAGGAACAAGAAACCACCTGATTTGCCTTTGCCCGGAACAAGGCGATTCTGGCAGAGTATGGGCTCAACACGTGCTTGCAGGGGGTGGTCACCAAACAGTGGCTCCCCCAAACATGTCTGTGTCCCAATCCCAGGAGCCTGTGAATATGTTACACTACCTGGCACAGGAGCTCTGAAGATGTGGTTAAGTTTAGGGGTCCTGACAAGGGGAAGTTATCCTGGATTATCTAGGTGAGCTGGAAATGGAGTCATGAGGGTCCTTATAGGACGGAGTTCAGAGAGAGAAGGCGCAAAGGTGGGAGCAGAGGTCAGAGAGAGAAAGAGAGCTGTCAACACACAGGTTGTCTCCACCAATGGTGACGCACGGGATCTACGTTGAAGGATAGAAGACAAAGGAGATCTCGTCGTTTATTGAACACTAGCTCCCAGGGATGGCACCAGTGCTGGGCCTACTGTAGGGCAGGGACCTCCTTTCCCTTCATTTCCTACTCCCATTCAGGAACACGACTGTCTCTCAGCCCAAGGGACAAGGAATCACATAAGGAATGAAGGGCCCTTAGAAAGAAACACTCATGTGCTCACATGCGCCCCTGCTGGGCTCTCTGTGCACCCGCGGGAAGCTTGTGTCCCCTCTGCTCTGTCCATGCAGGGAGGGACCCGTGGAGTTGGGGCTGGGGTTGCTTCCTCTTCCTGTTGACTGGGGAGGTGCCTTAAATCTGGGAATGCAGAATTCATGGCGACTTCTGGGGTCACAACCTCTAATCCTGCTCCACCTGGAGTAGAGGAGACATTGTGATCCCCATCTATCCGATTCCTGTGCCAATCTCTCTAACCTGCTCTGAATTTCAGAGGGGAAAAAAGGCTCATATATTGTACCCCCAAATCTATCATCTACGTGTCCTAATTCCATCCTCACACAACCCAGTGGGGTAGGTGTCTTGCCCCCATTTAACAGATGAGGAAAGTGAGGCTCGGCCCAGTGAGGGCTACACGGCCAAGAGTGGCAGAGCTGGGATGTGGGCTCAGGTCCTTCCAACCCTTTCCTGCTCTCTGCTGCCTCTGCTTGCCCTCCTGAGGTGGAATGGGGTGGGGGTTCCATCGGGGGCCGGAAGGGAGCAGGTGCGTCCTGGGAAAGGATAACAACATGCTCTGCAGCAAAGAGAAGCAGACCCCCTGCTCTCCAGACAATTCTAGGCCCAGACCCCAGTCTTCGCAGAGCTGGTGCATCCAGAGCTCAAGTGTCACCCCTCGTTGCCATCAGGGCCCCTTGGACCTGACCATGGATGTGCAGGAATGAGCGAGTGACTCCCCCACCTCTCCTGGGCCACTTCACACCCTGATGAGCATCGCTGGATGACCTGATGGGGCGCCTCCAGCACTCAGCAAGGAGGGGCTTCCTCCCGATCCCCTCACTCTTTCTATTTGGAAATCCAGAAAGATACGAAATAAGGACTCAAATTTTAAGGGTGGCCAGAACATGCTAGCTTTTAAAAGCTTTTCTAAGAGTGTTGGATTTCCTATCTTGCTCCTTCCTTTACAGGTAAAAACATAACCCCACCCTGACCCAGCCCTCAACCAGCTGATACCGCCTTTGAGTCATGTCCCCAGTCACATCTCAGTGACCAAGGGCAGAGGGGTTAAGCTTCTAACCTGGGTTCCAGGGCTGGGAGGTGGGGATGTGGGCTGGAACCCAGGCGCCCGGGGTCTCAGGGCAGGGCAGCTCTGTGCTGAGAACTTTATAGACATCCTTTCGTCCATCTTCGTGCCATCACATGGGGGGGGGGGGCACTTTACAGCTGGGGAAACTGAGGCACGGAGCAGTCGTGGCAACTTTCCCCTTAGCCTGCAAGTTCAGAGCTGGGAGTTGAACACCACGGACTCCAGGACATGTCCTCTTGACCAGAACGCTGGGGCAGCCACGCAAAGGGCCTCCGTGCAGCACTCTCCCCATCTGGGGACATCGCAAATCCTTTCAGTGAAGGGTCTCAGTTACAGAGGTAACAGAACATTCAATCCTTCTAATCTGAATTAGGATGTTATCTGGGAAGAAACTTCAAAAACAAAAGCTATTTACAATGCTTCTCAACCTGTGATTAGAAGTTTTGTGCAAGACAGGATTTGGCCTGCAGCGTTCCTGACGATGCATCGATGCATCGATGCATGGACAAAGCAGATAGACCATCAGAGGGCTCCGGGCTCCCCCGGGGGAAGGCATCATGTCTAAGGCCTTCTTCCTCCCCCCTCCACCCTCCCAGCCTTGCCTCCCTGCCACTTGGTTCTTTATGGAGGGGATGTCTGGTGCTCTGTCAGCCACGGCAGGTACACCACACAGGGGAACAGCACACACGTGTCCTTGCCCTCACAAATCTGGTGTAGCAGCAAAGGGAGGCGTTACACAGCAGTTGTACAGGTGACAGACCCGAGGGACACACAGCTGCCCGGGAACGCTGTGACGCTTGGGCACCTGCCGAGTGGACCGACCCGGGAGGCCGTGAAACGCCTCCGAGGGTCCAGAATGGGCATCGCCAGGCTTATTTGCAGCCTGCGCCCTGAGCCTCTCCACTCTTGTTTTGCGTCCATTTCTAACAAGCTCCAGCGCCTTGTTTCCCAGCCAAGACCGCATAGTGGGAGCAGCCAAGTTTGCAAAAGAGTGGCATCGAGAGAGGGAAGAACACGGTGTTAGAAACAGTCTTGCTGGTAAGGGCAAGGGGAGGGGAGATGGAACGTAAGCTCAGCGGTTACCATCTGTGACATGTTCCACGTACATAACTTCCTATCACCCCCCACAGAAGCTCTGCAGACTGAGCATTAATATCCCCCGTTTTCATAATAGGAAACCGAGGCCCAGATGAGTCGGTATGATTGGCTTCCTCTGTTCAAGAGGGAAGGAGTCCAGAGGAAGGAAGGGCAACCCCAGGTGTCGATAAGGATACTATAATCCTGGGTATTCCAGAACATTCAGGAAGTCTCAAGAAAACTGGTTTTCCTGCAGCAGGTGTGACAATGGCGTCGGTCCAATTCTCAACCCAAGCATTTGGTGGAAGCAGCCCCCTCCCTGCCCCTGTTCTTCTCACCTCTTCCCCCTCTCTCCCAGTGTTCAGGTGCCTCCCATGTGCCACGGGCAGTTCTGGGTGCTGGAGACACAGGGACCATGAGAGGTGGCCTTCCCTCACGAGGACAGTCATGGGGAGGGGAGGGACAGCTGTGGGTGTAGGAGCTGCTGTGACCACCCCAGGGAAGGGGAGGGAGTCTGTAACCGGGAGGCTCCTTGCTGGTGAGAGACTGAACATTCACACACAAGTCTGGTTTTCATGCAACAAACTGTTCAGGAAGAAGGCAGCTGCATAAAATGAAGGATTTAAGTCTAATTTTAGAGGAGGGAATTTGAAAGCCATTGTGAGAAGGAGGAAAAAAGAATGCGATGCTGAAAAGGAATTTAGAAACAATTAAATGTTAAATCCAACTTTTGCCTGATTTCTAAGCTTTGTGGAATCTATTCATTGATTCTGTTAGCAAAAATGTACTGAGCAATTTGTAACGTTGGTTTAACCCAGTAATTCTCCACTGGGGGCAATTTTACCCCAGGGGACATTTGGCAACATCTGAAGACATTTTTGGTTGTCACAACTGGTGGGGTAGGTTGTCATCTAATGGGCAGAAGCCAGGGATGCCACAGAACATTCTGTAGTACCCAGGACAGCTCCCCCACCACCCGCACCAGGACAAGGAATTTTCCAGCCCCCAGTGTGCACGGTGCTGAGGCTGAGAGCTGCTGGTTTAGTGCAGGTGCCTGGCTCTTAGGAGATGGGCTGACCAAGCCTGGGCAGGGGCTCCAGGGCAGAAGACCTGGAACCAGGACGTGTGAGTTTGACAGCACGGGCACCCCTCCTATTGTGACCCTGAGCATGTCCTTGGCCCTCTGTAAACCTCAGTTTCCTCCTCTACAAAATGGGGATGGCACCACTTCCTGCAGGACATTTGGGGCTGGAATAAAGTGATAAGTAGGACATACCTAGCAGTATTTGTGACGTCTTAAACCACAGACCACATCCCCCAAATAATTTCTGGCAAAATGAAGGGAATAAAGTTTTGAAGGGCATTTCAAGATTTTCGTCTGTGTTAGCATTCTTTCTTGGCCTCATGCAATATTTGGATTTGGGGGCAAGAGGTGCAGGGGCAGAGCTGGACCGGGTCCCAGGACAGCTGGGCTCTGACACCAAGATTGCTGCTAACCAGTGTTTGTCCTTTTGTACGTAAAACAGAAGAGGTAAGACTTGTCTCGCTGGCTGCCTAAGGATGACCCGGGGACACAGATCAGTGTCCCATATGGGGATGCTCTGAGGGGGCCTTAGGGACCTTCCCTGCTCACGGCTTAAGCAGCCAAACCTTGTGGCCAAATGGCTGGGACTCAAATCCCCTTTCTACCATTTGTAGCTATGTGACTTAGGGAAAGTCTCCCAGTGTCTCTGTGCCTAACAGTGCTGTGTAACTCACAGGGCTGCCATGGGGACAACTTCTGGCTCATGCTAAGTGCTAAGTGAAGGTGTGCTTTATTATTATTACAGCTGAGCAGACAGAGGCTGGGTGCGGGGAAGTGACTGGCCTAGGTTTCCCACTGCAGGTTTGTGGCCACAGTGAGACAGAAAGCCAGGCCTCTGGATACTGGGCCAGAGCATGTTGCTCTATGTCAAATTCAGCATGCCAAGCTACAAGTGTTACTTCTGACTTACAGATTAGAAATAATCCTAAAACAGCAAGAAATAGATGAAGATTATCTCAACATAATAAAGGCCATACTGGAGAAGCCCAGAGCTAACGTCCTACTCCACCGACATCATATTATGATATCACCACACTCATCAAACTGAGAGCCTTCCCTCTAAGATCAGGAACGAGACAAAGATGCCCGCTCTTGCCGCTTCTATTCAACATAGTGCTGGAGGTCCTCGCCCGGGCAGTTAGACAAGAAAAAGAAAAGGCACCCAATTCAGAAAGGAAGAAGTAAAAGCATCACTGTTTGCAAATGACATGATCTTATATGTAGAAAACCCCAAAGATAGCGTGCGTGCACACACACACACACACACACACACACGCACACACACACACACGCACAAACTGTTAAAACTAATAATCAAATTCGGTAAAGTTGCAGGATACAGAACATACAAAAATCAGTCATGTTTTTATATACTAACATTGAATTATCCAAAAGGGAAATTAAAATAATTCTAGGGGCTCCTGGGTGACTCAGTCGGTTAAGCATCTGACTTCAGCTCAGATCATGATCTCACGGTTTGCAAGTTCGAGCCCCGAGTCGGGCTCTGTGCTGACAGCTCAGAGCCTGGAGCCTGCTTTGGATTCTGTGTCTCCCTCTCTCTCTGCCTCTCCACTGCTGGTGCTTAGTCTCTCTCTGTCTCTCAAAAATAAATAAATGTTAAAAAAAATGAAAAAAAATTCTATTTATAATAACATCAAAAAATACTTAGGAATAAATTCCTTAAATTCCTTAAGTAAGGAAATGAAAGACTTTTACACTGTAAACTATAAAACATTATGAAAGAAATTAAATACACAAATAAGTAGAAAAATATTCCATTCATGGATTGGAAGATTTAATATTGTCCAAATGGCCACCCCACCCAAAATGATCTACAGATTCAATGCCTTCAATGCCATCCCCATCAAAATCCCAATGGCATATTTTCCAAAAATAGAAAAAAAAATCCTAAAATTCATATGGAACCATAAAAGACAATGAATAGCCAAAAGAATCTTGGAAAAGAACAAAATTGGAGGCATCCCATTTCCTCTTTTCAAAAGATATTACAAAGTGACGGTAGTTAAAACAGTGTGATACTGGCATAAAGGCAGGCACGCAAACTAATGGGACAGAACAGAGAGCCCAGAGGTAAACTCATTGATGCCCAACTGACCTTGGACAAGGGTGCCAAGAACATTCAATGGGAAAAGGATAGTTTGGCAAATGGTGTTGGAAAAATTGGATATCCACGTACAAAAGAATGAAATTGGACCCTTATGTTTACTCAAAATGGATTAAGGATTTAAACATAAGAACTATGAAGGTCCTAGAAGAAAACGTAGTGGAAAAACTTCATAGCATTGGTCTTTTTTGGATACGACACCAAAAGCAAAAATTAACAAGACTGGCTACATCACACTGTCAGTGGGAATGGAAACTTGTGCAGCCACCACGGAAAACAGTATGGGGGGTCCTCAAAGAATTAGAAACCGAACTGCCACATGAGTCAGTATCCCACTTCCGGGTTTTGGTCTGGATTGAAATCAGGATCTCGGAGAGATGCCTGCACTCCACATCCAGTGCAGCCGAGGCGTGGAAACATCCCAAGTGTTTGTCGATGGATGAACTGATAGAGGAAATGTGGTACGTGTACGCACAGACGGATATTAGCCAGCCTCAAAAAAATAAAAAATAAAAATAAGAAAAGAAGGAAATCCTGCAACTTGTAACAACCTGGGTGACCCTGGTAGACGTTACGTCGAGGGAAGCGGGCTGGTCACAGAAGGACAGGTACCACATGCTTCCACTTACACGATGGATCTAAAACAGGCAAACTCATAGGAGCAGAGAGCGGGCGAGTGGTGGTCGCCAGGGGCTGGGGGAGGAGGAAACGGGGAGCTGACAGTCAACGGTACGGAGCTCCCGTCAAGCAAGATGAACGAGCTCTGGAGATGTGCTGTGCAAAGCCCGTCCCACAGTTAACAAGACTCCAGTGCACACTTAGACGTTTGCTAAGGAGGTAGATCTCATGTCAAATGTGCTCACGACAATAACAAAAGACACGAAAGGCAATCAGTATGAGGAGGGCGGGATGCCCCGAGCTGAGACCTCACTACCGCTGGTCCCCAGAGCAGAAGACAAGGTTTTTCCCCATCCTAGGCCTATGCAGCGGGGTTTACAGACACACCCTAGTGGGATTTATACAGGAAATTTTATAGGGAACGCGAATCAGAAATTTATGTCCCGGGAGAGGAGAGAATTCTGTTTAGAAATGTCATGGCTCTCGATCCAAATGCCTCATTGAATACAGATTCCATATGTGGCTTTTACGACTCCAAATGTTAGCTTGAGGAAACGGAGACGCTCCCTCTCTACCTTCTCAGAACAGGGAGGGTGGCTCTGAGCCTGGAGCTGTGAAGTGCAGGAAACAGCAGGCGGTGTCCAAGGCCATGCTGTTTGCCCCGGGCACCTCCTCCTTCTGCTGGCTTTCAACAGACCAAGGAAAAAGGTAAAAATAAGTAAGTTGCAAGTCGATTTCAGCTCATCCCAATGTTTCCAAAAATAGCATCAAGAGTGGTTCAAATGAGGCGTTGTAACTTTCCATGCTGTCACCTTGCCCTCTCTGGACAGGGACGCCTCCCTCTCATCTCATGTCACCTCCCCCTACATACCCCAGACACTGCCATGCAGACTTTTAGGGGATGCCGGGCTTATGGAGCTATTTTATCTGGGGCTCTTTAGAAGGTCCCCTTTTTCCTCCTTCTGGACCCAGCCACACTTCTCCTGAGCTATGTGAGTACCTCTACACTGCCCTGCCAGCTGGCTTGCACACCTTCATAAATGGGGAACTCACCACTGCACAACGCAACCCATTATTTTCCAGAAGCAGCAATGATAACGATCCCGAGCCTGCTCCCTGGTCCTGGGATTCTTGGATTCTACCCTCAGGAGCCACCAGGAGGGAAGGGGCCAGCTGCGTCTGTCCGTGGGTTTGGGGAACTTCACAGAAGATTCCGCCCGCCTCCGCCCGATCTCCCTGCCCACGTTAACTCAGGCCCCGGGAAAGTTTTCCTTTCAAGCCCGAGATCCTCCCACACCAAAGTCCCATGTTGAAGCCAGCCCAGCCAAGAGTACTTTTATTTAAATCATCTCTCACTTACAGCTTCCTAACTCCTACTCTATTAAGAAACACGAGTTTTAGGGATCACTAAATTAAACAATGGTGTTTATTAAGGGGTGACTGTGTTGCTGCTGCTTTGAACACTTTGCGTGAATTCTTTCTTTCGGTATTACATCATCCCATTTTACAGATGACAAAACTGAGGATCAATCAGATCACGTGACTGCCTGATGGCACAGAGCCAGTGCAGGTGGCAGAGCCAGGACCGGATCCAGGCACCGAGGCCTGAGCCCTGACCCCCCCCCCCCCGTTACCTCCCCCTGGTACCGCCCTTTGTGCAGGGACGCTCACCGCGTTGAGACCGCAGAGCTGGTAGCTGGCCATGGTGACGACCACAGTGATGACCTGCCAGCGGACGAAGGGACTCCGTAGCAGCTCCAGCACGGACACCAGGTGGATGTTCCTCTGCAAGCGGCTCTCTGCCAGGACCTCCTCCACCTCTCGGGAGACATCCTCTTTGCCCAGGAAGGTTCGGAAGGCTGCACACAGGGACCATCACAGACTTTCAGGAGGGATTAGGATGTTTGCAGTGGACGGTCCCACCACCCAGACACATGCCTTGTCGGGGACAGAGCTGGCAGGGGCCTTTGAAAGCGAGGAGTCCCGAGCCTTTGTTTAAAAACAGAGCAGGGGCGCCTGGGTGGCTCAGTCAGGTCAGCACCTGACTTCGACTCAGGTCATGATCTCGTGGCTCGTGAGTTCGAGACCCATGTCGGGCTCTGTGCTGACAGCTCGGAGCCTGGAGCCTGCTTCTGATTCTGTGTCTCCCTCTCTCTCTGCCCTTCCCCTGCTCATGCTCTGCCCCTCTCTCAAAAATAAATTTTAAATAAAATTTTTAAAAACTTAAAAAAAATAGGAAAACAGAGGCCCAGAGATGTGCAATGACTTGCCCAAGGTCACCTAGTTGGCTAGGAGAAGAGCCAGGAGGAAACACTGGTCTCCTGGGGGCACTGGGTTCAAATCCCCTGCTACCACAGTGCATCTGTCCGTGGTTTGTAAGCATTCCTGCCTCACACGGCTGCTATAGTAACCAGATGACATATATACACTAAACCCGGGCTCAGAGCTTCACACATAGGACGTATTCCTTTGAAAAGTATTTACTGAGCACCTCCCATTTGCCTGGACCTGTGTGCTCTCCTCATTGGAGGCACTCAGATGGTCAGACTGCCTGCTTCTTGGCCAGGATTCTGGGAGGAGATTCTGTCATCGGAAGGAGAACTGAACTAAATGACCTCCAGGGCCCTTTCCATATGACCCTCTGAGACACAGGAACCTTGTGTGGAAATACTCTCAAAGGGCTAATCTTCCTAGTATTCAAACTCACCCATGTGACTTGGGCCTTTTCCAGGCTGAACACTGCAAATTTCCAGCCTCAGCGAACCTGCCATTTCTGACTAAGCCTTTAATGGTGCAAACCTCCACATATATATGTATAAAGGTGGGCTTATGGATTAGACCCCTGACAGCATAATAATCAGATAATAGCAGATGCTTTCAGAACACGGGTTTAAATGTTCAGTGCTCTGACATTTATCCTCCTCCAGAGAAAGGTGGCCGTGGTGGCGGCTCCCGTGGACAGTCCATTCCAGACACAGTGGGCATCATCCTTAAAAACACTGTACTACAGCACAGGGCATATGAAATTGCTCTTCTTAAGTAGCAAAACAAAATCCCCAACACACACACACACACACACACACACACACACACACACAAACAAAAACACAAAACAAAACAAAAAGGCTGTTAAAACTTCCTCCAGATTCTACAAAAAGCAAGCCCATGAGACTCTGGGGTGTTATTTCCAACAGTACACTGAAAACTGCTTCAGAATGTTTCTTTAATAAGCTATGATTTAATACTTTTGCTAGTTTTTATTAAGGATAAACGGGAGAAGTAGCTGAATGAATAACATTTCCATGTCATTCACTTAACTACAGTACTGCTAATACTTCCTCAAAGTTCAAAATGCAACACTCATATGATAAAGTAATCCTGAAGTCTGAGGGCAGGAAAATATTTCTCTCTCCTCCCTGAAATACATGCTTTCCATGTAAAATAAAAGAGAAATCTATAGCCTATTCCCCTCCACCACCCCCCTTTCCCCTTGGCTGCCAGGAAGCTCTCAGGGAAATTCAATGCTCAGCTCTTAACAGAGTTTCCTGGAAGAAAGGTCTTCTTTCTTAAAAGCCGCGCTTTCCTTCTTCTTTTAAAGCATCAATTTAATTTCCTGTTGTATATGTGCTCATAAAGACAGTGTCTTTCTACTTGTTCCACACCCCTTCCTCGAAGTTTCCTGTGACTGGGTGAGGACGAGTATCCGGTGAGGGAGAGTATCATGGCGGACACGGAGATGCACCACTCACGTCGCCTTCAGGAAAGGACTCCCCACCGTAGCTGTGAGCGCGTGGTTGACTGACACCACCCTGCCCCCGCCCTTGGCTTTGTGGATATGCACTCAACCTTGAAGCCCAGGTGATGCTGTTCCCACGGTGACTCCCGGCCCATGAGTGGGCACGGTGGGGACGCAAGGGCACAGCCGTGTTCACCCGGTGGGGATGCCGCAACGCACGAGTGTTGCTCCAGAGCTCCCCACTGGGTGTGCAGAGACCCGGCCGGGGGGTGTCCCGGTCTGAGGCTGTCCTGCTCTATCCTGCCTCCTCCCTCTCCCTCTCTCAGTGTTACTCTCCAATGAAACTTCCGCACTCTTGGCTCCTCCTCAGCACCTGCTTCCTGGAGAAGCTGACTGCAGCGATGAGCCGCTCGAAAGCAAAAACAATCAGTTTAGCTCTGTTCTCAGCTCCCACCCTGCTGTCTGCTTTGGTTCTTATTACCTTCTCCTGACCTGTGACCACAGCCCACTAGCGGCTTTCCTGGCCTGGCTGCCTCATGTCCCGTACAGCTCCCCCCGTAAACCTGTCCTCCACGCCGCGGCACCAGTCCCCTCCCTCAGCTCCCACCCTGCTGCGTCACTCCCGAGCGGATCAGTGGCTCATCTTTCCTCCACCCCTTGTGCTTCTCGGCTGTCTGCACCTGGCCATGCTGGTCCCTCTGCCAGGAACGCACTCCCAGCCTTTCCTTGCCTGGCTGCTCCTTCCCTCCCTCCCTCCCAGATGGCCGAGGGGACAGGAGAGCGTGCCTGGCCACTCCGGGTCCTCCCGGTCCCCTGTGCCTTCCCATCTCAGCGCCGTCCCTAGCACCTCCTCTTTCCGCTTGCTGCACACACCTTGAGGCCTAGCGCCTGGTGCCTGCTGGGGGAGGGGCACGGTTTGCCTTTGTAGGTCTGAGCCCCGAGCCTGCCCTTCCCACTCCCGCACTCCTGGCCTCTGGGCGGATAACTCTGTGGCAGGCACGGTCCTGTGCGTTGTGGGGCATTTAGCGGCATCCCTGGCCTCTACCCACCAGATGCCGGAGGAGCTCGGCACCAGGGACCATCAGAGCTGCCTCCAAGCGTCGTTTACGAGAGCCGACACGTGGAGACACACCTGAGTGTCTGCTGATGGGCGGAGGCGTACGGAGATAACACACGCACGTGCACTTACACACACGCAGACACATGCACACACGTATACTTACACACACACACGCACATGTATATTTACACGTGTATTCACACATGTATACTTGCACACACACACACACACACACACACACAGTGGAATATTATTCAGCTACAAAAAGAGGGAAATCCTGCCATTCCCAACAACATGGATGTACCTTGAGGGCATCACACTAAGTGAGACAAATCAGACAGAGAAAGACAAACACTGCATGATCTCACATGCGGAATCTAAAAACAACACAAAACAAAAACCCCTCCCCAAACCAAACTCACAGATACAGGGAACAGACTGGTGGTTTCCAGAGGTGGGGGTGGGGGGGCGAGCACACGGGTGAAGGCGGGCGAAAGTACAAACTTCCACTTACAAAAGAAACAGGCCCTGGGGGCGTGCACACATTGTGACTACATGACTACAGTTAACAATACTGTAGCATATATTCCAAAGCCCTTGAAAGAACAGACCTTAAAAGTTCTCATCACGGGAAAAAGTTGTAAGTGTGTGGGGGCACATGTCAGCTGGGCCTATTTTGCGGGGACCGCTTCATGTTATATACAAATATTGAATCGCCATGTTGGACACCTGAGACTAATATAACGCCATATGTAACGCCAACATATAATGCCAGTGTCCATTATATCTCAATGAACAAAATAATTTAAGAAAATGTCTCCAGACACCGCCAAATGTCGCCAGTTCAGAACCACCGTTTCAAACAGGCTTCTGGTTCCTCCCAGGAGGACGTCACACCAGAGCAGACCCTGTCCTACCCCCGCCAGCCTGTCGCCCTTCTCCCCGGCAGGACCTGGCCCCTGTGCGCTTCCCTACTTTCCAGATAACCTCCCCCCTCCCCGCCTGCCCCACTACACTCCTTTCTGTTGGTGATCACTCCTAATAATTATGGCCCCGTGGGATTCAGTTCTGGGGTCCTTCCCACCCCATATGTATCCTCTGGCAGGGGGCTCACAAATGTCCTTTTGAAAACAGCAAACAGTAGTAACAGGAAAGCCGAGCTGGAGTCCTGAGGGGCACCAGGGAGGGGTGCATTCGTGCTGTCAGAAGAGAGAGGGTCCTTGAGCAGGGAGCCAAAAGACAGCAAGTTGCCTCACACATCCCGGCACTCAGGAGAAACACTGGTACTTTTACTTCTTTTCTCTCTCCAGAATGTTCTTTTGGCCTTTCTGCATTTGGCTAGCCTTGTTCTTTGAGCCTCAGCTCAGATACCCTCTCCTCCGGGAAGCTTTCCCTGATTTCCCCTGGTGGGAAGTGAGGGAGGGGCGGGCCAGGTGAGAGCACAGGATGGAGGACCTGCCTACAGGTCTCATCTTGTCACCGAGCCCCACCGATGCCACCTTCCTGCTCTCGAGTCGTGTGCCCCTCTCAGGCCCCAGGTCCTGTCTCAGTTCAGTCTCAGCACCTCTCTGTGGGCTCCTCATGCTGGTCTCCATCCCCCAAGACGACCTTTTCCTGCACTCGAGCCTTGGCTGTCCTGCCCCAGCCAGCAGGACCCGAACTCACTCTGCCCGGTGGAGGCCCTGCCCACAAGCCCCTCCACCTCAAGACTGTCCCCTCCCATCTGTCCTGACTGAGAAGGACCTCCACCCACCCCCACGACACGCCTCTGTGCCTCACACATGCTCCTTCTGCCACTTTGTGGCCTGTCTGGAACATTCTTTTCTGGGACCCGCTCAGCCGCCATGTCTTCCGGAAGCCCTCCCAGCCCCGGTCACGGCTAACTAAGCACCTTCTCCTCACTCCTGGCCGTGACAACGTGTCCACGCAGCTGCCATGCCCACCCCGTGATGCCCCCAAGCAGGAGGGTACCCTGGGAAGTGTGTGGGCCGCGGGGTCAGAGTCGCCTGCCCCTCCTGCGTGACCTGTGTGACCCTAGGCAGCGGCTGCTTCTCTCTGAACTGTCCTTCCATGGAACGGAAACCATAAAACCTACCTCTGGGGTGTTTTTGAGAATAGAAAACAACGTATGTGAAGTGCCTGGCACGTAAATGGTGTCCGATGAACAACAGTTACCGCTGTTATTTTATTTCTTCTCTGCAGAGCCGGGCACCAAGTGTGTTTTCCACCGATGTGTTTCGAATGAAGAGCAAACACTGAGACTTGGGGGTGACAGGGGAGGGCACGTTAGGGGCACAGAAGTGGGGCTGTGGCGCGGCGGACAGGAACAGAGGGACACGGCAGTGAGCATGACAGAAGGCAGTCAGTGAGGGAGCCAGCATCCGAGCACAGTGCGGCTGACAGGCGACGGGCTCCCGCAGCCCTCAGCCACCCCGCGGGGCAATGCACACAGGCTGCCAGGGCACCGGGCGTGTGCTTGCCGCCTCATGGGCGCCTGGCACAGGCTCCATCCGCGGTGGGAGACCCTCCCGGGCTTCAGGCCCCTGCAGGGCTCCGCCGATACCGGGAGGACCTCGCCGTGACCCGGCCCACCCGTGGCACCCGGCTGGGCACAGGATCCTGCGGGTGGGAAGGGGGCGGACTGCTTCCGATCTGCGGCTTCCTGCGGTAAAGTCTAACGCCCTCTTTTCTCCGGAGGCCACGCTCCTGCGGTCACGTGGAGACACGGCCTTGAATCCTTCACTGCCTCGGCCTCGAGGCCCACCTGAGGCCGGCCCCACCACCGTCTGGGACGTGTGGGGGAAAGTGGTTTAGCTCTGCCAGGCCCTGCCGACTGGTGGACACTCGTGTTTCAGGAGCCCCGGGCTGATGGCAGACTCCCATCGGTCCGAAGGAACGCACAACCCTTGCTTGGGGAGGAAGCATCGGTTTTTTACAGGGACAGTCTCAGGGCTGGTTGACAGAAACTGCGGCCCCGCCCAGAGCCAATTCTCAGCATGTATTGGCTCCAGGCAGTGTGCCAAGTATAGGAGTTGGAGAAAGGAACAAAAGCTATGGACGCTGAAGAGGCTGCGTCCCCTTCAAAGTCACTCACATTTCCCAACATGCATTTTGTGGAATACCAACTCCCAGAGAAGCTCCACGGAATAAGATTCCTCGGTCAAAGAAGTTCAGTGTCAGTGTATGCTCTATCTCTTGGTTCAAACTTTATCTCAGAATAATAAACGTTCTGATAAGTCCTGCACAAAGACACCCGTTTAACTTTGTTTTGCTCCATAGTTCCTAAATCCATTTGCTGGAGCACCTGAGGAAGTACGCCAGGAAATTTTCCTCTGCCTTTATGTGACATGTGTCACAGTGGGAGTGAATCTAGGCTGTCCCCATGGCTGGAGGGAGAATCCCATGGAGGACACTGATCAGAGGGTGGAGGCAAATATCCCAGTTTGCTTGCTGTCTTTGTCTTTTAAGGGACACCTTGAAAAGCAGAAAGAACCTGTGGTAGGCAGAATAATGTCCTCCCAAACAAGTCCATATTCTAATCCCCAGAACCTGTGTATATGTTAGCTTCTAGGGCCACAGATACGATCCAGATAATGATCCTGTGACAGGGAGGTTATCCTGGATTGTCTGGGTGGGCCCAGCGTCATCCCTGTGCGAGGGAGACAGGAGGTCAGAGTCAGAGAGGATGTGCTGGGAACAGAGCGTGGAGGGGATACGCTTTAAAGGTGGAGGAGGGGCCACCAGCCAAGGAATGGGGGCGCCTCTGGAAGCCGGAAAGGGCAAGAAACGCTTCTCCCCTGGAGCCTCTAGAAGGAATGCAGCCCTGCAGCCCCTTGGTCTTAGCCCAGTGAGACCTATCTTGGAGTTCTGACCTCGAGAAGTGTAAGATAATAAATTGGTACTTTTTTAAAGGAATTGCCAAAAAGTCTCGATCTGGCAGCTCAAACTAAACCACTAAGTAAGTACCAACTTTCTTTCATCTATTCCTGTATTGTTTTAAGCCACTAGGTTTGTGGTAATTTATTAGAACAGCCACAGAAAACTGTTTTAATTAGACAGCTGCACCCCCCACCCCCCAACTCACTTCCGGTGCGGCATGGGAAAAGCATGTGATCTCTCTGCAAGGTGGAGCTGAGGTCACCCAGGTCTCCAGTCATTAGGACAGCTCCTTGGGGTGACGCTGCAGAGCACCAGCCCAGAGCCTGGCTCACTGCAGATGCAAAACACATACTGTCCCCTTTGCGGGGGATAAGCCAGCATTATGCAAAACCTAATAAGGGAAAATTGGGGGTGTGTCTGCCCAGTGCTGTCTGAGGTCTGGGAGGGAGGGGTTGGAAGGGACAGGGGTCACAAACTCCAGCTGAGCAGCCACAAGCCTGGTGTTTAGGCTCACAGCTCTAGAGCCCGGCTGCTAGGCCTGGAGCCCGTGTTATGCCATGTCCTGGTTGGGTGACCACGGCTGAGCTGCTCAGCCTCTCTGTGCCCTAATAATGCCTGGCTGGCAGACTGTGGCTTGCAGACCAGGTGGGGGGCATGCACCTGGAGAGGCGCCCAGCCCCGGAAAGTGCTCACTGGGTGTCCTATGGCAGTTGGGGGGGGGGGGGTGCCTGTTGGGGTGGGGCCCATGGACTTCCTCCCTAAAGGTCAGTCCGGCCTCTCGGCAATTCCTTCCCGGGTCGCGTCTGTCCGGGCGCACCAGAACAGAGGACAGGACCATCCTGGCATCTAATTCTGCCTGAGTGGTCACGGCTGCCCGGAGCTCGACAGGTACGGATCCTGAGGTCGTCTTCCCTGTCCGGTGGGGAAGGGTGTGGGTGCTGGGTCAGGGAGGAGTCTGGCAGAGCAGGGTGCTGGCTCACATGCCACATGTTAGCTGTACTGTGTGGACGACACGGGCCATGACCTCCACTGGACAGGCCTGGGAGCCTGCTCCCGGCCGGAGCCCGGATGGCCTCGGGGATTTGGAATTGGGCTGGTGCGCCGACCGGGGAAATGGGTGATGAGCGGGACACGGTGCGGTCCAGCTTCTTTCATTCACGATCACCGAGGGCCGAGCCCCAACGTTCTGCCCGCCCAGCTTCACACGGGCAACGCGAAACAAAGACGGGAAGAAGAGCAGGTGTTCTCGACGGGTGTGACTCGCATCCCTCAAGTCTCCAGATCAGGGAGGTGGTGTCTGAGGTTGTGCCCGCGCCTGGCCAGCTCAGAGAAAGAGCTGGAAGCTGACTGCAGCCCCAGTCAGGCCCTCCAGTACCCGCCCCCCCGTCCCCCACCCCCCCCCCCCAGAGAAAAAATGGGAAGAGGTGTGCGGCAGAGAGGAAAGGCGGAGGTGGGCGGGGAGCACAGACTGAACTGGGTTCCGTCCAGCCTCTGCTGCCCCTAGCCTGGCACCTGGGCCCGCCTCCCACACCTCTGTTTCCTCGGGATCTGGGGGGTCAGAGCGAGTGCCTGACCCTGCACTGTGCCTGCCATAGCACGAGCGTCGTTTGCCGGCCCCTGTGACCAGCTGTGTCATGATGTCATGGGGTGGTTAAGGGCCCCCACTCTGCGGCCACACTGCCGGGGGCTCAAATCCTCACTTCTCCCCTTGTCACCTCATCTGAGGCCAGGTGAGTTACTTCCTGTTTCTGTGCCTCAGTTTCATCATCTGTAAAATGGACACGGTTGCGGCGAGGCTGTCTGCGGGATGAAACGTCAGCACACGCCAAGTCCTCAGAAGTGCCACTGCTGCTCCCAGTGGGCCGGGAGCACCAGGGGTCTGTTAACTATCCCAGGAGGCACCTGCCACACCCCCACTTTATTCTCCTTTTCTTCCTTTCTAGCCTGACGGGGTTCTACTGGGTGTTGAACGGTGTCCCCATAAACATACGTTGAAGCCCTAACCTGGTAATGATGAACGTGACCTTATCTGGAAACAGGGTCTTTGCCGATGTGATCAGTATTTCAGTTAAGATGAGGTCGCCCTGGAGTAGGGTGGGCCCTCGATAAGAAGGAGAGAAGAGACACAGAGACGGACACGCGGGGAAGACAGCCACGTGAGGACGGAGGCAGGGCCTGGACAGAGGCAGCCACAGCCACAGGGTGCCAAGGCCGGCAGGCAAACACTGGAAGCTGGGAAAGCAAGCAGGTCTTGAGGACAGGTTGACTTTGGACTTCTGGTTTCTAGAACTGGAGGGAACACCTGTTGTTTGAAGTCCCCAGTTTGTGGCGCTGTGTTACGGTCGCCACTGCCCCCGATCGACCCTGCTAGCGTTTATCACCTGCTAGAGTGAAGCACGCGGCAGCCTGGAGACGTCCCTCTTGTGGCCCCGAGGGGCCCTGTGACAAGGCAGGCACAGGGGCTGCAGGTGGAGTGGGGGGCCACGACCCTCTGCAGCCGTGTGCCTGGCACAGTGCATACCCCCTCTTCTGAGAGGAGCACACCTCAGGGCTTCTGAAACTGGGGGGTTTCACTGAAACATTAGTTTTCAGCAGCATCTGGGATTGAAGTTTGAGTTCAATACCAACAGCAGTAGGATCCAAGCGGGGAACGTAGCAGAAGACTAGGGAAGTCCTGTTTGTACTGTCGCAGCACTGCATTAGGGACTGATCCCGGAGCCTTCCCAGGGACCACATAAGGGTGGTGGGGGCTCCACCACGAGGGGGAGCCGGCAGGGTGCCCCTCACCTCTGCTTCCAGCACAGAGTGATACATTTCCGCCTACTTGTCCAATGCACGGGTCAGAGGACCTGGGAACGGTACTGTCTGGTTTTAACTGAGTTAACCCTGATAAACGTACAGGCGGCTTATACAGGATCCTCCAAAGAAGGCCCGGATTAGGGTAAAACGGAGGTGCGTGCGCAAAGACAGGAGCTCAGCAGCCACCCCTGTCCCAGGTGTGAGCCCGTTGTCAGCCTCAGGACCTTGTGACAGTGGCTGTCTAGCCGAGGTTCCACCTACTAAGACATGAGTCACCGACCTCTTCAAGGTAAAGGTGACATTCTAAGGAGAGCGAGAAAGTAGCAGCTTTTCAAAGGAGGTCGCCCTGTGGAAAAGGTGCCATCACTGTGCTGCTTGGGACCCCAAGGGATGCACACGTGTTGCCGGTTCAAACTCCCAAACAAACCCTCTGCAAACTGCTGTAAAAAGTGTTTCTGTTTTGAAATATTCCAAATGAAGGGGCACCTGGGTGGCTCAGTCAGTTGAGCGTCCGACTTCGGCTCAGGTCATGATTTCACGGTCCATGAGTTCGAGTCCCGCGTCAGGCTGTGTGCTGACAGCTCGGAGCCCGGAGCCTGCTTCAGATTCTGTGTCCCCCTCTCTCTCTGCCCCTAACCCACTCACATTCTGTCTCTGTCTCTCTCAAAAATAAATACACGTTGAAATATTCCAAATGAAGAGTTTCAGTGGCTGAATTATGGTTGTTAAAATATAAAAAGGCAACCCTGTCTCATGGTTTTGCAGAAACAACTGAGTGCCTCTGGAAGGCGGGAATCTCTCCGCTGCAGGTGCCCCTTCCCAGACGCTTCATTCCTAGCAGACGGGACTGCAAGACAATTCCAATTTCCAAATGCGTTAGGTTCAGCCAGCCTTGCTGCCGTCTTTCATTTGGATCCACATTGTTTTCTGAGCTCTTTCTGAGGTCTCATCACCATGAAGTCCAATGTTGCAGCAATCCTGACTAACCCTTGCTGAGGGTCACTCTGGGCCAGCCACCGTTCCACAAGCTTCATGGGCCTTTTCTTATTTAACTTTCATATAACTGTCCCCTGAAAGAGACACCGCAGGGTCCCTACTCTGCAGGTGAGGAGAGAGATGCAACTTGCCGGTGGTCAGCACTAGGGTCCCTGAGAGCAGAGCCTGAGACAAGGATTGGGTGTAAGACGGTGATACACGTGGTGGTTGCAGAAAGCAGGTGTGAGGGGGTGGGGGGAGTGAAGTGGGAAAGGGGGAGCCACCCAAGGTGAGTCATCGAGGAGGCCACCATGAACGACGGGGTCCGTTGTGCTGGACTTCTGAGTAGAGCACGGAACGTTGTTCTCTCCGAACTGTCCCACGGGTGAGGCTGGGCATTCGTCTGCCCACTCCTGCCTCCAGGGGGCATTAACTCGCACGCGTGCGCATTATACTGTGGAGGGGCCGAGCTGGGTCCAGGCCATCTGAGCGTGCAGTCAGACACCTGCTGTGCTGGAGGTGCAGAGAGCTCAGCCTGCGTCTGCGCTCACACGGGGCTGCCCCACAGCTGGGCTGAAATCAGAGTGGGGAGAAGGATGGTGCAATGGGGCCACCAGAGGAAGCCACTAGTGTCACCACTGGTGAATGGGGCAGCTGGGAGTAGAGCTCAACCAGGGGCTCCGAAGCCCTGCTCTGGATGCTCGGTTATGCTCCCTGGGAACTTAGAACGAGACCTTTCAGACCTCTGAAACAAAGTCCTCCCACCCTCTCCTCCCCTCTCCTTCTCTTCGCTCCTTTCCTCTCTTCCTTCCTTCCTCCCTCCCCTCACTCCCGACCTTTCTTCCTAGGTCTCATTCTATATCCAGAATTCCTGATGAGCCTAGAAGCATCCTCTGGCTTCCTCTCACCCATCCGTTGGCCCATCACCAGAGTGAGCAAATGCCTATGTTGTAAATCAGCACCAATTTCATTATACTTGGGAATCACAGAGAGGACTGGTTTGAAACTAACTCTTGCAGTCTTTCTTTACCCAGAGCCCCCTCCTTCCAATCTCTAGGGGAAGGCCTGGAATCTGCCCATGGAGCTGGGACTCCAGTCACAAAGGGGCAGAAACCATGCAGTGAGGGGACAAAGCACACGTACTTGTCCTGAGGCTGGCAAATGGCTGTCATGGCCGCTCCTGTCATCACTGTGGTCCTACCAGATTAAGGCAGGTGCTTATGCTGGTGGTGTAAGGCTTATGACACTTCATGCCAGAGGCTGGGACTTATTCAAGGCCTGGCATACAGCAGGTGCTCAAACCAGGTTGGATGAATGTGACTGGTCCCTCCTCATTTGCTCAGTGTGGAGAAGGGGATCCTCTGGGAGGAGAAGCCTGGATGTGGATAGTGTTGGACTCCTTGGCCCTGAGGTCAGAACAAGGACCAATGGCAGCAGCCGTGCTGTGTCAGGTGTCAGCTCACCACAAGGAAGAATGTCTGACTGATGTGGCCAAGGGCAGATTGGGCGGTTCACAAGCAGTGAGCCCCCCATCCCTGGAGGTGTGCAAGGAGAGGCGTGATGACCACCTGTCAGAGATGTTGTGGGAGGGATCCCGGCATTGCACAGGAAGAAGGACGAGGTCTCCCAAGCAAGTGGAGAACCCGAGAAGGGTGCAGGTCCCATGGAAGACTGGGGAGAATGAAGCCATGGCATCTTGGGAGCGGGGAGCGGATGCGTCAGAAACTTCTAGTTTTAACTAGCTGTCCTTGCAGAGAGGGGAAATGACCTTGGAAACTCACAGTCAGTGAGCCCATTTCAAAAAGACATTTGCTTATGGAAAATAACCCTCCCGGAGGGGTCTGTTCCCTTGAATCTCCAAGTCACTTAAATAGTTCATCTGATCTACTTGGGTCATCTGATCTGCTCAGGCTTCCATCCTCGCCCTTGCGCTTGAAAGTAAAGGCTTCCCAAAGCTCACACCTCATTCGTATTTCTGGTCATGTTCTGATCACTAATTCCAAAGAACTTGAAAAAGGAATGAGAGTTTGCATTTCCCAACTGGAGAGAAAACCCTCTGGGTGGCATGGTCAATTTCTAGGCTGGGAGAGGGAGCCATTATGTAATCAGATTTTGTACCAGTTACAGACTCATCTTCACTCAAGGGGGGCATCAAGAGACCAAGCAGGGGAAAGGAGGCTGACATTGTGCATCCACAACGTGCCAGACATTGGACTAGGTGTCTTACAGGCCTCAGCAAGATAACCTAGCGTTCCCTTCTCTGAGCCTCAGAGGAATTAGGAAATGATCCCAGGTAGAAAGTGAAGGAGGCAGTGTTCCAACCCAATCTTTCTTTGCACGCACCTCAGAGAATGATGAAAAGAAACCACGGAGCTGAGAAGCTAAAAGAACCAAATTCAGTTCATTTCAATTAACCTGCAGCTTTTCAGAGCTTGCTACATGCCAGGGGATGCAAACGTTTCCTGTGTTGAGCAAAGATTCTGCCCAGAAGGAGTTCTCCAGTGGGAGACAGAACACAGCTCACTCAACTCCAGGTGGATGGTGCTGGATGCGGGGCCTGCAGGAGCCACACAAACCCCTGCGAGGTCAGTGTGCTTGCTGCCTTTTAACAGGTGGGGAAACTGAGGCTCAGAGGGGTGAGTGATGTGCCCAAGTCACGCAGCCGAGCTGCCATCTCCAGTCTCGTGGTGCTTCGTGCCCGAGGGGCTGACGCAAGCATGACTCAGGGGCTGATTCAGAGAGCGGATCTCCTATCACACATCCCTTGCCCGAGAGGGTAGTTGTGCCATTGGGCAAATGCAAGGTCCTCTTTCCCAAGAGCGCTCTGTAGATGTCTGCTGGAATTCTGCCTTTGCGATGATTGCTTTCGCATGTAATAAAGTTAGCGTTTGCATTCGTATTGTCAGGAGTGACCTCCATAGCTGTGCCTTATGGTTTTTTTTTCCATTAGTGAATGAATAATTTATCATTGCAAAGTTAAAAAGACTCTTCTACTGTGGTAAGGTCACTGGACAGGAGGTCTGGCACTGAACACATTTTAAGTGCACAACACGGTATTGCTGAGGACAGGCACCATGCTACACAGCAGATCTCTTGAACCTACTCATCTTGCATAAACTTTACACCCACTGATGGCAGCTCCCCATTTCCCCCTCCCTCCCAGCCCCTGGCAACCACTATTCCGCTGTTGGGATCCATGAATTGACTATTTCAGAGTTAATTGAGGTCTGACGGCACTTCTCCTTCTCTGACTGGCTTATTTCAGGCAGCGTGAGGTCTTCCAGATTCATCCATATTGTGACACGTTGCAGGATTTCCTTCTTTTTTAAAGCCGAATGATATTCCATTGTGTGTGTATAACACATCTTCTTCAACCATACATCTATCAATGGACATTTAGGTGATTTCTACATCTTGGTTACTGTGAATAGTAAATTCTTAAATCCTGCAATGAACATTTAAGAGTGCTGATATCTCTGTGAGATCCTGATTTCAATGCTTTGGGATAAATGTCCAGACATGGGACTGCTGGGTCACATGTGATTTCCGTTTCTCATTTCTAGAGAACCACCATACTGTTTTCCAGAGTGGCTGCACCATTTTGGATCCCCACCAACAGTGTGCAAGGGTTCCAATTTCTCCACATCCTCGCCAACACTTGCCTTCGCATTTCTGATAATAGCCATCCTGTCAGTGTGAAGTGATATCTCACTGTGGTTTTGATTTGCATTTCCCTGATGATTAGTGATGCTGAATTTTTTTCCATGTACCCATTGGTAAAGTGTATGTCTTCTTTGGAGAAATATCTATCCAAGTTCTTTGCCCAGTTTTAAATAAGGTTATTAGATATTTGGCTATTGAATTGCAGAAGTTCCTTATATTTTTTGGATATTAATCCCTTATTAGATATATGTTTTGCTACTATTTTCTACCATCCCGTAGGTTACCTTTGCCCCTGTTGATTACTTCCTTTGCTGCGAAGATGCATCGTAATCTGACACAGTTCTCCTATCCCTTTTTGCTGTCTCTGCTTTCATCACATCCAAGAAATCACTGCCAAAACCAATATTCTGAAGCTTTCTCCCTGTTTTCTTCTAGCAGTTTTATGGTTTCAGGACTTACATTTAAGTCTACAATTTATTTTGAGTTGGTTTTAGTGTATGGTGTCAGCCAAGGGTCCAACTTCATTCTTTTGCATAGAGATGACCAGTTTTCCAGTTATCTAGCACCCAGAAGACACTACAGTCCACAGCCAACATCATGTTCAATGGTGGGAGACTGAAAGCCTTTTCTCTAAGGTCAGGAAGAAGGCAAGGATAGCCACTCTCATCACTTCTATTCAGAAATCCTAGCCAGAGCGACTAGGTGAGAAAAAGAAAGAAAAGGCATCCAAATTAGAAAGGAAGAAATAAAATTATCCTTGCTTGCAGACTACATGACTGTATAAAGACTTCACCAAAAAATCTGCTAGAACTAAACAAATGGATTCAGTCAAGTTGTAGGACACAAAAGCAACAGGCAAAAATCAGTTGCATTTCTACACACTAACAAAAAATTACCCAAAGAGGAAATTCAAAAAATCATCTCCTTTACAATTGCATCAAAAAGAAGAAAATACTTAGGAATAAGGTTGACTAAGGAGGAGAAACACTTATACGCTGAAAATTATAAAACACTGATGAAAAAAAATTAAAGGAGACACAAAGAAATGGAAAGACATCCTATGTTCATGGATTGGAAGATTTAATATTGTTAAAATGACCATATTACCTACAGATTCAATGCCATCCTATTAAAATCTCAATGGCATATTTTGCAGAAATAGAAAAATTAATAAACCACCGGAGACCAGGAATGGCCAAAACAACCCTGAGAAAGAAGAACAAAGCAGGATGCATCATGCTTCCTGATCTCAACATACACTGCAAAGCTACAGTACGTCCAACAGTATGATAGGGGCATAAAAAAGACAGACACATAGACCAGTGGAACAGAAGACAGAGACCAGAAACAAGCCCGCGGCGGTACAGCCGACTGATCTTCAACAAGCTGTGGTCCTCAAATGGGCAAAATGGCAAGGTGGTCCAGGGTTCACGCTGGGGTGAGAGAGAGCTGGGGCACAACAGATGTCCCCCCACATGACTTGGGGAGTCACTTGGCAGCTAAAACCTCAGTTGTCTTCTGCAATGAATTAGAGTGAACAGCGCCAACACCAACAAGACTAGCCAACGTTCCTAGAAGGCTACTCTGTTTCAGAGGGTACTCGTGAGAATCAATCGACCGACATGTGTCTGTTAGGCGATAAGCCAGGGATTATCCTTGATGGACAACAGCTGTTAGTAGCAGATTTCCCAGGTAGAAACAGTGGAAGTATTCATTAAAAATAAGAACAAAAACAAAAACGAGCCAACGGCAACAACAAAAACAGGCATCCTCCCTGGTCAGTGTTTTCCCTAAGAAGCCGTATGTATTCATGGGTTTTTGATCAACTCTCCACCATGTGGGTGGATTCCTGCCCTGTCCCTTCACCCCCCTATGTCAACTCATCCTTCCACCCCAGCACAACTGCCACCTTTTTCCAGGAAGCTGTCCTGGTGTCCCCCCACCAGCCCCATGGAGCTCTGTGCCCTTTCCTTCGTAGCTCCTGACACGGGGCCATCTCACACTCGTTGCGACGTGACCCTGGTTCCCGTCTGACCCCCTCGCTGACTGCTTGCTTCAGGACTCGGGGGCCCTGTCTGGTTTGGCTCCATACTCTATCCCCCGGGGTTTAGCACTGTGCCTGGCACACAACCAAAACTCCATAAATACGTGCGCACGGAATGAACAGTGACTCCAGGAGATGACCCACAACTCAGACTCCTTTACGATGGCCTCTCCCGAGCTGCACTTCAGGCTCATGCTTTCAGCTCCTGCTGAGGGTCCACACGAGGAAAATCAGAGAAATGTTAACTAACTAGAATGTAAATAAAAAATTGAAACTAAAAGAGAAAAGAAAAATCGTTGAAAAGTATTTTTTGCAACTGCTTTGACTTTAGTTTAAGACTCGATTACATGTCCCAAGACTCCCTCTGGAGGGTCCCTTGTAATAAGCGGTTTTCAGAGTCGTGTGTAACTCAACTCTCTCTCTCCTGAGGAACTGATATGCTTGTCATAAAGAAAGAATCTGTGGAGAAACCGGTTCCTTTCTTGCCCTGGCTTCCAGGACGCTCAGAGACTAACGACAGGATGCTTCCCATGACAGAGTCAATTTCCAGGCACTGTTCTAAGCCCTTCATGTGGACCAAATCACTTAAGAATTCAAAACAATCCAATAAGACTAGTGCCTCAGACAGGGGAACCAAATGAAAGGCTGCACAGAGCTAGAGAACAGCGATGCAGGGCTGTGAGCCCGATCCACCTGGCTCAGAAAAGCTGAGCTCCTAACCTGCACCGTGTGCCACCACCTGGTATATCTGATGAATCTGGCAGGGGCTCTTCCTTCTCCTTCCAGGGCCCTGAGGTCAATCTATAACACACACGCTCACCACCCACCCCCCACACACACACACACACTGCCTATGTGCTTTGCCAGCTGTCTCAGCTTTCCCTTGATTTCTGTAAGGCAGAAGATGAAGTCACTAATACTTAATGAAAAAGAGAAAACAAGAGGCCTGGAAGGTGTGGCCTGGCGGGGTGGACCTTCGCCCTCCAGTATCTCCATCCCTATGAAAAGGACCCTGCGGCCAGACTCCCTCTCAGCTTTGCGGTGCTCTCCCACATGCCAGAGAGAAGGATTATAAAAGTTACTGCCACTCTTCCTCCAACAAACCACGGACACGGGAGCGGAAGGCTGATGGCAGGGGCTGGGTGCAGACAACCACGGTTGACCGGCCCGTTAGACCCCAACGGGGCCACCATCAAATGTGTGACAGCATCATGAAGCTGATAGGGTTTGGGTGGGCTGGTCCTCCCCCAAACTTGGCCCAAAGCTCCCCTCCTGGTCCTTTGGGGGACAGGAGGGGGCGATGACAAGCACGGTGGATCACGGGCAGGAGAAAGGGCTCTGTCCCAGCCCAAGCCCTGACTTGCCCGGTGGCTTCAGACGAGACTCACCGATCCGGTCTCAGTTCCACCTCAGCACAAGGAAGGCACTGCACTGGCATGACCTCATTTCTAATTTCTGAAGGCTACAGGAGGCCTCCTTGTCTAAGCTGAGCTCAGCTACTCCCCTCCAGTCACATTCCACTGGAGCCAAACATCCTCATGCTTTTGGGTCACATCACGTGTTTCCCAGATTCTGTGGTTTTATAGACAAACATCCAGACTTTGGTCTCAGACAAGCTTGAGTTCAAGAACTGGCCCCACCACTTACCAACTGAGTGGCTTCTGGCAGGTCATCCCAACCTTCCCAGCCTCTATTTTCTCAACTGGAATGTGGGGGTAAGAACATAATCTCTCAGAGTTGGAGAACGCTGTGAGAGGTAGGCCACTGGCACATGCCCGCGTGCCCCAGGCCCTTAGCACGTGACAAGTCCATTTGTCCTCCCTTCTCTCACAACACTGCATAGATTTAGGATGCCTTCTGCCTGTGTCTATAAAAAAGAAGTTTATTTACTTTTGAGAGACAGAGAGTGCAAGCAGGGAGGGATGGGAGGGAGGACAGAGGACCCAAAGCAAGCTCTATGCTGACAGTAGCAAGCCTGATGTGGGACCTGAACTCACAAACTGAGCCACGAGATCATGACCTGAGCCAAAGTCAGATGCTCAACCGACTGAGCCACCCAGGCACCCAGTCCTCTGCCTGTGTCTTAAGTTGGCATCATTTATTTATGTAGCCAACACACATTTATTGAGCCCCTACTGTATTCCAAAAGATAGGTCGCCACGCCCTAATGTCATTACTAGTGCTTGAGATTTGATTTTAGAGAAAGGGCAGCCTTCAGATAGTTTGTTGTTAGACATTGTTCAGACGGTCTCCGCATCTGACTAGACCCGCTGTGAACTGGAGCCTTCAAAGCATGAAGAGCCTATGCCTTTACTGAGCACTTTGTAGAAACGCCTTCTCCGGTTCCTTCCGTCTGAGGACACATCCAAACATCCCCGCCTGCATGCCTTCCGCCACCTGGGGAGGGGCTGCAAGGAAGACATGGAATGGGGCTTTAATTTTGTTTTTATTTATTTATTTTGAGAGACAGCACGCATGCAGGAGGGGCAGAGAGAGGGAGAAGCTGAGAGTCCCAAGCAGCATCTGCACTGTCCGCACAGAGCCCAGCTTGGGGGTCGGACCCACGAACTGTGAGATCACAACCTGAGCCCAATTCAAGAGTCAGACGCTTAACCGACAGAGCCACCCAGGCGCTGGGACTTTATATCTATGCTTTGCGTGGACTTCAAAGTCCTTGCCCCCAGGAAGACCTCTCAGGTGCAGAGGTAGAAACTTCCCAGGCATAAGCATCAGAAGGTCCAGAGTAATGATCTGACACATCTCCCCGGTAGAACCACCGGCCTGTGGAATAAGGCTGCCTCGCTCTGGTCTCTCCCTCTTAGCCTTGTCCTCGGGTCGAATCCGCTCCGTGTTTCTGGGGCCAGTGAGCCTCTGACTGCCGCGGAGCACAGGGCTGGAAGGAGCGGCGTGCTGCAGAGACCGGAGCACACCCTTTGGTGCTAGGGGCACTCTGGCTGAACAACTGCTCAGGGGGCACCTACTGCGTGCCAGGCCCTGCTCTCCACGCTGGGTGGGGCTTCAGCCCGGAGCTAACAGGAAAAGTCTCCGCCCTCAGGGAGCTCCCGGAGGAAACCTACCAAACAAATTAGCATATGAACGTACAATGTCCGGTACTCAGTACTAAGAAGAAAATCAACCGGGGTGAGTGACAGTGAAGCGGAGAGAACGCCGACTGAGTTACCGTAAGTGGGGAAGCTGTTCTGGGGGAGACGCCCCTTCAGCAGAGACCCACACGGGGTGTTGGGGGGGACCGGTGTGCAGACGTCTGGGGAAGGGGCCTTCTGGCGGAAGGAGCCCGCGCCAAGGGCTGAGGGGAGCTCTGCCTGGGGCATCCCACCATTTCCTAGCTGCGTCAGAGTCTGCCCCCTGTGTGGCCTGCAGATCACACTCCCTGGGCTCCCACGGAGCTGATTCCCGGTGCGCCCACCCGTGAGCGGCGCTGACGTGGGTCCTAAGGGAGGAGGAAGAAAGAGTCTCTCCCGCCCCTGGTCCAGCCCCCAGCACCATGACTTCTGGTGGCTCCTGCCTCGGAGACTGAGGCCCCCACGTCCTCTGTGGCCACGACACCGGCCACACTCGCACCGGCAGCTCCAGCATCCTCTTGGCAGCCACGACGTGCTGGCTACAGTGTCGGTGAGGTGAGGCGGGGGGACCCTGCCTGACTCCTCCTGCTCCCCCTGCCCCACACCCCCCTGCATTCAGTACTTCTCTGAAGGGCTCTTCCTGACTTCCCCAGTGGAACACCGACCAGGGCGTTAGCTCTGTGACCTCGACATCCCTCTGCATCTTTGTGTCCTCATCTGTGAAAAAGGAGCAGGAACACCGCAGGCGGTTTTTGATGAGGGTTAAAGCAGTGCGTGCAGCATACTTAACCTCCGTTAGCTTCCTGGCGCTACTGTAACAAATCACCACAAACGTGGTGACTTCGGACAACGTGGAGGTATCCTCTCGCGGTTCTGGAAGTCAGAATCTGCAGTGGGTCTCAGTGCGCTAAAATCAAGGTGTTGCGAGGGCTGTTCCTTCTGGAGGCTCTAGGGGAGGGTGTATACCCTTGCCTTTTCCAGATTCCATCGTCGGCTGGCATTCCTTGGCTTGTGGCCCCTTCCTTCATCTGCAAAGCCAGCAACCTCGGGCCAAACCCTTCTCGTGCTGCTGCCCTGTCTGGCTCTCTCTCTCTCTCTCTGGCTCTCTCTCTCTCTCTCTCTCTCTCTCGCCTGCCTTCCTCTTCCAGGACAAGAATCCTGGTGTTTACGCGGGCCCGCTTGGATAATCCAGGCTAATCGCCCCATCTCAAAAGTCAGCTGGTTAGCAACCTTAATTCCATCTGTGATCTCAATTCCTTTGTCCCGTAACCTATGACATCCACAGGTTCTGGGAACTAGGATGAGGACATCCTTCAGAGGGGATATTGTTCTGCCTCCCACACTAGCACATGCTAGGAACTCAAATGGTAGAGACAATTTTGAACCCAGTTCGTATTCATCGTTCTGTGTCATCTTACTATCCCTCAGATGGAAGGCAGCCACTCCAGCAAGGACCCTTGTGACCACCCTGTTGTGTGTGCCTGTGGGTAGCAGACCCTGGCACTTGCTTTCAGGAGCCCTGGGACCGAAACTACTTCTGTCCCAACATGCCACGTTCTGACCTCAGAAGCCGGTGCTGGACTAGCCTGAACAAAGCATCTCACCCGGTTCTGATTACATGGGCGGAGAAGCCACAGAGAGGTGGTGTGACAGGACCAGGGCTCCTGACCCTGGCCAGTGTGGAACAGTGGATTCTGTGGTCTCTCTCAGTATCTGCCATCTGAAAGGGCTCGCCAAGACGGATGCCTGGGAAAGAACTGGCAGGAACACTCCGGTGGTGCACATGTTGTTCCGGACGTGTGCTGTTGAGCATTTTCTGCCAGCGGGATCTCCCCTGCAGACAATCCAGTCAAAGCTGATGAGTCTCGGGGCCCCGAGTTTGGGGCTCAAGAGTCTCCCTTCCACTCTCCCCTGTAGGGAGCTCCTCAGCTCATAAAACATTAAATGGGCATCCCTGTCATTTCATTAAATGCCCATTCTGTGAAGAATGAGTTACGGGATATTTGGGGAGCTGTTCTGGGATGTGTTCCACTCCCCAGATACACCCATGGATCCCCCTCTACTCATTAGAGCGGCAGGATCTCAATCAGTGAGTCCTGAGAGGGGGCAAATATTTCATGCTGCCTTCTCCTAGGAGGTGGGGCTGTTCTTCCAGAACCTCATCTCCATCCTTCTCATACAGGACCTTGTGAGAGGCCAGATGGGAGGGAACTCTTCTGGGAGTCAGGGGCCTGGTTTTTGAGTTCCAGCTCCATAAATGGTCAGGCTAGGCTGTCAAGTGAGTTAGTTCCCAAACCTCTCTGGGTTGAGTTGCTCATCTGTGGAAAAAGGACAGGCCCAGCTGTCTTCACCCTGCCCAGGAATTCTGGGAAATTCAGTACTGTTAATGACCTTTCACAGGTGAATGGTCTTCAACAGATCAGAGCACACTTTCGAGGCCTTGATTTCTTTTCTTGTCTATTCAATCCATAGCCAACAACAGTCTGTTCTGGATGCAGGGGACATGGCACTTAAGGAGACACAGTCCCTGCCCTGGAGAGGCTCACTGTATGGGAAGGGAGAGCGGCAGAAAGAGGCAGTGATGCCACAGTGTGGCCAGTACTGGGGGAGATGACTAGGCTAGTAAGGGATGGTGTGGGACCGTGATGGCTAAGGTTATGTGCCAGCACGTCTGGGCCACAGCACCCAGACACAGCTGATCCTTGAACTGCATGGGTCCACTTATACGTGCATTTTTAAATAAATACAGTACACATTTGCATTTTCTCATCCTTACAATTTTCTTTTCTCTAGCTTACTTCCTGGTAAAAATACAACATATAATATATATATAACATCCCAAATATGTGTCAATTAACTATTCCTGTTATCGGCAAGGCTTCTGGTCAACAGTTGGTTATTAGTAGTTAAGTTTTTGAGGAATCGAAAGTCATACATGGCTTTTCAACCATGCAGGGGGTCAGCAGCCCAGCCCCCACATTTTTTTACAGTCAACTATATTTGGTCAAACACCACACATGGTGTTTGTGGTCTAGACGTTGTGGTGAAGATAGTTTTTAGATGAGAGTAACATTTACATCAGTAGACTCTGAGCAAAGCAGATTATTCCCCATAATGTGAGTGGGCCTCATCCAATCAGTCGAAGGCCTGAAGAGAAAAGACCTAGCTCCACGGAGGAAGAGGGAGCTCTGCCACCAGATGGCCTCAGACCCACTCTTCCCTGGGGCTCCAGCCTGCCAGGCCGCCCTGCAGATTTGGACTTGCTGATGGCCACAATCATATGAGCCAATTCCGTGAAATAAGTCTCTCTCTCTGTATGTGTATGTGTACATATATTTTATGTTTACACAGACATACACTCTGCCGGTTCTGTCTCTCTGCAGAACCCTGACTAACACAGGGCCATCCCGACCCTGCTGGGGACCTCACGGAAGGTGTCCCTCCACCTCACTCCTTAGTTGAGTGCACTGTTCTAGTGGCCTCTAGGAGGGCGGTGGCCAGGAGAACGTGCCCACAGACCCCCGACCGCAGGCGGCGAACACACAGGGGCCACAGCGCTTCGCTCTGCAAACCGTCGCACGGAACGGCCTGCGTGTCCAGGCCATACCGTTCCGGGACTGCTCCCAGACGATGGCAGAGCACAGCAGGGAAACTAAGGCACCCTTGCTCTAGGGACCCAGGGCTCCTCTGGGGCTGACGCTGCCGGCCCCGTCCCTCCCTTCCCCACTGGGGGTCCGACGAGCATCAGCTCCCTCCACGCTCCTTACACAGGCATGAACTCCAATAAAAGCCCCACCGCTTAGTCCACTCGGTATCTGCTCCTCGGAGAACCCGGAGAGACACGGTCAGAGACTCGGATGGCGCCGCCCGAGCCCCGTGGGGAAGCAGTGAGCCTCCTGCAGGCGTAAGCTGCACGAAAGGAGAGATGAGCATTTCCCATGAGCAGCATCCCCGGCCTCCGAGGCAGGCCCAGTGTCACAAATAGCCGGAGGACCTTGGTGACGCCCAGTGGCTCTGTGGGACCCTGAGGCCTTGGCGGGATCCAGGGTGCTCGTGGCCCCTACGGGAGGTTGTTTCCTTCACCCTCTCCACCAGGACCTACTTGATACACCATGAATGTTTGTCAACTGGCCAATTTCAGCCACGTGATTACAACCACTGCACCCGATGCGGCTGCACGTTTTTGCACGTCACAAAGCACTGTCACGCCAGTGATCTCATCTGAGCGTCCTTCTGGGCCCTGGAGATGGGCACCGTGTTCCTCCCATTTCACAGAGGGGAGAGCCGAGTCTGTGTCCGAGACGATGGACAGCTCACCTGGGCTCGCGGCTACCGAGCGGGGAAGCAGAGGCAGCGCCCAGCCCAGCAGACTCTCCATCCACCCTGGGCCCACAGCGTGGCACCGTGGCCCCCGGGGCCCCCCAGACAGCCAGGGCGCGTCAGAACAGCAGCGGCGAGATTGCCAGGTACGCGGAGGAAGGAAAGCGCGTTAATGGCTGACACCAAAGTGTCTCTGAGGGCAAGAAGTGACTTGGCTGAGAAAAGTTATCTTGACAAACCTCTTAAGTGGAAGGTGTCTGTCTGCTGAATGTGCGTGCGGTTTAATTCCAGCTTTGGAAGGGAAGGGACGCTAGTGGGAGAGGAATAGGAGTCCCAGGTCCACCTGGGAGGCAGAGGGGACAGTGGGTAGCGGTGAGAGGGGAAGCGGAGGGTGCTGAGTGGTAGAGCCTCGTTCCTGGGGCCCTTTCCGAAACCTTCGATACAGCCCTGAAATGCTCCAGTGACGCAGGGTGTGTGCCTGCTGTTATGGTGTTTGAGGAAAGCAAAGTAGGGGCCAAAGTTCAAGTTGGGGTTTTTACGACGCGAGCCAGAGCAGCATGCAAGGAGGCTGGTGCCCACGACAGTTCAGAGCCCAGAAATGCTCAGGATTTCCAAGATACCTTCAAGAGGTGGACCTTCCCTGTGCCGGAACCTTCCCTGTGCTGGAAAACTGGGGCCGCAGGCAATTCCTCCGGCTCTCGGGGCACGGAGCCCCCCAGCAGACTCAGGGCTGCCCAGATCAGCACCAACCACAGACACGATACGGAAAGCATCCCCCGCTTGGCCGGAACCCTCGGCAATTCTCTGAATTTAAAGGGCTCAGTCACACTCTGGAAGGAAGCGTGTGGGCAACTTCCGGATGGGCCTGTGTGCTCTGGGAGCTCCGGTGGTGGTTTCTGAGCTGTGGTTTCCTGCTCCTTTTGGCCCTTGGGCATTTTGTAGGAAGGCGCCTGGTCCTTTGCCGGACCGCCCAGCCCACGAGCAGGCTCTCCGGCCAGGGAAAAGGGAGCCCCGAGAGACTGTTAGTCCAGGGGCAATGGGGGGAGGCGCTCAGAGGTGGCTCATCCCGTCTCACACTATAACCATGAAAACAGCACCAATGGAGGAGGGCCCGATCCTCCAACAGCAGGTGACCGTGCTGCCAGGGGCGGGGATGAGACCTCAGAGGGACCGTGTTTCCTCCCCCTCCTGCCAAGTCCCTCTACCAAGTTCGAGAGGTGGCGCCATCTTGCCAGCTGGCAAGTGTGGGCACAGGGCACTCCAGCTGCCCCGCCCCCCTCTCCAGTCATCTCCGGGGGACCCGGCGTGTCAGGAGTCCCCCGGTAAGAGCAGGGCCAGGGCTCCCTTCCCAGGCACGTGGCTTCGTTTCCGGCAGATGCATCTGGTGGGCAGGAGGCCGCAGGGACACAGACCGTCCTCCCTCACCAAGAGCCCAGCCAGCACAAGGCACAGCTGTCACAGATCAGTGATCTCACTGCCTGCCTTCCTCCCGTGCTGTCCTGCTCGTTTCTGTTATTTCCACACTTTCATGGTCACATGGATGTTTTGTATGCTCTATTTCGCCCCACTGAGCACTAGGTCCTAAGGGTGACTTCATAATGCTATAATCGTTTTATAATTGCTAAAACAAGGGAATCAAGTTGGGAGATAGAATTTTTAGGTTTCGAATGCAGATACACAATTACTTAACCCTTCTGTGATGTAATAGATGCAAATGTGGAGTTGAACCCTGGCTCAGATATAGGAAATCACTGTACTACGGAAGAAATTTTCTGGGCCGTAAGTACAGAAACCAAGGGGTCAACTATGTTTTGCTGATATACTTGTGTGTATGCAAATGCCACGTGTCACAATTACAAACACACACACACACACACAAGGCAGCACACAGCACTTTAACGACCCTGGGTTCGGAGTGAGGCAAACTGGGTTTGAACCCCATTTCTGTCTCTAGCCATCGGGCCGCAGGCCAAGCCCTCAGCCTCTGAATGTGTCCCTCCTGGAGGCCTCTGGCGTCTGAAAGACTCGCAGTGGCCAAGGAGGGCAGGTCGGAGGCACTTGACAGTTTACATCAACAGAATGGTGTGGGAAAGAAAAACCCTTGAAAGCTTCATGCACAAAGACCTTTTGCACAACCACTAATTGTAAAGAAAAAGAGAAACAATCAGAATGCCCAGCCATTTAGAGAGTTCAAGTAAAAACAAATGTTTAACTATCTTTAAAATTGAGATAAAGTAGTGTTTCAGTCTTAACTGATTTTCCTCACTTAACCTGATGTATGAGTTTGCTTTGCTCCCGTAATAAATCACCACAAACTAGGGGTTTGCGACAGCACAAAGTTTTTATGTGACAGTTTTGGAGGCCAGAAGTCCAGAATGGGTCCCGTGGGGCTAACACCAAGGTGTCACAGCGCTGTGACCCTTCTGGAGGCTCCAGGGGAGAAACCGGCCTGCTGGCCATTTCCAGCCCCAAGAGGTGCACCTGCAGGACGCCCTCGGTCTCCCTCTACCTCTGACCCCTGCTTCCACGGCCACGTCTCCTTCTCCGACCCCGTCCTTCCTCCCCTTTCACTTATATGGAGCCTTGTGACGCTCCTGGGTTCGTCCAGACAACCCGGGAAAACCGGCCCCACCTCAAGATCCTTATGTTAATCACATCAGCACGGTCCCCGGTGCCGTGTGCACTGCCACTCACAGGGTCTGAGGACCAGGATGTGGTCCCACGTGGGGGCCGTTATTCTGCCAACCACACGTGACAACACAAAAACGGTCATGAGGAGACATGCTCAGGACATAAGAGGGGCGGTGTGCATAAAAGCAGCCTAGTATATGAATCCCCATGATGGTCCCCATGTAAACAAGACAGAAATGTCACGAATGACAGACAAAGCTCTGGTATAAATGACAGTTGATTTGTAAGAGGGATGGAGATGGGAGTGATTTTCCTCCCGCAACGTTAAACAAATTCTTTTATTCCCAGAGCAAAAAATTTCACTCGCTTTAGCCACAGAATCCCTTTCTTTGAAGGCAAGGTGACGCAGAAGGGCAGAAGCATACGATCCCCTTTTATGGGCACAACACTTTACAGTTGACAAAGCCCTCCTCCCACACACGCCATTCTTCTTTCTTTAACATGTACTTATTTATTTTGAGAGACAGCGTGGGTGCATGTGCGTGCACACTCACGTGAACAGGGGAGGGGAGAGGAGAGAGGGAGAGAGAGAGAGAATCCCAAGCAGGCTCCTCCCTGTCAACACAGAGCCCAAAGTGGGGCTCGATCCCATGAACTGTGATATCATGACCTTGGTTGCTTAACCAACTGAGCTAACCAGGCACCCACCCCCCCCATACCCCATCCTACTTGAACTTGTCGACCTCGCCCTAAAACAGGACCCGGACTAGGAAACCAAGGCTGGTTGGAGAAGGTTGGTGGGCGGGGCGCTGGGACCTGACGGAGCCTGTCCTTCTGGCAGTTTCCATTGGCTCTTCCCAGTCCCGCCCAGCGCTCAACACATCTAGAAATGAGAACCCCCCACTTCTGTAAGTAGTGTGTTCTATTCTTACATCTCCTTGCTGTGGCTTCTCCCCTCGGTTCTGAATCTTTTACCCCAAATAAGGCTGCTTTTTCTTCCCCTCAAGAGCCTCTCAGTGTCATCTCTTCTTTACATGGACCTGGACAGGCTGGTGGCAGAGAGGATGGCCGCCATCCTGGGCCATGAGTCGGGAGGGGTCTGGGGAGGGCGCTAGAACCTCAGGAGGAACAGGGGATTCTCACATCATGGTGAGTCCTTTAGGGCAGAGCCCGAGACCTGCAGGCTGTGGCTGCTCTGGGCTTTCAGCTAGCTCTGCCTCCGTGCAGAGGGTCCGTGCAGACCCCATAGCCTGGACCTCAGACCTGGCCACACAGGAAATCCGTGCTCCTCTGGAAGGCAGTTGTCGCAATGGTTTGGGGAAATTTTGTGTTTTCCACTCACCTCTGACATGAATTCATTTAGATATACTTTCTTCTTGCCTTAATAAAAACTAGACCCCTTGTAACCAAGGTAGGGTACTTCACCCCTAGCACAGAAGAGTGAAATCAGCAGTCTTCGACAAAGGCCACCATGGGGCCTCACATCCATTCTCTGGGCATGTGACCTTGCCTCCTGCATGTTTCTGGCCATCTCTGGACTGTGGACCAGCCCCTCAGTCCAGCTCAGGTCACTGAGACATACTATAGATAAGGGGCACTGTGACATTCCCGAAGCACTAGGCATCATTAGAAACGTAACGGGAGGCAGCTGATTGCACCAGAAGGTGGTAGACGGTCCTCACAGGGCTGCCATGGAGGTTTCAGGAATGATAAATGAAGGTGGTTCCCATTAATTTCGGGGCTTTGGCTTAACAGAGTGGGTTCCGGTAGCTTATTTCCACAGCTCACTCGGCCTCACCTTTAAGCATCATACAGCTGTTGCAACGGTGCCATCGTGAAGGAGCCACCAGCCTTCAGAGCGCCCAAAGTGCCTTGGCTCAGCTAGTCCCAGCCAACAAGACTTCAGGAGCTCCCGTTCCACACTGGGGCAGAGCCCGCCAGGGGCCAGATTCTCTCAGTCCTTCTCTCCTTCCTTAGGAGCAGCCCTGACTCTTTGTGGCCAGGGCACATTAATTAATTAATTACACTTCCCAGGCTCCCTGGCAGTTAGAAGAGGACAGACAATCACATTCTGACCAAACAGACACAGAGTATGTGAGACTCCAAGGAGAATTCTTAACTATACAGGCAAGTGATAATCCCTCCCTCTCACCCTCCTTCCCCTGGCCAGAATGCAGGTGTGAGAGCAGCCACTTTGGACCATGAGGCAACCTTCTGAGGATGGCAGATGGAGACAATGAAAGGAATGAGGTTCCTGATACCATGGAGAATCATAACAGCTGTAGACCGCCTACCTTCAACACTTTCTGATGTGAGAGAGAAATAAACTTCCAATTTGTCTAAGACGCTGTCATCTGGGGTTTCTATCATAAGGTGGTGGACCTGAGTCCTGACACACACACACCTTTCTCTCCGAAAAGAGCAAAAGAAACAAACTTCCCTTGATCATGATGCCAACCAAAATTACAATGGCAGGCGACAATGGACAGTCTTCCTTTTCTGTTAAGGCCAGGGTCCTAGCCCAGAACTGGCTGCTAAATGCCATGGAAACACACTCCATCCCACCCACAAAATAACAACAACAACGCGAATTGCTTTCTCCTTATCTGAGCTCTCTGCCGAGTCTATATGCCTGACTGGGCTTCTGGCAGCAAAGGCCAATATGGACCACAGGGGAGGGGTGATGGAGCACGGCCAGGAAGGGAGCTTCCAGAAGTATCACTCCTTCTGGTGATGGGCATCTGCTACCTTTCCTCTCTTGCCTGTATCCTTTTCCTGAAGCTCTCCTCCCGTGGTCCCTGTAATTCTAGTAGAGATGTCAGCCAAACCTCATGGCCCTCCATCCCCAATCACCAGACTAGATAGTAACCTGGACTGGCCAATCAAGGAATTCTAATGCCCAGGGGAGCAATCAGTACAAGGATGGCCATGGGACCTAAGAAGGGCCAATTAGAGTTCTTTCGTTTAGCGGTTGAGATGTGTGCTATGTGAAAAGGAATCTCTCTCCTTAGTGTCATAAAGCCGGAGCCACTCAGGACTGTCTTGATGCCAGGTGGAGAAAGCTCGTCTAAGAAGGAAGCCAATGAATCCTGAGAATGTCTAGGATTTGTTGAGTGAGAGAGAGATGGTACCTTCACGGCTTGGTCTCAGCTCCTGGATCCCACCATGCCTGAAGGAAACCCAGTCCCTCACCCCCTATCACGAGGAAGAACCCTTATTGTTCACTCCTGATACTACTGTCCTCCTAAAAGGGCATTTCATCACTGTGTCCTTCACTCTGTCTCTGCCCACCCCTCGCTCACTCTTCCCCAGGAGATGGGAACGCAGTGGGCTAACTGGTAAGTTGGGGAGAGAGATGGTCTGCATGGCTTAGCTCCTCTCTTTCATTTGAGGATCTGCCTGGCTGGAGGAACACACACTCTCTCTTCTGTGTTCTCGGTTTTTCAGGGCACGCCTGCCCGGGAGCCCATGAGTGAGTACTTAGCTCAGTTCATGAGTACTGCCTTATGAGGCTCTCCTGGCCCTCAGACCTAATGCCAATTGACCGAGGAGTCTTTATCCACATGGAAGGCGGCATTTTTATCCACTCCTCTATCCATCTTTCGTCTGCTGTCAAACTTGGGCCGGAAAGAGGGGTGTTAATTTGGGGGGACCTCAAATACCACTCATACAGCCAGGACTTCAAAGGTTCCTTTTTGCTCAGGCTGCATTGTCTAGCTCTTACAACCCAAGGGGTCCTGATCAATGCAACTTTCCTGACCCCAGTGACTGAAGCATTGCCCTATCACATTGCCTGTGCTAACATTTCATTTCTATCAGTTAAATATCCCCCCTTTCTCACAGTGCAAGTTTGGGCTGTCTCCCCTACTTTTAGGTTCTGGGGGCTTCTCCTCAACTGACAAGAGGGGCGTCAATAAATGAGACCCAGCTGGAGCTAGGGATGGGGGCGGGGTGGGGTAGGAAAGCCTGGAAGGGGGCTGCTGTGGTGTGGATGGGTTGCGTCGATGGCCCCGGTTCATGACCTCCCGACGTGTGTGTCCTTGCTCTGTAACTGCTACCCCCTCCCGCTCCGACTGTGGGTTTGACCACGGGAGTTACGGTGGCCAGAAGGATTTTAGCTGATTTGAAGCTCGAGAAGCCGCTCGTGTTTTCCACCTCCTCTCTGGGCTCTGTGCTCTCGGTGAGAATGCGCCCGGGGCCCGGTCTGCTGGAGGATGAGCACGCGGCCCAGAGGTGAGACCGGCCTGGATCCGCCAGCTGACCACCAGCCACGCTGGACAACTTCTGCTAAGGCAAGAGGAACCGCAAGGTCAGGCCCTGTCGGGATGGACAGAACTTCACAGCCCGCTGCAGACCTGGGACGATAAATGCCATTGTCTTAAGCCGGCGAGCTTCAAGGCGGTTTGCTCTGTGGTGTTGTCTCAGTAGCTGACCGCTGCGGGACCCCTTCCCCCCAAATTACCAACAGACCAGACAAGGCGCATCTCCCATCGAGCCAGGCAACACAACGGAGTGTGCTTTACTTGCGCTCAGGGCTTCCAGAGCCAGACTATCAGTGCCACCATGTGCAAGCTCCGTGTCCTTTGTCAACTTATCCCGTCTTCGGTTTTTGGTTTGTTTGTTTTGTTTTAAAACGAGAGTAATAATGTGATCTGCTTTCCACGGTTGGGAGGTTTTAAGGGTCTAATACATGCGAAGTGCTCAGGATGATAACAGTTCTCAATACAGATGAGCTACCAATGGGGACGTCCATCTCTCTTACCCTTCCCCTCGCCTCCTGGGGGGCTGGGATGCCGTCTTGGGTCCCCCGCTCTCCCCATCACCTGGCAGAGTGCCAGCACAAATACCTGTTGTTTGCTGAGTGTCTGGAGTGAAACCCGACTTTTATTGGCACAGATGCGAATTTCAAAATTCTCTTTCAACCTAGGCCAGTGTCTCTGTTCTTTGTATAAAGCACACATGTAATATTTATCATTTTTCTTAATAACTAGACTTCTCCCTCCTTCCCTCCCTCCCTCCTGTGCTGGGAAGCAAACCTTTTAAGCCGTCTTCACTGTCTGCACATACACTCACTGCCCATTCCAAACGTACGTAATTGATGCATTTCCTGCGGGTTCTTGCCGACGAGGCCAGGAGGGATGGGACTGGAGGAATCGTCACCTTCCACCGACCCCCAGCCTGGCTGCTTTTGGCACTAGGATCCCCCGGCTCTTTCTCAGCCACATTAGTGTCGCTCCAGAGCCTTCCCCATCTGACAATCAGCCGCCTCCTCTGCAGCCTGACTTCTGGATGGCTGGTCTCCCCACAGGCCCCATGGGAAGTCCCCTGGAACACGACCCCCTGATGCCCCTCTGAGCGTGAGTGGGGTGGGAGGTAAAGTCTCCTCTGGTTCCAGTCCTTTTCCTGATGCTCACGGCTGTAGGATGGGGAGGGCCAGGGGCCCCTGACGGGGGACAGGCCTCAAGTTCCACCCCCACCGTATGCACGGAACCGTGAGATCATGACCTGAACCAAAACCAGGAGTCAGACGCTTAACCGACTAAACCACCCATGTGCTCCCTCCCCCGCCCCCAATCATATTTTTAAAGGCCTCTAGAAACCAAAAACCAAGAACCACAGCCTTGGGCAGATCACCTCAGCCCTGTAAGCCTCGGTTCCTTTGCCTAAACAGTGAAAGTAATGATAATATTTCCTGATGTCATGTTTTTACAGGAATGCTGTAAATGAGAAAATGGATCCCAGCCACAAACTGCTAGGCAAGTGGAGGCAACTGTTAATATCTTGTTTGTTAATTCAGAAAATACTGAGGCTGTGTGGATTTAAAAAGGGTTGCACAGGGGCGCCTGGGTGGCGTAGTCGGTTAAGCGTCCGACTTCAGCCAGGTCACGATCTCGCGGTCCGTGAGTTCGAGCCCCGCGTCGGGCTCTGGGCTGATGGCTCGGAGCCTGGAGCCTGTTTCGGATTCTGTGTCTCCCTCTCTCTCTGCCCCTCCCCCGTTCATGCTCTGTCTCTCTCTGTCCAAAAATAAATAAAAAACGTTGAAAAAAAAATTAAAAAAAAAATAAAAAAATAAAAAAATAAAAAGGGTTGCACAAATTGTATTAAGTAAAGGCTACGTAATTCTCAATTTTTTTCTTGGACGTGGACACTAGTGCAATTTAGATCAGAGGACAGGGTACGGATAAGGAAAGGGACCGAGTTCTCAGAATGACAGCAAATGCTCCTGCAAACCTTATATATATCATGTAATTTCATCACCCTTATGACAAGCCCAGAGGGAGGTTCCTATCGTTTCCTTCCACAGATGAAGGTTAGAAGACCAGGTCAGGCGGCAGAGCTGGGGACGGGAGGGCAGCCCTGGTGCACCCAGCCCCTCCTGCTTAACGGGGGTGCCGTCAGTGTCTCCTTTTACAAGAAGACGGGGGTGTTCATTCTACGTCGTCTGTGTCTGGGCAAAATGGTTTTGCCTTTCCGGGGCACTGTGGGAACGCCTCTGATTCTGAATGCTTTGCATCTGACCCGGCACCTCACCGTTCAGGAGCTTTAAGGACAGCGAACTAAGACCAGTCCCAAGCCCCATCGTGGATGTCCTGTTTCTCTCCTGTAGAGTGAGCACGCTCTGTCTCCCTCGCAGGCTGCTGGCACCCAGCCCCGTGCTGGCGGGACACGGGTGCTCCTTCTGCACTTGTGTATTTCCTTTCCTTGGGAATGTTAGGACAGCAGAACCCGGGAGTGAAGAAGAGAGGAGGGGTGAGGAGAGAGCCAAGAAAGACCTAAACCGCTAAGAAGTCAGGCTGTCTCTGAGGTTGGGACCAATGGGGAGACAGACACCACCCAGAAGCGAGCAGACCTGGGTCTTATCCTTCTCTGTCTTGGGTTTCCCAGCTTCCCTGTGTGATGTGTGTCCCCGCTGCAGGCTGTCGGGAGGATGAATCAATACAGGGTGTCCAGGGGCACCCAGCACAGTGCCTGCAGAGAGGGATGGCCCCAGGTCCCAGAGTGCCCTGCAGCGCTGACCCCCACGAACAGGCTGGAGCTATGCAGGAAAGGCCACGGGTGCCCTACCTTTCTCGGCTCCGGCCTGGTCGTGCTTCTCAAAGAGCAGGTAGCGGGGGCTCTCGGGGAGAAAAGGCAGGGTCACCAGCTGGACCAAGGCAGGGACAGCGATCACTCCAAACAGGTATGGCCAGGTGCTCTCCTGAAGGGAGAAAGAGGAGGCCGATGAATGGCTGTGGCCTTCAGTCATCCGGCTGCGGGTGGGCCCCTGGGCCAAGCGGTGTCAGCTCTGTGCAGAAGACCCTCCAGCACCAGTGGGATCCCCACGAACAAAGGCTGAGAGAGGGAACGGACGCTGGTTTAGCACCAGCCCCACGGGTCTGGCATTGTCCACGCACGAGGTCGGTCCATTCTCAGAACCACCTGTGAGGTGGTGACCTGTGAGATTTAGGGGGACCAACACCACTCAGGGATATCAGAGCTGACCAATGCCAGAACTCTGGGAGGGCATCATGGTGAGCCTGAACGGGCTCCACTCCTTCCTGGTCGTGTGGCCCCGGAAACCATGCCCGTGGCCCCTCGAAATCTCGGTCTCTTCACCTGTGGGACGGGGACAGCCACGGCCACCTTGCAGCTTGTCCCGAGAGTGCAATCGGATAGCACTTGGGCTGTGGGGCCTGGTGCACAGCAGGTGCACAGAAGAAACTGCTGTCTCCATTGATGCCAGTCCCCAGACGCCTCCCAGGCCGGAGAGACCCCACCCAGGCTGGTCCTGTCCCAGGACACACGGGGAAGGTAGTGGCTGGAGCTTCCCTGATTCCCGCGGGTGAGCGTGGTGGGGCTGGCGGGGATTCTTCCCGGTCCGGGGCCAGGGAAAGCAAGCAGGGCCCTACAGCCTGAGCTACACAAGGGGCATCTGGGCCACTGGGAGCAGCGCCAGTCGCCTTAACGCCGCTGAAGCGCAGCAGCGGCTGTTCCTAGATGATTAAGGCAGCTTCTTCCTGAGCCGCTTTGTTTTTCAACTCCAGTTTACCAAGGAAGCTCTCCCCATGCCTCTGCTGGAAGAGAATGCCAATGGGAGGCAGTTCTGATGGAGAGAAAGCAAAATGCTCAATGCCAAATTCTTGACATGCTTTATTTCCTTAGAAAGAGAAAGGAGACCAGCAAGGAGGCACGTTCACCTGAAGAGACTTTGCAAGATGGGCCAAGGGAGGCTCAGCCGGCTTCAGGTCAGGTCCTACTGGAAGCATGTCCCTGGGGTCCCGAGCACCCTTGGGGACAGAATCCCCTCTAGTGTTCTCCCAGGGCTGGCTCCCTACAGAGGCCCTTGAGGCCAGAGGCCCCGGTTAGTTCTCAGTCCCCGAATCACAAGAGGGTGCAGCAGGTGGGGACCCCTGGAGCACAGAGCAGGCCAAGTGGCTGGAGAAGGACTATGACCAGGTCCTGATCTTCAAGGGACCTTCGATCCTACCGCCCTCTCTGTGTAAAATAGCAATTTATGTTCACAAAACTCCTCTGATGTCACCACCGCCCTGAGGGAACCTCCAGGCCAATGTCAGCTCTGGGTTTGGTGAGAACTCGGGGTGAGAGACAAGACCGGGTTGGGGGTGGGGCAAAAGGCAGACTAGTGGTGATGGGGGGGGAGGGGAGGACTGCCAGAGGGAGCTGGGATGGTCAGGGACTGCCCACAGGTATGGGCTTCCAATATTTTGGATTAGAAAAGAGCCACGGCCATGCAACTTTGTGAACACACTAAAAACCACTTTAAAAGGATGGATTTTACAGTAGGTGAGTTATATCTCAATTTTTTTGAAAGACCAAGGAACAAAGAAAAATGATGTACACATAAGTAGAATTTTGGCTATGCCTTTTTTGGTGTGAGTATGTTGTTGTTGATTCTGTTTTTCCTTCGAGTTTACCTGCTGTCTCAGTAACAGCAAACACAGAAAGCTTGTGGGGGGGGGGGCAGGTGCGGTGGGAAGACAGGGCAATTAACCCAATTAAGCTCCTATTAATGTGCCAGGCGTGGCGTGGGCTTGTCACACAATTGTCTCATTTTGCCTCCCAGCAGCCAGAGAGGCCAGAGCTGTTGCTGCACGTTCGAGATGTGAAGACAGAAAAGCCCACACGGAGGCCTGCCAGCCAGGAGGTGCAGAGAAGGAAGTAGCCAAGCCCTTCCCCTAGCATCTAAAGAGAGGCGACCTTCCAGGGTAAGATCCTTGGAGCTGCGGAAGGGCGGAAGGAGAGGAGCTGGAAGGGCAGATCTGGAGTAGGAATAGCACCTACGACTGTGCAAAGGCCTGATCCACCCGGATTCACTGGGAAACGAGAACCGCAGTGGGAATGTAGGGCCAGGGGATGCTAGAGACACGGGAGTACAGACACTGGAGGCTGGTCATGGGCGGTCTGCAGCCATTCCCTGGCACTTGGATGTGGCTCTGAGGACATCCAGGAGCTGTGCAAGGGTCTGCACACCCAAATGGGATGCACACCCTCCACTTCCTTGCGTCCACAGTCCGGCATTTCTGTCACGCTGTCAGTGAGTGCACGGAGTGGATTTCTAGTATTACTGACAAGCCAAGTCTCTGGTATAGCCTGGGATCCGTGATGTCGTAAATGGAAGGACGTGTAGAATCTTTCCTAAGGACATGGCTGCGCTCTGGTCTCTACCTCCAGAGAAAAGCAGGTATTACTGACCTCAGGGCGGGTGACCCCTAGCTTGGGATGCTAACAGTGTTTGCAGCGGGGAAGGAGAAGGGCAGGAATATTCAGAGTAGAGCTCGGGCGACATTTTACTCAGGGAGGGCCGAGCCTAGCCAACAGTGGAGTTCATGAACTCAGTGCCTACAAAATCCCAAATCCCATAGCCGTCTGACCTTGAATTCTGCCTCGATCCCCAGTTCTCTGTGGCCCTTGGCAACCTGACTGCTTATGCTTCAGTCTTCCTGTCTGTACAATGGGGATAACACTAATGTCTCTTCACAGGTTGTCAGGAGGGTTACGTGAGCTAATAGATTTATCAAGTGCCCAGCACAGGACCCTGTGCGCTGCAAGCATTCAACAGACAAGAGTGGTCTTTATCATGGACTGTGGTGAGAAGCACATTACGTAGATTATCTCCCTGAATTTCCACAATAGCCCTCTGAGGTACAGACCAGGATCACGCTCATGTTACAGAAATATTCACTGCAGCACAGAGAGGTTAAGTGGTTCATTGAAGCCACAATCCCAATCACAGAGCCATGACTAAACAATAGGTCTTGGGCCCAAGAATCTAAGTTCTAATCCACGAAGCCTGACCACAGGTGCCTCAGTCACCGGCGGGGGGGGGGGGGGGGGGGGGGGCAGGGGGAGTGGGGGGAGCACGAGGCTTCCCGACCCAGGGGATCTGATCTTCTTCCATTGCTTCAGGCCAAAGAATCCTCAGTGGCCCTCCACGGTGCTCTTGGGCATTTGGTCCTACACAGAGCCAAGGACTCAGCATTTCACACCACACCTAGAGGGCAGAGACCGTGCCCAGTACAGAGTATCTACAGGAGAAACACATGAGTATGGGAAGTGGCTTTTGTACGCACTGGTCACCTTCACACAGACCCCCTTGGCAAGAGCAAAGGACAGCCTCTAACTTTCTTTGTTAGAAACTGTTCAAAACAGAAGGCATGTTTTAAATTTTTTAATGTTCATTTATTTATTTGGAGAGAGAGAAAGAGAGATCAAGCAGGGGAGGGGCAGAGAGAGAGGGAAAGAGAGAGAATCCCAAGCAGGCTCCATGCTGCCAGTGCAGAGCCCGATGCGGGGCTTGAACTCACAGACCATGAGATCATGACTTGAGCCGAAATCATGAGTGGGCCACTTAACCGACTGAGCCACCCAGGCACCCTGAGAAGGCGTGTTGTAAAGAATATGTATCACTCGCCTAGCACAGGACCACGAGGGGCTACGGAAAGTCAATCTCAGATGAGTCTTTGTAATGCCGGTTAGGGCCTCCTGCGTTCCATAGAGCACAAGGTCAGAGTTCTTACACCTGCTCATTTCACTCGGGAAGAGAGAAAAATGCATCATCTTGTTGGCCAGGGTGACTTTCAATTCCCTCTCAGGTAAAGTGAGTGGGTCACACAATAACCCAACGACCGTGTTCTTGAATCTGCAAGGTTTCCTTTGTAAAACAGACCTCCTGGTCACATTGCCCATGAGCTGTTGATGACTTCAGGCCTTTCCATAAACAATATCCTCCCAGACTCTGATACGACTGCACAAAATGTTGAGTAGAGTTGGAACCAGTGACCTTACCCCAAGTCAAGTTCTTCTGAAGGACATCACTGTGTGCCCTCCATGTGCAGACGAGCAGGACAGGGACAGTGACACTGGCAGGCACACATGCCACCAATGAGACAGGCTCCCGGGGCCACAACTCAGTGCTTCTGGCAGCAAGAAGGGGAAGAAGGAAGCCTGTCCCACAAAGCCAGCCAGGGATGAAATGAAGTATTTTTCTATTTCATCATATTTAGCATCCGATGATGGTAATGGCTAAATGTTTATGGAGCGTTCCATGTCCCAAGCTCCACACTCGGTGCTCCACAAATACAACACGTGTTAAAGATACACAATTCATGATGCCGTCAAAGTACAACCTGGTTTTTATCTCCTACGTTTCTTTAAAGTTTAATTGGTGGGGGGGGGGGGGGGGGGGGGCGCCTGGGTGGCTCAGTTGGCTAAGCGTCTGACTTCAGCTCAGGTCATGATCTCACGGTTTGTGAGTTTCAGCCCCACATCGGGCTCTGTGCTGACAGGTCGGAGCCTGGAGCCTGCTTGGGATTCTGTGTCTCCCTCTCTCTCTTCCCCTCCCCCCACTCATGCTCTCTCTCTTAAAAATAAATAAACATTAAACATTTAAAAAAATAATAAAGTTTAATTGGCGAGGGGTGCTCTTCTCTGCCCCACCCCGGGGCCTCAACCTTAGGAGATAGTCTCGGGGTGACAGTTTCAAAATAACAATCAAAATCAACCTGAGTGAACGGCAGGTTTTCCGTCTCCTAGTCCAAGCCTGCTCTGGACTTGGAGCCACGGTGGAAAGAATTGGAGGAAAGGGGGTTGGGAGGGGGAGGCGGGGAGGGGGCTGCTTCTCATTTCCCTCCCTCTCCTTTCTTCCCTCTGCCACTTCCGGCCAGTGTGCTCTCCCTCCGGTCCATCCCTGGGACCACCCCTCCCCGTGGAGTTCCTCTGACCCAGGAGTTTGCATCTCCTCTGCAGCCAGGAGGAATCCAGGGTCAAGGCTACCGTGCGCTGTCGTGAAAGCTGCACCGGTACTGGTACTGAAATCCAGCCCGCGCTGGTCTCCAAGCTAAGGGCCCACGGAGCAGGCTTACTAATTACGCCTCTCATTTTCTGTATTACTGATGCTTTGGCATCTTGGGTCCTTACTGATCCTGTAGGTTTCCCCTTCCCGTCATAGTAAACAACTTGCCTGACAGCATGTCTTTCCCTTGCAAACCAACCAGAGCCCACGCCCCCAGTGACTTCCTTTATCCAACTGTCACACATAAGCTCATGTTCTTCCCACCCTAAGTTACCGGAAGGTCAGATACCAGACACCCAGACAGCCCCTGCGGCCCAGAGCTGGCCTGAGATCATTCAAACCATGCAGTCCTAAACTTGTTCCAGCTGCCTACCCTGCCCTGCCCATTCCTTGATGCAGAAACCACAACAAAGCTCAGGCCTTGTTCTCCCCTCCCTCCTGCTTCCTGATGGACCCCGGTGCCCGCCCTGTGTGGCCCTGCATGGGGTGGCACCGGAATGGTGAATAACAAACTCTTCTTCCAAAAGCAGCGGCCACATGTCTGTCACCTCAGCATAGCCGATAAAAGCCAATCCCAGGTACGTTTTGGGGGCAGCGGGGCCACCCCTCCCCCAGACACACGCAGGTTCTTGCTGCAGGCGACCGCACACTTCGCTCTGAGCCCCCGGCCCTTCCAGGCCACCTCTCCTGGTTCTCCTCCAGCTTCCTTGAGCACCTGGGGACGTGAGCCCAGCCTTTTTTCTATCTCCAGGACTTCCCCTAGGACGATGGGTCTTAAACTTAGCTGTGCATTGGAATCCCCTGGAGAGATTTAAAAACTGCTCATGCCCATTGTCTCCCACACTTGGAGATTTGAGGCTGGCTGGTCTGGGAGTGTGGCCTGGGTGCCAGGCCATCTCCAGATGGCCCCAGGGGCAGTGAGAGCCACTGGCCTTGGGTCTCCCCTCTATCCACTGGCAGTGGATGGCGGTGCAGGACCCAGAACTGAGGGGCTCATTCTCCAACGGCCAGGAGTGTGGTTGGCTGTTGACCTTGGAGGATGCTTTTTCCACCGAGGCTGCCCACCCCTCCCCAGAAGCAACCTGCATGCAGGGGCTGGCTGATGTGGGGATGCATAGGCCTGCCTGTCCTCCTCTGTGTGGAAATGGAACAATCGAGGGGCCCTCCAGGTCCAGAGCCAGGCCTGGATCCCTGTATGACTGAGGGCAGCTCACCTTCCCCGTCTGCTGAGTTTGACTCCCTCACTCTCTGGCAGGGGTTGAGCTGAACACACTTCCCCATCAGCTTCCTGCCCACCAACGTCCATCTCAGGGTCTCTTTGCCAGGACACCCAACCCAATCCCACCTGTGGACCCAATGCCTCCAAAGGTCCACGTCCAGCCCTCGTCTCTGCCTGGGGCTCCTCTCATGGCCAGTCGCCTGGGGGCAGCGCCACTGATAACTCTTGGTTCCACGTCCGAGCACAGGGGCTGTCACCTCCCGGCCCACCCAGGCCTACCCCTGGATCCCCACCTGTCCAGGAACCCAATTCAGGAACCTAGTCTCTCCACGCCTGCCGTTGACCCTCAGCTGCCATCTGACTGGCTGCCTGCCCTATGTCCCCGTTGGCTGTTTCTCAACCTTCCTCAAATGCATTCTGCGCCTTCCTCCTTGCTAGGACTGGCCTTGGGGCACATTCTTCCCCCGGTTCGCCTGGATTCCTGCAGCAGAATCTCAACTGTGCCCAAACCCTCCGCATTCCGTTCCATCCCTCACAGCCTCAGTGATCCTTCTGGAAAGTGGATGTGGTGTTCTAAGTTACTTCTCTAAGACCATCCAGTGGCTTCCCTCTGCCCTGAGGGTCAAGCCCAAATCTCTTAGCTGGGAATCCCAAACCCTGTCTAATAAGAACCCTGCTATGACGCCAGCCTTGCCTTGGGCTGGACAGAGGTCCATGCGCCTCGGCTCTGCTCCTGCAGATCGGTGAGCCTCCCTGATTCTAAGAGGTGATGCCACGCCCTTGAATGTGCTGTTCCCTTTCCCGGGAATGCCTCCGCCTTACTGTCTACCCTTCCAAGTTTAGCATTCCCACCCATAGATAACATCTCTACCAGGTACAGAATCCCATGAGAGCATTTGTTAACTCATGTAGCAATGGATTTCTTTCCGGGTGTTTCTCTCTGACTAGACCAGCTCCTCGGGCCCTTCCCCTGCCGTGTTCTTTCATGTTTCGGCCCAGTGCCTGGGCATGGCAGGTGTCCAGTTAAAGCTTGCTGACTGAGCGCTGGGTAGGGTGAATGGCGCAGGTCAGTGATGGTGCTGCGAGAGACGGAGACGGTGAAATAACACACATCTCTGCTTAGCTATCATTATTATTTTAAACTTATTTATTTATTTTGAGAGAGAGAGAGAGATTGAAAGAGAGAGAGATTTTGATTGAGAGATTGAGAACATGTGCGAGCAGGGAGGCGCAGAGAGAGGGGGACAGAGAATCTTAAGCGGGCTCTGCGCTCTCACTGCAGAGGCTCAAACGCACGAACTGTGAGACGATGACCTGAGCTAAAATCAAGAGTTGGACACTTCACCGACTGAGCCACTGAGGTGCCCCGTTTATATTTTTTAATGCTCCAACTTCTCAAATGGCATCCTATTAAAGGGCTGAAATACCATAAGTAATATTCCCCTTTGAGGTACTATTATAATTTCCAGACTATAAAGGGGAAAACTGAGGCCCAGAAAGGTCAGGCAATTCATGCACAGTCCACATGAGAAATTGAGGGGTGCAGGCGAATGAGAGCCTGGCTCTTCTGATTCCTTCATGGGGCTCCTTACGTGACATTATTCCCAGCAGGACGCAGTTCTCAGAGCAAAGCGATATACCACATCACCTTCCCTCATGGAGGCTTCTAGGTGAATAGAGAATTTATATGCAGATCATATTAGCTACGACCAGTCCTGCTTCCCCCCGGAGAGTTCTACACGGAAGTCATCAGAGATCACTCAAGCTGAACTCCAATGGCTCCTACTATTACCAAAACATCATGAGGACCCCGTCAAGGCAAGACGCCAGAGAAAGCATCAGCCATCCCATAAGGAGAAACAGTGCGGAAACTGGTGCTCACCTTCAGAAGGGATGCTGACTGAGACCTGCGAATGCCCCTTGCTTGTCGAGCTGGGTTTCACAAGGGAATCAGCATCAGTCAACAAACGTGCATGGAATCCTTTGACCACGCCATCCCCATAGCCACCTTTCAGAGAGGGAGGGACCCTGCCGGCCGCAGCTTTGCAGAGCCCTGGGGCGGGGAGCCTGTGCCCAGCTGTGTCTACGCTGCCTTGCGACAGGTTTGTCTATTACCATCTCCACTCTAGTCCGTGCGGAAATCAATACCACCTGGCCCTGCAGAGCACAATCCAGCCATTAAAACGGTTCAATTCATTGTGGCAAACGTATGTTCTAGAAATCACTATTTTTTGTATGTATTCAGGTTCTGATTCTATGTCAACAGAACAATAATGGGGATCTTAAGAACATGGGCTTCGCGAGTCCCCTTGCATTTTCCTGTGTGAGAAATAATGCTGAAATTATCTTCCAAGGACACACTTACCCTACTCTCAGCAAGCTGCTGTGAGTTCCAGGTGTGAGGGAAGGACTTGAGCAGTGACCCATAGCGGCTTTTCGAGCCATGCTAGATCCCCGCCCCTTTTCCTACAACATTTTTCTGCTTTTCAAAGGGTTCAGTTGTCCTCTGCCTTGTGTAGTTCTCAAGCAATCTAATTGGAAAGTAAGGTCAGAAGCTATGATTCTTTTTTTTTTTTTTTTTTTTTTTTTAAATTTTTTTTTCAACGTTTATTTTATTTTTGGGACAGAGAGAGACAGAGCATGAACGGGGGAGGGACAGAGAGAGAGGGAGACACAGAATCGGAAACAGGCTCCAGGCTCCGAGCCATCAGCCCAGAGCCCGACGCGGGGCTCGAACTCACGGACCGTGAGATCGTGACCTGGCTGAAGTCGGACGCTTAACCGACTGCGCCACCCAGGTGCCCCCAGAAGCTATGATTCTGACCAAGCATTTTACTGATAAGGATACTGAGGTGATCCTGTAGCAAAATCTTCCATAAAATCAAGATGGTCCCTTCTCCATTTTAGACAGAGAAATCCTTGCAGTTTTTAAAGGTTGTTGACCCGCAGAGGACCTTCCCGGGCCAACCCTCAGTAAGAGACAGGCACCAAGCACGTTGGAATTTGCTGGGTGCTTCATACACAGTAACTTCATCCTCCCAATACCCTTGCCTTCATCCGCATTTTACCATTGAGGACACTGAGGCATGGAGAAGTTAGGTGATGCAACCACAGTCACACATCTTATAAATGGCTGAGCTGGGACTGACCCCAGGCAGCGTGGTACCCAGCATGGTTCTCTTAACCCCTACACTTTTCTCGTGGACAGACAGGACACTCCTTTGCTGAGGCAGACCACATCCCTGACTTTACATTTACAGAGACTGTCCTTCTCTTTCCCCGGGGAATTAGGTCACCGCCATTCTTTCCTAAATAAAACTCCCTGGACTTGAAGCCCATTATTAATCCCCTTCGTCAGGCTTCCGTGGTTCCAGCTGAGTCATTCTGGTTTCTGAGTTTCATTGTTCAGATCCATTCACACCATGGCTTTGTCTATTACCACCTCCACATCCCTCACTGTGGGTCATCTGCCATCAGATAGTATCCTCCAAATACAACTCAAGAAAGGAAGATGAATGGGGTTTGTTCTAAGGCTTTAAACTAAAAGGCAGCTGATAGAATGGGAGAAGATATTTGCAAATGACACATGGGATAAAGGGTTAGTATCCAAAATCTCTAAAGAGCTTATCAAACTCAATACCCAAAAAGCAAATAATTCAGTGAAGAAATGGGCAGAAGACATGAATAGATACTCTTCCAAAGAAGACATCCAGAGGGCCAACAGACATGTGAAAAGATGCTCAACATCACTCATCATCAGGGAAATACAAATCACAACCACAATGAGATACCACCTCACAGCTGTCAGAATGGCTAAAATTAACTATTCAGGAAACAACAGATGTTGGCAAGAATGTGGAGAAAGGGGAGCCCTTTTGCACTGCTGATGGGAATGCAAACTGGTGCAGCCGCTCTGGAAAACAGTGTGGAGGTTCCTCAAAAAGTTAAAAATAGAGCTACCCTATGACCCAGCAATTGCACTACTTGGTATTTATCCAAAGGATAAAACTGCTGATTCGAAGGGGCACATGTACACCAATGTTTATAGCAGCACTATCAACAATAGCTGAAGTATGGAAAGAGTCCAAATGTCCATCAACTGATGAATCGATAAAGAAGATGTGGTTTATATATACAATGGAATACTACTCAGAGATCAAAAAGAACAAAACCTTGCCATTTGCAATGATGTGGATGGAGCTAGAGTGGATTATGTTAAGCGAAATAAGTCAGTCAGAGACAAATACCGTATGATTCCACTCATATGTGGAATTTAAGAAACAAAACAGGTGAACGTAGGGAAAAGAAGAAAAAGAAACCATGAGAGACTCTTAACTATAGAGAACTAACTGAGGAATGATGGAGGGAGGAGGGTAGGGAATAGGCTAAATGGGTGATGGGCATTAAGGGGGGCACCTGTTGGGATGAGCACTGGGTGTTACATGTAAGTGATGAGTCACTAAATTCTACTCCTGAAATCAGTATTACGCTATATGTTAAGTAACTAGAATTTAAATAAAAATTTGAAACAACAAATAATAAAAGCATAAGGACATTGATGTGAATTGCACTTTCCTACTGATGACCTCAATTTGGGGCATATGTACAGTTGAGGCATGATTTTTAGCAGTCAGAGACCAGCCCCAGTTATCAAGAGCTCTGTGACCTTGGATGTCAGTCTTTGCCTTTCACAGCTCCATTCGGCTTTGGGGTTAGACCCAAATTCAAATTCAGGTTCTTTTACTTGCAAGCTATGGGGCTTTGAGCAAATGACTTATTCTCTCTGGAATCACAGTTGTCTCAGCCAGAAAATGAGAGTGGTAATGAAAACTTACTTTGTAGCGTTGCTATAAGGGTGATAGAGGTGATATCCTGAGCGTGGGCCTGGTACATATTTGGGAGCTAACAGATGTTGGTTATCTTTTCCCTTGGCTGTGGGAATGAATCCCCTGAGCCAGTCAGTATAGGTTACCCATCCTAATCAAACAATAGGCTGAGGTTAGATCTGCTGCCCCAAGAGTATGATTTGGTGTCTGGGCTGAGTGTATGGAACTCATGTCTCAGACCCAAGCAGGAAGTCTAGGAGTTGAGGCCCAGCAAAGCTGCTCTCAGAGGCCCCCATCTAATTTATTGGTCACTGCTCCTCCTTCTTCCCCCCCTTGGGGCCTCTGTCCAGCCATCTGGCACCTCTGCCCTGGACACAGACCGCCTGGTGGCCCTTTGCTGAGCCCACTGAGAAGGAGAATGGCACCCCTCCACCTAAAGGGTGCCGTCTCCTTATCTGTGAGACACTAGGCTGCACTGCACCAGGCTACACACTCCCATCCCCTGTGCCCCTGAGTGCCCTTGACTCTACAAACACATGGGGTGTGAGGCTGGACTTCCAGAGCGATGCTAGGATTTCCTTCCCTTAACTTATTCACACTGTCATTCATTCTGTCCACGCACATGTCCTGAAGGGCAGGGCAGGTCTGAGGACAGTAACAGCGGGAACAGAGTAGCAGATGGCAGGCCTGCACTCAGCTCCTCCCAAGGAATCTCTGCCATAGCTTGCTTGTCTCTGACATGCCCCCTGTTCATAAAGCTGTGGCCAGTGCATCCCAGCCCATCTGGCATCTGTCATACTCTGATAAGCAGAGGCTGTGCTCAGAATTCGTGTTTTCCATGAAGACAGGTCTTTTTCAGAACCTCACCTTTTCTTCTGATCTTTCAAATACCTTAAGTGCTAGAAGACCAAAGCCAAAGAAAATGCAGAGACTTCAAACCAAAGGCCATTTGCTGGCACTGCTTCTTGTCACCAGCCACTCAGCACTGGGGTGTCCCTACTTCTAGGCTGTATGTGATTCAAGTGAGCTGGTGGGTGGCTGTGCCTGAGAGAAAAGGCTGGCTGGGCCAGTGAAGACCTAGCCAGTGCCAGCATAGCCCGTGTCCAGGAGTCTAAGGAGAGGCCACACCCTGTCATGGAAAGAAACTAACAGAAAAAAGCTCATACTGTCTAGCTTGGCAATTCAAGGTGCTCCATGTGGCCACCACTGTCGCCTCAGCTCCTTTCTGGGTCCCTTCCCGTCCCCAGCGATTTCAAGCCCTCTCAAAGAACTCCTGTTCTCTGACACCTCCGAGCCTTTGCACGTGCTGTTTCCATCCCCTGGAAACCCTTCGACTTCCCGTGGCCTGCCGGGTAAATTCTTTCTCCTTCCTTGCAAGCCTCCCTGTGGGGCCTGCCCCGACACCTGCAGGCCGAGTTATCAGCACTGAAAACACACTGACTGCACGCAAAAGCATCTGCAGGCCTGGGGTCTAGGATGTGGGAGCTGGGAGTCTCAGGCTGAGGGGTCTGGCTGCCCTGAGCCAGAGACCCTGAATCGCCTGGGAAGGTGGTGGGTTAATGACAGAGGCCACAAACTCTGAAGCCATGATGCCTGCATTCCTGTTCCAGCTCTGCTGCTCTTTGGCAGAGAAACCTTGGGTAAGTTACTTCAATTCTCTGTGCAGCAGTTTCCTCATCTGCAAAATGGGATCGATGCCAATCAATTGTACCTACTCAGCAGGGTGGTTACGATTAAATAGGTCAGTACGTGTAAAGCGCCTGGAATGTATCTGGCATGGAGTTGGTGTCATGCACACGTTTGATATTATCACGATCATTACTGTTACTCGTGACTGGTGCATCTCTGAGCGAGTCATTGCCTCTGGCCACGGTTTCCTCATCAGTCCACTGAGAACACTGGCTATGCCAGCTCTGTTGTTCCTTCTAGATATAGCGGCTTCTAAATAAATATTTTGAGTGATGCCGTGGTATGTTTTTTGAAGCAACAGATTTCCTGCTGTTTTTGTAATTGTTTGTTCGTTCGTTTGTTTGTTTTTCTTTAATGAGTGAGGATAGGATCTGGAGTCTGGGTAATGGGCCATTCACTAGGTGGCATTTCCCAAAGCTGAGCTCTTTAAGTGGAAACCATCATGTTTACTTGAAGCAAAGTGTGGCTTAAAAAGTATGCATTTCATAGAACAAGTTTTAAGGCTATGCACATCCCCAGGGACACATGGCCATGTTGCCCCACGGGTTCTCGTCTAGTGGAATCACTCTGAGGGAGAGGAGGGGAAAGCCAGGGAGCCCAGACCAGCTTCCAACCTCTGGCATTGCTAAACAAGCTCAAGTCCATCTCCTACTTCCACTTTTTCCTATTTCAATTCCAATTGTTCCGGCACCACTTACTGAAAAGATCATTCTGTCTACTTTGTATTACCTCGCCACCTTGGTTGGATATCCGTTGGTCATCTATGTTTAGATTGAGTTCTGACTTCCCTGTTCTGTTCCATTGATCTATTTTCTATGGTTTTGCCATACAACATGGCAGTTTTGTTTTTGTTTATTTTGAGAGAGAGAAAGCATGAGCAGGGGAGAGGGGCAGAGGGAGAGAGAGAGAATCTTAAGCTGGCTCCACATTCAGTATGGAGCCCAACTTGGGGATCGATCTCATGACCATGAGATCATGACCTGAGCTGAAATCAAGAGTCAGATGCTTAGCCAACTGAGCCACCCCAAAGCCCCCACATTGTAATTTTGTAGTAAATCTTAACATCAGATGGTACAAGACCTCCAATTTTGTTCCTTCTTTTCGAAACTGCTTTGGCTATTCGAGGACCTTTAATATTCATATATATTTTAGAATCAGCTTATCTGTTTTCTACTAAGAAAAAGGGTGAGAAAGGATTTTCATTAGAATTACACTGGAATCACTGATGAGTTTCAGTACTGACATTTTAACCATATTGTTTTCTAGTCCATGAATATGGTATATATGTTTCTTTAGGCCTTTAATTTCTTTCAACTGTTTTATAGTTTTCAGCATACAGTCTTGTACATGTTTTGATAAATTTATCCCTAAATGTTTCATATTTTAACACTACTGCAAATGATATTTTCTTTTTAATTTCCAATTATTTATTGCTACACATAGAAATACAATTGATCTTTTTCTACTGACTTTGTATCTTGTGACCTGGACAGACTTAATTATTAGTTCTATCAACCTTTTCTGTTAAATCTTTGGGATTTCCTACATAAGTAAACATGTCTTCTGTAAATCAAGGGAGTTTTAAATCTTACTTTGTAAACAAGGTGCATCTTATTTGTATTTCATTTGCTTTATTGCACTGGATAGAACCTTTAGTTCAATGTTGAAATTACTGACGAGAGATGATATCCTCACTTTTTTCCAGTCCTGGGGAAAGTCATTTAATCTTTCACCATGAAGTGTGGTGTTAGCTGTAGGTGTTTAGGTTTTTTGTAGATGCCCATATCAGATTGAGTCTTCTCAATCTTCTTTCTTTGTTTCATTCTGCATAGTTTCTTTTGCTCCATCTTGAAGTTGGCCACTGTCTTCCTCCACAATGTTAATTTACTGTTCATCCCATTCTGTGTGCATTTCATACTCAGTGTTGCCTTTTTCAACCCTAGAAGTTTGGCTCAGGTCTTTGTTTACACCCTTCACTCTTCTCTTCATCTCTGTGCCCTCCCCTTCCTTCTATTGCACCTGGAATGTATGTATACAAGCTGTTTTAGCACCCTAATATGCCAATGTTGTCGTCTCTGAAATTTCTGCTTCTGCTTATATTAGTTACTTTACCTTCTAACTATGGATTATGTCTTCTTGCTGAGTTGCATGCCTGGTAATTTTTTACTGGATGTCAGTCATTGTGAATTTTATGTAGCTTCTTGTGGGTTTTTGATGTATCCCTTTAAGTAGTATCCAGCTTTGTTCTTGGATGCAGTCAAGGTCCCTGAAATCAGTTTGTTCATTTAGAAGTGTTTCAGCCTTGCTAGAGGGGGTCCTGAACATTCTTTATTCCAGGCTAACACGGCCCCACCACTGAGGCCAAATCCCAATGAGAACTCTACTCAATGTCAATATACTGGGAGGTCTTTCCACTCCGGTGAGTTGGAACACTTCCAGATGTGTGTGAACTCCCGCTGTTATTTGACTTACCTCTTCCTCGTCTTCCTCCTTCTGCTTCGGGTTACTTTTTCTGATGCATTTTGTTCAACAAAAGACTTGAGAAGACCTCTTTGCTGATATGCAGAGTTCATTCTGTCTCTCGGTCTTTCTCCTTCTCTCTGTAGCTCCTTCCTCTCCAGCATTTTTCTTGCCAATCATGCCGCCGGGGCGGTTGTAGGGCCTACTTTATTTGCTTCCGTTCTCTCGGGATTGCTGTCTTGCACTGAGAGCCATCCATTTTAAGGAACTGTTGTTTCATAGATTTTGTCTGTTTCTTGGTGGCTTAAGGTGGGAGGGTTAATCATGGATAAAAGCAAAAGTTTGTTTGTTTCTGGAAGAAAAATGTTAGGCCACTTTTCTCTCTGTATCTGGCCCCTGTTTCTTTGATCTCTGTCACATACCACTCTCCCAGTTTACTCCAGTACCCCAGCCATGTTTTCTCTTTCTCAATCTGCCACACTCATCCCTGCCTTTACCATCCTTTGGCCTTGACCTCTTCCCCATCCTTGTAAGCTTGCTCCTTCTGACCAGTCACCTACAATGCCACCTCTCAAAGAAGCCTTCCCTGACCACCCAAGCTCGACTATTCCCACAGGTATTCCCTATCTCATCGCCTTCTGAGTAGGATAGGGAGTAGCACCTGAGGACGTCCCAGGACTGCCAGTGAGTGGGTGATGCTGGAGCCCACATCGATGTAACACCTACTTATTTTTTAATGTTTCCTGTTGTGGTGATTGTTATGTTTTATTTGGTGGGGAGTAGGATGGGGAGGACAGACTTGATGTGATTCTATTTCCAACAACCAGCACCTGTAGCTCTCTTTTGGCTACTGAGTAACTCTTAGTCAAAACTTAGCTTCAAGAGTGTGTGCTGAACAGGAGTTAAACAAGAATCATTGAGGGGTTAAACTACCAGGATAAGAAAGCACAGGTAGAAAGTATGCGTTTGCTTTAGAGAAATATGTCATTCATTCCTAATGGAAAGATGATAGCACTTTCCTCACCTCCAAATTTGTTCTTTTGTAATCCAGACCCTAAACCATTCAAGGCTTTCCAAGGAGAGAACAGGTAGGAACCGAAACTCTAGGTGTTGTTTGAGAGGAAAGAATAAGAGAAAGCATAGGAGTGACCTGAGTCTTTAGGACTGAGAAGGAAGACAAGAGCGTGGACTTTCTGTGATGAGCTTAAAACTGTCCCTGTCTTGTTTAAAGCTCTGTGGAAGTGGCAGGACCTCAGGTGGGGGAGGGCTACATGGACATCTAAGGAGACTGGACCCCGAGGGTCACAGCTGCAAACAACAGCAAGGGTCCTTCAGCCTGGCTGACCAGAGGGAGGACATCCATCACCAGCAGAGCCACCTGCCACCACAAGGACATGCTGGACTGAGCAGGAGGCTGGCCATGCATAATTTGCTCAGCTGATTCCCTCCCAGACAGAAGGAGCCACCGAGGAACCACTGGGAGAAACAGCAGAACACGGGTCAACCTCAGGGCCCTTGTACAACCCTGGGAAGGCAGTGAATGCCCAAGGAAGCCATTCGCAGGAGACTCTTTTTGGCCCCAGTGAGGGTGAACTTGGGTTGGACTGAGTGGAACCTGGGAAGATAAAGACACATGACTTTTCTCGCACCCCATCTCAGGTAGTGGTCTAGGCACTGGGGACAAGTGCTGATCTTGCAACTGGGAGAGGCTAGGATGTCAAAGAAACAAGCAACTTTGGATGACTGAGCTCCCAGAACTCCTCAGCGTCTCTACCCCGGCCCTGCCCCAGCGTCACACGCACAGAGGCTACTAATTACAACTACTTTCCTACCACAACTTTTACCAGAACAGCTCTGAGTTAGACCTATATCGACTGCTTCTTGCTTCCCTCCTTCCCCACCTTTATATGAAACGCTAGTGGACTGTGGACAATCTCAATTTTCAAAAACCACGGCCACTCTTGTCTCTAGTTACAGTGAATCAGTTTCCGCATTTCTGTTGTCATGTTCTGGAATTTGGGGGAGACATTTATTTTGTTCTTGGAATCATTTTGGAATAGGGAATTCTCTTTTTTGTTTTTAAAATATTCATTATCAGTCTCACAACACACATCTCAGGAAGAGAAAAATATAGTAAAAACTCCACATTGGTCTGATTTGGTTCTGAGGACTTAACATTTGCCAGGCTCCACACAGATCTGTGGGGGAAATGTCAAAATGTAATTCTGGGCTCAGTAAAATTTGGCTTAAAAAAAATGGTATATAGGTACTTGGGTTTTTTGAGAACTTTCATTTATCGAAAAGACATGTACTTGTTTTTAAGAAAATAAGCTAAAGATGCCGGAAACCAAATGTTGCAAATGCTTTCCATTGTTCCCAGTGAGAAGAGAAGGTATGTAAATGTTTCACTAGGAATCTTAAACAAACACACACACACATACACACACACACACACACACACACACACACACACACACACACACCAAAAATCCTTGCAAAGTATATTTGTCAGAGGGGACAGGAAATTTATAATGGATTTATTTAACATTTGGGTGAATGTTTGCAGAATTGAAGTAGCTAGGGAAATAGCAGGGGTGAGCCCCTGATCAGAAGGCCGACAGGTACAGGGGGCTCTGGTTTCCAAGCTCCAGAGTAGAGCTCATGAAGTTCTCTGTGCTTGAAAAGCCGAGAACTTAATCCAAAACCAGACTGCCTGGGGTTGTGTCCTGACACTTCCCGACTGTGTGGCAATAAATTAACTTCAGTTTGCCCATCTGTAAAATTAAGTACACAGCAGAATGCCTTCTGTGGAGGGACTACTTGGTAAGTGTTTGACAAACAGCAACAGTGACAAAGTCAGGGTTGTTTAAGAGATTTCTGCATTCCAGAAGGGGTCAGGTCAGTGTCTGCTATGATCAATTTCTACTCAAGGGCTGTATGATCCAAATGTCCTCTAACATTTGTTAATGTCTATCGTAAGATGCTTTGCAAAAGCCCACAATCGTACGCATTTATGGTTTTGATGTTCTTTGAGCAAGTCTCTATGATTCATACATTACTTAAATTCTTCAATCCTAAAATTTTAAGTTTTCACAGTGTTCAGGTCACGTATCAGTTACTCTTGTCCGGGGACTTGGCAAGATGGGGCAGAGCTTCAGCTTTGAATCATTCTGTCTCGCAGATGCCCACAAAACTATTTTTGCGCTGGCCATGGGTACAGAGGTAGAGAACAAAAACCCAGAGAGGGAAGGTGCTTTGCCCACAGCGTGACTGCTGGGCAGTGACTAGAGGCCCGACTGCGTCACTCTGCCTGTCCCAGAGCCCCACCATATCCTGTCACTTAACAGAGCTGGAGCAGACCGCGAGCCCAGGTGAACCCACGTGAGCCCAGGCGTAGGCATTAGGTGCTACGCCCATCTGGCTGTGACTTCTCGCCTCATGGGTACTCCCTTTTGTAATTTTGGACGTGCTATTTAACTTCTATGATCCTCACTTTATCAGTAAAATAAGGATAATAAACCCTACATTACAGGCTGTTGTGACAATTAAATAGACTGTAAAGTGTTCAGCCTGGTGCTCAGTTCTCAGTAACACACACAGGGTTTATTATTGTTACTATTTCACACAACGCAGAGCACCAGGCCATGATGGGGCCTCCTAGGGCGTTCTAACATAGCTGTCCTGTTGGAAAACTTGTTTAAAACTACATCTGCTTAGACCTAGACTGGGTGGGGGCACAGGCCGCCCTTGGTCTCCACTGTTCTGGGCTGCATGAAGAGGGACCCTGCCTATAAACTCCTGGCCTTCTGTCCCACCCCTTCCTCATCCCACAGCAGAGTTAATGGGTTCTTGGGTGGCAGCCATTGGTCCATATCGGCTGGCAGGGTGGGGCTAACCTAGTAAGGGCTTGTTTTCACAGAGGGTGAGGCCTCTTTCTGCTCCTTCCCCTGGATGAGGATTCGGCTGCACCCCTAGGTGACTAGGTGTCGACTCTGTAGACCCCCATGCTCCCTCGGGGAACAGGGCAGGCTGGCTTGCTGCTCGTGTAGCCAGGACTCGTGTTGAATCCCAATGAGAACAGGTCTGACCTCCATTTCTAAGGGTCCCAAACGTAGATGGGTAGGCATTAACCTTTTCAACCCCAGCAGACATTCTCTAAAGTTTCTAATTCAGGAGGTCTTAGGTAGGGCTCAAGCCCAACGTTTTAAAATAAGTACCATCGGACACTCTGGTGCATACCACCTCTCCTACAAACCTGTGGAAGCAGTGAAAGCTTTGTTACCAGAGGCATTCAAGAGGAGGGTGGGTGCTATTTGAGCCTCGGTCCCCCATTCCAATATGAATACCGCAGGCTTTCCTTAACACTGTTTCCCAATCTAGCATTTTATAATTTGATCATTCTAAAATCAATTTATTTGAAGTCTCCTGGGTGCCTTTTCTGTTTTGGGTATTGAAGGATTACCAAAAAAAAAAAAAAAAAAGGCATGGAAATTATCTGATAAACAAGGCAGATCACCCATTATCTTCTCTGACTCCTGAGAACGACAGTCCAGGAATACACAGGTATTCGCTGTGAGAACAAGAGAGGAAAAGTGGCAATGGTGGGCAAGCAGGGGGATAGCCAAGTGGGGGAAGGGGCAATCTGAGCCCCCGGGGGACACTGAGGGGAAGCGAGACCCCTGATGCATGGCACAAGGGACCACTGAAGGCAGGTGAGATGGGGTGAAAGAGCACAGACCCTCGTCTGCTGCCCTCACCTTGCAGCCAGTCAGCTCTCTTCCCCACACAGTCTGGCTCATTCTCATAATCAGCGGGACCTTGGTGACTTCAGGTGTGGACATACCAGGCACAGTAACAAAACATGAAGCTGAAAACTAGTAAACAAACCTCAAAGCCCCCAATCCCTGGCCTCTGACCTGTTCCTGCAACTCAGGCACCTCCTGTTCTGTGAAGAGAAACCAACCTCCGAAGAGAAAAGGCATCCCACGCCGCTGTCCGAACACCTCCTGACAAAAATGCTGCTCACATTCTCATCACCCTGGGTGAAACCCCATCCCTCCCCCAGAGCTTCTGCTCAGCCCTCTGAAGTAGGAGCACCAGACATTTGAGAAGTTTCCCAACATGAAGGAGAGAGGCCAAAAGAAACCAACAAAAAGAAAGAAATCTGGAGTAAAAACGGGAAATGTAGGGGCAAAGCCCCATCAATAATAACACCTGATAAATTTGAGAACATCTCCCATAAAGAACAAAACGAGAGAGATATGGAGGAAAAGAAAGGAAAGATTAAAAACAGAATTAGAAGGTCAGTCTATGATCTGACTATAAGGATTTTGAGAAAGAGAAAATAGAAATATAGAAGGGAAAAAACTGTCACAGAAGTGACATACGAAAATGTACCAGAATAAAAGGAGAACTCTGCACAATGAAGGAAAAAGAGCCACACCAAAGGATATAAACTATAAAATTATAAAACGAGAGATAAAACTCTAGAAGCTCCCAGAGGTAAATAATACTTTACCTATGAAGTGAGTAAAATAAGAAAGCCATCAAATTTCTCATCAGCACTCCCTTCAAAATTCTGAGGAATCCCTTCAAAATTCTGAGGAATCCCTCAGAATTCTTCTGAGGAAGAGCAATCCCTTCAAAATTCTGAGGAAAATTATATTCATCAAAGAGTTCTTCAGCCAACCCCACTCTCTATTAGGTATACATATAGTATAATTTTCAGATATGGAAAATCTCAAAAGATTTCCCTTCCCTCATGTTTTCTTAGGAAAGTACTAGAGGAAATGACTCAGCAAAAGAAGAAAATAAACCAAGAAGAGGAAGACGGGGAACCCAAGAAACAGCAGATCCTACCTGCTAGAGAGACACAGAAACCCAGCAGGACAAGCCTGCATCAGATCCAAACTAGAGACAACTAGTTTAGGTTAAAATAACAGGCCAAAAGACTGAGGTACAAAAATAGAACTGACAGGACATTTGCAATATATTTTAGCATTTTGCAAATTTATTGCTGAACACTTAATATTAAAGCATTTGGAAGAAATCAACTGTAGGTACAAAGAAAACGAAGCAAGTGAGAAATAACAACAAAGGTATCACTAACTCCAGGAGAAACAAAAAGTTGCATGAAAAAGGAAAATGATCAGGGTACATAATAATAATATAAATATTAATTAGTGATTAATAAAAGATTGTGCTATAACTGTATTAGAAGAACAGAGAAAGGGGAGGGGAGAGCGAGTGGTATAAGGATGCTTGGACCTCAAGTATTACAATAGAACATCAATGAAAATGTCTAAAACAAACGACAGAATTAGTGTTACAACCAATGATTTATATTTAGATTATGATTATATATACATGCATATAGATTTATTATATGAAACTAGCTTAAATTATTTTAAAATATGTGGGAATTGCTAAATAACAGCTAAAGGAACTGTAAGAGACTCAGCAGGTAAAGTAATGGACCCCTGCTCCTCCCTATGGGTTTTTTAGTAGGACTGGATTCCTTTTTAAACAATTTCCATGTAGCGTTTTGACTAAAACAATGAAAAATTTGTTTTAAGTATTAGGTTGAGATAGAAGTAATTTTTATTTGGGATGCTTTTCTGGAGTTTTGTGCACCCCACTGAGATTCTGGGTGCTGAATCTCTGGTTTATATGCTCAGGGTCCTTTGCTGTGATTCAGCCACACAACCTAACTGTCCTGGGCCTGAGCAACGTGAATGTCTCAGGGAGGTGCTGAGCCACATCCCAGACCTGACAGATAGCTGGGTGTGTGTGTGTGTGTGTGTGTGTGTGTGTGTGTGTGTGTGTGTGTGTATGTTCCACACCAAGCTCTCTTGGGCAGGGGCCCAGGCTAACAGTGTTCAAAGCGTAGAGAGGAATTATTATCGGTGAGGGCCGTTTGAGAAGCTCAGAGGTCAAGTTACACATGAGAGGAGTGTTATTGTTCCAACAGTAGGACTTGAAATCTGCCAGAAGCAACATCTGCCTCATCTAATTATGGAAGCACAGTGTCTGGGTTTGCATCTCCCCTGGGCCCTGCACCTACCAGGTCTCTCAGCCTCCATTAAACTGCACAGATTGGCACCAAAGAAACAGAATAGGCCCTTGTGCCTGGAAGACAATCCTCACCGTCACTAGCCCCTGCCAGTCCCCTTCATCAGGTTAAGCTAATAGAAGAGGCTACTTAGTCTCCTTGATGAAATGCTTTTTCAGTCAGTCAACAATATTAGTGACGTCCACTCCCCACCAGGCAATGCAGGGAGAGAAAGGTGAATCCAAAAGAGAGAGGCTCAGCCCCTCAAGAGATTACAGTCAATGTGAACTCGGAGGGAAGCAGTAAGAAAGGGCACGTCCCAGTGCTGCCCTATCAGACCGAAGGCCCGGGAAACGCTATTATGGGAATTCAACAGAGCGAGTGAAAAGCTTTTGTTGGGAGCACCAGGCCAGGCTCAAGTGGTGTTTAGCCTCTCCTTTCTATTTTCAGAAAGGCTGTTAAATCATATTTCTTTTCCGGAGTTTGTAACTGCTGGAGTTGGGCCTTTCTTAAAGGTTAAGTGATGTGGATTGAAAGAGGTAAGACAGAATAAATGGTACCAGGCAGGGAGGATGGTGGGAGAGCAGAAGGGGCATCCGGGAAAGCATGGATAGTTGAAGGCTGCTGGAGAAGAGATGCGTTAGGATTGGAGACGGGGCCCAAATTCGGGGGCCTTGAATGCCAGACTGAGGAAACGGGCTTCATCGGGTGGACACAGGATCCACTGCGTCACCAGGTGGCAAGTGTTTCAGAACACAGTGATAAGCACTTCACATACAGCATGTGTTTCAGTGGCTGCGATAACGCCATCGAGCATGCACTATTGTGCCCATTTTACAGATGCAGAAACTGGGACTCAGAGAACTGCAGGAACTTGTTCAAGGTACACAGCTACAAAGTGGCAGAGGTAGGAAATCGACAGCTTTCTGAATTCCAGGTCGGAGCATTTTCCACCATGCTCTGTGCCCTCCCACTGAGGGGCGTGGCGCAAGCCCACCAAAGCACTGCCAGAAGAAGGTGGTGTGGCGGGCAGGCCTGAAATGGCAGGAGCGTGCGGGGGCGGGCAGAATGTGAGTGTGGCCCCAGCTGACCCGTCCCCCTTATCTCTTGTGGCCTCCCTGGCACTCTTGTTGAGGCACTGTCGGTTTTTTCACATGCCTAGCTCTCTCTCTGTCTTGTCTTTGGTTTTTTGCACCGGCTGTTTGCCTGGCCTGGGGTGGCGTTTCCCCTCCCACCTGGCTACCTAGCCATCCCCTAACCCTCAGGGCGGACACCACCTTCTCAAGGCTTCCCTGGGCCTCCTCTACTGTGCTGGGGCTGCTCCCTGGTCCTTTCATCCTCGGGATCCCCCCCTCCATGGGCCTCACTGTCTGCTGTCCCTTCCATCTGCCCCTCCAGCAGTGTGAGCTCCTTGCAGGCAGGAACTTTGCCTGCCTTACTACCTCTGGGGGTCTGATGCACTGTGGACACTCAATAAATACTGGTTTCATTTGAGCAAAACGAGTTGATCAGAATTACTACGGATGTAGGAGATTATAGACTTGAGTCACTTGCAGTGGTCCAGAGGAGGAAGGAACAGGGCCTGAATTGGGGGGCATCAGTGGGAGAAAGGGAGAAAGGGGCTGAATGAGACTGAGACTTGGAGGGAGACAGGCAGCAGCAGCAGGGAGAGGGGAAAAGCCAGGTTCAGAAAGGGTTCCAGCAGAGACATCTCTGGGGAAGGGCTAAGACCTGCTTCCCAGAGATCTGTCTCATCTACTCCCCCTGCTTCCTGCTCCTCTCAGCGCCAGGGGCCTCCCCCTACCGGCCACCCTGTCTAAAGCAGCCTGCGTTGCCACCCCCTCCCTCCTTCTGGCTTTGTTCTGCTTCAGAGCATTTATTACTGAGTGATTTCCTAGATGTGTCTCTGATCTGTGTCCTTCAGGACGAGCTGCCCACGGACTGGGAGCGCCTTGATGCAACTGCTTCTGGGATCTGCCCAGAAGGCCAAGGCCGAAATGGCAACAGCAGGGGGGATTCCAGTACCCTGTGCTCAAACCCAGCTCTGCTGTCTGCTGTCTGGGTGAACCTGAAACACATTCGTTAATCTCACGCTGTGGCTCAGTTCTCACCTGTGAGATGGGGAGGATATCGACGATGCCTGATTCCTAGGGTCACTGCACAGACTCCACGAGTAACACGCTGAGAGCGGAGGGGCCCACGCCAAATGTCAGCTCTTGGCTCTCCGAGCCCAGGTGTGAAGGTGCAGACCTTGCTCTCGGCCTGACCTTTGCCCAACGGCCTCTGCCTTGAAGGCTTTGCCCCACGGCAACTCCAGACTGGTGGTCGGGGCCAAGAGAGTCGCAGGGCAGGAGCCTCTTGGCCAAGCCATCTCCAGAGCCACTCACCTTTCCCCACGCGGGCTTGGGGATTCTCTGCCTTGCAACACCCACTCCAGGCCACGCACCCAGAGGGCAGCTCAATTATTCGCTTTCCCCTGGGCTGTCTTGAAGACGGGACAGCAAAGTTCAGGCAAGCTTCAAAGACTTTCTTTAAGATTCCAGACGGCATGGCTTCAAGAACTGTTAACGTATCTCTGTATCCCTCCAACCTTCCTTGCCTGCAGAGTGAGACGCCAGCTGAGCTGAGGGGCCCAGGTGCCCCAGGCCAGGGACATGCATCACCACATGGCTGTAGCCGCTGGAGCTGTCAAACCAGAAGCTCGGGCAGACGGGAGCCTTGGGGCGACTTCAGTCCAAGCCCCTCTTCTCAGTGATGAGGAGCTCGGGGTCAGGAGAGGTCACTCGCCCAAGGTCACACTACTCTGAGCAGTCCGTGGTCTCAGTCTTGCCCATACACTTATTTCTCAGCAGGTGGCATGGGGGTCTGTTTGTGTGCATGGGGGTGAGGAAGCGTTAGAAAATTCATGGGTTGTGGTATTCACCATTCTAAGGTCACGGAAGGTTTGTGCATTCCTTCCACCCTTAGGGAGCATCTCAGTGTCACTGACACCATGTTCAGACCCAGGAGAGTTCAAAGATGAGGTCTCTGACCTCGGTGCCTGGGAACGACCAGCAGGGGAAGGACCACTGGACTCTGAAACGGGACGAAGAGAGTGTCTGAGAGGGGACTGTCTGGGGAAGACTGACGTGAGAACGACCAACCCTGAAGGTGCACGGCAAAGAGGTGACGCATGTAGACTGTCCAGCACACATCCCACACCCGCAGGACAACGGCACAGAGCTAATACCGAGGGACTGACTCCTAAATGCCAGGCTGAATCATCCTGAGAAGGTAAATTCTCACAACTCTGTGAGTTGTGCACATTTTATCTTCATTTTACTCACAAAGATACTGAAGCACAGAGAGGGTGAGCAACCTGCCCCAAGACACACAGCCGGTAAGTAGAAGAGCCGAGATCCTAACCTGCGTGTTGCTCCCAGGGTCCTCGCTCTGAATCACTCTTCTAGGAGTTCGCACACTTGACCAGGCATCAGGTGCACCTGGAGGCCTGGTTAAAACACAGATCGCTGAGCTGCAACCCCAGAATTTGAGATTCAGAAGGCATTGGTCTGGGCAGGGAACACACTTCGAGAGGCAGGCTATGAATTACAGCTGAGTCCGGAAGCTAACAGGACTCGAACTGCCCCATCTGAAAAGCCTGAATTATCTAAAAGAGAAGATTCGCGTCTCTGAATGTCATTTGAAGGAGCACGGACATCAGCCTGTGAGCGGCTCTGAAGTAAGCGTGCAGAGGTGACAGTCTCCAATTTTCTCGTTTCCTGTTTCCCTTCAAAGGAAACCCATCCGGGAGCTGCTCCCAGCCCCGCTGAGTGTGTTCTCTGGCTACAGAAAGCATCTGGGTCACACCCAAAATGAGATTCTTCATTTCAAAGAGGAGAGGTGCGATTTCGAAGTCACTGAAGCATAAAAATGTTGGGCTGTTTGGGGCTTGAAATCACTTTAACACAGACCAACGAGTTTCTCCTTACAGTCTTACAAAAATCAAGCTCTCTCTCCTTCCAGGGCTTGAAGCCGAGAGAGCTGTAGATCAAAAGCTCTCAGAAAGTAAGGGCTTTCAGGCGCCCCGTCTGGCTTCCTATCCAGGACTCTAAGCTCTGGGGACACCCCCCTTCCCTCTCCGTCAACAAGTCAGGACTTTGGTTCTACTGCACAGAGGTCACGGGCTTCCACGCCAGGAAGCTTAGGCCCCACTGCTTCCTTGCTGCAGTCGCTAGGTGATTACTAAACCTCTCTGAGCCCGAGTTTATAATCTGTAAAACAGAAAGTAGTAATACGTATTTCCAATCCGTGATTAAATCCGTGATTTAAATGAGATGTTGGCTGACATCAACTTAGCACCAGCTGCACGCACGGTTCCAAGGCCCTGGCATGTATGTCCTTCTCCAAATCTTACAAAGGCCCCGTGAAACAGGTGCCATTATAACCTCATTGAAGAGGTGAGGAAACAGGCTAAGAGAGGTGTAGTAACCTACTCAAAATCCCTCAGCGCTTGGGTGGTGGTGCTAGGACCACAACACATACGCCCACTGCACCACCCTGCCCACCCCGCACCGCACGGCTCCACACGGCACTGCCCTCCCTACACCGCCCTGCACCACCCCACACGGCAGCTGGAGCTGTTCCGTGACCTTCTCTCTGGAGCTCATTCTATTACAGAATCACATTTTTCACCCCTTTCTTAATCTCATGGGGAATTTTTCTGCCATGAGATCCTTTCTTTGTATTTTGTAGATCAGCGATAATTACTGTGATGAAATCATGATCATTTCATAACGCCAGGTGTGCATGGTATAACGGTGTAAGAATGAGCTATGTACTTACGCAAACGTGCAGCATTTACCCAGGCTGATCACAAACCGACCTCAGAATAACCGCAATTTGTTCGCCAAAAGAGACATAATGGGTTGCTTTCTCTTTATGCAACAAAACACAACTGGCAATGAGTGACAATAACAAAGTCACATCTACCTGAGGTAGAATTCATAACACTGTTCTAAGTAATTGTTCTGAATGTGAAATTAAAATGACAACTTATTTAGAAAACAATCACATTGAGAAAGTGGCATATTACAATCTCAGGAATGTTGGCAAATCTCTGTTCAAAGGAAAAAATGTATAAATAATAAAAAAAAAGCAGAAATTTATAAAACTGGAAAGCAGTAAAATCAATAACAGAGTTTAGTCTTTCAAATAACAAAATTAGAGGCAACGAGTTGGAAGTTTTGTTTTAAAAAAGACAGCAAAGTCCAATAAATCAAATTAGATCAAGTGAGAAGATATATAGACATACAGGACATTAAAACTTAGAGTTGTATACATATCTGCAGACGTATTTAAAAGTGTCAATGAGATATATAACTTTATTGAAAAGGCAGAAATTAACAAAATTGACCCAAGAAAAAATAGATTAGATTGTTAAAGAAGAAACTGATAAAGCTTCTTCAAAGAATTTCTTCCCGACAAGACTGGGTCGAGACTGTTTTACTAGTAAGTTCTTTTGATACCAACTAATGTTACAGAATCTGCTCTAGAAAGAGTGAAAGGTGAAAAGAGATAAAAAAAAAATGGGTTCAACATTAAAAGCTCCAGACAGATTTCATCTATTGACGTAAGTATACAAACACTAAACAAGATATGAGTGAATCAAATTTAACATGTAAAAATATTCCACAACAACCAAGGAAGACGTATCCCAGGAATGTATGTAGGGATGGTTTAAAATAAGACATTCTAATGTTATAACACATCTGATAATTGACTGGTAACACAAAAGCATCAATAGCTTAATAGAAATCAGGACATATTTTGCGCATTGCTGATCATCTACAAAAACCAAGATGGGACAGATAATTCCTAACGAGGATAAATAATATCCATTTCAAATTAATAAAAATTAATATACCCAGTAGTGAAACACAACAGGTGTTCCCAATAAATCAGGAAAAACAAAAATGCCTCCTCCAGTCAACACCGTGGCCAACGCAAGACATGGAGGTCAGTAAAGACATAAGAAGCATCACTGTTAGAAAAGAAGGGGCCAAACTGGCATTCGCTGCAGATGCTATCAATAAACGTCCATCTGAGTTGTCTAGGTAAGCAAACAAAGAAACAGAACTATGAGCAAGCAGCAGAGACTTCCAGATTACCACACACAATCAGGAGCTTTCCCATACTTTAACAACTAGTTAGAAACCATAATGGGAAAACCTCCGGTAGCAGCAACCTGCTACAAAATACCTAAGCAATTAATAAGAAAATTACTGTTTCTAGTTCTTAGGAATGCAACAGCAACAAAAACAACTGAGTGGTAGAAAGAAAACGTAAATGCAGAGGGAGGCACGCTTCTCAGCGGAAGTAATAAATTAGGGAAAACAGTCTCGACTGAGTCCAAATTCACGAATCGGTTTAACACAATTCCAATCAAAAGTTCGATTCCAGTGACATTTTTGTTTGTGCTGGGAAAGGAGGAAAGGTTCAGAGTTCCCACGGAGGAACACACGAGTGAATGTTTCTGACACAGTTTTGAAAACGAAGACTGGTGACGGCAGTATGAAATATACACTCAAGTGACAATAATGAAAAAAGCAGGGGTGTGCCCTCACCACAGAAATTCAAGAGGAACAAAGTGGACAGTCCAGAAGCAGAAACTCATGTGTATCACAAATGGAACGTGTGGGTAAGGCAACCCCAAAAATCAACAGGGGAAAGGTGGTCTGAATTAGTGAGTAGTTGAGGAAGAGTGGGAAGAGAGATGGGGAAATGCTACATTTAAATGCTTTACGCCATGTTCTGGAATAACTCAAAAGATTTTAAGAATTAAATGTAAAAACTGTTCCCATAAAACAACCCACAAATAAATACAGATGAATACTCATTGTACTTCTGAGAGGGGAAGAAATTTCTAAGCTAAAAACAAGTGGAAGAGAGGCGCCTGGGTGTCTCAGTTGGTTAAGCATCCGACTCTTGATTTTGGCTCAGGTCATGATCTCACGGTTCATGAGATCGAGCCCTGCACCAGGCTCCACAGTGTGGAAACTGCTTGGGATTCTCTCTCTCCCTCTCTCTCTGCCCCTCCCCCGTTCATGCTCTATCTCTCTCTGTCCCAAAAATAAATAAAAAACGTTGAAAAAAAAAAATTAAAAAAAAAAAAAAAAAAAAAAAGTTACTAACAGAATCCTTAACATCCCGGTAGCCGCGTAAGGAAGATGCGTGACTATATAGACCATTTACAGAAGAAACATTTGAAAACCAGCTTATTGTGGTAGGCTCAGCAAGGACCTCCTAAAAGGTATCCACAGTCTAATCCCAGAAACTGGAAGTAAGTTATGTGGCAAAAAAATAATTTTGTAGTTAAGGATCTCCAGATGGGAAGATTATCCTGGAACACTTGGGTGGGCCCTAAGTGCAATCCTTATAAGAGGGAGACACAGGGAAATTTGACCCTGGAAGACCCAGGAAGAAATGTGACCACAGAGAGCTTGGAGTGCAGACAGCCACACAGCTGGAAGAGGCAGGGGACAGAGTCTCCTCTAGGGCCCCTGGAGGAACACAGACCTTCTGACACCTTGATTTTGGCCCGATGAAACTGGTTTGGAATTACGGCCTCCGGGAATATGAGAGAACACATCTTAGCCTCTGTTGTGGTGATTTCTTATAGCACCAACAGGAAACTCAGGCACTTATGAAATATCTAATCTCACTAATAAACACAAAATCATACTATAATGTGATGCTATATTATTTCTCCTATAAAATACCAGAGTTATTTAAATGCTTGTGGATGACAAAGGTATAGGGACAGGTATGCTCTTGAACACTGCTGGTGGGAAAGAAAATGGAGCCAGCCCCTCAGGGGAAAGATTTGATAATATGCATGAAAGCCTTAAATAAATTTATATTCTTTGACCTACTGTTTCCATTTCTGGGGCACTAACCCACATAAATAATTAGAGAGCTGAATAATGATTTATGCAGAGGACTGTTCATCTCAAGTTTTCAAACTGCAGTGTTTCTTTAATAAACACCAGAACAATCCAGATGTCCAGAAAATAAAAGAACAATAAAACAGATGATCATAACTCATAAAACAAAATACTGTACAATTATTAATATTATCATGCCAAATAATTCCCATGACTTCTTCTCCACATAATGTTGCAAAATAATCAGCATATAAAAAGATATACACATGTAATGAACTAAATGCGTGTGTGGGGGCAAGATTATATGATTAAAACTAATGGAAAGAAAAATTAAAAATTAGAATGTTTATCCAGAAATGGTAAAGTATAGAAGCTTTAATGTTTTCATTTTCCAAATTCTTTCACATTATATACAATGGGTATGGATGCATCACGGTCATAAAAATCAAGCACATAAGTTAACAGAAAAGACTTAAAAGATTTATGTGGGGGCGGGGGTTTGGGGGAATTAGGTGACGGGGGTTAAGGAGCGCACCTGTCGTGGTGTCGTACAGAGGTGTTGAATCACTATGTTGCACACCCGAAACTAATATTACGGTGTAGGCTAACTAACTGGAATTTAAATACAAACTTTTTTACAAGGGAAAAAAGATTTATGAAAGAGCTGTCTGTTTCAATATTATTCACAGTTAAAAATCAAAAGGCAAACGTGTTCAATACCCGACAATGGCTTCCTAGACCCCTTTGTGATGGAACCCGATGATGCTAATGAAACGTTTATTTACACTTAACGAATGTGCTTGTAAAGAATCTTTAGTGATGCAGAGAAAGGTGGTAAGTGATTCTTTAAAAGCAGAACACAAAGCTAGGCACAGTAATCTCGACCGTGTAACAGATACATAGAAACATAGAAGGAAACGGACCAAAATACTAAAAGTACCATCCTCCCCTAACATGGCCGAATTTCAAGTGGCTTTACTTCCTTCTTGCTGTTTTTCAAATTTTCTGAGCTGAGCCCACAATATCTCTACAAAAGAACACAATGGATGTCAGTCGTGGGAGAAGTGTGTCCCCAGTAGAACAATGATGAGCCCTGAACTGGCACAGGTCTTCCCTGGCCTGGTAGCTCACCCACCACGGATGTTCCCCAGGTGGTCGAAACCTAGCATTTACGGCCCCAAGTTGTTCCCCTGTCTTCTCCCACTTCTGCCTACAATTTTCATGGAAGTGCCTTTCTTCTTCCTCACTGCAGGAGAAATAGCTAATTAATATGTTTGCAAAATATCCTTTGGAAGCATAAAATGTCACATAAATGTTCAACTCCCACATGTTTTACAATGCGTGTTTGATTAAATTCGCAGCACAAGTGTTAATTCCCACATTCACTTCCCCATCTGGCCTTCTGGCGACTGTGCTAAAAGTCCTCCCACTACTCCCTCCAACCTCTGCATTTCAAAGCAATTGTTTGCATGTAAATGCAGTCCTTCTCCTCTTACTTTTTTTTTCCTTTTCATAAGCTGAGTTGTCCTGTCTTTGAAGGTAACTGAGAAACAGGATGAACATAGAGAAAATGAGATTCTGACACTCAGTGAAATAACTGTGCGTCTCAGGTAGCCAGAATACCACCAATCCCCACTGAGATGAATGAAAAGTTCTGATCTGACATTCCTTCCTGTACCAGAAGCCCAATATCCATCTTCCTGGAGCATGGATTTGAAAATAAGGCATTCACCGAGTTAACAGCCTGTGGCCAGGTCCAAGATGCTGGAAAAATCCAATCTGATGGGAAAAGACAGTCCCTGGGCACCAATGGCACACCTGCTCAGCTGGCTCGGGGCCAGAAGGCGGGCCTGCGCACCTGTTGCTGAGGGAGCACCTGCCTGGGAATCCAGGTACCCGGGGGCCTCAAGTCAGCTCCACCTTCAAGTTGCTCTGTGATTTGGACGGTTCCTTTCAGTGACCTTGTCATCTTTGAAGCTGCATCTGTCAAGCTGCTTCTCCTCCGGGGCTCCCTATCTCAGCATCTGGTGCCCCACTTTACCCGGCTGACCTGCCACACACCAGGAGATATCCTGACTCCTCCCACCTCTAACAAGGCACGCCGCCATTCCCCATTGAGCGTGTCCACTTGTCCCCCGCCACTACTCGAAACCAAGCTCCTGTCTCCCCACCGGACCAGCGCAGTCTCTCCGGGTTTGGCTGGGATCCAATATGCTCTCCACGTGGCAGCCCAAGTCTTTCTTTTAAGTGTACATCTTGTCCTACTGCCACTGGTGGATGATGGCTCAGTGCTCCCGAATGAAGAGAAGCCTCCACAGGTGCCCACGCTCCTCATCAAGGTGTGTGAAAAGTGGCCCACGAGGCAGGATCCAGACCACAAATGGGAGGGTTTTTTTCAAGGTCAACTGGTTTCCAATATTTAAAAATCAAGAAGTAGGGGTACCTGGGTGGCTCAGTCCATTAAGCATCCAACTCTTGCTTTCTGCTCAGGTTATGATACGACAGTTCGTGAGATTGAGCCCCACATCTGGCTCTGCACTGGCAGTGCAAAAACTGCTTGGGATTCTCTCTCTCTCCCTCTCTCTGTGCCCCTCCCCTGCTCTCTCCCTCTCTCTCAAAATAAATAAGTAAAACTTTTTTAAAAAAAATCAAGAAATTTGACATGAAGATCTGGATTCTAACTTCTCTTGAAAATCAGAAAACTGATCGCCTGCAGCCCAGTATCTGTCACGGAAACAGTAGCAGCTGCTCTCACTGAACAAGGCATGTCCCCCCAGCCATCACAGGGCCACTGAAGCCCCTCATCTTGCCTGCCCTTCACTGTACTCACAGTGTGTGGCCCCCGCTTGCCTTTCCATGCCCCCACCCCTCTCCCTCTCAGTGCCCTAGTGCCCCTGGGGTTTTGCCTCTAGACAAATGACAGGGCCTTCACTCATACTGTGTCCTCTGCCTGAAACACTCTCCTCTGTCTGCCCCCACCCTCCTGGCCTGGGTAAATCCTACCAACCCTCAAGGCATGAGTTTAAATGTCACTTCTCACAGGACAACCAACCATTCCTGGCACCCGCTCTAGGATAGTGTCCTACCTTTCCCCCATCGTGCTGGTCATCTTCGGTTACCTGTCTTTCCTGTGAACTCCCCAAGGGCAAGGACTAGTCTGACCTCTGTACACAGCTACCAGGAACCAGTCCAACATGTGGCACAGAACAGCTGTCTAAAACACTCTCTGGATGAGTGAATAAACTTGCAAACCTCTGGATTTTGTGCACGCACACGTCTGCAAGACAGGATCTACTGGAGGGAAAAGAAGCCGAAGCCAACAGAAATAAAGCATGGGACGGGGACGTGTGCAGGGTGTCTGTTCTAGGGACGTGCTGCACAGTGTCACTGTTTGTCAGAGGAGCTCCCCAGAGGAAGGCGTGCTGGAGTGGAGCTCGAGGACCTGCAAGCATGCCTGCCACCAAGGGGGCCCCTGGCTCGTGGAGGTGGGTGACCTTCCCAGGGTCACACAGTCCATGCGGACCGTGGTCATCATAAAGGTGCAGAATATTCCCAGCTTGTGGACGTGCCCAAAGCTGCAGCTCCAGCATCCAGCTCAGTGTTCCAGAGTGTGCTGGACGGGTAAAGGAGTGAGCAAATGACAGGAGAAGACAGAGGTTCATGAAAGACCAAAGGGCCTGCTATGGATGGAATGTTGGTGTCCCCCAAAAAATCACATGTTGAAACTTCACCTCGAGGCAATGATGTTAGGAATGGAGCCTCTGGGAGGTGATCAGGTCATGAGGGTGGAGCCCTGTATGAGAAAGAGGATCTGTCTCCCCATTTGACGACACAGAGAGAAGGCGGCCGTCCACGAGGCAGGAAGTGGGCCCTCACCAGAACCTGCTCGCGCTGACATCCTGATCCCAGGCTTCCTGCCTCCAGAACTGCAAGGACTAAGTTCTCTCGTTCTTTTTTTATTTTTAATATAATCTATCGTCAAATTGGCTTACGTACAACACCCAGTGCTCATCCCAACAAGTGCCCTCCTCAATGCCCATCACCCATTTTCCCCTCTGCCCTGCTCCCCCCCAACACTCAGTTTGTTCACTGTATTTAAGAGTCTCTTGTGGTTTGCCTCCCTCCCTCTCTGTTTATAGCTATTTTTCCCCCTTCCCTTCTCCCATGGTCTTCTGGTAAGTTTCTCAAGTTCCACATATGAGTGAAGACATATGATATCTGTCTTTCTCTGACTGACTTATTTCACTTAGCATAATACCTTCCAGTACCATCCATGTTGCTGCAAATGGCATGATTTCATTCTTTCTCATTGCCAAGTAGTATTCCACTGTATACATATAAACTACATCTTTATCCATTCGTCAGTTGATGGATACTTAGGCTCTTTCCATAATTTGGCTATTGTTGAAAGCACTGCTATAAACACTGGGGTCCAAGTGCCCCTATGCATCAGCACTCCTGTATCCCTTGGGTAAATACCTAGTGGTGCTATTGCTGGGTCATTAGGGTAGATCTATTTTTAATTTTTTGAGGAACCTCCACACTGTTTTCCAGAGCGGCTGCACCAGTTTGCATTCCCAACAGTGCAAGAGGGTTCCCGTTTCTCCACATCCTCGCCAGCATCTACAGTTTCCTGATTTTTTCATTTTAGCCACTCTGACCGGTGTGAGGTGGTATCTCAGGGTGGCTTTGATTTGCATTTACCTGATGATGAGTGACGTTGAGCATTTTCTCATGTGTCTGTTGGCCATCTGGATGTCTTCTTTAGAGAAGTGTCTATTCATGTTTTCTGCCCATTTCTTCACTGGATTGTTTTTCGGGTATGGAGTTTGGTAAGTTCTTTATAGATTTTGAATACTAGTCCTTTATCTGATATGTCATTTGCAAATATCTTCTCCCATTCCATTGGTTGCCTTTTAGTTTTACTGATTGCTTCCTTTGCAGTGCAGAAGCTTTTTATCTTGATGAGGTCCCAAAAGCTCATTTTTGCTTTTAATTTCCTTGCCTTTGGAGATGTGATGAGTAAGAAATTGCTGTCGCTGAGGTCAAAGAGGTTGTTGTCTGCTTTCTCCTCTAGGTTTTTGATGGTTTTCTGTCTCACATTTAGGTCTTTCATACATTTTGAGTTTATTTTTGTGTACAGTTTAAGAAAGTGGTCTAGTTAACAGTGTTGGAAGTCCAAGCATCAGCAATCAGACAACAAAATGAAATAAAAAGCATCAAAACTGGCAAAGAAGAAATCAAACTTTCACTTTTCACAGACAACATGATACTCTACTTGGAAAACCTGAAAGATTCCACCAAAAGACTCCTAGAACTGATACATGAATTCAGCAAAGTCGCAGGGTACAAAATCAATACATAGAAATCAGCTGCATTTTTATACACCAATAATGAAGCAACAGAAAGACAAATAAAGAAACTGATCCCATTTACAGTTGCACCAAGAACCATAGAATACCTAGGAATAAACCTAACCAAAGATGTAAAAGATCTGTACACTGAAAACTGTAGAAAGCTTATGAAGGAAATTGAAGAAGACACAAAGAAATGGAAAAACATTCCATGCTCATGGATTGGAAGAATAAATATTGTTAAAATGTCAATACCACCCAAAGCAATCTACACATTCAACGCAAACCCAATCAAAATTGCACCGCCATTCTTCTCAAAGCTAGAACAAACAATCCTAAAATTTTTATGGAACCACAAAAGACCCCAAATAACCAAAGTAATATTGAAGAAAAAAACCAAAGCGGGAGGCATCACAATCCCAGACTTTAGCCTGTACTACAGAGCTGTAATCATCATGACAGCATGGTATTGGCAGAAAAACAGACACGTAGACCAATGGAATGGAATAGAGAACCCAGAATTGGACCCACAAACGCACGGCCCACTAATTTTTGACAAAGCAGGAAAGAGCATCCAATGGAAAAAAGACAGTCTCTTTAGCAAATGGTGCTGGGAGAACTGGACAGCGACATGCAGAAGAGTTCTCTTGCTCTCAAGCCGCCCAACCTCTGGTATTTGACAGCAACCTGAGCTGAGACGGGACCCCAGCCTGGTGGCAGAAAGGACCGGACACTGATTTACAAGAGAGGAGTCCAATAAGAAATTGGAATTCCCCCTGAAAGAGAAAAACTTAACCTCTACTGAAGCAGATGCTTATTTACTTTTTCACTCTGGGAGGACAACAGGTCTCTCTGTTGACTTTAAAATATGTTTTTATGGGGCACCTGGGTGGCTCAGTCGGTTGAGTGTCTGACTTTGGCTCAGGTCATGATCTCACGGCTCACGAGTTCAAGCCCTGTGTCGGGCTCTGTGCTGACAGCTCAGAGCCTGGAGCCTGCTGCCTGTGTCTCCCTCTCTCTCTGCCCCTCCCTCACTCATGTTCTGTCTCTCTCTGTCTCAAAAATAAATAAACATTAAAAAATAAATACATTTTTACATGTAAGAACAGAGGCTGTGATTGTTATAATATTTTTATTTTTGCCACACACATAACATTGACTTTCAGAATTTTAAAATATTTTGAAAACAAAAAGCAAAAGAGCCTCTCTAATGTGGGATCTCACTTTGGTAAGGAGATTGTTTCCCACCTGCTTGCACTAATTCTAGAAATCACCATGCGTGTGGCAACCACAAATATTAAGTGTGTGTTATTTCTGTTTTTGCAAAAGAGAAAAAAATCGTGGCCATAATAACCCCAAAGGGTTGATAATAAAAGATCGGAAGTAGATGCTTCGGAAGTGACCTCCATCAGGTGAAGTATAAAAAGTCACGTACGATGCTATGGAAATGTAGACGTCAAAATGCTGCAAATGGTCAACCTTATGTATATTTTACCACAATAAAAAGTGTTAGCAAACATTCAAAAACATTTTTTTAATGTTGTTATTTATTTTTGAGAAGAGAGACAGAGCACGAGCAGGGGACAGGCAGAGAGAGAGGAAGACACAGAATCTGAAGCAGGCTCCAGGCTCTGAACTGTCGGCACAGAGCCTGACGCAGGGCTCGTGAACTGCGAGCTCATGACCTGAGCTGAAGTCAGATGCTTAACCAACTGAGCTACACAGGTGCCCCCAAAAACATTTTTAAGGGATAAATGCCATCCAGCTCCCATAATCTTATCATAATCCTCAGCTTATAAAACCTTCCCTGAATGAGGCAGGGGCTGGCCCTCGGCTTCTTAAGGGTAAGGCATAAAGGGGCTGGTATTCTCCCAGGCTAAGCTCTTACTGTCTTATTGTGATTTAAAAAAAGAAACATATATTTGGTCTCCTGCCCACTTCTAGCACAGAGCTCCCAAAACCCTTAGGATTTCCTAAGAGATGAGAGTAATAAAGGTGTCTCAATAATCATAACAAACCTCTTTAAGCCACACCCGCATTTATGTTAACGAAGTGACTTTGGAAGGCACCTGAGGAAGGGGGCTGGGTAACCGTGGAGAAAACCAAGTGACCCGGAACTTCCAGGGAGGGGACGGGACAGAGACTGAGTTCAGTCGCCAATGGCCAATGATCTAATCAATCATTCCTTTGTAAGGAAGCCTCCACAAACCCCCCAAAGGATGGGGTTCCAAGAGCTTCAGGTGGGCGAACACAGATTCTGGGAGAGTGACGTCCCAGAGTGGGCAGGGAAACTCCATGCCCCTCCGTCTGCCTTCCCCTGCGTGTCTCCTTTCTCTGGCTGTTCTGAGTTGTACCCTTTTGTGAGAAACCCGTCATCTCGTGGGTCGATGGGTCCCTGTGTTCTGTGAGCTGTTCTAGCAAATTAACCCAACTCAAGGAGAAGGTCGTAGGAACCACTGATTCATGGCCAGTCGGTTGGAAGCACAGGGGACAACCTAGAGTTGCAACTGGCTTCTGAAGTGGGGACAGCCTCGTGGGACTGAGCCCCTACCCTGTGGGGTCTGACACTGCGTCCAGGTAGATGGTGTCAGAATTGCGTGGATTCACAGGACACCCGGCTGGTGTCAGAGAACTGCTTGATGCACGGAAAGAACGCGCACGTGAGAATCAGTGTCGGGATCTTGCTCCCGCTCCCAGGGGACCCAGCGTGTCCCTTCTTAGCTGTGTGAGACACGCCCCATACATGGGTCTGGAAGCAGACAGACCCAGGTTCCGGTTTCAGCCAGGAGTCAGGTCTGACCTCACCTCTCTCTGCTTCCACGTCCACGGCTGCAGAGGGGAGCCGCCCACAGAGCAGCCGTGAGGCTCGGGACGGCACAAACAACGAGCGCGCGAGACGTGCGCATTGTCATGAGCACTCCTATCGCTGGAGCAGGGGTGCCGCTCACGGGGCTGGTCAGCTGTGCTCCGCTCAAGCGCCAGACGTGGCAGGCGGCAGGCACCACCCCCATCACCCCGAGATTCACCTCCTCCCGACCCACCCCCCAACCTTCCGCTGTCTGCGGGGAGGCCACGCTCTCCCCCCTCATCCCGGCGGGACGCTCCGACAGCAAGTCATCCCCTTCCCCTCTACCCGGAGAGAGAGCCACAGCCTCCAGGCCTCTCTCTGGTCTCTGTAGGTCCTCCCCTCCCTCATCACCCTCCCTCCCCCCCCCCCCAACCCGGGCAAGGCTTTCCTTCCTGCCAAGGCCAGAAGGCAAGTCAGCTGTTGAACTGGGATTCAAAGTCAGGTCCTCCTGCTTCCCAAAACAGAAGACTGTGCAACTACATGTTTATGTAGGAAAGACAGAGTGAGGTAGAGCAGAGCAAAACATCTTGGAAAGATGCCCCAAATACAGTAAGTGAAAACAGCCAAGTTGCAGAACAATGCGTGTGGCATGGTTCCATTAAAACAAAAACAACAACAACTATATGTTTATATGAGTTTGTAGAAGCAAAGAAAAACGCCTAAATGAATACAAATTAGCTGCTGACAACAGTTATCGGGTGGGTGGATCTGAACATTCTGTTAAGGTTTGCATTTGTTATGTATTCTTTATGTTCTGGAAAAAAACAAAAAATCAAACGCAGTCGAAGGAACGCGATAACTGCCCTCCAGTGGTGAGTGAGAGGCCCGCATGCTCAGGAACGCCACGGACAAGCCTTTGGAGGAAGGGCTCACCTCCAACCACCCCTGGTCCCGGAAGGGATGTGGGAGCTGGGAGGGTGGCATCAAATGACAATAGACACGGCTGGCCGGCGAGCCGCACTTACCTTTCCCAGCAGCTCAGGCAGGCCCAGCAGCTGCCCCACGAACACGCCAACGCAGATGAAGATGGCGGTCACCTGCCCCAGAGAGCCACGGATCGCCTTGGGCGAGATCTCGTTCAGGTACATGGGGAGCGCGCTGAGGGCGATGCCTGTGAAGGAACAACGGCGGCTGTGAGAGGTCTGTCTTCTCTGAGGGAGGAGCACCCCGGTCAGCGAGAGGGCCGTCTCCCTCGAGGGACATGGGTCAGGGCGCCCCCTCTGCCGTGCCCTGACAAGAACAGTGCTGCAGCCACAACACTACCCCAAGCTTTCTGCACAAATCGCTAATGCTTTGACATGCCCTGTATCGTCTAATCCAGAAGGCATGGCTGAGAGGCAGATTTCGTAGAAGGGAAAACGGATGATGATGGTGGCGGTGGTGGTGGTGATAGTGAAGGTGGTGGTGGGGGTGGTGATGATGATGAGGGTGATGATGGGGTGGTGGTGGTAGTGACGGAAGTGGTAGCGGCGATCGTGGTGGCGATGGTGGTGGTGGTGATGGCAGTGGTGATGGTGGCGATAGTGGTGGAAGAGGCAGAAGTGGCGGAAGAGGTGGTGATGATGGTGATGGAGGTGGTAGTGGTCATGGTGGTGGTGGTGGTGGAAGAGGTGGTGGAGAAGGTAGTGATGGTGGCGAGGTGGTAATGATGGTAGAGGTGGTGGTGATGGCAGTGGTGGTGATAGTGAAGGTGGTGGTAGTGATGATGATGATGATGGTGATGATGGCGGTGGTGGAGATGGTGACAATGGCGGTGGTGGTGGTGGTGGTGATGATGATGAGGGTGATGATGGGGTGGTGGTGGTAGTGACGGAAGTGGTAGCGGCGATCGTGGTGGTGATGGTGGTGGTGGTGGTGATGGTGATGGCGGTGGTGATGGTGGCAATAGTGGTGGAAGAGGCAGAAGTGGCGGAAGAGGTGGTGATGATGGTGATGGAGGTGGTAGTGGTCATGGTGGTGGTGGTGGTGGAAGAGGTGGTGGAGAAGGTAGTGATGGTGGCGAGGTGGTGGTGATGGCGGTGGTGGTGATAGTGAAGGTGGTGGTGGTGGTGATGACGATGATGATGATGGTGGTGGTGGTGGTGGTGGTGACGGTGGTCGTGGTGATAGTGAAGGTGGTGGTAGTGATGATGATGATGATGGTGGTGATGATGGCGGTGGTGGAGATGGTGATGATGACGGTGATGGTGATGGTGGTGATGGTGACGGTGGTAGTAGTGGAAGAGGTGGTGATGGTGGAGAAGATGATGGTGCCGGTGGAAGAGGCGGTGGTGGTGGTGATGGTGATGGCGGTGGTGGAAGAGGTGGTGGTCATGGTGGTAACGATGGTAGAGGTGGTGGCGGCGGTGGTGGTGATAGTGAAGGTGGTGATGGGGGTGGTGATAATGATGAGGGTGATGATGGGGTGGTGGTGGTAGTGACGGAAGTGGTAGCGGCGATCGTGGTGGTGATGGTGGTGGTGATGGTGATGGCGGTGGTGATGGTGGTGATAGTGGTGGAAGAGGCAGAAGTGGCGGAAGAGGTGGTGATGATGGTGATGGAGGTGGTAGCGGTCATGGTGGTGGTGGTGGTGGAAGAGGTGGTGGAGAAGGTAGTGATGGTGGCAAGGTGGTAATGATGGTAGAGGTGGTGGTGATGGCGGTGGTGGTGATAGTGAAGGTGGTGGTGGTGGTGATGACGACGATGATGATGGTGGTGGTGGTGGTGGTGGTGGTGGTGATGGTGGTCGTGGTGATAGTGAAGGTGGTGGTAGTGATGATGATGATGATGGTGGTGATGATGGCGGTGGTGGTGATGGTGGTGGTGATGATGGTGACGGTGGTAGTAGTGGAAGAGGTGGTGATGGTGGAGAAGATGATGGTGCCGGTGGAAGAGGCGGTGGTGGTGGTGGTGGTGGTGATGGCAGTAGTGGCAAAAGAGGTGGTGATGATGGAGAAGGTGATGGCAGTGGTGGAAGAGGTGGTGGTCATGGTGGTAACGATGGTAGAGGTGGTGGTGGTGGTGGTGGTGGTGGTGGTGGTGGTGATAATGCCGATGGAGGAGGTGGTGACAGTGGTGGCGAGAGTGGCAGTGAGAGCGGAGGTAGTGGTAGCAGACGGTACTGGTGGTGTTTAGCAGCCAACACGCCTAGTGCTTACCAAGGAGCGGGATCCTTCTTATCTCTACATTTATTAACTTACCTATTTTTATAGTAACCCACTGAAGTAAATGTACTACTGTTATCCTTATTCTAAATATGAGGAAACTGAGGCACAAATGGAGTAACTTTCCCAAATCACCAAGTGATGGCCAGAGAGGCCCGAAGAGATTATTTTGCCCAACAAGTCAGGTCTCCGATTCTAGAACTTGAGCTTCTCCCACTAGCTGACCGTGTCTCTTTATGTAAGTCACGGGACTCAGGTAGGGTAGATACTATTATACCCATTTTACAACATTTTATAGAGTGCTTGTCAGTTTCAAGAAGCCCAGTTTTCCACCTGTACCTGGGCAAGGCTATTCTCAAATCCCTTTACAGGCCCACAAAGGTCTATAGACCTTATCGCAGGCTGACTCACGGCTCGTCTGGAGCACAGACGGCACACCCAGAGCCACACTGCCTCCCGGGGAGAATCCCTGTAACTTACGGGCCATGAGGCCTTGGCTGGGGGAGTTAGCATCTCTAGGCCTCGGCTTCCCTCTCTGCAAATGGGCTAAGAACTGAGCCTAACTGCACAGGGCGGCTGGGAGAGTTGGCGTCTGCTCACTGTGCAGTGCTCTACAAATCAGTGCCGACAACACTCATTCTTATTGCCTGACTTTTCACCACACTGTGAGGGCATCAAACATTTCTTTCCTGCCCTGGCCTCCCCATGCCTCTCGCACCTCCCGAAACACTCTAGGTACCAATCAACGTGCTTCAAGTTACGCTGAATTCACCCCAGTCGCTAGCCGTCAGAGAGACCCTTCCTTTAAAAAAAAAAAAAATTCGGGGCGCCTGGGTGGCTCAGTCAGTTAAGCGTCTGGCTCTTGATTTCAGCTCAGGTCATGATCTTGCAGTTGTGAGATCGAGCCCCGCATCGGGCTCCGTGATAAGCGTGGAGCCTGCTTGGAATTCTCTGTCTCTCTCTCTGGTCCTCACCTGCTCTCTCTCTGTCTCTTTCAAAATAAATTAAAAAAGAAAAAACATTAAAAAAAAAAATTAGGAGAGGGACTATGTGACCCAATTTATAAGCTGAGGATCTCTTTCACTGCATCTCAGCCCAGAACAACTTTTCCTGCCTCACCAGAAAGGCAAACATGCTTAAGGTACAAAGAGATGGGAATTATCTGCAAAGTCACAACATAAGCCAGATGCTGTTTGAATTTTTATCCAAAAACAGCTGAAACAGCTGGCCTCGTGGAAGCACTGGCTGGCCGGGGACCAGCTTGGCACCTTGCTGCCTGGGGTGGGGAGCACCACAGGGGGAGACACGTACAAGGACTCAAGTCCCAGAGCCCCGGCTTCCTCGCCAGGTGACCTTGATCAAGTCAATTAGCTTCTCCTAGCCTCGGCTTCCTGATCTATAAAATTAGGGTAATAATTGCTGTCTATTTCTGTTGCAGTGGCAATGAAATTATCACACATAAGGCTTCTGCCTCACGTGTGGTCACTTGACAGGCACTTAAAAAACTGTCAGTTTCCTTTCCCCGAAGCTCCTCCTCCCCGCTGGGGCTAATCACCTCTCAAAAAATGAATGAGGAAATGATAAAGCTGGTGGGAAAGAGGCGGCGAGGTGGCGGTGAAGGGCACGGAGCCACAGCTGGGACAGTAATTATACCCCCTTCACACAGGTGCTGTGCACAGGTGAGATGTATGTGAAATGCTTTGCAGGTGCCTGCATACAGTAAGCTGTCGATAAGTGGTGGCCGTTCTCCTCTCCCAGCTGTGAAATGACATGGCAAAATCCGATGCTGGTGGCTAAACCGGGGCCGAATGAGGAGGCAGTCTACATGAAAGCCACCACATGCCAGTTGGCTGGGGGACTGTCCCGGTTTTAGCACTGGAAGTCCTGCGACCCAGGCAAACCAGGGGGTAGGTCATCCGAGGCCCGTAGTGCTGCACCAGGCATCCCACACCCCTGAGTGGCCTCTCTCGACCCACGACCCCCATCTCTTGCCACTCTTCCTCCCCAGGGGCCCCCAGCCTTGGGGTTCGCTGAACCCCAGGCGCATACTGACTGTAGGATATTGGCCTTTGCTGCTCTGTTTATCTGGAACCTTGGTTGTCACAGCCCCATAAGCTGACCCCCACCTGTGCTTCCTGTCTTACCAAGCCCCCAGCAAAGTGACCTCATTTGGAAGTTGTTTGCAGATGTACTCAAGTTAAGAGGAGGTCATACCGGATAAGGGTGGGTCCTAAATTCAATCACTGGCATCCTTATAAGAGGTCATGTGAAGATACCGAGAAGGAGGCCATGTGAAGATGGGGACAGGGACAAGAGAGACGCTAGTCAGGGAAGGCCAAGGGGTGCAGAGCACAGAACAGATTCACCCTCAGAGCCTCGGGAAGGAACAAAGCCTGCCCGCACCTTGATGTTGGGCTTCTGGCCTCTGAACTCTAATAGCATGATCTCTATTGTTTGAGGCCCGCCCCCGGGAGACCAGCACACCTCCTCACTGAGGCCTTCCCTGGCCACCTGCTGGAACTGGCCCCTTCCCCAGCTCTTTGTCTCTGCATCCAGTCCTGGCTCCCCCGAGTGCTTAGTGCTTTCTGCATGTTTCTTGTTTGGTATTTACTCGACCGTCTGTTTCCTCACCCACAGCCACAGTGAAGCTCCCTGAGAGCACGGCACCTGCAGCACCAGCCCTGGGACAGACAGGGGCTTGATTAACATGTATTATGGGGGCCTGGGTGGCTCAGTCGGTTAAGGTCAGACTCTTGATTTCGGCTCAGGTCACGATCTTGCGGTATGTAGGTTCAAACCCCGCGTCAGGCTCTGCGCTGATGGTGCAGAGCCTGCTTGGGATCCTCTCTCTGTCTCTGCCTGTCTCTCTGCCTCTCTCTCAGTCTCTCTCTCTCTGCCCCTCCCCTACTCTCTCTCTCAAAATAAATAAATAAAAAAGAAACAAACCAGGTACTGAATGGGTTCCCGCCCACTACTGCTCTACTGTTATTTGTTTAATCCTGGCTCAGAAAGGCCAGGATCAGCAGATACCAGCGATCTGGAGTCGCGAACCCTGGCAGGCTGGTCCCTGGTTACAACTGTGGTCTATGGGAGCAGGCCCCCTGGTGGGCAGACAGCGAGCAGAGACTCCGAGAAGTGAGGAGAGGGCAGCATGTCTCGTATCTAAAACATCACAACAGTCCCAATGTACCGAGCCTGCTACACCTTCCAGAAGGCCTTCCCCTTCCTCAGGGTGCACGGTCCAATGGTGTGCAAGGAGCAGTCAGGGCACACGCCCTCACACAGGCGAGCTTAGCTCTCTGATTCCTCTCAGAGTCCAATTGGATTGTCAGCTCTTAGCCCCCAAAAAGCAGAAGGGACCTCGGAAAACATTTTCTAGGGAAATCAGAGATGCTGACAGAAATACTCTAGGGACACCTGGAAATGTACATTTTCCTACTGGGGTAAAGAAAAAGTTGAGTCCAGTCCAAAGTATTTACTGAATGTAGTAAGTCTTGACTTTTGAAAATCAAATTATGACATATACTTTTTAAAAAGTTTTTTCAATGTTTATTTATTTTTGAGAGAGAGAGAAAGCAGAGTGTGAGCAGGGGTGGGGAGGTGGCAGAGAGAGAGAGGGAGACACAGAACTCGAAGCAGGCTCCGGGCTCCAAGCTGTCAGCCCAGAGCCCGATGCGGGGCTTGAACTCACAAACCGCGAGATCATGACCCGAGCCGAAGTGGGACACTCAACCGACTGAGCCACCCAGGCGCCCCAAATTATGACATATTTCTAAATCGCGCAGATAATACACATGTAGTCTGACGAATCATCACAAAATGCGCACGCCTGTGCAACTCCCACCCAGGTCAAGAATCAACCTACACACACACACACACACACACACACACACACACACACACACACAAGAATCAACCTACAATACCAGCCCCCCGGAAGCCGCACCCTGTGCTTCCTCAGGACAACCATCCTCTCCCTTTTCCCCCAAGGTCACCACCAGCCTGATGCTGTCACCAAAGATGGATGTACACAGAATCACAGGGGAAGGGGATGTATTTCTCTGGTATTTCATCTCTTTTGTGTTTCTCACAGACGTGAAATGCATCCGTGCTGTAGCACACAGCTGTAATCTGTTCGTTTTTATTGCTGTGTCATATTCCAACGTGTGAGAGTATCACAATTCATCCACCTTCCCATTGAGGGACACTTCAGCGCTCTCCAGTTTGGGATTAACACTAACAGTGCCCCATAAACATGCTTACACAAGTGTGTAGATGCACATGTATGAAAATATATATATACGGCAACCGTAAGATATGTATGTTCAGTTTTGGCAGATAAATCCAGTTTCCCCAAATTATCACACCAATTTACACCTTTATAAGAGACGTATGAAATACTTTGCTCCACATTTTTGCCAATATTTGGCATTACTGGTCTTTTTAATTTTTAGCAATTGTGGTTTTAATGTGCATTTCCTTAATTACGAGTGAGATTTATTTTATTTATTTTAATTTCCAGTGTAGTTAACACACAGTGTTCTATGGGTTTCAGATGTACAATCTAGTGATTCGACACTTCCACACATCACCCAGTGCTCATCACAAGTGCCCTCCTTAGTCCCCATCACCTATTTCACCCATCCCCCCACCCCCCTCCCCTCTGGTGACATCAGTTTGTTCTCTATGTAGGTAAGAGTCTGTTTCTTGGTTTGTCTCTCTCTTTTCTTTTGCTTGTTTACTGTTTCTCAAATTCCACATACGAGTGAAATCACATGGTATTTGTCTTTCTCTGACTTATCTCACTTAGAATAGTAGTCTCTAGCTCCATCCACGTTGTTGCAAATGACAAGGCTTCATTCTTTTTGACGGCTGAGTAATATTCCATGACATCTCACATCTTTTTTACCCCATCATCTATCGACAGACACTTTGGGCTGCTTCCATAGTTTGGCCACTGTAAATAATGCTGCTATAAACATGGGGTGCATGTATCCCTTTGAATTAGGGTTTTTGTATTTTTGGGGTAAGTAGTGTGATTACTGGGTCATAGATTAGTTCTGTTTTTAACTTTTTGAGGAATACTAATGTAACTTGTGAAAATGCCTATTTTGTCTCTTAGCCATTTTTGTAAGAGATGTTCTGTCTTTTTATTATTGATTTGTAAGAGTTCTTAATGTATTCTGTGTATGAGCCCTTTGTCAATTTCATTCATTGCGAATATTTTCCTGCTCTCTGTGGTTTGTCCCTTCATTAATGGTGATTTTTTTGTATGAATAGAAAGAAGTCTTTAATTTTAATGTAGTTCAATTTATCAATTCTTTTACTTTAAACTAGTGCTGTTCTGTCCTGTTTAAGAAATCTTTCTGTGTCCTAAGATGATGAAAATATTATATGGTATGTTACCTTCTAGGATATTTATGGTTTTACCTCTCATCTTTAGAGCTATAATCTACCTGGGATTGATTGTGCTTATGAAGTCAAGGAGCGTTCAGGTTTCATTTGTAATGGCATTAAAATGTCAGGTGTCAATACAAATGCAGTTATTTGCCACCTTGGATGGCGCAATCTGGACTTTATCCCTAAGACAACTCCCCAGAGAGAAGCAGCAGCAGAAAAATACAGATAACAACTCTTGACCCATAAGCCTCTGTTCTGCAAAAACAGCTACGATGTACCAATAATAACTTAAGTTATACCTGTAGAAATTTCCTGACCATAGACATAAGCAAAAAGGGGTTCTTTCACGGTTGCTGGGATTATTACTTTCCTTCCCGGTTACCCCAGGAACTCATGTTTCCGGAAAGATGCAATACATAGAAACATTCCATTTAAAATAAATTTCACATAAAACATTCCAAGCATAAAAACACAGGTGCATATTAACATCTGCTCCCTTCTTGGAGTCTGCAGTCCCCGTCAGACTACCACTGGGGCCTGTTCCCATATAGCACAATCACAACTGAGTACCAGCCTGCCAGGGGCTGCAATTCCCAACCACTGGTGACCCCAACTGACCCGACATCATTTATTGAAAAGACGCTCTTCCCTTCAGCTCTCCAGCTACACCTTCACCATAGATAAGTGTCCATATATGTATGGCTCAGCTTCAGAAGTCTCATTTCTAGTCCACTGATGTATTTCTCTCTCTTTGCACCAATCTGCACTGTCTGAACCACTGTAACTTTCTAACCGTTGATGCCCCACAGATTAAGTTCTCCCATTTTTCTTTTTCTGGAAGATAATCTTGTGAATTCTCAGCACTTTGTATTCCCATGTACATTTTAGAAGCAGTCTGAAATTTCCATTTTACAAAACCTGCTTGGATTTGCTTGGGTTTATATCGAATCTATAGATCAGTATAGAGGGAACATCATTATAATGTTGTCTTCCAACTTGTGAATATGGAATACCCCCCATGTATGTGTCTAATTTCTTTCCATAATATTTTATAGATTTTTGTGTAGATAATAAGGAGATTAGAAATTGCACACTTCCCACTAGACTTATTCGTGGGTATTTGATGGTTTTTACAGCCTTTTAAATGGTATAGTTTATAAATTTCATTTTCTACATAAGAATACAATTGCTTTTAGTGTCTCGACCTTATGTATAGAAATAAAATTGCATTTAGTGTTACAAGTACACAAGTATGATGACTTTTTATCCAGAGACCCTGGTAGCCAAATCCACTCACTCATTCTAAAGTTTATTTATAGATTTAGATGTTTTATGCATTCATGACATCTGTGACAGATGACAGTTTTAGTTCATCTTTTCCAATCTTTATACCTTGTGTTAAAAAAAATTTTATTTGCCTCGTGGCATTAGCTAGGACCTCTCGTACTGTGTTGACTCAGAGTGGTGACAGCATGTATTTTGTGTTGCTCCTGAGCTCAGAGAAAAACCTATCAACATCTTAGTACTGAGTATGATGACTGCTGTAGGTCTGGGTAGACAGCCTTCATTAGTATAAGGAAATTTTCTTCTATTCCTCGTTGGTTAGAGTTGTTTTTACATTTTTTTTTTTTATACCATAAGTGGATACTGAACATTATCAACTGTTTTTTCTGCATATGTCAAAATCATCATATAATTTTGTCTTCAAATATATTCTGTAAATATGATGAATCACCCTGACTGATTCTAAAATGTTAATCCAATCTTCCACTGCTGGCATAACTCAGCTAGGTCTTGACCTATTATCTTTTTATGTTTTATGTTGTTTATCATTGAAATTGTTCGCTAAGTCTTTGCTTAGGATTTTTATATCTATGTTCCTTAATGATATTGGCCTGTAATTTTTTCCCTGTAGAGTTTTTATAAGGATATGCCATCCAGGATACACTCATCTTATCAAATGAGCTGGGAAATATCCCCCCCTGGAAATGTTTATACAGAATTGGTGTTGTTCTCTCTTAAGGAAGCTTTGAATCACCTTTGTTGGGAGGTTTTTAATTATATGTTCAACTTATTTAATAGAATAGGACTATTCAGATACTCTAATTCTTCTTACATCACTATTGGTTAAGATTTCTCTTTCTAGGCACTTGTACACTTTAAGTTTTCAAATATATCACATCACAATATATTCTTATCTCTCTAATGCTTCAGGAGCTGGCCATTTAAACCCTAATATTAGTTATTAATTCCTGCTCTTTTTATAAATAGTCTCACAAGGGTTTAGCAAAGTTATTAATCTTTTATAGAACTCACTTTGATCTTGCTGATGCACTCCAATGAAAATTCCCTTCCCAACTTCTTGAGACGGAAATTTAGATTACTGATTTTTAGCTTTTTGCATTTGAGGTTATAAATTTTACTCGAAGTATGGCTGTAGCTGTAGTCCACAAATTTTGAGATGTCTTGTGTAGTATTTTCATTATCATTTAATCCAAACTATTTTAAAATTTCCATTGTGATTTCTTTTTGTCCCTCTGGTTACTCAGAAGTACATGTTCATTACTTGGAGTGTATGTCACTTACATCTTAGTTTCCAAACCTGTGAATATTTTCTACTTATACTTTTGTAATTAGCTTCTAACTTAATTCTGTTGTGGTCAGAGAACATAGTCTAATATTAATCCTTTTAAATGTGTTGAGACTTGCTTTATGGCTCATCATATGGTTGATTTTTGTAAATGGCCCATGAAAGCTAAAAAGAAACGTGTGTTTAACAGTTCTAAAGTTTAATGTTAATATGTTAATTAACTCATATTTGTTAACTGTGTCATTCAAACATTCTAGCTACTACTGATGTTTCTGTCCACTCGTTTTATCCATGGCTGAGACAGTATTTCTCATTTCAGTTTGGCTAACTTTTAGCTTATACTCACTTTCAGTTTATACATTTTGATGCTTTTTATTAAGTGCATATCAAATTTAGAATTATTATATTCCTGACAAACTGAATGCTTCATCATCATGAAACCTCTCTCGTTGTCTTTAGTAATCTTTGTTGCCTTCAGATCTACTTAGACTCTTATCAGTACTGCCGAACCATATTTACGGGCTTGGGTTTGCCTGGGATTGCTTTTTCTATTATTTTATTTTCAATCTTCCTATGTCTTTACATCTAAGATACAAACAGCATATACACAGGTATTTGATTTATCCAGTGTAACCATTTTTATCTTTTTTTAAAAATTTTTTTTAATGTTTATTTTTGAGAGAGAGAGAGAGAGATAGAGACAGAGCATGAGCAGGGGAGGGGCAGAGCGAGAGGGGCAGACACTGAATTGGAAGCAGGTTCCAGGCTCCAAGCTGTCAGCACAGAGCCTGACACCGGGCTTGAACTCACAGACTGCGAGATCATGACCTGAGCCGAAGTCGGACGCTCAACCGACTGAGCCACCTAGGCGCCCCACCATTTTTATCTTTTAATTGGAGTACTGAGTCTATTTAGTGTTATTCTTGTGTTTAAATATAACATCTTACCATTTGCTGTTCTATATGGCACTCTCCTATATTCGGTTTTCTCTCCTCTCTTGCCTTCTTTAGGGTTAAGTATTTTTAAGTCATTTGATTGTTGTTATGTTATTTTCTCTTCTTCAAATTATTGCTCTAGAGGTCATTTCATGAATCTGTGTCTTAATGAAATCTAATATAAAGTAGTACATTTAGTATTTCCCAGACAATGCAAAGAATTTAATACACTCCAATTTCATGTACTGCCTTCCTGATTTATATGCTATTTTAGTTGTGTATTTTAATTTTTCTGTCTTCTTCTCTTCACACAGGCACACACACACAGACATGCACACACACAGAAACACACACAGACACACACACACACCCCTGTATGGTACCTGAACATCGTCAGGTAGCTGTTATCTGTACTGTACATGTGAGGAAAGGGATAGAGGGACAGAGAAGTCTGTCTGAGGTCACCCAGATGGTAGGTAGCAGGGCTGGGACCAGAATCCATCCTTCAGAACACCTCACATGCTCTCTGTCATGTTAAAATTTGACTCAAATCATAACATATGCTCTTACTTCACAATCTCCTATTGTCTGATGTTGTTTAATGAGTAAACGATATAGCTCCATGTGGCATGCGAGGTCCAGAAGTTTCAAGAGACCATGCAAGATAGTAGGTCTAAGGTGAGTACAAAAGGAGCCAAAGCAGATTTTTTTGTAGAGTTGGTAGAAACCTCAGCTACCAGAGTCCACACCTCCTTATTTTCTAGATGCCATTACTGGGGTCCAGAGAGGTGAAATGATGGTCCCAAGGTCACCTGGCAAGTCAATGGTGGAACCAGAACTTAAAGTCACTTCCTTGACCCTGATTTTATATTCTTTCCATGTCATATGCTTCTCTAAATGCTACTGTTCATATTTGTCCACCAGAGAGCCCCTAATGCAGCAGGGGGCGCATCAGAGAGCTCCTAATGCATGGACACAGGCTTGCACCCCTAGGAGTGTGGGCAGCACTGGGAGGGCTTGGCAGGAACCTGTCCAACACAATCTTCCACAAACACAAAACATTTTCAATGTAAAAATGTGTTTGTTTGTTTGTTTGTTTGTTTGTTTATTGGCCAAGCTTTTTAGAAAAAGGACACTTCAGGAAGGCATCCTGGGTTTCTGCTGTGGTTCCAAATACTGCCCACAAACCTGGCTTGAGCAGCACAGACTCTGCAAAGCCTCTAGGCTCATCACTCGGCTTTAAATTATGTATTACAAGCCAGACAGTCCACTCATCTGCTGCCCAGAAATTTTCCTTTCTTCCTGATCAACTGCCTCACCTCAAATGCCTGCTCAAAAGCAGGTCCCCGTCTCTGCTTTGAGAGGGCTTGGTGAGCATAAACGACCTGAAGCTTCCACATCGTGGGCCAGCTGCAACAGGCTATTCTCCAGAAGTCAGAGGGTCTGATTTTTTTCTCCCCTCCTTGTTCTTACTTTTTGTCTTCTGCTTCTTTTTGAAAAGCTCCTCAGAAAAGGGGTCTAACAGACACGTGTCTTGAATACGTGGCCTTATAAAAATGGTATCGCTCTTCAAATCCGGCTTTTTCTTAGTTAAGGAAATTCAGAGAGCAGCTAACTATGTGTAGTAAGTGTGGCCTCCCCCAGAATAGCTGGAGAGGAAGACAACTGGGAGAGGGTGATGGATAAAATCTAAACCTGCCAGAGACGCCCTCCGCGGGGGAAGGTCCCTCATGCTGCACCTCACCTGACCTTTCTCATCGGCAGGCGGGGCCTGTGAAACCAGACATCTTGGTCCAAATCTGGGATCTACACCTTATTCACTGAGAATAAAAACAATGGCTGCACTAAGGGCAACGATGCCGTCACCAATCTCAGCGCTGGGCGAAGGCACGAGATGCCTGGAACGTACGAAGCGCCACACAGGCAGCCTCTCGGTTCGTTTTCACGCGCCCACCAGCGGGGCCTCGCGATGAAGACTCAGAGGCTAAGACAGCGAGCGGAAGGCTGCTCTTCACAGTCCTTGAGTCTGCATCCTCGGGGGCTTAGGTCCCTCTGACACGGACTGTGCGCCTGGTCATGAGACTCGGCCTGGCCGAGGGGACCCCGACAGACGTGCCACAAGCAGTGACCTGACAAGCGCTTGCACGGCGGGTCCTGCCCAGTTGCCACTCTCTGGAACTCTGAGGATCCCCTGGGAAGAGACCCTGTGGAGCAGAGACGAGCTGGCCCCTGCGACCCCAACTCAGCTGCCGACAACCAAACAGGCGAGTGAGGCCATCTGAAGTCGCCCCACAGCGCTCGAGAGAGCCCAGAGGAGAGCCGCAGAGCTGCCTCGGATCAGAACTGCCCCACCAGCCCATAGACTTACAAAGTCAGCCAAAACCATTACTGCTGGGGCGCCTGGGTGGCTCAGTGGGTTAAGCGTCCAACTTCAGCTCAGGTCATGATCTCATGGTTCATGAGTTCGAGCCCCACGTCAGGCTCTGTGCTGACAGCTCGGAGTCTGGAGCCTGCTTTGGATTCTGTGTGTGTCTCTCTCTCTCTACCCCTCCCCCACTCGTGCTCTGTCGCTCTCTCAAAAATTAACATTTAAAAAAATTACTGCTTTAAGCCCTTATGTTTCAGTTTTTTATATTTTATTTTTGGTAGCAAAATCTAAGTGAGTCAAAGCCATGAAATAAGCTAGGTGAGTGGGAGAACCCAGACAGTGCAAACCCATAGCCCTCAGCCTTAACCATGCTACAATCGCATGTGTCTGAGCCTCAGTGTCCTCCAGGTAAAATGACAACAATGTAACAGTCCTTCAGCATTAGATCAGAGCACAACAACCCAGTTAACCATCACTGGTTAACTGTGAGACACCACGTAAAGCCAGGCATTATTCTTACCAATGAACATTTTCTAGAGCCATCTCTTTCTACCTGAATACCAAGACAGCGGAGTAATTTCACCCTGAGTCTGGGTTATTACTGATCCTGAGTATTTCCCACCAGCAGCGCAGGGGAGGGGTGGGAAGTCTCGCCCCCTGACCTTCCTCAGGCCCTCACTCTCCTGCTCACCTCTGCCTGAGGCACGTTTGTTGTTCAGCTCACTCCCAAAGCCTGGGGCCTGCAGCCTGCAAGAATCAGCAAGGAAGGGAATGAGCCTTTAATGAGCTCACAAGTTTGGCAGATTTTATAGGTGTATATGGCGTCCTGTCAGCCTTGTGACAGCCCTTCAAAGCAGGTGTTATTTCCATTTTACAAATGGGGAAACCAAGGCCATTAAGCACCTTGTCAGAAGTCAGTGACCGGTAAGCAGCAGACCTCAGAGCAAAGGCCGAGATCTCTAATCCAAAAGCTTGCAAGCTTCCCACAAATGCCTGAAAGTATTACCTTCCACACTCACAGTATTTAGAAAAAAGCAAGGTTGGTTGGTCGGTTGGCCGGTCAGCTGGTTTTACTAATATATTTGGAGGCCCCTGCTCTCACAGCCCACAGCCAGCAGCCGGCTGCACCTCGCAGCCTCGCGGCCACCACCTCACCCCACCACAGCTATTCCCCTTGGACAACTGGCTCCCCGATTCCACTCTTCTCTATACAGAAGCAGGAGGAATCTTACGGAAAAAACAACCAGCTCATGTCACATCACCCTCGGCACAAATCCTACAATGCCCTGCGTGATCTGAGCGGCCCCTCTTCAACCTCATCTACAACTCTCCTCCCACTCACCAAGCTCCAGCCGTTCTGGCCTCCTCACTCTCCAAGCACGACTCCACCACAGGGCCAGTGCACTGTTCTCTTGGTCACGAACCCCATTCCCCCGACATTTACTTGGTCCTCACTCCTGGTTCATGCTGGTCTTTGCTCATGTGTTTCCTCCTCTGAGCAGTCCTCCCTGACTGCCCTACCTAAAATAGCCCCCACTCTCCTCCTGCCCTGCTTCATTTCTCTCCTAGGGCTTGCCACTACCTACCTTATGTATCTAATTATGTGTCTGTCCACCCACTAGAATGTAAGCTGCACGGGTAGGGACTGGGGCATTTCACTCACCACTGTGCCCCCGGCATGGAGAAGAATGCCAGGCACAGCAGGGGCTCCACAAATACTCAGTGAATACACGAAGGAATGAATAAGTCAGAGTCCGGACAGGAAATACAACCCTCATTGAAACTCCCCTGGAAACCACAGACAATCTCAGAATATGAATTTTACAGTGAAGATGACAAAGCAAAAGGCATGACGTACTGAAAACCATCCAGGTCTTTGGAGTCGACTTGGGTTTCTACCAGGCAGTGTTTCTCAATTAGCCTGCTAGAGCCTCACGAGTGGTTCATCTCACGGGACTGTCCCCTTCATGCAGACTTTCTGCATCTTTGGTCCCTGGCAACTCAACACTAGTAGGAGCCCAGTCCTGTGACAGCTCCGAACACCACTCACATTTCGAAGCACCCCCGAGGAACGCATTACTGCCTCTTGCAGTAATGGCTAAGGCTTACCTCCATCCACGCCCATGATGAAGCGTCCCACGATGAGCATTTCAAAGGCTCCTGCCTGGAGAGAACAGGCCATGAGCAGTGCAGCAGATATCGCAAACCCATTGTTGACCAGCAGAGTGTGCTTCCTGGAAAAAAAGGAGTGGTTTGATGAGGAGGCCCACCGTGAGGATGTTGACCTATCCATCCCAGGAGCAGGGGTCACGCCCTTCAGAAGGGACAGCAGAGTGAGATTCAGGCACAGTGGAAAGAACATTGACCTAAGGGTCAGGAACAGGGCCCAGAATCCCACCGATCCCTACTGCCACCTTTGGTTGTATGACCCCGAGCAAGGCACTTCCCCCTCCTGGGTTCACCACTAAGGCTAATTAGGTCACCTTCAAAGGCAGTGTCACATTTCACGAATTCCCTGATGCAATACTGTATTTCATCAACTCTAAGACCTTCACTTAACATTTCTAAAGTCAAGATGTGCCTTATAATCCTTGAGTCAGAGTTCAAGCATGAAAATGGAAACCACTCTAGTGATTTTAGCAGAGAGAATTTAACATAGGGAGTTAGTTAAGCAGGTATTGGGGAACTCAGATGTCAAAAGGGGGATCTCTGAAGACGGGGTGCTGCCCATGTGGTGCTGACACTTTGGGGGCTTGGAAGAAGGGCCCTCAAGACCTGGCTTATCTTCAAGGGTGGGCACTGGCCTGCTGGGGCTGTTCTTCTGAGGGGCACAGTGTTCTGAGGTGTAGATAAAGGCTGGGAACTAGACTCACTGCTGGGACTAGCAGGAATTTCAGCCAAACAGGACCAAGCCCCTTGCCCCTCTTCCTCTAGTGTGGCTCTTGTGTGCCTCTTATCAAAGGGCAGATGAGACATGCAGGTCCCAGCCCCTGCATCACAGGGCAGAGCATCGAGGGTAAGTCTGGAGCTGAGAGACCACAGTCTGAAAACCAGCACAGTGTCCTATAGCTTTAATTAGCAGCCTTTCCCTTTCTCTTTCTCTTCCTTCCTTCCTTCCTTCCTTCCTTCCTTCCTTCCTTCCTTTCCTTTCCTTTCCTTTCCTTCCTTCCTTCCTCCCTCCCTCCCTTTCCTTCCTTTCTTCCTACCCCTCTCTCTTCCTTCCTTCTTTCCTTCCTTCCATCCTTCCTTCTCTGCATTTCGTGTAACAATGCTTCTTATACATGATGACATCTTCGATTTGATAAATTACAGCCCTAAGTGTGAGGCTGAACTAATTCCTCTTGAACAAGATCAGTCAAATTCCTATGGCAATTATTCCTATAGCTGCTCTGTGCCGGGAATGCTGTCACTGTTCTGGTAACATGTCTCTAAGACCACATGGTTGAGAATCATGACTTGTTTGGGGCCTGGAGACCTGGGTCCCTGCACCAGTTGTATCTTTTATGAGCTAAGTGACTATACGTTATTTATTGCTCTGTGTTTTCCTTTACTCATTTACAGAATGGTAATAGCTCACACGTACTAAATTCTTGCTCTATGATAAACCCTGTTCTAAGCACTTTACAGGAGTAGCTCATTTCCTGCTCAAAATGACCCTATGAGGTAGATACTTCATTATCCTTATTCTATACATAAGTTAACCAGGATATAGACAAATTAGAAATTTAGGCCATACAACTAGTGAGTTAAGAGCTGGAAAAAAACATCATAGCTTCTCACAGGATATTTTTTCCCTAACAAATCAATGAGTTAACAAATATTAAATTGTTTTGTAAATTGGAAGAAGCTAGACACTTGAAAGAGGACTTTGTTATTAGTTTTGTGAGTTAGAGGCTTTAAACTCCAGGCCGGGGCTCTTTCCACTATTTCTTATTTATCTCAAACTTTCCACTAAACTTTTTCTTCCTGCCTACATCTTCTTGGAGAATCCCAAAGCTAATCACACTTTCACGATGGCACGAAGACTTGGTTCAACATCTTCTATAATGTGAACTGAAAAAGCCCAGGTCTCCCTTATTTAAACAAATTATGATACATCTATGTAATGGTACATTATGTAGACATTAAAACAGAAGTAGCTTTCTATATTCTGATACAGGAAGATCTCCAAGATATATTGTCAAGTGTAAAGAACAAGGTACAGAACTTTGCATAGAATATTCAACAATTTGTGTGATAAAGGAATGTGTGTGTGTGTGTGTGTGCACACACGCACATGCACATGCATGCAAAAACAGACACAAACCTTGGAAAAGATACACAAAAAACTGGTATCACAGGTTGCCCCCAGGAAGGGGTTCTGACTGGCTGGGGGAGAGAAATACAATGGAAGCCTTCTACTGTACATTCATTTGGTCCTTTTAAAAGTTATGCCATATGAATGTAGTATTTATTCAAAACATAAATACAATCTCACTGTGATGCCATGAGGGGAAAATTATGATTTAGCCAAGACTTAAAACAGAAATTCCAATCTAGGCTGACCTCCCTCATTCTTTTTTTTTTTTTAAGGTTTATTTACTTTTGAGAGAGAAAGAGAGACACAGCACAAGTAGGGAAGCGGCAGAGAGACGGAGACACAGAATCTGAAGCAGGCTCCAGCCTCTGCGATGTCAGCACAGAACCCGACATGGGGCTCGAGCCCACAAACCGCGAGATCATGACCTGAGCTGAAGTCAGACGCTTAACCGTCTGAGCCACTCAGGCGCCCCTGACCTCCCTTATTGTGATACAGAAGGTCGCAGTCTCAGGATTCAAGAAGACGAACCCAAGGGCACTAATTTTGTTATCAGCGAGGCTTCAGAGCACAATGAGAATACTCTGGTGGCCCGTGTGTGCGCAGTGCTCACGGCCCTTCCCTCAGTCCTCTGAGGGTCGGACAGGTCAGTCCTAGGAAGGAAGCAGGGCAGTGGTGAAAAGACCTGTGCCCTCACGGGGGCGAGGGCTTTCACTGGCGTGTCTGCTCAGCAAACACGTAGTGAGCGTAAGACACAGGGTTTGCCACAGGGAGTAAGTCAATCCCCATCCTCACCCTTAGGGGCTTTAAAACCTAGTTAGGGACACAGAAGAATAAACTGTCACACAGAAATCAATTAGAAGTAAAGATATCGGGTAAAGATATCTGGGCTGACAGCCCAGAGCCTGGAGGCTGCTTCAGATTCTGTGTCTCCCTCTCTCTCTGCCCCTCCCCCACTTGCATTCTGTCTCTCTCCCCAAAACAAATTAACATTAAAAAAAAATAGAACTCATGCATCCCCACTGCTAACCGCCCCCCACAAAGGCATCCAAACCCCTCTTTCCACAGTCTTCCCCTTCTGAGTAAATAAAACCTCCACCTTCCTAGGGGCTTAGACCAAAAATAGGGGAATAATAATTACATCTCTTATTTTCCTTCCTGCCTGCATCACTGAGTCCCGCCTATGCTGCTTCCAGAGTATATCCCTGAGCAGAGCGCTTCTTTCCGTTTCTGGTCCACAGTCGGGCAGAGGGGCAGGCCACCACCATCTCACCCTCAGACGGATGCAGGATGGCTTAGGTGGCTCCCGTTTCCACTCTTGCCCTCCTGTAGGATTCAGGGTCCACAGAACGGCCAGAGTGATCCTTGCAAAGCAAACACTGACACACTTCCCCTTACCTAAAACCTTCCCACTGTGCTTGGGACAAACCGCTCGCCAGGGCCTAAACAACCTTGCATGACATGGCCTTGGCCACACCGTCCGATACTCGTGCCTTTGTGCTCACGAGGCTTCCCGCCATCTCTTGGGTGTGCCGGGCAGCTTCCTGACTCACGACCCGTGTCATGGGTGCCCCTCGATCCATTCGTCTTATCTCACCGAAGTGACTGAAATGCCACCTCTGACACTATCTGATGTGACTACTCCCCCAGCTGCAGAGCCCATCCCCCACAATCTTATCACCCTTTCTATTTTCTTTGCAGCCCCCACAACACGGGAGTTTAGCTTACATATTTATTTGCGTTTATGTTGGCACGTGCCCCTACCGGATTATAAGCTCCATGCGTGCAGAGATTTTTATCTTGTCACTGTAGCCCCAGGCACTAAGCCGGTTGCTGGTACAGGCAGGTGCCCCATTCAAATTTGTTGCATAAATGAAGGAGTAAATTCTAGATGTTGAGCCGGGTTTCCTCCATGTGGCCCAGCTCTGGCCTGTTCTGAGTCTTACTTTAGCTTCTAGGTCTGTGGGTAGGACACACGCTGTTCTCCTGAATCTACCTCCAGTACTATTCCTGCTTGGACAGTTCAGCCACATGCTAACTGAACAACTGTGGGCGGGCTTCCTACCCTCCCTGAGCCTTGGTTTCCACCCCTGTAAAATGGATGTAACAATGTCTACCTTCTAAGTCTCCTGTAAGAATCAGATGATTTACGCAAAGTGCTTAGGATGGCACCTAGAACTTATTTGGAGCCTCAATAAACTGAAAACCAATCCATGGTGAGAGCTAACATTCACTGGGTACTTACTATGTCTCAAGCACTATTTTAAGTACTTTATACTCACTGGACACCCTATGCATTAGGTAATCTTGCTACCCCATGTTCCACGTGAGGAAATAGATCTAGAACTGGAGTACTTGGTCAAGTTCACATACTATGAAATGGGAGGTTTAGCATTCTAGTCACCCTGATACTAAGCCCCCCACAATGGCGGCTGCTATATTTACTCACAGTCATTCATTCTTTCAACAGATGTTCACTCATTCAACTGACATTCATGCACTCAACACAACGTCTAAGTGTGGACTGAGTGCTGAACACCATTCTAAGCTCTGGCATATAGCTGCCACCATGACCCAGTCCCCACTCTTCATGTTCTCAATAAACAAGTAAAAGACAAAGACTGTAGAGAAAACTAATACAGGAGAGGGGAGGAATTTTACTCAGGGAGACATCTGGGAAGGTGATATCTAAGCACAGACTTGAAGAAGGAATACAGACCAGCCATATGGATATCAGAGAGCAGCAATCTTGGCAGAGAGGTACTAACAGTCAGACATGGGTTATTTTCAGGTACACCAGTGAGGCCAGCACAGCTGGAAGCAGAGGAGGACAGGAAAGCAAATAGTAGAAGTGAGGGCAGAGAGACTGGAGGGGGAGCTAGTAAGGGTCTTGTAGGATCCACCATGGCAACTTGGGTTCCCACCTGGAGAGAGACGGGCAGCCACCGGACGATTCTAAGGAGAGGGGTGCCATGACCTGACTAACATATTAACAAGATCGCGCAGACTTCTGTGTCGACCGTGGGCTGAAGAAATAAGTGCAGAAACAGGGAGACTGGCTGGGAAGCTCCTGCAGCGGACCAGGCAAGTGCCAATAGTAATTCGCGCCAGGACGGGAGCAGTGGAGGTGGTGAGACGTGGTCAGAGCCCCGTGTGTGTTGAAGACAGTTGATGGGCTTTGCATTTGGATTGGACAGAGGTACAGAGAAAGAAGAGTTAAGGGTGCCCCTAAGTGCTTTGGCCTGAGGTCCTGCACTGGATGCGATGGTGTACTTTGTGCCATGCAGAGAATGTTAAAATCCCATTCGGGTCTGACTTGGAACACTTGCAAACAGGGCTGCACACCCTCTAAGCAAGTACATCATATTAATATATTCCTTCCCAAAATAACCCCCAGCCTGACAGTGCCCCGGTGAGGATGGAAACCTTACTCGCAAATAATTTGCAAAGCTGACTCACTGGGGTTCAGAGACGTGGATTTTAACGACTGTGTTTCCATTTTTTCCCCGGGGATGAACATGGCAACAAAAACAAGGGAGACCAGGGACATGCCATTTCTGAGCACAGAACTCCAGTGACCCCTGAGAACCCCACCTGGGACAGCGCACTCATTGTTCTGAGCTTTCCCATATCGCAGAATCTTCGTGGGCAACCCAGAAGATTACCAGCTCTTGGCAAAAGGGGCCAAACACGAGGAAGACCGATAAGGTGATGAGGAGAGTGGAGAGCACGTCACTGGAGAAACAGTCGAAGGGACTCAGCATCCTGAGCCTAGACACGAGAAGGCTCAGGAGAAATGTGAGAGCTTCCGCTGTGTCATACTTTAACTCAATCACACATGACCAAGTGGTGGAAGATACAGGGAATTTAGAAAGTACTTCTGTAAGGGATTAGTGAACTGGGGAACCTCTGGAGATACGGCTTCCATCACCCACCCTTCCAACAATTCTTTAAGTCTAGCTTGGCCTATAAACCGAGATCGTACCTTGTTTCCACCAATCATCACCTTCCTCATGTCTGTCCACTCCTGCTTACTCAGCCTGAATTCCATGGTCCATCATTTGAAATAGCCATCACATCCTCAACTCCTTGACCCACTGACCCACCTGCCTTCATCCTATGAGCCTGGCAAACCCCAACCCTGGTTAGATCCTGACCTGCCTCACACATGCACCACAGAGCTCAGCTTGGCTGGAGAAAAACCCGAACTACATTGACTGGTGTCACTTGAAATTCATGACCACCAATCTCAAGTGGGCTTTGGGGCCTCCAGGCAACCATTCTATAGTTCCCTGGTTTGTTCCATGTCCTGCTCTCCTCGAGGACTATTTCATACGACTTCTCCGTCTTCAAATCCCCTTATCCTCCTTCTCAGCTGATGACCTTGCTTCCTACTCCACTGAGAAAGCAGAAGCAATCTGGAGAGGAATCCACGTGTTCCCTCCACATGCATCGACCTCCCTGCTTCTGTGCCCACACACTGTCTTCCCCCACTTTCCTGAGGACATACCGTCGTGCTCCCACCTGAGGCCAATCCCTCCAATCACCGACCAGTTCCCCACCCCGCTCCTACCTGCACAAGAATGTTGCTTCAGCAAGTTTCATCTCTGGCCCCTGCCCGCCAGTTTTCCCCCCTCTGCTGGAACATCTCATTAACATGCTGTTAAAAGGAAAACTACACCCCGGCACACCCATCTACACTCATTGTCTCCACTTATTCTTCTCTCCTAAGCCCCTTCCAGGAGCTGCCTCCCCCACTGTGCCCTTGAAACAGCTCCTGTCAGGTAACCAGAGGGCTCCACGTTGCTAAATCCACCAACTCTCGGGCCTCGTCTCCGTCTGAACACAGGTGGTCACCACTTCCCTCCTTCACCTGCTTTCCAGCTCTGAGTGGTGGGTCTGCTCCTGCCTCGCTGGCTGATCCTTACCATCTTCCCAACCCCCTCAAGACTGGGGGGCTCCCGGCCTCAGCCCTTGAGCCTATTTCTTTGGCCTCTATACACTTCCCAGGTGATCCCGTCTTGTGTCCTGGCTTCAAGTTTCACCTATGTACTGATGACATCTACGCTTACATCCAAGCTCTGAGCTCTCCTCCGAGTGCTAGACCCATATGTCCGACTGCCTGCTTCACCTCTTCACGAAGGAGTCTTACAGACAATTCAAGGTTAACATACCCAAAGCCGAATTCGTAACATTGGCCTCCTTCCTCCCCAAATCCTCTTCCTGGGGCGCCTGGGTGGCTCAGTCAGTTAAGCGTCCGACTTTGGCTCACGTCATGATCTCACCGTTCGTGAGTTCAAGCCCCGCTTCAGGCTCTGTGCTGACAGCTCAGAGCCTGGAGCCTGCTTCAGATTCTGTGTCTCCCTCTCTCTCTCTCTGCACCCCCCAAGGAAATAAACATTAAAAAAACCCCACCCTATTCTTCCCAAAGACTTCCTACCTCAGAAAAAACAACAACATAAACAAAAACAAAAAACCCACAACAACACCACACCACAGTCCTTGCCGTTGCTCAGGCCAGAAAACGTTAGCATCATTTTTTATTTCTGTCCCTCACCCACCCACATTACGATACATCTCTAAGGCCTGTTTTTTCTACTTCTAAAATATGTCCAAAACTCCTAAAACCACCACTACCTCTCACCGTGTCTTGTCACAAACCTGGTGCAAACCAGATCACCTCACCCTATCAGCGCAAGATGCCGTAACGTCCCCAGATCCACTGACAACAGAAGGCCTTTCAGAAAGGCTGCAAATCGGGCCAGTTCTTACAACACACCAGTAACTTCCCACCTTAGAGAAAAGCCCAAGTCCCAACCCTGCCCCACAAGGCCCTCTGGATCCAAGCTCAGTGACCTCTTTCTAGCTTCATTTTCTACTTATTGACGTGGCCCCGGCCACGTTGACATCCCGTCTTATCTTCCAAGAAGCCAAGCCCAGTTGTCCCTCGGGGCCTTTACAGCTGCTGTTCCCTCTGCCAGAGAGCTGTCTCTGTCCACTTTGTTCGCCCCTAAGTGCCTGGCACACAGCAGGTGCTCCAGAAATATTTGTTGGGAAAATAAACGCACGAGTGAATGGAAGCACACAAGCGGGAGAAAAACGGCCACTTTGGGAAGTTACGGTAGAAGAACCTTCAAGCATCAGGCATTCCTCCATCGACCCTTCCATCTGTCCAACAAGCTTGCTTGCCTAGTGTGCACAAGCTTCTGTGCCAGGTGCTGGCGCTCACATGTACGTGTGGTTCTTGCATCAAGGAGCTTCAAGGAGCTTCCCCCGCAAGGAACTCCCCTCAGGGAAGAGACAGAAATGTCAGTAAGTGGTTACAGCACAAAATGCTAAGTGATGTAACAGAGGGAAACAGAAGGTCTGACGTGGGCCCAGGGAGGCCACTATTTGGTTCTAATAGATGTGTGGTGGGCAGTGTGGGGCAGGAGTGGCAACTTGTTGACTTTCAACCATAATTTCCAGCTCATGCATCTGTAATACAACAAACGGATCGTGCAGAAACAGCTTGTACTAAAGCTGCTGCGTGTTTGGGGTTGGAGACTCTCTGAGACGTTGGAACTCTGCCTTCCTGAAGTCTACATCCGCCACTCCCAGTCTCTCTTCCTACCTTCTGGCACGAACCCCAAGACGGCTTCCTTCTCCCAGAATCCTTGCCACCCTCACGGTGCTAGGCAAGGCTCCAAGGCTGGCAGAATGGGGGTGGGGGATCAGGAGTCCCGGCAGGTACCCCTCTGTCCCTCAGCTCTCTCCTCCGTCACCCACTTTGTACACGTGGCTGCTCAAGCAAGGCTCCTCTTCTCCAGAAGGGCCACCCAAGAAGATAACCCCCTCCCGCAGAGCAGCCTGCAGCCAATGGCTGGAGAGTGGCGGGAAGAGAATGCGGCCCCCCTGCCCAGATGGGATCCCTCCGGGGTAGGATTCATGCCCCAGATCCCTGCGGGCCAGCCGAGACCAGAGTGGACCTGAGAGCACGGCCTGGCTTGGCTCTCTTCCCCTTTTCTCTCTTCTGCTTGTATCACCGTCAAGGGAACTCCTGAAGAGCCTTCCCTCAACAAAACGTATGTATCCCAAGCTCCCTCATAGGCTCTGCTTCTGGGGAACTCACCTTCCTAAGGCAATTCCAGCCTGAAAGAGGAGGAGGTCAGCGACTAGTGTAAGTGTTCAACTGTGCACTGAACTATGTTCCAATTCCTCAGCTGAAGCCCTAACCCCCCAAGGTGACTATATTTGGAGACAGGGCATTCAAAGAGGAGATTATGGTTAAATGAGGTTGTAAGGGCGGGGCCCTCATCCAACGGGAACAGACAGGAAGAAAAGACACCAGGCCTGCTCTCCCATAAGGACAAAGGCCCTGTGAGGACACAGTGAGAAGAGAGCCACCTATAAGCCAAGGAGAATGGACTCAGGAGCAACCCTCCCCCGCCATCCCCTGCCATCTTGATCTTGGACTTCCGGCCTCCCCAGTTGTGAGAGGAGAGATTTCTATTGTTCAAGCCTAGTAAAGGTTTGCCGTATGCATTGCAGGCTCCTTCAGCAGGCACCTAGACAGCTTACGTTCCTTCCAACTTTTAGAAAATAAACACAGATTTCAAAATATTGAAGTAGAAAAAGAAAAGAAAAATAGCACTTTTGAGAACCTGCTATTTGCCTGGCATGACGTACTACTCGTTCAATACCCATCCTTCTGGGGCACCTGGGTGGCTCGGTCAGCTGAGAGTCTGACTCTGACTTGATTGCAGCTCAGGTCATGATCCCAGGGTTGTGGGATCGAGCCCTGCATTGGACTCTGCACTGAGCGTAGAGCCTGAGATTCTCTTTCTCCCTCTGTCCCTCTCCCATTGGCGCGTACGTGCTCTCTCAAATAAAAAATAAAATAAAAAAACACCCACCCTCCTTCTTCTGGTAGGATTTCCTCCAAGAAACATTCCTGCCTGCACTCTGTGTCCCATCCCCACCCCACTGTGGCTCCAGAAACGGGCACATGATACAGTACCTTTAAAGTGCACTAATCACCAGGATTTCGCACATTGGGCTCTATTAACACTTGCAGCCACAAAATTCTTTGTGGTGGGGGCTGTCGTGGGCATTGTAGCATGTTTCACAGCCTCTTTGGCCCCTACTAGATGCTAGGAGCGCCCCCTAGCAGTGACAACCAGGAACGCCTCCAGATACTGTCATTAAACGTCCCCTGCTGGGGCAAAATTGCCCCTGGTCGAGAAGCCCCAAGGGTATGCGACCTCACACAAGTAAATGAGACTCAGGCCTGGGACTTGGCTAGAACTACTGGAAGGAGAAGTGTGTTCTGGGGATGCCAAGCGGAAACAGGGTCACCCTGAGCTGCTGGGGGCATCTTGCCCCCACACAGGGAGAGGCAGCCTGTGCATGAAGCCAACACAGCGTAAGGCAGAGCTGAGAGACAGAGAAGACAGACAGGTGGATTCGGCTGAGTTACATTCCAGTTATGTCAGCCAATTAGCTCCCTCTGGCCCTAAGCCAGTTTGGTTTGAGTCCCCGTCACAGGCATGAGTGACAGGACCCATTTTGTAAACAGGCTCTCCCGCAACCCTCAGAGCTGCCCCCTCGGGTGAGCGTGCTTATCCGAGCTCCACAGATTTCAAACTGCCTCCTCTTGTCCCTCCACTACCCGTCCACCCCCGCACCGTGCTTCCAATCGCCACAATGTCATGCACGATGCATTGTTCACAGCCAGGCAGCAGGCTCGGGCCATGCCGTTTGCTGCTGGTGCCCAAGTGCCAAAACAGTGCTTGGCACCCAGCAGGTGTTCAAAATATTTGCTGCATGGCTGGATGTGGTTATATGGCTTGCTCAAGAACAGGCCTAAGGATCCGATTTCAAAGCCCGTGTGAGTTTCCCTATGGTTTTTTGCATATTTGCTCTGCTCTGCTCTAGAGGGAAAAACTAGATCCAATGATATGTGTAAGGAGGCCAATTTCAGTGCAACATTCTAGAACATAATCACGGCCAGTTCTGTCGAGTAATGGGGTGACACGTCTCAAGAAGAGCTCATGAGGATGGGGACAGGGACAACAGGGACGCTGGCCAACGTAGGATGGGTGCTGACTCCGTGTCAACCACGGACAGGAACACTCTCATTTCATTTTCACAACCCTCCAACAGGCCACTGCCTTATCTTCATCTTGTCACCAACTAAGCAAAGCTTGGAGAATTTGAGTAACTCATACGTGGCCCCATGAGCCAGGAGCATCACGGGTCCTCTAGCTGGCATCCATGCACCAACATGGTCACCGTCCTATCTCATGAGGGAAGGAGGGTTCTGTCACTAGAGCCATGTAAGAAGAGGAGGGATGACCCCAAATGAGGGGAGGGAGTCAACCAGAAGTCTCCAAGCCAGAGGCTCGAGGAGACAAGGAACTTGCTCCCCTGAGACTAGATAATGGGGGTGCCTCATCTCCAGAGACCACTCCTGGCCCCTCGTGTTCCCCCGTCCTCATCCCTCTCCCAAACCACAGTCGAGTTCGTCATGGCCTAGCGAGGGTCAGCCCCCTGCTGGACCTGCTGGTGACCAGACCCGCCTGACTCTGAGGACCCTCAACTCCACCCAAATTCCCCCCATAGTCATGCGTGTGAGCCCTCCCATCGGTCCCCACCCCAGCCTTGCACATTAAGCCAGCCTCTTCTTTCTCCCCAGCGGCCTCCCAGAGACAATTAGTGAAGCATCAAGAAAAGGTTTCAACAGACACCATGTGATGGGAAAAGCACAGGCTCCGGTCTGAGTTTCGGATCAACCTCATTCTTTGTCACCTCGGGCGAGCCACGAGGCCTCTCAGGGCCTCGGATTCATGGCTTGTGGACCAGGGACAACAATACGGAGCTGTGGACGTAAACGAGGTATGGTAGGTCGAGCACGGGTACGTAGCAGGAGGTGAAGAAACGGGGGTAGATTCTCGGTGTTTGCTCCTTGTCCTCCCTACGGAGTTCCCATTCAAGCTGAGGCTTCATCCTGGCTCAACCTTTCTTCCCACAATGATGAAAAAGGGAACTGGCAGCTGCCTGGGGCACACGGACCAACACCTTTTGATGCAATCTCTCTCTGGCCTAAAACCCTTCCTTCTCTTAGAAAAGGAGTATCTGTCAAACGTGTCTCTTCCATTCCTTCTGCTTTTTTTTTTTTTTTTTTTTTGCACCACGCAGTCAAGAGCTGCAAAGCCACTTCCACTGCCTGCATTGTACATGTGGGAGAGGTGTTGGCTGAGAGGTGAGGTGGCAAAGTCTCACGTGACACACTGGCAATTTGGGGAGTCAGGACTTGTGGGGCCACGGCACCTTGACCCCGGCTACAGTGTGGACTTCCCTGTACCATCTGCCTGGGTTCAGAGACTTCTTATGGGGCAGCCTTGGGGTGTCAGTGCCATGGCCAGATAAAAGGCAGGTATATGTCACAGGCCACAAATCCTGGGGCCGGGGCTGACTCCATCTAACTAGAATAGACAAGAGGACTGGCGTTAGAAACTGGCTTGGCCCAGGGGCTTAGCAACAGTGCCTCACGGACCCCGGCCATTGATGCCAATCCGGGGGCCAGCCAGTCACTGACCTGTGGTCAAACAGTCATGGACTTACAGAGCCACTGCCAGCATGCCCCTACTCAGATCTGCTCGGCATGATGGAAGGATCGTGACGTGGTGGAGCTGGTTCCAACCTGAGCTCGAGCTCTGTGTAAGCTCTCAATCCATCCCCCATCCAAGACCCCCGAGAGTGGAGAAATGGAATAAGGGTGCATGTGGGAGCTCCCGGAACATTGGGGGACCACAGAAAATGGCAGCCCTCACGCCACTCTGCCGTCGCCGTACTTCTCTGGAGTACGGAGTTCCCGTTCGTTACCACCTGGAAGTGGCCTTGGGCACAAGGGAAGTATCAGCACCTCCCCTGCCTCACCGGATACCACAGACTTTCCTGAGCGCCACATGCGCGTTTTCAGGATGGCTTCCTGCCCCAGCCTTGTGAAAGTCGGCTCCGAAATAGCATCAGTTCTAACTTACTCCTTGGAGCGGATGTGAGGCCGAGTGTAAAGGAAGGGGGTGGGCACCTTTTTAAGTAGGATTTCTAGAGCCCTGAGGAGTGGAAAGATTTTCTGGGTCCTTTCCAATTCAGGTCAATGCAACATGGAGATGTGTTGAGCACTTACCATGTATGGGTAAGTATATGGGCGTCCGGATAATGAGGAGAAGGATGGTAAGTAAGTAATACGGTAAATAATAATAGCTTCTACTTACTGAGTTCCTGCTAATGTGCTATTCTGCCTCCATTCGTTTTCTCTAGTCCCTGTAACATTTCCTGCGTCTTACAGAGGAGAAAATTGAGGTTCAAATACATCAAACGACTTGGCCAAAGGCACTAGAAAGTGGAACACTCGTGAGTCAAGTTCAGACATGAATGCTGCAGATTCCACTTCTGCACTAACACCTCCGCATCTCCCGAGAAGTTACAAGCGAAGAGACAGGGAAAACATTTGGGGAGGTTTCTTGATAAATCAATCTGATCTCAGAGAACTCTTCACAGGACAGAAATGAGCGAGGCACGAAGCTCAGGAGGTAAAGTGGATCTGACCCGAGAGGGCCCAGATGGGAAATCTCAACATGAACTGCTTGACACGTACCATCCTGTATTTGTAATATGAAAGATTTGAAATAACCTAAATGTCTATCCATAGGAGACTGGCTTAATAAGTTATCATTCAGACCCATAAGAAAACACTGTCTGAGCTCCCACGTTCTGAAAAGCAGATCTATATGGACATACGTGGAAGAGTCTCTAAGGCACTCTAAGGCTCTTCTCCACTTGCTCTGGCGGCCAGATCCATTTCCTCCCTTCCTGTCCTGCTCCGAGCCCTGGGACCCGGTCCTCCTGGACTGCCCCCAAAAGGCTCCTGGTGTTTCTGGCTTCTACTTGGGTTTGACCAATGAGAGGCACTGACAGTGGGTTGGAGGGTGTGAGGAGAGAGAAGCCAGGGTATTTCCCCCCTACTCCTTCCCTGTTTGGACAATACAGTCGGACGCAGCCCAGTCCACACAGCCCTCCACAACTCGGCCCATTGTCCGTGGCTTCGCTTCTCCTTGGCCTCAGGTGCCCTATTTCCTCCCCTTCCTCTCCTGGCATTAAAATCTCTCCAGCTGGACTGTCTGAGCGGAGTTCTGTTGCCTTCTGGGATCCTGACTTTGATACATATTGTGAACATTACAGAGGGGATCCCCAAGCAGAGATGTCCCACTAACCTCCCAAGAACCTTTCCGATCAGCTTCACCAGTAACGTCCCCACGAGTCCACCAATGGCGAATATGGACACCGTCACAGACCAGAGCAGGGTCAGAGTGTCTTGGTCTATTGGATGTCCGTGCCTTCTTTCCCACGATTCATTGTAGAAGGACTTGATGTACTGAAAAGAAACAACGAAACGTGTTATTCCATTCTGCTGCTCGTTATAAACGAACACAGCTTTAACAGAGCATTTTGTGCATGCGAGGCACTTTGCTAAGTTCTGTTTGAGCTTTATTTCATTGAAGCTTTCCAACAAATTGTGTGGAGGGGCCCTACTTTTAACCTCGTTTTGCAGATAGGGACACTGAAGCTCAGAGAGACAAAGTGACGTGCTCAGTAAGTGGCAAACCTGAAAGCCAAACTCAAATCTGACCCCAAACCTAGGGTAACCGATTATACCTGGGCTTCTCCCACTTTGGTGCACAGCAGAACCAACTGGGAAGTGTGTTAACAACACACATATCTGAGATAAGAGGAAATCTTTGCCTCTGAGGTAGACGAAGATACAGGATGCAAAAAAAACACCACAAAAGAAAAACAAAATGCTCATCTGGGTTTTGTCTAAATTAAAGTGTTTTATTCTTCAAAGGATACTTTAAAAAAAAATGAAAAGGCAAGCCACAGGCTGAGATAACATATTTGCAACACATAAACTATAAAGGACTTATATACACAACACACAGAGAACTCTAACAAGTCAATATGACAAACAACCCAATTAATTGGGCAAAAGACTTGAACTGACTCAGAGAAGATTCAAATGACCAGTAAGTTAATGACATGATGCTCAATGTCATTAGTCAACAGGCAAATGCAAATTAAAACCCCAACAAGATACTATTTTGCATCCTCTAGATCCCCATCATCGTCTTGTGATTTGGTGGGTTTCAGATGGTGACGGGGTGATTCAGATGTGCACCAAAGACTGGGGTCATGGCACTAAGCTCCTCAAGGAGTTCCATCCCCAAGATGTTCATAGCTATCCACTGACACCAGATACCGGAGCCAGCATACGTCACCGCAGAATAAACACAGGTTCGGGACGCACAGACCACAGCGTGAATCCCAGCACAACAAAGTACTAACGATTTAAGCCAGCTGGACCTTGGCTCCCTCATCTACAGAACGGGAATGATGACACTGATGTCTCAGGGCTGTCGGGAGGGTCACGCACGAGTTTGGAGCAGTGCCCAGGGCTTGGGCAAAGCTCACACAATCCCCAGGAAGCTCAACTCTACCAGGTCTGGTAAAACCAAGTAGTGATCAGCAGTAGGCTCTCATGCACTATGTTGAGATGAGACAACCATCTTGGAAAACAGTTTGGCATCATCTAGCAAAGTTGAAGATGCCCCTAACCTACAACCCAGCAAATCCATTTTCTAGAAAGTTCCTCCAAAAAACTCCTTCCCACCTGCCCGAGGACATATCTACCCAAATGTCCACATAGCATTGCTTATAATAGCCCCAAAAGGGAAACAACCGATGCCCACCAGCAGAATGGATAAACAAATCGTGGAAGAATCATCATATGAAACCCCACGGCCACAAACACGAACGAACTACAGCGACATGCAAACACATACAGTTAAACCTCACAAAATACAACATTGAACAAAATAAGCCAGAAACAAAACAGTACGTACAGTATGACACCATATTTCTATCCAAAAATATACAAAATATAAACGTTTTGGGGGGGATTACATATAGATTATAAAATACAAAGGAAAACAAAGAAATAATTGTTGCAAATGTCAGGTCAGTGGTCGCTCCTGGGGGCGGGGTGGAGAGATGATCTGGGAGAGGCATCTGGCAGGATCTTCTATTCTTAATCTTATTCTTAGCTGGGTTAGATTTCTAATCATCCTCTAAACTCTGTGTGTGTGTGTGTGTGTGTGTGTGTGTGTGGCCAGTGGGGGTGGAATGGGATGAGGAAGGGAAGGAAGGGCTGCCTGGAGTTGGAGGGGTAGGAAAGGGCAGGTCATTCGGGACCTTAGAGGTCATGGTAATCAGTTTGCTTGTTGCCTGGACTTTGTGTGTGTGTGTGTGTGTGTGTGTGTGTTGGCCCGAGTGGAATGGGAAGCTATTGGAGGGTTTCAAGTGAGGGGAGGACATGGAGTGGTTTACATTTTCAGCGGACTGCTCTGCTTCAGAGTCGCGAGGGACCTGGAAGGAAGCTAGGGAGGAAGCTGGCCCTCTGTTGAGAGGCACCCCAACAGTCCCAAGATCTTGGTGGCCTGGACCCAGCAGTGAAGGTGGAGAGAAGGGGGTGGATCCGAGATATGTTTTGAGAGTAGGATGGACAAGACCAACTGGGGACTGGCCCCACATCCTGGGAGGGAGGGTTCTAGACACGCCTAAGAGGAACGGAGAAGACTGCAAGGTTTCTGGCCTAGGCAAATGGGCTGATGGCAGGAGATGAGGGAAGCATCCTATCCCTATGTGATATCTATTCTCTTCCCATGTGATATCTACACTCTTCCCGGTGTTACTGGTTGAATTGTGACATGCCCCCCGCCCCCCGTTCATAAGTGGAAGCCCTAACCCCCAGGACCTCAGGATGTGACGTATTTGGAGACAGAGTGTGGTAGGGTCCCCTCCCAAGGAAAGAAGAGAAAAAACGCTCAAGGCAGCCTGACTGTATGCCCACGTGACAACATCCCTCACGACCTTGTAACATGAGGCCACGTAATCAGACGACATGTTTGTGTATTACCATCTATGGGAGACAAGGAAGTAAAAAATGTATAAGAAACCACACCACGTGGCGTTCAGGTCTTCCGTACGAACCCAACGGAGCGGTGCCGGCACGAATGAAGTTGCTTCCTGGAAAGAAAAGCTTCGGTGCCCCGACTATCTATCTGAGCGAGAATCCTGCTACAGGGGTCTTTACAGAGGGAATCTGGTTGAAATGAGGTAATTTGGGTGGGCCCGATCCAAAGTGACTGATGTCCTTATCAAAGGGGGAGACATGGACGCAGAGACAAGCCTGGAGGGAGAAGGACAGGCACACGCTGAAGACAGCCACCTGCAAGCCCGAGAGCCGGCCCTAGAGCAGATCCTTCCCTCACAGGCCCTGGAAGGAACGGGACTCCGCCAGCACCTTGACCTCAGGCCTCTCGCCCGCAGGGCTGTCACAGAATAACCCCCTGCTCGGTAAACCTCAGTTTCCACCCCCTCCCTGAGAGGCTGCCTGGGGTACTTTGTTTTGGCGGCCCCAGCGGACCGCCACACTGCCTTATCTCCAAAATACTTGTCCCCACTTAGACCGCTCAAGCCGATCCGATCCGGGCCACCATCCCCTCCCCTCCTGGGGCCACCACAGCAGCCGCCCCGGCGACTCACCAAGGAGCCGCGTGCTGCCCGTGGCTGGACATCAACACTGACCCCCGGTTACCGTGCACTTGGTGGCTGCCCAGCATCAGGAGCCCCCTTCTCCCCTCGGGGAGCTCCCTCCTCACAGCCCCGGCGGCACACACAGCCCAAACCTCCCTACGCGGCTTTACCACGCCAGGCGCCCGTCTCCCAGCATCCCCTGCAGCTAGCGAGCGCCATGTGACCCGGGCTCAGCCAATCAGAGGCCTGGACTCTGCAGGAGGCGGGGCGCTAAGCGGCGGGGCCAGAATTCCTTTCGCAGCAGTTTAGGGTTTGGGGTTTGGGGGCAGTGGGAGCGTGATGGCCGCGGTGTCCTGTGCCAGCCACACGGTAGCTCACACTGGCGGCCGCTGGGCGGGGGTGGCATTGGCCAGGCTGCAGAGCTTCGGGGCCGGCTCACCAGCCCTGCGAGCTGCTCCCGATTTTGGCAACAACAGTTTTAGCTTCGATCAGGCAAAATTATTGTTGCTTGCAACTGCTGAAACTCTCCCAAAACACGTAAATTATCCCATTTCAGCCTCGCAACAGCCCTGGGGGCAGAAACGCTCATTTACAGACCAGGGAGCCCAGAGTTGCCAACTTGGCCAGGTGGCTAACAGGTGGATGGGGGGAGGTTGTGCAAGGCCCGCCTCACGTTGGAGCCCTAAAGGACAAGTGCACTATCCGGGCTCCCAACTTCACAGTCAAGGTGGCAATGTTAAGCAGCCAAGTACAATGGCACATTTATTGATTTAAAAGTATCTGGGGCACCTGAGTGACTCGGTTGAGCGTCTGACTTTGGCTCAGGTCATGATCTCATGGTTTGCGAGTTCAAGTGGACATTGGGCTCACTACTGTCAGCACAGAACCCGCTTCAGATCCTCTGTCCCCCTCTCTTTCTGCCCCTCCCCTGGTCACTCTCTCTCAAAAATAAATAAACGTTAAAAAAAAATGTCAATTAAGCCTTTGTTATGGGCTACACACTCTGCCATGCCCTTAAGTACTTGGGTGACAACCAACAAGCACAGAGCATAGTGGGAGAAAGTGTGATAAACTGCTAAGCCAGGGGCTGGACAGGCCTCAGGAAGGCAGAGGTACAGAACTACCCCACCCCACCCCTGCCGCCTCCCCAGGGCAACAGCAAGACCCTCAGAGAAACCGGTGTAAGGAGTGAGTACCCAGCACTGCACAGGCACCTCTTGCTGCCTAATAAGCAGGACCCTTCCCCTCACCCCACGTAGAAGGTTATTCTTGGACGTGACCTTGGTCCCTAATGTGATCCAGAACTGACACTGATTCGAGCAACTATAGCCACCTTTCCAGGAGCCTTGCTAACGCCCACTCTAGAGACCCTCTTGGGGCGCCTGCGTGGCTCAGTCGGTTGGGCAGCCGACTTCGGCTCAGGTCATGATCTCACAGTTTGTGGGTTTGAACCCCCTGTCAGGCTTTGTGCTGACAGCTCGGAACCTGGAGCCTGCTTCAGATTCTGTGTCTCGCTCTCTCTGCCCCTCCCCTGCTTATGCTCTGTCTCTCTCTGTCTCAAAAATAAATAAAACGTTAAAAGTTTTTAGAGAGCCTCTTATCACCATGCCTACAGCAGCGACCAGTGTCCAAGAATTGATGTGCAGAAACTAGAAGGATGCTGCTGGGGAAGAAATCTCTTCCTTTCTAGGCATTCAGGAGCCTGGTGAGAAAGGGGGCAGCTTTCATATCACTCATTCCTAGGTGTTGCCTTGGGCATCTCTACGGAGATTTTGTATCTCAGTTTGGGAGAGCTGGAGGATGGAAGGAACCTCTGCAGAGGGCTGGAGAAAGCTGAAGGACACAGCAAAGCCTGCGCCCCCCTGCAGAGACGCCTTCCTCAACCGTCCTGAAAGCTGGTTTCCAAGTGATGGCTGTAACGATTTAATGTTTGTCTTCTCCAGGAATGATTTCAGCAGAGGCCTAGATGAAAGGCAGCCTGAAGGGTTATGTGATAGTAGGAGCCAGCCGATGAGGGCTGTTCTGCTAACTCATTACACAAACATTCACTGAGTTTGAGATGTGTGGCCCTGACTTATGTGAACACCGACTGGTACTGCATAGTATAGAGCAGGTGCTTTAATAAGGGTTTGTGTTTTAAATTCAGTTTCTGCCGGGGCGCCTGGGTGGCTCAGTCGGTTGAGCATCTGACTTCAGCTCAGGTCATGATCTCACAGTTTGCGGCCCCCCGTTGGGCTCTGTGCTGACAGATCACAGCCTGGAACCTGCTTTGAGTTCCTTGTCTCCCTCCCTCTCTGTCCCTCCCGCGCTCATGCACTACCTCTCAAAAATAAATAAACATTAAAACAATGTTTAAAATTCAGTTTCTGCTGTGTATCAATCACCACGTAATAATAAAAATAGGTCATAGATGCGACATACCATCCACTACCCCGAGAACTGGACACGTGTGAACTCATTCCATCGTCTTCACAACCCTATGAGGCAGGTACTGTTTGTAACTTCTCTTTGGGCTGATGAACCTTAGGAACAGAGCCACAGGGGCATTTCCCAAGTCACACCATTGGCATGTGGGAGGGTCGGGACTCACACCTAGGTAGTTGGACTCCACAGCCCATCTCTTAACCACTACTGTAGTCCAACTCAGTATAGAAAACACAAAGGTGATCCTATCAGTACCTCTGTTGCATATTGAAAGACTGAAGTCGGGGAGAAGGAGGGACAGAGAACGAATACTGATTGACTGCTCAGTACGCATTAGACATCTATATACCTCACTTTGTTTAACCCTTGGCAGCCATCCTGTGAAGTTTCATTAAGAGCAGAAAAAGGAGTAGAGAAATGCATCTGAAAGCCATAGAGAATCCAGTGGAATGGCAGAGCCCTTCCTCCTCCATGCTCACAGTGTGTAGCCCTCCTCTTCCTGGGCACACCCACACTTCTCGGTGCCTTGCATCTGGATGCGGCCACATGGCTACTTCTCACCACAGGAGCATGAGCAGAAGTGACGTGTGTCACCTCAGCCAAAGTATTAAGAGTTTGTCTGCCTTCTCTTCACTCGTTCCCTTTCCTTATTGTCTGATCATTCACAGACAGACCAGAAGAGACATAGACTCTGGTGGAGCCACCATTCCTGGAGCCTGGGAGCTGAAGGAGCCTGGGTCCCCGAATGATTTCATGTAGCAGAGTGTCTCTGCTCACCTGCCCTTTTAAGGTGGCATAAATGAGAAATAAACTTTCACTGTGTTAAGCCACTGAGATTTAGGGGTTCCTTGTTATAGCACCCAAAGACAATGAACCTGACGCCAAAGCCCATGCCGTCATGATTACTATGCCATGAGTCTTCAAGAAAGAGGGAAGATTTCAGCAAAGTCATAAAGGGTAGGTAGGAGATATGAGCCTTCTGCTAGAGGATTCCTTTTATGTTTTGGGAAACTTGTAAGGCTCCATTTGAAAAGCGTATTCTGCAATAAAATGAGGGTTGAAAAATTTTTTTTTAACGTTTATTTAATTTTTGAGGGAGAGAGAGACAGAGTGCGAGTGGGGGAGGGGCAGAGAGAGAGGGAGACACAGAATCGAAAGCAGGCTCCAGGCTGCGAGCTGTCAGCACAGAGCCCGACGCAGGGCTCGAACTCACAGACCATGACATCACGGCCTGAGCCGAAGTCGGAAGCTCAGCAGACTGAGCCAGCCAGGTGCCCCTATGGGTTTTTTTTTTTTTTAATGTGTGTTTTTGAGTGAGAGAGGGAGACAGTAAGAGTGCGAGGGGCAGAGAGAGTTGAGACACAGAATCCAAAGCAGGCTCCAGGCTCTGAGCTGTCAGCACAGAGCCCGACGCGGGGCTCGAACTCACAAGCTGTGAGATCATGACATGAGCCAAAGTCGGACGCTCAACCGACTGAGCCGCCCAGGTGCCCCATGCAATAAAATGAGAGTTTAAAGATGACTGTGCTAGCTAATCTCTAGGCCTGATTTGGGCCATCTCATTCATGGATTCCACATTTCACCTTCCACTGGGTCCACTTACAAAGGGCCCAGGCTTGTCTTTCTCTCGGGCTCTACACACCTGCTTCCTTACCAACAGGGGCCCGGGTTCCCAGCCTGTCTTCTGGATACAAGTGCCGCAGCCACCTGCCTTCAAGGAGCGTGCAGTCTAGTAGAGACAAGAGTAGAGTAAACACGCAGTTATAACACACAGTGGAGGTACAGATGGCGGGAAGCCGAGAAAGGCGATGCCACACTCGCCACGTCATGAGCAGGTGGGGACGGGCTTGGGTATGACAGTTGTCAACAGAGGAAAGCGAATCCTCGAAGGCCCAGAGAGTGGTCATCACTGGCCTTGACTGTCAGCCTGAGGAGTCCACGCATAATCGTGTGGGCGCTGGGGAGCCACGGTTAAAGGTAAGCCAAGAGTCTCAGGTTCAAGACTTGCTTCCACCACTGAGTCCTCCGTGATGTCCCACACGTGGCTTGGCTTTGCCTCTGAGGGCAGGCTTCTAAGTGGTTAAGGGCCCTGGGATCCACTTTCTTCAGCTGTGTGCTGGGCGATCTTGAATAAGTTACTTAACCTCTCTGTGCCTCGATTCCTCATCTGCTAGGTCCCTTCCCTCCTCAAAAGAGTTACTATGAGGATTTGACATGAGAACGAAAATAAAGCACAGAGCAGGGTCCGCAAGAAGCACACGATAAAAATCAGAAGTTGGGGTGGCCGCTGGTGGTGCGGATAACATTACTCCTGATCTGTAAAATAAAGGGCCTAGATGTGTTTATTTCTCAGGCCTATGAAGCCATGAATAACTCACCACTAACTCCCCAGCCGACAACTCAGAGGCCAAGCTTCTGGCCGCAAATCGAAAGCACGCAATTCCCAGCCAGGAAGACAGGCCTAGAACACCTCCAAATGATGGCAGGAAATTGCCAGACAATGGGAGGCAAATTACCCTGTCGCCTGTTTTGCAATATTCATGTTCCTTACTGATTCACACAGAGCCTGTCATGAATTCATCTAAAAATATTCTCAAGGGTGCTATAAAAATGCACATAAATAGAGCACTTTCGTGGACGGGCCAGAGCACACACTCTGCATAGCTGACCAGCTCATGCCCAGGTCACGCCCATAACTCTTTCGGGATTTGTAAAGACAATTGATGCCACTGAAGACGCTGGCACCGTGAGTAAATCGGTATGAAAGTCCCTTACAGAGTGCCCACCGCCAAACCGGGCTCCTTGAAAGAAGGACCACTCGAGGACAGAATTCCTCAAGCCCAGCAGGGCCACCTGATGCCATCTAACAGAGGTAAGGCCTCCCGTGCAGAAGAAGCCAACATAGTTGGCTTGAGGCTTCCCTCCTCTGAGAGGCCTGCACGCAAGCTTGGCCCGAGGCTGGTGTTGGGGAGCGTGGATTTTGGGAGGGGGGCTCCCACCACTCCCAGATCTGATGAAAGCGACTCCCAAAGTCTACAGCATGCAGAGGATAGCTTATGCCGAACACCTGCTTTGTCTCTGGGAGTCAGGAGTCATGTACATGCCGAGCAGAGGGTGCCTTTGCGACCAGTCCCTAATAAAAACTCTGAACTCAGGCTCTGATGAGGTCCCCTGGTGGACAACATGCCCCCTGTGTCGTCACACTCATTGCTGGCGGATTAAGTGATTTCACCACGTGAGGACCCTGGACGCTTGCTCCTGGTTTCCTCTGGACTTTGCCCCGTGTGCCTTTTCCTTTTGATGATTTTGCTTTGAATCCCTTCACTGGAGTAAATCCCAGCCATGGGTGGAGAGTAGGGAGTCCTCACATTCTGAGTCCTGTGTGTCCTAGTGAACCATCAGACCTGGGGTGGTCCCGGGGACCTGAGACACCTCCCAGCCCTAAGGACAACACCCAGGTCCCTTTCTGACTTGGCTTGATGTCTAGGCTGCACGTTTGTGGTGGGGTTTTTCTCCCTGCTGTGTGATTCTCCTGGAGGAGTCCAGCTCCCCGACGGGGTGGGAAAGAGGCCTCTGTACATACAGATGCGTGAATATGTTCTACCCCCTCAGCCGGCTTCCACACTGAAAGCTAATGAAAGAAGATGTATTGACTGCGAGCAATAGTCAGGCAGGTAAGACCTTGAGAGCTTTCCGGGTTCTCCTGCCAACCACTTTTGCAATGCGAGGGGGGAAACGTTGAGTTTAATTATATAGGAAACGAAGAAGGAAAGTTTCACTTTCTCTCTGCCCCAGGCGAGAGCAGTGGAGTGTGTGTACTCGCAAATATCCTTCTTATTCAACAAAAATTACTCCTGAGCCTCTCTCCCGCTGCAGCAGTCTTTCGAGAGATTGCGTGGCTGTGTTTCCGGAGGGGGGCGGGGGGCGGACAGTGTGCCTTCACACTGACATGTCTGTCATTTGCTCTGAAATAACACTTCCCACTCCTTTCTGTAGGTCTGCCGGGTGGCTGGAATAAAAATGATGAGCGTTTTCATTTCTGTTCAAATTGTTTCTGGCTCCTAAAAACCGGTCTTGAGGCATGGGGGGCTTTCACAGGGCATCTGATCCATTCCAAGTTCAGGGTGATGGTTTTGAGCACCAGTTCTGGAAAAATTTATTTACAGAAAAGGACTAAAAACCCTAGCCTGCAGATGGGGCCACTGGAAGGATTAAATGAAGGCGTGTAGACCCTAGCATGATGCCCAGCACATAGCAGACACTCAGTAAATCTCAGTGCCTCTCTCCTATGGGTCAGAAACACAATGTTTCTCGTTTGATTTGTCGGGTTTGTTCACACCAGCAGACCCAACTCTGACACTCCCCCTCCCAAGTTTTCCCGACTGCCTGCCTCGCTGGGCTAACCTCACCTCTGTTCCCCTGCCTGGCTGCAGAAAATAAGGCACCCACCCCTGTACACAGGGCTTCCCCGAGCCCCGAGAGGGCCGTGCTCCCTTCTCCATTAGGTTCAACACAAGCGTTTTTCCCAGAGAAACTTTGTGATACGGGAAAATTCTGAATCAAAGATGCAGGCTTCTCTGCTCCAGTAAGCTGGGGTCCTGGGGTCCCGAGAGGATGGAGAGCAGGCACAGGGGTCACCCTCCGTGTAGAACACACAAGACACCAACCTCCCTGGACCTTGATTCAATCCAAGCCAGATGCCAAACCAAACAATGACTCCCAAGCCCCAATTTAAACAATGTAGCAGTGCCCTGCCCTAGAGAAAAACTGGAAACAATCTAAGAGACCCACATTAGGAAGATAGGACAGTCACGTGATGCCACAGCGCACAGCTATGAGAGATCCTGGTGATGGGGCATTTTCAAGAACATGGAAAAATGCTTCCAATATAAGTATAAGCTAAAAAAAAAAAAAAAAAGAGCAGGATATAAAACGGCAGAAATGGATGCTTTTTGGAAAAAGCCTTAAAAATGGCCCCTGGGTGGGGCTGAGGTCGGGACTCTCTTCTTCAGGGACAGGCTACCACCCATGAGCTGAGCGGCCTTGGGCCAGCTCCTCAGTCTTTCTCTTCCAGGCTCCTTTATTTGTACAGCGGGATTATTATCTCTGCGCCTGCTACGTGGGCTGCTGTCCAAATGAGAACTACAGATGGTGATTCATAGCGGTCGTTTTATTATTAAATTATTAACATTTAAATGTGTGCTGTTTGCTTTTGCTAACAGAAACCTGTTTGGCTTATGTAACTACTGAGACAACGTGAGGCAAACGAGAGAGACAGAGAGAAAGAACGGAAAGGAAAGACTTGGGGATTTAAATACCAAAGGCAGTCCTGGTGCATGCTGAAATTAACCAGAGATAACCCGTCTCATCAAAATAATTGCCAGTTGCTTCTGCAATGACAAGATGTGCTGGTTTGTCCCTCAGTGCCAGCTGTCTCCTGCCAAGATGCCAAGCCGCTACGCCTCCCTGTCCGCCCGTCCAGCACTGATGTCTTTGGCAGGATCCGCGCTCCCCGTGCCCTACCCGGTTGCCTGAGACCAGGCCCGGGGCTGCACCGAGGTGCCCCGCCAGGCGCCTCTGCTCCCCTAAGAGTGCCGGGGCGCTCGGAGCAGTCACTGAAACTGCAGCATGGGGTGGGGTTAATTAAAAGAACCAGAAGTCGCTTCTGGGTTCTCTGTCTGCTGGTCCGTTGGAATCTTTCCTTTGAGCAGCATCTAACATCTGCAGCTAACTGGGGCGGATCTGCTCTTGTAGAGAGAGATGGTTTTATCCTTTACCAGTGCTTGCTTACCTGCCCTCAGGGGAGGATCGGGAGAGGAAAACGATGAAATGTACCATTTCTGCTGGGAACTTGTGGGAGATCAAATTAATGTTCTGCTGAAGCCCCGGGGTTAAATACAGTAGCCAACTCCCCCCCCACCCCCGCCCCCTGTCCACAGGGGATCCATTCCAGGGCCCCCGCTGGGTGCCTGAAACCTCAGATAATGCTGAACCCTACATATACTATGTTTTTTCCTGTATCTACATGCCTGTGATGAAGTTTAATTTATGAATTAGGCTCAGTAAACGATTTACGGTAACGAAGTAGAACAACTGTAACAACACATGGGAATGAGCATCATGTGAATGTGGCCCCGCGCTCTCTCCTAATGTCTTACTGTACTGTACTCACCTTTCTTTTTCTTGTGAGGATGTGAGATGATAAAATGCCCGGGTGGGGACACGAAGTGGGGTGAGGACAGAGTCACTATGATGCAGCGTGAGGCGACTACGGCCTCGGACGATGGGTCAGGAGGAGAGTCCTCTGTTGCAGACGACAGCTGACTGAGGGCCACTGACACCACAGATAAGGGGCGGGGGTGCTGCTGTACTGACACAAGGGGGGGGGGGGGGCAAACTCTGTCTCCGGTCCCAAGAGAAGACCAAACATCGCCAACTCAGAAATCAATGGAACGGTGACTAATTCAGTATAAAAGCCAAGCCATTCGCTGTTAACTCTGGTTTTGCTTCAAGGGAGTCCTAACTGACATGGTGTGAGAGTGGGGTGATAAGTGAGAGCCCCAAGTTCTCTTTTTCATTCTTTCTTGTTCACTAATTCATTTAACAGACGTTTTTGGGTACTTTTATGTTGAGAACATACCTTCGTATGCCATACATCCCACATATGCTGTTGGATAATTAAGAATCTGGCTGACCTTTGTCCCCATGCTTGGGAAATAGCCTCTAAACCCTTGGGATGTCCTGAGTGATGGGACTGTCTTTGTTATTCGTGGCAGGCCTCTCAGCCCCCACCTGATAATTTATGCAAATGAGATAACTCGTTGACTCAATCATGCCTCTGTAATGAAACCCCAGTAATAACTCTGGACACAGAGGCTTGGGTGAGCATGCCTGGTGGACAGTACTCTGTGCATGTTGTTACACACCCATGTACTGGGAGGGTAATGCGTCTGGACTCCGTAGAGAGAACACCGGAAGCTTAGTGTGTCAAAGCCCCAGACCTCACCCGATGTGTCTCTTCTTTTGAGAATCCCCATCCCCTGGCTATGTCAGCACAGAGCCCAATATGGGCCTCAAACTTACGAACCGTGAGATCACGACCTGAGCCCAAATCAAGAGTCGGACACTTCACCAACTGAGCTACCCGGGCGCCCCAACCCCTGTCTGCTTTCTAGTTTCCGTTGTCACTCATGGTACCCACCCAAGACGCTCACTTGCTCAACGTTGGCTCTTCTCAGTGACTCTCCTTAATGTCCGCCCCAGTGGTCATCCTGCTCAAGGCCGTCCACTCTCTCCGGCCCCTTGCACGTGCCTGTGGGCGCATCCTGCTGACCCATCCCTCCTCACCAGATGCTCCTCCAGTGGAGCCACACCTGGGCCCCATCCCCATTGGTGCCATCCTCAGTTTCGTGGGGCCCCTTGGGACTGGAGCCCAGGCTCTGTATTGTCCACTGAGGCTCAAACCTTGCATTTCTTTTTTTTTTTTTTTAACGGTTTTTTTTTTTTTTTTTTTTTTTGAGACAGAGAGAGACAGAGCATGAACAGGGGAGGGGCAGAGAGAGAGGGAGACACAGAATCGGAAGCAGGCTCCAGGCTCTGAGCCATCAGCCCAGAGCCCGATGTGGGGCTCGAACTCACGGACCGCGAGACCGTGACCTGAGCTGAAGTCGGACGCTTAACCGACTGAGCCACCCAGGCGCCCCTCAAACTTTGCATTTCTTTAGAATACTGCTTCCAGAATCTTCCTGTAGGCTCTCCGAACAACACCCATGAGCAAGAGGAGTTCTGACTCATGCTCTGGGCCGATACATCAGCTCACCTGACACATCAGCCCTGTCTGCCCAGAAAGGTGGGTGCCTTCCCAGATAACAACCCCAGGAACCCAGAAATCCCCATCCTGCCTCTGATACTTCCATGCAACCCTCAGTGGGTTCTCAGGTGGGAGCCAAACATTGCAGGCCCTTGGGCAATACGGGGAAATCTCCCAGCACAATTCCGGCCACCATGGACCATTGTAGCTGTACTCATGGAGCAGATCGCAGGCAAGCAGCATTCTCCTACTAAAGGTCAAGGCTTAGAATGGCACAAATCTGAGGCCATTTGCCAGGTTTCAGATTGGCATCTTGAGCCAGCAGCACGCATGACTGCTTAAAAATTTCAGGCATCATGTTACATGTGATTGGTATGTAAATTAGCCTTGGATTCTGCATAGCTTTTACAAAGGCATCAGAATGCTTTAGAGAGGTAGGTATGTAGATGATACAGGTAAGTAGTTGGCAGGTAGGTAGGTAGGTAGGTAGGTAGAGAGATAAGTGGAAGAGAGGTAAGATAGATGGGAGACAGGTAGACAGATGTGTAAAGAGAATTAGGTAGATGGATGGATGGATAGATAGATGTGTGAATGTGGTAGAACTAGAATTTTTACATAGGGCAAATGGGAATTTGCTTGAGGGTGAGGAGGTCTAGCAGACTTGCCTTGGAAGTGCATTTGCACACAAAGAACTTTTTAAAAAATATTAAATGTATACATTTACTCATTACACATCAAACATTCATTATAAAGGTTTATTGTGTGCCAGACCCTTTTCTAGGTGCTGGCATTACAAAAGCAAGACAATTGTGAACACTATGTCTACAGGGGGCTTAGATTCTAAAGTAAAAGGCAGAGTAGACAAGAAGCAAATAAATATATAACACCTCAAGTTGGTTAAATACTACAAAGAGAGATAAGTTAAGGCAGAGGCTAGAGAGTAATGGAGAGATGCTGTTATGGATGGGCTGGTTGAGAAGAAATCTCTGAGAAGAGGACGTTTCAACAGGCCAGAAGTAATCAAAGGAGACAGCATAGGAATATCTGGGAAAGAGCATTCCACTAAAGGGAACAGCAAGTGCAAATGTCCTGGGGTACCAAGTGCATGTGTGTTTGAGGATCAGCAGGTGGGGAGGGGGTCATGGGGATGAGAAGAGGCAGTGAGGGGAACATGCCAGAAATAAGAGCAGAGTGGTCACTAGGCACCAGACCCTGGGCATAGGCCACAGCAATCGGGGTTGATTTCTAGGTGTGTTGGGTGGCTGTAGAAGGTTTGAAGCTGAAGCACAGTATGATCTGTCTCAATTTTTAAAGGATCCCTTGGGCTTTTGGGCTGAGAATAAATTGTAGAAGCCACAGTGGAAATAGGAAAACCAGTTAGAAGACCCTGCAGTGGGCCAGGCTGGACTTCCTTGAAGGGTAGATGTTGGGGTATGATGGTGATCAATGCACCACCACAGCACAGAAACTCTGAAGCTTCAGTGGCTAAGGATGGTAAAGACTTCTTTCTACCTCATGCTAGCTCATGCCTAGTGCCTGCCAGACCATTCTCTGCCGTCTAGTACCTATGCCATCTAGGGGAAGAAAAAACTGAGGAAACTTCTGGATTCCTCACTTCAAGGCTAAGCCTCAAGTGGCTTATATTCACTTCTGCTCAGATCCCATTGTCCACAGTTGGCCAAGGACCTATCATGGATGCACAAGGCATGTGGGTGTTCTCTTCCAAATGGGGCATAAGTAGTCAGATGGGAAACCAACGGGAAGTTAGGGAGTGGAGGTTAAAGGGCCGCCCACCCCAGCCCAGGAACTAGGATACATTAACCTCCCTGGGCCTCAGTTTCCTCATCTATGAAATGGGGTTAGTATACACAAAAATAAACTCAAAATGGATGAAAGACCTAAATGTAAGACAGGAAACCATCAAAATCCAAGAGGAGAAAACAGGTAGCAACCTCTTTGACCTTGGCCGCAGCAACCTTCTTACCAGACATGTCTCCAGAGGCAAGGGAAACAAAAGCAAAAATGAACTATTGGGACCTCATCAAGATTAAAAGCTTCTGCACAGTGAAGGAAACAATCAACAAAACTAAAAGGCAACTGACAGAATGGGAGAAGATATTTGCAAATGACACATCAGATAAAGGGTTAGTATCCAAAATCTAGAAAGAACTTATGAAACTCAACACCCTAAAAACAAATTATCCAGTGAAGAAATGGGCAAAAAACATGAACAGACACTTTTCCAAAGAAGAAACCCAGATGGCTAATAGACGCATGAAAAGATGCTCAATGCCACTCATCATCAGAGAAATACAAATCAAAACCATGATGAGATATCACCTCACACCTGTCAGAATGCCCAAAATTAACAACTCCAGAAACAACAGACGTTGGCAAGGATGCTATGTTTGTGGGAATGCACACGGGTGCAGCCACTCCGGGAAATAGTATGGAGGTTCCTCAAAAACTTAAAAATAGAATTATCCTATGACCCAGCAATTGCACTATTAGATACTTATCCAAAGGATACAAAAATGCTGATTCGAAGGGACACATGCACCCCAGTGTTTATAGCAGCCAAATTATGGAAAGAGCCCAAATGTCCATTGACTGATGAATGGATAAAGAAGATATGGTACATACATAGAATGGAATACTACTCAGTGATGAAAAAGAACGAAATCTTGCCATTTGCAACAACGTTGATGGAACTAGAGTGTATTATGCTAAGCAAAATAAGTCAGAGGAAGACAAATATCATGTGGTTTCACTCACGTGGAATTTAAGAGTCAAACAGATGAACACAGGAGAAGGGAAGGAAAAAGAAAATAAAAACAGAGAGAGGCACACCATAAGAGACTTAATATAGAGGAAAAGAGACTTAAATATAGAGAAAAAAGAACAGAGTATCCAAGAACTGTGGGAAAACTACAAAATCTGTAATATACATGCAGTGGGACAGAGGTAGGAACAAAGGAAATATCTGAGGCAATAATGACTGAGAATTTCCTCAAATTAGCATCAGATACTAAACTGCAGATCCAGAAAGCTCAGAAAACACCAAAACGTATAAATTCTAAAACAAACAAACAAACAAACAAACAAAAAAACACTACACCTAGGCATATCATATTCAAACTTCAGAAAATCAAAGATTAAAAAAAATCTCTTGAGGGGCGCCTGGGTGGCGCAGTCGGTTAAGCGTCCGACTTCAGCCAGGTCACGATCTCGCGGTCCGTGAGTTCGAGCCCCGCGTCAGGCTCTGGGCTGATGGCTCGGAGCCTGGAGCCTGTTTCCGATTCTGTGTCTCCCTCTCTCTCTGCCCCTCCCCCGTTCATGCTCTGTCTCTCTCTGTCCCAAAAATAAATTAAAAAAAAAAAAAAAAAAAAAAAAAGTTGAAAAAAAAAAAAAAATCTCTTGAAAGAAGCCAGATGAAAACAATCTTACCTACAGAGGAGGAAAGATAAAATTTACACCCAAATTCTCCTCAGAAACCATGCCAGAAGAGAATGAAGTGAAATACTCAAAATATTGAGAGAGGAAAAAAAACCCACCAACCTAGAATTCCATACTCTGCAAAATTATCCTTCAAGAGTGAATGAAAGGTAAAGGTGCTTGGGTGGCTCAGTCACTTAAGCCTCCGCCTTTGGTTCAGGCCATGATCTCAAAGTTTGTGGGTTCGAGCCCCACATCAGGCTCTGTGCTGACAGCTCAGAGCCTGGAGCCTGCTTCAGATTCTGTGTTTCCCTGTCTCTCTGTCCTTCCCCTGCTCACATTCTCTCTCTCTCTCTCTCTCTCTCTCTCTCTCTCAAATAAATAAACATTAAAAAAATTTTCCAAACTATGAATGAAAAGTAAAGACTTTTTCAGACAAACATTGAGAGAATTTGTTGCCAGTAGATCTGTGCTGGAAGCCGAGCTACCCAGCCTGAGGGGCAGGGCCTGGGCTGTGGACAGATTGGTGACTGCAGGGGGGCCCGCCGACAGTGAAGCTTCTGTACTCCTGCCTTTAGGTAATTTGGCCTTAAAACTACCTGGGGTATTGTCTGTCGGGGAATTGCCCTCGGCAGGCCCCCTGGGAAAAGAACCATTAGGAAGAAAATAAGGTTCCGCAAGAAATTGTGTGGCCTTACGTTTAGCCCTTGCCATCCCCTATGGAGACTCCTCTACTTACAGGAAGGATAGCCTCATCCCTTTGCCAGCAAAGAGGGCCTGTAAAGGAGAGACATATGGATTTGAAAGCCCCACTCCGACAACTAAGGAGTGTATCTCTGGGCACAGGTGACTTCAACCCCTAGGCCCACCTGGCCTCCGGAGGCATTCCAGATGATGACTGAACCTAGTTGGTTAAGGTACAGAATGGTTCATTAGTTTCTAGGTGCATTGTCTCTCTGAGAATGTATGAGGCATGGGTTTCTAAGGCTTTTTCAGCCCCTTTCTGGCACCTCGGACCGAGGCAAACACATTGTTCTTCTGGCCTCATGTGGTTAGGAGGTCATGCCCCTGTAACTGTTCCACTTGAGGTGTTGAGAAATGGAGGGCCTTTCACGAGAACAGCAAAGTGAATGCTTTGTAGATTATAGATAAATGCAGATGCATAATGGAAAAATGTAAGAGATTAATCTATGATATTACAAAGGGTATGCGAGAAAGTTAGGGGAAAATCATTATGTTTTTTTTTTTTTTAATTTTTTTTTTAACGTTTATTTATTTTTGAGACAGAGAGAGACAGAGCATGAACAGGGGAGGGGCAGAGAGAGAGGGAGACACAGAATCTGAAACAGGCTCCAGGCTCTGAGCTGTCAGCACAGAGCCCGACGCGGGGCTCGAACTCACGGACTGCGAGATCATGACCTGAGCTGAAGTCAGCCGCTTAACCGACTGAGCCACCCAGGTGACCCCATCGTGTTATTTCTTAAAGGTTGCCTATACATAGGAACATTTTCAAAATTAGGTAATGTTAGAAAAACATAGATGACATATGTTACAAGGAAATCACTAGCAAATATGATGCCACATTTACTACAATAAATTGGCCAGTTCAACACACTGCTGTTGTCTGTGTCCATTTTTATTTTAGTTTTAGTTTTTTATTTGAGTTTTGTTTTATTTTCACCGACACTGTTCTTCCTTTGGGAACCCCTGGACCTGCTGGAGCTGGTCTCTGGCAGATCTGCCTTGCAAGAAATGTTAAAAGAAATTCTTCGAAGGAACCAAATATAGGTCAGAAACTCAGCCTTCCATAAAAAGAACACAGGAGAATGAATAAGTAAAGGTAAAAATGAAAACTTTTTTTCTTGTTCTTAATTAATCTAACAGATTATTATCTGTTAATATTATCTATTGATTATTATCTATTAATAATCAATAGGTTATTATTTTGTTCAGAATATTCGTGAAATACTGAGGTATAAATCTCACAATTAATTTTGTTCAAAATAATAATGATAGTAATGTATTCGATTATCTATATAATATGCTTATGTCTAAGTGGGTGGGAGGGAGGAATTAGAAATATTTTGTTATTATAAAGAACTAACATTACCAGTGAAGTAAAGTAGTATTATTTGTAAGTAGACTTGGATTAGTTGAAAATGCATATTATAAACTCTTGAGCAACCACTAAAGAAAGTTAAAAAAAAGGGGGGGGGGATTGATATGCTAGGAAAAGAGAGAAAATGGAATCATACAAAATGCTCAGTTAAAACCACAAAAGGCAGAAGTATGGGACAAAGAACAAAAATAGGGACAAAGAACAAGGGTGACAAATAGAAAAAGGAACAGATACAGTGTAGATATTAATTGAACTGTATCAGTAATCACCTTAAATGTCAATGGTATAAAATATGGCAATTAAAAGACAGAGATTGTCAGACTGGGTCAAGAGAACAAACTGTCTGTTTATTGCTATATGTTGTCTATAAGAAACCCACTTAAAATATAAAGACACATGGGGCACCTGGGTGGCCCAGCTGGTCACCATCTGACTCTTGATTTTGGCTCAGGTCATGATCTTACATTTTGTGAGATTGAGCCCCACATGAGGCTCTGCACAGAGCCTGCTTGGGATCCTTTCTCTCCCTCTCTCTCTGCCCCTCCCCTACTCTCTCTCTCTCTCTCTCTCTCTCTCTGTCAAAAATAAATAAAGGTTTTTTTACAAAAATATAAAGACACATATAGATTTTAAAAAGTACAAGGATCAGGGTGCCTGGGTGGCTCAGTCAGTTAAGCCTTTGACTTTGGCTCAAGTCATGATCTCATGGTTTACGGGTTTGAGCCCCGCATCAGGCTCTGTGCTGACAGCTCAGAGCCTGGAGCCTGCTTCAGATTCTGTGTCTCCCTCTCTCTCTGACCCTCCCCCCTCACGCTCTGTCTCTCTCTCCTTCAAAAATAAATAAACATCAAAAAAAAATTTTTTTAAGTACAGGGATGGACAAAGATATACCATGCTGACATGAATCAAAGGAAAGCAGTAAAAACGATATTAATTTCAGACAAGGGATACTTTGGCAAGAAGAGTTAACAGGGAAAAAAGGGGGCATTACATACAGTTAAAGGGACCAATACTGCAAGAAAATATAGCAAGCCTTGATGTGTATGTGCCTAACAACAGAGCATGAGAATACATAAGGCAAATGCTGACAGAATTGTAAGGAAAAATAGATGACCCACTATTAAAGTCAGAGACTGAAACACCCCTCTGTCAGAAATGGACAGACGCAATAGGCCAAAAATCAGTGAGGACATAGCTGAACTCAACAACACCATCAGCCAACTGGATACAGTGGACGTCTACAGACTATTTCATCCAACAGTAGAATATACACTCTTCTCAGACTCACATGGACATTCAGCAAGATGGACCACATTCTGGGCCATAAAACACACCTTATCAAATTTAAGAGAATCTAGTCATACAGTGTCTGGTCTCAGACCATAATGGAATTAAACTAGAAATCAATAACAGAATATGCTGGAAAATCCCCCAAACACTTGAAGATTGTACAACACCCTTCTTAATAACACATGGATCAAAAAGAAATCTCAAGAGAAACTTTAAAATAACTTGATCTAAATGAAAATGAAAATATAACTCATCAAAATTTGTGGGATGCATCAAAAGCAGTGCTTAGGAGAAAATTTATAGCATTGAATGAATATATTAGAAAAGATGGGAGATTTAAAATCAATAAGTTTCCATTATAGGAGACTAGAAAAAGAAAAGCAGATTAAATCCAAAGTAAGCATCATACTGGAAGTCCTAGCTAATGCAATAAGACAGCAAGAGGAAATAAAAGATACACGTATTGAAAAAGAAGAAATAAAACTGTCTATTTCATCTGTGTAGAAAATTTGAAAAAATTGACCAAAAAAAATCTGGAACTAAGAAGTGATTGATTATAGCACAGTTGCAAGATAACAAGATTAATATATGAAAGTCAGTTGCTTTCCTATACACCAGCAATGAAAAAAATGCAATTTTAAATTTAAAATATTACCATTTACATTAGTATTAAAGAAAATGAAATACTTAGGTATAAATCTCACAAGTTCTATAACAGCTATATCAAAAATAAAGACTCTGATGAAAGATATCAAGGTATAAATCTCACAAGTTCTATAACAGCTATATCAAAAATAAAGACTCTGATGAAAGATATCAAATAGTAACTAATTAAATGGAGAGATATCCCACGTTCATGAATAGGGAGACTCAATATTGTCAAGATGTTCGTTCTTCCTGACTTCATCTATAGATGCAATACCATCCCAATCAAAATCTCAGCAAGTTATTTTGTGGAAATCTACAAACTAATTTCTAAAGTTTATATGGGGAAACAAAAGACCCAGAATAATCAACTCCTAACACTGAAGGAGAACACAGTTGGAGGACTGACACTATCTCACTTTGACTTACGATAAAGCTACAATAATCAAGACAGCATGGTATTTGTGAAAAAACAGACAAATAGATCAAAAGAATAGAACAGAAAACCTAGTAACAGACCCACATTAATACAGTGAACTGATCTTTGCAAAAGAGCAAAGGCAATACTATAGAGCAAAGATGGTCTTTTCAACAAATGGTACTGGAACAATAGATATGCACATATCAGAAAAAAAATCTAGACACAGACTTTATACCTTTCACAAAAATTAACTCAAATTGGTTCACAGACATAAATGTAAAACACAAAACTATAAAATTCCTAAAAAAGAACAGGAGAAAATCTCGATGACCTTGGGTGTGGTGACTTTTTTTTTTAATGTTTATTTATTTTTGAGAGAAAGAAAGCATGAGCAAGGGAGGGGCAAAAAGACACAGAATCCAAAGCAGGCTCCAGGCTATGAGCTGTCAGCACAGGGCCTGATGCAGGGCTCAAACCCATGAACCGTGAGATCATGACTTGAACCACAGTCAGCACTTAACCAACTGAGCCACCCAGGTGCCCTATGGTGATGACTCTTTAGATATAACACCGAAGATACGATGTGTGAAAGAAATCATTGATAATCTGGGCTTCAATTAAATTAAAAACTTCTGCTCTGGGAAAGACAATGTCAAGAGAATGAGAAGATATGCCACAGACCTGGAGAAAATATTTGCAAAGATACATCTGATAAAGATCTGTAATCTAAAAATATACGAAGAACTCTTAAAACTCAACCAAAACAACACAAACGATCTGATTAAAGGATGGGCAAAAGATGTGAACAGAAACCTCACCAAAGAAGATTTATTGACGGCAAGTGAACATTTGAAAAGATGTTTCTATCTTTCCCAAAAACATATGAAAAGGTATCCAACATCGTATGTCATTAGGGAATTGCAATGGAAACGAGATACCAGTACTCACCTATAGAACATCCCAAATCCAAAATACTAACAACATCAAATGCTGGTGAGAATGGGAAACAACAGGAAATTTTGCTCATTGCTTCTGGGAATGAAAAACAGGATAGCCACTCAGGACGATGCTTTGTCTGTTTATTGCAAAACTAAACGTACTCTCCCTCTTTGATTCAGCAATGGTGCTTCTTGATATTTACACAAATGAACTGAGAACTTATGTCTACACAAAAACCCGCACATGGATGTTTACGGCAACTTTGTTCATAGTTGCCAAAACTTAGATGCAGTCAAGATGTCCTTCAGCAGGTGAGTGGCTCAATAAACCGGTACATGCAGACAAGGTGTTATTACACTGTATTAATACAATGCATTAATGTATTGAATATTATTCAGCTGTAAAGAACAAAGGAGCTTTCGAGCCATGAAAGGACCTGGAGGAAACTGATAATGGGGGAAGCTTTTGGGGGTGAGGGACACGGGGGCGGGGGGAGTGGTTCCCTGTACTTCCTGCCCAATTTTGCTGTGAACTGCTTTCAAACTGATCTAAAAAAATAGTTTCTTAATCGAAAACAAGTTTTAAATGACCGAATTGCTCCTTCCTCCTGTTCCCACAGTCATGGCTTGAACTTCTGTTTTTCCATCCACATCATTTCATTCAGGGTTCAAGTTTCACATGGCTTTTTGGTCCACAAACCATGAGTGCAAAGGTTCTCCACCCTCTGCTGGAGTTTCTGCTGAACTGTCATGATGAGGCAAGAGTGTAAATTTCCAATCTTCTTGTTTTAATGTTTATTTATTTATTTTGAGAGACAGAAGAGAGAGCGAGCCGGGGAGGGGCAGAGAGAGAGAAAGAGAGAGACAGACAGAAAATCCCAAGCAGGCTCCACACAGCACAGAGCCTCGAATGGGTCTTGAACCCACATACTGGGAGATCGTGATCTGAGCCGAAATCAAGAGTCGGACGCTTAACCGACTGAGCCACCCAGGCGCCCCTCCAATATTCCTTTATAGGCAAATATGGACAAATCAGATCCTCGTGTCAGGACGAGGTCACAACGACAAAATCAAAGCCACTGGCTTCAGTAAGAGTTTGGGGAGGCCATCTAGGTCCCTGGCTTTCAAATGGGTCTTAGCATCAGAGCCCATTTTCCAAATGAACTTACACAGAGTCCCAAAACGTAGAAGGGTTTCAAACAAAACGAAACAAACTCAACAAAAACTAGAGCTGTTCTGACACTCGATTCTGACACACTGCATTTTCAAATACAGTCATTATTCCTCCCAGCACATCAACCGAGAAATGTGTAGACCTCCTTTCCAGATTATTGTCCAAATAACTGGTGACAACATTGAACAGAACAGGGCTCAGGAGCAAGATTTAGAAACTTCCCTCTCCTTTCACATATATAGACACATTTGCAAAGATGTAATGATGTACTTATTTTGGACATTCTGCTGTAAAACTTTCCAAATGCACAGAAAAGTCAGGGAATAGAACAGAAACACCTACATCTGGATTTTACAGTTGTCATTATTTTTCCGTATTTCTGTCACGAATATAGCGCTGATTTTTTTTTTTTGTCTCCTAATTTGGACAAACCAGCTATAAAAGACATCTGAAGGACTGTCGAAGGACATCTGAATTTTTAAAAGGCAATTCTGCCAAGTTCAGGGCTCCTGGGAACTTTTTGGGACCCCCTGGTCCAGCCTCCCTTGTGGTTTGCACATGGGGATGCTGGGCTCCAAACAAGGCCCGAAAAGCCTTCAGAAAGGTCTACAGCCTGGCTTCCGTTTGCCCCGTTAGCTCCTGCCCCGTGCTCCCCAAAAGGCATTCTGCGTTCCAACCGCATCTCGCCTGCATTCTTGCAAACATGTCACAAATGGCAAGCCTCCGTGCCTTTGTTTTACCTTTAAGGTGAAGCTGAGGCATCACTTCCTCCAGAAAGCCTCCAGGTAGCCTTGACCTACCTCCGCCGTTGCGGGGTAAGGTGGACGAAGGTGCAGGTATGTCAAGCAGAAGCCAGCACCCCCTGGCATGGATAGCTACCTAAGAGCCTAGGTAGGCGGAACCAAATCTGAACCTGCAAACCAGCAGGGAGGAGTTAGGAGGGCCTGGGGATTGCTAAAACCGCCACTCAGAAGGGGGTTGGGAGGACATTGAGGAAGCAGGACCCATGCAGGGGCTCCTGTTTCAATTCTAGGAACACCATGAACTCTTGGCTTGTGGCAATTACAACGTGGCCAGCTCTTGGAAGGCCTCCTCTACAGAGCACTGAAATGGAGACAATGTAACACCTGTTAGCTACCTAGTCAATCCTGCATCCGGTGCTCGGTATAACTCCCTCAGCACCGATCATCATTCCTTCCGAAGAAGTTTGGTAACCTTGTGGGTTCTGCCTTTAGAAGCCTGCCCCCCCCCACCTGCAATTCTGAGCACAAGGTCCATTTCCTCCCTCTCTGTCTCCCATGCTGCAAGTCCTACGACCAGAGATAAACACCTTTGGTTGCTTTACAGACTCTTCTTGATTGACATAACCTAACGACTTGATTCCAGACCGAAACAAAAGCCAGACAAAACAGACACCCGAATGACCACTAGTGGTAATGGAAAGCCATAAACCCAAAAAGAACAGATCAAGAAAACGTTTATGCATAAGGTCTCTCCGTGGCTCCGTGCCCAGGATAAGATCCTCAAGCACTGCTCCCTGGGAACTCCGTAGACCCCTGTCCTTGCCCTGCACTCTTCCAGGACCCTCCAAGGCAGGGAACTGAACCCTCCACATTGTCACCATTGTCTGTTTCTGTACCTCCCTTCCTCCCCTCACTCCTCCCCTCGAGGGCAGAGGCTGGTCTCACTCCTCTCTCTCCCTCTCCTAGGTCCCAGTGTCCGGCAAAGGGCTGCCACAGAACCAGCCTGGGAACACTCCCGAAGTTTTCCGCGTGGCCGCAGCGCCCTCTGCCGGGCGCATCCCGCAGCCGCGGGGCACTCACCAGAGTTGGGGCGTTCACCACCGACAGGTTGTACCCATAGAGGAAGGAGGAGCCGAAGGCGCCCACCAGAGAGGCCACGATGAGCCAGCAGGACCAGTCCTGGAAAGGAGAGGACAGCATGTCAGATCTGGCCGTTGGGCACAGAGCTAGGGGCCCGCAGGACGCACCTGGGCTGTCCCCTTGTCTGGGGAAGGGGCCCTAGAGAATTGCCCAAGTTCCCGGAGCCCGCTGACAGGTGGGATCGCTGTCCACGACCACTGCGCAGGCGGACGCACTGGGGGAATGCGGTCAGCCCACGGGTTCAGTTTGCTTCTGCCTGCTGCCACAGACCTGTGACTCACAGACCCACAGTCCTTAGCAGGTGCTCTGTAAGCAGCCACACACTATTATTTTAGCTGAATTTGGCCACTTTCTGGACCACATAGGAGCAAAAAGCAAAGCCAGACTTAGCCGCCAATGGTAGCGGCTGGCACTTACAAGAGGTATGGGCTAGGCATTGAGCTGAGCCCTTTCAGGGTATTATCTCACGGAACGCTCAGATCAGTACTATCTCATCCCGATTTGATAGGTGGCGAAAGAGACGCGCCGAGACGTCCGTGGTGCTGTCTGGGATGGGGGCTGGAGCCCATGCAGTCACCCGCTGCACCGCACTGCCTGTCCCCCAGTGCCTCGTCATCTGGGAACAGTGTCTAGGGGCCTGAGGCTGCTCACAGCTGCACAGGTGCACACACGTTCACATGCACGCATGCACACCACTGCACACGCCCTTCCAGGCCGAGCTGTCAATCTCCAGGCCACCATGAGCACCGCAGGACAAGGACGTGCAGAGAGATACAGGGCTCAGCCTGGAGAACGGGGCATCTGCCCCCACGTGACCCTGTCCTTCATCCGAGCGTGGTCACAATCAGGACAGGACCATGCAGGAGAAACATCTGAACCCCCTGGCCGGAGCTGACCAGCTGGCAGGGGCTGGAGGCAGAAGGGGTTCCCATCCGAGACTGGCCAGCGGAATGTGGGCCACTCTCCGGATGGAGGGGACCCAGGTGCTCTTGGAAGGCACCCTCTCTGTTATCGTATAAAATGTGTGCGTGTATCGGGCCAGGCCCTGATAAAGCTCTAGAGATACAGTGGGAAACAAAACAGACAAGGTCCACAGTTCAGGGAACTGTGTCGGTCAAATACTGTCTGGAGGAGAGAGCTGGATCCCGATAGCCACTCCCGGACCCGCCCACGTCAGTAGTCTCCTCTGGCAGGGGACGCGGTGCTGGACGGCTCTACCAGTCAGCTGTGGGAACCTGAGCCACTTTCTCCACCTCCCTGGGTCTCATCTTGCCCAGCTGTAAAATGGATCTAATAACAGCACTGGCCACACAGGTTGTTGAGGAATCAATGCGCTGCCGGATGAGGATGTTTAGAAAGTCGCGCGCACACAGGGAGCGTTCGGAAAGGCCGCTTACTCGTTTTACTTTCCCTCTGGCCCCGCCATACAGAACGGCTGTTGTTCGAATTAGGTGCCAAGCTGCCTCTTGGCCCTGCCCGTGCAGATACATGCGCCCGAAATTCCCCTTCTAGAGACGTTGGCATCTACGACCCTTTCCCAACGCCTTCTCCTCTGAATGAAAACTCCACCCCCTCTTTGGTTCAACTCTGTCCTACCCCCAGCTCTGCCACTTAATGACTGTAACCTTGGGCCAGTGGCATAACTGCTCTGTGACTCAGTGGGCTTATCTGAAAACAGGGATGATAATAGACCCCACCTCACAGGCTGTTATGCTGAAGAAAAGAGTTAATTAAGGCAGACAAGGCCTCTCCTGTCCTGTGGCAGGTGCCTGTGAGCATTAGCAGCAGAGTCGGGGCCCCTTACTTTTTGAGGGGAGGGGGTCTTGCTTCCAGGCACCGAGCCTGAGGCAGAGAGGGTATTCAGTAAATGCCAGTGAGAGGACGGAGGGGAGAAAAAGGGTTTATAAGCCACAGGGGCGGACATTGCCAGGTGTGGGGCCAGAATGGGTTTCTACAGGAAGAAGAGCCTGAACTGAAAGAGATCCATTGCTAGAACAAGAACTGCATTTTGGACGAAGTACCCATCCTCCACGGTCTTTTATCTTTGCACTTATCTTCTGGGTCTCAGCTCAGATGTCACGCGCTGCCTGACTCCCTGGCCCGCCCTGGACACCTCCTCTTCCTGGACCCCCTTGCCCTGGCCCCGATCGCTGTCCCCTTGTCTGTACCCATCAGAAGCTAGAGAAAGGCAGGTGGGAGTCTCTCCCTGGAGCCCCTGCCGCTGCTTGGCCAGCCCGTGCCCACCCCCTCTCACCACCGGCCCCGGGGGACAGAGGTACCTGCTGTGGGGGCGGGGAAGGAAAAGGGGAAACCACCCAGCACCTGCCAGGCTGTTCACGAGCACGGCCATGTTGCCAGAGCTGGAACTCCACGGCCAAGGTCACGGGGACCGGGGTGCCGGCTCTCACGGCAGGCTTCTGTGACCCAGGGCCCCAGGCGGCGGAGGCAGCCGCAGCCGCCCACGCTGGGCCTTCCCACCCCCTGGCAGGTCCTGAGGCCGCTTTCTGCGTTTACCTTTCTGGTCCTCCCGCCCGGCGTCCCTCTCAGGGCGCGGCCACACTCGGCAGCCCCCGGATGGCCGGGGCTGCACGTCAGGGGAACCCAGGCCCGGGAGTCCATGCTCCCGCAGGCCATCCCGGGGCATCTCGGTGCAGGAGGCAGAGTCCACGAGGGGGCGGGGGCCTGGCAGGAAACGCGGCCGCTCTGTCTTGTCTGAACAGGAAACGGGCACCGTGCGCTTTCCCCCCTGCTGTCATAGCAGCACCGAGGGATCCTGGAGGGAAACTGGCCTTCTCGGGAACCACCACCCGGGGTATGGATTTTTCCTTTGGCATCAGCACCTTTCATTTTCCTGGCCAACGAGGCCAGCGAGCCGGGAGGGGAGCGCTGGCCATAAGGCCGGGTGCCTCTCCGAGGATCGGCACAGAACACAGGTCACCGACGGCAGGGACCGGCACCGACCGGCTGGGGTCCCCACCCTGCCTCTCTAACTGCGTGCCCTTAACCTGGTCACTTGGCTTCTCTGAGCTGCTGCGTTTACGAGGGCAACACGGAAGACCGATCCCGCCTGGACTGCCCTGCAGTTCCTCTGAGGCTCAGGTAGAAAACACACAGCCCCGGCCAGCGTGCTGGACATAGGCATGGCCGCCCTTAGCTCGGGCACAAATGGGGAGGCTCTGGGTTTGGAAGAAAAAGAACCTGCCAGTCGGTCATTCCTCTATGCTTCTCATTCAGCATTGGCCCGGGGAATACCTCCCACGTGCCCGCCCCAGGTTGGCTCAGCTCAGGGAAATCATTAAGGAGGCAAGACCTCTCATGCACACCAGACGTCATGAGAATTTGTTCACCACGTGGCCAACTTGCCCTGGATGTCGGAGAAGTGTACCTTTAATCGTGACAGGTTTAGGACAGCTTGCCTCGGCCATTTGCCCCCAGAGGCAGAGAGCAGGGGCACAGGCCGGTGGGCAAGGGCCTGACTGGGGAATTCAGAACCCCTAGGAGGCCAGGGAGGCCTCAAGTCCGCAAAAAGAGACGGGAAGCAAACAAACTAGGTGTAGGGGAACACAGGCATTGAAATTGGGGCTGGATCACGGAAGACTTTCCAGAAGAGGTGATTTCTGAGTAGCCCTGGGAAGCATGCAGGCAGAGGGTGTGGGGTGGGAGGGCATCGAGCCAAGGCCTGCAGACACAGATACCCTGGAGTAGGTGGGGGAGGAAGGTAATTGAGGATGGCTGGGCCCTGAAGGACGGGAAGGGGCAGCGAAGGGACAGCTGCCTCCCTGTGCCGTGAGGACCCTCGCTGTGCTGTCTGGATGGGGACGTTATACTCACCCTCATTCTTCCTCCCCTACCCCCTCTTTAGCTCAGGCCCTTCCTGCCTGGCTTCATCTGTAACAGGCGGTCTCATCTGATCTTGCTAAAACTCAATCCGAATCAGGTGCTCTCTCCCCACCCCCACCCCCCCTTGGAAATTGTTCTGTGCTTCCTCATTGGGGCTGAAAACTCAGTAGGCCCCAGGCTCCAGGAGGTCAACACAAATGTACACAAAGTAGGAGGAAACGGGGGTGGTCGCTGGTGTCGGGGACGCCCCTGCGCTATGAAGGCTTCCAAAGTCAGCAAGCATTGTCCACCGGCCAGCACGTACCCCGGGTGTGGACTTGAGGCCCCCCTCAAAGCTGTCCCTGCACGCCTCTCCTGCCTCAACTCTGCTGCCCCAAAACCTGCTGAAATTGAGCTCTGAGGGTAGAAACCAGAGGGGATGCAGATCCCAGGGGTGGAAAGAGACCAACTGCCGGCGGCCGCCCCGGCCCCAGCCCTGCACCTGTCCCAGAACCGAAGACCGGACGCACATCTGTCCAGCCACACAGCAAGGCTTGTGCAGACTTCACTGTCCTTGCTGTCCCACAGTCTGGAGGCGGTGCTTGGCCTGAAGAGCTCCTCTTATTGGTGGAGGTAGCTGTCCATTAATTCCCTCCCCGGCCAGCCCGCAAACCAGCCCAGAGGTGAGCAGCGACTTGGTCAAAGTCACACAGCAGAGTCCGGGCTCCAGCTATGCCGAGAGCTTGGCCTTCAAGTCAACTGCACCCCCCTTCCTTCAGGCAGGTAAGTGATCCCAGCCCCCCGGGGCTTTTCAGGGTGACCCAGTGAACGGCTCTGATTTCTGGAAACGCTTGGTGAAGCTGATAGGAGCTGCCCCCTCCCTTTGCCCCAGCTTAGCGGTTCAAAACTGCCTGGGTTTGAGCCTCCGCTCAGCCACCTAGGCTGTGAGCTCTTGCACGAATCACTTGGCCTCTCTGTGGCATCATGTCCTCGTGTGTAGCATGGGCATGATAACAGTGCCACCACCTCATAGACCTGTGGAAGATTCCGTGAATTTATACTGGAAAAACACCTAGAATCGTGGCATCTACAACACCCAGCATACAGCAAGCATACGATACAACGAACACTCATTATTTTTTAGATCACCTTGTCCCCGGATAATGTGCTCTATCTGGACCAAATGTTCTCATCCATTTCTAAGTCAGTGCCATCACGCAAACTCTGTGGACAAAGATTTGCCCCCCTCTAGGGAATCACTGTCCTCAGCGGTAGAAGGGGAGGTCTGGGGGCATTTTGATGTCATTGGACAATTGCTAAGGACTGTTCTAGTGCTCAAGTTTGGTCTCTTGGTGGTGAACATGATGTGTGGTAGATTCCTGGACCAGAAGGCAGTTAACCGGGGCTCCTGATTACCAGAGCACCCTCCTCCCGCCCCTCATGGAACATGTCTACACTTGGCCAGGTGTGTTCACACCCACGATATCACCAGTGGAGTTGGGGAGAGCTGGTGCCATCCCCGCATTTGCACAGCCTGTGGCCCCATGCTTCCCGGCAGAGCCTGAGAAGATGAACTCAATTAAGGATGTGGTCATTAGACACGTGTTCCCAGGTGTTCTGAGGCTGGGGCACCATCACCCTCTTCTGACACCTGTTCCGGCATGCACACACCCATTCACCAATATTTGTGGAGTATCTCCTCGTGCCGGTTCTCCTGGCCCTTGCTCAGGCTTCTCCTCTGAGGACCCTTAATTTGCTCATCCTTCAGTACTCAGCCCCCTGACCACCTCCTCCCAGAATCTTCCCTGGGCTCTCTCTGCCCCTCTGTGTTCCATAAGCTGCTCACAGATTTACTGTCTATGACCACCCGTACTTAAAAGTGTCTATTCTCATGTGTGCCTTTCCCTCTGGACAGGAGCTCACCAAGGGCAGGCATTGTGTGTGTGTCTGGTATTGAGTGACCTGTGCCCCCCCCCCCCCAAATTCATATGGTGAAGAGTCAACCCCCCACAACCTCAGAATGGACCGTATTTGGGGACAGGTTCTTTGAAGAGGAGAGTGAGGTGAAGTCAGGTCACTAAGGTAGACCCTAATCGGATACGACCAGTGTTTTTACAAGAAGGGCTTAGGACAGAGACACACATAGAGGAAAGTCCATGTGAGGACATGGGGGGGAAGACAGCCATCTTCAAACCAAGGAGAGAGGCCCCAGAAGGCATGAACCCTTCTGATGTCCTTGATCTTGGACTTCCAGCCTCCAGATGTGAAAACGTGTATCTCTGTTGCTTAGGCCACCAGCCTGTGGTACTTTGTCACGACGGCCTGAGCAGGCTAATCCAGTGTCCTGAGCCTCTTAGCATTCCCAGTTTTCTTCCCACCTGGCTCAGGGCTGGGACCCGGTAGATACTTCTGGCACTGAACTCAAACTGTCCTCCGGATGGTATCCTGAAGCTAGAAAGTCAGCTTGGACAAGATGAACATTTTCTTCCAGGACAGGGCAGGAAAGGAAAAAAGGGGGTGTTTTCTATTGAATATCATTTAAGCAGAAGGATTGAGATGACTACAGCCCTTTGTTCATTACACCAAATGTCTAGACAGCAGAGCCTTGACTCAACCTAATATGAGCACCGAGAAAAATATAGTGTCTGCGTGGAGGGAATTGCTGTTTATTTAATGTGACTCCGCCATGTCCCCGGATGACCTGAGGAGGTGGCTGGGCCTCCTCGAACCTCCATTTCACCCCTATGGGTGGGGACAATCACTCTCAGTCTGCCAATTCCACACTTCCCTGGCAGTTTGGTAAATATACCTGTGTGGATCTTTTCCTGCTAAATAAGGTTTATTGAAAATATGGACATATATTGGGGTGTCTGGGTGGCTCGGTAGGTTAAGTGTCTGACTTTTGATTTTGGCTCAGGTTGTGATCTCACAGTCTATGGATTTGAGCCCCCCCGTCAGGCTCTGCCCTGACAGCATGGAACCTGCTTGGGATTCTCTCTCTCTCTCTCTCTCTCTCTCTGCCCCTCTCCTCCTTGTGTGCTCATGCTCTCTCTCAAAATAAAAAAAATTTAAATAAGTAAATAAATCACTATCCAAGGACTCCTGAGCAGTGAGAGTGTCTCTAGATGCCCAGGACATCCTGGAGGAGGGGCAGAGGACTGAGCCTCGTGGCGGGATAAGGGGGGAGTTTCAGTGTGTCCTAAGGACATCAACATCATTGCTTTCACACATCGGTGTCCCCCTGCTGCAAAATGACTTTTGGAGCAAAGACTCACCCCTACCCCCCACAACAAGTCCTGAAGGCCACCAGCAGATGATATGTTATCATCAGCCGAAGTACAATGCCATCAGTGGCCTGTGCCTCACGACACATGCTTTGTGGTTCACAAGGCAACTTGCCATATACCTTTGCTTTTATCCCCTGCTGTCTCTTCTCTGCCTGACCTGACCTCAACCTGCATCTCCCTGGGAGCAGCGAGGGGGCCAGGAGGGACTGCCCCAGAGTCACCAGAACAGGGACAGATAAGGAAACCAGGACTGACCAATTTCTCTTTCACCGAATCACTTTCTTTGGAATCTGTGGAGTCCTGTTCGCTGACCGTCATGGCTTATTTGTCAGATTTTGGACTGGATTTCCTTGTTCCTGAGAAAGAGAAAAAAGGAAGAAGTCATTAGGCGCTTGCTGTCACTGACGGGTAATTAGGGGAGGCGGCCCAGATAAGGGGGCATGGTGAGGACACCAGGACGGGGGTGCCCGACTTCCCCGGAGACCTAAGCAGCTCTGTGCTCCTCTCTGGACTCGGTGTCTCCATCTGTGAGATGGTTGTGTTGAACTACCTCCGTGTTTTCCACACTTGCCACGTTGCTTATTGGATACAGGCCCCTCCCCAGAACATTCTCATTCAGACAGCCATTCTCATGGTAGGGCACATCTTGGAAATACCAAAGTTTCTGTTCCCAAGATGTGAAAATAAAAGCAGTGTAAGTCAAAACCAAGTGCCAATCTCCCCTGTCAAACTGGAAACAGTTCACCAAAATTGTAACAGGATCACTGGCAGGACAGACCTTGAAAACTATGCAGCTTTCCCGGAGTTTGGAAATAGGTTTCTAGAGGCATAAAAATATTTAGGCCCTTTGGGCCAACTACTCCATCTATAAAAAGTTATCCTAAAGCAGCGAAAAAGAACGTGCACAAAGAGTCCAGCCTGAGACCTTCACTACAGCATTTTTCATGTTAAAAAATGGTATTCACGGGGCGCCTGGGTGGCTCAGTCGGTTAAGCGTCCGACTTCGGCTCAGGTCACGATCTCACAGTCTGTGAGTTCGAGCCCCGCGTCGGGCTCTGGGCTGATGGCTCAGAGCCTGGAGCCTGCTTCCGATTCTGTGTCTCCCTCTCTCTCTGCCCCTCCCCCATTCATGCTCTGTCTCTCTCTGTCTCAAAAATAAATAAAAACGTTAAAAAAAAAATGGTATTCACAAGAGAAAAAAAAAAATCCAGCAGGGAAGTTTAAATAAGTTATGGTACATCCATATATGGAAACTCATGTAGCGATTAAAAACTGTGTTAAAGAACGTTTCATGTCAGCGTGCCTGGGTGGCTCAGTCGGTTAAGCGTCCAATTCTTGATTTCGGCTCAGGTCATGATCTCATGGTTCATGGGATAAGGCCCCACATCAAGCTCTGCACTGACAGCATGGAGCCTGCTTGGGATTCTCGATCTCTCCCTCTCTCTGCCCCTCCTCCCCTTAAAATAAATAAACATTTTATAAAAGAACATTTAGGGGTGTGTGGGTAGGGCATCTGACTTCAGCTCAGGTCTTGATCTCACAGCTCATGGGTTCGAGCCCCGCGTCGGGCTCTGTGCTGACAGCTCAGAGCCTGGAGCCTGCTTTGGATTCTGTGTCTCCCTCTCTCTCTGCCCCTCCCCTGCTTGAGCTCTGTTTTGCTCTCAAAAATAAATAAACTCTTTAAAAAATTGTTTTAAGTTTATTTACTTATTTTGAGAGAGAGACAGAGACAGCACAAGTGGGAGAGGGAGTGAGAAACCCAAGCAGGCTCCATGCTGTCAGCTTAGAGCCTGATGTGGGACTCGACCCCACAAAACGCGAGATTGTGACCTGAGCTGAAACCGAGAGTCGGACGCTTAACCGACCGAGCCACCCAGGCACCCCTAAAAAAATTGTTTTAAAGGTTTAAAAATTTTAAAAAAGAATATTTAATGTCATGGGAAAATGCTCATAATCTTCCTTGACAAACAGAGGAAGATATATTAAAGTCTATCCACCAGTTAACGTTGAAACTAGATGTACTTAGGAATAGACGCGTGCTCTTAAAGGATGTATGTACTTAAACTGTGCCCGTGCGTTTTTTAATATGAAATTCAAGGTTTCAAAATATTTGTACATCACGTTGTTCATTCAGCAGGTATTCATTAAGCCCCTAATGCCTAGGTAAAAGCAAGACAGACTTTGGCCTGCCCTGATGGAGCCTGCACTCTAGGAGACTATACAGTCTGTTCCTGGGGCACACGGAAGGCGAGCGGCCTGGCCCAGCACAGGACAGGAGAGCAGGAGGGGACTGGGCCGCAGAGGGGAGCGGAGGACAAATCACATATTTATGTGCAGAGAAAATAGACTCCCTGGAGGCGGCAAGAGAGACAGCAGTTTCCCCTCGGCCGCCGTCTTTTAGCCCATTTTTATCTGGTGTGTTTTCCTAGACTTCTCCGATTTTTGACACTGAAAAAAAAAATTTCTATAACTAGAAAAGCAAGTTTTAAAAGTTGCTTTAAGTTTAAAAAAATGTTTCTGTTTTGATGGAGTCCTTAAGGTGTTGGGTAGCCAAGGAGACATAAGCAATACAATTCTGGAAAAATATCCAGTCCTTGTAGGATGACGGGCTCTGCGATCCAGATGTCATCTGAGCCGGTCTGACGAGGATGTTGGTTGGCAGGCTTCCATAGTCAACACTCGAGTGTGACATCCGAGGCCCTCCCCTGACAAGGGCCACACACTCAGCACATGCTCAGGGACCGTCCAGCCCACTGGACCTCCATTTCCAGGCCATTCTTGTGTTCCCTGGACTGTCCCTGATCCTAGAATGCCTTTCCTCCTTCCCATGCACAGAAGGAAGTGATTCCGAGCTCCCAGAAGGAACAGTCAGTCAAGCGGAGGTGAGCCTTGAAGGTGAGATTCTGTGCCCACCTGCCCAGCACAAGGCCAAAGGCAGACAGCTTGCACCCCAGGCAGTATGGAGCCATGAGTTCAAATCGCAGCTCAATAGCTTACTGGCTGTGTGACTTGGGGAAAGTCACTTAACCTCTCTGAGCCTCTGTTTCTACATGTCAAGTAACGAATAATAACAGGACACATCTCATAGGGCGTTTGTGAAGATTAAATGACTCAATGTGTATGAAGCACATAGTAAATGCTAAATGGCATCATCATCATCATCCCCGGACTCCCAGCAAATGGCCTCTGTGGAGCACTGATGAGGCATTTCATTTGTAAGGGCCTCATGGAACAACATTCTGAGATGGTGTCTTAGAACTGGTTACGAGAGGGGGAACCATTGGGCATGCGAGCAGAGAGCCCTAAACTGCTTCAAAAGAATTCTCTAAGGCTTAAATGGAATCGTGAATAAATATAACACCGATATCCACTCCGCGTGAAGTTCCAAACATGCCAGCTCCCTATCTTTTTTGGTCCGCAGTAATAATACAAAACGTGCTGCTGTTTGAATCTAACACTCTGGTGTCCACTCGTGTGGCCATGCCAGTTCTTAGAAGGTCAAACGACCGCAGCCATTGGTGAACAGCCACATCCCAAGCCCCCAGAGTGCCCACCTGCCACAACCCAGCAGCTACAGAGTTAACGTCTACCAAAACCGAGCCCAGGACTCTGTTCCTGGCAATCTGATTGCCCTCCACCTAGGTTGTCCCTGGGGTTAAATGTTTAGAAAATCACCTCGCTGCCGATAAGAAAACCTTTGCGGTCGCCATGTGTCTGTCGCTAGGGTCAACCATGTTAGAAATAAGGTAAGCAAGCCTTAGGGAAGTATCTTTACCCACCCAACCTGTCACAGAGGGTGGGTCTGAGCCCAGACAGCTTCTGGTCAAATCCTCACTCGTGAGCCTGGGTTGGCTGGAAAGACAGAGGCAAAGAAAAGGCGCTGTTGACATCCGTAGACCGCAGAATGTCAGCGGACGGCCCAGGTGGACTTGTTCTCCTAAAGCTGGGGGTCACCTCCCTTGAAATGCCTGCAGGTGCTGCTATTCAGCCTGCCACACGAGCCCAGTGGTGCCAACCAGCACCTGCCTCACAGCTCTGAACAGGAAATGCCACATACTTCCTATTCCCCCCACGTTTTGATTGAGCAACATTTGGCTAGGGCTTTATTCTTTATTTTCAGGGTTAATTCTCTGCTGACTTTGGCATGGAGCTAAAGCTAACCCTAAAACAACATCCTGAAAAGGAATGTGGAAGATAGAGCAGCTTTGAGAGAGAGAGAGGAGGAGAGAGAAGGAGAGAGACAGAGAGGAAGGAAGGCAGGAGATAACTGGGTTATCAGCCATTGGAATAATTGCCTTAGCCATGATCACTCATTATCCATTACATTTTATAGCAGCATTCATCAAACCCCACGCTAAGCACTTTATGTGCATTTTCTCACTTAATCTTCACCTAAATTGATGTTCAAATCCCTGACTTTTCAATTCCCTTATTCCAGCTGCTCTCCGAGAGTCTTAGAAATTCTTGAAATCCTCCCCAAAGCTGGTCCATGTCTGTGAACATAACCCACCTGGTTTCTGGAGCCCCCCTTGCCTGTTACGGTCTAAAGAACAAACAGAATACGCTTCATAGATAAATCAGCTCCCCCCATATAATCAGATATAAGCCTGGGAAATTGTGAAAGAAAGCAGCACTAATGATTACACGGCATCCAGCTATTACTATAAACATTCCTTAATGTCTATCCCCACGAGAGGTAAATGATTAACAGCAAACTATTGATGGCAAGCTCAGCTTATTAAAAACATGCCAGGGGGTCAACAAGTTCTGGACCAGAGTCAAAGGCAGAGGTGTTCTGGCACAGCCACTGTTGAGTATCGGGCTGACCTTCTTGCGTGTCCGATGGCTTCCTGCTAATCCGAGGATATGACCAGCGCAGGATCTGCCCAGGCCATGGTGAGGGTTAAGTGACATGACACACGGCAGCTGTAAAGCAGGACACGAATGGTGCACGTCGATCGGGTTCTAAGCCCAAATGGGCAAGACGAAAAGTTTATTCTTGCTACTCTGTCAATGTCAGACTATAATCAGCCCCGGGAGAAATACAAGAGAGCCATCAACTCTGAAATGCTGCACCGGTGGTCACTGCTGTTGGTGGCGGTTTACGAATGCCACAACGTCCCCCCGACCTGTCCTGGTAGCTCGAAAGAGATGCCCACGTGTGAGCCCTACTCTATCTTCAGGACTCTGAGATAAACGGAGGGCTGGAGCAGCAGAGGGGTGTGAGGAGAAGAAGTGAGGAATGCAAGAGCATGGCTGAGCGGCTCGGGGCCAGATCCAAGCTCAGCCAAGGGCACCAGGGCCTCCTCCTGACCAGTTCACAGAGAGAGCTGAGGGCATGGGGAGTGCGGAACGGTTCTGAGGTGAATCGTAGAAAGATGGCGCCTGGGAGTCCTACCCACCACGGAAAAGGGACTCCGTGCCTGGTTCAGGCATATGCTTGGACCCTGGGAGGTAGCACCATTCGGGGAACTTGGAAAAGCCCTTCTGATTCCCTTGGCATCAACTCCGAGCACCCGGGCAGCCTTCTCATGGCTAACCCCATTTCCCCAGTTTCCCAACCTTGATGTTGACAAAACAGTGGACTGGAGAACGGGAAGAAACCACCTGATCCCCAAGAAGCACCTACCCCAGGTGCCTTTATCAACCAACCTCCAGTGTCCGACCCAACCTGCCCATCAGGAAGACGACATTTCTGTGCCCGGGGTGATTTCAGCTGTGCTCAAGGAAATGCAGACACACCTGGGCAACGCAATGGCTCCCCTGGAGTTTTCAAAGCTTCCACAATTATCCATTTGGTGACCAACCCTTCCTTTTCCCAATCAGTCACCTGACCTCTCTCTTGACATGTTTTTAGCTGTGGCAAATCATTCTCAGAACCAGGATTATTCAACCATTAGTTTAGCAGCGTCTAGGTGGATAGTATAATACGATGACTAAGCCTGGGATTTCGTGTCAGACCTCCACCCCCAGCCTGCCCCTCCCCAGCCATGTCACACAGCACAAATCACCTGTCTGCCAAGTGGGGATAAGGGAGTACTTGTCTCAAGGTCATGTTATATAGACCAAACGAGATGTTGCCCTTGGAAATACCCGCCATGTAGCAACCACCCAGTGAATATTCACTATGGCTATTGTTTTGGGAAGTCTCTTTCTTGATCACTATTTTTATTCTTTCTTATTTATTTATTTATTTATTTATTCTTTTTCAAGTGTTTTATGGAGCACCTACTATGTGGCCCACATAGTGCTGGAACCCGAGAAGGCTGCAAAGAAGGGCTAAACCTGTTACTTCCATTGGGTAATTCACAATTGAGTTGGAAGGATGAGCCAATGGATGATACCCGCATTTAGTAAGCACCTACTGTGTGCCAGGCACTGGTTAGGCAAAGCCTCATTTAGTCCCGAGAGCAGCCACTAAGCTTTTGTTATCTCCATTCTGTGGCCGAGCGTACCGGGATCCCACAGGTCACCCCACTTGCCTGAAGCACCATGACTTATGGATGAGGACTGACGTTTAAAGCAAGACAACCCACTCTGCACCACTCTCCCCACCATGTTACCGTTCACTGCTGCTCTGTGGGGAGGCACCCCACCCCCCACCAAAATCAACAAGCCCATCGGAGCGAGCCTCGGGATCTTGCTGTCAGACACGCTTCTCTTTTCACTTCCTGGCCATGCGTGGCTGTGCAGCATCCAGAAAGACTTCCCACTTGGGAGGCTCTGCCATGGTGGGTCTTGTGGGCACATCCCTCTTGTCAAGGGTCTTCTTTCAGCCATTATCCCGTTTTCCTTCGCCATCATCAAGTTCTCCTTCTCCGTCAGATCGCTTCAGGCCATACACAAGGGTGTCTCCATGCCATCAATTTAAAAAAGGAGCTCGAAAGGAAGACGTGTTGGGGAAGATGTGGAGAAGCTGGGGCCCTCCTACATTGCCAGTGGGAATGTAAACTGGTTTAGCCACTGTGGAAGACAGTCGGGCGGTTTCTCCAAGAGTAAACATAGAATCACCTTCTGCCCCAGCAACGCTCCTCCTGGGTACAGACCCAAGCGAACTGGAAACAGGTGTTCAAATAAACCTTGAACACGAACGCTCACAGCAGTGCTCCTTACGGCAGTTTGTAGTGTGGACACAGTCCAAATGCCCATTAGTTAATGAATGGATAAAGAGTTAGGGTCTCCCATATAATGGATTGTTATTACTCAGACATAAAAAGGAATGAAGTCCTGACACACGTTTACAGTACGGAAGAACCTCGAAACCCTTATGCTGGGGTTAAAACGCTGGACACAAACAGTTACGTGTTTTCTGATTCCAGTTAAATGGAATGTCCGGGGGGTCGGGGGGTCCCTCGGTGGCTCAGTCGGTGGAGCGTCCGACTTCGGCTCAGGTCACGATCTCGCGGTGCGTGGGTTCAAGCCCCGCGTCGGGCTCTGTGCTGACAGCTCGGAGCCTGAAGCCTGTTTCGGATTCTGTGTCTCCCTCTCTCTCTCTGCCCCTCCCCTGCTTGTGCTCTCTCTCTCTCTCTCTCTCTCTCTCTCAAAAATAAACATTAAAATAAATAAATAAATAAGTAAATAGGATGTCCAGAAAACGCAAATCCGCAGAGGTTGAGAGCGGATCCGTGGTTGCTAGGGAACCGCTCTTTTACAGGTGAGGGGTTTGCTTTTGGGGAGATCAAGATGGTTTGGAGTAGACAGAGGCGGTGTTGCACAACATTGTGAATGTGCTCAATGCCGCCTAACTGTTCACTTTAAAACGCTCCGTTTGAGGTTAAGTGAAGTTCACCTCAGTGGAAAACAAGACTTCCTTTGACTCCGTGACCTCCTGTTACCACCCCATTTCCTTGCTCTTTGTCACAGCTAAAGTGTCCCAAAGAGAATTCACGGTCTCTCCTTTGCCCTGCCCATTCTCGCTGGTGCAGAAGGCTTTTGACCCACCACCCCACCCAGCTTGCTCTTATTGAGGACATCAATCATCCAAAGTCACTAGTCAATTCCCTGTAACCTCCCAGCAGCTTTGGCGAAGGTGACCACTCCTCTTCCTTCTGGGTCCTTCTAGAAACTTCCTTGTCCTGGGGCACCTGGGTGGCTCCGTCGGTTAAGCTTCTGACTTTGGATCAGGTCACGATCTCACGGTTCGTGAGTTCGAGCCCCGCGTCAGGCTCTGTGCTGACGGCTCGGAACCTGGAGCCCGCTTCGGATTCTGTGTCTCCCTCTCTCTCTCTGCCCCTCCCCGACTCGTGCTCTGTCTCTGTCTCTCTCAAGAATAAATAAACATGAGAGAAACAAACAAACTTCCTTGTCCTGTCTTCCAGCCAACACGCTGGCCTGGTTTTCCTTCGCCTGTTTCTTCCTTAGTCGGCTCAGCCGCTCTTCCTTGCCTGCGAGGCCGCTGATGGCAGAACGTCCCAAGACTCAGCCCATTGGCCTCCTCACTGCTCTGCAAACTCATCCAGACTTGTCCATCCACAGCCTTCAAACCATCTGTACGATGACGACTGTCCCGACCTACCCCTTTCGCTCGGACCTCTCCCCCGAGATCCAGACTCATGCATCCACCTCCCCGTCAGTGCTGACGCTTGGCTAAGCTTCTCAAGCCGAACAGGTCCCAAACTGAACTTCCGACGTCCCTGTCCAAATGCCCTCTTTGTTCCGTCTCCCCTATTGCGGCCCCCATCCCAGTTCCTAGGCCAAAGAGCAAGACTCCCTCCTCCCTCTGACTTCCCTCCTGGTGCCTGTTGGAACCACGACATCTCTCGCCACGTCAGCTCTCAGTTACACCCGGGCAGATGGCGCATCTCTCCCCAGGGACACCAGGGACACGGCTTGCCACAGCCTCCAGACAGCTGCCCTCCTCACCAGACCCCCTCCATCCAGAGGTGGCCAAGGCGACTTCGTCCGCAAACACCCAGGCCGAGGGACCCTCCCTGCCCCGAGCCTCCGGTGTCTGTCCTAGATCGAGTCCTGACTTGCTGCTCCCTTCGCCCAGAGTCAGACTCCCCTCCTCGTTCCCCCATGTCACGCAGCGAGAGCACCTCCCGACCTGGGTTCCAATTCTGGTCCTGCTGCCGACCGACTGTGGGATTAAACAGGTCATGAGGTCCTTGGTGACCAGGCCCATGTCTGCCTCTCCAACATTTCCCTCTGCTCTGTCCCTCCGCCTCCACAGGCCCCTCACCCTGGCTTCTCCTTTCCTCCCAAACACCCAAATTCCACCATCTCGGGGCCTTTGGACCTGCTGTTCCTTCTGCCCAGGGGTCCACCCTCAAACCACTTATGGCTCTTGTCCTGTGGGGTCTTCTCTCAAACATCTCCTTAGAGATGCTCTCCCTCACCTCCCCGGCTGAACCGACCCTGATGAGGGAATGTAAGGCAAACTGAGGGCCATGCACAAGCTAACCCCCCCTCCCCCCAGGTGGGAGGTATGTGACATTCCTCAGGCTTTCCCGGCTGCCCAAGAACAAAGGAAAGGGGAAGGCAAGAGGTTAACTGATAGAGATCACAGTCGTGCAGGACAGAGTCTCCATCCGTTTACAAATATCTTAGTTAATTATAAGGAAAAGGCAATCATATCAATAACCGAATCTTCAGAAACCTACAGATTCGGTTTCCTGGAGCCCCAACATCACCCTCCCCTCCACAGTGATGCGGGGAACAGAGGCAAGAAGGAAATGGCAGGTAAAATGAAACTTCCTTATAACCTGCAGCCCCTTGACAAATACTTGAGGCAAAGAGAGTATATCCTTTCCCCAGGAAACCCTACCGTCCTAATGTTAATGCCTTACTAGAGGGAAAACAACCTTGGCTTGACCACAGCAATGCCTCCGGTGTCTCCTGAGTCCTCTTTAGCACATGAAAGTCCTTCTGGGGGCCTCCCTTTGACTTTACCTCCCCAACTCCATAGTATATAACCAGCCACTGTTCACAACCCAGTGTAGCTTTTCTGCCCATGGACCCTGTCCCCGTGCTCTCATAAAATCACCATTCTTGCACCAAAGACATCTCAAGAATTCTTTCTTGGCGGTCGACTCCAGACCCTCACCACCCCAATACCCCATCAAACCCCACCCCGACCCCGAGTCTGCCTGCCTGCCTGTCTGTCCATCCCTCCCTTCCTCCTCTTCCTCTCTCCCTTCTCCTGCTCCTCTCTCTCCCTCCTTCCCTCTTTTTCTCTCTTCCATTACCTTTTATTTTCTTCCACATACTTACTACCTGAAATTACCCTTTTTGTCTATTTGTTTTGGGGGCTCTTGTCTTTCCTCCCCTGCAGAATGCAACCCCATGGCAGGGGCGGGGGGGGGGGGGGCAGGGACCTTGTCTCTTATCACTGCTGTTGTCCCAGTGCACGGAACAGAGTTTGGCACATAGTAGGCACTTAATGCATATTTGGTGACTAACTGACCAGAAAAGCCACAATGCCCACTGAGCTCTCTCTTGCCCCCAGAAAACTCCCATAAGAGAGCTCAGCCTGGACTGGCTGCAGAGGGGCTCCTGCCAGCCTGGCCCCCCGGGGCCGACACGGAGCGACTTGAAGCGTTCTCTAGCCTGCGTCTCGTGGCGATGGCATTGAGCGTCCAGCAGCTGTGGGTCAGGGACCCTCCTAACCAGGCTGTTCTCTCACTGCCTGCTTCCCACGCTCTCTGTGTGTTTCCAGAACCCGGAGGCACAGTCTCTCCGTTGATGCAGTCACAACCTTCCAGGGGCCACCTGTTACACAGCTTTTCTGTCCCAGTCCATGCCGGTATGTGACCAGCAATCACCCTTGTCCACTTGGCTCCTTCTAGCGGTTGCATCTGGGCCTCCCCACACTCGGCTCCCTTATCTGGAAGGTCCACCAGGAAGCCCCCAGGACTGGGCTGGTCCCGATGTGGACAGTTGATCCCCCAAATGAACCCTTCTTGATGAGAAAAGTCAGTGAACTCCAATGCAGCACCAGAGACGCTCTCAGAATCTGAGTCAGGGAAATAAGTCAGAGAGAGACAAATACCATAGGATTTCACTCATATGTGGAATTTAAGAAACAAAACAGATGACCACGGGGGAAGGGGAGGAAAAATAACATAAGATAAAAACAGAGAGGGAAGCAAACCATAAGAGACTCTTAACAACAGAGAACAAACGGAGGGTTGCTGGAGGGGAGGTGGGCGGGGGGATGGGCTAAATGGGTGATGGGTACTAATGGGCATGAAGGAGGGCACTTGTCGGGATGAGCCCTGGGTGTCATAAGGAAATGATGAATCACTGGGTTCTACTCCTGAGACCAATACTCCACCGTCTGTTAACTCACTTGAAGTTTTTTCTTTTAACGTTTATTTATTTTTGAGACAGAGAGAGACAGAGCATGAACGGGGGAGGGGCAGAGAGAGAGGGAGACACAGATTCGGAAGCAGGCTCCAGGCCCTGAGCCATCAGCCCAGAGCCCGACGCGGGGCTCGAACTCACGGACCGCGAGATCGTGACCTGGCTGAAGTCGGACGCTTAACCGACTGCGCCACCCAGGTGCCCCTAACTCACTTGAATTTAAATACATAAAAAAGTGGGAGAGTTGAGCCTTCACCGAAGACTAGAGCTAATTTTAAGTAATATACAACTTCTACACTCAAAACTAAAGGCAAACAAGGGGTTCCGTTTGTCACTGAGAATACTTCCGGAAGAAAACTGACAGGAGTGCTCTTTACTTCTATGAAAGTCAGAAATTAGGGTAGAGAACTTTAAAAAGAAAGAAAGAAAGAAAGAAAGAAAGAAAGAAAGAAAGCAAGCTCAAAGTTTAAAGAGGCTATCTCTGCTTATCACACAGTGGCTTGGTATCACTTTGGGTTTTACCAGAGCCCTCGTGGGACTGTTAAAAGCCCTTTAAGAAGACCTCACAAGGCCTTTAAGAAGAAGCATGGTCAGGGGGGTCCGGATGGCTCTGTCAGTTAAGCGTCCGACTTCAGCTCAGGTCATGATCTCACAGTTCGTGAATTAGAACCCAGGGTCGGGCTCTGTGCTGACAGCTCACAGCCTGGAACCTGCTTCGGATTCTGTCTGTCTCTCTCTCTCTGCCCCTCCCCTGCATGCTCTCGCTCTCTCTCTCTCAAAAATGAACAATAAACATTAAAAAATTAAAAATAAAGAAATAAACATTAAAAAAAAAAAAAAGAAGCATGGTCAGCCCCAGGCATGGTTTAATTACCACTGTGAAAGAAGTTTGAAATATCGACCTGTTTAAAAAAAAGGGGGGGGGGGAGCGGAATGTTCTAAGATACAAACCCTCGTCCTGGCTCACGGGTCTGGTTGAAGCTGAAGGAACAGGGCTCTGGCACCCACACAGTGACCCAGCTTGCCACCAGCCAGCAGTGTGACCTCAAACTACTCACTTAACCTCTCTGAGCTCAACTTCCTTACCCGTAATCATAACCAGGACACCATGTCCCTCCGTGGAGATCAGTAACATGTGGACATAATACTCAGCACCTGAAACTTGTGCCTATTTTTAACACATCCAAGTTAATCATTTATGAAATGCAGCGAGTCTAAGCAAATATTTATACTTAGCTGTTCATTCAGAGTTTCTCCCAGGCTGGTGTTCAGCTCGAGCAGAGTTGACCAACGAGAACAACAGCCTTCGGCGGCCCGGAGCAGGTCTCCGTGAGCTTGCGTTCCCCAAGGAGACTCAGCATGTGGCTTCGATGTCAAAGGACAGGCTGTGGACCAGACACCGGTTGCTTGGATTTTCCTGAGACCCGGAAACGCTCGTCGGAGCTGCTCGCCGAGCCACTGCTTGGTTCTCTCCCGCGTCTCTGGCCGCCTTCCACATTCTTCTCCGGGGCCTCCTCCCCTTCCCCGTGCTTATTCCCTCTGCACTTGCTGCCTGGGCGGCTCTGCTCCCACCTGCCTGCTGATGACGCCCAGGTTCTACCCCAGCCCAGGTGTGCCACGTTCCTGGGCAGCCCACAGGACATGGGCACTTGGGTACTGAGAGGAACCTCAGAATTAAGTGACCAAATGACGCCGGTGGAGTGGCCGGGTCGGTCTCTAGCACGGCAAGTGCTCGGAGACAGTCGTGCGTCTGGAGCCAGGGCGGTCCCCCTGGGCTGGCTGAGCTCCCACACCTGCATGAATAATTATTATCTCAGACTTGCCAGGTCCCCAGCCTGCCGCCCTCCCTCCCGCCCTGTCCAAACCAGCTCCTCCACGGTCCTCCCGTCCCGGTCAGTGGCATCACCCTTCCCGGGAGGACCTGCTGTCCACACCCTTCTTCCTGGATGCAGAATCTGACCGCCTCCCATCAGTTCTTGCTTCTCAGCCCTAGTCCGAGCGGTCTTGCCAGCCCTGGGAGGAGCCACTGCCTCGGCCTCCCCTCCAGCCTGCTCTCCCTGCCCCTGCCCCTGCCCCCCCACTTCCCCACAGAGCAGCCAAGAGCTCCTCATCATGTAGGTTGGATCTCCTCCCTCCTGTGCTCAGAAAATGCCCCTCCCCATGGCTCCCGACCCTCTCAGCTCAGGATTATGTCCTCAGGCCTCAGCAAATGCTATAGCCTCTGACTCTGGTGACTCGCGCTAATGCTGTTCCCCCCTCTCTCTTCCCCCTGCCCCTCCACTCTGGCCAACTGGATCCCTTTGGCTCTAGTACACTCTTGTCTCAGGACATTTTGTACCTGCTGTTCCTCTGCCTGGAACATCCCCCCCCCCCCACCCCCAACCCCCCAGATCTGCAAAGGGCTCACAGCTCACTTTGCTCTGGTCTGCACCCCAACAGGGGCCGTTGGAAAGGACCCCCTGACTACCCGATATAAAATGCAAGCTCGTGATTAATCACCCCCATAATCTCCCATCTATCCTGTGCTGGTTTACTTTTGAAGGGCTCCAGTCGCCGAACGAAGAGTGTTTACCTGTTCGTCGACCTGGATCCTCCGGCTAGAACGTGTAGCCCAGAGAGCTGGGATCGGGTCATGTGCTGGCCACCCTTCCTGCCCCCGAGGCTCCAGTGCCCACCTTCCCTGTCCTGCTCTTGCCCTGGGACGCCGGCCCTAACGGACAGCATCGGCTGACTCCCTTGCAAGAAGCCATCGGCCCAAGGGAGGTGTGGGCAGGAAGTCAAAGGGTGGGAAGACAAGGAGGTCGGGCATCTCCCCTGCGGCCCAGTCCCCCCAGTTCAGCAGCTCTGGCAACATTTGTACCCTCCCCAAGTGGAGACGGCCCTCCTCCTTCTCAACACCACCTCCTTCCCTTGCGCCCAGAGTGAGCCTCAGCGTCATGGAGGGACCGGCCATTGTCCATCTGTTCCTTTACCCCTCCCCACACCTTTGTGAGTCCCTAGACTTGTCTGGGGTGGGTTCTGTTTCCTCCTGAAACCCTAGCGCAGCCACCCAGTCACGTTTACTGCTGTGCCTGGCACCTAGAATGCAGTCTGAAACACGGTGCTTGATAAATACTTCCAATGAATTCATTAACTAATGAATTAATTAGCAGAAGGATGAATGGGAGGAAACCAATATGCTACTTAAAGGAATGAACAGATCAATGAATAGAGCAGGCCGCTTTGTTTCTGTGAAGGAAAGAATGAATTAAGCCAATGAACTAACTTCCAAGGAAGCCTAAACAGAAAAAAAAATGAACAGAAGCCATGTGTTCCTTTGAATTGTGTGCTTAGCAGAGTTCTGAATCTGTCTCCTGCACTGGCTCTTACCTTGAAGGGTAAGATTACAGGCCCTTTCCCCCCCAGCCAGATGGATGAGGGTTCTGAGATCCCCTTGACCCTGGAGCCCCAGCTGCCGGCCCCACTCTCCCGGCCTGGCTGCACGCAGGCTGAGGTCGTGCATGGACCATTCAGGCTCACCCTCTGTCCAAAGCAGCAAAGACTCTTCCCTGCTCAGGAGAAGTCTGCAGGGCCCACGCCCCTGCACCACAGAGAGGGAATGGACCCCAGCGGCTTCTGCAGCAAGAGAGGACCTCGCCCGCTCAGCAGGAGCGCCGGCCAGACTCTCCCATTCACCCTGCAGCCTGCCGGCAGGCGGTTCTTTCCTGGCTTGTGACAACTCTAAGGCTGGAGAAGCAGCAGTGGATTTGGAAAAGAGACCCACAAGCACCTTAGCCTTCCAAGGCGGACCGTGGCTCTCCTGGGTCTGCCAAAATCTTGGGCCAGAGCGAGGGGCCCGGGGGAAAAAAACACAAAATGGCACATCCACGTGCAGTTGGGCCAGGAAACACAGGGCATGGACGGTGAACTTGAAGCTGGTGCTCTTTTCTGTCTCTCTATTCCCTGGGAAGCGGCTGCTGGGGACAGCTGAGCAAACAGAGGCTCTCCCTCCGCGGGGCTGGGGCCAAGAGGCCAGTTTCTTGCACAAAGTCAGGGGAAGTCACGTGCTCCATCTGGCGAAGGGAGAAGGGGCAGGGGCAGGAGTGACACCCCCGCTGACGTCACTGTTGTGCCCAGGCTGGCTGAACTTGACCACTTAGTTCAACCTTTACAGCCCTGCATGACCTGTTGGGGCTATGAATGTGCCAGAGGCTATGTCGGGGGCTCATTCCACCCTGAGAAGCAGCCACAGGCGAGGCCACAAATGGACACTTTTTCGCTGCATTTGGCCACGCAAACCCTGCTCATGCGCTCGTTTGTTCGTTCGTTTCCTCGTTCATTTCTTCGACAAAGGCTTCCCGAGGACGTACTAAGAGCCAGGTCCTATGTTAATTGCTGGAGGTACAGAAACGAATCAGATAAAGCCCCTCCTGTAAGGGGTTCACACTCGGAGGAGGGAGACAGACACACAGCAGTGGGGAAGGCTCTGTCATTCATTCGGCAGGCACTGATGGGAGCATGTGCCGGGGTCCCGGCACTGTTCCAGGCACGGCGGATGGAGCGATGAGAACGCACGGACAAAACTTCCTGCCCTCGTGAGCATACGTTCTAGGGAAAGGAGTCAGATCGTAGACCACGCATGTAAGTAAAGTCTAGTTTATTGGATTTGGATAGGTGCCATGGAAAAAAACAGAAAGTAGGGGGTATGGAAGGCTGTGGGTGTGGGGGGGACATTGCAAATTTTAAAAAGATGGTTCTGGAAGGCCTCACCTGGAAGGTACCCATGTGAACAATGACGTGAGGGCAGGGAGGGGTGGAGCCATGTGGACGAGTTACAAAACTTACAACGTGTGTTACGATAGCCACACACACACACACACACACACCGGAGACTCACTCCCCGGCAGCCCAGAGGGACAGCTCCCTGTGCGTGAAGGAGAGGAGTTTCCAGCAGAAGGACATTCAGTGGGTGAGGAGGATGACGGATCGTTCCAGAGAAGCAAGTGGGGTCCTTGATGGCACCTCCCAGAGCAGGACGTTTGCAGGAGAGATGATTTGCCCTTCGATCGGTGCCTGACCCTCCCCCACCCCGCCCCCCCGCCAGGCACACTGGCCATCTTCCCGGCAATGTGCTGGAGACGCAGACACGGACACAGGTTTCCACATGCACCATCCACGGTAGGCTTACCCTAGAGCCTGTGGGGTCAAGGGGCAAAGCTTGACCCTTGAGAAATCTAGAACACCAGAGGGCAGCAACAGCAAGACGCCAGGCATTGCTGCCACTTGGAGAGTTTCTCAAAAACATAGATTTTCGAAACGTAGACCTGCTGATTCCAAAAATCCGGAGGAAGGGTCTGCCTAATAAGCCGTGATGTTAGGGGCGCCCGGGGCGCTCAGTTTGTTAAGCGTCTGACTTCGGCTCAGGTCACGATCGGATGGTTCGTGGGTTTGAGCCCCGCATCAGGCTCTGTGCTGACCGCTCGGAGCCTGGAATCTGCTTTGGATTCTGTGTCTCCTTCTCCCTGCGCTCCCCTCTCAAAAATAAATACACATTAAAAAAAAAATCAGCTATTATTTTAATAGGTGTCCCAAGTAATTCTAATTAATGGCAGAGTTGACAAATACCTATCCGACACAACTCGTTCTCTTTGCAGACGGGAAATGTGCTGTCCAGGGACTTGCCCAAGGATGCACAGCCAGTGTGTTCAGTGGAGGCAGGGCTGGGCATCGGAGCCCTCGGTTCCTGAGGGCATTCATTTCCTCAGGCCGCATAACAAAATTCCACAAACGGAGGAGTTTAAAACAATAGAAACCTACTTCCTCACAGTTCAGAGGCTAGAAGGCTGAGATCAAGATGTTGGCATAACCATGCCGTCTTGAAGGCTCTAGGGGAGAATCTGTTCTGTGACTTTCTCTTAGGGTCTGGTGTCCTTGACCATTCTTGGCATTCCTTGGCTTGCAGCCATAACTCCAGCCTCGGTCTCTCTGCGTCTTCCCTCGGCCCTCTCCCTGTGCGTCCTCTCCTTATAAAGACATCCACCATATTGGATTAGGCCCCCACCCTACTCCAGTATGACTTTATTTAACCAATTAGATCTGGATTGGCCCTATTTCCAAATAGGTTCACATTCTGAGCTATGGGGTGGCTAGGACATCAACACGTCTTTTTGCAAGATGCCATTCTGCCCACACCACCCAAGCCTTGGTGGTTCCCTCCACGTACGTATTTGTTGTTATGACCCGTCTGATTCTGGGAAGATTTGAGGGCGCTGGCATTAAAATAAAACAGACAAAACAGGACTAATATGCTAAGAAGTAATGAATGAGTGATGAGTAAGACCCATCAAGTGGAGAGGGAGACAGGGTTGTAGCAGACATTTCCGGTAGAGACAGGGTGCAGGCACAGAGGACTGAATTTCACCGAGTGCCTGGACTCCTGTCTCCCACGGGAGCTTTTCCCACTTTCCCTGTATCTTTACAGGAATGTGGCTGGGCTGCCTAGAAAGGACCCCATCAAGCAAAGCTTGCATAGCGATGTGGGAGTGTGACTTCGGGACCTTCTGGACTTGGGGAGGCTCCTCCCTGTTGCACAGATTGTTGTGGGGAGCCAATGATATAATGCAAATTAAGTGATAACTGGGGGGGAAAAAATCACAGTTTTAGAGAGTTGTGCAGTTTACAGAATGCCTTCACATTCATCATCAGAGAGAACCCTGCCCAGAATTTTGTGGGCTGGATCGACCCGCACGGTGTACTGGTGAGAAGACTGAAGGGCAGGGAGGAAACTGGGCTGTAAATGAGTCACAGCGACACTGGGCGTCCTGGTTCTCGGCTCAGGCCTGTCCCCACTACTTCTCCCATGACAATGAGGCATTCACACTCCCCATGGCTCTTCCCGTCTGCAGTTCTCAAAGTTGTCACACTCAGTCCATCCTCCCCCATCCAACCAACCATCTATCCATCCATCCATCCATCCATCTGTAAGTATATAAGTAAGTGGCTATATTTAATAGCATTTTTATTCATTCTGGTTACTAGTTCATTTGCATTGTCTCAGCTGTTTTCAACGAGAGCCTGTGAATGAGCCTTGGCAAGTGTCCCCCCGCCAGGCTGGAAGGCTGGAATAAAGTCAAGAGCTGCCACCATCCCTGCCCGGTGGGGTTCTACTGGACCAGACTCGGAGCAGGGATGCTCAAAGGAACAGGGGACCCCCCTGTCCCTCTTACGGGCTTCAACCTCGCCCCCCCAGCTGGCTTCCTTCCAGCTATGAGAGGCTACCACTTCCTGGAGAGCTCTCAAGTCAGAGTATCTTGAACGGAGTTGAACGGAAAGGGTCATTGTTTACAAAACATCTTTTTTTTTTTTTAATGTTTTAAATATTTATTTATTTTTGAGACACAGAGCGACAGAGTGCAAGCAGGGGAGGGGCAGAGAGAGGGAGACACAGAATCCGAAGCGGGCTCCAGGCTCCGAGCTGTCAGCACAGAGCCCGACGCGGGGCTCGAACCCATGAAGCGCGGGATCGTGACCTGAGCCGAAGTTGGACGTTTAAGCGACTGAGCCACCCAGGCGCCTCTGAAAGGGTCACTTCAAAGGCATGAGAGAGAGCCCCTGAAATGAGTTAGCTGGGCTCTGCAGCCAAGCCAGAGCTCGGTGCAGAGCAAAGGTGGACATCAGGACGCTCCAGGTTTGTCCTATGACAGGTAACCACGTGTTATTATCAGGAGCCTATCCTGGGCCGGAGCCGAGATACACTCTTGCATCCCATCCCCCGCTGACCATCCTATGAGAACCCATTTTCGAGATGCATACACTGAGACTCAGAGGCTAAGTGGCTTGGCCGCGGCCTTTGATGTAGACCCTCGCCGGGGGTGGGGGGGTTGCTCAGCACGCAGGGGTTTCCTTCCTCTTGAGTCTCTCCAGTCTCCCAGCGAGTACTGCGACCAGGCTGCAGGAAGAGCGGGATGAGTAGGTATGGAATTCTCCAGATGATCCACCTGTGCCTTCTGGGCAGCAAATATTGGAGGCTCTAGACAGGGAGTGACTCACCATCCCGCTACCCGTCTGAACACGAAGCTTACCCGCAAGTTACCACCCAGGAAACACTCCTGCCATACGGACCCTCCTGGACCTACCACTCTGTCTCCTTCAAGTCCTAGGGACCTGGTTGGACATACTCAGAGAAGCCTCACCACCCCTCCTTCCCCAAAGAACCCCCCAGTGCACCCAGAATCGCAGCCTCGGTGCCCCTGGCTGCCTGCAGTGAATGTGGGCTCAACCCTTCCCAGGTGGCAGTGTGACTAACTGACATTGGCTGGTCAGCGTCCCCTTCTCTCCACTGTCGGGCAGACCACGCCCTGCCTCCCTTCCTCCTAAGCAGGGCCTTGACCTTCACAAAATGAGTAGCTCCCAAATGCCCTCCAGAGAACCAGGGCCAGGCAGACTGACGGGAACACGGATCTTCCAGGTCCACACCTCGCGATTCTGACTTAACGGACCTGGCAGGGGACAGGGCATCTGAAACTTCACAAGCACCACTGCCCGCCCCCAACCCCTCCATCCGCAGATGATCCCAATACGTGGCCTTCAAACAAACCGTTGGCTGATTCGTGTTTCCCAGCCTTCAGCCTTAGCTTGGCGCCTTGATGCTATGTTACTTTTGAGTTATTTCTAGTTTTTACCCAGCTTTGCCCTAAGCCAGTCGTTCTCATCCTGGCTGTTCACGCTAATGGTGCTCGCAGGATGTTGTATAAAATCTCAAAGCCACGCCCCTCTGTGGGCCGGAGCATTTTAAAGGCTCCCCGGGCAATTGGAAGGTGTGGTTGTGGCTGAGGACCACCGCCTGAAGCAATGATAGGCAAGCAACCTAATAGGCATGAAAATATAGGCATGAACACGTAAATAAAAGCATGCCCGAGCAGGCAACCAAGAAGGACCCTGAGTTCCGTGCTTTGAGCAACCCTGGACTAGATGTAAAGGCCCTTCTGGTCTTTTGGGTCCACGTCCAAAGAAAGACAGAATTCTTCTCACTGAGCATCTCGCATGAACTAGGCCCCCCTGGGCCCCATCATGTGAGTGACCTCGTGATCTCCACAGCAACTCGCTGCGGGAGGCCATTATCATCCTTATTTTACAGATTTGGAAACTGAGGCTTACAGGACCCCAAATCCCGACTCTTCCACTGCTGGGAAGTTAGTTCAGCGGCTGGATTGGAACATCACACTTTCTCTGCTGTGTCTGGGGCAGAGAAGTGAGCCACCTGCCTTCCAGCGACGTTGGACAGAGGGGTGTCGGGACTCTAGATGTGCACTGGTTTGTGACAGCAGCTGAGGAAGAGGCTTTCCAAAGGCTGGGCATCGGGGTCAAGTGTGTGTGCGTGAGCACCCCCCATCCAGTCTATCTTCACCATGCTCACCCCTGCCGTTAGCTCCTTCTGGTTTCTTGTAAGATTAGAAAAGAAGGAATAAAATTCCATCTCTATTTGAGAAGCCAAGTTTTTAATCAGCATTAGAAAGATCAGATCTGTCGTCATTCAATCACTTGCGTGGCTAATAGGTCAGCGCATGACCTTGCCTTTCCTGGCAAAGCCTAATTGCAAGAAAGCAGTTTGCAAGGGGCGCCTGGGTGGCTCAGTCGGTTGAGCGTCCGACTTCAGCTCAGGTCATGATCTCAGTTCATGGGTTTGAGCCCTGCATCAGGCTCTGTGCTGATGGCTCAGAGCCTGGAGCCTGCTTCGGATTCTGTGTCTCCCTCTCTCTCTGCCTCTCCCCCTCTTGTGCTCACTCACTCTCTCTCTCTCTCAAAAATAAATAAGATGTAAAAAAAAATTAAAAAAATAAAAAGAAAGCAGTTTGCAAACAGGCTGCCTTGTTTGCTGAGCCTAATCTAATTAGCTTCAGATTTCCTGACCAGCTAAGGACCGATGACCAATGAGATGCTGTTGTGGATTTTCCAAAGCAAATGCGGAGGCCTCTGTGCTCCTGGGGTGGCCCAAGACAGCTGTGTTTCGGAGGTCGACTCTCAGAGGGGTTCCAAAGCCTCTGTTGACGGGCACAGTAGGACCCTAACAGGAATTGCCAAGATGATCTCATGTCTAAAGGAAACAGTGAATCCTTCTGGTTTTGAAAGCCTAGAATATCAGCCCTAGCAATTAAGGGATCAGGGGAGTCATGTTACAGAACTTCATTTTAGAAATAAAGACACAGATGACTCAGAGCGCCGTGGCTGGTTCCAGAACTGGGGGAGGAAAATACCACATACACTGAGGCCGACTTCATTCTCCATTCTGAGAGCCGTGGATACTCAGATGAATAAGGCTTCGTTCCTATCCCCTAGGATGCACCGTGGATGGGGGTGGGGGACAGTCACAGAGAATGTTCCAGCATACCTCAACAGAGGTAGAACAAGGTCTTGGAGAGGAGGCATGCAGCTGTGCTGTTTGAGGGTCATCCATTCATGCATTCGTTTATTCACTCATTCGTTCAACGGTACAGACTGATGTAAGTGAGCCTCTGCTCTGTGTCAGGCCCCCTCTATGGGCCCAGAACCGAACAAGGCAGAAAAGGGGCCTGCCTTCCTGGCCCTTACACATCCTGGGGAATCAGACATTAAACACGCACACGCTTGAATAGATGTTCAGGTGCGATTATGGAAAATTCTAGAAAGTGGTGTAAGGTGGTAGGAGAGGCCACGGCAGGAGATGCTGACCTAAGCTGAGGAGTGTTAGTCTGACATGTGTGGATGGGGTGGGGGAGAGGGTTTGAGGGACCGACCGTGGGGCTGGGCCAGGCCTGCCTTAATAGACGACATTAGGCAAGTGGGGTTGAATCCTAAGAGCAGTGGGAAGGGCTGAAGGTCTCCAAACTTGGGCAGGGGTTGTGGGGGACGATGAGGTCGGCAGGTCAGGCAGGCCTGGGGTGTCAGCACTGGGGGGAGGCGGGAGGACGGCGATGGAGTGGCCGCAGGAAGACCCAGGCTGGTCCACACGAGGGATGATGGAGGTTTAGACCAGGGTGAGGCCAGGAGTAGCGACCCACTCGCACGGCGGTTCCGAGGGTGGCCTGGTGCACGGGGAAGGCCGGGCCTCGCTGGGTCACCGTTTGGCCCGTGCCCTCAGCCTGTGCTGAAGCAACCCCACTGTCCTCCTTCAAACGCTCCGGGAAGGGTGGGCAGCCCAGGGACTCTGTCTTCAGACACACGGGCATGGGGGTGCGGTTCCAATTCTGATGACTTAGCCCCGTGACGCTGGGCAAGTTACATAAGCACGCCGAGCCCCGATTCCCTTTTTGGGAAGGAAAAATTCGAACCTCCCTGAGCAGGACAAGCAGTGCAGTGAACTAAAATGCAGAGTCAGCCACTGGGGAGCAGGTGAGGAAGGCTCACCCCCCCCACACACCCCACCCCCACTCCCTGGTAACACATATTCCTTTATCATCTTTGAGTGCCGAAGATGAACACCCAACTCAATCTCCTCCTTTTGTCCAATGCTCTGTGAAAAGCCAACTGCCGCCCTTTGTGGCTAATTGTACCTGATTGGAGCCTCTTGCGTTGTGCGAGATGCCTGGAAAATTCCAAGGTTGTTTGTCTTGCAGCGATGAGGTGAGTAAGGCAGGTGTGTGGTTGTAACCCCTTACCCCGTCCGCCAGCCCCAGTGCGCCACACCAAGCCGGCTTTGCCAGAGCCCCGTGTCTACCTGGCCTCGACGGTCTCCTTCCGTCTCCGACCGCGTCCCAGCGGACACCGTGTCCCTCCAGAACACGCTCTTTCCACCCTCTGCTTCTCTGGACCACAGTCCTCTCTCTAAATTCAACCTGAGTCTTGCCTTTTTCAAGAAATCCTCAGTATCTACCCTGAAATCTTCTGGATATGGTACTTTCTGTTTTAAGAATAGAGAAGCTAAGGTAGGGGCGTCTGGGTGGCTCAGTCAGTTCAGCATCCGATTCTTGATTTGGGCTCAGGTCATGATCTCACGGTTCATGAGTTCAAGCCCCGCGTCAGGTTCTGTGCTGACAGCTCGGAGCCTGGAGCCTGCTGCAGATTCCGTGTCTCCCTCTCTCTCTTCCCCTCCCCTGCTCGTGCTCTGTCTCTTTCTCTCTCTCTCAAAAACAAACATTAAAAAAAATTTTAATGAACAAATAAAAAATAAATAAAAATGGAGAAGCTAAGTTTAAAATCTTTGGTATCCACCAAAAGCCCAAATTCTTCAGCAGACCGTGCAAGCCTCCACCACCTGGCCTCCTCATCCAGTTCTAGCCTTTATTGACCAAGAAGTAGCAAATGCAGGGTTTTTGAACCATCACACCATCCCACTGCCATGGCAGACGTCGTTAATGAATGAGACAGCTTTTCCCAGACGTCGTTAATGAATGCGACAGCTGAGCCCAGATATAGGCTTGCAGCGGGACCCGGGCATCGGGGTTGCTGAATGAGATGCCACCTGCTGGCCCTCACCACTGACTCGATTCTGTGAGATGAGTGTGTGACACCACCCCTTCCTCTGCCTTCTCTGCCTGGTCACCACCACCTGATCCAAGTGTCACCTGCTTCCTGGATTGGTCCAACGCGGCCAATTTAGGAATTAACGACTTCTACATCCGGCCCTAGGGCTCTGCACCGGGCGCTGCCAGCACCGAGGCCTTACTGAGCCCAGTGACTCGGGGAGGGAATTATGATGGCAGTCTCATCCTTTACTGATGGGCACTTTTAATCACAAGGGAGGCAGTGATGAGCGCAGAAAAGGGGCAATTCTGCAAATGGCAGAGATTTCATTTAGGACAAGCTTCTGGACCAGATATTCCCACACTTGGCTCTGTAGAGGCCAGGTACCCGTGGCAGTTTAGCATTCCTAAAATATGTACATCGAGAAGCCCTGAATGGCCAAATCCTTTCTCCATCTCTAAGGGACCGAGTCTTCTTTGCTGGCTTTCAGTGGAAAGGATTGGGTTATGAGCTCTAGCAACAGCCAGCGTTCATCGATAGTGTTATCCCAGGAGACTGTCTGGGGTGGCCAGAATGAGCCTTGCCAAGGATCTATGCATCCCTTACAGCCGGTGGTGAGAGGCATTTACTGTTTTGCTTTTTTAAAAAATATTTATGTATTTATTTTGAGAGTGGGGCGGGAGGGGCAGAGAGAGAGAATCCTGGGCAGCCTCCGCACGGCACCAAGCCCGACGTGGGGCTCCGATTGACGAACCGTGAGATCATGACCTGCGCCAAAATCAAGAGTTGGCCGCTCACCCGACAGCCACCCAGGCACCCCGGGTTTACTGTTATTATCCCAAGAGATAGCATAACAGATCCGAGCACAGACACGAGGGCGAGTAAAGTCTGGATTCCTCCTCTGCAAATTGCATGACTCTCTGTACAAGGTTCCTGAAGTCTGAGTCCTAACGTCTTCATCTGTAAAACGGAGAATGTGATACTTAACTGTGTTACCATATTTTTAAGTGTACCTGTTTAATTAGTGTTGACACATGTTGACACATCTGTGAACCCATCACCCCATTAAAATAGTGGGCATACGTATCAGCTTGCCCGGTGCCTCTTTGTGATCCTTCCGTCCCGCGGCCACTGATCGGCTTTCTGTCCCTGCGGATTAGTTTGCATTTTTAAGAGTTTTATGGAAGTGGAATCATACAGGATGCCCTCTTTTCTTCGTGTATGTAACTATTTTGCATAGAATTCTAAACAGTTGTTGCTACTCTGTTTATACTTTCTCATCCTGCTTTTTCCAGTTGACATTCCAGAAGATTTCTCTTCATTAACATCATTGTTTTTTGAGAGGGGTTGCAGGGAGGGGCGGAGGGAGAGGGAGAGAGAGAATCCCAAGCCGGCTCCACACTCAGCACAGAGCCCAATGCGGGGCTCGATCTCATGACTGTGAGATCATGACCTGAGCCAAAATCGAGAGTTGGATGCTTAACCGACTGAGCCACCCAGGCGTCCCCAGCATCATTTTCAATGGCTGTTTTAGCTTCTAGTTTTGCAGTGACCACATGTCATTTAGCCAGTCGGTCAGGTATGTTGTTTTCCCTTTTCCGATATTACAAACAGCTCATAGACATGAGATTCTATAATTCATGACTTTCTATGTCCGGCTTGATTTGTTTCACGTGATGTTGACCCTCATCCTGTTGTATCAGCTTCTTGATAAACCTTCTTTCCTTGGCTTCCAAGATCCTGTGTTCTCGTGTTTCCTCTCCTTCTCTAGCTGCCCCTTCTCTCAGAGCTGGGGCTAGGGTGAGGGAGGTGAGGCACTCGTGTTGGCAGCAAAACCTCCGGAGGTACCAAAACCCTCAATCATCAAGATAAATATCTAATGCAACATTTTTTAAAAGTCCACATGAATGCCAAAGAAGTCCATGCTGACGACGTGTTCACATTTCAAGTAAAGGCAGAATCCGGTGGGGCCAAGAGTGGGCGGAGACAAGGGAGGTGAGCCTTACAGGTGGAGGGTTGGACCCAGGATGGTGAGAGTTGTGGCAGCCCCAGGACGCGAACCCAGGACGCGTTCATCTTGCTCCATTTCTGACTGTCGTAGTCCATGGTCACCAGGTTCTTCCAGGTCCGGCAGCCTTCCCCGTTCTATAGTGTCCTCATCTGAGTCAGACTTGAGATTTCAACTCAACGTCCCATACCAGTGTCCTAAACAATACTTCTCCCGGTCTGCCTTCACCGTTTTCTGGCAGAACCCCAAGCCTGGGTGGCTAAGTCTCCACTTTCTCTTCTGCCCCACGGATGGGCTAGCCGGCCTGTGGATTCAGTCCCTAGGGCAGGGCGCCATGCTCAAACAGGGGTGATGCTCCCAGCACCTCACTCTCCATAGTGTTTGTCAAGCCTCCTTTACTTTCCTTGGCCCCGTAACCTCCCCGTCCGCCCCTTGTTCTCAGCAGATGGTTGCGGTGGCCCCCAGACTCAGCCAACGACTATCTGATACAAGGGTACAAAGAGCAGGTTCCCTTGAATTCAGGTGGGACGGCAGGTGGATATGGTAGGGATTCCCCCATTTAATCCCCCAAAGACTCTGTGGCCATCTACTCAATAACCATACACTGGGGCAAATTAGCCATCAGGCATTGGATACAGGCTCTGGGCTGGCACTGCTATTCTAATGGTCACAGCCCCCCATTAGAATCCGCTATACAGGAATCAAGTAGTCAGTATCGTTCTGGCCCAGGTATGTCATAGAGTGGGTACACTGAGTCACCAAACCCACCCCGCAGTCGTTTCCCTGGGTCCTGAATGTGTTTAGGAAAGACACGCTAAGACCCTGGAAAAGAACTCTCACATTGGTTCCTTGACCTGCAGAGTGAGAGATATTGCCTAAGAAAGCCCGAGAACTTCCACCCCGTGCCAAGATAGTAAATGAGAAACAATATTACATTGTTTACAAAATGTGTGGGATTATTATTTGCAGAGATCAGCGCCACCCTCAGAGTATTGAGGCATCCAGGAGCAGTGGTCCCTGTGATATCCCCACGTGATTCACCAGGCTGACCCTACCAGAACTCTACGGGTCAGAGCAAAAGACCCTGGAACTTTGGGAACTTAACCCAGTAGTAGATGCCCAGCTGTAGTTACTGACTGATATGGTGAGTCTTCTAGTGTGGATGCTTTTGAGTACGCTGAATGCAGCTTATTCATGGGCAACTACATCTTTTTCTACACTGATGAGAGAGAACGATCAGAAGCAGTTTACATCCACATGGGACAACATGGTACCCACGTATGGCCTTCCTCTAGGGCTCTACTCCTTCTTCTGTTGTTGTGACGGCAGCGCAAAGGGACCTAGACCATCTGGACATCCTACGGGACATGGCAATGGTTTGCCATGTCGATGACATTGTGTTAAGTGCCCTTGAAAAGCATGAAGTACTAATTCTGCGTGCTTTGGTAAAGCATGTTCATTCTGGAAGGTGGGAGGGAGGTAAACCAGACAAGATCCCAAAGGCCTAGAGCCCAAAGGGCCAAGGGTCACATCAGTGAAGCTCTTAGGGGTCCACTGGTGGAGACCATGCTGGAAAATCCTCTCTGGGGTAAAGGACAGAGTCTTGCACGTCTATCTCCTACCCCTGGGAAAGACATTCAACCTCTCCAGGTTTGAGAGGCACACGTTCCACAACCGGGGATATGATTTCCACCTATGTGTCAGATGTGGAAGGTTTGTGTGGGACCCCAAGGTAGGCAAAGCCTGTGTACGGGTCCGGGAAGAGGCATAAGCAGCCTCGCCCCTGTGCTGTCCAGCCCAGTAGATCCCGCAGAACCACAGGCATCTGTGGGGAAAGATGTCAGATGGAGACCCTGCAGGCCCCATCGGGAGAGGCACGGTGCAGACCCCCAAGAGTCTAGAGCAAGACTGTGCCATCCACAGCAGAGGACTGGGCACTGTTTGAAAACAGCTCCCGGCATGCTGCTGGGCCTTAGTAGAAACTGTATCTGAGGATGCCATGCCATCTGAGCATGTGGCCACTCATGACCTTGACATTTGCTAGCATCGGGTAGGCCCTGGGAAGTGGAACATAGGGGGTTGAAGGTCCAGAGAGCCCTGCAAACTGCATGAACAGGTGCCCCAGGCCCCAGGTCATCTGCCTCTATGGCACTGATGCTTCTCCCTCAGCTGTGCTTCTCCCTCAGCTGATGCTTCTCCCTCAGCTGATGCTTCTCCTGCAGCGGACACCTTTGGCCAACGATACCATAAATGAGTGACACAAACCACAGGAATTTGCCTTCTCACAGCTCTGGAGGCTGGAGAGTCCAAGATCAAGGTTCCAGTAGGGTCGGGTTCTCGTGAGAGCTCTCCTCCTGGCTGGCAGATGACCACCTTCTTATAGTGTCCTCACATAGCACAGAAGCACAGAGAGAGAGAGAGAGAAAGGACCACTTCCATGGCGTCTCTGCTTTAAGGACACTGGTCCTATCAGATCAGAGCCCCTCCCCACCCCTTATGACCTTATTTAACCATAATTACTCTCCTGAAGACTTTGTCTCCAGATACTGTTGCAGCGGGGGCAGGACTTCAACAGGGGGACATGAGCATTCAGCCCATAGCACCAGCTGATAGAGCGAGAGAGTAATCTGAGCTCGGCTCGCGGGTGCCATCAGCTTGGCACGGGGGCAAGCCCAAATGGTCTACAGCTGACCTGCAGCCACTCCGAGGGGGCCGGAAAGATAATGACCGGAGGACAGCGTCCATTGCCAGGACTTCGGGTGGTGCGTCTGGTCATCTACGTTGTGGCCCAAGGTCGGGGCACACAGCATGGCTTAAGAGGCTGTCTGGCAGGTGGCCCTTGCATAACTCTCCAGCGTCCTGTTTCCTGGCTGCCCACCCACGCGGCACCAGGCACTTCCTCACCGTTCTCTAGATATTAGGAGTCTTTTCCCAGGCTGTCCCTCCACCTAAATGCCTTCTCCATGTACTCATCCTTCACCACTCCGTCCAAGTGTCCTTTCCTTACACTACCCACCCCCCCTACAGGGTTGGCGGGTGTCCCTCTGTTCGCCTGGTTTTCTGCCTAATGGAAGTCTTGGCTTTGTCATGCATGCTACGGTTCATTACAAACACTGATCCCCACCAGATCGCATGCACCTCGAAGGTCGAGGCCCCTGTAGGCTGACAGCTCCAGACCCACACGTCCAGCTACGCAATGGACATCGTCACCTGGGTGACTCGCAGACTCTTGAGTTTCTCTCCTAAACGTTCCCCCATTCTGGGCCCCCCGTGGCCCCGTCTCAGGATGCAGTTCTCCCAGCTCCCTTGGGGAGCTAGAAACCTTGGTGGCATCCTGGTTCTTCCTCGCTTCCCTTTCGACCTCACCATGCAGCAGCAACACGCACCGGTTCTAGATCCAACCTGTCTCTCACCTCCACCTCTCCTCTCCCCTGGCTGCCACCGTTCTCAGCTACCTCTCCTGTGGGGTCACCGCCGGCTTCCCCCCGCACTGGGAGGACCCCCTTCGCGGCCACCATGCCGTTGCCGTCTTTCTCTCCATCCAGCCCCTGGTTTGCGTCCTTCCTGGTGTCTGTCACACTTTACGATCATTCTGTCTGTCGCCTGATGTTTGCTATCTCCCCCAAGCGGGGACTGTGTGTCTGTCCCTGTCAGCGTACCCCCGACAGTCAGCATGGTGGCCGACTCATAGAAAGTGCCCAACAAAAGCTCATCGACTTAGCGCTAAAGGCGCATTAACGGCCAGCTGGACTATTACGACCGGAGCGCGTTTGTGCGCAGCACTTAGATACGGACAGCACCAGTCCACACCGTGAGAATCAAGCACTTACACCCACGTTTCCAAAACACCAGTTCGTGAAGTCAAACACGGTCGTGATAAGTGCGGCGCCAGAGGGCAGAGGAAGGACAGGCAATCTGCCAGGCGAGGACCCCACATTGAGACAACCTTCTTGCCAGGGTCTGCTCCCATCCGCTGCCTGGAAATCACCGGCAGGGCAATTTCATCCGGAGGTTGGAGCAGCACTGAGAGCAGAGCCAAGGTCCTCAGCCAGGAAATTATATCCTGATTCCTCCCGTGAAAATTGTCCACTCGGAAGCCCGGGAAGGATGCAGGGGAATCCACCCCATCGGCCCGTCCGATTAATGTCTGACAACCTCTCCGGTCCCAATGCTTACCTCCCACAATGTTCATGATTACCCCTTTTCCTTCTCCTGTTTCCCCGTATTGAAATGCACGTGCATAAAAATCAAAGATGAGCTACTTCCTGGGGACAGGCTGCAAGGGCTCCCGAGAGACTCGGGAGGCTGCAAGGGCTCCCAAGAGAGCCGGGACCCCATTTGGAAGGTCAGTCATAACGTGGGTCCATTCTTCCGCTGGGTTTTGGTAGGAGAGCAAGACGGGAACACAGGGAAACAAATCAAATTTTAGAGGCCTCCCTTCTTTTGTCTGGTGCTATTTTCTCCCAGTTCTGACTTTTAACATTTCATTTAAAAAGCCATTTTGATCTTCTAAGAGTCAAGATTAAAAACAAAAACAAAAACAAACTACATCTTTCTTGTAAGAAATGGCTGCATTGACTGAAACCCATGTGGGGGAATTGATAAGGGACAGCAGCAGTGTTCCTTCCGGTTTTTGTAAAGAAGAAAGCAGGAAACCCAAGAAGGCGAATTGGACCCTCTGTCTGCGGTCACGAGGGAAGCCCGGGGCCAAGGCCAGCTGCGCTCAGGCCCCTGCGTCCCTGGCCCTCGACGTGCAGGGAAGGCGGGGTGGCGACGGCCACCTGCCAGGCACCCTGTATGCCTGAGCTCGTGTCACCCAGTCCCCAAGCGCTCTGCAAGGGCACCATCCAGAGCCCGTGTCTGAGCAAGGAAAGCCTGAGGACGGTGTCGAGGTCAGACGCGGGCCGAGATGAAGTGAGACTCTAAGTCAGATCTGTCGGTGCCAAAGCCTGGGGGCTGCCTCTCCCCGATGTCTTTCCCTCCCCTGTTCAGGCATCCAGAGCCTCACATGTGCTCGGCTGGCCGGCGAGGGCCCTGGCTGGACTTTCTGGGCCCACGTCAATCAGCTGAACTCGCCCGGTCTCCTTGCCAGGGCCCAGCGTCTCAGCCCTCCTTTTCTTCCCTCTTAGTTTTGTTTTGTTTTTTTTTTTTAATGCTTATTTATTTATTTTTGAGAGAGAAATAGAGCACAAGCAGGGGAGGGTCAGAGAGAGGGGGAGACACGGAATCCGAGGCAGGCTCCAGGCTCCGAGCTGTCAGCCCAGAGCCCGACGCGGGGCTCGAGCCCACGAACCGTGAGATCATGACCCGAGCCGAAGTCGGACGCCTCAGTGACTGACCCCCCCAGGCGCCCCAGCCTTTTCTTCCCTCTTAAATGCAGCCACCACCCTCGCTGCAACATCCGCTCCTTGGGGATCCTCTAGCCACCCCAATGGGCCCACGCGCGGAACACAGCATCCCACGCTCATTCTCGGACCTTGGGCCCTGACCCCTCGAGGGAACACGTGAGCAGTGCAACAACAATGACACATTAATGACAGTCATTTGTTGACTACCTTGCAGATGTTATACCTCATAACAACCGCAGGAGGGAACACCGTCTCAATCCACCGCAGACACCAAGAAAGCCAAGGCCCAGGGTGGTTCACTGATCCATCCAGAATGAAGTTAGCCAGGAGAAGAGCAGGGGCCACGCCAGGCTAGGGTTTCTGCACGGCCTCCCACACTAAGTCCAGCTTCCTGGAAGTGTGGAGCCTGGACTCAGACAGCCTGGGTTTATAGTCCAGCTGTGTGACCTTGGGAGAGTTACCCAACCTCTCTGGTTTCTGTTCCTTCATCGGTAAAGCGGAGATGATAAACATCCTACCTGCTTGGTGGGGTTGCTGAAGGGTTACCTGACACAGACGTAACATCCTTAGCGTCGTGCTTGGCAACTGGGCTTAATATATGCCACTGGTTATTTTTCTTCTAGGAATTTGTATTCCGCAAAACGTCATGGACGGTTGGGTAAGAATCTTAACTGAAGTCGGAATGCTAGAAAGTCAGGGGCGCCTGGGTGGCTCAGTCGGTTAAGCGTCCGGCTCTTGGGGTCAGCTTAGGTCATGATCTCGTGGTTTGTGAGATCGAGCCCCGCGTTGGTCTCTGCACTGACAGGGTGGAGCCTGCTTGGGAGTCTCTCTCTCTCAATCTCTCTCTGCCCTTCCCTGCTGGCATTATCTCTCTTTCTCAATAAATAAATAAGAGAGAGAGGGAGGCACAGAATCCGAAGCAGGCTCCAGGCTCTGAGCTGACAGCACAGAGCCCGATGCGGGGCTCGAACCCACAAACCTTGCGATCATGAGCTGAGCTGAAGTTGGATGCTTAACCGACTGAGCCACCCAGTACATTTAACCAGAGAAAGTTGGCCCCGGCCACCTCCCCACCTCCAGGGAGGTGGGTGCCCAAGCCCACATCCCCACCGACACTGAGCATCGCCCGCTGAGAAAGCATCGCCCCAAGGGGCTAGACCTTCCTGTGCCTCACACACGAGGGCCTTGACTCAGCAGTGAGTCAACCCCGCGCTCCCAGCACGACCCGTCTAACGGGTGCACCGATTTCACGGGCAAGCCTCTGGGAATTAGCTCCAGTGGCATCTCCTCAAAGCATTGGTCAGGCTTCCTGTTTTCCACATCTGTGACTTGCCCATCAAGATCCTTTGCCATTTCCATAGTCGTTCCTGTCTTTCTTGGTAATTTCCAGAGAAGTCCCTTGTGCATTGTGGGTATACAGCTGGCCCTTAACACAGGTTTGAACTGTGCGAGTGGACTTCTATGGGGCTGGGCATTTTCTCTTCCTTGTGAATTTCTTAGTAACATTTCTCTAGCTTACTTTATTGTAAGAATATAGCATAAAACACATATAACATGTAAAATATGGGCTATTTATGAATCCATCGGTCTTCCCGTCAACAGTAGGCTATCAGTAGTTAAACTGGGGGGAGGGAGTCAAAAATCTTAAGTGGATTTTCGACTGTGTAGAGGGGTTTGCTCCCCAAAGGTGCACGTGGTCACGTCAGTTTCAGATATTACAAATACTCTGTTGCAATCTGTCATCTATGAATTTGTCCCTGGTGACCTCCCATGCAACAGACATCCTCTGTTTTGACGTGATCTCACTCGTCAGTTCACCGAGTAGATATCGGCTTGTTGGGATGCCTCTCAACAGAGGAGCCCCCAGCATGGACCGGAACATTCCAGAAGCGGTCCGAGCAGTGCAGTGAGAGTCTGGGTGACTGAATCTGAGTAAGTGCAGAATGGCGTTGCCGCCGATCTCCGTTTTACGCCAACTCGCTGGCTTCTGTCTGCACCTTCAGACTGCTGAGGTTGTTCAATTCTGATCCAGAAACTGCACAGCACGGTGCCATCACGGCACGCTGATAATCACACACGCTGCCATTTGGGTGACATCTGATAGGTGGAGGGAGATTAAGGAGAGCCACATTCCATGCTGTGTCCTGCAGAGACCCCGTGTCCTACAGAGATCGTACCCTGTACGACGACTGTACCCCGTACTTGCCGTGTGACCCTGGCCACTCCCCTTCTCTGAGCCTCCTCTCTGTTGACTACCGCAATGATAGTGGCACCTGTATCACAAGCTGCCATGAGTCGCAAGTGTGTTACTCCACGGAAAGAGGTGAGAACAGGGCCCGGGGCACAGAGAAGATACGGTACGAATGTTTTTGCCATGATTATTAGTATTATGGAAGAATTACAATGCTCCTGTTTAAGGGATATTGAAATGGAGTCTCAAAGAGTTGAAATAACTTGTCCCCACCACCCTGCCAAAGAAAACAGAGTCAAGGCTGCGTGCTCTTTCCACGGACCCCGCGGCTCACCCCAATTCCCTCCCAGGATGTCTAGGTGCGCTGAAATCTGCCTCTCTGTCTGTCCCTCGCTGGGCTTTGTGTTTGGCATCTAAGGGCAGCGAGGATCAAGGCTACCTCTGCTCCCCGGGACAGACACTCACACGTTTGAAGAGGGTGCACGTGCACTCCTGACCCAAAGGACCTCTTCTCCCGGTTCACTGGCCCCTTCCCTTAAAGTGCCCTGTGGCCGACCACCCACGTGTGTGTCCCACCTGCTTCTGCTGCCCTCGGTCACATGTGCTGGTTGCCTTCCATCTCGGTGTGGCTCTGCTTTGCTGGGACTTTTTGCTTGTTTTTAATGCTGTCCTGGAAACATGCTCTGGGGTGTAAAACCCACAGGAGAGTAGCATCTGTGTGTGTGGGGGGGTGCTATTTATTTTTATTTATTTATTTTGAGAGAGAGAGAGCGAGAGCACAAGTGGGGGTTGGAACAGAGACAGAGGGAGAGAGAATCCCACCCAGGTTCTGTGCTGTTAGGTGCGGAGCCCGACGCGGGGCTCGAACCCACCAACTGTGAGATCATGACCTGACCTGAAATCAAGAGCCTGACGCTTAACCGACCGAGCCACCCGGGTGCCCCACACGGGGGGTTTTCTAAAGGACGCTTGACTTTCTCAATCATGCTACTGTATCACCCCACTGGCCTCACGCGACCACCTTCGGTGTCTTACTTTCCCCCTTTTGCAGATGAGAGAACTGAAGTGTCATTAATTTATCACCAATTCACCCTTTCCACGTCTTCGCGAACGCTTTAATAAACCCTCCTTGAGGGCTGTCTACATGCAGCCTTGTGTTCAGGACATGACGCCCAGCCGCTCCCCCCCGCCACGTACCCCAGTTCCTGAGAATTCAGGATGGGACGCCATGTGCACACTTCAGTCGGCACCGTAGAGAGAGAAGCCCAGAACCTGGCCCCCGCTCTGCCCACTGGGCCCCCACCACCCTGATATTTAAAACAACAACATGAGCTGCAGCCACAAAACACAAGACGGCTACTCACCACCTCCGGTCTTGGGCTCAGACCCTGGGGAGAGCTTCTGAGCTCACGGCCACTTAGGAACTAATTGGAGCCACATGATGGCCTTGAGATTCCTGCTGGCTGGACAGCCAGTCCTACCTCCCTGGTAGGGCTGGTCTCTCAAGAGTTTCCGTGAAGTCCCGTGGCTTTTTCAGTACTAGCTGCCCCCAGGCTGTTTGTCCAATCTGCTGACTAGATTCCTGCTGCCTCTTCAGAGCTCCTTCCCGATCTGACCACAATCCTCCTCCTTTCAAGGGGTGAGATGTTAATTTCCTTAATGACTCACTATTGCCCCACTCCAGTCAGGGTTTCGCAAACAATGGCACTGTTACATTTTAACGATAAGTCCACGCATTTCAGGATGTTTAGTAGCATCCCCAGCCCCTCTGCCCACTTGATGTCCCTATCGCTCTTACACCCCCAGCCCCAGGCCCAGCCCCTCATCCTCCACCCCCTTGAGACAACAAAAAAGTCTCCAGACATTTGCCAGATGTCTCCCAAGGTTATTTCTGTCTTTATGCCACCGTTTCAACTGGATCCGGTGATCCGTATCACTCTCCCCATGCCTCTGCCATCACCCATTCTCTAGTTGTAGAAAACGAAAGTGGGGTGCTTTCTTTATGAGTGTGTTCAACAAGAGGTCAACCAGAGAGAGAGAGAGAGAGAGAGAGAGATTATTTTAAGGAATTGGCTCATATGATTGATGGAGGCACATGTCCAAAATCTGCAGGGCAGCCCAGCACGCTGTAGACCCAGAGAAGAGTTGAAGTCCAAGTCCAAAGACTGTCTGCTGCAGAGTTCCTTCGTGCTCAAAGGAGGTCAGTCTTTTCCCTCTGAAAGCCTTCAATTGATTAGATGGCCCCCAGCATTATGGAGGGCAATCAGCTTTATGCAAGGTCTACTCTGATTGAGATGTTAATCTCCTCAGAAAACCCCTTCCTAGAAGCATCCAGGACAATGTTTGACTACATATCTTGGCACGGTGGCTCAGCGAAGTTGGCACGTAAAATTAATCAGCATAGTCAGCAAGGATGAATGAATGTATGGCAAAGAAAGGGAGGATGTACTTGAACTCATCTGGAATGTGGACTTCCATGATTATTGTCTGAAATGTCCGTGCCACACTGGGGCCATCAGCGATTCTCAACCCTGGCCGTTACAATCACCTAGGCAGCCTTGAAAGGATGCAAATGTCAGGGGCGCCTGGGGGGCTCAGTCAGTTAAGCATCCGACTTCCACTCCTGTCTTGATCTTGCAGTTCGTGAGTTCGAGCCCCATAACGGGCTCTGTGCTGACAGCTCAGAGCCTGGAGCCTGCTTCGGATTCTGTGTCTCCCTCTCTCTCTGCCCCTCCCTCATTCATGCTCTGTCTCGCTCTGTCTCAGAAATAAATAAACATTAAAAAAAATTGTTTTTAAATAAAACAAAATAATAATAATAAAAAAAGATATTATCTTATCCTCACAATTACCCAATGAGGTAGAGTGTATGATGGCCCCAGGCTATAAATGAGGAAACCGAGGCACAGAGAGGTAAGTGACTTGCCCAAGAAAGTTGCTGACAGTCTTGGGTTCATCTGACTCTGAAGGTTAACATTTTTTTTTTTAAGTTTATTTATTTATTTTGAGAGAGACACAGAGAGTGTAAGTGGGGGAGGGGCAGAGAGACAGAGGGACAGAGGATCCAAAGCGGGCTCTGTGCTGACAGCAGAGAGCCTGATACAGGGCTCGAACTCATGAACCATGAGGTCATACCCTGAGCCGAAACCAAGAGTCAGATGCTTACCCCACCAAGCCACCCAGGCACCCCTGAAGGTTAAGGGTTTTTAGGAACTTTGCTTCCCAGAGACTTAGATCAGGATTACAGCCACTGGAAAAGAGGAGGCAAAAATGCCAGGATTCCTGGATGTCACCATCGTGTACCTAGAGAACCTAAGAAAATAGAAATTGAAATGAATATGGGAGCATAGTCATTAGCCACTTCACAAAGGCTTTTGTTTGAAAACAAAGTCACTTGACAAAAATGTTGGTGCATGTCCAAAATTCAGTCATGTTCCTGGTGAATAGCAGGGACAGAAATCATATTTAAAACAGGAAGCAGAAATCATATTTAAAAACGAAGATCCCACTCATAACAGCAACAAAAACATGAAATACCTGAGAATACATTTAGCACGAGGGGTGAGGTAGGTTAATGAACACAGCTACCAAATTTTATTAAGGGATATTAGAGAAGATTCGACCTTTGGAGAGATGGTCTGTGCCCACGGTAGGTACTGTAAAAATGCCACTTCTCTTCAAATTAGTCAGAGGTTAAAACAGTTTTCTTGTTTTCAAATAAAAATTGGGCATTGACGTAATTTTGAAGCAATTCAAAAATTCTCAGGTCTAACACAGAGTGCCTTCTGAGTTCCCAGCAACTTCTAGTATCTCAAAAGGAAAAGTCAGCCCTCCTGAGCTCTTGAATCACTTCCAGACTTCCTTTTAGATTCAGTTACCTAAGGCCATGAGATTCTTTTTGCTTGGCTATCCCTGGGCACACTCAGATCCAAACTGATTTATCCAAAAAATGGCTTTACAGTTTTTAAAACCTTAAATTGCGAAACATATTATAGGGTTACAAATATTATCCACACACCCGCACTTTAACAAATAGTTAAATGTCTACCTGTGTACCATTTGGGGCCGACAGACTCTTAAGGGGGCCCCATGATCCGGCTTTCATGTGCTTGTGTGATCCCTCCCCCTGAGCATGGGTAGAACCTGCGGCCTGGTTCTGGACGTAGAGAATATACCAAGAGTGAGGGGGTGTATGGGATTGCATGTGTGTGATTATGTTACATACGATGGTAACCTCCATAGAATGATGTGTTGTGAGCTGCCCTTCGGAGCTGGCCACAAGGCCGGGAACTGGGGACAGCCTCCAGCGCATACCCAGAGAGACGCCGAGGCCCTCAGCCCAGCAGCTTTCAGGAATCTGAGGGCTGTCAACAATCACATGAGCAAGGGAGGAGACCCTTCTCCAGTAGAGCCTCAGATGAGACCACAGCCCCAATCGACACCATGATTGTAGCCCCACAGAGGACACAGCTAAGCTTTGCCGAGACTCCGGGCCTACAGAATCATGAGATAACAGGCATATATGTTTTTAAGCTGCTAAATTCGGGAAAATATTGTTATTACCAATAGATAGCTAATGTGCTACCACACAAGTGAAGCAATAGAATATTTCCAATGCTTTAGAGGCCCCATGTGCCTCTCCTAACACATTACTTCCCTCCTCCCAAGAAGAAAGCACTATCCTAATTTTTCTGTTGATCATTCCTTTGCCTTCCTTTGTAGATTTACCATCTATGTAAGTATCAGTAAATAGGATATGTTTGGGGGCACCTGGGTGGCTCAGTTGGTTGAGTGTCCGACTTTGGCTCAGGTCATGATCTCGCAGTTCGTGGCTCGAGCCCCGCGTCGGGCTCTGTGCTGACAGCTCGGAGCCTGGAGCCTGCTTCGAGTTCTGTGTCTCCCTCTCTCTCTCTGCCCCTCCCCAACTCCTGCTCTGTCTCTCTCTCTCTCCCTCTCTCTCTCTCTCAAAATTAAATAAACATTAAAAAAAAAAGTGAAATACAACACAGAAGAACCTAAAGGTAAATATTCCTCTGATTTGAGAATAAATTTCCCAAGATTGTTTTAGCTTAGAAGCAATAAAAAATCGTGACATTTATTGATAAATTTGACTGCATAAAGATTGAACTCTTTTTACCAGAAAGCAACCTAAATGAAGTTGGAAGACAAAAAATAACCCATGAGTATGAAACAGTATCAACTTCTTGAGATATGTCAGGAGCTCAAACTGACGCTCCAAAGGCTAGAGATTCATATAAGGAAAAGCAAAAGTAATGAGTCTATCAGAAATGGTCAACGTCACGAGTGCAAATGGAATTGTAGTGCCATGTTGGCAAAATGGGAGTGATGGTTCCCAAAGTTGGTGAGGAGTGGAGTGAGACAGGCGTCCCCTCACTGTTGGGAGCGATGCCAATGAAAAGAATGTTTCTGGGGAGCAGTGTGGACAAATCGTTCCTATATCTTGAAAATGTGCGTAGTCTTTGGTTATAGTTATCCCATTTGTGACCATTTGTCCCGAGCGAGAATCACAAATGCGATGACTGATGTTAAAACACGTTCATCAGGACATCTGCACTGGCAAAGATGGAAACAGAGTGAATACCAGGGGAATCACGAAACAAGTTATGGTATATCCATCCGCTTGTCCGATACGATGCAGATATTAAGGAGTGTTTACTTACAGCCTTTAATGACAAAGATGAATTCTTATGGCTGTGCGTTAAACAAAAACAGCACTGGAATCCTCGTGATAGACAATTCCCGCCAAAGAGACGGCAGGTTTTTGGTGGGGTTGGACACATCGGGGTCAGATCTCAGTGACACTACCAATTTGCTGTGTACCTTTGCAAAGTTGCTTCATCCTTTGGAGCCTCAGATCTGCTCATGGCATTGTTTTAAGGATCCAATGAGATCACATAAACAAGATAGCCCTGCGTATTCTAGGTCCTTGAGAAATGTTACCTGCTGCCTCTTGTTAATAACACAGAACATGGGGTTTATGTGGCAGGCAGAGGGAAGACGAAAGGATACCAAATCACGTATAGACTGATTGTAAGTTTAAAATACATCTTTCTCCACTAAGAGAAGGGTGGAAACAGTTGGTGTCAGTGTTCCATTTTTAAGGAAAAGTGGAAAAGAGTCGCCCGTCTGCATTTCCAGGAGAGTGGGGCTTCTGTCTTGGGTGGAGCCTGTGACAATCTTGGGTTCACAGGACCCCAGCACCCGATTTTCAGGTGAGAAATCTCATACCAGTCTTATTTCCTAACACTTGACCTCTGAAAAAAATCTTGTAATGCTCTAACCCAGATGGGAAATGGGGTCTGGTGTGTGACCAGCCTGCCATGGTGGTCGTCAACTTTCGCTGTACATCAACACCAGCAAACAGACAAAATGCAGATTCCCAGGCTCTGCACCGAGAGATTCAGATTTGGTAGGTCTGGAATGAAGCTGAGAAGTGCGTGCGTGCATGTGTGTGTGAAACATATTAAAGTTTGTCACTCGTAAGCATGAGCTCAATGCACATGTATACACCTGTGCATGTAGGGTATATGTGCATATGTGCTATATATGTACCGTGGTATACATATGGTATACTACGTACAGATAATACACTAGCGTATATACCTGCATGTATATGTTTTTTCACATATGTATATACGTGTCTAACCACCATTCATATCCAGATATAGAACAGTTCCAAAATCCCATACGCCCCCTCCCTTCAATAATCCCTACCCTCACGCCGGGTAACCATTATACTGTCAACACAGATGAGCTTAGTCCATTCTTCTTTTTAAAAAAAAATTTTTTTTTAACGTTTATTTTTGAGAGAGAGAGAGACAGAGCATGAACAGGGGAGGGGCACAGAGAGAGGGAGACACAGAATCCGAAGCAGCTCCAGGCTCTGAGCTGTCAGCACAGAGCCCAACATGGGGCTCAGACTCACAAACCGTGAGATCATGACCTCAGCCGAAGTCAGAGGCTTAACCAGCTGAGCCACCCAGGCGCCCCGAGCTTAGTTTGTTCTTAAATTTCATATAAAGGAAACCATCTCATATTCACTCCTTTGCGCCTCGTTTCTCCTGCTCCACGGTATGTTTACAAGACGGATTCCAGGTTGTTCCCTGGAAAGGTAGTCGGTTCCCTTTCATCGCCCAGGGTGGACAAACCACAATGAGTCCCTCCATTCTTCCGTGGGTGGGCACCCAAGGCCTGAGGCTCTTTGGAAGAGTGCTGCTCCAGTGTTGTTACCCGTGTCTTTTGCGGGACGTAGACTCCCATCCTCTTGTTCATACTTGGGCGGGGGATCGATGGGCTGCCAAGGCAAGATGCGTCTAATGCCAACAGACATTACCACACAGTAGAAATCCACGTTTGTATAAGGAGTTTTGACGCAGGTGGTCTTGGACCACACTTTGAGAAACCCTACTTAGCCACAAGCCCCATTACGCGAGCAAACACATTCCTTTGAGTTGACCCTTTCTTGGGGTGCAAGTGGGGACAAGCTTGCTAACACTGAGATGCCAGCTAAGTGATTTGGGGAAGGGGGGAGAAATGCAAAATTAAATTTCTACCATCCCTTAGCACCTCTTTGGAACTAATGTTTGCAATTTACTGCTTGTGCCCCAGAACGAGAAGCTGAGAGCAGCGAAGCTTTGACGGGGGGGGGGGGGGGGGTAGGAAGGTGAGAAGCCAGGCCACTGTGCCCCATCAACCAAGCCCTAGCTCACCCCGACCACGAGCCAGAGTAATGTCCACTTAATTGCTGGTTAAAAGGGATACGCTTGGGACCTTGGGTTGTCCCTACGAGGAACAACTCTCCCTTCTACTCACCTTAAGCTAATTGCAAAGCCATTTCCCCATGCTCGTGACAAAGGAGGTGGCTTGCAGGAGGTGAGACAGATGGCCCTCCTCCTGCTGTGCCCAGCAGGTCTGACAATAAAGGCCGGTTATAGAAAAACTGGCTCTTTTAGCCAACTCTGGCCGTTTCAGCACAGACTCAGCCAGCTTGTCTGAGGTCAGAAGGCCAGGAGGCAGGGCTTCGTGTTGGCACACTGGCAGGGGTGTGGGAAGGAGGGCCTGCCTGTCCTGCTGGCCAATGCCCTGCTTCCCCGGTCTCTCAGCCAGGAGCCGGTCACCCTCCCGGATTCCGGTGACCTCAGCAGGCTGGCTCAGCCGTGGCCCAGGCATGATCTCAAGCTGCTCTCTGCTGTTTTCAGCGGAGCACTGCAATCAGGGGCCGCAGAGACCGGAGACACGAGCAGGTCTTCTCCAGAAATGGGAGAATGGCTTCCACTTGGAGGCAGGTGGGGGGACGGAGACGTGGGTTTAGCAAAAGAGCCGGGGCTCTGTCCACGCAAGGTGGGTGGTAACCCCCACCCACCCCACCCGCCGGGCCGGGCCTCACGTCCCTCCCTCGGGCCCCACAGCTCCCTGTGTGTCGTCTACCAGAGGACTCCTCCCTCACACTCTCTCCCACTTCTCTAGAAACCCAGTGAAACAGGACAAACCGTGTCTGGCTTCCCTCAAAGCTGAGTATGTCCCCAAAGCTGGATGTGTTGCCTGGTACGTAATGATCGATGAATATTTAGTTGAATACACGAATGGATAAATAATTGAGCGGACTTTGAACCAAAAGGAAGAAGTCCAATATCTCGTTCGCGCTCTCTTTAAGAGAATTAAGCCACTAGGATCACGGAGTTATAAAGCTCTTCTGCCCACAACAACAACAACAACAACAACAGATCCCTGGCTCTTTCAAAATGAAATCCCTAGCTCTTGTCGGAACTGGCAGGGACCGGAGATACTTGGGATCATCACAACCGAAGTAGGAAACTACTGGGATCTAGGGTGTAGAGGCCACAAACATCACCAAACCTCCCCAGATGGACAGGCTGGTCCAGCCCAACACAGCGGTGTCCCGGGCAAACTGTGAATAATGCCGAGGCCGAGAGGGCGTGATGTGAGCGTGAGGTCTGCTGGACGGCTGGTGTTGACCTTGTGGGTACCAAGTGGAGGCAGCGAATCTAAATCTGCCGGGGAGAAACTTGCTCCAGTCAAAAGCAAGACTGGAAAACCGAAACCGATAACGACCGCTCAGAGATTTTACAAGCGTTATCAGCAGAAGCCAAAGATTTGGTACATCTGTGTGTCAGCAAGTGAATGCATGCTGTTTCTATAGGACATCCCGGCTAACCCCAGAAGCGTGTTTGCGTCTTGTAGCTAAGGTAACACACTGATAAAGGCGCTTCCCAGACCGAAGATTGTGGGTTTTGGCTTTTTAATTTGGCCAGACCCGGAATACTAGCTTCATCTAGACAAACAGTATTTTGCAACCTTCATCTATTATCAGTGTTCTTCCCATATGCAATGAGTTGGATGCTATATTGGAAAGGAAAGAAGGCAGGAAGAAGGGAGGGAGGGAAGGAAGGAAGGAAGGAAGGAAGGAAGGAAGGAAAGGAGGAAGGAGGGAAAGGGAGGAAGGAAAGGGAGAGAGGGAAGGGAGGGAGGAAGAGAGGGAGGGAAGGAAGGAAGGAAAGAAGGAAGGAAGGGAAGGAGAAAGGAGGGAAAGGGAGGAAGGAAAGGGAGAGAGGGGAGGAAGGAAGGAAGAAGGGAGGGAGAGAGGAAAGGAGGGAGGGAAGGAAGGAAGGAAGGAAGGAAGGAAGGAAAGGGAGGGAGGGAGGAAGAAGGAGTGAATTAAAGAAGGTGTTAATAGTCAAAGATAGAAGTTATTCGGGGCACAGGCTCGACCTGCATTCATGCAGCACAGAGGACACCCAGGTGAGCACAAAGGCAGAAGACAAGGCCACTTGTGGCTCTCCTGGAGCAGTCAGAAGTGTGACCTCCCCACTCCCTAGTCTGCTAAAAAAATAACACGTCTCAGACTTACCATCCTCGGGATGCCGGGAAGTCTAACTTATGCCCAGATCATTAGAGAGCAAGTTGATGGTCATAATTCAGTTGCCAGTAAGATGGCGTCTGCGTCCACCTGTGAAATGATGCTGCTCCCCAGGTGGCCACGCCGATGGTTCCAGCCGGCATTTCTTACAATCTTTTGTGGGGGTGGGAAACAAGGGGATATACAACATGACCTTCGGTGAAGGCTTTACTAGTTTAAGCTAATTTGTTTATTATACAAGAACACAAGTCCTGGATTAAGTTCTTAATAATAGTTCCTTGCATTCTTCCCTCAATAGCCCTATTAATACAATTCCCCCCCAAATCTGGCTTCCCTGCGTCCCCCATGCCCACCCTATGCCCGGAGGCTCAGCATGGACACTTAGCCTGTCCCAGACCCCTCAGGAGGTGGGCGGCAGATCGAGGGCTAACGGCTCTTCTAATCAGTGTCTGATGTTGGACGTGGGTCCTGGAAATGCACTCCTGCGTCTATGGTCTGCTTGCTTCGAGCCTAATTGGTCCAACGGCGCCTCCTTTGCTCTGCTGCGCCCCCAGGCAAGTCACGAGGTCTCTCCCCTTCCCGCTCACGGTGGCCCCTGCCATCTGACCTGCTCCACAGCAGCAGGGGGACCTGCCCTCTGGGGCGTCCAGCGGGGCCCGAGGCCTGTCTGGCAGCCAGCTCGGTCACTCTGTGTCCTGTGTCCTGCAAACCAACTGCCCCCCAGATCTAGTCCGCACGCCTGAAAACGGGACAGAGCGTGAACTCCCCCACCAGGCTGGGGAGATCGTCCGCTTTGTGATGTGAACGATTGAGTGGCTCCCCCCCAGGCATCATGGTTGCCATTTACCTGTGAGACACGAGTCTGATGGGCAAGACAGTGTTCATCTTCCTCATTTTTTTTTTTTTTTAATTATGGCATAGAAGGTACCAGAATAGATAAACGCAATCACGAAGTGCAGCGGTATCCAAATCAAAAGGCTCGATTTAGGGTCACTGGAGCTAGTCTGGCTCAGGCACAAAAATGTTTTTTTATACGCTTCCCTTCTTCACACGGGATTTCTAACATCCCGGGACCTACTGGGTCGGTTGTTTCCAAGATTCTTTTTTCCTTTCAAAATTAGTCAGTTGTTGGGGCACCTGGGTGGCTCAGTCGGTTAAGCATTCTATTCTTGGTCATGATCTCACAGTTCATGGGTTCGAGCCCCATATCAGGGCTCTGAGCTGTCAGCTCAGAGCCTGCTGGGAATTCTCCCTCTCCCTCTCTCTCTGCCCCTCCCTTGCTCTCTCTCTCTCTCTCTCAAAAAACTTAACAAAAAAGAAATCTACTAAAAACCCAAAATTAGTCCGTTAAGAATTAATTGCATTCACTATATTAATTTATAATTAATAGTCATTAATAATTAACCAAAGTATTGATTTTAATTATTACTATGATGATAAACCAAGAAATAACTAAATGATGGGGCACCTGGGTGGCTCAGTCAACTAAGCGTGCCACTGGCTCAGGCCATGATCTTGCAGTTTGTGAGTTCGAGCTCCTTGTCAGGCTCTGTGCTGACGGCTCAGAGCCTGGCGCCTGCTCTGGATTCTGTGTCTCCCTCCCTCTCTGCCCCTCCCCTGCTCATGCTCTGCCTCTCTGTCTTGCAAAAATACATAAACATTAACAAAAAAAGAGAAAGAAATGACAGTAAACTCATAAATGACGAGTCACTTAGAAAGGGCACTTCTGTGGTAACAAGTTCTTTACCTTGAGCAGGAAGGCACCTGGGTGGCCCCAAAGTTACACCTCAAGTGGAACGCACATACAGGTAGGTATCCCTTGCTTTTCCAAACTTTGCGTGACGCTCCTACGGAAGCTCCTACGACGCTTTTACGAAAGACCTACATTAGTACCCGTTTTCACTAGCTGGAAGAAGTCCAAAGAGGATTTGCACTTTTGTGAAAAATGGCGAAAAGCAAAAGGAGCGGTCGGAGTTGGTTTTGCAGCGAGGGGAGCCGGTGCAGAAGCAGCGCCCCCCCGCGCCTTCCCCGGGAACCACACTCAGCCCTTGATTGTCAAGCCGCCAGCTTGGCACCTTGTCTGTGAGCCTCTGGGCGGCATCTCGACTTGTGTGCGTCTGTGAGCAAGGTGTGCCCGAAAGTATCGGAAAAGCCTTAGAGAAGTTTCATTTGGGGGTCTGGGGATGCTAAAAAAGTTTTCTGTAGAAATTAATGGTAACTACTTCTTTGCTTTTGGCCATTTTGGCTCAGAAAGTTTCACAGGCAAACTGTACTTTGATTAGCCGGGCCACCCTGTATGTTGTCAGTACTCAATTCCCTCATCCTCTAAGGAGATTCTCTATGCCCCGTGGCTCTCAGAATCCTGGCTTACAGTAAGCCTATGAAAACAACCTCCCCTTCCCTCAGTTTCTGTTCCCTAGTAGTTGCTAATTACTGATTTTAGACAGGATTATGATAGCCAGGAGTAAATCCGAAAACAGCAGACTCCCAGAAATCTAGGACTTAATGCAAGAACATGGGAAAAAAAAATCGAGGTTTTTGTATTAAATGTGAGGTTTATAATTGTTTATCTCCATAAAAGGGATAAATGAATAAATCCAAGCAAGAACACCGGATGATATTAAACCCTGTCTTGGGTATTTTTCAGGAAAGTCACGGCCGGATTTCCTGTTTAGCTTTCTGAAAGCCTCTTCCCAGCCTCGAGAGACCGCCTGCTCCAGGAAGCCTGCCCTGATTTCCTTCCTCAGAGTTCCCCCTGGACTTCACGTGGGCTCCTCCTGGGGCACAGGTCACTATTTGTTGTATGTTATCACTAGGTGGGTACTCATTTGGTGCCCCGCATTCACAGTGCTAACTACCGTATGTGTTACTTACAAGTCAATTTCCTAATTCCTTCTAGATCTACAATGTCTCACATTTATGGCATTAACTGTGGGCCAGACACTGATGTAGGCTTTACCTGGGGTATCTCACATAATCCCTGCACAACCGTGAGGTGTGTACCATTATTACCCCCAGTTTACAGATGTAGAAACTGATGCAGACTATAGACACCAACAGCCCCGATACACAGGTCTTTCTTTGTTTCTGTGTTAAGTCAGCTTGGGCTAGGGTCTGCTGTGGTAACCACGAAATCAGTGGATTGATGGAATAAGGGTTTATTTGCTGCTTGCACCGCAGTCAGGGTGGGAGCAGAGACGAACACACAGCCCTTACCCACCTCTGCCTGAAAGTGCCCCCCACTAGCCCATACAGGGTGCAGTATGAAGGCGTCCCTCCTCGAAAGAGGTAGGGATCTTGGGTCAACTCAAGCTCTGCTTTAGAAAGCCTCTAGTGAGGGGTGTCTGGGTGGCTCAGTCAGTCAAGCGTCTGACTTCAGCCCTGGTCATGATCTCACAGTCTGTGGGTTCGAGCCCTACATCGGGCTCTGTGCTGACGACAGCTCAGAGTCTGGACCCCACTTTGGATTCTGTGTCTCCCTCTCTCTCTGCCCCTCCCCTGCTCATGCTCTGGCTCTCAAAAATAAACATCAAAAAAATTTTTTTTTAAACACAAAGCCTCCAGTGAGGAATTGAGGCAGGTGACTCCCTGTGCTGTCTGGTGTACGGCCCTCCTGCCTCCCAGCTTTGTCTTCTCGACCAGAAAGCCTTGGTTTCAAGATCCAAGCCTGTGGTCTTTTTCCATAAATGTAGTCACTTTATATGCATTATTCTATCAGTTTTCTATCAAAAAATTTTAAAACGGTCTCATGTATGCACATATAATTTCCATTAAAAAAAAAAAAAATCCTGTGTGCCCAAGGAAAATTATACCGAGCATAAAAATGTACCCATCCTTGGGCCTAGTGCATAAAGCGTGGCGTTTGCTGTATTTTTAAATGTTTACTGTGTTTTTTCTGCTTCAGTGCACTTTAAAAAATTACAGCCAAATGTATCATTCTTTTTTCCTTTATAGTTTTTCTCATTCTTAGCAATACTCATGTCTGCGTGGACGCAAAGTCCCTGGATTTCTTCTAGTATTATTGAAACTCCGTTGTTTAAAATAACAAACTTGCATCTGCTTTTGATTTAGCCTGGTGTAAGAACAAGGTACACAATCTTATTTTTTTCAGATTGTTACCAAACTTAATCTTCATTGTTTAGTGAATAATTCGCCATTTCCCCATTGATGTGGAGTGAAAAGCAGCCCGTCCCCAGTCCACACAGGAATGAACCACACTCCTGGACTTTGTGATTTGTGGTGGCCCCAGCTTTAGATATTACAGACTTAACATTTAATTCTCTCTTCCTCTCACAGGTCCTTGTTATACATGAACTATGGAAGCAGTATGATGAAACCAGAAGAACAACTACAAATTTAGACATCTTTACGATGTTGTCTTTCTAGCCAAGAAGATAACCTTTCACAATTAAAAGGAGTGTTTGGGAATTTCGGTTTTTTCCCCACATCTAAACGCACGCTATTCCTTACTTTTGAAAGCAACCCCAGAAAGGTCACAGACTGCCCCAGCACTTGAGAATCAGTGGGATCTGGGGATCATCTGGTCCGCTGTTTTCAGTTTACGGATAATCCATTTAGGCCCAGAGAAGGGAGAGGAGGTGGCCCAGGTCACACAGCAATTTGGCAGCTGGGATGAGGATCCAGAAGGCCCCTTCCCTGGGGCTTCTATCCCACCACTGGGTAGATCCAACGATCCGGGTTCCGGAACTGTCTCCCTCTGAGGGTGCAGGCCAGGGAGAAACCAGAAGGTCCTGCACAGCTCTCCCCGTCCCCACCCCCACGGGCCCCCCACCACACAGAGTCAGCAATCCACAGTGAAGAGAAAGACATTTAATCACTTCTTGGTCTTATCTCTTAAAGCGCTCAAAGTGTTTTCACAAGTGCAAAGGGAGCGATTGCTCTCGGCCGACATTTACCAGCAATTTCCGACACACGCAAAAGAACTACAGATCACCGTGCTTTATACTTACTTTTAATTTCTGCACTGGAAAAAAAAAAAAAAAAGGTGAAAACCATAACAGGTTAGTTTACAGTGACTTCACCTCTGCCTTTAAATTAACCTTTGCTCTTGAGGGCAGAAGGGGGAAAGAAAGACAGGAACACATCAGAGCGGGAGGGCAAACGGGGGCCGAGACACCTGGGTCCGGCTAACAAGGGCTCTGAAACCCGGAGGCCGCGCCCTCAGCGCGCTAGCCCGTAAACACGGACAGGCAACAGTTAAGATACACTTAAAAAAAAAAAATAAAAATAAAAAAATCCCGCAATTCCGTTCTTAAAATCAAGCACAAAAACGGACAGTGAACACAAGGTCCGCTGCGGAGGCCACCACACAGCGCGCGCCCGGCTCCGAGCGGCACCTGCTCTACACACGAGGCCGGCTTCGCTGAGCTGCCCGGGGCGCGCCCTCTCCTCGCCGGCAGGGGGCGCTCTGCAGGTGGCGGACAGAGAGCAAGAGCCGCGGGGGCGGGGGCGGGGGCCGGGCCGGAGGGGGGCGGTGGGCGAGCCGGTCTGTGTGCTTTCGAGGCTCTGCCTCTGGAATGTTCTGCACTCGGGCTGGGCTGGGTGGTGGGTTTTAGTTACGCTCCACACGCTGTTTAAGTGCTTGCTTTATTTTTCATGTGCAAACGGTCACTGTCTAAAGCTTTCAGAAGGACGTGTACAGACAGGAACACCCTGCAGAGACGAGACGCGGGTGCTCGTGAGCTAAGGCCCCTCCCTCTGGAGGGGGGCAGGGGCGGGGGGCGCACGACAGAGAGATTTAGAGAAATGATGTGTTCTGCTGCGGTTAGGCGCTAGTCCCTGATTCGGTCCGTCCACGGGAGGGGGCTCCTCAGTAGGTGATTGTCCACTCTTTGACAGAGGCGTCGTGGGAGGTGGTGACCAGCGTGCGCTCGTCCAGCCAGGCCAGGCTGCTGACGTGGTGGAGCCGGTGCGCATCTGGGAAGAAAGAAGGCGCTCTGAACGAGGGCCCCGCGTCCCCAGTCCCACCACCCCTTCGGCCTGGGGCAGGAGACCCGCTGCGCCGGCACCAACAACAGGCCCGAGAAACCCAGTTGGACGGCTATTCATCGGACCCTGCCCCTCTTCGCAGGAGAAGCATGGGGGGGGGGGGGGGGGAAGGAAGGTGGGCGCAGGCATTCTCGACCCCCCCCCTCCCTCCCCGGCACCCAGCATGACTGACGCTTGGGCTCAGCAGCGTCCTTGCTGGACCTCCCAGACACGGGTACCGTCCTGACAACCGGATACCTCCCCTGGGAGACAAAACTGCTCCTCCCCCGAAAAATCTTTTTTTTGTGTGCATAAAACAAGACACAGACAGTACACAAACGGCTTCCTGGGCTGTCTGCGGTAATAAAATGCGGTGGCAATGAATAAAGGCTGAGAAGCACTGGGCGGGCGGGTCTCCTCACCTCACCCCTCTCTGTAACAGGTGCACCAGGCATGACCCGATTCCTCCCCAGTCTTCTGCCCTCGCCCAACGGACACCTGCACCGGGAACTTGCTGGGTCTTACTACACAGCCAGGAGGGCTCGTGGGAATCTGTCCTGTGTGGCCCGCAGCCTGCTGTGCCCTCCCTCTGCCTACAGCACCCGCAACAGGCCTCGAGGTGGACTCAGAGATACTATTAAATAGAAAAGCCTCCCATTTGTTTTAACACGAAAGGCTGCCCGCTGTGCAGAAAAGGGCGAGGGGGACCAGATGGCACAAGGAGGCCACTGAGGAGCAGTTCAGGAGGGAGAGGCGGGGGGGGGGGGGGGGGGTGTCACCAGGCAGAATTTCAGATCCACCTCGGACAGGCGTGGTCCCTCCCAGGGCTCTGAGCCACATGTGACTACGGAGCCACAGGCAGAAAAAATGTGTTGCATTAAATAAAACTTATGGAGAAGAGTTTCACCTGTTTTTAAAAAGGGGGGGGGGTGCTAGGAAAGCATGAAGGCCACATGAGGCTCCACTACACTGCCCGCCATGGGCGGAGAATCTACCCTGCTCAGCGTTTGATGCAAGGGGGTGAGGAGGGGGAAGGGAAGTGCCGTGGTCTGAGTGTTGGCGTCTGCTCCCAAAAACCGCATGCTGAAAACCTAGCGCCCAAGGCGACGGTATTAGGAGGTAGGACCTTAGAAGAGCTGGGGTCACGAGCGGGAGCACTGCTCCTTCCCCCCGCGTGAGGCCCGACGAGAAGTGTCTGACCTCGAAGAGCCCCCCCACCCCTCCAGCCACACCGACCTCGTCTCCGGAGCTGTGAGCAGTCGCTCTGTGGTTTGAGCCGCCCAACCTGTGATGCTTTGGCACGGAGGCCCAACGACTAAGACAGGAGGAGAGGTCAAGAGTGACCCCCGTGCCCTGTGGACGGAGACCACCTGCTCTCACGCTGGGAACACGAGCGTGCTTGGTCGCTCGTGTCCGGCAGGGGCCGGCAGAACGCAGCAGACGGAACCGTGCCTCCCGGCCAACTCCCCGGAAACAGACGGGGACACTCAGGCCCGGGAGCCGAGGCGGGAGCGAGAGTCACCTTGGATCTTGACCCTGGTCTCGGGGTCACTCAGGGTCCAGACGTACACCATCATGTCCATGCCGCCGGACGCAAAGTGTTCGTTGTCTGGGGACCAGGCCAGGCAGACGATCTTTGCATGGTGTCCATAAAAGACGTTGTTCTCCTAGTCGCGGGGTGAGAACAGAAAGGTGGTAGTCAGGGTTCAGGCCAGAGTGGCGTGTGTCACCTCGCCTGGCCCTCGCGGTGACAATGAGGGTCGACTTCAGAGGCGCTTTCTCTGCCAGGCACTGTGCACGTCTCACGGACGCCTCAGAAGAACCCACAGTGCCCGCTGCTCTGTGAGAGGAGGAAACTGAGGCCCAGGAAGGAGCGCCCCAACATCAAGCAGCAGCCACTGCGTCCCCTGGGCCCCCTGCATCACAGCACTTATCCTGAAGCGCTAGATGTGTGTGCGGTCCACAATGAGCCCTTGGCCCAGCGAGGGGACAGGAACACCTGCCGAGAAACAGCCACCCAGGCTCAAAGGGGTCCTGCTCCGTGCAGGCAGCACTCAGTGAAGTGAATGCTCGGGGCAGAGGGAGGCCGGCCTGCCTCTCCCCTCACACACCTGCCCTCTACCCTGGAGCCCAGGCTGGGGGCAGGGGCCCGGACAGAGGCTGTGAGCTGGACGAGGCCTAATGCTTCCCTTGATGCTTTAGGAATGCTTTTCCTTCAGAGCACTCCGTTTTCTTATTCCCTAGAAAGGGTCCACCTGATGGTGATTTTCTTTCCCAAGTGTGCCTGGTCTGTGCACTGCTGGTCCCGCTCCCGAGGACCGCTTACTTAGCAGGCCGTGAACCAGACCTGGGCGGCATAGAGACGAAGTCATTTACATAGAGTCTGAGGAACGTGGTCAGGGGGCCGAAGGAAATCTGGGAGGCGGGGTGTTCTGTCCGTGGAGGTCCGGGTTCCAGGCGTGTGCCCGACTCCAGCGTATACCTGCATTTGCTCACACCTGCCGTCAGAAGTGACGTTACGGGAAAGACATCAACTAAAAGGAGACTCCCCTCTAGTTAACGATACATAAGCCTAAGTATTTACGGGGAAACATACGGATGTCTGTAGTTTACTTTAAAAGCACCCAAAATGAAGATGAAAACGACTGGATGGATGAGGGGACACAGCGAGACATTAATGGCAGAATCTAGATGGTAAATTCTTCAGCCTCTGCCATGTTCCAACCCATCCTAAGTGCGGGGGCTGGCACACTGAAGGGCCCAGGGACCCGGAACCCCCCAGCCAGTGCCCCCTGCTGTGGCCACAGACAGCAAGCGACAGAACCCCTAGCTGAGCTCAGTCCCCTGTCTGTGAACCGGGGCGAACAGCTCTGGGCCCGAGTTCTCCCCACGATGAACGCTCCCGCCCCTTGGCTGTGAAGTTCCTTGGCTGTCCTCCCAGGCCCAGGCACGTCTACCCTCGCTGAGCCGCTGCCCAGCTTCCTACCCAACCCCCCCCCCCCCCCGCCCTGCCCCCACACGAACAGTGCTGGGATGATCAGTGTCCACCTTCCCAAGACTTTAAATGGCAGTGAGACTCCAGAGGAAAATCTAGTCTCAGCCCTTCGACCTTGGCGAAAAAGAAGGTCCCTGAGACCAGGAGTCACTTAGCCAGGCCATCCGGGTGACCGATCGGTCTGTCTTCCCAGCACGCCTCGCCGGTGCCCGGGGCCCTTCCTGGCAACCGTTCTGCCTCGTTAACCAGCCACAAGCTCCTGGACGACAGGGTGTATCTCCCTGCCCTACGTCACTCAGCTCTGAGAGCATGGGTGCCACGTGGTCTTGGGCATCCGTGGCTCCCCACTCGCCATCTGCACCGCCCGGCATGGGGACAGAGCCGCGCGGCCCGCCCACTCACCGAGTAACCATCAGCGACGCTGAAGACCGTGACCACTTTGCTGGCGTCACACACGGCGAGGAAGGCGCCATCGTGGGAGTATGCCACATCGGTCACAGGGCCCTTGGCCTCCAGGAGCTTGCCCTCGTCCTTCAGCGTGGTGCCCAGGATGGAGTACAAGCGGACATTCCCATCCTGCAGGACAGAAGAGCGGCAGGTCACTTCCTGTTGTGTGCACACGAGTGCACACAGGCGTGCACACACACACACACACACACACACACACACACACACGCACGCACGCTCCTGACACCCTCCTAAAACCTCTCAGCAGTTCCCAGGGCTCGCTCAGCACAGTGGGAAGAATTACTCGGGAGGGTAATTGAAATGCAGAATGCTAGGCACCCCCAATTCTGACTCTGTTTGGGTGCTCAGGATTCTGCCTTTTTTCATAAATGTTCCAGTAAGTTCTAACACAGGTGACCACAGGCCAAGCTCTGAGAATGACCTATACACGACAGCACTCCAGTGAGGGCCCTTGGTCTGGCTCTGTCCCCTCTGGCCACACTGCCTGTCCCCTGTGCTCTGTCCCTGCCCTGCTTCCTTCAGGTACCAACTCACTCCGACCAGGCCCCTGCTCTGTCCAGCCTGCTGTTGCCTAGGATGTCCCTGTGGCTGCCCTGGGAGGCAGATGGAGGGCCAGCCCGCCCCCTCGGGGCAGTCGAGCTGTCAGTGTGGCACAGACAATCTCAGGTCTCCTAGCTATGTCCACGACGCACTCCTCTCTGCCTCTAACATGGGAGGAACAGCCACGTCCAGCCCCCGCAGGGTTCCTGAGCACGGGAGTCCCGGAGCTCACGCGACAAGCCCATCCGATGCCTAATGCAGCAGGGGTCGGGGCTCCACATCTCGTGAGCACACTGCCCACGAGGAACACATTCCAACGAAGGAAAAGCCTGTGTTCACAGATGGCACATGAAGCACATCCTGGGAGGCCCACACCGATGTCCACTACTGGGCCAAGTACGTGATGGGACAGCCACCTGCTGCAAGGTCATCAAAATAAACCAAGACGGCTAGTGTGTGTGAGACGTGGGGAAACTCGGTATAGACATACGTATGTCCTGTGCCATCATGGCGATTCACAGGCCAGGAGTGGTAGACAACCAGGAAAGATGGAAGCTGCCGAGGCCTCGGGGTACCAGCTGAGGGGACGACAAACTAGCCATCTTTCTTTTCAAGAGAAACAGTAAAGGTCTGATAAGCAGGGCACAGTGGTACGGCCTTGCAGGGGGAACACCAGGTTCAAACCCCACATCTGACCTTGACCTCCTACCCCGGGACCATGGCTGTGAGCTCCTCCCTAAGAAGGTGAAACCTGTTTCTCAGAACCTGCCAGAGGACAGCATCTGGAAAGGAATGGGGGACGGGCCCAGGAAAGACCACTGGGACTGCAGGTGCGCCGGCCGACGGAGACGGTGTCTGGGCCGGGTGGGAGCCCTGTGGGAACCGCCGGGGCTGTGGCCCAGTCCCGGCCTTGGGCTGCCTGGTGGGAGGAGGCGCGGTGCGCCCTGTGGAGGGGCAGCCACGCTCACAGGGACACGTCTGCTGCCACACGGACAGGCAGCAAGGACAAGTGGAGTGGCCAGCGTGGAGCTGATGCACCCCACGCGCCAGGTGCAAGCCACGCCCCCAGGCCAGCCGTTCGACCCTCACGCCGGATCCATGAGGACGGCCGAGCGCCTCTCGGTGGGCAGCTGATCCCCGGGTCCTCAAGCGGCTGGGGAGCAGGCGGCCCCTGGCCGGTCTCTGACACGGCAGGTGCTGCCTGACGCCCGCTTCCTTCCCTGGAGGCACGAAGGTCTGCCGGACCTCCTCCGCCAGGGGCCCCCCAGGACCAGACGGGAAGAAGGGAACCGGTTTGCCTCGGCCTGGCGGGCAAAGACCGGGCCCGCGGCTCTAGGTTTAGAGAGCGGGAGCGCCACACGGTGCAAGACAGGGCCAGCACTGAAGGAAAACCCTGAACCTATCGGGTCAGCGCTGCTTCCGAGGCGCTGAGCATCTTCTCGTCACGCTCCCTTCTACAACCTGCAAGCCCAGCTCATCCATGCCGGTCCTCTCAACATGCCAAGTCACGTGTGCCCCAAGTACTCACGTGGCCGATGGCTCCTGCCGCAGGCCCTCCGGCCCAGTACCACCCCGCCTGAGCTCACTGCCTGGGGCCCCCACCACTCCCCTCCCGTCCTGCCTCGGGTCAGCCCCGCGCTCATATGGCTCGTGTCACCCCCAAACCACCCAGACGAGCCAGGGCAGAGGACGTGAGGGACGGGAGCCTTACCGCGCCCCCGACAGCCACCGTCTCACCGCTGGGGTGCACCGCCACGACTTCGGGCTCGTAGCCAGGGTCGTCGATGCTGAAGCACTTCTTCTGATCTTTGAGCAGGACGATCTGAAAAGCACAGTCCACCAGTCAAGGTGCAGTGGCCAGGGTCAGATTGCTCGGCCCTGCTCTGAGCTCTGTCCCGAAGCTCGCTGGGGGCGGGGGCCCTGGGACCCTGGTTCCGTGCGCCCTCCCTTGCTAGCCGTTGGGGACAGGGACAGTTCCTAGTCACGGTATCACAATACCAGCTGCTGTCACCATCGCCACGTTACTGCCATTGCCACTACGAGCACCCACTCCTCGGGAAGCCATCTGCCATCTGAACTCCCTTCCTCTTGTTACACAGTAAACGAGCCTTGCCGAACAGCGTTCTCACGAGGTTCAAGAGACACAAACGTTTGGCTCTAAGGCAACACTGGGAACGAACGGGACACACGACGATTCTCAGTTCTGGTTTCCCAGGTCCAAAGAAACCCCCTTCGCAGCTCTGATCTGCAGCGTGTGAAACCTCCAACGTGTCAGACGGGCGTCCCCCGCGGCTGGGGAGACGGTGTTGGTACCCGTCTTCCAGACAGAAAACCGGGCCCCAGGGGTGGGCGGGCGCCAGTGGGCAGAGAGCAGAGCCAGGCCCACGTCCACGGAGGCTCTTTCCCCCCAACAGGCCTCCTCCAGAGCGCGCCTGGTCCCAGGGAGCGGGAAGGACAGCACGCGCGGGTGGCACACAGAGAGGCGGCTGGAGGCGCCCCACCGCGCCCCCTGGCAGCACGTCCCTGCTTTCCTCGGACTCCGTCGGGGGCAGGACGGAGTCCTCAGGCAGGGCTGAGCACCTGGGCGTCCCAGCCCCACCAAGGGGCTCCGTACACAGACCTACTCAGCCTCCCAGGCTAAAAGACGCTGGAGGTGCCTCAACATTATCAAATATAGTCCCTGCCAGAAGCAAAATAGCCGCTGAAGTTCACGCAGCGTGTGCCACAGCCTTGCCAATGGTGCTGCACGTGCTGTGGGCCCCTCCCCCACCCCGGAGAGGGCATGTCACCCCACCCACCGTGCGAGGAGAAACTGGCCGGAGGTGGCCAGAGCCACAGGTCCGAGGCCTCACAACTCGCAAAACCAAGCTGTGGGGCGCCTGGGTGGCTCAGTCAGTTAAGCCACCATGATTTCGGCTCAGGTCATGATCTCGCAGTTCGTGAGTTTGAGCCCCGTGTCGGGCTCTGTGCTGACAGCTCAGAGCCTGGAGGCTGCTTCGGATTCTGGGACTCCCTCTTTCTGCCCCTCCCCCACTCACGTGCTCTTTCTCAAAGATAAACATTAAAAAAAAATTTTTAATAAAACACAGGAAAAAAACCAAAATAAACCCAGAAAACAAACCACCAAGCTGGGACGCACGTCCGGGCCCACAAGACCTCAGCGTCCCCGGCTAGCACAGCGTACCTCCTGCCATCTGGTGGGGACCCTCTGCCGCCCTGCACCCCCACTCGCTCCTTGCCTCCCCTCTTGCCACCAGCTCACTGGCTTGTTCCCAGACAGCATGGCCCTGATCTGGGACAGCTTTGTCTTCACCCCACCGCACCCCAGCCCGAGCTGCCAGCTGTCCCCCCCGCCCCCCTCTCCAGTGGCTTCCGCTTCTGGTGTCCTATGGGGTGAGGGCCAGGGGAAGAGGAGCAGGTGGGTGGGTGCCGGTACCCTCACTGAGACATGAAAATGCACCTGAACAACCTGCCCCTGTCACCCGCCCAGCAGGTGCGGGCACTGGGTTTACCCGACAGGGGAGGCCTTAGGAGCGTGAGCATCTGAGACGAGGCTGGACCCTGGCTGTTTCCTGACTTAGAATCACAGCCCCCTTCCGGCATGTTCCGCTGACCCTACGGCCTGCACTGGGGAGTTCAAGAGAAGCTTCCTACCCGGAGCGGGGGAGGGGCAGGGCCAGGGCAGCAGCAGCACGGCACGGAACAACGCTGTGCTCCGTGGCCCCCCTGACCCGCTTGGACACGCCTCGCCGCCGTGAGCCTTGGAGGAGGGCCTGTCAGGACGGCCCTCCGCAGGCAGGAAACTGCCGCCTGAGGCCCTGCCACAGAGCCCAGCCCCGCCCATCCTTCTGGAAGGCTGCCTCTCCATGCCCCCTCCCCCGCCCCCTCCCCCGCCCCACAGCGCTCCACGCGGTTCACTCCAGCAGTTCTCCCACTGACCACCCAGGCTGCCTGGTAATCGCCCGGCCGAAGTTCCTCTTATCTGGGACTCGGAAGTCCGTTGGTGCGGCACGGGGTGGGGCAGCTACTCGGAGCGGCTTCTCTAGCAGGGCTGTCGCTCCTGCCATCGGGGGCTCGGTCACTCCTGCCCTCCCTGATCTACATGGCGGGACGCCCGGGTCTGTGGACACGCGCCGCCGGTTTCGGAGCAGGACGTGGGCGGGTCAGGCTGGGGTCTCAGTCGAGAGACCAGAGATGCTGACATGCTGAAAGATCAGGTGTGTAGGTGGCCCGTCTTGAACAGGAACCCAGGTTGCACAGCTGGAATGGCCCAGGTGCCCCGGCCATCACGCGGCCTTGGGGAAGAGAGCAGACTACTGTCTGCCTCGGCCTCGTTTACGAACGAACTTACACGGGCACGAGGGGCCGGACCCACACGTCCTCGAAATCCTCCCCGTGAGCTGTCAGGGAGGGAGGAGAAAAGCAGAACCCAGAGAGGGCGAGGAACGTGCATGGAATCACACGGCTCCAGGGCTCGGGGCTGGGATGTGAACTCCTGTCGTGAGGAGGACGCCGCCCCTGCTGTGCCTCCAGCAGGCCTTGTGGGCCGATGGACACGGGGGGTGCCGTGGGAGGCCAGACCCCGGTGCCAGGCTGAGACCGGGTCGAGCAACAGCTCCCTGTTGACTCAGCCAACCCGGTGGTTCCCCCTCCCATCCCCCCACTTGCAAAGGCATACGAAAGCCTTGTCAAGGCTGAGAAATCTAACTCCTGAAGCCTGTGGTCTGTGGGTGTTGGCAGTAATGTTACCCCCCTTTCTACCCCAGGTCAAAGAGAAACAAACATGGGAACTGTGTTTTGCTAGCAATCTATCAACAAGGTCTTGTTGTGACCCGTTTAGAAGGTACACAGAACTAAATGTTTTGGCTGGCAGCGATCATGTGAAACCTGTTTATTCTTAGAATGACCTGATCCATAAGAGTCTTGATATAAAAGATTGTGTACAGCAACGATAAAGCCGTCACTTGGGCCATCAGCCCAGGGGACCCTCCTGTTCCCAAACTGGCTTCTGTTCTTTTTTTTTCTTACGTTCCCCTACCCTCAGGACCCTGATCTCGGTGTTTGTTGCGCCGGTCGCAACAGGATGCCTGATGCGCGACAGCTGCCCAGGTACGAATCGCAGCTCTGCCCTCTGTCTGCCGCAGACCGTGGGCAAGCAGCTTACCCTCCTTGTGCCTCTGTTTCCTCATCTATAAAATGGGGATGATGCTGTCCTAGAGGACAGGACTGCTGAGGACCGACTGAGCGAACACACGTGCAGTGCTCGGTACAGACAGGTGTCAGAGCTCCTGTCAAACGGGAGAGCAGCACAGCTCGGACCTCAGACCTGGCGCTCCCTCTGGCCAGACCGACGCGGACCTACCTGCCCGATGCACACGACCACGGCGTAGCCTCCAGGGCCCACAGCCACGCACTTGGGTTGGACGTCCAGCTTCACAACCCCCTGCCCGCTGTTGGAGACAAGGGAAAACGCATTACACCCGCCTCACGGGGGCTCAGTGTGCGTGTTAAGCACACCACACACTCACTGCACACCCGAGCAACTCGGGGTAGAAAGTGAAAGCTCTACTCCGTCCGTGCCACAGGAGCCACGAGCAGAGACCTGGGACCACAGAGGAAGGATCCTTTCTGGGACAGAGACCAGAGATCACACAGGGGCTGGTGGCGGGCAAGAGGAAGTAAGGAAGGGGGCCCCTGACGAGCTGTTGGCCCCCATCCCTGGCGTTCCCAGGGCACAGATCGAACTGAGCCCACCCCTCACGCCAGCAGCCACACAGCCACTCTGCTCAGCACGGTGACCCTTCCGAAGAAGCTGGCACGTTCATGGGTGAAAATCCTGTGTTCGCTTTTGGCGGACGCCCTGAAACCATGCCCTAGGGGAACTTGCACACATACACCCCTGTGACCAGGCCAAATGCGGGGTCCACGTGGCTCGGGGTTTCCCTCCGGTGAGGCTCAGGGTGCCGCACCACGTGCAGCTCCCGGGAAGGCTTTCACGGGGGCCGTGCTGATGCGGGGTCACTACAGGGCAGCACAGAGGGCGGCTGGGGCCTGGACGCCGGGCTCTGGGCCAGCTTCTGCCCTTCACCGTGAGGCTCGGCTGACTCCAGGCCCGGTCCTGCCAGGTGCGGGGGGGGACACACCGCATCCAAGTGAGGGTCACCAGCATGTCTCCAGGAGCCTGGAGGGACGGGGGTCCGCACACGGAGCACAGTGGGGAGGCAGGGGGCGGGGGGAGACAGGTGCCCCATCCGTGCTTCTACGAGCCAGACCTTGCTCTCCTTCCTCCCCACTGTGCACGGGAAGCTACAGGCTATTTGCTAACAGCCGCTATCCCAGCTCCGGGGCCGGCCAGTTCAAGACCCCAGAGCCAGACGAAACACCACCGCCTGTCACTCAGATCACCTGGGTGCCTGTCTGTCCTCTGGAGCCACCTGCCACGTGCCAGGGGCCTTCGAGGGCCTTGCTGGGCCTTCCCAACAGCCCACAAGGCAGCCTCATCTCCTCTGTTGCCTTCCTTCGCTGTTGAGGAACAGAATGAGGAAGGCACTCGGGGTGAGATGTTCTGCCTACTTCCCAGGCAGAGTCTACACCCGTCATGGTCTACGTGGGCCACCTGGACTCTAACCTGGCCCGTGGCCGAAGGCCTGGCCCCGGGAGCCTTTGGGGACAGTGCTGAGAAGAGCCACGTGTCACCGGCAGCACTAAGCGCTGCAGGCAAAGGGCCTCCTGTTCCAGGGCGCGCGCTCCGGCCCCGGCCCGCTCACCTGTAGTCCCTCAGCGTGAGGTTGGTGTACCGCACCGTATCGTCCATGCTGCAGCTCACCAGCTGCCCAGACTCGTCCACGGTCATCCTGGACACCTGGTTCGTGTGGCCCTTGCCGGCGAAGGAGTCGTTCTCCCCGGTCTCTGAATCCCAGTAATGTGGGGCGGGGGGTTAAGGAAAGGCCACCTCCAGGAGACGGTGCAGGCCCCACTGGGGAGGCCTGGCCATCCCTCGCTTGGGGCAGCGTATTCGGGACAGGACCGTGGGCACGGGGCCCGAGGGGAAGCCCAGGGCGAGTTTACGTCTCAATTCCAGGACAGGCGTTCTGGTGTCGCAGCGAGCAGGCCACTGAGGACACGCTGAGTTACAAACAGTGCAACCTGAGGCCACGGGAGCCGATCATGGGACCGCACCAGTCCCCACCAGCTGACGGTGTGCGCGGGTCACAGCCCCCCCGTGACGGGCTCCTGCAGCGAGGGGACGGGGCCCTGCCAGAGTGGAGGCTGGCCAGTAACTTGTCACCAGGACGGGACGCTGTGCGGCTGAGCCCATGCTGCAGCCTGCTTTCTGCGGCGGGCCATGCAGCCCGGGACTGTCGGCAGGAGACTGGTCCCTCCCCACGCAAGCTGATGGCCAGCTAGGACCACCACATAACAGCCCGGGGCTGACCCACCTGGCAGGGCGGGTTTATAGACCGTGGGTTTGGGGTGTTCCCGTAGAAGGTGTGTTTTAAGCTATGGGACTTCTCTTTCATATGAACAATCGCAAATCTCACTTTAAATGAAGATCATCACCCCCATCAGAAAGCTACAGTTGTGCTCCACTGTTGACATGCTCTTGTGATGGAGACCCCAGCCCTCCATACCCGAGGGAACATTAGTACCTGGGAGCCTTGGGGGTTCATGTCGGTGTGCTCCGATGCCAGGGCAGACCTGGAAGGGGAGGGGGGCCACGCCAGGGCAGCTGAAGATGGCACGCTGCTCCAGGAGAGACAGATTCTAGAGCCTTCTCTGCCTCTGATTCTAATGCAGCTCCCACCGTATGCCACCCTCCTTACATTTGACGGGGTAGAGAGTGACCTATGTGCCCCCTCCCCCGGGGTGTGGGGAGACCTCCCTAGCCGGATCTCTCCCCTGAAAACCGCAGAGCCTTGGAGAGATGAGCCGGCTTTGCAGGGGTGAGGAAGGAGCACGCAGTTCCAGGACAGCCCCTTCCAGGAGCTAAGAAGCACGCAGACTAGGAAACAGTCCACACAGGGGCAGGCCTTTCACACGGCGCCAGCAGCTGGATGACCTGCCCGGGCCCCACCCAGCACCCTATGGACCGCAATCCTGGGAGGAGGAGGGGCTACCGGCCCCAGGCCACAAACAGCGCGGCTGTGAGGGCGGCTTCACGTGCTTCCAGAGAAAGTCTCCAGGGACCGTCAGGAACCTCACCAGAGGGAGAAACAGGCTCCAGTCCCTTGCTGCCCACAAGCAGTGTGAGTCTGCGGAAGGCCCTGGAGCGTTCCGAGCTTCGGTCTTCCACTTTTAAAACAAGGGGACCGTCCTGAAAGGTTCTAGCTTCTACTGAATTCTGAGACTCCTGACTCAGTGCTTATGAGAGGGATCGGGCCGCTCGAGGGGCCCACGCGGAAGAGAGGCAGCTTGGTCCAGAGTTCCATCCAGAGCCACTCCCAGCCGCCCAGGAGAAAGTGACCCGCCAGGTCTGGGCTGCAGCCTTGTCCCCAGTGTGGACACGGCCCGTCTGAGCAGCCAGGGCTGGCTGCGCCCTGCTGCTGCCACCTGGCTGTCCTTGCCTCTGGCTCCGCGAGGACAGAAACCTCCCACGTCTCCTGCCAGCGGCCCCACAGCCAGCTCTGTGAGTCAAAGGATATTAATGTGTCCATCGTGGCTCCCGGAGTAGATGTAGGACTTGCCTCCGTTTTTGTGCACCGTCAGACACTGGATTGACTTGCTGTGACCCTGTGGGGGGCACGGACGGGGCAGGGTGAGCGCGGAGCACAGCATCCTGCCGCTGCAACTTGCCAGCCACCCTCTACTGACTGACACGCGTCCCTGGGTGACGGAAGAGGCGGAAGACCCTCGACACTGCCGCTGACGTCAGTGGCAACACCCGACGGCCCCCCGCGTGCCTGCAAACGCCTCCCCGGAGCCCCGGTCGGCTTTATCCCCAGCTGACTGAGCAGGTGACAAAATCGTATCGTGTAGCCTCTTCCCTCCTAGTACCTCAGCTCAACCCGGGCCAAGGACAGGATCTAAGGGAGCCCAGGAGCCAAGAGCCTCATCTCAGTAGCGCCCCCACAAGGGGGAAATGCTGCTCACACCTGTGGAGTTGCAGCAGCTAACAGACGGGTCTCGGGAGGGTCTGGAGCTCAGAGGCGGGTGGAGAGGCATCCGGGCCACCCAGAGAGACCCAGGCAGTCCTGGGGTGCTGCTGACAGCCTGTTCTCTTCCCAGACCTGTAACTCACAAGCTGTTCGAGGGCTCTGACCAACCCACCCCCCAACCTCCCTGCCTGGCAACGTGGCAGGCACAGAGGACTCTACAGCTGGACCTCTGCTGCAAAGGGGACACGTAACCCCTCTGTAACTGTTAAGGGGGTGGGGGGCCTGATCACTGATCCCCCTTCACCAGGGGCGGGAGGAGGGCCTTTCCCAGTAATGCTCTGCTGACGGTTGGCACAATTTTGCACAGGCCCTGACCCAGGAACTTCCAAGCTTTCTGTGGGGTTCCACTTGTTGCCACGATGTGGCAAGTGTCTTCAGAGGAACGGTGCACAGTTCTCAGGGGACATACTGGGCTACTCCCACCTCCTGTCTCCTTCTAGGACAGGGCCCTGCCAGCCCTGACACTTTAAGTGTGGTCCTCAGACCAGAGCCAGCCCCACTGGGCGTCCACCTGTGTCCTGGGGACTCGGGACCTGCACTCGGTAAGATGCCCTGGGGCTCTGTGCACAATCTCTGCCTGGGGCCGCCGCCTCACCTGGGAACTTGTGAGAACCCCAGACTCTCGCGTGCCCCACAGATGTCCACGGACGAACCCAGCTGCCGTGTTTTAACAAGCTGGCCCTCTCGGATGAGCCTGATGGACCTTCTCCCTTGAGAATCGGTGCTCCAGCTACACAGGAGAATCCCCTGGGTGTGTTTACAAGTACCAGCACCTAGGCCCATCCCTACAGGGATGACCCAGTCCCTCTGGGGCAAGCCAGACACCAGCCCTTTTTAAATCTGAACATGCAACCAAGGCTGAGAACTGCTCTTCTGACTCCAGTCTTTTCCTGAGCTCCCACATGTGGCTTAGAAACCCCTGCAGCCCAGGATCGGCACCAGATACGTTGGGATTCACACACCTACACACTGGCAGGCACGGGGCCAGGAGTCTCTTCTGAGAACTGTGAAAGCCCACAAGATTCTCTGAGCTGGCCTGGGAGAACGGAAGCCTAACTTGTGGTCCCTGTGCTTCTGGTGGCCTATGGGAAACCGCCCTCCTGGGCACAGGTGGGCTGACGGCGATGCCTGAATGTCTCAAGCAATTTCTCCCCATCACATGTGGAGGCCCAGCAAAGTGACTGTGTCCTGGGGTGGGGCCCACCCCCAGCGCCCCCATGCTCAGTGTCAGGCCGGATACACCTTCACGGCACGTCCATCACACCAGGCTGGGGCCTAACTCAAGGAGGGGTCCCCATGCCCCTTCCTCAGGGCCAAGGTGGGTGAAGCTTCATGACAGCAGATGGCACGAGGCCAGCAGTGAGGACAGATGCGGCCGTTGCAGTGGGTCAGTCCTCCCTCCACGCAGCATCTGCACCTGAATGGGACACAGTGGTTCCCACCCTGGACGATGCCTCCCTTGACTCCTGGGCAGAAGCAAGGCCTGCAGGGATAGCAGCAGAGCCCGCCCTGTCCTCAGGGAGCTCCTGGCTCTTGCCTGGCTGCTGATTTCCAGAGATAGTGAGATCACAAGGGCTAAGGCGGGAGAAGATGCACTCATCCCTGTCAAAGGAGGGGCACTGGGGGCAGACCCTGGGCATCACCCGGCCCAAGGAAGCCTGCAGGTGACAGGACGGGAGCCGGGGACAGGGTCCTACCAACTTCCGTGGCTTGCTGCTGCACAAACTCCCAGCTGGGCATTCAAGGCCTCTGTACCCTAAGGTCCACCTGCTTCTCCAAGCTCATTCCCTGCCACGGGCCTTCCCTGCTTGAACCACCCAAAACCCAAAGTCTCTCCTTCCCACGTTCAAATGCCACCTAAACGCCAAGGTCCAGCGCCAAGGCCTCCTGACCCTCCTTGAGGCTCTCTGCGGGCCCTCCGTGTCTGTAGCGATGCCCTTGGGCTCCGTGTGTTACACCTGGAAGCTCCGAAGTGAGGGAGGCTGCCCCAGGGAGGTCAGAGGGGCTCCCGACCGCAGGGTGAGGGCCACCGTCCAACAACCCAGGCCCTGAATCCTGGCGCTTCTAGAGACTCAAGGAGAGCTCGACATCCGGACTCTCACTTCTGCTGAACGCACGTCCCACTTGCCAAGCCCCCAGGGCCGGCCCCTAACTCAGCCTCACCTTGATGACCCGCAGGGGCTTGCTGGGGTTGTTTCTGTCCAGGTAATTGATGTACCCGGACAGGGAGACGCTGAGCAGGTGGTCCTTCTGCCACAAGCAGCCCAGCTGCTGGTCCAGGACGGTGGAGCCCATCGTAAACGTGCTGACGACAGAGTTCACGTTGACGTCCCAAATCTTAGAGGTTTTGTCTCCGGAGGCAGAAAGCAAGTGGGTGCCGTCAGGACTCCAACTGATCTGTCAAATGGAACAGTGGACCACGTGTCAGAGAACAGAGTGGGAAGGGGCCTCAGGAAGCAGCCTGTCCACAGCCCTCAGCCCGGGAGGGACCCGCTGGGACCACGACACCCTTTCCACGGGACCCTGAAGCCCACTACCGCTGCCCCTGCTTCCAACTCTTCACTGATGATGGCAAACACAGATGCCGCCCGACCACAGCCGCAGACAAATCTGTACTCACGGCATAAATGCCTCCGTCGTGAGCCTTGTTTCCTCCCAGGGCACATACTTTCTCTCCCGTCTTTCCATCATAGATGTAGATCTTTTGAGGAATAAACACACACACACACACACACACACACACACGTGTCACAGGTGTGAGGATGCTCTTGCCAGCTGTGCGTGAAACCAGCCCTTCCTGCCACGGCTCTACCGTCAAGAGTCTGCTACTGTGACTCCTAAAAAAAAGCAACCTAAAACGAGTGCTAACGGGATTTCCAGCTCTATTAAAAAGGAGAAAGGTAGGGCGCCTGTGTGGCTCAATCAGTTGTGTACCTGACTCTTGATTTTGGCTCATGTCGTGATCTCAGGGTTGGGGGATCGACCCCCACATCAGGCTCTGTACTGAGCGCAGAATCTGCCTGGGATTCTCTCTCTCTCCCCCTCTGCCCTCACCCCGCTCACACTCTCTCCAAAAATAGAAAACAAAAGGAGAGGTGAAAAGGGGTCCACCAACCCAGTAACCCGAGCGCCTTCCAGGAGCGGGAGGGAGGGGGAGTTCTAGTCCCTCATGGGAAGACGGGCTTTGGAGGGTCTGCCTGCCCTGAACCACTGGGAGGCCATCGATGAGCCCCCGCCCCCGCCCTCAGCCCTCACCTGGCCATCCGCGCTGGCTGTGGCAAACCTGTTCCCGTCAGGAGAGAATCGCACACAGTTGACAAAGCGGCTGTGGTCCTGTGGGAAAGTGTACAGTTATCCACCTGACGACGGGAGGTTCTGGAAAGTTCTTTGTGAAATATGCAGTCTGCTTCACACATCCACTCTGGCTGCCGATGTGAACTGCCAGATCACAGGACGACCTCAGGGCTTAAATAAACAAGTCTGAAGCAGCCCCTGACTCACTGGGAGGGCCAGGCCTCCCCATTCCCACACTCAGGGTGCATTCCTTCCCCTCTGGCAGACACAACCCGCCCTCTTCCCTCAGGGGCCCAGTGAGAACTCCAGTCCAGAACCTGGAGGCCTCTTGGCTGAGTCTCCAGGGTGCAGCACCTTGGGTTGGAGCTAACAACCAGAAATTCAACGATGGTCATGTACTTCCTGGGAGTAAGACTCCAAGTGACCCTCCAGGGGTGAGTCCCTTTCCTAGAGGAACAACTCACTCTTTCCCAAATCGAGGGTTCGTATAAGAAAACATCCTCTAAACACCCCCTGCCCCTCCCCACCCTGGCAAGCACTATTAGCTCTCCCAAGGGTAAGAAGGGTTAACTGCTTCTGTGGGTATAAACAGCTAACCTTCAGGAAAACCCCCCACTCATCACCTGCCCCACAGTGCCCTCCAAAGCCAAGCACTGACTCAACTTAATCAGGAGCTGCGTGCGAGGGGTCCGCATGTGTGTCTGTCATGTTATGGGTTGAATTATGCCCCAAAGACACAAGCTGAATTGGTGCTATCTGAATGGAAACCTCACTTGGAAAGAGGGTCTTTCCAGAAGCAATCAAGATGAGGTCATTAGCATGGTCCTAATGCAATGACCCAGACGGGTGGGGCAGAACAAGCCCAGATAGAGGCGGACTGGGGTTAGGCTCCCTTGAGCCAAAGAACCCCAGAGGTAACAGAATTGGGAAGGAGTCGGGGGGTGGAGGAACAAGCTGGGGACACCTGGATCTCAGGCTCTGGCTTCCAGAAACGAAAACAAATGCCTGGCGATCACGCCGCGTGTTGCCGAACTTCGTTAGGGCATGTGGAACGCATCATCCAAAACGCTCCTGCGGTCACAACCCTTCACGGACACCATGACCACTGTCCTCATGAAGAAACCCAGGCCAGGAAGGAGAAGTCGGGGCTGGGTTCCCGGGCAGTGGAGCCCCAGAGCCGGGATCAAAGGAATCCATGTGTCTGCAAAGTCCAGCTGGGAGGGGGAGGACGGGTTTCCCTGGTGGAGGCAGCCCTCGCTCCACAGCACCACATGACTGCGATCTGGCTCCAGGCCAGGCGCTCAGGCCCCACGAGATGCGGTCCCCGTCCTGAGCCGGAGCCCAAAGCAGGCCCGGCACCTCCTATTCAGCACTTCCTCCCCTTCCCTCAGCTGTAGGCCAGAAGCAGCCAAAGCAGCATCTCACCGGGAGGGACCCCCTGCAGGGGTGGGGAGGCCAGGTCACCCTCGAAGGACCAGCTGGGACAAGAAAGCCTGAGCACCGAGGGGGGCGATGCTGGTGGCTGGTTTACACAGCCTGCTTTCCTTCCTGCCTCCTTCCGGTGAGCACCATCATGGGGCTGGGACTTGGCTCTGACCGAAGAACTTGTCCTCTGGGGCACCATCACCGGTGCCCCTGACGGAGGCACGACGGGCTCACGGCTTCAGCCCGCACTTGGCTTTGGTTGTGCGACCGCTAGGAGGCGGTCCCTATTACGAACAGGCCACCCACCTGCCTCCCGGGGCCCAGCTTCCACCGGGGTGACAGGGACCTGAGTTTGCTGTGTGTGCCTATCTGTGTTAAGGCTGGCCTTCCCTGCTCCCGGGTCTGTGCTCCGAGACCAGCAGCAGGAACAGTCCAGCAACGTGAGCCACAGTGGAACCAAACTGCTCTCCAAACCAGGATCCTACGAGCCCTCCTGGCTGCTTCTGCCTCCACCACCATCACCGGTCACCCGCCACCTAACCACCGCGAGGGCTCCAGGGAGCCTCCAGGCACTTCCCAGGAGACAAGAGGGCTGGGAGAGAACCCGGGGCTCCTATTTCTCCTCCAGAGCTCTGGACTTGACTGCACTGGCTCTGGGGCCTTCCGGCGGGGAGCCACCCAGGTGCTGTCCATCCAGCCGCGGCCGGCCCAGGGAAGCAGGGCCCCCCAAACTGGGACACCAAAAGCACGCACGACAAATGGAGCAGACCCTGGGCTAAATAGGGGGCTACGGTGGGGTGCTGATTCCCCTTTACTGGGCGTAAGGAATATACTATGAATTAGCTGGCCAGCCATCATTTAATTCTGCCTCGTAACAAACTTCAGTTTTGCCGGTTCCCTTAGAGAACAGGAATGTCCCCGTATCCCAACCCCAGCTGGCCTTAGTCAGGACACCCTTCTGAAGGGCACGGGACACCCAAGCCCCACACCTGCCCAGGTCCAGCCAACAGCTGGAGCGATCCCACTGTGCTGCCACAGCCTCTCCCCAGACCCTCCGCCCCATCTCTCTGAATCGGGTCTCTGAGAGCACTCAGTACCCCTGATGTTACAGGGGACACCACACGGTGGGTCTGTGGCCCTTCTCCCTGCTGGAATGCAGCATGCCCCTCCCCAGGCCCGGGAACAAGGCAGGTTGTGGGACAGCCCCGGCCGGTCTGGTGCGGGCCAGGCACGGCAGACAAGCCGAGGCCCAGGCGCTGTGTGAACCCAAGGCCTCGGGCTTTAGAAACTCCTCCCTGTCAGCTTTTCCTGCAGCTTGAGCCAAGAGCCCAAATGAGCCGGAGACTGATGTCTGCTCCCGAAATAGCCCACTTAAAGGGAGACGGCAGTGAACAGCCCGTTAACCAAAAAAGTGAGGGCTAAAAATAGCCCGCTCCATGGGGAGGTGAGGCCTGAGTGCAAGAAGGACCGGGTCTGGGGAAACTTCACAGGGAGGGTTCAGACATCCGAAGGCTTCCTGCGGCTGCCTAACCCAGCCACCACCTACTGAGCGGGGGCTCCCGGCCCCTCCCCAACCCCCCAGAGGAGTCACGGCACAGGCCATCCCCCATCCCCTGATGTGGAAGGCCCTCGGGGTCCGGTCTAATCCTGTCCGCCCATCAGTCACGGCCAACACTCACTGGAGCTCTGGCGGGGACCCGGTCAGTGGATCCTCCCCAGAACGCCCCACTGTCATTATCTCCCCATCATCACCTGACCCCCCCCCCATCACCCCCTCTCGACACCGAGAACACGGAGTCATTGAAGCCATTAGGTAATAAGTAATGTACCTGAGCCCACGTCACTGATAGGGTCAGAGCACCACGGGGCTCCCTGGCCTGACTCCAGCTGGTCAGCTCAGATGTCCCCTCTGGGAGCCCTCCCTGGCTCCGCTGGCCTCAGCCGTCCCCTGAACATTCGACTGCTACTGACACTCACAGCGACGTGCCCCAGGCCCACCTGCCTTGTTCCCTGTCATGAGCTCGTGGAGGGAGGAACAGGCTCCAACATTGGTGCCCTCCCCCTCCCCGAGCCCAGCCTCCACAGCCAGTGCTCTGAGAAGGGGTTTCTGCCTTGACCTGAAACATGGCCTCGCCTTGCTTCGGTCTCTGTCACCTCCACACCCGGCTCCCCCCCCCCCCCCCCCCCCCCCCCCCCGCTCTGAAGTCTTCCCTGTAAGGTGGCACGAGGGGCTGCACCGCATCCTTCGCCAAGTTCCTCGCTAGCCTCAGCCTGGCTGAGAAGCACCAAAGTGACCCCTACCCTCTGCCTGCCTCTCCCGCCACCCTGGACAGACTGGTTCAGCTACCGCGGACTCCGGAGAAAGAGGACCAGAGAAGGCGACAGCAAGCTTCTCCGTCTGAGCCTGGCTGGGCCAGTCACCCTGCCGTCGGCCACGGCTTGTGCGGGAGGCCAGGCAGGGGAGGGGACGTGCCCTGCTGCCTCCCAGCACACCCGTCGCGAACGCACCCACAGCTCTCTGAAAAGCAAGACCAGTGCACACGAGGGCGGAAAGGCTAGGCCTGACCAGGCAGGGCATTCTGTGGGCCCAGCCCAGGCCCCCGATACACTTTGAAGGAGCCATATGGCTGCTTCGTGCCCTGTTGTGAGTCAGGAAACGGGAGAAACACCACCAGAAAATCCTGCATATCAGAGCTCCAATTTTACTTCACGGTCTGGAAAGGCAGCAGTTCTAATAATAGCGAAGACAGATTTGTAGCTCACGTCCCCTCCCGCTGTGTAGAGGGACGTGGGACGCCCCCGCCTGGAGCCGCCTGTGGAGGGGGAGACGCCACGGGCGGCAGGGGAGAGCCGCTCCCAGAGCAGCCGACCGCACCGCACCCGCACCTGGGAGGGGAGGAGACCAGGTGTCCCCCCCCGCAGGGGCTCCCTCCGCTCTCACACACTCGGGCGGGAAGTTTCCACCTCCAGGTCAGCCGGCCGCAGCCTGCGGAAGCAGGCCCGGGGCACAGGAGTGCCGGTTCGGCAACCGTTGAATTAGACAAACTGCCCTAGCGACCACAACACCTGGAAGCGGGTCGGGATGTGGACGCAGTCTTCCGAAGGGCCTGCTCCACAAGGGGCGTCCACGGTCGGCCCAGGGCGGCCAACCTGCTCACCGGACGGAGGAGGAAGCGCGGGGGCAGAGACTCGCGGAGCACCCCAGCGGGCAGGTGCATCGGCGCGGCAGGCCAGCGGACGATGCTCAGCTGGGCCGGTTCTCACCCGTCTAGACGCATCCATTGCAGGGACGCGCTTGGCGGGGAAGACATGCCTGCGGCAGAGGAGTGGGCAAGGGCCCACCCGCCCCTTCTTTCTTAGCTCCTCAAAGGGAACCTCTACCTTTACCCACAGAACGCCAGGGCCAGGGGCGGAGACAGCGATGCCCAAAGCCTCTGTCCTACACCCGGCCTCCTATGGTCCCGGGGGGCCGGGGGGGCCCACGGCCTCTGAAATATGGGTGGGCCCGGGCCTATTCAGGTGAAGGTTCCCCCACCCTGTGTTTCTACAGCCTCCTGGGCTCCCTGCGGTTTTAGGTGAAGGAACACTAATGCTGAACCCAGAGTCTGAGGGCTCAGCAGAGGGTGGCTGACGCTGATCCAGGACTCAGGCCTGGAGGAACCAGGAGTCTATACTCCCTCTGTACGACATGAGCAGCTGGTTTAAACAAATAAACGCGAGAACAAAAAAGGAAAGCAATTTGATTCCCCTCCTCAGGCCAGCAGGACGGGCAGGTGGTCTGACGTGAGTGAGTATGGTCGCTCTGGTTTGTCTCGAAACCCCCGCGCTTCCCCTCGGGTATGAGCGCCGTCGGCTTCTTATTTCAGTGCGTGCTGACACTGAGAGCACAACTTCCTCTTTCTCAGGGCAACTGGAACTCAGCTCCTCTGTGCTCCCGACGTGCCCACCCCTTATCCCATGGCCTTAAACGTGCTCGAGAGGAAGACGGCAAGAAGCTGGAGCCTGGACGGGTGGACAGCCAGCCATCCACTCCAGCTTTACTCCGGGGTTTTGAGGCTCCAGGGCAGACACACGTGCACAATTCAGACTCATCTACAAAGCTGTCAACACTTTACAAGGCATTTTGGGTGGGTGCCCGGGGGGGCGGGGGGCAAGTGCTCTCCCCATCCTTTACCCTCTAGGCCAACTGAGCCTGTTAGAATCTTCTCCAACGGAAGCCCAAGGAACTCCTCGTGGACACGGAGACGTTCACCAGCAGCTCACGTGCGCCCACAGCTCGGCGGGGCCGGCGGAGGAGGGCCGTCACCATCCGTCTCCTGAATAGACCCGGAACGCCAATCGCCCACCCGAGGGTCGCAGAGCCAGCCAGCTGCCGCGCTGGGCGGCCACCCAGTGCCCCCCATTCCCGGCCCACAGCCCTTCTGACCTCTCCCAGGTCCTTACGCAGGACCCGCGGGTGACAGGTTCCACAGGCAGACTGTGGGGACGAGCTGTGTGCCCTTTCTGGGCAAACGTCCGCACCTGACCACCCCCCCCCCACCGCCCCGGGCCAGGGTGTTGGGGCGAGGGCTGTGTTCTACAGATTAGAAAGGAAAACGGAACGGAAGGGCCTTCTGGCCGAGGCCCCAAGTGAGCACGTGGAGAAGGCTGGCAGTGGGGTGAAGTCACAGGCTCGAGCTGACTGGACTCAAAACCTGGCTCCGCTTACTTGCCACTGAGCGGCTCCCTGCCGGGTTTTCTCTCCATCTGCGAAGAGGAAACCATCCCTCCCGGGGCGGGGAAGGGAGCCCCACCAGCTCAGAGCCCAGATCACAGCCAAGTGAAATCAAACAGCGGGGGAGGCGGAGGGGGGGACCTGGGGGCTGGGACAGCTTCACTGAGACAAGCTAGGACGACCTCCTGTTGCCACAGAAACCTCCTGTCTCCGTCCTCCTTCCCCTCCTGGGTGCGAGGCAGGACGCTCAGTTATCTGACTCCATCTGACTCAGCACTCACCGCTCACCCTGTATCCCACGGTACGTCCGCCTGCACGTAGGAAGCACGGACCTCGAGCCACAGCCTTCAACAAAGCCGCCACCACCTACAAGCCAGGCAGCAGCCACAGGAGACAGCCACACGGACTGCTGCAAAGGGACCTCCGAGCTGCACGCTCTGCAGGGCACAGAAAGCCTTGCTGTGCTTCCCATGCAGCCGGCCAGGCCCTGCTCAAGGGCCCCGGGGACGGATGGAAGCCTGTTTCACTACCAGCAGGAACCCCTGCAGAGCCCTTCAGTGTCCGACAGCAAATTCCGCCCACTGCCCCAGTGCTGCCCTGTGGGGGACCTGCTGAGGAAGTGTCATCATCCTTTCTAGCCACACCCTGCCCGCTATCCATGAATCACTGTGGTTAGTCACCGGAGTTAAGAGCAGGCCCCAGTGAGTCTCTTTAAGGGCATTCTCTCATTTAATCCTCCATGAGGTAGGGCAAGGAACCGCTCTGGACCCGCGGGCAGCTGTGCAGTAAAGTTCATGGTTAAAATGCTCTGGTATCGATGCCTCCATACCCACCTTGCAGACGGGAAAAGGGAGGCTTAGGTTCAGACCCTCGTCGCAGTCAGGGAGCACGTGCAGGGCTAGGACATGCTCCACTAAGGCATTTAGAGCATGAGTCTTTGAGAGTCGAAGCATCTAACTCTCTTCATCACATGTCACGTTCCAGCCGAGACCCTGCCCTCATCACCTCACCAGACGAGACAAATCCAGGTATCCCCGGAAGCTCGCCACCTCGACCGCTCGGGAGGCTCAGCAGGTCACAAGCTGGCACCACCAGAGCCAGGCCTGGGCCACCCCTTTCTGACAAGGCTCCTCCAGCCAGAACGCTCACCTGGCCACACGGCATCAGAGACGCACCCTCCCTGCAACCCCAGAAACATACACCTCTCCCGGGGCGAGCGCCTCCCTGCTGGAAGCATCCAGGCGGGCCTGAGCGCAGGACTAGGCGGGCCGGGGGCTCGAGTGCTGCCCCACGCGCTTCGTGTGTGAAGTTCCCCTGTAAACTCCACTTCCGTCCACGCGTCAACACGTCACGACGTTAATGGCACGTGCCTGCGACCCAGCTGCCATAGCTGCAGGTCTAGACTGCTGGTTTCGCGTGCAAGCCACCCCCAGGGGGAAGTCCACTTACGCCGATTGTGAACTTGAACTTGAACGGTGGCCCCTCAAAGAACGCGGCACAGTTATCGTCACTGCCCGTTGCCAGCCGGTACGGTCTGCTCTGCTTGATGTCCACGCTGTTGATGACTTTGTTGTGTCCCGTGATCTCGCCCACGGAAGAGCCACTGTCCCACAGGAAGACGGCTCCAAACCTTGACCCAATGAGAGGAGTCACAGGAAAAAGTCAACCCTGGGGACAGTCAATGAGATGTGGGCAGCTGAGTGGCCAGTGCTCGGGGTGGGGGTGGGCAGTGCTCGTGGCCACACTTCACGCACGCTCGTTAAAGGAGTCAACGCTGAAGGCCTCCCATGGTTTTAGCTCTGCACAGTATTTGCTGGAGAATCCGAGAGCAAGTGCCTTTGGGAAGGGACTGGAATCCCTATTCGGTCTATATGGTCGAGGCCGACAGGCCTCCCATGTGGAATGTGCCTTAGAAACACCTGCCAGGGGAGTAGCCCTATGGCTTACCAGTTTCCTAACAGTTTTACTGGGCGGGACCAAGATATTTAGCAGCCGCCACCCCTGCTGGAAAGGCGAAGATGTCCTGCGCTCAGCTGGCATCTGATAAAAACGTACCGTGGGGGTTACTATGTGTGACTGAATGAAAACGGAATTGCTGAGACCAACAGGATGGCTGGAAAAGTTATGGCAGAATTAATACCTGTCAGAACACGCAGTAAAAATAGCCTCTGAGTAGGGAGATGTGTGCCTGCCAAATTCCAAGTGCTTGACGGTGGCCGTGGTGCCCTGGGGGGAACCCTGACCTCGCTCGGCGTCAGAAACCTGAGTCGCGGGTACCGACCCTGCTGGTCACTAGAGCCGTGAGCGCGGTGGCCACTGCGGGCCACCTGCCCCCTCTTCCTTCGTTAAGTGACCATCTCAGGTGGGGTGCACAGCTCCCTGCAGCCAGGTGTGGCCATGGCATGCTGGGAGGGACCCCAGTAACGCTCCTGAGAGCTGTAACTCTTTCACCTTCTCGTTTCCTGCAGCCTGGACTGTGGGCATGACGGCTGGAGCTCCAGGAGGTGAGGGGCCACGGATGTCAGAGACAGAGAGAAGGTACCAGGGCCGCGGGGGGACTCCACACGAGTCCAAGCTGGCACAGGTGTCACTGCTCCCCTCCCACCGGGGGCACCCGGAAAGAAAGCAAAGCCAAGGGACACGGGCAGGGAGGGCCGAAGCCAGAGACTCACTTCTCCCTTCCTTCCCCGACCACTGCGATCCTCTTACTGTCTTCCGTCCAAGCAATGTCCTTGATCTTTCCAGCGAAAGGCTGATACTCATACTTTAAGAGGTGCTCCTTCTGCGTGGTATCCCAGATCCTCAGCTTCCCAGATACATCTGTGGACACAAGGGGGTAGCGAGAGCCATGTTTACCCCTGGGGCAGGGCCGTGTGGGCACAGGGCACGCCCGGACAGCACCGCCCAGGGTTCCCAGGCTTGCTGGCGTTGCCTGAGGCTGCTGCTGGGAGGAGGGACGTGTCTCAGGTAAGCAAAACCCGCCACCGGTCAATCAGAGCCCGTGGCCTCTGTGAGGGCCACTACCGGGTCTCTGGGGGGCGCCAGCAGTCACCTGGATGACGCACCCTGGGTGTGGATCAGAACGCCCAGAGACACGCGGAGGCACACTTCCAAGGCATCAGGAAGCGGTCTGGTTCTGGGACTGTGGTTTCCTCGTAGGGGGATCCAAGCGGCGCACGGGTCTCAGGCAGCTTTCTTAACGCTTGGGACCAAAGTTCTTCATTTCCAAAGTGTGACAGTACTAGTGACGGCCACCTCTCCCGTGCAGTGGCCGTGCTCACACAGACAAGGAGCGCAGCTGTGTGCAGCTAATGCATGCCGTGACGCGCACGGTGGCCCCACCGGGGCTCCCCTCCACTCCACCCGTGCCGCCCTCTGGCATCTAAGGCACAGCCCACAGCCCAGACGACTTGGGTGCTGCAGGATCCCCGTGTGAGGCCCACGAGGGTCCTGGAAGGGGAAGCGGCACATCCTTCCCTTCCCCGCCAGGGTCCCGTCACCAAGTTAGTCATCGCTTCACAGCGAACTAAGGCTCCGCAGGAGGCTGCCGGAGAGCCTGACCCATGAGCAAACCCCAGGGGCCCACAGTCCCGTGCGGCAGACAGGGAGAAGCTGACTTCCACATGGGGAGCACCACGCGGGGGTCCTGGGGACCCGGTGCTCTCTGGGCGAGGTCTGGGAAGGCTGCCTGGCCGAGGTGAGCTGCAAAGGGGACCTGCAGCCAGGGGCGTCCCTAACAAGGCAGCCAGCAGGAAAGGAAAGGAAAAAGCAGAGGCTAGGTGTGCACGACGGACACTCACGCTCACACGTGCGCACACACTCATGCACACACCAGGCTGTGGTCGGCTGTGCCCAGGCCGGTCCAGGGGGCTCTACGGAGTCACGCAGAATCGGCATCTACACTTGAGTGCAGCAGAGGCTGACACTGTCCCACCCGCTCGACCAGGACGGACCCAGCCTTCCCGCCTCCCTGGGCTCTGCTTCCTGGGCGGCTCAGGCTCCTTCCCAGGCCCGGCACCAGCTGCTTGCCCCATGCCTCCCTCACCAGACCGCCAGCCGCCTCCCACGGGCCCTGCTCGTCCGGTATAACTGACGACGTGACGTTACTTTCAGGGGTACAACTCAGGGATGTGACAAGTTTGCACATTACGCCGTGCTCACAAGTAGCTACCTTCTGTCCCCACACGTCGTTATTGCAGCGTCACCGACTGTATTCCCCGAGCTGTGCCTTTCGTTCCCGTGACTTCCTTACTCCACACCTGGAAGCCTGTATGACCGACCCTCTCCCCTCCACCCATTTTCCCACCCCCACCCCCTCCCCTCTAGCCACCACCAGCATGTTCTCCGTATTTATAGGTCTGATTCTGCTTTTTGTTAATTCATCCTTTTTTTAAGATTCCACTCCTAAGAGGAATCACACGGTATTTCTCCTCAGTCTGCTTTGCTTAGCAGAATACCTTCTAGGTCCTCCCGTGGTATCTCAAGTGGCGCGGTCTCATCCTTTTTATGACTGTGTCATGTTCCGCTGTGTGTATGTATATATGTACATATGTGCATATACATATGCGTATATATATACATATATACATATATACACATACACATACATATACACGCCACGTTGTCTGTATCCGTTCATCTACTGAGAGACCCTTAGCTTGCTTCCGTACATTTAATCCTTTCTGGAAGCAGCTGGGACTAGAAAAGAGACAGTGGGACTTGAAGGCCAGGTGCTCAGGCCCAACTGGGGCAGGCAGCACCCTGTGCAGTCATGAGATACTGTTCAAGGGCCCACGAGCCCCAAGCCCATGCTAAGTGCTGAGGGCACAGCAAAGACACCTTCCCTGGGATACAGGACACCTGCAGGAGGCCACAGACGATGGGGAAAGAGTGCCTGCTGTCTGCCACTTGGAAGGCGTCTCCCGCTCCAGGCAGTAAGAGGGGGGCACTGAGGGGGGCAGTCTGGGTGAGCCTGCCCCCTCTCTCCAGCAGCTTAGTAACATGGCGGGGCGGGGGGGGCGGTGACAGGGAGCAGGGAGTGTGAGGGCCCTTCAGTGCCTTTCATCAAGGCCTCTCCTCTATGTTCCTCACTTGAGCAACTCTCCTCTCCTCTCCTCTAGGCACGGGGCCCTCTCCTGGATGCCCGCCACTCTGCAGCCTGGGATTCACAGCCCGGGGGGTGCCCCAGGGACTGAGCGTGGGGCACAGACCGCCAGCATCAAAATTACACAAGGAAGACACTGCTGGAGGGGACCGGGCCTGCCCTGGAAATGGCTCTGCACTGAGAACATGGGACCGTGGGCTACATCAACCCCAGGGCAGAGACTGACTGTGTTTTTTGGGGCTGGGGGTTCAGCCTCTGCCATGGGCTCCTTACTCAGGCCTTCCGGAAGGCTTGATCATTGAGCAGACACAGACCATTCAGACTTACAGGAATCTAAAGGTCCCGCAGAAAGCTAGAACCCCATCTGGGAGCGAGCTGCAGGCCTCCCGGGGTACTAGGCCCCTCCCCTGCAGAACCTGGGCACCCCAGGTTCCAGGTAACCCAGTTAACCAGAGCACGCACTTTCCCAGCCTCCCTTCTGCACACTCCAAACCCTACTACACGACCACACTATTTTTAGCCCAGGACCTAATCTCTGCAGTGGAGGCTTCCTTGTGTGCACTCGATTAAAGGGAGCAGCAGGCTAGAAACGAAAACGTGATCTCCACCCAGGAACACCTGATCTGCACACGGCCCAAACCTCCCTCAGTTCCTCTGCCAAGTCAGGGCACTTTTCCGAGAAAGTCAAGATCAAACCGATCCTTTACTTCTGTGGACTGTCCTTTGCCACGGTCTCTGGGCCAGCCTCCCTCACCAATTCAGCGCTGGGGTCTGAAGCGCCCAGATTTCCAGCCGGTGCAGCACCCCGCCCGGGGCTCCCAAGTGATTCAGCGGCTGGACCTGTGGCTCCCGGCACCAGGGCCACATCCTGGGGCTTTCAAGGAAAAGGTATTTTGCTGGCAAGCAGGAACAGGGGGCGGAACTGCAGGGCGAAAATAAATCAAGGAATATAAATCAAAGGTTTACGAGGGGTGCCTGGATGGCTCAGGTCACGGTCTCTCGGTCCATGAGTTTGAGCCCCGTGTCGGGCTCTGTGCTGACAACTCAGAGCCTGGAGCCTGCTTCAGATTCTGTGTCTCCCTCTCTCTCTGCCCCTCCCCCACTCACGCTCTGTCTCTCGCTCTCTCAAAAATAGATAAACGTTAAAAAAAAATAAGAAAAAACAAAAACAAATAAATGAAAGGTTTACGGATAGCCTTGGAGTAGATCTAAACACAAGCGTCATTAAGTGCCCACTATGGGATAGACTCCTGGCCGAGCCCTTCACACACATCCCTGACCGCCGGCATTTGCCATCAGCCAGCACACCTGTTGCCCTGGCATGTCCTACTTTTAGTGGCAGACGCTTGGGTCACCTGCTGTCAGGTGGCCACCAGTGCAAGACCATCGCAGGCCTCTCACACCCATTGCTACTCTGGATCCTCTGTCCAGTTTCTGGGAGAGAACGCCAAGGCCCAGGAAGGTAAGTTACTCAAGGAAGCCTGCGCAGTCAGTTAAGGGGCACACCCTCCAGGGACAGGGAGCGACCCAGTGCAGACCAAACGGCTCCTGGAGTGTATGAACTCCAGCCTCCTCTCCTGGCTGGTTAGTTCTTCCAGCCATTCCTTCATCTGTTGTTCTCTGGGGACGCTGACAAGGCCCAGGCCCGCATCAGCCCACTCGCCTGGCTCTCCCTGGGGCTGGAGACAGGGCTGGGCACAGGCAAGGCAGCCATAAGCATCTTGTAGAGCATAGGAACGAATGAGTGAGTGAATGAATGCGAGACACGGGTAAGCCACGCTAACTTCTGTGCCTCCCTTTCTCATCAAAGATCTACCCCAAAGACCCGGGGTAAACAAAGCATCCTACGTGGCAAAGATCTTTCTGTCCCTCCGCTTAGCCAGCCTCCCACAGAGCCACACAAAAGCCTGGCTAGAGAGAGCAAAGGCACAGACCAGAGCGCTTGCCTGAGGCCAGCATTGAGAGGGACTGGGAAAGGAGCAGCTCATGAATAAAGGTGACACGAGACAAAGCTGCAATTCAGAAAGCACACACACACACACAAAACGAGCTCCAAAACATCATGATACAGCTGCCCACAAAGGCCTCTGGCCAGCCTCAAGTGAGCATTTCTGCTGACCTCGGAGCCGGAACCAGCTGGAACACTGCCAACTACAAAGTCCTGCCATGGGGCTTTTTGGAGGCTTCTACATCCCTTGTCAGCCCCAAGTGGAACTAATCACACTGGTTCCACCTGCTGCCCCCCCTTTCCCACCCCCCCCCCCCCACCTCCCACCACCCTACCCTCCCAAGCCCGAAGCCCAGTTTGGCCTGGGGGCCTCCCGGACCCCACCACATGCATCCATGAGCCACCCACGCACACAGGTACCTCCAGAGGCGATGTAGAACCCGCTGGGCGCGTACTTGGCCACCACCACCTGATGGGCATGCTCCGTGTAGATGTCAGCAACGGCTGGGTTCTGCAAGGAGGAGACAGAAGGAACACAAGGAATGCTTCCCACTCTCCCGGCTAGTGGATGTTGGGGCGTGAGGAGTGGGATAACACACACACAAGCACCGAAGTCAAAACCTCCATAAAGAGAAATCGCAGCAGCACCTCCACCTGCCCGCACAGCTTCGGGCGACAGAAATCCAGGTAGTTTCGTCTCTTTCTCTTTAGCCTAGAGCTGTAGAACTTGAGAGGATGGTGTGTCTTTTGCTTTTCCGCACTTGCCATAGTACCAGTAGGTACTTGTGAAACACACACACACAAGACAGAAGTTGCACTGAAAGTCGACTGTCCTACTTCCCTTGGCGGGAGGCTGCCATCGGCAGCTGCGTTCTTGAGGCACCTGTGGTCCCCCTGTTCACAAGCATCTCTACCCCGGCTGCCACTGGACGGCCTGTCACGGGGCCCTGCTTCGAGCCCCAGGAGCACAGTGGGGCGTGCGGGTGGGAGCCTCTCTTTGTTACAACCTTCGCCGGGAAACGTGGGCTTCCCACTCGCTTCGCAGCACAGATGGAGGGTTGGCTGGACTGGCACCAAGAACGGGGCCGGCATCTGGGAGCAGGAGTACCTCTACTACTCAGCACCAAGGTTTTAACGTAGAATTTACTAAAAGTAGAGCACGGCGTCCCCCACTCGCACACACAGCCGAGAGGCCTCAGTGAACCCGACACACGCGTACTGAGATGCTCTCAATTCGTCTCGGCAGCCGGGCTTTCTTTCAGGGGGGAATAAAGACGCGGTCATCTACTCCTGATTCCCGCTGTCCACTTTCTCTCAACCGAGGGCTCTTGAAAGAGGCAGCTTCCCACAGGCTGGAGACTGAGGCCATGGCAGGTCCCAGTGTGGGATGCCCAGCGTTCCGGAGGCGGCTGCTGCAGGTACGTCTAACCTGATCCCCAACCGCCCCCACCTCTCGCCGACCTGACCACAAGATCAGAGGCCTGCACTCTTCTCCGCCCTCTGGCTATGGGATCCCCCTCCCTCGAGACTGAGTCCAGAGGGGTACACCCTGAATTCTAGCCCCGCCCACCGCCAGCCGCCTTCTGGCTTTCCTCTTAGTCCCGCGTCCTGCAAACATCGTTCCCCTGGCCAGGAGCAGCCTTCCTGCCTGCTGACACCTACGTACGAGGCCCAACCAAAGACCTGTCTCCTGCATGAAACCTCCCGGGACGGCCTCTTCTCTCTTCGGTGCCTCCAACGCTTGCGCTGTGCCACTCTGCTTTTCCAAAAGACATACATTAAGTGCCTGTTTCCACTGACTGAAAGAAATCTGAACATCACTGTTCACTTTCATGATGAAAGGTAAAAGGCCAAGACAGCATTCGGCATCAGTGCCACAGCGAGATGAGCCGGTATGGGGTGGATGTGCCCCCCAGAGCAGCGAGCGGCGCCCCCCAGCTCCTTCCCTGGGAACCACACTCATCACCTCAGCGTCAAGCTGCCAGAGCTCCGAGCTGTGTCTGAGAGCATCTGCGCTTTATTTATTTCGTGCATCTGTTAGCAAGATGTGTCCTAAGGTCTCAGAAAAGCCTGAGAAAGGTGATTTGGGGGTGGGCCTAGGACCACTCAAAATTTTTTTCATTATAAAGCAACGATAACTATTTCTTTGCTTTAGGCCATTTTGGCTCACAAAACGTTTCCTAGAACACTGTGTTTTTGGACTGTGGGGAGAGCTGTAGTCCTGAACCTTCTTGTCATCTCTTCTCATCTGTTTTTCTGCAACCTGCTTCCAGGGCATTTATCTTTTCAGCCATCACGGCGGTTAACGAGTAGCAGGTGCTCAATAAACGGTTTTTTGGAGAAAGAAAAGTGGACGGAGCCCCTTTTACCCCCGAGACTTAACGCTTAGCATTAAGTGACGTAGCAGGCACTTGATACACATTCTTCGCAGATTAATCCATCTGAGAATAACCATTTGCTAGTGAAATTAGAAAGGTATGAGGTATTCAAATGGGATGTCATGAATGGCAAACAGGCACAGGAAAAGGTGCTCGATGTCATCAGCCTTTTGGGAAAAGCAAATCGAAACTACAATAAGATACCGCTACATGCCCGCTGGAATCAGCAAGACCAAAAGAAAGGTATCACCAAATGCTGGCAAGGACAGGGGTGCGGGGCGCTGGGATGTTCACGTATTGCTGGCAGGAACGCAAGGCGACGCGGATGGAAAATAGTCTGGCTGGTTTTGCACGAAGTTAGGCAGACGCTTCCCACACAAAACCCTGCAATCCCACTCCTAGGTACGTACCCAAGAAATAAAAGCACACGTCCACAAAAAGACACATGCGTGAGGTTCATAGCTGCTTTATGCATCAATAGCCCCAAACTGGGAACAACCCAAAGGTCCACCAACAGGCGAATGAAGAAACACCGCGCTGGATCCATACAGTGGATACAACCCTGCGATAAGGGGGAACAAACGACCGACTACCAACTCAGCAACCACACTCAGCAACTCCAGTGAACCTTACAGGCATTATGCTAAGTGAAAAGGACACAGAAGACCACCCTGGGTTGCGTGGCTCCTTCTCCAGGTTGTTCCAGAGAAGGCAAACGTAAAGGGACAGAAAGCAGATTGGTCCTTGCTGGGTGCTGGGGTGAAGGGAGCCCACTGGCCGCAACGGGTTAGGAGAGCGCTTCTGGAAATGACGGGAGGTTCTGTGTCCAGATTACAGTGGTGGTTACAGGCCGTGCACATTTGTCAAGCTGTGCAGCAGAGGAATCTTCCTGATCTTCCTATTTCTAAATTATGCCTCAATAAAATTAAGATGTCTGGTATCCAACCCACTCCTGGCCCAAATTAGCGCTTCATATTCTATAACCCAACCATGGGACGCCTGGGTGGTTCAGTCGGTTAAGCGTCCGACTTTGGCTCAGGCCGCGATCTCACGGTTCGTGAGTCTGAGCCCCACGTCGGGCTCTGTGCTGACAGCTCAAGAGCCTGGAGCCTGCTTTGGACTCTGTGTCTCCCCCTCTCTCTGCCCCTCCCATGCTCATGCCTGTCTCTCTGACTCTTGATAATAAACATTAAAAAGAAAATTTCAAAACCTGACTACGGACAAGACCCCTTGCCCAGAAACTGGCCAAAAGAGGTCCTCAGACAGGCCACCACTACCAAGATCCTTCTCCAGATGTCTGTTTCAAGGCTGACTGAGGGGCACCACCAGCCCACTTTACAGATGAGAAATCCATCCCAAGGACAACTTGCCAATATGTTGGCACTCAGCCCCACTGGGGGTTCCGAGGACCCAGGGCAGGGATACCAGATGAGTAGGTAGAGGTTCTGGGCAGAAGTTCTGCCCCTAAACGGTCAGGGTTGCCAGTTGCAGGGGCTGCGAAACGCCCAAGGTCATCCCCAGCAGGCTCGGCACCAGAATCCCAGGCTGCATGAGACATGGCTCTTGTCTGCCTTGCAAATGCAACTGAGCCGGCGAGCGAGGGGCCAGATTCTCCAACTGAACACGACGATTTCAGCCGAGTGTGTGCCAACCTCCCCAGCTCTGCTCGGCACACACAGGGAGGCTGGCTACCAGAGGCAGAAATAACGGGTCCCCTGTCCCCACTGTGTCCTGCCAGCTCAGGCTCATTCCAGATCAGCGGAATCTGGAGTCTGTAAGGCCCCAGGACTGGGACCCAACACCCACTCCCCTGCCTCACTTGTCCCTCTCCTGCTGCCTCGGTGAAGAATACACTTGGGTGAGTAGTTTATTTGGAGCAGGGCTAGGGAAGAGAGGAAATGAGGCACAGAAGGGAAAGAAGCCAATTCTGGGTGCACCAAGGAATAACCCTGTGGCGGCAGGAGCTCTACCTCCCTCGGGGCCTTGGGAGATGGTTCAGGCCAGGCCTTGGGGTCACCCCGCAAAGGGTGCTGAGGCTGGGACGCCCCTCCCCCAGGCCTTCCTGCACTTCTACTGGCAGTGCGGGTGCTTGCCACCAGGGTACAGGAGACCTGAGACACAGACGAGGGCGAGACCCGGGTGCCGAGGGGATGTGGGCTGGCTGGCTGATGGCTGGCTCGCCGCAACTTTCCATCTACTTGCTCCCGACCCCAGGCCTGGTCCTGGCCCTCCACACTCCCGCCAGCCTTCTTCAACAGTTCCCAAACCCACCTCCTCTTTCCGCCCCTGCCAGATTCCATCCAGGTCCCTCCTGGGGACCACGACAGTACCTTCTGGACTGCTCTCTACCTTCCGTGGACCGCTACACCCCTCATCCCCCGTCTCTAAGTCCCATGTCTCATCACCTGGTTCCCCTGCTTGATATCCTTCCCTTGGGAGCGGCAGAACCCGACCCCACTAACTGCACTCTTCCAGGACCCCCCAGCACACACAGGACCCCCCACTCCAGCCCCACTCAGGCCCTCCCGGGCTGAAGAGCTGCTCCCTGGGCCTCACCTGGCCAGGGCCCCTTCCCTCCCCAGGCCCACGTGGGGACTAGAAAGGGAGCCACCCACCCCCAGCTCAGGGTCTGGCAGTGGGCACTCAGCAACATCACTGAGTGACACACAGAGCTCGGGGCTGGTGAGACCCCGGGGTCAGTCCCGGAATGCGGCCCCCGCGCCCGGGAGGTCAGGGAGCCTCACAGAAGACACGGGCCATGGCCGGCCATCATGCACCTGCAGACCCAAAGGCCTGCGGGGGCAGCAAGGTGACGGTGTTTGGGCTGCTGACAGAGTGCCAGATTGGGGCCCAGCGGGGCCAGATGAAAGCAGACCTCTCAACCGAACCTCAGGAGGCCCATTCTCCGTGCGGACCAGACACCCCCTGGCCTCCCACCTGCGCCAAGACCCCTCCCCAGGGCCAGACCTTCTGCCAGAAGACTAACCCCCATACCTTCCCAGGCCCCGCCCCATCCGGGAGATTTGCTACACCAACGAAAGGTGGGGGGGGTTCCCGAAAGTCACTTTGTTTGGGCAGCATCTGGGCCGCCAGCTTCCCCAAAGCTCCTTCACGTCCCCATGTCTGCTCAGGCTCTATCTAGTGCCAAAGAGGGGTCAGAGGCCATCACACCATGTATAGTGGGGCTGGTGACTGGCCCAGGTCACAGGGAGTGGCAGCTTTCACCTCAGCTCCTGAGCCACAGTGAGCGCGGCGGACGCATCAGGAGGTTGGAAAGGCCTCCCCGGCCCACCAGGGCTGAAGCCGTCGGACAGGGCTCTGCGAGAGGGGCCTCCGGGCTGTCCTGCAGCAGCCGATGCAGGAGCCTCCAGAGAAAGCCCTAGGCTCCTCCAAACTTGGACCAGGCAGAGTGAGCATGACCTTCCAGGAGGATTGCATTTCAGAGCTTTCTAAATTCTTCTAGTTCCTAAAAGCAGTAACCGGTAGCTGGACCCGTGTATCAGACACGATCTGCAAGAGGCTCTGTTCACTGATGACCAAGGACAAACTCAAATTACTGCATGGTAACCCGGCTCCGAAGCAGCTACAAGACATCTGTACTTCCCGACCGGCAAGGCTGAACCCAGCAGCCGAGCCCCTCCACACAGCCTCGAAAGACACACAGAACACGGACGGATGGCTCATTTACTCCTTCCAAGAATCTGGGCTGGCCCTGGGGATCCAGTGGTGAGTGAATGGTTTGCAGAAATAAAACCCGCCACCCAAGCTGCACCCAACGAGCACCGCCCTGCTCGACCTTGGAGGCTCCCTCTCGCCTGCAGGAAACGCACCCTCCCCCAGCAATCCAAGGTCCACTTTCCATGATGCCCTGCTCCTTCCTCCATGAAATCACTATGTGACTTTCTTCCCTTTACCTGCCTCGGCCTGGAACGCCTTCGCTCCTTCCTGATCCTTGATGATGTCTCCTGTTACCTTCTAACACCCAGGTGAAAGCCACCTCCGAGAATCCTTCCCCGATGCTGCCAACTGGAGACGGTCTCCCCCAACCCCAATGCCTATTCCCATCCAACCTCCCACCCCACCACCCTTACTACTCTCCGCCATGTACCGCGGGCCATTCTGACATCCGCAAGGCTTCACGCTAAGCGAACTCCACAGAGGGCAGGGCCTGTATCTGATCCAACATGGCAGCCTCCAAATGCCCCAGGAGACCAGGGCTCGCTGGACCCCAAGGGCCGTTTGCGAAATCGCTGTGTATGGAGGGTTCACTCTTGGCCAGGGGACCCTTCTGCCGAGTCCTCTGAAACCTCACAGGAAGGTAACCTCACAACCCACTTCACAGGCCAAGAGACGTGGGCACAGAACGAATGACATGTCCAAGGCTAACCACTGGTAAGCAGTGGAGGTGGGGACCTGAAGTCAGGTAAGAGCCTTCATTCCTGAGTTTTGGTCTCTCACTTACGGTTGGAACCATCGTTAGCCTGATTCTTTTAACTCAGAGTAGCACTTCTGTCTAGCCCACAGGTTTCTGAACGGTGTGGGGCCAGGTCATTCAGCGGTCCTACAGGGCCCACCCCTCCCGGAGTGACTTTCCCTCCTGCCTCCCAGCTCAACCCCTTCCCAACAGAGCAAACCAAGCCTTAGAGCAGGGACCCCAGCACAGACAAGGCCACCTCCCTTCCTGTCCCTCCTCTCCCTCTGCCTGCGCAGGGCCTCACTGAGCAGTCATGAAGGGACCCCTGGGGCTTCAGTCTGGCACCTCTAGAAAGAGACAGCACTGAGCCACCAGAGCAGATGTGAAGAAGAAGGCACCGTGTACCGTCACAGCCCAGGCAACCCTCCAGGAATACTTGTGAAAGGACTCTGTGACATCCCACAGTGACCCTGTTACCCGTTCTCCCTGTTCTTACAGATAAGAAAACCAAACCCGATGAAGTACATATGTGAAGTGCTCGGCCACTGCCCAGCATACCAAGTGCTCAACAAAGATGAGCTCCTTTACCAGAGGCGGTGCTCAGGGCAGCGCGCTGGACCAGCAGAAGCCTGTGGTCCCTGCAGAGAAGGGCTGAACACGGGCGGGGCTGGGGCTGGGGGTGGGGATGCCCAGGCTGCGATGGCCTGTGGTGGAGAAACTGCCATTTTCTGGGTAAGGTTCCAGGGAGCAGAGATAAAACTGGTGGGTAGAAGCTACTAGCAAGCTGAGCGGAGCCTGGGATCCAGGTCTTTCTAGGGGGTCCACCACCACCAAAGCCGGGCAGGTTCTACCAAGACTCTGGAAGAGAAGCAAAGAAGCAAAACAGGGCCCTTTCCAGTGCACAGCCTACACGTCATCTGCAACAAGGCCCCGTGGGGGATGACGGCTGGGTGCGGCACAGGGATCCAAATGGGCACCTCCAACCGTTCCGGGGCATGGCCAACTTCCACAACCCAACAGGAACCAGGACCACCTCTCCGCTGGCCTCAGACATGAGGCGGCAACCTTGACTTCTTTAAGCTCCAAGGCTCTGAGAGCCCGATCTATGCGCCCACAGACAGGGTTAAGGAATGTGCTGAAGCCACCGCCCGGAGCCTGTCAAACTTCCTCCAACCTCCGTGCACATTTGGTTCCCGGTCTAGATTCTCCCCCATCTCTGCTATGTCTGTCTCGCTCCTCTTCCCGGAGAACTCTTACTCATCCTCCAAAACCCAACTCAGAGGTGTCCCTTCTCCAGGAAACTTCCTTGTTGCTCTGTGGTGCAACTGGTTCTTCCCTCTTGTTTCCAAATCATTCAGGACATTCTTTTTCTTTTTTTCAGTTTATTTATTTTTGAGAGAAAGAGAGAGCACGAGCGAGGGAGGGGCAGAAGAAAGGGAGAGAATCCCAAGCACACAGCACGGAGCCCGAGGCAGGGCTCGAACTCGCAAACCATGAGGTCATGACCTGAGCCGAAATCAGGGTCAGCGCTTAACCGACTGAGCCACCCAGGTGCCCCCAAATCACTCAGAAGATTCTTTTAAAGTGCTTAACCAGAGCATTAGAATGTTACTCACCAAGGTTCTCAACGCTAACGAGATTTTGGGCCACATAACTTATAGGACAGTCCTGAGCATTGTGGGATCCTGGCAACATCCCTGGCTTCTGCCCACTAGATAGATACCAGTAGCACAAAAAAACGTCTCCAGACATTGCCAGATAGCTCTTAGGGGGTGGGGCTGGGGGCAAAACCTCCTCCCAGCCACTGATTTAAATCTTGGACACGGTGGCCATGGGCAGGGCTCCGCAAGACAAGCTTGGGGAAAGTGTGGGGGAAAACAGGAAGCAAGGGCTGGTTCTAGCAGCTAATCAGCACTTGTGGAGTGCGTTTGTCTTGAACCTCCAACCTGAGGCACAGAACAAGCTCTACTACAGATCTGATCACGTTACTGGTCCACACAGCTCCGTGGCCTTGTCGGGGCCTGACTCCTCTTAAAGATCAGACCCTCCCCCAGGTCTCTCCCGGGTTAAGCTCACGCATGTGCTACCCTGCTCATTTTCTGCACAGGTGCTAACCCAGCACACTGCTCCCTTCGGTCACCTGCTGGCTTGTTTTACTCCCAGCGAGGCCACGAGCTCCGTGCAGGAGGGGGCCTCCCCTGGATCTGTGCTCCCAGCACACACAGCAGGGACTCAGGAGGCATGTGCAGACAGACAGAAGGGACAGCGTCAGCCCTTCTCAAGCCATCTGTCCCTTTACATACCCCCTCCCCCATGGGGGGGGGGGGGATGCACAGGTGGTCCTTCTACACATGACTGGCTGCAGACCGCACCATGAGAAGCTCAGCACTCAGGTTCAACAACCCTGAACTTCATACTGCGCTTGGAAGCAGAGAATGTTGAACTGCAACAAACATTTCACTTCCTAGAATTTGATTTCATGCACCTAATTTTTCAAATATACACATTTCAGTTCTGGAATCTAGGGACCGGGTCGTTTAAAAGCCAGCCCCAAACTTGCTTGTAGCAAATCTGCTGACTGCTTGTGGCAGCTTTCAAGGGGCTTCTGACACTGGGCAGTTCAGAATCACGGAGAAGCTTCTTCACTGCCACTGGGAGAAAGCTCTTCCCTGTCTCTGCAGAATAGGCAGGGGCAATGGTGACGCTGGCCTCGACGTAAGAATATACCGGCCTCTCCCCTTCTGGAGTTTTCTTTTTTCTGATTTTTATTTTAGAGAGAGCACAGGGGGGCACGGGGAGAATCTTAAGCAGGCTCCACTCTTAGCATGGAGCTCAACACGGGGCTCCACCCTGCGACCCTGCGATCGTGACCTGAGTCAAAAGGGTACGGATACCCGGAGATGCGTGAGAAGGGTGGGGTGGGATTTTGGGGGTGAGACTGAGGTACCAGGCTCGATGGTGAGGCCGCATCAGCCATAGTAAGGGAGGGCAAAGAGGACAACGAATGCCACCTCCTATTTTACCAAAGCCGGTCCAGCCGTGCTCTGAGAACAGACTGGAGGAGAGCCAGCACGGTATCAGGGAGACCAGTTCGGGTTTTCTGTCTTGCAACCCAGAGAGGATGGTAGCTTGGAGGAGGTGGAAACAGCAGGTAGAAAGAATGCCGGATCCTGAAGGTAGTTTGAGAGGAGTCGCTAGGATTCACTGGAGAATTAAACATGGCGTGGAAGAAAAAGAGGGAAACCGAGCAGAAGTTCAAGGTTTGGGGCCTGAACAGCTGGAGCCACAGCGTTGCTGTCTGGGGGCCAGGACACACAGGAAACCCTATTGTGCTTAGGACACGTCAAGTAGAAGGCAATCAGACATCTGTTGGACATTCCACAACCGGGTCTCCACCTTTCCTTCGGATCTCTTCTCCTTCTTGAGCCTGTAATTTAACCAGACCATCTTCCTTCCTGTTCCCTGAATGTTCACGAGGGCTCACGTCTTTTTTCCCAGGAATGTTGTACCCTAATAAAAACGGTGCCCATCCTTAATCGAGTACCAACGGTCCCTCAATCCAACAAGAGCCTGGGGTGCCTGATGTACATCCAGATCAGGAAGGGACGCGTTAGCAGCACCGTGCTGTCCTGGGCCCTGCAGAAACTTACAAATAGGTGGGAAAGAAGAGCAGAGGCACCCTCAACAGAGAACGGTGAAGTCTGGGGTACCGGTAAAAAGAAAGACTTCCGAAGAACGAGCAGAACGAGTTGCACGAGGCGGGGAATGTTGGCAAAGGGGGTGCTCGTGTGCGACTGTGAACAATTCCGGTGGAAACAACTCTGATCACTGGCCTCCTTGAACTTCGCTGCCCTGACCTCTCTTCGGAGCAATGGGCCCAGCGGCGGGGGGGGGGGTGGGGGTGGTGCTGAGAGAGATGCTGCCGTTGAAGAACCCTCCCTGGTACCAGACACACAGTGGGCACCTCACGGGGGGCCTCCCGTCTGGAAGTACACGCAGACTGCCGGGACATGAGCATGACTGCTAGGGGCAGGCCTGGTGTTCCAATGCGCTGGATCCCTGAGAACGCTTTAGTCCACTTTGCCAAACTGCCAGCGAGTATCTACTTTGGGTCGTCTAAACTCTTACTTACTCGACATCTCGGGACCTCACCCTGGAGACCTCCGGATCATTACCATCTAAGTCCTTGGCAAGGTTTCCCCCAGTTCTGAGCGAGGCCAGATCAGCTTTCTAAGAATCCGTGTGACTAGCACAAGAGCTGTTAGCACTTTCAGAGAACGTTCACACCCACCCACCTTCGTTTGAGGTACCCAGCAAGCCCGGGCAGGGCTGAAACTGTCACATGGGGCTCAGTCCTTGAGCAGAGGGGCAACGGTGACAGGCTGGCTTACCCAGAGATGAGGGCAGAGCCAGAAGCACCTCAGACCAGGTAGAGGCCTCTCCTTTTACAGGCAAGAAAGCGGAGGCCCACACAGCTCCTTCGCTCCCTCAGCCAGTTGTGAGGTTCCTGAGGGCAAGTGCACCCAATCAGCAACAATCCCAACCCACTAGGGGTAATCACTCACAACAGATGTGAATCTAAGCTGACATCCCTTGGGAGCACGGCCAATCAAAACCATCTACCTACATACTGTGCACGACCCCAAGCACAGTTCAGGAGAAAACATCGCCCCCCCTCCTCCCGGCAATGGTTGTGCTGGCACTTTCCCCTTCCATCCCGTCACTCAGGCTGGGGAAGGGCGAAGAAAGATTTCAGTGTGCAATCTTGGCGGTGGGGAGACCAACAAGCAGACTGGGTCATTTAGGTAATTACAGAGGAGTAACAGGATTCCCCACGACATTGGCTCGACAAGCATTCTTGGCCTGAGTACAGAATGTCTGTCTCAATGCTTCATGGGAATAAACCATTCCTGATTTTGTGCCGGGGCTCAGATCCGGATGGTGTGCAGAGAGGCCTGAGTGTGAGTCCTGGCCGCTCACACCGAGAGCCCCTGGGTGTTGGTAATGATTATACACAAGGGCCATTTACCAAGCACTGGGTGTGTGCCAGGCGAACCGGTGGGAGGGAGGCATCATCTCATTCAGCGGGCACAGGCGGTCAGGGGAAGTGGGGGGGGGGGGGGGGGGAGGGGAGCCTGGTGTCATCACCTCCATTTTACAGATGAGGGCACTGGGATTCCCAGACCCAAGTCACCAGCTACCCCAAGGTCAAGCAGCAGCTGGCCGGGTGTGTCCGATCCCCCTAATCCAGAGCGCTTATACTTATGATCTGAACTAATCTGAGCCTCAGTTTCCCCATGAAAAGAGTGAGAAGTGGGCCTGGCCACCTTGAAACCATCTCCTAGTCTGCTAGGCTTCCGAGGTGTGGTCCCAAGGCTGAGGGGGCGTGGCGTCCTCACCCTCCTCAGGCTGCCGAGAGAGAGCGGGAGAAGAAGCCGTAGAGGGGAAGAGGAATTAACCTGAGAGTCGCGCCCAAGATAGGAACCCCGGCCTGGGCGGGGGGATACGGGGAGGAGGTACTCACGTCGATGTTTCTTAGAATGACGCACTTCCCATTGGTGTAAAGAAAATTGTTGCCCTTGGGGTCGCCGCCGATGATTTTAGAGACGCCCCTCTCCACCTGGGGGAGGCTGGCGAACACTTTCTCTGCGGAGACACAAATCAAGCAGAGCACGTTAGGGGCAGCCCCCGCCTCATCCCCCAGGCCGGGCTGAGGACGGAGGGGTGGGAGCGGACTAGAGAGGGGCCCTGGACCGGTCTCAGCCGGTCACCTGTTGCCACCGCCAGGAGGGGCGGCAGCCACTCTGAAGGAGCGCAAGGGACCGCGCGACTTCCTGGTCTGCGCTCCCGACCAGGCCCTTCAGGGACGCGGGGGCTCCCACGGGCCCAGCCCGCAGCGCCAACTTTGGGGCACCCCCTCCCGGGCCGGGGATCGCCGCCGGGCGCCCCGAGGGCGGCGGGGCGCTCGCCGGCCTGCGCCCTCACCCCTCCCCCGCGGCCCGGGACCCCGCCGGGCCGCCCGCGCCCCACCGATGGCCGAGGGGACGGGGGACATAGGCGCCCACCCCGGGGGCACGGGGCCGCGGTACTTACTGATCTCGTACGGCATCCTGCCCACTTGTTACCGCGCCGCGCTCGCCGAAAGCCTCCGAGGCCGCCCGCGCCGCGAAGCAGACTGGCGGAGGCCGGGCCGGGGACGGGGGCCGAAAGGCGGCGCCGGGCGTGCCGGGCGCGGAGGGGGCGGTCCGAGGCCGGGGCTCCGAGGCCGGCTCGCGCCCTGCCCTGCGCGCTGCCGCTGCGGACGCGCCGAACCCGGAAGCGCGGCCCCGCGCGCGGCTCGCCCCCAGCTTTGACCATATATAGTCAAGCGCTCGGCTCGGCGGCTGCAGCCCGCGTGAGCCTGCGCGGACGGGGCCGCCCTTCCCCCCGCCCCGCGCGGGGCCCGCCCCGGCCGCCCCGCCCCCGGAAGTGACGTTGCACACGGTCCTGTAAAAGGGCGGCGCGGGAGCGCCCACTCCATCAGAGTGGTCCTGGCTGCGGTTGGAGGAGGGTTGCGGAGTTGTTCGGGGTGGGGAAGGGAGGGCGGGCTTTTCGGGCGGCTCCTCGCTGGAGTTCTGCGGGGGCCGAGCGTGCTGTAGCGGGGGGCCGCGGAAGCCCTCTCCGTGCTAGTGTTTGCGTAGCGGGCGTTCCCGAGCCGCTAGCCTTCCTGCTGAGGCTGAGTCGGCGCCCGTTCGGGTTTTGCAAACATAGTGGGTTTCTGTTTTTTCTTTCTTGGAAGCTAGATAAGTGGGAGTCCCCCTTCCTCAAAAACTGTCTCTCAGCAGAAACCTTAGGGATGTGTCTTTCTGGGCCCAAACTCACTCACTCTCTCTCTCTCTCTCTCTCTCTCTCTCTCCCCCCCCCCCCCTCCCTCAAAACTTTAGAAAGCTAAGAAGCCAAGGAGAGCAAAAGGGAACGTAGGTTCTAAGAAAACCAGAGTGGGTCAATGACGGAGGGGGAAGGCAAAGGGGAACTTGGAAGATCGAGGCAGCGGCTCGGAGGTGTTGCTGCGAGCCTCACTTTTCAGCAGGGGTTGTAGTTTTCCTGAGATGGGGGCGGGCGGGGGGGGGGCGGCTAAAGGAGAATCTGTGAAGCACCTGTGGGTACGTAAGCGTCTGAAGCCTGCGCTAGAAAACCTCACACTGTGATGCTTGAATTCCTATTTTTCTAATCTGGGAAGCCTAGTAGGCTCTGTTTTCCAACTGGATCCGGGTTCTCTCTTCCTTGGCTGTTAGTCAAGAACCGAGCCTTGAACGCTCACCTGGGTAATTGCAGGTGCTTGTTATCTAGTCTGTTAGGCTCCTATCCTCCCTCCCCTTCAACTCAGTCTGTCTTCCAGATTGCAGCCTGAGCGTTTTTTCTAGAAGCTGAAACCTATTTTTTGCTTTACAAAACTCAAAGCTCGTGGGCTCAAAAGCTGAGGCCTTCAAAGTGCCCGACTGGGCCCTAAGTAAAAAGTCTCAGGGTTACAAAAGACTCCATCTACTGCCCTTAGCTCTATCTTTCTTCTGCACACCGGCTGCCTTGTTGCTCCTGGAATGTTCCAGGCATATTCCTACTCCAGGGCCTGGGTGATTTGTTTTCTACTTTGAATTATTCTCTCCAGAAGTACTTAACTGCTTCAGGGTCTCCTCAATAAACGTCACCTTCCCTGACGACCTTACTTTAAATCACAAGCTTCCAGCCCTCAGGGAATACATTCCTGAATCCTCCCTTTCCTGTGGTTTGTCTAGAGTAGATCCATCTGGCCCACATTGGATGTCCAAATGGATGCCCCTGCACCCCACGTGCAATCTTGGATCAAGAAACAAGGGATGTTAAGGTAGTTCTGTGAACAGAACTATAGAAACGTTAATTAAATCTTTACCAAATGAGGATTCCTAAAACAAGTGGTCAAGCAAGTGTTGGCTATTAACCAGAGAAACCAGGATTTAATGATCAGACTTTAATGGGACTTAAGGTTCAGAACAGGTGAATTTAAGTTCACCCCTAGGATATTTACGTCATGGAAGGACCCTGGTGGAAATAAAACTAAGGTACCCAACCTCAAGCACTTGCAAGCTTTAACATGTATATAAAGCCTTCTGTTGGATTTTGATGCTACTTGGAAAGCAAACCTAAGTAAAACATTCCCCAAACCCTGGCTCGAGGTCTTGCTGCTAGCTTGTGATGTTGATCTGTGGACTTAAATTGGGGGTGGGGATGGGGGTGCTGCCATTAGCTTAAAGTTTACAGACAACATGACTTGGCAGGCAGTTGGGATACCAGGGTGTTATTCCTCTGGTTCGTCTCTAGTTTGAGAAACCCGCTGAACCAATCCAGGGGGACGCGGAGACTGGGAGCATAGTGAAGCGAGGCTGTAATGAACGTTCTTGCAAGAGCAGGTTACCGGATAGACACAACGGGGCAGTTAAGAAAGGCAACTGATCTCCTAGGGTGCAAATCCCTCCCCTGGTTCCTCATTGGCTGAATACTTACAGAGGTTATAGCCTTACCCGGAGGTCAGCTATGCCCACGTAAGGCAAAAACTACAGTCCTTGAGGGGCGCAGAGACTTCGGTTTTTTGGTGCATGCTCATTGCAAAGCCCAAGAAAATAAGCCTGCAAAAGTGGGGAGGGGAAGAACCAGGAAGTAAAGTATCTAAGGGTTTAGAACTCCCCGGGGGGCGGGGACGGAGAGGGGAGGTTAATATGTATTTCAAATAGGTTGTAAACCTATTGACAGCACTGCTTTTCCTTCTGAAAAGGAATCCTCTCACTTCTCACATCTGGAACGTTCTGTTTGGTTGTCTAAGCTGTAAGGACTCAGTGACCCCTGAGTGATATGTGCTGTGACTAACCGTAGTTCCAATGCTTTTCCTCGGGTTCTCCTCCCTTATGTACACCTTGGTTAATTCAACCACCTAACAGCCTGCCCTTGGTCTCCAGTGAGGACCCTGAATGTCTGTATCCTGGTGACTCCTACTCTACATGTTGGTCCAGCCACTTCTGGCAACTCCTGTTCCCAGCTGCCTCCCTGGCATCTCAGGGAGGTTCCGAGGGCACTTCCTGGGACTAAACCAGTCTAAGACCAACTCCGCCCCCACCCCCAACCTCTCCTACACAGGGCTGATTCTTTGAGGGCTCCCTTCCCACAGCGACCAGTAATTCCTGTCTCCGGCTGCACTGGTCAGAAACCTTAGCCTGATCTCACCCCTACATTCGACCCTTCACCAAATCTCGTTCCTTGAATGCCTGCGTCTCTTAAATCTAACCCTTTATCTCCTGCATCTCTTTAACCCTTCATGTCCTAAACACGGCTGGGCTTCAAGCTTTCTCGCCTCCTCTGGGCTACTTTAACCACTTCCTAACTGCTGTATCCACTCAGAGCCAGAGTAACCTCAAACCTTGTCAGCAACCCCCACACCTGTCTCAACATGTAGGCCTGGGGAGGATGTTGGTCTCTAAGGCCCTGGGGGACCCAGGCTTTGGTTGGCTCTCCAGTAGCTCTGTCCCTGGGTCTTTTCCAGCCACAGGGGTCACCTCAGGGCTTCTCAGCTCTGCTGCTCTGCACGGCGGCTGCTTGGGAGCTGTGGCACCTGTGGTTTCTGAGCTTTCCCTGACACCCCAGGGTAACCTGGTTGCAGTTGCTTGAGTGGGGTAACTGACAAAACCCTTCCACGGGCTTCCAGGAGTAAGTACGAGGCCTCGCCGCTTCAAGTCTGTTCTGACAAATACTTTGGTGAAAATAAGGGTTCAGAATGCGTGGCTGTGTAAGAATGGACCTCCTCCTGAGCACGCTTAGCCCAGGCGTCCTGCTTACCCCTTCCATAAATGAGGAACCTACAGGAGACCTTTGAGGCTCCTGCTTCCAGAAGCTTTGCAGAAAAACAAAGGAATCGCAGGAATCCTGGCCTTGTGTGCAAGGCCTGTAAACCTACTTGCACACTTCCGACCCTCCTGTTCTCACGTCTAAGGATCTGGAAAGGGATCTCCTTCCTGTTAAAGAATATTGGGCCTCTGCAAAGGGCACTGTGCCCAGATGCTGCAAGAGCCCAAGAATGGGTGCTGATCCTCTAGAAGAGCTTGTGGTTGGACTAGTCCATCTCCTGGAGGCAGGGTTCTGTACAGTAGGGGAACTTCCCCATCATGGGCTCAGATTTCTCTAGAAATCTTGGTCTCTTTCCTGGGTCCTACCCTACCATTTGCAAGACAGCTTGGGTAAACCACCCTCGATTATCTCTGAAATGTTGCTGCAATAGATAACGTCTCCATCTCTAAGCTGGCCATACCGCCATCCTCTCCAATCTGCCACGAGCAGACCCTCACTTGGAAATGGCCAGGGAAACGCCCAGGTTTGGCTCAAGGGTCAAACCCTAGTTTACCTATGAATGGGAGTGGAGTGACATGGGGCAGACTTAGCTATAGGCTACCCACCCCATGATCCTGGGAGCCTGGGGCAGCAGGGCTTGGGGCTGCCCTCCTAGAAGGGAGAACTATTGGGAGTGGGGCCATCACCCAACGAGCTCTCCTGCTTTTGTCCTGTCAAAGAGGGTTGATAATGCAAAACCCTGGCCTGTCTCTCTAAACCTATAGAAGAGTGTTAACCTCTGGTGTGTAAATTCTCCAGCCCTGAGTGTCATGCCTTGCTGTGGATGCTTCCTGTGAAACTGCTCAATCAAAAACCAATGGTATTTCATGGCCCCATGAGGGAACCACGCTTTGCCAAATGACTGCCTAACACCTGTAACCAGTGCGACAAGAGTGTTCAAATTCCTGCAAGCTGTAGGAACTTGTGCACAAGTTGTTTTCCCATTTGAGCTTCTCTATAGCACCTCTATCTCTAGGCGAACTCTGTTCCTGCGTAGCTCCAGACTAAACACAGTTCAGGGAACACCTCTTACTTGATTACTGATCTTAGTTCTTCAAAGCCATGCTTCATGGACCGCTAAACCTCTGCCGCTATCTGTCCTAACCTGGTTTGAGACTTGGACTTGCACAACTTCACTCTTTGAGCACAGGACTGTGAAGGCTCTGGGCCAGACCCTTCGCTTCCCTGCCAGTCTTTGTACTGACCTCCTGTAAGTTGTAGGATGAATACAGCCGCTGCTCTTGCTTTTCTCTGCTGCCTGCTACTTGGCACAGCGGGTGAAATGGTGCCCTGAAGGGAGGTAGAGTCCCTGTCCTCACCTCTGCCTCCCTTGAAGGAAGGGCTTTCTTGGACTTCGCTGATCTTTCCGTGAGCACTTGTGAGGACTTGCCCAAGTTTCAACAGCCAGGATTCAAGTTTGGGTCTGCTGTCTCCAGAGCCCAACTGTTGCCCTTCGTGGGGAAAGGGCTGAACGAGACCAGCGCAGCGTTTGCGAATCTTGGTGTTGATGAATAGACCGCTTTATCCCCTTTCAGTGAGTGGTGGAATGCAGTAGCTCTTTGGGCAAGTGCAAGGATGTCCGTCATTCTCTAGTTGAAACGCTCTGTCCTTCTGGGACAGATACTTAGAATTACAATGTGGCCTTTTCTCGGACTTACACCAGAAAATGATCCGGCTGTCTCAGTCCCCATCTGGCTCTGGGGACCTCTGTCCAGGTTGTACCCATAAAGCAGGCGCGTGGCTATGCGATCCCTTGACATTCTGCAGTGCTTGGGGTGTCTGGTCTTGTTGCATCCACACGACTCGTGAAACAATGCTACGGGCACCAGTGACAGTCACAACAAAGTTTATTGCAATGAGAGGCAAGGCAAACCGATAGATCGGGACCGACACTCTTGACCCGAATGCGGTCTCGAACAGCCGGGGTATGGGAGGTTTTATAGCTGACCACATCGTCTTATCACCGGGGAACAGAACAAAGGAATAGTTCCCAGGTGGAAACAGTTCAAACAGGCCCTTGCCCCAATCCAATCAAACACTAATCCATTTCTTGATAGGATAAGGCTATTATCTTTTAACCTACAGTGTTAAAGCTGTTTCTTAAGGCTACAGGTCAGCCCTACCCTACAATTTAACCCTTACATAAGGACACAAGCCATATGGGATTGAGGCCTACTTATTCTGGTATGACCTCATCGTAATAGATTGTCAGCAATGACCATATTTCCAATTCACCTTCTGAGGTACTGGGGTTTAGGACTTGAATGTATCATTGGGGGGGATACATCTCCGTAACAGTAGGTAAGAAGCTTGCTGGTTTCACTTGACCGTCCTCCCACCCTGAGCCCTGATTGATGTCCTGAGGTCCCCGTGGAGAGAAAGACACAAGATGCTGGAGTGTGCAGACATATGCTTTGGCAATGACAGCATTGACACGAGAGGTTCACCACCCATCTTTGGAGCACCTGCCCTTGGGGAAAACCAAGTAGGGTTTACGAACAGATCCATGGGCAGGTGTCCTACCAAAGGGTCTCCAAAGTAATGATAAAACAGCTATTGTCTGTCCCACCCCCTGATTCTGGCATTCCATTCTAAAATGCTCAAATATAGCATCTTAAACAGCTGCCTCTGGAACAGACCCCAGAGAACACTTTGGGCGTGTTTGGTAGTTACTTGCTGCCCTTGGGACTGCGAGCCCAATTCCTCGACCTGACCTAGCATAGCCATGGAGGGAGTTCTGCGTCCAAGTGCAGCCGCAGGGTAGAGGCCGCCGTAGATGGCCGGGGAGCTGTTTGGCCTCCGTGCTTAAGTCTGGGCCTGCAGAAGGCCTTCGTTAGGCCCTTTGTCCTGGCTGGGTGGGCTCTAGTCCCCACCAGTGGCCTTGAGTTAGGATAGTCGGCCTCTGTGTACGTGGACAACTTGATCTGTATCGTAATGTCCGTTTCCAAGGCAGTAGCTCTAAAGGGTCACTGCAGAGTGAGGCTGGAGATGACGGTGTTCCAACTCTGACATCAACGTTAACGGATCGAGGAGCACCACTACATTTGGGGATGATTCGCATCTGGTTTTGATTTTATTCCGACATCAAAGTTAATGGATCAAGGAGCACCACTACATACAATTGGAGATAACTTTGCATCTGGCTTTGATTTTTTAAATTCAATTGGTTACATTTGTTTCAGGTGTATAACTGATTACTTCCACACAACACCTGGTGCTCATCACAAGTGTTTAATCCCTACCCTGTTTCACCCATCCCCCCATCTCTTATAACTGCTTGTTCTGTAAGTGTTTGATTCTTCTTCCCCTTGGCTTGTTTTAAGTTTACCTGAGTGACATCATATGATCTTTGCCTTTCTGACTTGGCTTAGCATGATACTCTAACTCCATCCATGTCTCTGCAAATGGCAACATTCCATTCTTTTTGATAGCTAAGTAATATTCCACTGGACATAAATCTTTATCCATCAGTTGGTGGACACGTGGGCTACTTCCATCATTTGGCTATTGTGGATAGTGCTGCTGTAATATGGAGACACGTGTATCCCTTTGAATTAGTATTTTTGTGGTGTTGGGGCAAATACCTAGTAGTGCGATTGCCAGATGGTGGGGTAGTTCTATCTTGAGAAACCTCCACACGGTTTTCCACAATGGCTGCTTCAGTTCGCGTTCCTACCAGCAGTGCCAGAAGATTCCCCTTTCTCCACATCCTTGCCAACAGCTGTCTTGTTGTTAGCCATTGTGACAGGTGTGAGGAGTATCCCCTTGTGGATTTGTATTTCCCTGATGATGTTGAGCATCTTTCCATGTGTCAGCCGTCTGTAGGTCTTTGGAGAAATGTCTACTCAGGTCTTCTGCCCATTTCTTAATTGGATTTTTTTAATGTTTATTTTGAGAGCAAGCGTGAGCAGGGGAGCGGGGAGAACCCCAAGTGCAGGGCTCAAACTCCCAAAATTGAGATCCTGAGCTGAAATCCAGAGTGATGCTTCACCGACTGAGCCACCCCAGGGCTATTGAGCTTTAAAATCTATAAAAATAAACTTACAGCTACTCTTTACCATCAGGTCTGTCACTTGCAAGTATCGTCTCCCAGCCCATAGGTTTCCTTTTAGTTCTGTTTGCTTTGTGCAGAAGGCTTTTACTTTGAAGTCACTTTTTTTTTTTTTTGGCTTTTGTTTCCCCTGCTTCAGGAGACCTACCTAAAAAGTTGCTACAGCCAGTCTCAAAGAGGTATTGCCTGTGTTCCCTTCTAGGATTTCTATGGTTTCAGGTCTCATGTTCAGGTCGTGAGTGAATCCATCTTGAATTTTTGTGTATGGTGTACGAAGCTGGTCCAGTTTCATTCTTTAGCATGTTGTGGTCTAGTTGTCCCAACGCCATTTGTTGAAAGGACTGTCCTTTTCCCGCAGGATATTCTTTCCTGCTTTGATGGACCGTATAGTTGTGGGTTCACTTCTGGTTTTTCTATTCTGTTCCATTAATGTGTTCATTTTTGTGCCAGCACCATACCATGTGAGTACTACAGCTTTGTAAGATGATTGAAGTTTGGCTATAAGGGTGCCTGTCTGGTTCAGTTGCTAGAGCATGTGACTCCTCCTCCTTAGTGTTGAGTTAAAGCCCCATGTTGGTCTTGGAGCTTACTCAAATTCTCCGGTTTTGGTTTCTTCCCCCTCTTAAAATAAGGTCTGCAGTCTTCTCTTGATATGTCTGTTCCATTCAAGCCCTACGGGTCTCTGGGCTGCACCTATTCTCAGGATTGGGCAGGTACTTACATGTCTGAGAGAGCCCCAGATTGGACGATGGTGCAGCATTGGCTACTGTGGAGACTTGAACGTGGGAGAGGGAGTGTGGGTCCTTAAGATGCCTGCCCCTGTCGGTTAGAAATGATAAAGGTCAGGCAGTGTGTTTGCACGTTAGCCATGCACCTAGTGTCTGCCTGGTATGGTGTGGATATTGAGTAGAGGACTTCCCTCCTGGACCACTAGAAACCAAAGCGGAAGAAGATTTTAAATTCCAAGTGTTGGGATCCAGTGTTCCTAGTGTGGTGGTCCTTGCAACCTTTGCACCTTAGTTGCAAATGCCTTGTTACAGAGCAGAGACAGAGCCATTATTCTAGCAAATGGCTGCTTGTGTAGCACAGTATATCAGTATTTGCTCGCAAAGAGCTGATTTCAACCCTCTCTTGGTGCCCACCAACCACACCCCACTTTCTAGTCTCAAGATACTTGACCGTTGAGGAATCAAGCCAACGCTTCTGGATGTTTCCATCAGGCATTCCCCAGAACCAGCAATTGCAAACCAGCTCCCAGGACCCCTGCCGTACTATAAAGGAGTAAACCAGCTGGGGCTAATCTGGTTTTTTTTTTGTAGTGCTTAAAATTGTCAGTCTCATTATAAACACTGCACATGCTAAACATGGGATATTCTTAACTGCAGTTAGACCATGACTCTCCTGGGGCAAGTCATGGAGCCTAGGTCTCCTGACTCTCTCAAATAGAGGTTTCCTCTTCAGGTATACAGAGGAGTTACAGCTATCGGGGATGGTGGGGGTCAAGGTCCTAACCATACAGCTAAGACTTCGGGAAAGGATAGTATCATTTGGGTACACTGCTCTGGGCTGTGGTCTGGGTCCTTTGGGTGTGTCCCAGTGGCTAGAAAACCCAGTTCTACCTGAATTTCTGGAGGTTGAGTCCTGGGACATGGCTCTGAGCGAATAGAGGTCAGTTCTTGTATTTCTACCTGATGCAAACATCTAGACTTAGGACACACTGCGGGCTTCCTAACTTCTCAATCTGGACAGAACTGGCCTTTAACCCTGATGTTGGAGAGGACCTAGAATCCCAAAATTACTTCCCATAAAGCTGTCTGATTTAGTAACAGGTCAACTCCTTCTGTGGTTGACTTGATGATGGCTAAATCATACCTAGTGTAAAGAGAATTGGCTGAGCTTTAATAGTGCTGATCGTACAAAAGAAACCTTACAATTAGCTCCAGACTTAAGAGGATAGCTCGGCTGTGTAACCTTATTCCCTTGGCAAACCCAGTCACTAACATGACCGAAACTACTCTGACATGATTGCAAGTAAGACCTTTAAATGAAATCACAGTTCTTAAATCAGCTGCTGCTTTAAGTCACCTGTGCACACAGGACTCCTAAAACTTAAGTGACAAGACTGAATCTCCCTATCTGTATTGTTGGCCTAATTCCAGATTAACTCAATGTACCGAATCTTGCTCTGCAGACAGGAACAGGCTGCTTCAGATGCATCCTTCACCGGACAGAACGTACCAGTGAGTCTCTGCCACACTGATGTAATTGTTTTTTGAGGCGTGGACATAAAGGTGCTTTGTAAACTGTCAAAGTTTTCTCTCCAGATGTGACAAGTTAATGTGGACTATGCATCTAAAGTTCTTGCTGTGTTCAGATGATGTGCTGAGGGCCCAAGACCTCCCAGCTAAAAGCCTCGGTGGTGTTAGGGCCCAGGGCTGTCTGATGCTTGGGTCCTTGCTCATAACTATTGCCTTAGGATGTGTAAGGACTCCAAAGGCCTAGTGTTGGGAGACCGACTTTTGCTCTGGCCAGGATTTCATTGTGGGAACGAGGTTAATTACTTGTGGGGGAGGTAAAAGGATGATAGTCTGTAACCAAAGGAAGTCTGGTGGATAAATTCAGATGGGGGAGGGGCTGTTCCTACCTCTTGTGATTGGGAGGGACTTTTGGTAAAAATGGCTTTGAAGCTAGATTGCTTAGTATACAGAAGTCTACAGAAGGTAAGCAGAATAAAGTCTGGCAGCAGGTGCCGGGTGAATTAGTGCTAAGGATTGCCCTAAGAGACTATCCAGAGAGCCGGCCAAGGAAGGGCTGGCCTGCGTGAGGTGTTGTGCTTTTCCTGAGGGGATGGTGGGTAAGCCTTTTGAAGCTTCTCGGCAAGGAAACTTGATCAGACTACTGCTTGAAGACCTGGTTCTTCCTGTCCCTAGGGACTGGCAGTGGATGCTCATTCTAGAGACAGGGTGGATAGTGCTAATGAGCATGGGAACAGGGACTGCATTAGTGCATCTATGGGGACACCTTTATAGTTGGGCTTCTGAGTTTATGGGAGCATTCAGTTCTGTGGCCACAGCCAAGTTCAAGTCAGTGGGTAGGAACTGCTTTGGATAGACAGACACTGGTCCTTTCATGGCCTCCTCAGGTTAATCACCTTAATGTCAAGTACTTAAGGTAGTGTTTGCATGTTCTGGTGGCTGGCGTTTGATCCCCTAAGCCAACAATGGTGCCCCAGTTTACAGTGAGAACTGGCCAGACCTAAATCAGTCTGGGTATAAGACTTGATCCTGTCACTGAGGGCTTGTCTTCTGTAACACTTATGACCCCATGTGAAAAGATCCTTGAATTCCTACTTTCAGAACCACAAATCAGCATGAAATTCTGAACTTTTGAACCCTTGTTGGCAGGAAATTTTGCTGCTCGACTGTCTCCTAGTTCCCATATAGCCAAGGCCTTTTTTTGCTGCTTTATGCAGTTGGAGTTAGGAGAGGAGCATCTCGCCATTTTTGGCAATTGCTGTGTCCATTTTTAGAAAGCCCAGCTGTATACAGCATTCTTTCAAATGCTGGTTGATGGCAGAATGTTGCTGGCTTTCGGGAACTTGTAGAGTTCTAAGTGCTGATTCCAGCTGAGCAAAAAGATTAGCTGTTTCTTGAGGTTTCTTGGAAACCTGGTGCTAGGGTCATGGGTGGTGTGCATTAAGTAAGCTCTAAGAGAAGCTTCCTTGGCTTCTGTGATGGAATCTATTCCGGGATGCTGAGGGTGAAGGGTCAAGAACTAGCTACCTCCCTATGGGGTGGCGGGGGGGGGGGGTGCACTCTTACCATCCTACAGGAGGGAGCTGTGCCCTTTTACCTTCTCACTCTTATTCACCATTGTCCTCACCACCAGGGAACAGATTCCTCTGGGCAGTAAGGTCACTGGTCTTGTGTACCCTGGCTTCTGGCTCTTGCTTTCTTGGTGTTGGATCTACGTGGCTGCTCTTGAAGTCCTGCAGTATACTTCCTCATGGAAGCTCACCCAATCAGAACTTCCCATACTTGGAGTGTTGGTGCCTAAATCCAACCTTCATCTCCTTGCCCTTGGGGTCTCTAAAAGTCAGCGCACTCCAGGAACTCTTAACAAATGGCAATAGATGAATCCCTTTTGTAATGGTAAAGTTCAGTGGAGAGAACTTCTATTCCAGTTTAATAGAGGACTTCTAACTTCTCATCAAGTGCATGGTCATCTTTGGGTTGAGACTGAGGGCCAATTTGGGAGAATGTGCTTCCTGGTATGGCCACAGAGGTCCTGGTGTTCTCCGCTTAAGTTCCTGGCAGTTGTGGGCCACCCTGGCTGTGTTGAGTGAAGTCAGCCTCTATTATGGCTACAACTGGCCTTAGGGTGCCTAGCCGTGTGGAGTCTTAGAACCGCTAGAGTATCAAACATGACGTTGACGGGAACCCTCAGGCACGAGGCTCTAGCTGGGCTGGGAAAACTGATCTTCGTTAAGGTACGCCCATCTGCACCCCCACTTTGAGCAGACTCTAGGATTTGAGTGGAGAATTTCTTTGCTGCGGTCTGAAGAGGCTTGAGGTGGGGATGCCAGACACAGCACCAGAGCTGGTCTCCCAGACAGAGGTTCAGCTGGCTCTTTGACCAGCCCAAGCCTCTGATGCCTTTGGGGCCATGCTCACTGGGAAAAGTCAGACTTGTTAGGTTAGAAGTGGAGCATGGAATGGAGCGAGGAGTGTTGTCTGGTATTTATGGAACCCTCCGTAGGTTGAGCCTAGTGAACTAGAGTATGACCTGAGCGTGGAACTTACCTAGAAACTTGCTTGGTGATGCAGTGCTGGCTAACTTGGGAGCCTTCTCTGGGAGCCAGAGTGGGAGGGGAGCTGCTCCAGGAGTGTGGTGGTGTGTTCCTGGCCTGGCATCTCTGGGTGTGCCGTCCTCAGTCCTGAGTAACTTGGAGAGCTGACTTGGGATGGCCTCAACACCCTGTTCAAACAAAGTTACTGTCTCAGTAGCAACCGTGTTCTGTCCCCCATCTGTGCCAAGTTTTTCAAGACTCATCCTGTCCCATGGGGGCTGCTCCTAAGCCAGTGCCACCTATGGGGCCATGGCTGTGGAATTCACAAGAGGGTAAAGCCTTGCTGGGCCTCTCTCATCCTATAGAGATGCTTGAGCTACGGGGATGGAGTCTCTGGATCAATGAGAGCAGGCGAACTTGGCTCCTGTTGGATTAAGAGGACCCTGGGAATACAACTGAGGTTTCAGTGCCTCCTTATCCTATGGGAGACCTGGGGTAATGGTCATGGAGAGAAACTCCCCAAATGTCATCAGCATGAGTAGCCTTCAGTGTGCCCTCAGCACTAGAGAGAACACCAGGAGTGTAGGGCGATGGCTCTCTGAGGAAGCTCAATGTGGTAACTGTGGAACACCTCTGAAGGGTCCTTATCCCTTTGACATGTGACACTCGACCATGGAGAAGAGTCTTTTCTGTGCTGGCCTCACATTTTCCTGTATCCCTTGGTGGAAAATCAGCTCTAACTGGAGAGAAACTCTTTGTGCATTAAGTGTGCTAAACAGGTAAGCAAGGTCTTCTCTGTGTGCATCTGTCTCACTGGAGGGCAGTATGGCATCAATGTGGAGATGGCCTCAATGTCTGTCAGTCTGAATTTTGAGTAAATCTGGATGGGGTTTAAACGTGTCTCCCTTGTTTGCTGTAAATGAGTTGGTCGGGTTCTCCAAGAAATATTTTTGCAAGACTACAATGAAGGTTCCATTAGTTGCCTGAAGCCATCCTGAATAGCCCCTTTAGGTGGGCTGTGGGATTCCTGGTGTTTTGGTCACAGCATCTACTCAACCGGTTATACAGAAGACCTTAAGATGGAAGACCGGGGCCTGTGTTTATTGCTTTGAGGACTTGGTGGTCAGGGGTGACTTCTGTGGGGACTGTACTGTTGTGCTGGTAGCCCCTAAATGGAGACTGCTTTGCCCTGGTCTTAAGTTCTAGTCCTGCAGCCTTTGCCATTCCTCTACAGGAAGTCCTACCATTCTGGGAAGGCCATGGATACAGGAGGTTGGCCTAGAAGGGGGCAGGGGGTATTTCAACTTTCCTTTGCACTCATGTTTGTTCACTCTTGGCGTCTTGTCTCCCAAATGGGATTTGATGTCCTAGAATATTGCAGGTGCACTAGAGGTGGGAAGGAGGGGAGACCATGAGGAACAACACGAATGGCCATGGGAATCCGGATACTACTAGGTTGTGTGATGGGCTCAAATGAAGTACTTGACAAAACTGAACGAAATGTTAAAAGAAGTCAAGTCAAATAGAAAAGAACTGCAGTAAGAACAAACAGCTCTTTAAAAGTGAAAAGACCATTTTTGAGGGGGTGCAGAGAAGGTTGGCTTTACCTTTCTCCTGGCCCAACATCCTGGAATCTTAGCTTTTCCCCAAGTTGACCTTCCTTCTGTAGGGCTTTTTGACACACCTGCTCTTGAAGTCTGTATTGGTCTCCACAAGCTAGGGGCCCTAGCCCATGAACAGGGAGCCCCAAATGTGATAGGGCATCTGAAGGAGACACGAGTGGGAAAGTAGCTGGCTCTGCACAGGAGCATGGAGCTTAAGTGGGCTGCCAACCCTTCCCACAAGGAGGCCCTGGGATCTGGACAGTGGTGGGATGGGGAGAGATCAGGCATCCCATCCTGGGAGGGTTTTGCCAACTGGGCAAGGTGGGCAGAAGGGTGTCAGCTTCTCCCAGTTACTTTGGGAGAAGCAAAGTACCCAGTCCTGACGATCTGGAATCCAAGACCAAGTCCTCCCTATGGGAATCAGGACTCCCAATTGTAACCTAGTGCCAAGCGGTGTCCTTCTCAGGTCCCATCCAGCAAACATGTCCTGTAACTTTTGAGGAACAATCCTTGAAACCTGGGTGCCTGGCATAATTCAGGAGATAATGTCCGGACTTGCACGTGGGTATGGGAGCCCTTGGGGTAGGGTTACATAGGGATGTGGACAAGAAGCTGGAGTCCATGAGCACAGGATGGGGTTGCATCCAGGTATATTTGGAGACTATAAACCTGTACGGAGTTTCTCATTTCTGGGCTCTAGTGGAGATTGCCACATAAATCCTTAGAGAATAAATGGGATGTTGTCAGTGATCACACTGGAGAGCCCACGCAGATTTCATGGTAACTGGTTGAAAATGGGAGAGAAAATTTAGGAATGGCCTCTTCAGCCCTTCACTTTCCTGTCTGTGTATGTGTGGAACCTTACCTAAACCAGGGTGTCCAATGTCAAAGACCTCTGTAGGATGACCAGCATCATTGGGTGCCCAGTGCCTCCTAAGGGCCTACAGGTGGGAGCCTCCAAATGGGCAAAGCAGAGAGAACTTTCTTGCTTCCTGTGAAGTTCCTAAAGCTGCACCACAAGGTCTGGGATGGGCCACAGTCCAAGGGGCTTCTTGGACTGCTTAGAAAAGATATTGGGGAATCTGTTCATGAGATTTATTGGTAATACCTGATGTCCTAGAGGGCCATGACCAATGATGCTGTGGCTTCCTCTGGGGGCTTTGGCCGGCTGATTGGGGCGGGGGTGCTGGGCAATATGGAAGCAGGTTTGGGGGCAGCATGCTTGGCTTGGTGGCTGCCCCAGTGGACAGGGACTCCTTCCTACACACCCCCACCTATGCCCTGCTTGTGAGTTTGCAGGACATGCTGATTCTCCTCTCACTTGACGGATGTCAAAGTTCTATCTTCTGAGATGGAGTCTCTGCCAGACCAGAAGCTCAATGAGGGCAAGGAAACACGCTGATGGATGTGTTTCTGCTCTTAGCAATGAAGCCAAACCTGCTTCCATTTTACCGCTTAGGACGTAGGCCTTTTAAACAGTAATTCCTGGTAAACTGTGTTCTCTGGATTCTCCAAGCATGCACACTACTGAAAAGAACAGTTAGGGACACTTGGAAGTTTGTTCCCCTGTTCAAACTGAGATTTCACCCTTTAGGGTGGACAGTGTGCTCAACCACAGGCACTTGATAGTGGAGTTTGATCTGCCATGAGTGGGGTGAGGCTGGTAGTTGCTGGATGACCACCTAGTGTCTGGCGTGGAAGCTCCTCGATTCTCAAAGGTCTCCAACTCCTCCTGATCTGTGGTTTACACTTTGTCCTTGGTGAGGGTTCCATGAAAGTGGGGAGAAAGAATGGGGTCACAGATCTGGCCCTTAGGCCACTGGGCCCCCTTCTGCTGTATGCATTCTGATCACTTAATACCCTCCATCTGTAGACTCTTCCTATTCACCAGATAGTTCTGCACTTTGCTGAACTACCTGGACCAGATAATCTCAGCCTTAGGACCAGGAACCTCCTCTCTTCTGTGGCATCTGTACTTTATTAAAAAGGCTTAATCACAGAGGGACCTTTCATTGACTTTTCCCATGTAGACTTTTGAGGGGGCTTGATCTTTGAGCCAACTAGTCTTTGCTAGATTTCAATTCCCTCTTTGCTTTCCCCCTGACCTACGCTGATCTTCCATTGGAAGTGATATATAAGCCTTACCCACAGAAAGGAGGCCTAGTCCCTGTCTAGTTAGCTATCAGCTACAGAATTAGTATGTGAGGAAGCAGTGGTCTTTGATAGAAGTCAACAGTTTTCCCCACTCACATGCCAGACCTTGGGTCATTGGTAGCCTTGAGTCATCACACAGACTTCCCTGAGGTGTGGGGCTCCTCTTACATGGAGTGGTATCCCAGCATGGTGCTAGAGGAGGACTTTCTTATAAATAGGGTTCCTGTAGGTTCAGTCATTAGATTTTCTGTTCTCAGGATCAAACTGGGCCTTGCTTAGTGGCTCACTTGTACACCCATCATGATCGACTCGGAAAGGAAGGGAGGTTTTCCTTAGCTCCTTCCCCTCCAACCAAATAGTGGTGGAGCCTAAGCCCATGCTGCACAAGTTGGGGAGGATGGGGTTTTCATTTCCGTCCTGGGCTGGACCTCACCAGGGTTGTCTTGTAACCCTGAGTGCCAGAAATGTCTACTTCTTGTCCAGCGGGGGGGGGGGGGGGGGGGGTCTTGTGAATTCAGGGCTGGGTACCAGAAATTTCTTCAGGGTTCTGGTCCCTCAGCTTTGACATGTTCATAGCTTTTTTTTGTGGACCAAGTTGCCACTTTGTTAAACGGAGACAGACTGTCTGAATCACTGAGAATAATGGCAAGTGCTTTCAAACATGTATTCAGGACTTAATGCATTGGTGGGGGATGACTTTGGTAATTCTATCACTGAGCTGTCACCAGATAGCTTTCTTGATGTCTTGCCCGTGTTCTTCATGGGCTCTTGAGTTTATGTCCCCATTGTGGAGTATGTGGCTTCAGGGCATATGAGCAGTGCAGCAGAAGAAACTCCTTGCTGGACTTTGGCAAAAGTGGAATTAGACGCTTGTCTTAGTGTCTGGTTTGTTTCACTTAAGGTTTCTCAAGGTTGATCCATGTTGTAGGTGTGGGCACTTGGTTCCTTTCCATGGCTGAAAAACACATTACGTGCACATATCCTTGTTCTGTGGTAAGGACACTGGGTTCCTTTGGTTCCTTTGAATTCTTCAATGAATACTGATGCTCACTTACCTGCTTCAGTTCCTAGTTTAAGTTCCTGAGGCATGTAAAAGAATTGCTGCATCATAAGCACTTTGAGGAACTGCCAAATCGTGGATAGTTTCTAGAACTGGTTCTATGTGGAAAATCTCTTCCTGAGGTCTTTTTGGAGTATCCCCCCTCCCCTTAGGTGATAAAATCCACTGCTTGGTTTCATGCTTGGAATTCGCCGAAAAAGGCAATCTGGTTTTTCAGGATCTAGATCAGGAAGACTCTCCTGCCCCCTTCTCCCCCTCCCCCTCCCCCCTCCAATTGTCAAGATCCTTCCTTACCTCAAGGACACTGCAGGGTCATTGCTGTTAAGATTCAACAGACCTCTCAGCAACCAGTCCTTTTGTATATTGTCAATCTTAAACATAGCCACATTACCAGCAAAAGGAGTTATCCAGGGATAGAATTACAATTTGGAACTATAGAAAACTATAGAAAAACAAAAGGCAAATCCAGAGAAGGGAAGAATTCTTGTAGAAGGAAGTTGGGAGGGGCTGTCTGGAATGGAAATCCACTGGAGGAGAGCAAGAGTTCAGGGCTGTGGTGGCTTCCCATTGGCTGGGTTGTTGCTGGGGGAGGAGGTAAAGTGTTTCCTGCTGGGGTTTGCCAATGGCAGTGGTAGTGCATGAAACCTCTTCAGTACTTTCTGACTCCATTTAAAATGAGGTCTTTATTCATTTTCACAAAATCAGATAGGATACACCCTATCAAGCACTCATCTTTGATTTGATGCCAATGAATCTTCGTCCATTGGCAATCTGTTGAATTGGGGGATTCCTTGTACGGTCAAGTTAGACACTGCCACTGAGTTGGCAAGATTCATTTAGATTGAAGTTTCATCCACTCGCTTGTAGCTTTTGTTTCTCTTGGTTCTTTGACCTGTCCTTGGATTCTTCAGGTACAGGTCTACAGCCTGCACCAAGTGGGGAATACTGCACATCAGTGGCCATGTGTCTAGGACAGTCTGAACAACCTCATGGGGTCTGTAATGGGCTCCTGGTTGCAGAGGGCGCTCCTTTTAGGAAGTGGCATCTCCTGTTGTGTTCCCTAGTCTCCACCATCCCTGAACCTGGCAGCTTCTGGGTTGGAGAATGGAATACTTCTGTCCACTTCATTCCCGTGAGTTTTCACCTTCTGTTCGAGAGTGAGAAGGCCTCTTCTGCATTAGGTTCCTCACCCCTATAGTAAGGGTCATCCCTGGATTGTGGTGAAGAGGGAAGAAGGAGCTTAGGGAGCAGAGACTGGGCCAGGATTGACCTGGGCATTTGTGAACTCACCCAGGCTGACTCGGAAGAAAGTGAGGTTTTCTTCAATCTCTACCTCCCCTGCCAAACTTCGGAGACTCTTCTGAGCTCTGGGGCCAGGCTGAACTAGCATGGGCCCCTAGTCTGTCTGCTCAATGCACAGCAAAGCCAATTCCTGAGACATGGAATATGTGGCAAGGGAAGGGTTTATTCGAGAGGCAGCCAAAGGAGATGAGCAAGTAAGCCTCAAGTCCACCTCCCCAGAGGAGAGTCAGGGAAATTTAAGGGCTGAGAGGAAACTTCCTAACCTTCCTATAAGCTTCTAGACCAAAATACCATAGATGAGGTTGTTTAAACAATGGTACTCTCACAGTTCTGGTGGCTGAGCAGTCAAAGACAAAGGTACCAGCAAAGTCTGCTAAGGGCTCTTTTCCTGGCTTGTAAACAGTGGCCTTCTTGTTGTATCCTTGTGGTGGAGTGAGCTCTGGTCCATTCCTTTCCATCGAAGGATGCTAACGCTGTTATGGGAGTGCTACCTTTATACCTAAACCTAATTACCATCCCCAGGTCCCACCTCCAAATACCCTCATGCTGTGTGAGGTCTTCAACATAGGAACTTGATGGGGGAGACCTTCAGTCTATACCTGGGGAATATATATTTTTTAAAGCCCACCAAGTAGATGAATGGCTATTTCCCCCATCAACTTTTTTTGGTGGTAAGATCTACAGAACATAAACCTTGACAACTGAGCCATCTTAAGTGTGCAACCAGTGGCATTAGGCTGTCCAGACTAAGCAAGTTTTTAAGTCCGTGATGTTGGTGCATCACCTCACAAACTCTGCAGCCCTTAAGTAATAGCTCCTATTCCCCCTGCTTCCTAGCTGTTGGCAATCTCTAGCTTGTCTATTGCCCATTCTTGAGATTTCCTATAACTTGAAATTTTTGTGACTTACTAGAATTTTCAAGGTCTGTTAGAACAATGTATCAATCTCATTGATTCTTCTGTATGAATGATCTTGTCAATATTCCATTTTATCTGGTAGGTACTGGGGTTTCCACATAGTGGCTCTTGCAAATATGGTGATGAACGTTGGCATGAAAGTATCTGCTTGAGTCCCTGGCTTCAATTCTTTCGGATGTTTACCTCGCAGAGGAATTCCTGGATCAGATGGTAATTCTGGGTTTAGCATTTTGAGGAAATGGCAGACCACGAACTGTTTCTGGAGGTGGTTCTCTGCAGAAGACTTTTTCCTGAGGTCCTTTTGAATATTCTGCTACCCCCTACTTTAGATAAAATGAACTCCTTAGGAAGTCCTTATACTTAGGAAGGTCCTATCTGCTACATAAGTACATATAGATCAAGAAGACCACCCACCCACCCAGATGGTCCAGATCCTTTTTACCTCAAGGACACTTAACTGTTAAGACTCCACAGATAATTGAAAGCTTAATTGGTCCTTTTCCCAAATTGAATATGACAGTTAAATATCTGCCCTATTAATCAGTAAGCTTATATTTTGAAGCTTATGACCCTTATCCTTTCTCAGAGAATGAGAACCATGTTGGATCTCTTCAATATGATTTTGTTACTTTCTCAGGATATTTTCTGTTCATGAAAACATTTCAGGAAGGTGCCCAACCTGTCCAGCATGCCCTGCCAAACTTCCATTAGGCAGCCAATCTTAAACCTTGAGTGGTTCACCATGATGCTTATCTGTGTGATTCTTGAATCTTTCTAGGCTTTGTCCTTGATCCCTGGGAGTAGATCTGGTGATTATAGACAAAGGTTTTTTTTTTTTTGTTGTTGTTGTTTCAACTTCTCATCCTATCTTTTAAAATCAAGACTTGAATGCTTTTATCACCTTATTAAAGTCCTTCTGAGAAGGACTGGCTGCGGAAAGTCTACATTGTTAGGGTAATCCTGACAGGGTCAGTTCTAAGGCATTGAAACTAGCCTTGATAGAAGGGTTGTGAGGAGCAGGACTCCCACCTGCCCTGGAGTGAGGAAGTCTGTTGGGTGTCCCAGGAGGATCCTGGATGATCACCTGTGGCTGGTGAGAAACCTCATCCCTGGTGAGAAATGTGCCAAAAGAGTTATGTGAGCCACTGACGCATCTTCTGATCAAGAGAGTTTAGTATAATCTTAGGCACCTAAAACCATAAAGTAGGATGTCCCAAGACCTCAACACTCTTGAAAAGTTAGGCTTGCCCATCTGTAGGTCATCTTCAAACATAAGCTATGCATGTACCTCTCATCTGAAGGCATAGTGTGCCTAAATGGATTGGCCATGCAGAACAGGGAAGGCTTGCACGACCTGATGGCTTACTCCCCAGGACTAAATATGGAGCATCCTTATCCTTGGGCATATGTACCTCAGAGCTCAGAATCTCCAGTTATTGTCCCTTAGAGTTCATGCTTCTAGAAAACTCCTGGGTACTGCAGAGAAGGGGAGGCCAGTGCTTCTGTAGTGCTCTGGTCAGATGAAGCTGTTGGCCAAGAGAAAAGAGGAGAATGAACCCCTGATGCTCCCGGAGGGAAGGAGACACTTGAGGAACCCGGGGGACTAGAACTAGTCTCAGGTGTCCGCTGCTGGTATCCATTCTGCAGTCAGGTGCCAGCATTGCCGGAGGCTGGGCTGGAATTCTGCTTTTGTGGGGTCCAGGTGGGTAGGGACTATGAGAGCAACCTGTGGGTCAGCCAGGTTTGTCTTCATCAGGGTCACCTGTGAGAAGTCAGACCTGCTGTTCTGGACTGGCAATCATGTGTGGTCAAAAGGAAAACTCTGTAAAAACCCTTTGACTTAAGTGTCTAACAAGGACTTGAAACATCTAGACTTCTGCCTGTCCTCAACTCTTAAATTCATGTGTGCCACATAGAGTGGATTTGACAACATTGTCCCCTTAAGTGGCTTGCTTATTAGGCTATTCGGTTCTGTTCGTGTTACAGCGGGTGTATTCTGTAATAGGTTTTAAACACAAACTGAAGCCACTCCTGGAACACCTATCAGATTGTCAAGGTCTAAGCAGATGACCTGTATCCCTTGCTGGTCTAGCAACCAATGAGCATAGAAACCACCAGAGCCAGGTCACCAGGGCTATTGTATCTACATGTTGGATCTGGCAGAGGACTTCTCCCAAGTTCTGCTTAGCTGATAGCTAGGTTCTCTCAGGTCAAAGAGCACGCGTCCCCAACTGTTAGATGGAGAAGGGACAGTAAAGTACCCTCCAAATGGAGACTAGACTTTGAAGCCAAAGATGAAGCTAGCCACTCTGTACCTTCTGGCAGTTGTCTTCAGGGTAATGTACTGATGGGGGGGGGGAGGGGACTGAGTAGATGACAATCCGGGTGTCCTGCAGCTGTTGTCTGCAAAGCTTGGACCTGGATGTGCAGGCTTCATGGAACAAGAGGACCATGGTGAGGGTTTAACGTTTTAACAGACCTCCTGGTGCCATCTGTGCCTGAGTGGGGGGAAGGGGAAGAAACTAGGTGATCTCTACTGGTTCTCTGAACAATTCCAGGGAACACTGGAACGAGCCTTCTTGCATTCTGGTCAGGGCATACATTAATCTCCACGGGGCCTGTAATGTGTAGGCCCCGTGTGTGTGTGTGTGTGTGTGTGTGTGGGGGGGGGGGGGGTCATTGCATGGACACAAATAAGATAAAGGGCCAAAGTTGGAGTTGGTGCCGTTAGCATTCTTATACTAACAGGGCCATGTTAGTGTCCAGAGATGTGTCCATAGACAGGGCCATGCTTGTGTCCAGAGATGAGAACCTCTCTGGGGCTGTGTCCTCTCAATGGGTCTTGGTGCCTCTGAACATCCTCCCTGGCTCCCCCAGCTGCTTTGGTGTGGATGTGGCTGGTGGCTCCTGGGTAGGCAGTGGGGCTGGGCTGGGGGCTGGGGTCTCTGTTCTGGTGCTCTCTAGGCAGAAGATGATGTAGTGAGCAGGCTGTCTGCCTGTGCCAGGTGGGCCCAGGCCAGCCTCACCACGAGGCGGGTTCAGGGCCAGCCGAGAAGCTGTGGCTGGAAGAGACCTGCCCAGGTGTATCCCTGAGACACCTTAGGTGTTCTGAGACGGGGCTCGGAGGGGAAACGGCTCCTAGTCCAGGCCCATCCTGACCTTTTGGGTTGTCTGATGTGAAGGGGAGACTCCAGAGAGGTGGTTTTGAGTGGTCATCGGATCAAAGGACAACGTACAAATGTTCACTCCCACGGAACCAGCTGGGAGGCTGAAGTTACCGGAGCCAGAGCTCAAGGAGTGTTCTGGGGGGACAGTGGGGAGGTTTCCTTCCTAGCAGGAATGCACCCTTTCAGGTACACATTCCACGTTCAACTCCACCTCCTCCTTTTCAAAATCGGCAATCGCCCTGACCTTCTGTGAAGCCGAGGGGGTTCCCTGGCAGGCTGTGGTCACTGATCATAAGACGCAGAGGCTGAGTTTGCTCCATGATTCTCCCCACTGGGGAGGGCCCTGGGGGCTTGAGAATGACCTGCTTTTTCCAGAAGCAGCAGCAGAGCCCTCCCTGTGTCTTCCAGAGCAAAGCAATTATACAGGAGCCTGTTGTGTAAGTAGGTGAGTTCTTGCATAAGACCTGAGAACTGAGGACTGGCTTGTGCATAGGCACATTCTTCAGGGAACTGGACATCAATGTGTTTCAATATTGTAGCTTCCTCCGTGGGGTGGTCAGCCACCTGGGACTGGCTCCTCTGTCCATCCTCGGGGTGGGTGGGGGGTGAGAGTGAACTGGCTGGTGAGCACGACAGCCGGGCTACCTGGGGCCTGGGTGTGAGCTCTGAGATCTGTGATAGAAGGGTAAGGGGGCACGATGGGAACATGTTACCTTGGACTCCAGGGGAAGGAGCCATTCTAGGAGGTGATCTTTTAATAGAAATCCTTCAATATACGTCGTTTGGTGCCCGTCCTTATAACCGACCTCTGTAAGCTACTTCCCCAACACCAGTGTAAATTTTCTCTTCTCACAATTCGGTAAGAGCTGTGTTGCATCAGAAAGTAGACCAGCATACACCGTGAGCCCAGAGCCCTGTGGGGAGGTACACGCTCTCTTTGGCCGACCCTTTGACCAGGGAGTGAGGGTCGTCCTAGGGGGGAGGGGGTCCCTGTGGAGGCTCTGCCTCTGTCTGCCTGGAGGCCAGGGAGCTGAGCTGGCTGCTGTGTGCTCTCACATCCTAAGGAGCCACGGCCTGATCCTGCTTCTTGCTGCTTAAATACAGCCACGCCATTTCGTCCTCTCAAAGGTCCAGTTTACTGCCTGACTTTCCCCTCCAATGGGGGTGATGTCTGTCTTCCTTTCCTAGAAGTAGGACGGCCATAGGGTGCACGGGATCTTCCAGGGTGATGTTGAGAAGCCCAATATTAAGCTTCACTGGCTTCTGTACTCGCGTCATTGTTGTGATGCCCTAAGGCCACCAGGTGGTGCTAAAGGACTCCCCTCTGCCAGTGGTGTTTGAAACCAGGAGAGTCCTGGGCACGCTGGGGACCAAGAATGGATTCAGAGGACATCAATGGGGAGCCTTTCCTCTGCCTCACTGCCTTTGCTCTTGTCCTGATTCCCTTCAGAGAACTCTTTCCTCTCTGAACCATCTCATCCTATCTCTTCATGCCAAGCTTGCTGTGAGTTCAAAACAATAGGTGATGCTGTACATGTGTGGGGAGCCCTCCTGATGAGCAGGGGAGCATGGGACCTTTCCAGGGAGCTGGGTGCCTTCCTCCAAGGCCTCCCCCTGTCTGCCAAGCTGGGTATGTGCACTAAGCAGGTAAGCTCTTCTCTCATCATGGGAACATCTTGCTCTTGTGACCTTACATGGCCTCACACACGAGGATTTGAGAAATTTTTATTTGAAGCATTAATATAAAAGTAAAAACTTAAGCACCAGACTTAGAAACTGGCAAAGGCAAATGGCCTACCGTGACGGATTGCAGTGATTCATGAGGTAGCAATTACATCTTAGATTCTAAACCTGACTTGTGAGTATTGGGGGTATAGGGATAAACCATAAAACTGCCTTCAAGACTAATGAATACCTAACTAGCAGTTACATATGGTGAGCCTAAAACTCTAAAGCTTTTCTTGAAACAACATCTTACATAAAACCTTGGTAACATACCCAGTGACCCACAACTACATTTGAGTTGCTAGGTTCTCAGGATGACCTAGAAGTCTTTCTCTAGAGTTCTTCCATTTGCTAAATTTCTTAAGCTCATGGTCTAACTTTCCAGTGGACTTGTAATCTTCCAACTGCTTGAGTCCATAGGCCAGGCCTCACGAGAAATCTGAGGGACAAGGTGTTAAGGACTATGAACTTATTCTAAGAACTTAGCAAAACAACCTTAGGCTGGTGTCTATCCTTTATTAACAGACTGAGGGTACCCTAAATACCTTAGCAGAGGTTAAGGACAGAATAAGTAGTCTTAACCAAGTTAAAGGGACATAAAAAGGACAAGCAGAAAAAAAACATTCAAATAGCATCTTTACAGAATGTCTAACCTACTCATCTGTAGTTAGTGACTTCCTGATCAAAGAATATTAGCGTTTTCCCCCATTCAAACTCTGCTTGGCTGCTTCTCTGATCTGGAGACAGAAGTTTCTTTTGAACACGGATTTTTGTCTTGTTTAATGCACTAATAGGATACTAGATTCAGAGATTCACACTTTGACAGGGGAGTCAAACTCCCTGTCAAACTGGCTCAGACTCAAAGGAACAGAAAGGACTTGGAAACAGGCGTGTGTCCAGGTACTATGCTCAGTTCCAGGAAGCACAAGGCCATGTTCTCCACCTGCTGTACCTCCATCCTTGTTCCTATGGTCACCTCTCACTGGGAGAGCCATACTTCATCCAGCAAAGCAGAGATGTGCATGTGGAAACCACTGAGGAGTGGAGCTGAGACACGACAGCCTTCTGGGGGTGGAGTGGAGGAGAAGAAAGTTGCCAAGCCAGATGCCTGCTGGGTTGAAAAGGATGAGCAGGCTGCAAAGTCCAAGATCAAGGTACTGGCAGATTTGGTTCCTGGTGGGAGCTCCCCTACTGGCCTGCAGACAGCTGTCTTCTCCGGTGTCGTCAAATGGATGGAGAGCGAGGGATCTCTGGTCTCTTTGAAAGACCCTAATCTGGAGTCTCCCCTCTTAATAGTAGCATACTAGGGGCTAGAACTTCATAGGAAGTTTGGAGGAGAGGGGCACAAACATTGTGTGGAACAATGGGTCACTGGATTTTGGACTCCCACCTACTGGAATTCCATAGTTCGACCCAGATTTCTTGGCTTGACTTTCCAGAGAGCAGATGGAGAGAAGGCTCTGTGAGCAGGACTTCGCTTGCTGGATGATTTCCGGAAGCATGAGTGAAGCAGTGACGAAAGGAGGACTAGGAAAGGATGAAGTTGAAGGTTATGTGGCTATAAGTGGGTTTAGCGCTAGGGATTCAGTCCTGCTGCGGGAACCTCTAGTGTGTGGTCTATGCAGAGCATACCTAAGAACCCTCCTGCTTGGTGTGATGTGGTCATTCAAGGACTGTCTTTCCCTCAGCAGTTGGAAGTACCCGCAGGGGGATTATCCCCCTTGAGGTTTCTAGTTTACATTTGTTTTTGCACAGGAGGCTCCGTCCCCAACACGGGCTCAAACTGCCCGCTGTGAGACGGAGTTGTATGTGTTTTTGACTGAGCTAGCTCATGTGGCACCAGAGACTGTCCTCAGCTGTCAGATGTAGGCACTTGAGGTAGGGAGGCTGTGGGTATGATGGAGGTACCTCCTGAAACAGCTGGTGGGCTGTGGAAGGGAGGGCATCCCACTCCTGGCACACGTTGAATCCACCCCCCTCCCCCTGCTTCTCAGTGGTGACACCGTGTACTGAGAAGACTAGGAATGTATAAGACTTACCTATGAAAAGACCAGGGAAGAGGCTGGATTCTGCAGAGGGAGAGGTCAGACCATAATGTGAACCTGATGGTTTCTGCCAGCCCAACAGCCCTGTGGCAGAGCATGCCCGGTTGTTGGCTTAGAGCCACCCTAAGAACGAGCTAACAGCTGGAGGCTGTCAAAGAACGATGATCCTCAAGCTGGACAGCACCTTTTGTGAAGTGTGGGGGGGCTGTATGGTACATCTTCAAAAGTATAATGGGTAGCTGCAATCCCTCCACCTTTAACTGCTGCTAAAACTGGTCTTAAAGGACCATCAATATAAAATACATTGTTTCTCCTACCTTTAATCCTAGAGTCCTTCACTGTTGGCCAGAATTTCCATGTTTTGCTTTTTTGGTGGGTGATCACCACCTTCATTAAGAGGTTTGAACCCCTGGTGACCTTATCCTGCCATGTTTGCTACAACTGCCTACATCCTCCTAACATTGGGCATGGGAGCACCAAGCAGTGCCCTAATGAATAGCCTGGGTTCCATATTCCTTTTCCTTTTTTGTGTGGCAGAAGATCTTGTCTATTGGAATAAGGAGACCAAAATGGCCTGGCAGCACAGTCTGAGTCCCCTGCTGAAAGCTCCTAGATGTAGTTCCGCAGGTCAAGAGGTCCTCAATCTTGTGGGGATGGAAAACACAGGTTTTTCAACTTAAGTCACAAGATGTTAAAAGGGAGAAACTTAATTCCACTGCTTGGTTCCCAGACCTCTACTCTAGCTGTTGGGATGCAACTGTAGCCATTAGTTTGCTGGCAGAGAATCCCAACCTATGACTGAGTGCATTCAAGTTGCAGTTCTTCTCATGAGTGGTCTTGGAACTGCTAGTGACCTCAGGAGGACTGTGAACAGTGGATATCACAGATCTGATTCCTTCCACCCCTTGGACCATGTTGTCTATTATCCTTTGTGCTATTTGTGCGGCTGAGCTTTCTGGGAAGGATATTCTGAGATGCTAACTTAAGAATGCAAGGGAGTTTGACTTATAAAATGTTTGTTAGAAGGGGAAGGAGGAACTAGGCAAAAGTCAAGCATGGAAGATTGGCCGAACCCTGGTGAGCCAGGTAGGGGGCTCCATAGTTGCTATCTTCTGTTAGAGTTGTCACACCTAGGCTAATGGGGCTGGGATTTCTACAACTGACTTCTCCAGACCTGGATGTGGGCTGCCTTTGGAGGGACTGACAGCTAACTGGAAGCTATCCAAGCTTCCAAGTCCTTGATCCAAGGACCAAGTAACATGTCCTGCCTTGAAGGGTGATCTGGGTGGTACATCCCATCTCTGTAGTTCACCCTCAATCTGGTGCTTTAGCTGATCATTTAAGGTCATTCTAGTATGTCAGGCTGACAGCTTCTAAATAACAATGTTTTTATGATCTGTCCATTGTTCTGTTTTCACTGTAAAAGGAGTCCCTTGTTCTTGGTGACTTAATGGGCTTTTATGCAGTAAGTTAGGTAGTCTGAAACCCCTTGGAGGTGTTAGGACAGGCACTGTGTGAAAGTGTTGGAGAATGGAAGGTAAATTCCTATTCAATCACAATAGGATGGATGCATCCTTCTCTGGGGCAGAAGGGTCAGATGTAATCACCTTGCCAACAAGAGGCTGGATAGCACCACATGGAGGGCTTTACATCTGCTTCTGCTGGTGGGTGACAGGTCAGGTTTAAAGCATTGGCAAGGGCTAGACCGGCCGTGATGAGAGGGAGCCTAAGGTGTTGGACCCAGGGAGTGTGTAGGCTGTCTTTGTACACATTAGGTGGCTGAACACAGAAACTGGCTAACTTCTACCAGACCGGGGTCTCCTGTCCACTTGATGGACTACATCTTCCATGGCAAATGCCTTGGTAGGCACGGTCTCATGATGTAGAAATCCTCAAGCTTTGTGCCTATTTCTATAGGCCCCTCCTGCATCTCTCTTCCCAGACCTTATCTCTAATCTTGTCTCTTCCAGCCAGCCAACCCATTTGTTAATGCATGGGATTCTGAATACTTGTCTTAGACCCTTATTTTAGATAAAAGATGACCAAGTGTACTGACTGGACTTCTGCCTGTTGGGAGGATTTTCTCTCAGAAAGGTTCTAGGGTACCTTCTAAGGAGTCCTAGTATTACAATAGTCCTTTTACAATTCCTGGTTACATACTGAACTAATCCACCTATGAAACAGAGATTTAATTTTCCATCCTTATCCTAGGAATCTAACCCATGAGACCATAAGTACGAACTGAGACACTGTAGAATCAAGAGGTAGGGGAAGAGTCTGAGCCATGCATTCTTGTGACTTAAAAGTGCCATCAGATTTGTGACTCACCATAAGTATACTATTTCCCACACCCAACTAATTGTGGCCACTTCCCATAGGTCTATGAGCCTTAAAGCATCCAGTATCTAATGGGAAGAGCTAAACAGTTATTTGATATTTCATGGGTGGGGTACAGTCTCTACTAAAGCCTAGTAACTTGTTTGGGACCAACTTCCAGATTAAAGTTGTCTTCTGGCAGATGCGTAGATCAATTTTGAAATCTTAAGGGTCCGTTGTACACTTTCCCTATTGAGTCCTACAGAAACCTACCTCTCTACCATGGGTATACCTAATGCTAAGAGATTGGGTAAGTTCTATTTTGAGTGGCGAGGCCATAGGTGCTACAACCTAGACCAGTTGCGGGGCCATGTTTTGCTCCAAGTCCTATGCAAGACTCGTCTTTGGAGCCCAATGGAAAATGTTCCTAAGAGTGACATGGTGCTATTGCTACAATCCAAAGAGGGCTACCAGCTTGGAAGTCCAGGGGAGGAGATGCAGCATTGTTCTTGAATTTGTAACTGGGAGTGCTATCCCTGGATGCCCTAACATTTAAAAGCATCACTCACACGTTAGGCCCCTGAGTCTTTGTAAGTTTACATCTCACACTCTGGTATGTAGGTGTTCTCCAGAGTACTTACTACTTCCTGATTTCTAAGTCCAGCAGAATGACAATGGCAAAGTATACCAGCAAGGTCTTTCGGGGAATGTCAATATAATCAAGATTCCTACAGATTATATGGCAAAGATGAGGAATGTTAACGTAACCTTTAAGATAAGGCTGTAAATGCATATTGCTGACCTTCCCGTGGGAAAAAGCAAATACACTTCCCTCAGAGGATTAAGAAATGTATTCTCTAGACCAGTAGCTACATACAAAATAGTGATTTTAATAGTCAAGATAACCTATCATAGCTGTTATGCAGAATATGGTAAATATGCAGCCCAAATGTTGAACTGAAACAAAGAATTTCGAAGACTTCAAGTCACATGTGAGGTGATTTCCATAATTAATAGCCAAGTGAAGAGTAGGCCTGTGAAAGAAGCTGATCTTAGCTGGTGAACTTGTACCTGCCTTGGTCAGTGTGAATTTTCTGTGCTGAGAAGTCTTCCTAGTTCATTCACTGAAATAGAACAGAGTTGTGCTTTGGGGAACATTCCAGAACCATTCCAATTTCCTATGAGATATGAGCCCTTGAGTATCTGTCATAAATCTCTTGAGCCAGGTCTTTTTAAAAATGGAGCTTCTTTACCTAGAAATCTAGGTTTCTTCGGGAAAACTAGAATTCAGCCCAAGATGCTGGATGGAGAGGGAGGAAAGAGACCTCCTTCCTTGGCCTTAACCATTGCCCCAGGTACGGGAGATCAATATAGCAAAAGGAAAAGGTCAATGCCCTAGGAGCAACTGCAAGGAGGGTCAGCAGTAGCTGCCAGTTTGCATGCTTCCACACCTAGACAATCTGTCAAGCCAGTGTGGGGTGGCAGGCGGAGATACTGTGGGCAGATAAAGGTCCTTGATTCAGTGAACCTAGGTCCTTTCACCGTGAATTGGGTATAGTCACCTAGTTTCCCAAGCCAAGAAACAATTTGACTCCAGGTCTTTACTCTTTGCTTGAGGCTTACTGACCACAAGTCAAGTGGTGACCAATGAAACTGGTGACTGTAATTCTATTCACACATTTGTCCCTAGGACTGTCTGCAGCAGATAGAATAGGGGTCAAGCTCACAAAGATCACCTGGAAGAAGTCTATGTGGGGAAATCTAGGATACAGGAAGTATGTTATCAGGACCCCAGCCTCCACCCTTCATAGACAACCAATCTTCTTTCTGGTGGTTACTTGAGTGATCAGTTTGCCATGAAAAGGTACTTGGAGGTGACTTGATCCCTGGATGGCCTCAATGGCTCTAGACCATAGAATGCTTTTCTGAGCTTTCCTCTTGATTCTTATGCAGAATTGCTACATAAAAAACCATAGAATCCTATTTTTATGTGAAAACATGGAAAGGTGGATGGTGTCCAAGTGGTTCAGGAGTCCCACATGGTGATGCTGTCTTCATAAGCTGTGGGTTGTCTCCTCCATTTACCTGAGCTCTAATGTTGCCTGACATGTGGATGAATACCAATAAAGACAAACTTAGAGAAAAGGAGAGAAGGGAGGGTAATTTTGAAAGGTTTGTAGGTAGATTCTTAGGAAAGATCTAGAGCTCTGCCTGTTTCATGATTTAACTCTGAAGTATGGGTCTTAGGTAGGCTAGGCTGGTGTTTGGGACAGCTGGCCATCAGATTTCTGTACTCAGACCTGCTATTACTTATGAGTAGAACATGTTCTGGAACTTCCTAGAACAAGTCCATGGCCAGTGTGAGGTGGGTGTAGCTACATGAGGAGTCACAAACCTGAGTGCTGAAAAGTCTGGGGTTATGGGAACTGGGCTAAAAAGTACAAACTCATGATGTTGAAGCTTCACAGGCTCTTCCTGGAGCCACAAAGTAGGGAGGGCAAGGAGACCTGCCTGGCCTCTGGTTTACAGGCAATAGGACAGGCTGTGTATAAGTAGGTGTATCCTTGCATAAATGCCCCATGACCAAAATGAATGGTAACTTAGTGATAAAATTGTTCCAATGAGGTTGGAGTAGTAAGCATAGCCTAGTGACGGCTTTTTTCTAGGGGGTGGGTGGTGTCGTGGAATGGTTTAAGGGGAGCCACAATGATTTTTGTTCCGTTCTGCAAATCCTTTTATTTGTAGGGAGCTGAAGATGCTGCCACCTTCTGTAACCTCTGGTTGCAGCTTAAGGGACTCCCCATGTCTGTGCCTTTCTCAGGGAGAAGGCCTACACCTATTTATTGGATGGCATCCATATAGTTACCCCAAGGAATAATCTAGATAAGGGGTCAAGATTAGGAAATCCGTGGCTCTGTGAACCTTGCTGGAGGGATTGTGGTAACGAAGCATGAGGCCTTCCCTTGCTACAGCCACTTCCAGTCTGTTACTGAGGTGCAAGGGGTACTTAAGAGCCTGTGTAGTGTTTTCAGGGAATCTAGCATGCTTCAGACTTGTTTTATTTCTTTATGTCCTGTCCTTTAATAAGATGTTGTACAAATTACTCCATAAAAATAACTGGTACCATAACATCTCCCCACTCTGGAAGTTCTTCAGAGACTAAGATTTTCACATCTGGTTTCTATTCCTTGATTGAAATGGATCTGAGACCCAACCTGTTTGAACCACAGGGCAGTGGATGTGCTGAGAACAGTGCACCTACAGATGACTCCAACACCAGGTAGCTGGGTACCAAAATCTGGTATCAAGGATGGATTGCCCATAGGCTGGGGCATTTTGGTACTATCAGGCTTTAGGTTTGATAACTAGCAGGTTCACCACATATTAGGCCCCAGCATGCCCAAGATGGCCTTAGTGGGAAAAGTTAAATTCTCCCTGCTAACAAGGACATGCTAGCATCCATGATGATGGGTGCAGGTACCCAGAACTATAAAACGGAGCAGGGTGGCTCTTCATGGAAAACAAGGGGACATACCCTTTACTAGGAAATCATCCACAAGTTATCAGCCCGTAAATTGGGATCATTCTGGAGCAACACATATTCTTTGCCCTGAAGTTCCATAAGCACTCTGAACTTGACTCTTGAAGGACTCAAGTACACATACTTGATGTATCACCCTCATGCTTGAACAGGCATCTTTTTCTGGGACAACCAGATAGCATTTGATCACGATACTGTGCTCACATTGTTTTTATTGTTCTTCCTGTCTTAGAGGTGTCCTTAGTCACCCTTGGAAGGTACAGCAGTTTAGTGAATGGATAGGGTCATTTGTGATTTGGTAGGTGTATTCTGTTGTTCCCCTGTTATCTTCAACTGCTTGGTCAGAAAGAGTGTTCTCCTTTAAAGGCTGAGCATGTTTCTTAGAGCCTCCCCTGACTTGCTTTATGGCTCTTTTCTATATTGTTAATCTCCTGAGGACCTCTGTTCTGATATATTGTACTGGATCTGTTTATCTTTTATAGGTTAAATCAAAAAATGAAGTCCCACGAGAAAAGAGCCAGGAAGTGTTTGGGAGCCTTGGCTCACTTTATCCTTGACCTCTTGAGTTTTCTAGAGGGAAGTCATCCAGTTATGTTGAACTTCTGCTTCTACTCTCTGCTTTTCTCCATGGCCAGGGCCATGGCTGCTGGCATCTGTGAGATTGTGGTCTTTAAACTTCAAAACAGTGAGAAGGATCTATGAACCTCATTAGATAGGGGACATCTTAGCCTGATCCTGTAGAAGTAGGCTGCTTTGTATCCAGGGTCTAGTGACCTCTATCCATGTTGACCAGTGAAGTTCCAGTAGAGGCACCTCCAGTTGTCGTACACAGCATTTCTGAGGCCCACTTGTATAGGCTGCAGAGGTTTCCCCCGCTGTTGAAGCCAGGACCCAGTGTTTGAAGTTATTCTGTGCAAAGAAATTTAATGGTCACTGAAACTTAGTTTTATAGCCTGAGGCTCTTATCCCTGCTGGCCTGCTTATTTGTAGAAGGAATGCAGAAAGTGAACACAAAGCTTAGCCAAGAAAGGGGTGCCAGGGCAGGACCACAGAGACTGAAGTCCTGGCATCTGAGGCTTGTGCCCAACATGCCCAGTCTGTCCTCCAGTATAAAAAGTGGACATATTTGTCTCCAGTCACAACTTTCAAGATGTCACAACCTGACAACCATGTTGTCAGTGTCTCCAGAGAGAAACTGGGCAACACGAAACTCTTACTTTCAACATCTTTGTGAAAAGCCCTCTAGGTGACAGTGCCTGGCAGAGGGGAGGGGTCTTTGGGAAAAGTTTAAGGGGAATAGGTGGAAGGAAGTTAATCTCCACCCAAAAATAAGCTTCAACAAAGGTAGGACTCATTTATCTTTTTTCTTCAGTGCCAAGAATCCTAGATCTCGAAGATTTTTATTGTCCTATACAGCATCCAAGGATGCTATTTGGACTAGTCCCCAGACATAGCCCTGTCTTCCTGGGGAACAAAATGTCCTCTGTCTGAAAGCTGTTGAGCTATGTCTTTCAAGAACACCTGATGGCATCTTGCAGTTTCCTGTTGGGACTTTGTGGTTGGAGTGCTGGATGCTTGAATATTTTTCTTAGGGACTCCTTGGGAGGAGAGATTTTCAGGGAAGGGATGGGATTGTTTCCCCTGCTGAAGCCAACTCTCTCCCATCTTGAATAGATTCCCATAGGTCAGTTCCAACAGCCCAGCACTTGATTCATGAGGAATCCTTTCCATCACTGATTTTTGCCATCAGACTTGAGGCTAAACATCCTGTGTGTTGTACACACCCCATTATGGACTTCTTACTACTCAGGGGTCTGAACCTATGTGGTCATGTCCAGCATCCTCTGGTTCATATTTAGTTCATCTGAGTAGATACTAAGAGCTGGTGTGCCCTGTTGATGTCTGCAGTGGCCTCCACCTCTATAGGTGACCTAAAGGGCTGTACCTGGACCATGTCCTCCTGGAGCCAAAACCACCTTCAGAAGACTTCTGAATACCCTTTGGAGTTGAAGTAAAATTCAGGGCTTCACTAAAAAAAGACCTATTCAGGAGACTTATTGCAGGGAGCGGATCCCTGTGATTGTGGGGACTGGTGTGCCAAATCCTGAAATCCATAGGGCAGTCCATTGGGAAATGTGGTCTGAAACTCTTATTCAGGAACTGCGAGGCTTCAGTCTTGAAGTGGCATTTCTTCTTCAGGGAAACGTCTGCTTGGCTCTTAAGGCCTTTCAACTGATTAAATTATGCCTTCCCCCATTATCTAGGATAGTTCCCCTTAAATGCAACTGGTTGTGAACTTAAACTGCACCTACAAAATACCTTCACTGAAACACCTAGATTAGTGTTTGGTGGAATAACAGGACTATAGCCTACCAAGTTGACAAAACTGCTCATCACATGTTCTTGATATCTTATTTCTGAAGAAAGGAGTCAGGTGCTAAAAAACTAGAAAATGGATCCTTTGTTCAACATGAAACTTCTATATACTAATCTCTTGAAATCCTCCAGTAGCTTTATCATGGGATGCTCTTTTTCCCAAAGCAGAAGTCAGAAATACCAATAGATATTCATACTCAGAGCTGATATAGCAGTATGCCCCGTTCATGCTACAAATACAGTATGAGCTGCTGCAAAGGGTTCTGGGTTTCATAAATTCCCTGAATTATTCCGTGTGCTGCTATGGCCCATGTAAGGTCTATAGGCCTCCCTGGATCTGGAGATGTGGATGGTACAGTGAAGTTTGAGAGGCAGATATTTGCCCTCCATGTGTTTTACTAGATGTCTTCCTATTATCTGATAACAAAGTCCAACTTCTGGATCATTGGCATGGAATCTAGGTCACAGCCACAGGTAACTATAGATATTTCAGAGAAATTGGGAGTAATTCAAGTGAGGGAAAGGAGGATGTTTCCTGTGGAAGGGATCACTTTTCTTTTTATATAGGGAATGTCTATACATCTATCATCAACCTTGTGTTTGGCCATTAACTACTGGCACCTGGCAGGTTGACTTGCTGGTGAAGGGACTGGTGATACTGGGATAGCTGGTCATTGGTGATTCTTGCCCTCAATACACAGTGCTATCTGGATTGAGCCAGTGACTAGATTATCCTAAGGCAGGCTCAGTTGGCTTTCCCTTGGGCTTCAAGGTATCAGAATAAACCACGTAAGCTCATATCTAATCAGGCATCCATCTTCTAGAGAGATGGCCTCAGGCTTGTTCCTCTTTGTATAATAGGACCTTTGTGTGCTTTGTGTCATGGAATGTTCTCCGTCCTCCCTGATTTTGCTTATTGGCTGTATATATCCATCCTATGCTCTGTCCAGAAGGAGTAGGCTGCTGTAGAGTTGATGGGAGAGGTGATGGGGCTGCCTGTGTGTAGATGTCAGCTTGGAGTGGTGGTCATGGATATGCTGAAGCCTGGCCTTGTTTGATCAGGGTGCATCTTCTCTATGGTAATGCTCAGAGATGTCCTATGAATAGGAGGTTCTGGTCAGGGTGAGGGAACCTTTTGATAAGGTGTGGTTCCCTTTCCAGTGTCTTCCTTATTTCCAGTAAAAAAAAAAAATCTGAGCATCTTCATATGCTAGGCTCTATTCTAGGTGACTGTGGCACACAATAAAGGCTGCTACTTATTCCCATGATGGGGATCCTGAAGGTCAACCAGGTGGTCTGTTCAGGTTTGCCATTAGCATGGCCTTAGGCTGCATTCCATTCTCAGGGTCCTCTGTATTGGTTGAACTCTCTTCTTCCCCATTACATCTGCTGTTTTGTGAATGCAGTCTCCTGTTTTCCAGTGGCCCCAAGCTGAACAGTCCAACTTCCTTGAGAGTCTGTTTCTTGAAAGTCCATGATCAAGCTTGTTTTCAGGAACCACCTACAACCAGGCAGAGTGCCTGGTCTAGTCCTGAGGTGGGAGATAGCAGACCAAGACATTTCATTTGATACCTTAATTTTTCTCTTGGAATACAGATTTTGTGGAAGACACAGGATGGTGACAGTCCCCATCTTCACCCCAGCTCTCTAGAACTCATTTGGAACATGGAGTATTTTCATGGCCATATGTAGTACCGGACCCTCTGCCCCTGGCCACTGGATCTAGGGTACATGCATATGAATGTCACCACCTTGGCTGCTTCCGTCCAGCAGGACAGATTCCTCTCAATAGAGCTGGGTATGCCATGCCTGCAGCTCAATCATTGCTAAATGCATTTGTAGCTCAAGAACTGATACTGCAATGGGACTGAAAGCAAAGATGGGAAGGTGGCAAGGGGGCTTTTGGGCTGGAGGGCATCAGAGATGTTAGACACCATGGGCAGGCTTGCCTTGAATTTTAGGTGCTCCAAGGCTCTGAGGTTCTCCATCATAAAGTCAAGGATTTGACAAGACTTGAAGTTACTGAGGACCATCTCTCGAGAGATTTAGAAGGTGGTCTCTAGGCTCTGCTGCAACACTGTTCCAAGGCCTTCATCAGTGATACCTGGTGGGTGGGCAGGAGCAAGATTGAATACAGCTCCTGGAGGTGGCCCAATTTGCTCATCTAGGTGAAAAAGCTCTTTGATTCAGACACTTACACCTGGAGTTTGTGTTCACAATGGTCCTGTAATCTCAATCCATGTTGACCTGTTAAAGCTCCATCAGGGTCACTTTCTTCTGCAGAATGTAGCCTGCCTACAGGATCTGTAGGACAACAGCAAAATGGAGGCTGTGGAGATATTTCCCATGGTTGAGGTGTCAGAACCCCACGTTATTTTTGAAATCACTCTGCATAAAGGAAAATAATTCCATGGAGACCAAAGCATACTTCATGAGCACCCTGATCTTGCCCAAGCTTAGTCTACATTCACATCTGTGAGACTCTTGTCCATGCTGCTTTGTTGCTAATTGGGAGAAGGGATACAGAGAGTGAACACAAATCTGAGCATGGAAAAGGAACCTGGGCAGGGCTACAGAGATTGCCGTTCTGGGGTCTGAGTCCTGTACCCAACACAGCAGACTTGGCCTCCAGTAGAATGATGACTAGGTTGGTTTCCTAGTCCTAGCTTTCTAGATGTTGTCAAATAGCCTCTGTATTGTTAATGGCCCCAGCGGGGGGGAAAAGGAAAAGCCAACCTACCCTCAACATCTGTGTACACACTCTTGGAGGCAACAGTGCATTGCAGTAGTCTCTAGGGAAAGCTCAAAGAGCTAGATTGAATATGCTTTATCGTTTTTGGGTAATAAACTCTGGCGATTTGGGTTGGAGTTGTTTGTGTGCTGCTTCAGGTCATGAATACTTCAAAATCCTGAAAGTCTTACCTATGCTCTTGAACAGACACCAAAGGCTGCAGACTGTTCATATTTTCTTGCACAAGCACCAGCTTATTCTGTGTTTCTCAATTCAGGACTGTTGACATTTTAGGCTGGATGATTCTTTGTTGGGGGGCACTGCACACTAGGATTTTTACCAGCACCCAGCCTCTTCTTAAAGCCATTAGTGCTCTTCCACAAATTGTGACCATGAACCCTCTCCCTGCATTGTAATAGGATCATTCCCAATTGGAGATCACTGACTAGGTCTTTCCTAGGAACACTAGAGGGTGCCTTGCAGTTCTTGCACTGGTTAGATGGCAGAATGTTGGCTGATGATGAATTGGCTTTCCACTGATTTTAGAACATGGGAGCTTTCAGACAGCCTTGGTCAGAGGCTGTGGGAACTCCCCAAGAGAAAACAGGCTGTCTACCTCTTAGGATGATTACCTTAAACTTGGCTCATCAGCATTCTGAGAACTGTCTCTACCCCTTTTCTCACTTTGGGAAATCCCTTTCTACCTCTTGTGTCCTGCAACTTGTAGCTCAAAGTCCTCATGTCTTCATATATATGACCGTATCTGCTTCTTAGTACTTAAGTATCTGACTCTGGCCTTTGTGTTCTTGTGTGGGATGCTGTGTGGGCATTTAGCTGGCATGGGAAGATGTGGAGAGAAACCACTTCCATTGATGGTACTGTACATGTATCCTTGGAGGTGGCATGAGTGATGGCCCCTGTTAATGATAGCCAACCTCAGATAACTTCTGACTACTCTCAGGAAATTGGAGACTTCAATTCTCAATCTCTGGTTGGGTCTTAGAAAAAACAGTTGTACAAAAACATGTCTTTCCTGGTTTCCATCACTGGCTGCTATTTCTACAGCCTCCAGATAATGTCCATTGAGCAGATGTTTTTCTTATGGCATAAGTTATAAATCATGAATGCCTGATTCATATCCCTGAAATCCTTGCTCTTGTTGTAAGGTCCACATGGAAAGAGACCCCAGTATTTGGGGAGTTGGCCATCAGTGTTCTGTTCTGAAAGACCTACTATTAGGTGTAGGCTGGTCACATGTCCCGCAGTGTATCCAAAACTATGGAGGCCAGTGTGAAGTCTAGGTGTGACTGGGCAAGGGGTGCCAGCAGTTGTGGGGTAGTGGGGTCTGACTGGGAGGCCCACTCGTGGTACTTGGAGCTTCCTAGGCTTCTTGCAGAGCCAGAGAAGATGGCCCATGGCCAACCTCTGGTTTGTCCATGATGGACCAGGCTGTGGTAATAGGGGAAAATCATGGGATAATATCCCTTGATCCAGATGAATGCTGGAAACTTCACCATAAATGCTCCGATGAAATTTTGTTTGGGCAACACACAGAGCCCACTGAGACTTCGGGGACATGAGATGTGGGGTAGCAGTTTAGAATTTCTAAAGCACTTGACATGATTGGTTTTGTTCATTTGTCTGAATGCCTTGAAGCTTCAATCCTCAATTTGCGATGGTCACCTCTTGAATATTTTGGCTTTAAAGCTAAGGAAAAACTCCCATGTTAGTCTTCTTCCCTGAAAGAGGTACCCATGTTCTTCCTGGGCATTTGATTTTTTTTTCTTTTTAAATACCTCCCTTAGCTGTATTCCTGCTGTCTTGTAAATAAGAGGCCTATCTGCCCAGATATGGGAGATAATTGTTTGATCTTGAGGACTGCCCACCCCCCCACCCCTGCCTTCCTGTGAAGGATGGAGAACAAGACTGCTTTTGTAAATGACAAGAGGCTTACCAGGCATGTGGGGATTTTCCCTACATTGTAACACTTAGAATTATCATCCATCCTTTACTGGTCCTTGGCATCGGACGGATGTGCTGAGTCACTCTAGGCCTATGGAAGTTGTCCTCCATAGGACTTCTGTTGTGGGATGTTGCAGTGTGAAAAACTTCCTTGACATCAATCCAGTGACTGACCTGGAACCAGAACTTAGCTCCAGGTGGGAAAGCATGACTGGCCCTAGTGCCCCTGACCTAATAGCTAGACCCTGTTTTCTGTCAGCAGTTTCCAATATTAGACCTGTCTTCTGAATGAATGAATTCTCTGGGTTTTCCAGTATTTTCTTGCCTGGGTGTGCAATGGAGCAGCCATAAGGCATGAGTCTTGCCTTGAATGTTTACTACTGAGAGCTTTGTAGAAACCTCTTAAATTCTTGATTCTTCAGACAAAGGAGTCTTGGGGTAATAAAGAATTGCACCTAGCAGGGGCTGACATCAGAGGCTGTTCCTCCCCCTGGCAAACTTACCTGTCCTTACTCCAATGTCTACCTATCCTGAGTGTTCTTTTCTTCAGGAAAAGTGCATTATGGAGGTCCAGGCAGCAGTTTGGCAATTCACAGCTGTGAATGAAGGCTCTAGGGATGTGGGAGTGCATCCCTGAAATCCCAACATCTGAGGGGTGAAGGAGTGTCATGCCTCGAAAGCAAGGTGTGGAGGCATGCTGAGTGCCAGGTGGGGGTTTCAGGGCAAGGGGAGAAGCAAGGGACAGGAAGGTCTGTGCAGAGGCCTGGTGGTGGGGGCTGCTCAAAACTAGGCATATCTGGATTTCTATCAGCAGTAGCTAGTTCTGTCATGTGGACTTGGTGACTTTTAAGTGTGATTTCAAGAGTGTTGGTTCGGGATGAAAAATGCTATCCTGCATGGGTTTCCGGTGGACTCAACTTGGGCTGTTGTACCCACGTGGGTCTTCCTTTCTGAAGTGGCCTGGCCAGTGGTGTCTGAGAATCCTTCCAGATACTGCTTCAGTGCTGGAGATGGCTGCAGGATGATGCCATTGACAGGACTTTATATGGAAACCTATAGATGACAACATTCACAGAAGTTCTGTTTTGATAGTTGTAGTCTTTTAACACTAATCTGTCAGCCCTGATTCTCAGGGCTTTTTGGCTGAGTTACCCTCATTTTGCAATACTTAATTTCTAGTTCCAGATGAATTTCTCCAAAGCTTTAGTTCATCTTTGTGGGACTGGAGACTGGTGCAAGTTTCCTTAGCATAATTGTTACACTGAGAGATCCTCAGTATTCTAGCAATGTAGGTGGTGTGCACAACAAGAATGAAAGATAAATATTGTCTTTGAACTTCTGTAGCTAATAAATCCCAGTTCTGAAAGATCAGACATAACTGGGTTGTTAGTTGCTCAGTCTTTTATGCATCTTAGATAGCCTCCAAGTTGGGTGGGGGGATAGGGCAAGAGTTACTGAAGACAGTGTGCAACCCATGAATTTAATCTTTGATCACAGATATGATACTTGGGAGAAGGTTCTAAACCTTTAATGGCCTTTCTTGTCTAAGATTTCTGCACTTGAGCTAAAATCTCAATGTTAGTCTGAAGGCATCAAGAAGTAGCCCTTTTTTCCAATTCTCCTGGATTAAATCTGTAGTTGGACTGGGTCATGCTGCCTCTCATTGGCCTTTTGTTGCTACAGCTTGCCCCCTCTAGAACTCTGAGGACCTATCCAGTTGAATTAGCTCCAGTGCTAGCCCTTGTTGTGCTTTGTTTTGATAAATGCATGACTTCTCCCCATCACTCCTTATGTCCAGTCCTGTTCATTGACCAAGTCTGTGCTGTTGGCTGACCAATAGTTGGTTGCTGGATCGGGTTTTCTCCCAGGATTCATGTTCCAGACCTCTGTGGCAGATGGAGTTGTAGCTCTTGAACATCTGAGGGTTTGGTGGGGACCACATGCCTAGGGGAAATCTTGTTCTGAAGGCATGCAGTGGGTGAGATTGGTACTGAGACTGGAGGAAAACTAGGACTACTACAGGGTGAGTTAGACCCTAGAATGGTAATCAGTATTTCATAGAAGCAGGCAGAGGACAAAACTAAGTACATATCTAGGGTCAGAGTGGAGTGCTCTTACTAATGTACAGCTTTTGTGCACGCACTTCTCAAAATGTGCTTTATTAGAGCAGCTTAAACTGCCATGACATTGCCTGGTCACCAGGCAAGTTTCATTGCATAGTCTCCTGTGGGGGAATGTCACCTTAATGTCAAGAATCTGACAACTTCTGGCTTCCCATGAGAGTCAAGCCTTTACTACTTGGGTCAGGTGCCAAATCTTGAGGATACGTCCATCCCTATGCTAACCGTGCCTTCTGTTACCACACTGGGAGTCTGATGTTTACGTGATTGGCATTGTTGCTATTCTGTGCTCTTGGAGGTGTGTAAAAAAAAAAAAAAAAAAAAAAAAAAAAATTCATTTATATCCTAGTGGACTTGAGCCTGAATTTACAGCTTCTCCTGCAACACCAGAGTTCATTGCATATTTTCTTAGATCTCTCAGCTTCAATTGTAGATCCTCTGTCACTGGGATTTAATGATGTAAAATGTTAACTAGCCTTGGTTGATACCCATTCCAAGCTGTCTCCAGGTAGTTCTAGGCACTAGAGACTTTGATAGCACCCTTTTCTGAAAGATTCATTGATGGAAGTACCTAGAAAGTGAACCTGATAATCCACTGCCTTCCCTACAGAACCTGGGGCCAGAAGGGAGACCTGTCCCCTCAACCTGGACATTCATCCTTCATCTCTGACCTCAGAAAGGTGGAGATAGGAGAATTTTGTGCCTGGATGTAAGTTCCTGAGGGTTCAAGCCACATCCAGATTTCCATGTTTAACATAGAAGGGGATGAAGAGAGCTGTCCTCACTCCCCTGGCACTGGTAGGCAGTTTCTGATGTGTTTCTCTAGTGTCCCAAGTTGTCTTGAAGAAATCTCTGCCCCCTCCCTTGATCCTTTAATTTCATACTTGTCACCTCAGTTTTTGAGGACTGGGAGTTTTGTGGACTGAAATGAGGGTTTGACTACCTTTACCAAAGCCTGAGCTTGCAGGAGGGAGATGTTTAATTCTTTACTCCAAGGAATGCCCAAGATCATGTTGTCCCTATGACACAACCCTTGTAGGATATTAGGGAGGTAACAGGCTGTGGGGAAGGAGTGTAGATAGTGTGCACAAGGGCATGAGAGCATTTTGGGGGGGAACTGTACAGTTTGAATCTTATGCAAGAATAGGTATTAGATAAGAGACTATACTATCCACCTAGCTTTTTTTTTTTTTTTTTTTTTGCATCTTAAAAGGATAATCTTAAAAATATGCTGTTCTAAACTTTGACCAAGATCTGAAGAATACAGCACAACTTCTAGGTATCTTTCATTTGGTCACATGTACACTAGAGATAGCCAAGCTATAACAAGTGCATTAGCTAGCTTGTGCATACAACTAGCAGCTGTTACATTCAATGAGGACTCTTTAATCTGTGTCTTTAGAGGTTTTCCTATCTTTTGGAACATTGAGGGGCAATAAGGGTCAAAAGATATCACTATTCTTAGTCCTATTTTCTCCCGTTTCCAAGTTCTAGTAATCAGAGGAATCTGGTTCTGGTCACTTAGTGTGGCTGGGGATGGTGATAAGGTCTTAAGTGATTGGATCCCTTGTTTCTAAGTATGTTCTTTTGTCCCAAATGTGAAGGCCCCTCTCTGCAGAAATGGAAGAAGGCATCTGGCTAATTCAAGAGTCTGATATGCTGCCGTCCTCTGGGTGAAGTTACCCAAAGGTAACTTTGGAAGCCAGTTGTCCCTGGAAGCTCTCAAGGAAGAGCACACAACTGTGGCTATAGCTCCTACTCCTCTGCCCCACTAATTCTCTAACAAGAGAGCACTGGAAGGAACCACCTGTGTGAACTTCCATTTGTAAGCACATGGTCTACAACTAGAATCAATGGAACAGGTAGATATCAGCCCAAACCCTTCAAAGGAGTGAGCAAGATGAATTCTCAGTGTACAAAGACTCCCTTTTTTTCTTCCCTTACCACTCTCCCCTCCTCTGCAATTATAGACTTCTAGGCCTGTGGCCACATTCTTGGGAGAATCTAGATAGTTGAGCTACAAGTTTTGGAGGGAAGCTGCTGTATTTTCACCTGGTCTTTATGGGATGCATAGATTGAAGTCTAGAGGACTCTGAGATCATTTTACATCATAGTCACACTGAACCTGGACCCTAGAGAGTGAGAAATGAGCCTGAAAACCCTGTGTGCTTCTCTCTGCCAACCCACACGAAGGCCAAGGACTCTGGGAGCCGTCCAGGTACTGAGCCACCTCTGGAGATGAGCAGATACTCATAGGCCATGATGCCTCTAGCATTAAGTGCATATTTCTGCAGCTTCTAGCAGGGCTGGTGATTACTAACCACCCCCTTCAAATGTGTAGCCAATGAAGTCCCAGGTTATAAAGTTTAGGTCCATGCTGGAAGTCTATGAAGAGTTCTTCTGTCAGGTGGTTGGGACTTAGAACTGGGACCATTTTTTAGCCGAGCATCTTAATGTAAGCTACGTGTATATGTACTTGAGCATTTTATTTTAACTCGGTCATTTGCCATAAATACTGACACGTGTCCAAAAGGATGTGGGGGAGATGGCAGATTCCAAGCTCTGTATCCACGTTGGGAGGGACCACAGAGTTGATACTTGGTAGCATGCATTATAGCATGAAGCACACCAATCCTCCTTTTTGGTGACTTCAAGGTTGGTTATTTCTAGTATTGGCCATAAGATTTCTCAAAAGCACCCTAAAAACTTGCATCCTCCTTCAGAGGCCTACATAGTTCATATCTGCAGGAAGTCTGGCTGGGAAGGGATCTCTCCTACCCATTGGCCATACATCAAATTTTACCCATCCAAATGGGTCTGTTTTGCCTTTAGAAAGAAGAGACCCTTATCACCCCAGTAACATAAATACTCCCCTGTTTTCCACCAACTTCAGGGAGGATGGGAAAAGCTTTTATAATCCTAATGGAGATTGTGTAACTTCTTTAAGAATTCTATATCCAGATTTCTTGAATATGAAGGCGAGTACAGCATTGCACAGTAAAGGAGACTCCAAGTTCCTCTATTCTGTTGCTTTACTCTGGGTGGCTTCTATTGCTAAAGTCACTTCATGATCCAAAATGACTGCTGACTTTCTAGTCAGGAAGGAAGATGGAATAAAGGGGCATACCTCTTGCTACCTCTACCCCTGGCCTTGATGGCCATACCACTCATCACACCAGGTGAAAGGACAGGTATCACTCAGAGATGGTGCCCATTAGCCAAGCATTTTCTTTTAAATTGTCCCTAAATACTAGTCTCAATAGTTTCTAATCACCAATTCTGATCTTCCTCAGGAATTCCCATTCTTGTACTTAAGTGAGAATTGGAGCAGGTGCTGACCAAGGGAGAACCTGTAGAGTGGGGCAACCATGCTACCTTGGAGGTGGCTGTAGCAAAGATATTTACCTGTACAGAGCTAAGAATGGGCAACAATTTTGAAACATAGCTGTATAACTTTGTCCTTCCTCAAATAATATTGAGACATGGGACTCTGGAAAGAGCCAAAGTCTGTCCCCCTGCCCTTCCCTGGAAGGGGGCACAAATCAGTGTTTTCATGAGGAAAGGAAGCTAATGCCTGCAGTTTTCATGAGGAAAGGAAGCTAATGCCAGTAAACAGTCCTGAGTGCATACATGGTGCCCCTGGAAACAGTCATTACTTAATTGTATATTCCCTGGCCCCAGGTGGGAATTACATTAGTCAGAAAGTACAGTAGGACCATGGTCATCCACCAGGCCTCCCAGCAGCTGGCAAGCTCTAAGGTCCTGGTCTGGATATTGGAATCTAGTTCTTGTTCATCTACCCCATGACACGACTGAGAATGCAGGTGGGGATGGCATCTGGAAGGGTCTTTTTCATGGGGGGTTGAGTGGCAGGGACCATCCCTTGCTGTCTTGTGGTCAGAGCTTTCTGGCAGGGGATGGCAGACTTGGTAGTCCATTAAATTCCTGGTGCTCACAGATCTGGGTATATTTCTTGTGGAGGAAGTTTCCAGAAGCTGTCCTGAAAGGTGAAGGTTATGGCTGCCACTCCCCCTGTACCTCCTAGGGTCTGAGGTGATCCCCTACAAGGTGCCTGGGTTTTTTTTCTCTCCTTGTGCTGTCACAGAATCAGTGTATCCTTCCTATCAGCTCCAACTTGACATTCTTTGCCAGTCATCCCCTACTCTATCCACAGCTTTTTGTCTAGAACGGCCATTGCAAGAGGAACAAAACATTTTATAAGACTTAACCAGCATTAAGTCAACCCCATAGACCTGCTGTTTTGGTAGGCTGACAACCAGAGGTGGTGCCAAGTATTCTCCCTTGAAGGTCTGAGCCCCTGGTCACCATGTCTTTTTCAGGTTGAGATTGCTCACTGCCTTTTCTCACAGTTGGGAAAGGAGTACCAACTAGTGTCCAAGTAGGCCACTGATATGCCAAACCTATTCCTTCTATCCCCACCTGTGTCTCACTAGCCCTATGTTCTCAGGCTGATCAGTCAAGTATCTGTGACAAGAGGACTTTCCTTGCCTGGTGGTATGGATATGAAGAACTCCATGACCCCTGGAGGAAGTATTCCTGGGGGCTCTGTAGAGTTAAAGCTCCTGGTCCCTAAAAGTGCGTAGAAGGAAAGCGCACATTCTTCAAGTGGGTCATTGGGAATGATGGCAAGTGGGGCTACTTTTGCTTTTGCCCCTTGGTTCTAAGTATTCTTATTGGTGACAAAGTGCCATAAAAAGTACTTGAATTAAAATGTGTGCTTCATCCTGGAGGATGTCATCCTGTCCTTAAAGCATTGCCAGAGGTGGCCTGCCAAGGGCACATATGAAGTATTCAAACTGGACAGCTGCTGGCTCAAAATGTGTTTTTCCTGTTAAAACCAAACAGTCAGCTGGCAAGTTGTTTTGCCATCATAAGGAATGTGCTATGTTGGGAGGTTAAGCACTGATCAATACTGCTAGCAAGTCAGATATTCAGAGGTGGTAGAAGCAGCTGAATCAACTTTGCCCAGTGGAATCCCTCACTGCTGTGCCCATGAACAGTGACTATCTCTGCATCCATGGCTATTATGTTCTTGGCCACCGTGGTACTTGCTAGTGTGATGAACATCAACTGGCAAAATCAGTTGAACATCTTCATCTGTGCTTACTCCCATATGTCTATCTACCTATCCTCCACCCAGACAGCCTTCTCCCCAGTCTTCCAACTTTTCCTTTCATGTTCTTGCTTAGCTGGCTAGGCCATTTGCTACTACCCATGAGTCATAAATACACCCAGACCTAGCTTTGGTCACATCTCTTTCCACATAAAATAGGCAGAATTTCTAGCAATGTACCTGCCTATTAGAATGACTTTTCCTTCTCCTGGTCTTTCAAGGCCGCTCCTGAGTGAGGCTCTGGAACAGCAGGCCTCCTTGACAGCTTATACCCACATACTGAGATGACCCATTTGTAAATCCAGCCTTTTCTCCTTCGTTAAGTTATTTGTAGTGGATCTCACATTTGGGCAAAGGAGTGAACTGTGGGAGGGGTGTCTAGTGCAATAGTAGAGACATGGGGGTCTGTGATTCCTGCTCAGATATAACCAGGTATAGGATTGCTTGTGTCCTGGCCCTTCTTGTGTTCAGTTCCATATATACTACTTCCAAAACATGACAGACTGTGGCTGGAATCACCCAGCCTTAGGCCATAGGTCTGACAGAACCCAGCTAACGATAAACTGTGGCTGTGTGGTTGGACCTTTCCTCTCTATCAAGGCCCAGTAACAGTAGGAGTTCTTTAACAAAAGAATTCTCTAAAGATGGCATGTTTCAGAACCCCAGAAACCTGTTGTTTTCTCATTGGAGCATTTCATAGTGTCTATGTACCATTTTCCCCCCATCACTTCTAACCTTAGTACTATAGTTTGCTCAGTTGTATGACCTAAGTTTCAAATTATCCACAAGGGTACTGTAGCTAAAATTGCCTGAGTAAATGTTCCACGTTGGGCTGAAGTGACCTGGCTTTTATATACTCACTGATAGGTCACTGCATGTGGGACATCCCTAGAGGGACTGACTGTGGGCAAGATCATGCTCTGTAACAAAGGTAATTAAGACCTGAAAGGGCTGACAGCACTCTAAGCAGCAATGGGCATCACATTCTTCCTTGAGGAATCTAGGTGATGCCTTTCTGAGCACTACCATTGATCATCAGGACTTACTGTAGTATACCCTACATCCTTCAGGGGAACCCCTCTTACTGTTCTCCTGCCAGCCCTATTTCTGTTCCTACAATTGGCTTTTAAAACAATCTACCAACACAACTGCAAGTAATGATAGACACAGATGCTTGGCTGTGAATGTTTGCCAACTTTCTTCTGGCCAAATTGTTCTGAAGGGAAGACCTCTGATTTGGGGACTTTTCTGGGAGTATAAGGATAAGGATTTCCTTCTATGAACTTCAGGTTGAACAGACAACCATTTCTGAATCTTTTATATATTTTTTTAACAAAGGCATATATACGATATCTGGAGCCTCAGTACAGAGAATGTGTTGAATCCTTGGATCATGGGTAACGTGATAAAATCCCTGCACTTGAGGCAGTATCTCCAAAAACAGTAGGGCTCAGTCTACCCTCAACAGTCCAAGAGGCCAGTGCTCAGAAAATGACCTGCTGTAGCTGCCAGATGATTATATCGATGGCTGGGAGATTTTGGAAGCTTTTTTTCCATTACATGTCCTTTTTTTCTCCATTATCACTCAATTGTCAAAGAGTGCCCATTACTATTACTCTTCCCATTACTATTTTTCTCTCCAGAAGCTAGTCTTCTTAAAGAGTGACCCTTGAAATCGTGTATACTGCTGATGGTGCCCTGCCCTGCTAGGCCACTTAAGTCTGATCACACTTGAGGTGCATTTAGATCTTCTGATGGTGGTTTTATATCCTTCTTGAGCCTTTACCAGTTTCTTCTCCTTCACCATTTCTCTGGGCCTGCTCATGCTCCTTGTAGAGGCTCACAGTAGTAAAGTAGCGTGAGAAACTGCTTTCCAGCCTTTGGTATTTTAAAAATGACTAACCTCGGGCACTCTTTCCTCCAGTTACTTTAGAGGCATGTTTTTGTGTAGTTTCACTTGTTCTATATTGGTTTTGAAGCAAATAGGGACATGGACCTAGGCAGCTGCTGTTGTCTTTGACTAGTTTCCCTTCTCCCCTTTAAAAGTCTTCTAATACAAGTGTGAAATAGTATTAAATTTTTTTAAATGTTTATTTTTGAGAGACAGCGTGTGAGCAGGGGAGGAGCAGAGAGAAAGGGAGACACAGAATCTGAAGCGGGCTCCAGGCTTTGAGCTGTCAGCACAGAGCCTGACACAGGGCTCAAACTCACAAGCCATGAGATCATGACCTGAGCTGAAGTCGGATGCTTAACTGAGCCACCCATGTACCCCTGAAATAAGATTTTTTAAAAATCCTAATCTGTAGTATGAAGAAATGTTCTCAGATCAGAAACACGAGGCAAGCCATCTGACCCATCTTACCAGGACTTAATGACTTCTGGCAAATTCTGGTAACCTCATTTACCCTAAAATGAGGCCACTTCCCAGCCTTCATGGGCCCCTGAGAATTCGCTTCAGCCAACCCTGCTTTCGTTTGCCTGGGAGCCATGGGTTGGTCATGTTTGTTTCCTCAAGGGCTTCTTCTCTTGCTATGGTACTAGACTGTCGTGAAACATTGCCTCTTTATATCTACACTTCTTTTAGAGGAATGACTGTCTCAAAATTTCAAGATCCAAGATTCATTCCATCTTTAAGTCATAGCTTCTTTAAAAGTTCTTAGGATTTGTGAAAGTATTGAGGTCTTTTGACTGCCATATGGTACAGAGTCCACCGTGGTTGGGATGTGACATACCAGATTCTGTTCACAAGGACTTCCAGCCTCTAGACCTGTTTTAAGGCCACCAAGTGGCACCAAATGATGGGACTCCCAAATGAGTTAAATGGCATCCAAGACTTGGGTCTGTTGAGGGCTGGGTTGATGCTGATGTTAACTCTCCCTCTTCATTTCCATATGGTTCATAAAAGTTGCTTCACTCTCAAACAGCTTGGGCCTCCTACATCTTCAGTGTCCCATAAGGGTCTTCAGTTCTGATCAATCCCTGGTTAAACCAGTCTGTTGGATGTACAGGGAATATTAATGACAAGTATTTGGAAACGATGTTTTCTCTGCATGACCTATCTTAACATCACTCAAAACAAGATGGGATAGAGCAGGAAGAGGAACTTTGAGAGTTAGTGATGTCTGAGAGTGGCCTAGGAAAGAATCCCTTCTTAGTGTTCATGCTGGACATGTCAGTGGATGGCTTTTATCTCAGATTGAGCCATTACCAGTTAGGTTGTCTGGAAGTCATTACCCAGGGAAGTCCTTGTCATGAAAACATATCCCTTTTTCTTCAGGGCACGGGGAATGAACAGCATTGTTGAGCAAAGGTCCTGCTCTTCAGTCACCAGGAGATGATGGTCAAGGCATTTGCCTAGGTCCCACACCTCCAACTTTTCTGGAGGCAATTTCCTATCCTCTTCATTTACCTCTTACCTGAGAAAGCAGGTAGGTTTTTTTGAGATGATTTTATTTGGGAGACTTCTTGCTGAGAGTCCCTTTGGAATAAAGATCCTCTTACTGAGGTGACAACATCAGTTCCATCCAGAAATTTCATAATTCAATTAAACCCTCATGGTGACTATACCACTCTATAGTACAAGAAGTCACTCCTGGTCTTCCAGATCTTTTTGATTCTTAAATACCCAGTGGTATCAAGGTACCTTGAGATCTGGACTCCCCAGTGACAAAAGTCATCTTTCCAAAGTAAATCCAAATTACATAAAAAACATTTGTTCTGAGTAATCAGGGCTCACGACTTTGAACTAGATCACTTTGACCGAGAATGGAAAAAGTTAGATCTTTCAGTTTATGTCCTGTTAATTCCTTGTAAAGTTTTCTTTGGTAACCAAAAACATAGGTGAGTTTCCAAACCATGGTAGACTCTGTAGTTGTGTGAACCTTCCCATTTCCCCTTGGTGGCCAATCCATGGGTTCTGTGCAGCTAACCCTATTTGTGGGGGTCCTTGGCATGCCTCTAGTTATTTCTTCTTAGAAATATAAGGGTTGGTCAGTTTGATTTATGAGCACAAGACCAAGAGTGTTTTTACTCCTATTTCCTCTAAAATCCTGCAAGACCCTGGCCTTTTTGACCAAGTTAACCTGGGAACACTAATCACATGTTACTGCTATTAAGAAATGCCATTTAAAAATGTTAATATACAGTGAAATAATTTTAGGAGAATTCAGTGATTCATCACAAGTGCCCTCAATACCCATAACCCATTTAGTCCATTCCCTATCCACCTCCCTTCATCAACCCTTAGTTTGTTCTGTCATTAGGATTCTCTTGTGGTTTTCCTTCTCTCCCATGTTCATCTGTTTCTTAAATTCCATGTATGAGTGAAATCATAGAATACTTGTATTTCTTGGACTTATTCTCCTTAGTATAATGCCCTCCAGTTCCATCCACACTTTTGCAAATGGCAAAATTTCATTCTTTTTTGATCAGAGTAATATTCCATACACACACACACACACACACACACACACACACACACACACACACCCCACATCTTTATCCTTCATTGGTTGATGGACATTTAGGCTGTCTCCATAGTTTAGCTATTGTTGATAATGCTGCTATAAACATTGGATTGCAGGTACTTTTAATCTGTATTTTTGTATCCTTTGGGTAAATATCTAATAGTGCAATTGCTGGACTGTAAGGTACTTCTATTTTGAGTTTTGAGGAACCTTCACATTGTTTTCCAGAGTGGCTGCACCTGTTTGTGTTCCCACCAAAGTGCAAGATCATTCCCTTTTCTCTACATCGTCAACACCTGTTTCCTGTGTTAATCTTACCCATGATGACAGGTGTGAGGTGGTATCTTGTGGTTTTGATTTGTATTTCCCTGATGAGTGGTGTTGAACATCTTTTCATGTATCTGTCAGCCATCTGGATGTCTTTGGAAAAGTGTTTATTCATGTCTTCTGCCTATTTCTTAACTGGGTGGTTTTTTGGGTGTTGAGGTTGATAGGTTCTGCAGAGATTTGGGATACAAATCCTTTATCTGGTATGTCATTTACAAACATCTTCCATTTTGTAGGCTGCCTTTTATTTAAAAATTTTTTTTAACGTTTGTTTATTTTTGAGACAGAGAGAGACAGAGCATGAACGGGGGAGGGTCAGAGAGAGGGAGACACAGAATCTGAAACAGGCTCCAGGCTCTGAGCTGTCAGCACAGAGCCTGACGCGGGGCTTGAACTCACTGACCGCGAGATCATGCCCTAAGCTGAAGTCGGCTGCTCAACCGACTGAGCCACCCAGGTGCCCCAGTAGGCTACCTTTTAGTTGTGATTGCTTCCTTTGCTGTGCAGAAGCTTTTTATCTTGATGAGGTCCCAATAGTTCGTTTGCTTTTTGTTGCCCTTGCCTACAGTGAGGTGTCTAGTAAGATATTGCTGCGGCTAAGGTCAAAGAGGTTGCTGCCTGTGTTCTCTAGATTTTGATGGTTTCCTGTCTCACGTTTAGGTCTTTCATCCATTTTGAATTTTTGTGTGTGGTGTAAGAAAGTAGTCCAGTTTCATGTTACTGTCCAGTTTCCCCAACACCTTTGGTGAAGATTCTTTTCTTTCCATTGGATATTCTTTCTTTGTCAAAAATGTGTTGTGGATCCATTTTCAGGTTCTCTATTCTCTTCCATTGATCTGTGTGACTGTTTTTGTCTAGTACCATAGTGTCTTGACGACTACAGATTTGTAGTATAGCCTGAAACCTGGAATCATGCTTAATTTTGTTTTTCCTTTGCAAGATTGCTTTGGCTATCCAGGATGTTTTGTGGTTTCCTACAAACTTTAGGATTGTTCTAGCTCTAAAAAACACTAGTGGTATTTAGATAGGGATTGCATTAAAGGTGTAGATTGCTTTGGGTAGTATAGACATCTTAATGATGTTTGTCCAATCCTTGAGCATGGAAGGTATTTTTCCATTTGCATCAATTTCTTTCATAAGCATTCTATAGTTTTCACCACACAGATCTTTTCTCTTAGGTTTATTCCTAGGTATTTTCTGTGGGGTTTTTTTGTTGTTGCAATTGTAAATGGGATCGATCCCTTGATTTCTTTCTGTTGCTTCATTATTAGTGTATAGAAATGCAACAGATTTCTGTACACTGATTTTATCTTTTCCTGAATTCAAGTATCAGTTCCAGCAATTTTTGGGTGGAGTCTTTCAGGTTTTCTACATAGAATATCATGTCTGCAAAGACAGTTTGATTTCTTGCTGATTTGTGTGCCCTTTATTTCTTTGTGTTTTCGGATTCCTGAGGCTAAGACTTCCAGTGTTATGCCAAATAGTAATGGTGAGAGTGGGCATCGTTGTCTTGCTCCTGACCATAGGGGAAAAGTTTTCAGTTTTCCCCATTGAAGATCTTAGCTGTGGGTCTTTTGTATATGGCCTTTAAGATGTTGAGGTATGTTTCATCTATCCATACTTTGTTGAGGGTTTTTATCAAGAACAGATGCTGTATTGTCAAATGCTTTTTCTGATCTATTGAGAGGATCATCTGGGTTTTATCCTTTCTTTGATTGATTAACGTGGTGTATCATGTTGACTTGTAAATATTGAACCAGCCCTGAAGCCCAGGAATAAATCCCACTTGATTGTGAATAATGCCTTTAATGTACTGTTGAAATCGATTTGCTAGTATAATTGCTGCAACCTGTTAATGTAGCTTAAATACACTAAAGCAAGGCCATGAAAATGCCTAGGTGAGTTTTCAGGGATATTCATCAGGAATATTGGCCTGTTATTCTCTATAGTGGGGTCTTTCTCTGATTTGGAATCAAGGTAATGCTGCCTTCATAGAAGGAGTTTGGAAGTTTTCCTTAAATAGATGCCATTATGAAATAGGCATGTACCTCTATGGGTGTCCCAAAGTGAAATAAGCTGTGGCTATAGAGGAGTATACCTAATAGTTGCACTCCATGGCTCAAGATGGAATATGTGCAGGAGAGAAGCCTCTAGTTGGCAATGGCTTACCTTGTCTACCTTCAGGAACTCTGGGACCCCAGCTGTCTAGTTTTGGATGGGAGCTACATAAGGCTTTGGGGGGGGGGTGCAGATAAGGCCTTTAAAGGGCCTGCTTGCTTCTGTCACAGAAAGAGGTTCTGTGAGCATTGGTGGAACTGGAAAGGAACTTCAGCCCTCTGCTTTCCTGATGACTAGCATTTCACTCCCCTTTCTGGAAAAGTCCTGTGAAAGAGGGGGTGACATGAAGAATACCACATAGATATAATTATCTAATGAGGTTATTGGTTTCAGAAGTATCTGAAATAACTGAATACCTCCCAATTTCTGATTCTAAAGTTTCTAGAAAGCTCTCTGCAGGTAACTCTGAATTCCTTTGTTACCTACCTAAAGTTGCTTGGCCATCCCTTGAGTCTCTATTGGTCAGTGAGTTCCAGATTAGATACAGTGCCTTGCCCAGAATTGCCTCCTGGACATGTGTTTAGGTTGACTTTAGGTTTTTAAAAGGGCTTACAAACACTTATGGTGGGTGACTGTATATATCTTGTTGAAATTCATGCAAGTTAGGCCAAATGCTATATTGCTACATTGGGTCTTGTAGCCAAATAGTAGAAAATGTAGAAAATCTTAGCTCAACAGAAGGGACAATTCTAGAGACCTCAGTAAAGAGAAGGCAGACTGTAGAGCAGTTATAAGGGACTATAGTTAGAAGTTTAGATGTAATAAATACTCCTATAATGGGACAACTCAAAGATGGAGTAGACAGCAGTTATAACTTCATCAGATTTTTTTCACCCGCTCATAATTACTAACATGAAACTTTGTAAGCAGGAATCTCTACTATCAGATTCAAATATTCCCACTGATGGGGCTTATCTCCCCACTTCCTCTATGATTTGGATCACAAATAAACTTGGAATTGCTGTTTAGTTGGTAAAACACTACAAATTTTGCTTATAGCCTTTAAGACATCTGCAGTAGTAGGAGGAGACACTAAATAGTGCTGAGAAGTGGGGGTAAGTGCGATAGAACCAAAGTGTGTTCTTGAAGTCAACTCCAGAAAGTGGTTCTTGGAGGAAGCAGTGGTCAATCAGATGAAGTATTTGTGATAGGTAAGATAATGGGGAATATAAATAACTGATTTTAGTACTGAACAGTTTAGGGTTAAAGGAAGAAACTTGACTCATGGAGCTTAGGAAAAGAGGTGTAATTGGTTTCAAAGAAAATAATGAAAACTAGGCATGGTGCCCTAGAGTCTCTTGGAGTATTATAAAGGTGAGCAGAGAAACAGGTGGCATCTAGAGGGGATTTAAACTTGAGGAGGTGGGGCCACAATACTGTTCTGGTCATCACTCCTGTGTGGGGTCAGTTAGTAGGTGACCCTGCCTGAGAATGTGCTTCTAGAGTAACACAGGCTGGAGTCCCCTCAACGTTTCAGATCTACTCTCCCTGGAAGTGGCAAGGATACCCCCATACTCAGCTGGGAAATACTACAAAATTTCTACTAAGTCATTCACTTAGTGGGAGTACAGTTGGGATAAGAGCTCTTGTGGTTCTAGACCTCAGGGTCCTACCCCTGTCAACTCTCACAGAGGTGAGTAATGAGAAAAAGAATCTGCATGGGTAAAATCTACTTTTCTCAGATACTTATGTGCTTCAGAAAACATGGCCCATGCAAATAATGGCATGACTCTATTCTGGTCACCTTTTATTTTTCCTCTGCTAAAAGCTCTTTCATTTGGTCCACGGCCTGAGAAAAGGCTCCAGGGTAGTTAAAAAGCTGCATAGTGGTTGGGGTGCCTGAGTGCCTCAGTGGATTAAGCATAAGATTCTTAATTTTGGCTCAGGTCATGATCTCCTGGTTCGTGAGATCGAGCCCTGCTTCGGGCTCACAGACCATGCTTGGGATTCTTTCCCTCTCTCCCCCCTCCCCCACATGCTCACTAGTGTTGGAGCTCATGCTTTCTCAAAATAAACTTTAAAAAAGCTACCTAGTGGTGACAGGGAGGGGTTAGCAGCCCTTACACTAGGGGGGATGCTACAGAAGCCCCTCAAAGGCCACTGGGCTTGGAATGCTCCTAGTCATGCTTGAGAAGGAGCTTTTTAAAGAGAAACCCAGGATTGCACATCTTTGAGTTTCACCTCCTTAACTATGAAGTAACTCCATTAGGGGGTCTGCACGGGTAGAACCCATGCATACAGATCCAAAGTGACCTTTTTCTGATTCTTCTCCAGGATCATGGCAGCTTTCATGGTGTCCAGGATTTAACCCTGCTTATCTTGGGATGGCTTCTGCAAGTCTAGGCAAAGGGTGTGACCACTGCATTGCTTTTGTATTTTCAAGAGACATTCAGCACCCTTGTACTTTTCCTTGACCAATTCATGAGGGAAATGGCCCACACCCTCTAAGCCCTGTCCTCGTGGTTGGAACAGAAACCCAGAGTAGGTGTAGGAGGCCTGCAGGTGCAGATTGACTAGGTAGTTGCTGGTGACTTCCACCTCAGTGGACTAATTCTGACAATCATGGTTGACTAGTAATAAGGAGCAAAGCTCAAAACCATGTTGGCTGGTTGCAGAGGCTGAGGATGGCTGAGAAAATTGTCCTTGTTGCAACTAGAAAAGAGGTTGGAGGATGGCCAGAGGCTGGAAAAAGGGGTGTCTCCAGGTCTGTTCCTTCCAAACACTGTTGAAGCAAGAGGCAGGTCCATGGGGCTACTGGGCACACTCCAGTAATGTTAACTGAATGTTCCTCCTTTAAAAGTCAAGTTGCTTAGTAGAGCCACAGGCTGCAGCCTCCTGAATGTCTCCAGAGGGAGACCTGCATATAGACCTTGGGTGGAGACCTGAGCACAGAACTATCCTTCATTCACAAATAACATGAAGTCTTGGTTGCCTACCTAAGCAGGTCTGGAATGCTCTACCATGGTGTTTTTTTTTTTTGTTTTTTGTTTTTGTTTTTTTTTAAATATTATCTTTGAGAGAGAGACATACAACATGTTTGGGGGAGGGTCTGAGAGAGAGGGAGACACAGAATCCAAAGCAGGCTCCAGGCTCTGAGCTATCAGCACAGAGCCTGATGCGGGGCTTGAACCCACAGACCACGAGATCATGGCCTGAGCCAAAGTCGGACACTTAACCGACTGAGCCACCCAGGTGCCCCATGGAATGCTCTACCATGGTGTTTACCACTGTTCAAGGACAAGGCTGGGGCAACAGAGCCAGAAGAGCCTCTTACTGAGGCTATTCTAGACCCTAGACATGAGTATACCGTTAAGTCCTTAGAGTTGAGCACAGAGGAAGAGCTCCTGCCACTGAGGCCTATGTATGGCCTTTGTGGTAGGCATTGTGATGTTCTGATCAGATCCTAGCTGAACAATTGAAGACATTTTGCCTTCTCTTCTGGAATGATAGTTGGCAGACCAGCATTGTATATAACCCTCCATTGTGCTTGCCTTGAGTGCCCTCCCCCTCCCCCTACTCCTGGGCACTGTGCCTGACCCACATCCAGCCCCAATCAGTGTGGAAGTAGGATAGCCTGGCCCTGCCACTGTAACTTGGGATGACCCTGAAAGGCCATCCTAGGTTTAACATGTCCTATAGCTGAGCCTTAATGAGGTTGCATTGCAGTTCAACTTCACCCTCTGCCGATCTGGCTTCCTTTCCCTCCCCAGGTGGTAATGCCTCAAGAGGATTCTCTAAGTTTCCTGCATTTTTCTCCATCTTCCTAGGGAGCCTACCCTGTGACTGCTCTCATTCCTGTCTCCATGATCCCCTGTGAATAAGCATGGGCTGGCTTTAGAGATAGGCTAATATCCTCAATCTTGCTTGTTTCAGGTCTCTGCTTACAAAAATAGACTATGTCCTCTCTCTCCTTTGTGAAGTGGGCAAAACTGCCTGACCATCTGCCACTGGGAGGGCTTTCCATTTCCCACTCCCTTGCAAACCCTCCATTGAATGCAGCCATAACCCAGGTTTGCATGTTTTCCTCTGTTAATACCCCAAGAGGCAATAGGTGGTTTGAGAGAAGGCTGGCAAATGAATGGGGGAGGGAAAGGGTACTGGGAGAGTCTGAACTACATGTTAATGGAATACACTGTGCCTTTCAGAGTTATTCATATTTGGTGTTTAATGTCATACTTGTTTTTATGATGTAACATTGTGGTGCTTGCCTAACTCTGAACTTGAGACATCCATGTACTGGGTTTTATCTGATCTATCACATCTTAGGGTCATGTGGTGTCCCATGGTCAAGATTTGGTTTCTGATGGAGTCACACAGCAATCCAGCAGTTATTCACAAGAACAAGGCATGGTCTTGCTTCGGTACCCTACTCATCTGTGTGTGTGTGTGTGTGTGTGTGTGTGTGTGTGTTGTTTAATCACTAGGACTGTACGAGGCTCTATATAACCTCTGTTAACCATGGAAAGTCCAGTATCTGAGTGCTGTGCTTATAAGGCCCAAGGCAGAGCAACTTAATACCTGCTACAGAGTGTACTCTTGCTCTGGGTTCTACTTATTTGACAGCTTGTAGATAACCTGGTAAATGAGTCTGAGTGGTACTCATAAGTTCGTTTCCAAAGCCTGAAGAGGTGGACCAGGAATTGGATCACCTACTTCTTGGTGCGTGGTGGAAGGTCTTAGTAACTTGCCCTTCACCTTAGAGGGAGTATTCTGATCTGCTCAATTGATGTGTCAACCCTGGACTTCCAGGAGGTGATTGTCTCCAGCCTCTGGTACTGATATATATATTGCTAAGTCCTCTAAGGTGCTTGCTTCTTGATGTTTATCTCCTACAAATGCCGTTAATACCATATAGCAGTGTGGTGGCAGGTGGGGCACCAAGACAAGATCCTTGTGGACTTCTTGCCATGGAGGACAGTTGGCATAACCATGAACTTAGTGAAGGTGTGCTGTGGTACACGCCAACTAAAGGCAACTGCAACAAGAGTGTTGCTGAAACTAGTCTTGCAAGTCTGACTTTATCTTCTATCTTACTGTTGGGATTATACCACGTGAATGAGGATTGTGTCGCTCAAGAGTCAAGTTCTTGGTGTTTCTCACTTGGACTTTTCCTGTGTGTTTTATTTCCTAAGGTTTGGCCATGTGAATGTTCCCTCCCTCAGTAGCAGGACTAATATAACGTTTTGGTATAAATACCAATTGTGTGAAGTCCTAACCAACATTAGGTCCTCTGTAGGTTTCCTCCGTTGTTGTGCTAAAACTTAAATTTGTTACGGTAGGTCTTGTTCTAAGTGCATAATGCTGCCTTAACTCTAGGCGTGATGTTGTACAACAGATCTCTAGAACTTATTCCTCTTGTATAACTGAAACTTATACAAGTGGCTAACAAGTTCAGTGTTATACACTTATACAAGAAACTTATACAAGCCACTAACAAGTTCAGTGGCTAAACAGCTCTATGGTCTTTGCCAGTAGTTTCCCGGTACCTCCTGGTAAAACGGGATCTGAGGGGATCTGGGAAAAAGCCCCTCATTGTCCATTACAAACTAGAGGTTGTTGCCAAATTCATTGATACTTCAGAAAGAGCAGGCATCTTTGGAGTGGGAGGTCCTGTTACCCCTACTTTTGAATAGATAATCTCTGTCTGGGGCTCACAGACTTTCTGAAGTGAAGTCATGCATGCATGTGGGCTTCTGAACAGTGTTCTGCTTGAGAATCTGAATGCTGGTGTCAAATCACTTCCAGAGGTCCTTGACACACTATAGAAACTGAGAAATGATTTTTCTGCATCTCAAAATAATGGAATGTTTCTTCCAAGAAGCCAGTAGAGAAGCTAGGTCTGTGCTTCCTAGTGATTCCTAGTACTCAGTGCTAGATTCCTAGTGCTTTAGTTTCAAAAGGATTGCATGGCACTGTAGTAGTCCTGCCACCATTTATTTATTAATATAACTTATTGTCAAATTGGCTAACATAGTGTGTACAGTGTGCTCTTGGTTTTTGGAGTAGATTCCCATGGCTCATCGCTTACATACAACACCCAGTGCTCATCTCAGCAAGTGCCCTCCTCAATGTCCATCACCCATTTTCCTCTCTCCCCCACCCTCCCATCAGCCCTCAGTTCTCTGTATTTAAGAGTATCTTATGGTTTGCCTCCCTCCCTCTCTGTAACTATTTTCCCCTTCCCTTCCCTCATGGTCTTCTGTTAAGTTTCTCAAGTTCCACATATGAGTTGAGAACGTGATGTCTTTGACTTCAGCATAATACCTTCCAGTTCCATCCATCCATCCATGTTGCTGCAAATGGCATGATTTCATTCTTTCTCCTTGCCAAGTAGTATCCCGTTGCATATATAAACCAAAACTTCTTTATCCACTCATCAGTTGGACACTTAGGCTCTTTCCATGATTTGGCTATTGTTGAAAGTGCTGCTATAAACATTGGGGTACGTGTTCTGCCACCTTTTAAAATGTTTACAGTATTCTTTATTTGAACTGATCTGGATATCATGTCAATTTTATAATGGGCACTTAAGCTTCCCAGGTGCCCTAGAAATTACCCTTTACTAAGACCTATATTTATATTCTGAAACACTCCTTGTCCAAACCTGAGCTTTTATTACCTCAGCAGATGACCGGTGTTGTGGGGCAGCAGTAGCACCTTGTCTGGGGAACTCTCATGTGGATTGCTGTGGGTAAACACTTGGTTTTGCAAGGATGAATGAATTCAGGGAGTCCAGCTTACAGGTGTGAGTCAGGACTTGAAGCTCTCAAACATTAAGAGATTCAGTAGGAGATAATCAGAGCTTTTGTTCTCTTCATGTGCTGGTGATGCTTTCAACGACAAGGATGTTGAGCAACTTGCAGAACTTGGCACAGGATTAAATTAGGAAGCAAATAGAAAATGAGGCAATCTCAGAGTACCATTATATGTTTCCTCTTTGAATTAACTTTAGACTTTACATGGAAAAAGTTTGTCTCATAACTTTTCTTTTGAGGTCCCAGGAAAATGAGTGGCTCCTTGTCTTCTGACTCTTCTGCTTGGTTAATGCTTTTACTCTGGGATCTAGAGCTTTCTCCAATCTGTCCAAACAGCCCCTGGGAATGCAGGTCTACAGAAAAAGCTGCTTGCATGGTTTGACGTTGTGCTCTGACCTACATGCCTTTGGCCTCCTTTGAGCTCTAAATGAACCACACAGAAGTTCATGAATGTAAATTATGGTCTCAATATTCAAGATGATCTAGAGGTCAAAGTAAACTTTGGAATGGTCAGAGAATGATTTCCCTTTGAGCCAGGAAAGCTACCTAGCACTGGAATCTCCTTAAACACTGGCCACCCGGAACTTCAGCCTTAAGTCTTTAAGGCAGAGTAGATATCCATGATGTGTACCCAAGGACATTATGTGGGGAAAAATACCTGGTACATGTTGGGAGAACTCAAGTTCTAAACCATGATGCTGGTTAGAAGAGGAGTATGAAATTTCTCCCCCTTGCTTAACCACAGCCTTGGGCATGAGCTTTCATGGTTGGGGGATTCCTGGTAGCAATGACTGAGGTGGGGATGGGGGTGGCTACAGAAAAGCCTCAGCTCCCTGTAGAGTATTTTGCCTTTCAACAGACCACATCTATCCACCTGCTTTCATGAGGCATTATTTATCACAAAAATGGGACCTCCTGGGGGTATGCACATCCTCTTACTAGAGTGACTTTCAAAAGATCAAGGTTATAAACTTTGCTACGAAGTCCTAGCCTGGTCTCCTCACTAAAAGCTGAGCCTTGACCCCCAAAGGCTTCACAGGCAGTTCCCAGTGACAGGAATGGAGAGTCTGAGGAAATGGAAATGAGGAGAGGAGTCAACATGGGCATATACTGAGCTGGTTGCTGAGTGGGACTTGATTTCTTGGAACCTTCCAGAAGCCTCTAGAATGATTGTTTTCCTCTGAAGATCAATGGGAAGAAGTGCCTTTCTTTCACTGGCTGATAGAGAATGCTAACATCCCCTGGATATTTTTAGGTCATGCATGTCTGCCTGAAGAGCAGGCTCTTATCAGCATCCCACATTGCTCTGTGTAGGAAGCTCTGGACAGAAAGAATATGCTCAGCATAGGCTCAAGAGAAGGTGTCGGCATTGAGTCAAAGCAAGCAGAATGTCTCAGAGGTACAGGCAACCAGATGAAGGGTGTAGCCCAGTGTTTGTATGAGAAACAGGCAGTCAGGCCCATGAGGTGCTGGTTTTTCTTATTTGCAGCTGGGAGCTATAGTAAAGACTTCTTAGCATCTCAGTCTGGAGTAAGTACTCCAACCCTGTCTGGGAGCTTGTGATAGTCTGTGGTCCTGTAGGCCTCCTAGCAGATGGACCTACAGAAGTTTGTGTTTGGTACCATGAGGAGCTCAAGTGTCTGGCTATAAGACCTTGGAGGTTGGGGAATGGCTACTGCTGGCCACTGTGTGAGAGGAGTAGCCAGAATGGGTAACCTTATCCCTATCACTCAGGTCTGGATGAGTCCCTAAAGTCCCATTAAAACCTCTTGGGCTATCTTACAGCCTGGATGGCTGGTGATGCTTAGACCATAGGTTCCTCTGTGTTTAAAATTTGAACCAGTTTCTGTCCAGATGATCAGCTCAGAATATGTATTCTTTATGTAACTTTTTGGACTTGAGGATAAGATGGTCAGAGGATCTTGAGGATAAGGTTTGAACAGTATCAAACCAATACTTACCTGGATATAGAGTAGATGAACTAGAGACCACTTAAGGAGGTGCACTCTAGTGTTCTTATCTACTTGGAGAAATCCCCTCCCCACACAATAAAGTATGTTATTACATAGTAAAAACTTGCCCAAAGGACTCAATCCTTGACTAGAAATGTATTTTAAAGTGAGTGATACAAAAAATTCAGAGGGAGACCCAGGTTTTTTTGGGTGAAATTTCCAGCTTTTGCCCTCAAGAGAAGCCATTGAAAGTTGCTTTTGACCCAGCACAGAAGCTCAGAATTGGGGTATATCTTGGATGCCATGTGCATCAGAGCCAGATAGCTTATCAGGGACCTAACCATGTTATCATTCTTATCCAACTTCATTGTTGGAGATCTCCTTCTCTGGAAGCATGCGGGGGGGGGGGGGGGGGGGGGGAGGTGCTGGTCAGTTGGACTTCAGTTGAGATTAGAGTGGCTTTTGATCAATGGACTCAAATTTCTTTCTTTGAGGGGGTGTCTGGGTGGCTCAGTCGGTTAAGCATCTTTGGCTCAGGTCATGATCTTGTTCATGGGTTCAAGCCCCATGTCGGGCTCTGTGGTGACAGCTTGGAGTTGGCTTTGGATTCTGTGTCTCCCTCTCTCTGCCCCCTCCCCTGGTTGTGCTTCATCTCTCAAAAATATTTTAAAATTTGAAATCAATCTTACTTTGAGTTGTAGGCATTTAATAACTTTATCCCCAGCTGTTCAGGGTTGCCCAGATACTTGTGTTACAAAAATGCTCTGGTGAGATTATCTTAGTTTAAAACAGACAGCTAATCATTTGGGTCATATCTTCTGAGTATAATTGTAGTGGCTTTGTGGTTTTTTTTTTTTTTTAACTAAAGTTTATAAAGGGGAGAGAAGTGATAACATTACCCTGTTAAAGCATAGAGTCTAGTAGTTAAGGCTGATGGCAATGTAATGCGTTCCCGGAATTCTACATGGGAAAATGTTTGGATTTCCTTGGCCCAGACTCGCCTGATGTAGACTATCCACTGGTGAAATCAATGCAAATTGGCTCAAGTTCTCCTGACTAGTCAGAGTTAGTCAAGAGATGGTAGTAACTGATACATGTCAATATTTCTCCTCAAATTCTCCTAGAATTCCCCTGCTAGGGGACTACCATTCTTGAGTTGTAGGATATGAATGACTGGCTCTTATCAGTTAGACACCAAGAAAACCTCAAGGTGAGGCTCCTCAAGGACCAGAGTGCACTGTGAAAGGGCACAGGAATCTCCTGGGGACAACAGGGAAACACAATTACCAGAAGGAAGGTTTTCTCTTGAAGCCATAATCTCAGCTCTGCATTTCTCCATCTTTCAGCAGACATTTGGAGAGGGACCTACCTACTGCCTCCAAGAATTGTCTTCATTCTACTCTGGAGTGTCTCTATTCTGCCCTGTCTTTCCCAAAGGGTAAAAACTAACTTCACAACCAAATGCTGAATTGTGTGGTACTGAGAACACCAGAGGGCTCATGTGCTAGGCTGTTGTCCAGGGCATGTTTGTATTGGGTGCCTGCCCAGCTTTCTTTAAACTAGTCCTTTCTGGGAGAAACCAGTACTTAAGCATGAACCACAGCTCCATGCAGCAGCAGTGCCAGATGACAAGATGGTCTCATAGACCGCTTTTGAGTCAGTTAGCAAATGCTGCCAAGATCTGTTTGACAACAACGACTCCTTTTCCTCATAGGCCAATGAGTTGGAAGGGGCAGCTCTGTTCATATGTGCTCCTGAGGTCCAGATTATGTACTTTGTCAATTTCCAAGCAGGAGAAGTGCACTGTTGGGTTTGTCCTGTTATTTCTTCAGCATGCTCTGTGGGAATGAACTGTCCACTAACATGAAGCAGCCAGACTGAGCAAGGAGGAACTTGATGGCTCGATACCACAAGAGGAACTCTATCCAAAATAACTTTTCCTAGAAATGACCCTCAGTCCTGGTCAGTGGGATGCTCTGTTTTTCCAATTTGCCTGACAGGGTAGTTACTCCCTCTTTTCACTTCAATTGCATCAGGACCAGGTGCAGATGCTCTTACTTGGAGTGAACTGAAATCCAATCTTCTATTTTAACCCAGGGATAGATGTCTTAGTACTTAAAGCAAGAGTAAATATGCTTATGTGGCTCCCTCTTACTGAAGAATAAGGAAAAGGGCATGAAAAGGAAGCACTGTTTTCCACATTACCTCATCTACCATGACTTGCTTGTCCCCCGAGGGAATAACTATGCCTCCTTTCTTGCAGAAACGGTCAACAAAGCAAGCCCAGCCTGAGTTCACCTTCGTTCCTCATTTTGTCTGGCATGTCTTGCTGTGAAGGAATAAATTAGATTTGAGGAAGACTTTCAGTTCAAGGGCTGCATTATTCCATGCTCTGTGTCTAACCAAGAAGCCATTATAGGTAATATGCAGGGTCTTAAATCGTTTTGTGCCACAACTGGTCTAGTCAAGGAAAGTAGGATGAGAGAAGGGATTGTCACCTCTGTTATCTCCATTTTTATTTATCTAGAAGTGTCTTAGCTCTACTTCTCAAGGACATTTTAATTGGATAAGGAACTATTGCTTGAAAGTATTTGAATGCTTTGAATATGTAGTTCTTCCACTTCCTGGTGTCCCTGGTTTCTGATGAGAAATTGGTTCAAGCTTCTTAAGGATCCTTTGTATGTCATGGGTTAGTGTTTAGCTTTCAGGATTTGGTCTTTCAACAGACTGATGTATAGCTCTGGGTCCCTTTACATTTATTCTACTTGAAGTTCATTGAATAGTTTGGATGTGTCGATAAATGGGGAAGTTTATAACCATTTCTTCAAATATTCTTCCCTTTTCTATCCTCTCTTTGCACTAGCATTATGTATATGCTAGTATGTTTGGTTGTCCCACAGGTATCTGAGGCTTTGCTCACTTTTTCTCATCCTCAGACTATAATCTCAACACCTATCTTTGATTCTATCAGTTCATATCTGCTATTGAGCCTCTTAGGTGAATTTATTGAACTTTTCAACTCAAAAATTTCCATATGGTTCTTTAAAAAAAAAAAATTCTGTAGAGGGCGCACCTGGGTGGCTTAGTTGGCTAAGTATTTGCCTTTGGCTCAGGTCGTGATCTCATGGTTCATGGGTTCGACCCCCATGTCAGGCTCTGTGCTGACAGCTTAGAGCCTGGATCCTGCTTCGGATTCTGTCTCCCTCTCTCACTGCCCCTTTCCCCACTCATGTGCACTTGCTTTTGTGTGCACTTGCTTTCTCTCTCGCATTCAAAAATAAACCTTAAACTACAAAAAAAAAAAAAATCCTATTGATTTACCTGATGACATGCAGTTCTCATACTCTACAAATGATTTCCTTTGCTTTGAAAATATTTAAAATAACCAGTTTAATATAGTAAGGATAACAGCTGGGCTTTCTCAGGGACAGTGTCTACTGACTAAATTTTTTCCTGTATGGGCCTGATTCTTTGTATGCTTTAACTTTGTTAACCTGGATATTTTAAATGATCAGCAAATCTAGAGATTATTGGTAACTCTGGGAAATTAGACTCATCTACCCCCAGTGTTCAGTGACTTTTCTTATTTGAGGTCTTTATTATGTTCAGACCCTGAACTTTCTGCTCAGTTACCTTAATCACCTAAAGATTGGACAACTAATTCCTCAAATGCTTTGGACCAAGAAGTCTTTCAGTTGTGGATGAGGAGCTCTGTGTGTGTTGGGGTACAGCTTTAAGTATGTGGCAGTTATAACTCTGCCTTAGCCTTTATTTTGCACTGTGAGAACCTCAAGGTCAGCAAGGAGAGGACTAGGGCTTTCTCAGGTCTTTCCTAAAGGTGTTGCAAGGCCATGCATATGTATGTGGCTTCTAAAGTACCAGAAGTATGTTAGAGGATTTCAAAGTCCCCTGTGAGCATCTCCTGCTCGTCTTCTAAGTTTTTGATTAGTATCTTGTTTGCCCCATCTGGTAATGTGGCCTCAGAAGTGTGTTAATTACTGTTGACTTTTCTTTTTTGACACAGAGGGGATAGGGCTGTTTCTAGTGAGCCAACTTTAATGTCAACTAAAGACCATTTTTAAGAATAGGACTGGAAAGTGCCAGACATCTTAAATAGTTCCTAGTTTCTGGGGCTAGGAATTTTTATGAAGATCCAAAACACTGAAGATCCAATTTCCCCCCCTGGAGTAGCTGATAGGCTGTTTTCCACAGCTACCATGGTTGTAAGGTGCTAGTTTTCAAGTTTACTGCAGAGCTGGGGAGAAGATTGGAATAATTGAAATAGGACAAGTTAAAATGCCACAAAGCTCACTGTTCTTATTAAGAATTCAAGAAAAAAAATGTACTTAATACTCTTTAGATTGTTGCAAGCATCTGGTTAATTTCCAGAGTCCTGGAAAAGTTGTGACTTCTAAAAAATTTTTTTTGGGGGTCATGTTCTCTCTGCTATGGTGTAGATTTTTGGAGATCATTTCCCTGCTATTCTGGAAGTGCTTCTTCTGCTGTGCTGACATTGGAGGGGGAAATTCTCCCAAAGCTATTTTGTTTTGACTTAAAATCCCAGGTCTGTGTGTAGGGTGTGTGTGACACACATCATGAGACACCACTGGATACAGCCTGGGTTGGTGTTTCAACCTGCCTATCTGACATTCTTATCTTTGTCTCATTAAGGTTTTTTTTTTTTTTTTCATTCCAGAATACTTGGGATGGTCAAGGTGATGTTTTTCATCAGAGCTGTACTATAAAAGAGGGTAGCACTCCAGGTTAACCCCAGACATTGTTACTAGATGTTGATTTTTGTGGGGAATATTGACTGTTACCTTGGGGCATTCTCCTTTTCAGGGCTCCCACACATTTGCCTTCAGACCTGAAGGGGCTATAATGTCTTAAGGGTGGTACCTTAAATTTATACGGAGGAAGCAAAGGACTGAATGCAGAAAGTAGAAATAGGTGTCCCCTACAACTTGCTTTGGGCAGAAATAGGATTGCCTCAGTTTGGGGGTAGTGCCTGACATGGCCAGTCTCAGCCCCTCCTCTGAGAAGATGGAGTCCAAGAGACCTGGAACAGAGTTATGAAACAATTCCAGTCACCATAGTATCATTGATCTAGGCTTAAGTACAGTGAGACAAAATTGTGAGCCAGGAACACTTCTACAGAGATGTTACCAGTAGATCCATACATCCTTTGTGTCCTCAGGGATAAGACCATTATATGTTTAGGGTGTCCTGTGTCCTTCCTGTTTCAGGAGTCCAATCTATTCAGCCTGGACAGTTTTCATCACAAGGAGTTTGATGTTGCTATTTAGCACGACGAGGTGAGATTTTTGAGGTGGGAAAGTGGTTCTTCATGTTGATTCTGAATTTCTCTTCCTCTGATCAGAGCTACATACTGAGTCTTACTCAATAGTAGTCTCAGTAATGAGTTGTTTGCCACTCTTACCAAGGTTGGCTCAAAGGGATGTACTTTGTGCCTAAGGCTGAGCAATCTTGAGATTTTGTTGAACCAAAGGCTTAAAAAACAAAACAAAACTGAAGAGCTGCTGGTGGGATGCAGGCAATAGGCATGTCACTGTCCATAACAGCTGTACCCAAAACAAGTGGGCAGAGTGGGGCATGGTGCATGCCTAGCCTTGGCCACATCTGCCCAGTCATTATAGAAGAAAGCCTAACTTGCTGGGTTCTCTTTCCAGGGAAAGGATGGGCTCAGTGCCTGCTGGAGTAAGGCTGTACATGACTCCGTAGCTGACTCCACAACATCCATCCTTTTCTCATGGTGGCATTTCCTCTAGCCTACAAAGAGTCTCTTGAGGCTAAGCATCCCATTCAGCCTTGCCTCCATTTCTGCTTCCCAGCAATGCCTGTCAGAAAGCAATGACTCATAATTCTGATAATGGGAGAATATCTTTACTTTCCTTGGATTCTAAGGATTGTTTGACTCCAGCCTCCTGTTTAAATCTAAATGATGAATGTACATTGTTCAGAGATGTATACGTAGTCTCTTATCTAAGGTGGATCTCGAGCATTTTATAGGTGTGTGGGTGTTGGTGTGTGGTTAAGAGTTGAAGTCTTCCACCTCTACTACCTCCAGCTCCTGTCTTCTAGTGAGACCTGGTTAGGGGTGTGCTCCCTTCCTACTGAAGGGCCCATTTGTTAAGGAGGAAGAAGTAACATGATCAGAGCCTCTTTCACTTGTAGTCCTTGGCAGGGCCTAACCCAGGTGTGTGGTTGGCTGAGATCCTGTCGTGACCATCTAAGGTTAATGTTGCTAAAGCTATTTTGCTTGGACTTGTGCTCACAGAGGTGTGTATATATGAGGGCAGAGTTCTGATGTTCATCTGAGCCCTGGCTGGACAAGCCTAGGTCCTCTTTTTCTACCAGAGAGTCCTGTTCCTTTTTTCCCCAAAGTTCTTTTCATCCCAGACTACCTGAGATCATGGGGGAGGGGAAGCGCGGGTTCACCTTTTCATGGTCTAAAAAGTGTTTTTTTTGTTTTTTTTTGTTTTTTCTTTCATTCCACCTATCTACCTTAAACAAGACCCACTGAATGTTGATTAACATGGATGATATTGTGGGCTTGGGTCATCAGAGTCAACTTCCACACCTGTGGCTGACTCTAGGCGTTTAGTGTCCTTCCTTTGGTGTGGTGAAGAGTAAAAGTCAACCCAGCGACAGAATCTGAGTTAGTCATGCTGGCATCCAGCAATCAGGAAGGGCTTCCCTGTTTGAGCTGATCTCCAGTGGAGCCACAGCCTCGGTCGCTTTGAGGCCTTGACACAGATGTCTTCCTTATGGAACCCCAACTCTGATGTTTCAAAGTATGAGTGGGTTGAGGATACTGAATGAAGGTAAAGCTATCTATGCTTGTGACTTGATTTTCTTCTGGTTCAGGAACAATTTGTGTAGTCTACTGGCTACCAGAAGAGTCCTATGCCATGTGATAGTGATAAAGGCCACAGACCAATTTTAGTGAAAGAAATTGTGCTGCTTTCTGGATGAGTTATTGAAGTTACTCCATCTGAAAGTCAATCATGACTTTTACAACTTCTATTTCAGAAAAGGATGTTTTTGTTTAGGGTTTTCTGATCTTAGCAGTTAGGGATGCTTCAGGAGTGACTAGATCAGAAAACTAACACTGGATATTCCAGTTCTTTCCTGTTTTTGTGCTCAAGATAGTTAATGATCTCAAATTGTACTCCTAGGCCCAGACTGAGGATAAGTCAACCCTGATTTATAACTAAGCTTGGATCAAAATCTGTAAACCAATTAAGAAGGATTTTTTTCTATAAAACTTAATTCCAGTATAGCTAACATACAGGGTTGTATTAATTTAAGTGTACAATAATAGGGACTCAATTCTATACATTACTCAGTTCTTGTAAGTGTACTCCTTAATCCCTATCATATTTCACCTGTATCCCCCCCCACCCCACCGGCCACAACTCCCCACTAGTAACTATGTTTGTTCTCTATAGGTAGGAGTCTGTTTCTTGTATTCTTTAGGTAAATACCCAGTAGTGCAATTGCTGGATCATAGGGTAGTTCTATTAAGTTTTTATTGAAATTCCAATTAACAAATGGTGTACAATATAGTGATTCAACTCTTATATACAATATCTGGTGTTCATCACAGCAAGTGAACTCCTTAGTCCCCATCCTCCCCTCCCCCTGCCAACCTCCCCTCTGGTGGCCATCATTTGGTTCTTTAATTCATAGTTTATTTCTTGGTTTGCCTTCCCCCCCCCCCCCATCATTTGTTACATTTCGCATGAGTAAAATCATATAGTATTTATGTCTTTAGGTCTGAAATGAGTTTCTTGTATACAGCATATAGATGAGTCTTATTGTAGTTCCTCTCTCTTCCTTTCTTGCTCTTAGGATTTGTTGGCTTTCTTTAGCAAAATACTTGAATTCCTTATTTTTGCTTCTATATTGTATTTTGAATTGTGGTTACCATTTGGTTTATATATAACCTCTTCTGTATATAGCACTGTATATTAAGCTGATGGTCACTTTATTTTGAACCCATTCTTTACTACTCTCTTCTCCATGCTTCAGTTCTTTGGTATCTTATTTTACACCCTTTAATTTTGTGCTTCTCTTGACTGAATTTTACAGATACATTTTGTGTTTTTCCTACTCTTTTTACTCATGGTTTTTGTTTTCCACTCAGTCCCCCTTATCATTTCTTGGAGAGCTGATTTAGTGGTCATAAATCCTTTTTAACTTTTTGCTTGGGTATCTCTCTCCTTCTATCCTGAACGTTAGCCTTGCTGGTTAGAGTATTCTTGGCTATGGATTGTTCCTTTTCACCACTTTGAATATATTGTGCCCCTCCTTTCTGGCCTGCCAAGTTTCTTCTGAAAAATCAACTGATGGCCTTATAGTGTTTCTTTTATCTGTAACTGTCTCTTCTATCTATGGCAACCTTTAAAATGATTTGTCACTATTTCTTTTGCCATTTTAATTACATGTTTTGGTGTGGACCTCGGGTTGAATTTGTGGGGGATCTCTGTGCCTCCTGAATCTGGATCTGTCTCCCTCCCAAGATTTGGGAAGCTTTCAGCTATTTCTTCAGATACATTTTCTGCCAATAAGGATGACATTTACTGCTGATGGATATCAAGTATTTTCTGAACGTGTAAAACAGAAGACCCAGTCAATTACCAACTACTACTCTCATGAAGCTCTCTATAACCCAGAGAGTCAGGTGAGTGGTCATGCACAGCAAGGCATATAGGCGTTCACCACCTGCCAATGCTGTGGAGGGGAACCTACTACCAAAATGCTATAAGGTCCTTAGCCACCCTTTATCTTAACTGGGGACCTGTTGACAGGGGCAGGTGAGGGTTCAAAATGAAGCATTGTCACATTAACTGTTTTGCTTTTCTTAAATAATCATTGAGGGTGGTGACAACCTAAGGTTATTCAAATGCTACTTCCCCTAAGTTCAGACTCCAGTCTTCCCTCTTGTTGCTCAGAAATATGTGGGACTTGCAGGTCTGACTGAAGGAGTCCTCTGGGAAGATTCTCTCCCAGCCCTTGTCTGCACACTGCAGTATAAGCTCATTGAGCTTGGTCTGCTAGACTCCTCTGCCTCAGCATGAGGGCAGTTTGTGTGTGGCTTCCCAGGAATCTCACACCTCAGTGCATAGAAGATGATGACCTTTGGAGGGCATGGCATACAGGGCTGTGATGCTGGGCTGAGCATGGAGTCTCATGTGATATGTCCAGTGTTGATATCCCTATCAGACTCTAACTCTGAGTCCAATGTTGATGTTTCCCCTGGTGGACTGAAAACTTCTTTTATGGACATAAGAATTGCCAATCTCATCCAATGTATAAGCAGTTTATACAAAACTGAGCTTTGCCAAAGTACAGAGCTTTGATTGAGCCTCTTTCACTGCATTTTACCCTAAGCCCAATGACCTCTTCTTGCATACAGTGAATAGGGAAATGCTTGGGTTTCCACATAGCTTGTAGGGAGGATATTGAGCTGTAGGTAGATTTCAGGTCCTACCTCTATTAGCCTGCAGTACGGGCTCTGTGCAGAAAAATAATAGGTAAGCAGCAGATGGTCAGCACCAGTGAGAGCACTTTTGCACCCTCAATAGCCCTGTGAGAACCAGAACATAAAACCACCCAGGGAAGAATTGCATGAAGACCAGAGGCTGTCAAAGAAGGTTCCTGAGTTTTGCTTCACCTGCTAGAATAGCAGGCAACTCAAGGTGAAGGGCTTAAATCTGCCCCATCAAAAAATATTCTTCCCTGAGACCTCTTCCTGTTTCTGATGTGATAATTTCTAGATGGTTCTGTGGAGGCTGTAATGATCAGTAGTCTCTTAAAATGAGCAGGCAATTCTACCTTCAGAGTTAAGATACTTTGGCTCCAAAACTATGCTATACTGAAAAGTTACACCAGTCCTATGGGTCTTAAAAACACCTTTGTTCATTAACCCATGACAACACAGGTTGGAATCTCTTAAGGGGTGGGTAAATCCTTGGAGCCATATAGCTGATGGAGCATGCTGTGGGATCCTGACATAGTCACTGCCCATCTCCTAGTGAGCAGCTCTGCCGTGAAGTGCTTCTTTGAATTTCGTTCGAGCATTTTCAAGTTGGTGCACACATGCAGGGTAATTTCTTAGCCCGGACCTGGTAAACTTCTCGGCAGCCTGGTTTCAGAGTCTGCCGAATTCTACTCATCACAGGCTTCCTGCACTGTCCTCCTCTCCCCACCCATCCTATGAATTTCTATTCCATCAGGACTGGGGAAGTGGATGTACATGGAGAGACCTGAAACCATCACCCTTCTATGATTAGACAAAGAACTGCCTTGCCATTTTTAAGCAAGTCTGGTCCATGACCTCAATCCTTAGGTGATTCCTTAGACTAATGAGCAGATCATGCCCTCATCACAGCTCACCTTGTGAGTAGCAGATTGTTTCTTGAAGTGACAGATGTGAATCTGCTCTAACAGTTTCTCAGGTCACAGGTAGGTGCTGCATCTTGGAAATTCACCCAGAGGGGGTGAAGGCTTGAATGTAGGAAGCACAGAGTAGAAGCTCCTGCTTTATCTCTGATTCCTTTAGAGCCACTGAAACTTCCAGGAGTCTGGGGACAGTGGTGATGGTGGTCAACACCAGTGTCTTCTCTAGGTAGGAAGGCCCAGTGCTCCAAAGAGTAGCATTCTGAGTCAGTCCTTAGCATCTTGGTGTTGGAACCCTGGGCCTGCCAGGCTGATGGGGTAAAATGTGAGCTAGCACTACTTTCTGTGTTGTGCTGACAGCTGCTGGTCTTGCATTCCAGGACTTTCATGTTTGTGCTCTGAGATTTCTTTGAGGTTAGAGAAAGACTCAAAGCTGTTTGTCAGAGCATGTTGATCCACTGCTCCTGTGAAGTAGGGACTTCACCATCCACTGTGAAATACAAGACCTCTTGTACATCTTAGCTGCCCTGGGGGAGAAATTGAGAATGAGATTAGTAGTCTTAGGCAATTCACTTGGTTACCTGGGAAGAGTACCTGTTAGGGAATAGAAAAAGACTATTTTCTCTGGAATAATTTGAATATAATGGATGCATTTCTAGCTGAACTGGTCATAGAATCTTATAAGGAAATAACCCAGGTCCAGAGATTTTGGGAGGTTTTTAGTTGTGTATTTAGTTACTCATGTAAAATGTTTACAGTAAATTTCAATAGTTTGAGTCAAGTTACTTAAGCCTGCATGTTTGAACTAAACTCCATGAAACTCCTTTCTAGGTTGGGATGCTAGGAGGCTATGTTGCTATTTTTATTGCCTTAAGTTTTTCATCAGTGCTGCCAGGAAAACAATAGTTAGGAGGCCTATTGTTTGAAATAAATTTGAGTTAGTATGGATTCCCCTGAACATAGATCCTGAAATAAGAATTTTGGACAGGTACTAGATTAACTTACTGTGTTTGTGTAACAAATGACCACCAGGTTAGGGGCATAAGTGAAGGCAAATTTATCTTAGAGTTCTGGAAGTACAAAATCTGAAATGGGTCTCTTAGAGAAAAAGTGTGGGCAAAGTGACATTTGTTCTAGTGGCATCAGAGGACTGTTTCTCCTCCCTGCACCTTACAGAAGCCTTCAGAAGTCTTTGGCTGTGGCCTCTTTTAGCTTCAAATTCTGGACCGGTGCGTCTGAACCTTAGACCTTTTTGCTTTTGTGACTACATCGGGCCATGTGTATAATCCAGGATGATTTCCTTGATTTAAGGTCCGTTGATTAGCAACCCTCATTCTTTCTGCTTAAATTCTTTTTGTCGTGTAACCTGACAGGTCTACAGGTTCAGAGGATTAGGATGTCAACATTCTGGGGGGATGATATGGGTCTACTTGATAGTATTTTATTTGTAGTGATCCCAGGAAGCCCAGAGGTGAACCTGTGGGAAGTTGAAGGGAGTTACCTACCGAAGTGGGTAGTATTAAGCTGGTCACCTACAGAGGTGACTGGAGCTCAGCCCCATTTGGGACCTTTAGGAGGCATTATGTAGAATGCATCTCATAATTGTCCCTAATGGGGTCAAGAGTCTGGTATTTTACCAGTAACTCTATTGACTATGTTCTTTGCAATTACTCCTTGTGTCATCCATCCATTTCCTTGCACTGTTGAATTGTGGCTTTGCATGAAAACAAGGGCACGGAGATGGTCAGGGTGTGGCACTGGGCCAGCCAACACTTCTAGTAGAATGCCAACCTCCTGCATTTCCCTTTAGGCAGAGGAGGGACTGGTGCAGTGTTTACTACAGCAAGGTGTTCCCTATACTATCTTCCAGTGATCAGGGCTTTCCCCCCTCTTATGGGAAGATACTCTTTACATTCTCTTAGATCCCATTCAGCCTTGTCCCCTCTGTGTCCCACAGTGCCTGCCTGTATTAAGTATCTTAAGATGCCAAAAATGAACAACAGATTCTCATTGTATTCAAAAGATGACTGGTCTTTAGGATTCATTCTCTTCCACATTAAAAGAAAATGGGAATACCAGTAAAATCTTGGCTTGCAAGTATAATTTGTTCTGGAAACAAGCTTGTAATCCAAAGCACTTGTATATCAAAGTGAATTTTCCATAGGAAATAACTGACTTGTTCCACAATCCAAAAAAATCCTATAAAAATGACTATAACACTGTAATACAAGGAAGAAAATAAAAAACAAAGAAAAATAACCTACACTTCCTACACTTTTGAAAACCTTCGTGGCTGGTGTGAGGGAGACAAGAGAGGATTATTGTGTAGGACAACTTTCACTAATGGAATCACTGCTATCTGTTGGCTCAGTGGAATCTTTTTCTATATGGCGGCCATTGTATATGCTTGCACGGGTGTTGACTACAGTATTAATAAACTTGTCACATACTGTACTTAATGTAACTGGCAAGGAGGCAGCAGAGGAAAGGGTCTATATCTGTAGACAGCCTGACCTAGTATGAAGCAAAGCATTCCTAAGCAATGCTTAGGGGAAATGGGAAAGCAAAGGACAGTCCATAGGTGCTTTGAAGTGACAAACTAGTGCCAGTTGTGGGCACCTTTCAACATTGTAAAAAAAAAAAAAAAAAAATCACTGATTTCTGCCAAACACTGTGGTCTGAGACCAAGCATCTGAGCATGGAAGGTGATCACCCACAATCAGAAGAGCGATTGCCTCATTTATGGTCGTGTGATGTTCAGCATCACTACTACTCCTATTGAAAGACATGGCTCATTTATTAAGCTAAAGTTAGAAATGTTTGATCATCCTGTGGGACACTCACAGAACAAATTACTTGCAGTCCAAGGTTTTACTGTATATTTAAGGATATAAAGCTAAATGCACCTCCTCTAAGATCTTCATTACAAGTCATGCATTATTCTAAGATAAATGTTATAAAAGAATTCAACTCTGATTTCTTAGCATATAATAGAGATCAAGCTTAGATTTCCATATTCATGCAAATATGGTAATATGTCAACTGTTGCATTTCACTGCTATATGCCTCTGTATTTAGGGTGAAATGTGATCTACAACTTCTGTTTTCTAAGAAAGGTCTAGATCTGATTTGAATTCGAACAATTGATGCTGTTTATTTTATAAGCATTCTTTCCTGATGTTTTACCTTAGCTCCCATTAATTCTAGTGAGCCTAGTCTGGTCATGCTACCCCATTCCCCTCCTTTAAAACTAAGATTGTATGGGAAAGGAAAAGTATATGTAAACTCCTTCTCCTGTTTGCAGTCTCTGGTAGGCCTAGGCTGTGTGCTGGGATTGACTGGGCCCTGTGATGGCCCGTAGAGGAAGCAGCTGCCAAGCATATTTGGCTCTGATTTGCCCACAGCTGTGGGTGGTGTTTGCCCCCCTTCTCCCCATTGTCCTAGTTCCTATTTGCTGGACAAAGCCTAGGTCCTTCTTTGACCCATGTCTTCCTGAAACTCCTATTCCTTAGGGCCCATAAATGACCATTTTTAAGCCAAAGTACTTAGATGGTCCAGGTGGAGTTTCCTGCCACATGTCTGTTCTTGGAGAGAGACCTTTCATTTTACCCCCAGGGATATTGGTGACCTGGGCAGGATTTAAGGTGGACCTGGGTCACTCAAGTGATCTTTTTCTTATCTATGAAACTTGTGGATCCAGATCTCCCTTTTCAACCCTCTGTACATTGGACTGCCTTTGAGGGTGGTGGTGGTGGTGGTTGAGGTTTAAAGTCCAGCAATGTCTATGTTGTGTACAGGGCTGACTCACTGGCAATCCTGTATCTGATGGCATTTCCCCCTCTGTCCTGATGATCTTGATTTGGACTCCAGACATGGTTGCCTGGAGGTCTTATCACATGTATATCATCTTAATGGAACCTGACTCTCCTTGTTGGAGTGAGCTGGTTGATGAAGGATTTATCCAGTTAGGAAAACTTGTTGCCTGATGTCCTCCTATGAGGAAGGAACAGTGCATCTCATGGCCTCCAGACAAGTCATGTGGCCAGTGTCTGCCTTCTTTAAGGGCCACAGAATGCTGTTCATTTTTTTTTGTGAGTAGGCAGGTTCCCCTTGCACTGTCTTCTCTAAGAATGGGGGATTTCCATCAGAAGTTATTCCATTGGTAAGCCCAGTCCTGTGGTCCTTCTTGATTGATGGTATGTTTTAGAAAATCTAGTTCTCAGATTTTCTTGATTAAAAAATTTTTTTCTGAATAAAGTTGATGCAATGTGACCTTAGTTTCAGGTATATAACATAGTGATTTGGCTAATTTATGCATGGTTATGTTCACAAGTGTAGCTCCCAATTGTTCCCCATAGATCACTATTATATCATTGATTGTGTTCCTTATGCTGTACCATTTATTCCCATGACTTACTCCATTCCATAACTGGAAGCCTGTATCTCCTCCCCTTCACCCATTTAGCCCATCCCCGTACTACTCCCCTCTGGCAACCATCAGTTCTCTATAGGTCTGATTCTGCTTTTTCACTTTGAGATTTCACATATGAGTGAAATTACATGGTATTTGTCTTTCTCAGTCTGACTTATTTCACTTGGCATAATACCCACTACATCCATTCTTGTTACAAATTGCATGATCTCTTTTTAAAAACTTAAATTTTTAAATTCCAGCTAACATGCTATTACAGGTGTACAATATAGTGATTCAATGCTTCTATACAACACCCAGTACTCATCACAAGTGGACTCCTTAATCCTTTATCATGGCTATGTAATCCATCGTGTATTTGTCTCAGTGGACACTTAAGTTACTTTCATATATTGACTATAATATATAATGTTGCAATAGACAGGGATGCATATTCTCAAATTAATGTCTTCATGGTATTTGGATAAATACCCAATAGTGGAATTAATTGGATCATATAGTATTTAAGTTTTTGAGGAGCTTTCATACTGTTTTCCACAGTGGCAGTTGCAATTTGCATTGTCAAGAGCATAGATCAAGAGGGTTTTTTTCTCCATATCCTGGACATTTGTCTTTTTCTTAGCCATTCTGACAGGTGTATGGTGATATCTCACTGTGGTTTTGATTTACATTTCCCTGATGATTAGTGATGTTAAGCACCTTTTCATGTTTCTGTTGGCTATCTGTGTCTACAGAAAAATGTCTTTTCAGGTCCTTTGCCCACTTATTAGATCATTTGAGTTGTACATGTTCTTCATATATTTTTGATACTAATCCTCATCAAATCTCATCTGCAAATATATTCTATCATATATTTGCAAATATCTCCTTCATTCAGTAAGTTGTCTTTTTGTTGATGGTTTCTTTCTGCAAAAGCTTTTTTTTTTTTTTTTTTTTTGTATGGTCCCAGTAGTTTAATTTCTTCCTTGTGTTTCCCTTGCCTGAGGAGACCTATCCAGAAAAATGTTGCAACAGCCCATGTCTGAGAAATCACTGCCTGTGTTCTCTTCTAGAATTTCTGTGGTTTCAGGTCTCACATTTAGGTCTTTAATCCATGTTTTAAACTTTTATATTTTAGCTGGCTAATACACAGTGCAATATTGGTTTCAGAAGTAGAATTCAGTGATTCATCACTTGCATACATCACCCAGTGCTCATCACAAGTGCCATCCATTTTGAGTTTATTTTTGTATATTACATTAAAAAGTGGTCCAGTTTTATTCATTTACATGTAGCTGTCTAGTTTTTCCAGCACCATTTATTGAAGTATAAAGTTAACAGTGTTGTATTAGCTCAGGTATACAACATGGAGGTTCCCCCAAAATCTGTTTCTTAGTGCTCAAGACCAGTGTGTTCTTTTTTTTAAGTTTTTCTTTTTTTTTGTTTTTGTTTTTGAAGGGGAGAGAGTGTGAGCGGTGGAGGGGCAGAGAGAGAGGTGAGACACAGATTTGGAAGTGGGCTCCAGTCTGAGCTGTCAGCACAGAGCCCAAAGCGGGGCTCAAACCCACAAACTGTGAGATCGTGACCTGAGCCTAAGTCAGATGCTTAATCGACTGAACCACCCAGATGCCCAGACAAGTGTATTCTAAATCCCCTTTATTTCTGTCCACTTACATCCCTTCTTGCAACCACAACTTTGTACTGTGTATTTAAAAGTCTGGGCTTTTTGGTATCTTTTTTCCACTGTTTGTTCATTTGTTAAATTCCACATAGTGAAATCCTATGGTATTTGTCTTTCTCTGACTTCACTTAGCATTATACTCTCTAGTTCTATCCATGTTGCAAATGACAAGATTTCATTCTTTTTTATGATGAATATTCCATTGTGTGTGCATATATGGGTGTATATACATATATATACCACCTGTTTATCAATCTATGGATGGACACTTAGGTTGCTTCCATACCTTAGCTATTGTAAATAATGCTGCAGTAAACATAAGGGTGCATATATCTTTTGAGTTAATGTTTTCATTTTCTTTGGGTAAATACCTACTATTGCAATTGCTGGATTGTAGGATAGTTCTACTTAACTTCTTGGGAGATCTCCATACTGTTTTCCAGAGTGGCTGCACCAGTTGGCATTCCCACCAACTGTGTACAAGGGTTCCTTTTATTGAATAGATGGTCTTTCCCTTATTGTATATTCTTGCCTTCTTTGTCATAGACTGACCATATAATTTTGGGTGTGTTTCTTGGCTCTGTTCTACTGATCTATGTATCTTTGTTCAGTTCCATACAGGTTTTCCTGATTCTGAGTGATTTGGCATCAATCAAGTTTGACTAGAATCAGGAATTCAACACTGGATTTTCCAGGTCTCTTTTTTAGTTCTCACAAAGCTAACTATTTTGAATGTGCTATTGTTTTAAACTCTGTCTGTCCATCTAAATCAAAATAAAAACCTATTTCCTTGTATAACAATGATATCTTGTGATAGAAATAGATTATTTTCTAGACATAGGATATAGAGAAGTAACCTCCTGTGACTTGTACTTAAAGTTCTTCAGAATTCAGATAACTTGTCTCAGTACAACAGGAGCCATAGATGAACTGTCTTCCATGGGTGGGACACTAATTTCAAATGCCTGAAAATCTATACTGTCCTCTACCTTATACTCTGGTTATGTCCTGACAGGTGTCTAGTGATTGAAGTGAAAACACTGTCTTGTACATTTTAGCCTTTACTTTTCCTGATGCTTTGAACAGAGTTCCTTCAAATGATCTTCAGCCACACTTATTCTGTCATTTATCCATGTCTTTCTATAGGGTATTGGCTGAATATTTCTTTTTTTACAAATTTTTATTTATTTTTGAGACAGTGTGAGCAGAGGAGGGGCAGAGAGGCACAGAATCTGAAGCAGACTCCAGGCTCTGAGGTGTTAGCACAGAGCCCGATGCAGGGCTTTAACTCAAAAGTGGTGAGATCATGACCTGAGCAGAAGTTGGATGCTTAACCGACTGAACTACCCAGGTGCCCCATTGACTAAATATTTCCATCTGCTTTATGACTTCATATTCTCTGGCTAATATCTGCTGCTTTGAGGATTGTGGCTGTATCTCAATTTCTCGATTTTTAACCTCTTCATGGAGAACAGGTTAAGTTCTCTTAAATTGATGCCCTTTAGGTACTTGCTACCTTGTGCTGTGAGTGCTTGTGGTGGCCCCTACCTGAGCATATATCTTGGCAGAAAGGTTCTATTGATAAATACTACTACTTTTTGGTATTCGGCTGAGGTGATGTCCACTTGGGTTAAATGTGAAACTCTGTGGTACCTGAGTGTCCTCTGAAAATGAAATCTCAGATACTGTTTATTGGAACTTCTCCAAGAGAAGCAAAGACCTAAAGGCTAGAAGGTTGGAGCTGGATGCCCTCTGTTGCTGTTCTCTGAATTTCTTTGGCACCAATAGCATATGAATGTAGAAGGCAGAAGTGGGACAGTGCTCATCATTGGCATCATTATTGCTTTTCTGGGAAGACAAGGTGCATCTGTGAGACATGGATAGAAATTAGGGAACCACTAAAGTCCCACAGGGTCACAATGATGGGAATTACTCGACTTTTGGCCCAAAAATCTGATTGAGGAGAGACTTTCTGGGTGGGAGAGGAAGCTGTTGGTCATGCCATCTGGGCATTAGCCATTTCTAGTTTAGTCTTGGCAATGATTTTCTGTGGAGAATGGCTGAGAGTATGGCTGTAATAAGAGGAAGATAATACTAGAGCTATAATTTTCATAAGAGGCTGTTTTTCACAAAGAACTTGTTTTGCTAGTGTGCAGGGAAGATAGTTTGCTACTCTTGGCATCCCTGCTGCCCAACCAGCTTGTGCAAAGCAGGGACCTCACTGGACGTCTGAGTCTGAAGACTCCTGCATCTTAATTCCTCTGGCTTTAGTAAAGTTGGTGAGCATTCAACCACTGGACTTTAGTCTACTTGGTCCTCAGGGATGAGACTACTTCTAGTCTAAAGTGTCCTGTGTCATGACTCCCCCCTATATATGGAACCAGATCAATTTAGTCTAGGTAATTTTGCTGAGGGAGTTCAAGTTGCTTATGAACTCTTTGGAAACATATTTCTGAGCTTGTAATTGCCTCCTGGTATGTACTTGTAATTCTTCCTCATGCCTTAGAGAACAGAGCTAGAAGTTTGAACCTTAAATGGTGGAATTTTGTGATAAAAAATCTTGGCATGTTATAGTTCCACCTAATGGAGCCCTTGATTCCTAGCAAGGCACTTCAGTTTTGCATATTGTCTTTGTTAGCAGGTAACATTACACATTCAAGAATGGAGGTAGACAAAATGCCAAGATGGAGGAATTTGTCCCAAAATAACCTAAGTTCATGGCCAGGAATCTAATTGAAACAGATATCCATAAAATGCCTGATAGAGAATTTAAAGCAACCATCCTAAGGACACTCCCTGGGCTTGAGAAAAGCATATAAAACCTGAGAGACCCTCACTGTAGAGAAAAGAGTAAACATGAGGAAATCAAAAATGCAATAAGATTTGAAACCAACTGGATGTCATGACTAGCAGGATGGAAAAAGCAGAGGAATAAGTGATATAGAAGATAAAATTATGGAAAATAAGCCGAACAAAAGAATGGATCATGAAAATAGAGTTAGAGAGCTCAAGAACCCCATTAAAGATAGCATTCATATCATAGGAGGTTCCAGAAGAAGAGATAAAGGGACAGAGTTCCAGAAGAGAAAAAGGGACAGAAGGTTTATTTGAGGAAATAGTAGTTGAAACTTCACTAACCTGGGGAAGGAAACAATCCTCCAAATCCAGGAGACAGAGAATTCCCATCAAAATCCCCAAAAGCAAGCCAAACACCAAGACCTATTGTAATTAAATTTGCAAAATAAGTAGTAAAGAAAAAAATCCTAAAAGCAAGACAAAGGAGAAGTCCCTAACTTACAAGGGAAGACTCATAAGGCTAGCAAACTTCTCCACAGAAAGTTGGCAAGCCAGAAGGGAGTGCCATGATATATTCAATGTGCTGAATGGGGAAAAGTCTGCAGCCAGAATAATCCATCCAGCAAGGCTGTCATTCAGGATAAAAGGAGAAATGGCTTCCCAGACAAAGAATCAAGTTTGTTTAGAGTACTTTCACATAGCTATTCATCTTGTTATCATTTGTCTCTTGTTCCTTGATCCTATTCCTGGTGACCACTGGACCTTGATGTTACATTCAGGATGGAAAATTAGTTCTGTTATGTAGGGTATAGAAAGCCTAGAGTCAAAATTAACTGGAAGGTTGTAAATACCTACACTTGCTTGGTGATGTATATTTGTGAGTGGAAGAAATCCTGTCTGCCCAAAACTGACAAGGCTGCAAAAGGTTGTAGGTCCTTCAGCAGGAAGATGAAGCAGAAAACTCAGTCTCAGTATCTACAGGTTATCACTAACCTATATCCCTGGGAGAATCCGTGAAACACTTTAGCTCTCACAAATGCTATTCAACAGGACTATGAGGAGGTCTTTCAGTTATTGGGGAAAATCTGTTTAGAAGACCCTGTCTCACATTTTCTGTGTATAAGTTACAGGAACTTGTTTGAGTAATCTCCAGAGCACCTAGTCCTCATCAAAGACCTGTTGAGTGTGGGAGCTTCTGCCTGTCAACTGCTGAGAGAACAGGACTAAATGGTTTTTAGTCACTGAGCACCTCAAACCTGGGTACCCAGGAGACTAGGTTCTGTATAAAACAGTAACACGATATCAACTTGTCCCAGTGAATCCTATGGGCCCACATATGGGATCTCAGGATTTAAACCTTGTACATGGCATTAGGTGGAGGTCACTCTTATCTGGAAATCACATACGATGTAGTTAATTTCCACTACAACTGTTCTCAAAGTATCCTCCTACCGGATTAGTTTCCTATTTCTCCCTATCGTCTTGTATTGTTCAAGGAGAACCTCATCCCTTCCTCCACCACTCATGCAGTAACAGATTTAAACTAGTGATAACCACATTTTTGCTTGTCATTTTCATCTTTATGCATCTCTTACCTATGATTGCACTCTACCCGATCTTCTGCTCTGGAGAACATTGGTGTCATTACCCCTGTCTCATGGAGAACCTGCGCTAGGTAAGTTATGGAGAATTTTGTGTCGAGATCTAGGTTGGTAGTCATAGAAACTGTTTACAGAATTCTTTGGCCAGGGATGGCTTCTGATGATCCTCCTCTAATTGGGATCATTTTAAAGTGGACTAGAGTATAGTCTCTCTGTAGCAGGTTGTTTTCTTCACAATACTGTGTTTACATAGTCATTCACAGAAATCCCCCAACTGAAGCAGAAATGAGCGTTACATCCCTTACTCCCAAACCACTGTAGACTAGCTTTGAGTAAGGCATCCAAGCATTAGGAAGTCTGTAAGAAGGAAAGGGGTGTGGGTGTGTGTGTGGGTGTGTGTTGCTCTTTGATTTCTGCTTTGGCTAATGTGCTCTGTGCTACGTGATCCAGAAGACTGCAGGTGAGAGTGAAGGTTGAGGATATCAGTGATAGTCCTCTGCTTAGTAGGTTCTTAGTTCCTTGTGGGTCTATTTGAATTAAGACCTTTGCTCTGTTGCACTTAGTTTTAGTCCAGTCTCTTCATGCTGTGCTATAGAGTAGCAGCAGAAATGATGTCTGAACTTAAGGATCATGCTCCTTAATGGGAGGTCGCCTCTACTCTCTATTGTCCTCCTTATTGACTGAAGCCAAGAGTGATCTCCTCTAGGAATGGCAGATCAAAAGGGAGAGGAATGTTTGAGCTTTCTTGCTTTTTCATTTTTTAAGAGGTGTTCAATGGTCTAGGCCCTCTTGGCAAATATCTATTCCTCCATTCATGGCCCTGACCCACAATTGAAAGAAGATTGGTCTGGAGGTGGAAAGATCCTCTGTAACCTCTAGATCATGGAAAAGTTAGTGGGTATGTCTATATTCTCTCCAGAGCCCTTGTTTTCATGTGCCCCAAGGTGTATGGTCTTCTGATGCCAGCCACACAGATGGAGTGGAATGGGGCTCAAAGGTAGCCTGAGAATAGCCCCATTCTGGAGAACAGGCTCAAGGTTTTACTCACACAGGCATAGGGGATTTTTGTCTTCTCTTTTCCTGTGATTCTCAAGTTTCAGTCCTAACAAAGTCTCCTTTAAACTGAGATAATATTTTGAGAGATGTGTCTTTCAATATTTCTTTAAGTGATCATGAAAATGATAGGACATATCAAGGAAAAATAGAAGAATTCTGCAATATCTTTGCTATGTTGGAATAGAATGTTAGCTTTAGGATCCTGTGTGAATATTTCAATACATAAATGCGTTTTATTAGTACCAGCTTCACTATATTAATAATGGTTTAGATGGGAAGACCATGTGAAGTCATCACTTAGTGATACGTTTGTCATCTGAGCTTCAAGACCTGTTGAATTCTCATTTGTGTGTGATTTAAGCTCTTTTTGTGTAGGGAAGGGTTTAAGTCTTGTTCTCCCACATTTCATCATCTTCAACCACCTGAATTCTGGTGAAACCTGACCTGGGAGGCTGACCTCTCATTAGAACTCCTAGGACTGAATCCGAAGGAAGCTAGCTATGTGCCATGCAGAGGCTCACCTGAAGTATAAGTTTGTACTAGACACTGGCCAAGGAGACGACTTCAGGCTATTTTGCTTTGGTTTCTCCCATGTAGGTCTTTGGGGAGTATATGATCCCCATCCTGTCAGGAGTCTAAGGGCCTAACGGCCACAGTCCAGGAATCCCTTTACCTCCTCTGACACTTTGTTTAAATGACCTTGTGCATCATCTTCATTGAAAAGAATTTGAGATGGTCCAGTGAGGCTTTTTATTTTCCTGATGCTCTAAAAGAGATTTTAGCTCGCTTACATAGGGAATGTCCACAGAGTGTTGACTATGGGTTTGATGTAAATCTATGTGCTAAGCTGATGGATGTTCTTAGACTGGTGAAGTGTCATTAAGGTGTGCCTGCTGGAAAGTACAATAGGAAGTGCAGTTTGAATGTGGGAAGGTTGCAGCCAGATGCCCGTTAAGGTGAGTGTTTGACACCACCAGCAACATAATTGTTTCAGGCTGAGGACAGTGCTCCTCTTGGTCAACAGCAGTACTTTCTGCTCTGGGCATCTAGGACTCTATCTGAAGACATGGCCTGGAATTAGGAATCCCTTTCAAGCCGTCAATGTTACCCTGCTAGGTTTCAGACTCTAGGAAGCATGAGTCATTGGTTCTGTCGAGGAAGCTACTGTTCCTAAAACCTGGAAGATCTGACCACCTTTCTGGGTTTGTTTTATGATACTTCTCGGGAAAGCCTGTTTCTGGGATTGATGTCAGAAGATGAAAAAATGTAATGCTCAGGCTTTGCTTTAGACAAGACTCCCTGTTTCTGGTACAGGTTCTAAAAAAACATTTAAAAAAATTAAAAAGGTACAGTGCCTGGGTATTCTCAGATGATGTGGTTTTAGGGGCTGTTCGTTCACTTTCCCTGGGAGGAACCAGAGACCTAAATACTAGAAAATTGGACATGGATGCCACCTGTGGTTCTTCTGAATGCCTTTGGTATGATCAATAGCAATATAAATTTCTAGAGAGGTGGGGGACAGTATTCATGGGCAACTTTGTACCTCCTCTGAGCATCCAGGACCCATCTGGGAGACACGAACAGAATTCTGTAACCATCATAGTCACACAGTGTCACACTTCTGGGAATAACTGACCTTTTACCCCAAACTGATGGGAGGCCTGTTCTTAACAGGAAAGATTGCTGCTGGTCATGCCTTCTGGGCTCTAGTTCATTTCTGGATTATTCCTGGAAATATTTTCCTATGAAGCTTGGTCCAGAAGTCCTGAGGGATGCTATAATAAGGAAACGAACAGTTCTAGGGCTTTCCCCTGTTCCACAATCTTGGTGTTGTCAGCGTAAAGGGTTTGGTTTGTCCTGGCAGCTCTGCTGATCAGCGAGCATCTGTGAAGCCAGGACCTCACTGGGCAGGCTGTGGGCTCTGAGGACTCCTATATCTTATTCTGGTAGAAAAGTGGGTGAGAACTCACCCAGTGGACTGAGGGTCTACTTGGTCCTCAGGGATAGACTCATTTTGAGTCTGGGGTTCTCTGTCATGACCATCCCGAAGGAGGGGGCCAGATCAATTCAGCCTTGATAGTTTTGCTAAGGGGAAAATTCACATTGTCTTGTTCCTATGGAAACCGACTTCAGAGCTTATAATTGCTTCCTTGTGTATATTCCAAACTTTTCCTTCTTCCTTAGAGAACAGAGCTGGTTCTGCATCTTCAATGATAGGCTGTTGCTATGAAGTTTGGCATGTCCTAGCTCCAACGAATGGAGTACAAGTTGGCTCAAAGTAAGGTGCTTCAGCTTTCTTTTGCATATAGTCTTTGCTGGACACTCATTATTTATTTAAGGATGGTGGGAGCACATTCGACTACTTTCACTCTATTTCATCTTGGTCATCACTTATCTCTTGTTCCTTGGTCCTGCTAGTGACTGGTTACCTTGATGTTGTGTCATATTCAGGATGTCAAGTTAGTCCTTTCTTGTATAGCTAGAAGAAAGTCTTAAAGTCAAAATTAACTAGAAGGTTGTAACCACATCCATGTTTCTCCCTGAAGTCTGTCAAGATGAGAACTCCAGTTTCAGTGTCTGTCCAAAGCTGAGGTGGTTGTGAAAAGCTTTGGGTCCTTCATGAAGATGTGGGAACAGAAGCTTGTTCCCATTGCCCTCATGTCCCTAACACACAGCCCTGGGGGGTGGGGTCCTTAAGATGCTCACACCCCGGTGACTGATGTTCAGTACCTGATAAAAAGGTCTGTTAGTTGTTACAGGGAAAACCCAGATGTAAGGGGCACACAACAGATTGTACATCACTTAAAGATGGAAAGAGTCAGGAGTTGTAAAGTGGTTCTCCCCAAAAAGCCTCGATCATCTTAATTGGGGGAGTTCATTGTGAGGAGACCTGTTAGACTTAACAATGCTGGTCTTGATCTTCTTGTCAGTGGGCATCAGGAGATTGATGTGCTTAAGGTCTGTTCTGAACAATAAAAGGATGTTCTTCTGGCCTGTTCAATCCCATGGGCCCATAGGTAGTGTAACTGAAACTAGCTATGGCTCTGCTGCACGCTAGGCTGACAATCACTGGAGTGGGCAGCAAGAGAAGTGTTCAAGGCAGCCAATGAGATGGGAGAGCAGGCCTCAAATTCTGCCCAAGGAGAGTCAGGAATATTTAAAAGCAAACAAAAGTTTGGGTGAAATGTTGCAGCTGTACTTACTAGTGCTATTAGCCCTTTGGTTACTGGTTTTAGTAGCATCATAATGTAACCTCAATTTGCTGTCACGTGCCATTGGCTGTTGGACACCAGATAATTAGGTGTGCCACTTGGGGGGGGGGTGTTACATTCTGCTATAGCCCTTCTCAAAACCTCAAGAGACTGGAGTTTTCCCTAGGTTGTTGAAGGAGCTCTTCATTGGGACCTCAACCACTCATAGGATGGCAAGTTAGCACTACTGATGACTTTTTTTCTTGTGCTAATGTAGCTGCTCTTAACTATTTTCTATCTGTTCTTTGTTGAAAGTTCCCAGATGACATCACTGTTGTCTCATTAGGGGACTCCAAGGGATAGCATATGGAGAAATTTATGCTTTTAGATCCTGGTGGGTAGTGTGTTGTTATACTTCTTCTTTGGTCAGAGAGCTCCTGGCACTCCCCTTCTTCCCATTTTGCAAGAATGTAATACAGGTGAGGAGAGAATAAATTGCCTTTTTGTAGAAGACAGGATTTCTTTAAATACTTGTAAAGACACCAATTTCTTTCTTTACATAAGAACAATAATCTTCAGTCTTCCACTGAAGTGAAAAATGAGGGATATGTGCATCTACCTTAGATCTGATGACAGATCGGTGATGGTTTGTTCCCCAGGTGGATTTCTGCTTTGGCCTCTTTGAGTTAATATGTCCTGTGCTCCCTGATCCAGGAGAAGACTGGAGGTAGCTAACTCAAGGAGGATCCTGTATTCCCCCGACTTCATTTACAGAGGACCCCAGGGTCAACTTGAAGACTGTTCTCCCTGCTGACTTTGTTGGCTCAGTACATCAGTATGCTCTGCCTATTCTGAGACTCTCCTGTATAAGGATTATGACATCAGACCTTCAGAATCCGTTCCTTGGTTCTATGGAGATTGATTATATTTTGAAGCACTCAGGATAGAAAGTAAATTCTCTTGGCATAGGTAAGCAAGATGATATCAGCTGGTCCTAGATAATCCATCGGTCCACAGGTAGGCTCTCAGTATTTAACTGTGTACATTACCTGATGTGTGTCATCAAGTAGAGGTGATACTCTAGTTTAGAAAAGTACATCTGATGTGGTTAACTTCCATTACAACCATTTTCAGAACATTACTCCAATGTGACTTCCAAGTGGTCTCCTTTTCTCCCCATCTTAGATTGTTTGAGGACTTCACACAGACTTCAGCTCTCCTATAGCAAGAAATTAGCACTAGGGATACACCATATGTTTTACTGTCCATTTTGATGTGGTTGCACACTCACACCTCTGGTGACACTTTATCTGTACTCTATTATTGATATGACCCCCACAAATAGACTTCCCACACAAAATTCTAAGTTTGTAAAGTATATTTTCTGAACTTCTTCCTGGTCAGGTGCAGCTTATAATGGCTGTGGACACACTCCCTCCACCTCTCTTCTTGTGAAGACATCTTTTACTTTCATACAACAATCACCCAGGAAGAAGAAATGACGGACATATTCTTTAACCTGAAATCCTAGCAGACTAGCCTAGAGGGACACATTTAACAAATAGGCATGTCTATAAAGAGGTATGACAGGGCTATGTTGGATTATTCCCCAGTGGACTTCTGTGTGGGCCTCCCTGTCTGAGCTTCCCTGTGGTGTGGTGCCTGATCCTGAGTCTGATTATGTATCAACTGCCCAAAGAGGGCTGAAGTAAAGGTCTATTCTTAGAACTCTGTCCTATTTCCTGAGATTCTCTGGTTTTAGGTAGTGTCTCCTTTCAACTAAAATACCTCCCTGTTGGGGTGTCTGGGTGGCTCCGTTAAGTGTCCGACTCTATTTAAGCTCTAATTATCATTTCGTGGTTCATGGAGTCGAGCCTCACGTTGGGCTCCATGCTCACAGCAAGGAGCCTGCTTGGGATTCTCTATCCACTCTTTTCCCCTCTCCTCACTTGCATATGTGCTCTCAAAATATTGGGGGGTGGGGAACCATCCCTACCATGCCAAAAAGATCTAAAGGATGTGTCATAGGAGAATCCAGCTGCTGCAGAAATGTCCAGATTCCAGAAGAATTGAAGTACTCCTAAATCTTCCTTTCACTAGGAAATTTCCTTTCATCTGTCCTACAGCAGCAAAACTATTTGATTCCATAGCCAAGATCTCTGACCTCTAATCTTCTTGTGATATCTTGTTCTCTCTTCTAAGAACAGATACCTTGTACATCCCTCACCCCCTTAGCCTTGTTCCCATCTTTGCCTCCCAGTAATGTCTGCCAGAATTAAGTACCTTTAGAATCCTAATAGAGATTAATTTGCTGTCTCTGGATTCTATAGGGGTGGTTTTGCTTCCTTTCCAGGGAATCATTGCTTTCTATTTCATTCACAATTAGAACACTGTTATCTAAAATTTAATCTTAAACATGGTGGGAGAAAGCTACCCCATGAGGGAATATAGAGCAGAAACATTTTCTGTGTAAGTTTTTCTTGTGATACTTCTGTAGTCTCCTGGCCTCCAGACAATACTCAAGTAGGTACTATTTGCCACTTGTAACCTTTTCTAATTGGGCAGTGTACTCCCCTACCCCCACCTCTGTGTTGCCTTTCCTGGAAGTAAATGGCGTGTGTCATGGAATTCTACCTGAAAGCCTTACCCTGTGACTCTCTTTAGGTGAAAGTGATGTATGTTTTCCCATCTTCCCATGGTTAGTCATGTTTCAGGAGTGGCTAGATCCAGAACTCAACACTGGATATTCCTGTTACTCTTTTTCAGTCTTCACAGTAGAATCACATAGACACTGATCCTGAAGTGTACTTTCTTTCTCTTTGATAAATTACCCTGATTTCTTAGTTGTATTATCTGAATATACAAAGTACCATCTTTCTCAATTAGCTTAGAGATGCTGGTCAAGATTTCCTGCAGTATGAAATACGTTGGGACTTCTCACTTACATTCGTTACTCCTTATGAAGTTTCTATGCTAACCTCAGAATGTGAAAATGAGCTGCCCAAGAGTAGGCAGGTCCATAGGTGCTTAAGTCACCTGCCTAGTCCCCTGGAGGGAACTTAGGTAGAAATGCTGGGAGGTCTCCTGAACCACCTTCTGCCTTGTAGAGGCCTCTGGAGAAGTGGGGGAGGTAAGCAAAAATGTAAATATTCTTTTTTGAGAGAATGACCTCTGCATTTCTTTGGTCACTCAGGGCCAAGCAAGGGTCATAAAAATCCCACTCCCATAAATTCTGCCTCAAGGCTTCCCTCTCCTCTTGATGGTCAGATACCTCCTGTAAGACTTCAAATCTGACACAGGAATCCTTGATTAAAGGATTTTTCCATGTGCTTTGAATAAAGACTCATTCACTACTGCCAACACCTCCATGGATCTATTTTTCACATGCTCAACAATTTTCTTCAGAGTTTGAAAATTGGTGACTGTTTTAGGAGGACATGGTCTTAGTCTTCCTATGTTTTCCTTTCAGTAGGAAAGGTGCACGAGTCTGCCTGCAGCAAGGCTATTCCGATTCCATAGCTGAGGTCTATAACCTCCATATTGTGATGGCGTCTCTTTTCCTCTCCCAAGAAGAATTTCCTTAGACTCCTTATCTCAGATTTGAGTGTGTCTTGCCTCCCAGTAATGTTTACCAGAATCAAGTACCTCAGAATTCTGATTATTAGAGATTCGTTTGCTTTCATTGGGTTCTGTGGGTGGCTTTGCTTTGTCTTCAAATATCATTTATTTTCATCACAAATTTCTATAATTTGACTTGAATGTAATAAGGTTTTCAAGAATTAATCTGGGAGAAATGTAAATATTTTTTCCCCCTGGGGCACCTAGGTGGCTCAGTTGGTTAAGTGTCTGACTTTGGCTCAGGTCATGATCTCATGGTTCATGAGTTCAAGCCCTGCATCAGGCTCTGCTATCAGCTCAGAGCCTGGAGCTTGCTTTGGATTCTGTCTTTCTCTGCCCCTCCCCTGCTTTCTCTCTGTCTCTGTCTCTCTGTCAACTAAAACATTAAGAAATATTTCCCATATCACAATGGATTGGTTGCTGAAGTTTGTTACCATTCATGTGTGATTATTTTAATACCAATTACTGCTTCCCTAGTAGAATGCAAATCATTATATTATCACTTCTGGAAGAATATCTAAAATTGGTAACTTTTAGTTTGGTAAAGGATTCTTATCCTAGAGCTTCTAAGAAGTGTTGAAGAAAATTTATGGTCTTTCTGTGGAGGGAAGGGCTTAAATACCATCCTGTCACTCATCTTAGCCCCGTAAATTCCAATGAAGCCTGGGCTGAGAGGGATGGTTGTCTCATTTGAAACCCCAAGGACTGACTCAGAAGCATGGGTGAGGTGTGTTGGAAATGCTTGTCCTGCTGCCTTCATTGCAGTCTTTAACCCTGGGTCACAGAGGCTTATACACCATGCTGATGGGACAAAGTGAAGGCTCCCAAGGCTATTTGTGGTGGACTTTCCTACGTGTGTCTGTGAAGGTTTTGTGTGATCCTCATCCTGCCAATCCCCCATGGAAGAGCCTGGGATGTCCTTTGTCTGCCTAATTCTCCTATGTCAGTACAGGGGTCTTTCCCATCCAGAGTACTGAGATTGGCTGAGTGGGATTTCTTCTGGATGCCGAGACTCTGACTAATGCCCAGGCAAGTCCAAAGGATGTTGATTGCATGGGCAGTGTATTCCCTCCAAGGCTGGCACACCTGGAATCTCAGATCTCTGGTCTTCATCACACTGTCTTGAGATCCTCCTTCCAATGGTTTTCCTTTTGGTACTAAATGTAATATCTTAAAGGGTGGAGCACTCAGGTGACAGTCCTTCTGATCTGTGGGGTTTCTTTTCCACTTGTGCTTACTCTGAGAATGTGGGTCCACATGTGTTGAAATCACATGTCAAAGACCATAGAGGGAACCTGAACTTAAATCCTCTGGTGGATGAGGAGGGAGTTCGTGTAGTCAGATCTGAATGGCTCTCTTGCCACCACACTCAGTGTATAGTGATATCCCCAGGAATGGCACATATATCTGTTACTCTGGTCCCTATAGGTAATGCATCTACATAAGGTGAGCACTGTGCTTAGGTGAAAGTTTTCATGCACTGTTCTTAGTTCATGACTGTCCAGTTGGGCTGGTGGCCTTTTTGTGCCATAACAAGCCAAAAGCAGCTTTGAATAATCACAGCCCTTCTGTCAGATTATCCAATGTCTGTTTTCTGGCACAGCTTCTAGGTTTTCTTACTGTCTGCTAATGGTTTGGAAGCACTCCCCTCCATCAAGTAACCTAATTCCTGTGGTTTGGTGTCTATTAGCTCTTAAATTCCTCCAAGGTTTATATCTTAGAATCCTTTACCCCCACTTTTTTTTGGCATATCCACAATCTATCATGACTTTTTTGATTGGCTCTGGCATAAATACTGTGAAGTCTTACATGATATCTGGACAGTTTTCCCCAGTAGGAATTTGTTGGAAGCCTGACAGCTTTCTTGGCTTTTTCTGTAACATTAGCATCTTTAATCTGGAAAAAGTCCTTCCAGACTTCTATGATCTCTGTACTGGGGTTCTCTTCCATAACATTGACAATATTTTCCATACAGTACTATGTTTAGAAGGCTCATTAACTTTCATGGTACTCATGACCCCCTGATCAAGCGGCTAACTTAGAGACAGGTTTGGGGCAAGTAGAATAATTCAGTGCTTTTGGTGTTGAACTCCTGGGGTTCTGGGTGGCCAGGGGCATTATCAAAAGAACTTTAAAAGGCAGTCCCTTACTGGCAAGGTACTTCCTAATTTTAGGGACAAAGCATCAATGGAACCAGTGCAGAAAAAAGTGTTCTGGTCGTGCAGGCCTTGTTATACAACCAGAAGACTGGCAGCTGGTGTTTATCACTTCCCTCAGGGCTCAGGTGTTTTTGGCTTTATAGATAAGGGCAATCCTGAACAGAAACCTGACTACATTTGCAGAAAACAGCCTAACCTCTTCGGTCTTCAATGCTGGTGCTCGCTTTTCTTCTTTGCTAATGGCCTTTGGGGCATATTCCCCCCCCCCTCCCCCCCCAATAGGGCACTTTTGTCTGTATTTAAAAACCAATTCAGGCAGATATCCTTTCTTCGACTTTCTTGATGGCTTCTGGGAACTACCTCTTCGTGAGCAGAAGCTGCTTCTCCTGTTACATTGACATTTCTTAAGCTAAACCTCTTCCTGAACTTATCACACCATCCCTTGTTGACCTTAAATTCTCCAGCTTTAGGTCCTTCACCTTCCTTTAGCTTAAGTTGTCCTGTAATAACTTTTTCTTGAGTCATCTTGGAGTCTATAGTATGCTTTTCTTCTAGCCATCCTGTACCTATAAAAAGTTGTATTTTTACTACAAGATAAAAAGGCGTTGGCAAAAAGCTGAAGGTTTCCACGCCTGTTGTATAACCTTAATCTACAGGACAGCTAAAGCAATTCAACTTTTTCTTGTAATGTCCTGAATTTTCTCTGCTGCTTGGGATCACTTCCAGCATCACTAGTATCACTTTGTATGGGTTACCTGGTGTGTTACTCCACGTTTATGGTGTGGCACTAAACATGATGAAAAATAGGAGATGCAACAAAGATCACATTACTGCCATGCCAATTTACTGGAGAGACCAACTGATCATGCAGAGATGATTACCATCACCACATGGCATGTTTAGATACTTGGGACACTTGTGCTCACTGCAGTAGCAATAGATGACCACAAAATTATTGCATGAGTACAGTATTGACTAAAGTTATTTTTATACAGTGTGATTTAATACTGCATCTTCAGGTTTACATTTCAGCTGCAGTGCCAGATATGGTCTGTTTGTGCATGTGATTAACTTTTTATAACTTTTGTGTATCCTGGCAGCCTATGATAAAATAGTATCCATTCATTCATGAGATAGGTAACTTTCTTAATTTTTTGATATTTCAAGGCTATGTAGTTTTTTTTCAAATTGTTGCACTTCTCAAATTTTCCATTAAAATCTCATATTTTCCAATGTATCTGACAACCCATGAAGTTCAAAGCCATGTTTTTCAAGGGCCCTCTGTATCTAGTTTCTATTATAGGAATCCTGGATATTTGATACTTGATTCAAAAAATTTTAAGTTTTTACTTAAATTCCAGGTAACATAGTGTAACTGGTTTCAAGTGTACAATATAGTGACTCAACACTTTTATACAACACCCAGTACTCATTATAACCGGTATACTCCTTAATCCTCATCACCTATTTAATCCATCCCTACCTACCTCCCCTCCAGTAATCATCCATTTGTTCTCTATAGTTAAGAGCCTGTGTCTTAGTTTGACTCTTTCCCTCCTTTGCTCATTTGTTTCTCCAATTCCACATGAATGAAATCCTATGCTAAGCAACATAAAGAAAGACGAATACCATAACACTCCGGCTCCATCCAAGTTGTTGCAAATGGCAAGGTTTCATTTTTTTTATGACTGAGTAATATTTGTGCATGTGTGTGTACATACCACATCTTTACCAATTCATCAGTTGATGGAACACTTGGGCCGTTTCCATAGCTAGGCTATTTTATTTTATTAAAAACACTTTAAGTTCATTTAGAGAACTCCAAGCAAGCCCCTTGCTATAAGCATGGAGCCTGATGCTGGGCTCAATCTCATGAACCTGTGAGATCATGATGAGCAGAAATCAAGAGTCAGATGTTTAACTGTACCAGCCAGGTGTCTCCATAATTAGGCTATTTTAGACAATGCTGCTGTATAAAATTGGGGTGTATGTATCCCTTTGATTTAGTGTTCTTGTAATTTTTTTTGTAAATACCCAGTAGAGCAATTGCTAAATCATAGAGTAGTTCTATTTTTAACTATTAACTTTATGAGGAACCTCCATACTGTTTTCCATAGTGGCTGTAGCAGTTTGCATTCCCAACAGTGTAAAAGGATTCCCTTTCTTTGTATCCTCACCAACACCTGTTGTTTCTTGTGTTGATTTTAGCTAAAATACATGTCTTAATGGAACTAGCACTGATTTCTGGTAAGGGGGTAAAGGAGACATGAGAGTATAAAGCAGAAATTTTCTGTGGCTGTCCTTGGGATACTTAGTTCTGTAATCTCCTGGCCTTTGGACAATACTCTTCTAGTAGATGATAACCTACATGAGTACTAAAAGAGCTAAACAGGGGGACCAGGGATTCTTAAGCTGTATTGACTTGGGTTGTTTCCATGCTCAACTTGGGATATGGTGAGATCTAGGAAAAGCTGGTTTGCTACTTAAATCCCTTGAGGCTGTCTGTGATTAACAAATGTGAGGAGGCACTCCAAGGAAAAACAAAAATGTGGGCAATGAGGAAAAGAGGGAAACATTTTTTCTTACAGGGAAATGCGAATCCCTGAGCTCTGATCAGTTTCAAACCAAGTCTACCCATTAAGGTTGCTTAGAAGTGTCATTCTGTTGAGTCTTTCGCAAGGATTTGCATAGCTGTATCTGAGCCATACTGAAAGTGAATGCCAACTCCATCAGGTGGAACATTGGAAAAAGCTATTACAATGCTGATCTCCTCTTCCATGGGGGAAGGTGTAGGGTTGCACAATTTAACCTTAGTCTCAGAAAATGGAGGTCCTAACAAGAACTGGAAGCCCCACACATGTTGGCAAGTTCTCTAGGTGAAGAATCCCATGGTGAATTCCTACATTAGAGACATAATCATTTTTCCCCTTCCTTGTCCATTTTCACCCTATCTGCTCTTTATTCAAAGTACCTTGGTGACAGCACCATTGTCCTATAGGATCCTCCTCGAAATGGGAAGAGTTTAGTCCCTTGTGGTTGGCTGTGCTTAGAATTCCTTTGTCAGTTTCTACTCTTTTCCCATCCTCCCAAGGACATTACATGGAACTCACTCATATGAGAAGTTAGCACTAGTGATACCATACCCAGTCCTTTGCAACTGATGTAGTTGCTCTTTAAGTCCAATTACAGGCCTGTTACTGACCTGATCTTTGCATTGTTACTGGTGTTGCATGAAGATCTCTGCAAATAGGGGAGAATTTTGTTTAAGTCTAGGTTGGACCATGACAAACTGATTGTTTCCAGAAGTCTTCCCTATAAGAGATGGCTTATGATGGTCCTCACCCATTTGCACCTCCAAATTTGAGTCAAAATAAGACAGAGAATGTTACATTTTACAAAAGACATTCTTAAGAGACCTATTTCCTCTTAAGTAATCTCCTACCAAAATATACTTGACAGAGAAACTTGCCTGAAGTATTAGGTGGCCTATATTTAGAAGTTAAAAAAAAATCAGCAAGGAGGGATGAGAGATGTGGTATTCATTCTCCAGTGGATTTATATTTGGGCCTCCTCTTTCTGCGCTTCCCTGTACAACCTCCTCTAAAAGAAAACAGTTGTACTTCAAGCGACATAAACAGGGAGATACCAAAAATGAGGACTATTCCTATGCCTCAGAGTCAGGTAGATTCCTCATGAGACCATTTGTTCTGATGTTGATGTCCTTGTTTGCAGCTGGGGTCAGGGTCTAGGAACTGGTCATGGAATAGGAGAATCTGATACATCATTATACATGTAAAAGGTACTTCAGTAACATTGGCTTCAAGTAGCCTGTTCATTTTGTAACGTGGTAACACAGGATGGATATCCTAAGGGCCAAGTGAATCCTTACAAATGCTTTGCTGGTGAAGCATCATGTGGGATTCTGACATAGTCACTGCCGAGCTCCCACAAAGCCATCAGTGCCTTGTGGGTTTTGTCTCTGGTGCTGTTTCTTTCCTTTTGGATTGAGCAGAATGCAGACTTCCTTGAGTTACAGCTTGTCTTGTGAAGAGCAGGTTGTTCCACAAGGTCACACGCTTGAACCTGTCTGGCAGTTCCTCAGACATTGGTGGATGATGCATCTTGGAAATCACTCAGAGGAAGGGAAGGCATTTCCATTCTTTATAAAGCACGTCAATCCCACACTGAAGTAGAAATGAGAGCATGTCCTTTCCCTCTATATCTGATGACAGGTATGTGGTATCCTCTCCTAGATAGAAATATTCTTTGGCTGCTCTTAGGTAATTAATTGCTCTGCACTGCCTGATAAAGACTGAAGGTAATAAGACAGAAGAGGAAGAAGAGATCTGAGGAACCTATATCCCCATATCTTTTCTTACAGGATCATATTAGTTCCTTGTGGGTCAACAGAATAAAGATTTCCCTGCTTATGTCTCAGTAGTATCAGGTAATTAGCTTCTAGCTATGTTAGATGAATGATGTCTGACCCTTTAGTATCCTGTACTTGAAAGGGTAGTAGTTTCTTTTTTCCAATATCCTCCTTGAGTCTATGAATTACTATCTCTAGGAATGGCCAGTAAATTGTGGCTATAGTGTGGTGCATATTCTAAGGTGTCCAGTGGACTCTGGGACATCTGAGCAAAGAGCTACTATAGATTTCATGTGCCCTAGCTACATTTGAAGGGGGAAGATGGTCCTGGATTTAGGAGTCTGCAACCTACATATCAAGGACCTGTTATTACTGGACAGAGGACAGGTTCTGAACTGAGGTTTGGCTGTTTGCCACTTAAATTCATACTCAAGAGACATGGTGGGGCGAAAGGAAAGGTTGCTTTATTCTGGAAGCCAGCAACCTAGAAAAATGGCAGACTAACATCCCAAAGACCATCTTGTCCCTCCAGGTGAAGCTGCGTGTTTTTAAAGGAGCAGGCATGGGAAATGGTGAGGGGGATATGTGCAGGAGAAGACAGTGCTCAGTAGTTAATCATTTGTTGACATGACCCTGAACGGAGTTACTGGCATCCATGGCAGTGTTTTTCAAATGCGATCAGGCCTTATTTTCTGGGAAAGTCTGATGCCTTTGTTCAAGGCCAGTGGTCTACAAAATCTCAAAGCTCTACAAACTATAAGGGGCTTAGGTATGCAAGCAGAGTGCCTAAGCTTGAAGCGAGTTAACCTTTAAGACCAGTTGAAATGTTTTTACACTCTTAGTGGGTTGTTAGTAGGTCTGTCCAGACCCCCCACACTCATGTGCTCTAAGTTTTACAGGCCTCAGAAACCAGTTACACATTTGGAATGGGAAGTGGCTCAAAATTAGAGTAAAAACAGCCAGGTCTGAGAGAAGGTTCTAGGATGGCCCAGACAGAGGAGACTAAAATGTCATATTTGCTATGATTCTAAGTTTTCATCATGTCTCCTTTTGTCCTATTCCTCAAACTTCTTATTCACTCTGCTCTTCTCCCTTTCTTCTGCTTCCACAGCTATTTTGACAGACTCTGCCTACAGGGGTCTCCTTTTGGAGCAGGATTCTATCCTGACAGCCCTGCTGTAGATTATGTAGGTCATCTGAGAACACTTGCCTAATACTCCTATTGTCTGAGAGGTGTTGTCCGTCCATAAGTATTTGTGAAGCTTTAGGTGGAAGCATTAACCTTTTGATGTCCTAGATGGGGGTTTAGCTCCAACTTCTTCCTGGACACACTCACTGGACCTTGACTACATGGCAAGAATTACCACAGGCCATGACATTTAGGCCTTTACCTAAGGCTCATACCCCCTGAGCTCAAATATCTGGCTTTTCAGTCACTGGAAGTTGATCTCATAGTAAAATGTATTCATTGATAAAGAGTCTTTATCATAATGTGGTAGTACTTACACATGGTGGCCTTTTTTGATCTGTGGATTCCATTTTTCATTGGCTTTGGTTACTGTCTGAAAATGTGTATTAGAGTAAGAGCTCAAAAACATGGATCAGATCTCCAGCCTGTTAGCAAATAGATTTTGCTAAATAATGGGTGATCTTTGCCATGTGCCAGCTGTATCTCCTGGGAGTATATGTAGGAAGTACAGGACTGAAAGTAAGAAAGTTGCACCCAGGTGCCTCTGAAGATTGTTTCTTGATAGTTTTGATACAGGCTGAGGGCACTGCTGTCTGTTCCAGGTAGCCAGGCCCTGGAGACATGAAGCAGTGCTCTAACTGTACCAGTGGTCACAGTACCACCCCGCTTGGGCCTCACTATATCTTGTGAGGTAATTACATGTGTGTCTTTAGGTAGGGTATGTGCTGTACTTGTGCCTTCCCAGATTAATCCTTCTCTAGTTGTGCTTGGTGGTTTTTTTTCTGGGGAATGGGTTTCTGATGTCCTGGAGGATGGGTCCCTTGGGAGAAAATCCTTATTCAACCATGTTAGGCTTGGTTTCCTGGTGCATGGTGATAAGCATTCTACTTTTCTGGGACACTCTGCTGACTGTGAGGCAGGAATCCTCTCTAGCCAGATCTAAGAAGTCTCATTCCCATCTGCTTTACTCAGTCCCATTCCCATTAGCTTTGCTGTCAGTAAAGTGTGAGTCTCCAGTGGAATTGAATCTCTCTGCTCCTTAGTGATAAGCACACTATGAGCCCAGGGAGTCTGTCCCAACTGAGAGAAGAGCTGCTTATTCATGGTGCTGAGCTACATTTGATGGGAGAAGATGGTCTTGCAGGTAGAATATGGTGCTTGTAACATCCACGTCAGGGAAAACTCCTACATCCTTATTGGTTCCTCCAAAGCACCCATTCAGTTTCATGTTTCCTAAAAGGTATGATTTTCAGACACCAATTGCAAGATGATACTGAAAGCATCTCGGTGTTAAGTGAAAAACCACTACATCTGGGGGAGTCTTTATTTTTCCCCATACAGGGAATGGAGATTGTGTTGCCTTTCCTTGCTGGCACTAATTGGTGTTTTAAAGTAGCATACATTTTTCAAAGAAAAGATTGAGATTTGGTCTAGGACATTCCACATTCTCCAACTCCCATTATGTGTAATGAGGCTATACTGTCTTTCCATTTGAAACTCCCATAGTTGAGTCAGAAGGGAGACTGAGAATTTCCTTATACACAAATCTTGGCAGAAGCTAACTTAGTGGCATGGACTGAATAGACCTTGTCGTGATGCTCTCGGGATCCTTCCAAAGTTAAGTTGCTTTGACTTCTGTCCAGGGCTCAGTCTGTGGAGGAGGGGTGAAGGAAACTTAAAGTAAAAGGTAAATTTCTGAGCTCTAATCTGTTTAGACTCAGGCTTACCTGTTACAGGTGTTTGGAAACTGTCCTCCTATTGAGCACAGTGCTCTGGATTTGCATAGCTGTATCTGAGCCATACTGAAGATTGGTACCAACTTCATCAGGTAGGACATTAAGGAAGAGGTATTACCTAGGATCTTCTTCCCTGGAGAAGGTGTAGAGTTGCACAAACTAATGCGTGTCTCAGAATGTGGAGACCCTATAAGGTCTAAAGGGCCCCGCCCTTGTCTAGTGGTTCTCCTGAGGCAGTGAATCTCCTACAGAGGCAGTCCTTCAGGTGCCAGGAGACTCAGGTTTGTGAGGGCCCTTGGCATTGGGAAGTCCAGGACTCCTGGGATGAATGTTTGTAGCAGTTATGGTTGATGGAACCTCTTCCTTCCTCCACTGAAGCAGTCAGATTGGTGCTTCTAAAGAGGGCTGTAGCTGAATTCTGGGATGTTGCCTTCATTATATGTAGCAATACTTGAACTGTTGACTCAAGATTGAATTGAAGTGGTTTCTTCAGAACACCCAATCTGGATGTGGGGTTGCTGAGCACATCTTTCTAAAGTCTTCATCAATAAAGACTGTGGCTCAGATGGGCACACTGAGACTCTGCTGTCACACTCATCCAGGAGTTTACCAATCAGCTGGGTCACTTCTCAATTTGACTCAATTTACTGTCTCATGTGACCTTTGAAGTCATCACCTTATACCCTTATATATTCCCCCAGCTCTTCTCCTTTAGATAGTGATTTTCACCTCTGTCAAGGCTAAGATAATGCCATTATCAAGGAACATTTGCTATTGTATGCAGGATTCTAAGATGGCCCCCAGGATCTCTGCCCCTTCTTGTAAGGAACACAATTAGATGACCTTGGGTGATGGGATTTTGCAGTTGTATTGCAGTCCCAGATCAGAAGACCTTGAATAGCCAAAAGGGAGGTTATCCTGGGTAGGCCTGACTTATGTAGTAAGAAATCTTAAAAAAACAAACAATTTAAACTTTAACATTTATTTATTTTTGAAAGACAGCACAAGTGGGGGTGGAGCAGAGAGGGAGACACAGAATCCAAAGCAGGCTCCAGGCTCTAGGCTCTGAGCTGTCAGCACAGAGCCCGACCTGGGTCTTGAACCCACCAACTGTGAGATCATGACCTGAGCCAAAGTCAGACGTTCAACTGACTGAGCCACCCAGGCGTGCTGCCCCACCCCCCCCCCCAATTTTTTTTAGCATTTATTTTTGACAGACTGAGTATGAGTGAGGGAGAGGCAGAGAGGGAGATGCAGAATCTGAAGCGGGTCCAGGCTCTGAGCTATCAACACAGCCCGACCTGGAGAATCCATGAACTGTGAGGTCATGACCTAAGCCACAGTCGGCCGTTAACCAACTGAGCCACCCAGATGCCCCAGTAAGAAATCTTTTAAAGACGTATTAGGTATTTGCTGAGGATGGATGCTCCATTATCAATGGAGATGCTGTCTCCCACTGTGGCTTTAACGGGACAGTGACAAAGAACTGTGCCAACAACTGATCTTACAAGTGATATTTTGGCTAGTCCATCCTCCAGATGGAAATGTAGTGCAGGTATCAACTTTGCCTCTTGTAACACCCTGAGGAAATCAGTTAATCTGTGCCCAGAATCTGAACTACAGAAACCATGTGATAATGGGCATTGTCTTCAGCCACTAAGTAGGTGGTGGTTTGTTATAGAGAAACAGAACATTTTTCGCTAAAGCCATCGTTTAGCCTATTTCAGGGTCTCCAGAGCTGGTGCTGCTGGTGGCCCTGCCCTCCTGTCTGTGACTGACTGCACAGGGAGCACTTGATTGGGACTTAACCCCTCACACAGTGACAAAAGAATATAAGTGATCATATTTTACCTTGTCATGTTGATGTAGCTGTGCCCTATCTCCTGTTTCCACCCTATTTGCTTCTTATTAAAAGTACCTTGGTGACATCATTGGGGTCCTCCACTGAATAGAACTTGGAGAATTTTATGCTCTTAGATCCTGGTTATTTTTTTATATTGGAATTCGTTCTCCATCAGAGATTATGGCCATTCCCTCTGTTCCTTTCCCCATCTTATATGAAATGAAATTCTTTGTAGAAGACCATATGTGGGGGGTGGGGGTGGAAACTTCATCTAAGCACCATAATCACTGTGAGGAAAAATTTGGGTTATATGCCCCCTTATATCTGATAGCTGTGTGATGTAAACTCTGCCTTTTTTCTTGAATGTTTTATCAGTGAGAAGTAACCCTCTAGTTTGAAGAATTACTCATGTGGTTAATTTCCACTACAGCCATTTTCAGAGCATTACTCTCCAATGGGACTGGACCATTTTTCTACTCTCCTCTTAAGGAGGACATGCTGACCTGCATCACTGCTACAAGTGAGCACAAATGTCACCATATATTTACCTTTCTAACTTGATGTAGCTGCTCTGTAAAGTCTGGGTACATACCACATGTTCCGTATTGACATGACATTGACATTGTTCCCTCTGTTCCATGAGGATACCTGTAAATAGGATATGCAGAATATTATGGATAATCTAGGCTCAGACCATGAAGAATTGTAGGTTCCTAGGATTCTTTGTAAGATACCTTATGGTTATCACTGTCCACCCACCCACACTTTCAAATTTGAACAATGTACATATGTAAAGTAAGCTGTATCTTTGCAGAAGAAATTAGTGAAGAGACCTATTCCCTCTTGCAATAGTGCAAAGCAATCTCCCACCAAACTGGAAACGAGAGGTCTATTCCTTACCTGAAATTACAGCCATCTATTTTAGAGTGAAATCTATGAGAAAGGTCAGCCAGAAGGGATGAGTGGGGTGTTCATTCTCCAGTGGAGTTGTCTATTTTTTTTCTAACCTTCTCCCTGTGGCCTGATTTAGAAGAAAACAGCTGTATTTGCAGCTAAAGAGGGGATGAAAAAAGGACTATTTCTATATTTTTAGAGTTGTGTATGTTCCTCATGAGTCAACTTGTATAAAGCTGATGTGTCCCTATTCTCAGCTGGGGTCACATAAATAAGGACTGCTCATGGGGTGTGGGTAAAGTGATGTCTGATCTTCAAGACTGGTCCCTTTAAAAGGGGGTAGACTCCCTCTTCCAATGTTGTTATTGGCTAGGGGAGGCAGCACAAAACAGGAGTGTACCTTGAGGGTTCTTGTGTATTTTCTACATGATATCACCGAATGTCCTAGCAAAGATCTATTCTCCCATAGATAAGCTACATTTGAAGGGGGAGAAGGTGGTTCCAGAGGTTATAAGACCATGTTCTTGACACACAGATAGGAACTTGGGTGTGTCTATCATTCCTGAAAGAGTACCCATTCTCGTGTGATCCAGAACCGTAGTCTTCAATCATTAGTCACACAGGTGGAAAGGAAGGTGGCTGAGAGTTAACCTGAGAATAGCCACATCCAGGAACGAGGGCTGCAGGTGTACCAAAACAGGTGGAAAGTTTGTCTTTTCTGTTTTGTTTTCTAATTTTATTCAGTTTTTTGAAGTAAAATATCTCACTGATATATTATGTCAAGGGATCTAGAAGATGTCACAGAGCACCCTAGCTTCTGCAGACTTGCATACCTGTTCCAGAAGAATGCAGATGCTCCAAGGTTTTCCTTTGAGTAGGAAAGGTAAAGATGAATCATATTGTAGCAAGGATATTTCAGTTCTATAACTTAGTTCTCTGACATCCTTTTTTTTTTTTTTTTTTTTTTTTGGTGTGATAGTGTCTGTTTCCTGCTCCTATGGTAAGTTTTATTATAGATTCCTCAGCCCACTCAGACTTGTTCCCATCTCTGTGTCTTAATGTTGTCTGCCAGAGTTTTGAGTAACTTAGAATTCTACTTACTGGAGATTTTTTTTTTTAATCGGATATAATTTGACAAAACTTAAGGTATATAGTGTTAGAGTATACACAATATAGTTTTATTTTGATACATATAGTGGTATGATTTCCATTATAATTTTCACATATGCTTAAAGTACAGTGTTGTCTATAGTCAATGTACTGTACATTAGATCCCAATGGCTTACTTAGTATTCATTACAAGTTGGTGACCTTAGACATCAGTCTTATCTATCACCCCTGTCCCCTCGTAACCACTGCTTTACTCTCTGGTGGTGGTGAAACTTTGGTTTCGTTTTAGGAGTTTTGCTTTTTAAGATTCCACATATAAGTGATACATACTAGGCTTTTTCTGACTTCTCTCACTTTGCAGAATGTGCTGAAGGTCCATCCTGCAAATGGCAGGATATCCTTTCTCATGGCTGAATAATATTCCATCGTGTGTATATACAACATCCATTTTATCTGTTCATCCATTGATAGGCATTTGGGTCATTTCCACATCTTGGCTATTGTGACTAATGCTGTGGTAAATGAGAATGTATTTTTATCTGTATAAAAATTTCAAATTTCTGCTTTCATATTCTTTGGGTATATTCCCATAAATGGAATGGCTGGGCTGTATGGTAGCCCTGTTAGTTTTTTGAGAAACCTCCATATTGTTGGCCCTAAGGGTTAGACCGATTCACATTCCCATCAACGTAAGTGTTCCTTTTCACCACATCCTTGGTCAAACCTTCCTCTTGACTTGGTATTAGCTGTTCTAACAGGTGTGAGGTGCTCTCTCATTGTTGCTTTTTGTATATCCCTGTTGATGACTGATGTTGAGCATCTTCTCATGTGCCTTTTAGCCTATTTTAATGTCCTCTTTGAAGAAATGTGTATTTAGTTTTTCCTGTTTAAAGTTCTTTATAGATTTTTGGATACATCCCCCTTATTCAATATATGGTTTGCAAAATACTTCTTCCATCTGTAGATACAAAATCAACACACAGAAATCAGTTGTATTCATTTACACTAATGACAAAGCTTGAAGGTGGTATCAAAGTTTCTCATTAACAGTAACACCCAAAACAATAAGATATTAAAAATTAACCAAAGAAGTGAAAGATCTGTACAAGAAAACTATGACTTTGCTGAAATGAATTTTAAAAGACACAAATGGAAAGGCATCCCATGTTGATGGACCAGAAGAATAAATGTTAAAATGGCCATGTTCCCATTTACAGATACAGTGTAATCCCCATCAAAACACCAAAGGTATTTTTTCACAGAAATAGAAGGAAAAAAATCCTACGATTTGTGTGAAAGCCACAAAAGGCTGAATAGCCAAAGCAATTAAAAGGAAAATGAACAAAGTGAGAGGTATCCTATTCCTGATTTCAAACTAATACTACAAAGCCATAGTAATAAAAACTGTATGGTACATAGCACATATGTAGAGACCAATGGAGCAGAACAGTGAGCCCAAAATTAAATCCTAGCATATATGGTCAACTAATACTTGGCAAGGGAGCCAAGCACAGTGTCTTCAACAAATAGTGCTATGAAAACTGGATAAAACCATACAGAACAATTCAATTTGATGCATGACTCCTAGAAATGATCTTGAAATGGATCAGAGATGTAAACATAAGGCCTGACACCATAGAAATCCTAGGGGAAAAAAAACTTAAGGAAGTTCATTGACAAATATCTTTTTTTTTTTTTTGGGAAATTACTTCAAAAGCACAACCAATAAGAACAAAAATCAAATGGGACTACAGCAAACTCCAACATCTGTACAGCAATAGGAACAATTAATAAAAGGAAAAGATTCATAAGCTTTCATTGGATTCTATTGGTAGTTTTGTTGTCTTTAAAAAATTTTTTTCAATGTTTTTTGAAAGACAGGGCAAGCTGAGGAGGGGCAGAGAGAGAAGACACAATCCAAAGCAGGCTCCAAGCTCTGAGCTGTCAGCACAGAGCCCAACATGGGACTTGAACCCACAAACCGTGAGATCATGACCTGAGCCAAAGCTGGACACTTAACAGAGGCACCTGGGTGGCTCAGTCGGTTCTTTTTTTTTTTTTTTAAATATATGTCCAGGAATATAACTTGATGTTGTACTAGCTAATGTTTAATTGGCTTCAAATGTAGTGATTTTTTTGAAGCAGTCTTCTGTGAGAGAAATCTACATTATCTCTTTCCTACATTGCAGTGGAATGGATACTGGGGTTTTAGGTTTAATTCCTGTGTAAACTTCAATATGTCAGTTACTACTATATTTCTAGTTGTAACTTATTTAAGGGACAATGTGTGATATAAAATCGTTACATTTTAGTTTAATAATTCTAGTTCTTGAGCTTCTAAGAACTGTCCACTTCTCTCTTCAATTTAATATATGGTCTTCTTGGATAGAAGAATCTAATTCCCTCTTCTGACATTTATCTTTACATTTCATCCTATGAATACTAATAAAGCCTGGCATGGGAAGTACTCAGGACTGACTCAGAAGCATAGGTGGGGGGTGTCTTAAAAGCTTGTCCTGCTGCCTTTGCTGCAAGGACTAACCCTGGATCACAGTTGTTTATACATTTTGCTGATAGACCAAAGTGAAGGCTCCCATGGCTATTTGGGGTTGACTTTCCCACAGGAGTCCATGAAGGTTTTGTGATCCTCCTTCTGCCAATCCCCCTATGTCCCAGTCTAAGATCTCTTTAATTTGTCTGATGTTCTTGTTAAGTGTCAGAACTGAGATTATCCCATTCTCAGAGTACTTGAGATTGGCCAGTGGGCTCTTATTTTCTGGATGCTGAGGATATTTTAGCTCTGATTTAAGCCCAGACAAGTCTTACAGGATGTTTACTGCATGGGCAGTGTGCATTGGGAGCCTGGGCTTATCCAGTCTTGCCCCCAAGGCTGGCACCCCTGGAATCTCAGGTCTCTGGTTTTCACAGCACTAGCTGTGATCCTTCTTCCAGTGTTTCTTTGGGGAACTAAGTTACATATCTTCAAGTGTTGAAACATTAGGCAATGACTTAATCTGTGGGTTCCTTTTTCCATTGTGAGTGATGACTCTGAGAATGCAGGTCCATAGGTTAGAACATCATGTCAAGGACCATCAAGGAAACTGAACCAAACAACTTAAAAGTCTATACCTCATTCCACTGTGCTCTGTGGGGATACCTGAGGAGACTTTGAGCAATTGAAATGCAAAAACTCTGTCCCTTTTTATTCCCAGTCCCTTGATAATTATGCTGACAATGTAACTTTAAGGGTTATTAAAAGTGTTCTCAATTTGCGTATTAGTCATTCTTTTTCCCTGGGTGCTGAGAGGTAAAGGTTCCTCGGGTTGGACTCAGGAATCCTCCCAGGTTGACTCAGAGTGCAGTTTCTTATGGGGCCCTGCCCACTGGACACCACTCCAACCCCCAGAAGATCTGGAGGATTTGTACAGCCAAATGAGTGACTCCCTTGTATCCCACACTCAGTGCATAAAGTGATGTTCTCAGGGATGGGCCAATGCAACTGTGATTCTGGTTGCTACTGGTGATAAACCTGCACAAGATGAGCACCAACATCTTAATCCTCTTGGTAGTCAGGGAAGAAAATTTTTGGGAACTCATTTCCTTTCACTGGAATGATTAGCATGTGATAGGTATGTTTCTGTCAGAACTCATGGTGGAATCTAGGAATGAAATTTCTGGGCTGAGGAAGAATACTTTGTGGGAAGGTTTTCAATGCATATTTAGTTATCATTAAAACTCTGGGTGTTCAAGGGGCACCTCGGTGGCTCAGTTAGGTGAACGACTTCAACTCAGGTCATGATCTTGTGGTTTGTGGGTTTGAGCCCTGTGTCGGGCTCTGTGCTGACAGCTCAGAGCCTGGAGTCTGCTTCAGATTCAGCAGCTCCCTCTTCTCTGTCCCTTCCCCACTAGCACCTGTGCGTGCTCTCTCAAAAATTAAAAAAAAAAATTAAACTCTGGGTTTTCGATATTTACTTTCTCTTAAGCTTTAATAACCTCAAGGCATTTGTCTCTGCATTTTAAATGGATACTGTACATAACACCTTCTTAATACTCTAGGTTGGGATGCTAACCAGTATCTTGTTCTTGTGACTATCCTCCTCTTGATTAGTGCTGCCTGTGAAAGAATGATCCCAGTATTACAAAAATATAGTAAACCTCAGTGATCAGTATGGATTCCCCTGAATGTAGAATGTGAAATAAGAATTTTAGACCAGTACTGTAATCTCCTTGGTGCTATAACAAATGACCACAAGTTTTTGGGTTCAACAAAACCAATTTATTTTAATTCTCAATTTTAGATATGAGAAATTAAAAACTAGTGTCATTTGAGGGGCAAGGGGCCAAGATGGTGGGGCAGCATGGAATTCTTCTGCTTCCCTGATCCTTGAAATGCAGCTAGATCAACACCAAACCATCTTGCACACCTAGAAAATTGATCTGAGGATTAACGCAACAATCTGTATAACTTGAGCCACAGAACTTGGCAGGTCTGTGGTGCAGAGAAGTGAACTGAGGGAGAGAGAAGCCACGGAGGGTAGGGAGCTGTGTTTGCTTGCTGAGAGAGGATGGAGACAGAGGGGAGAGTACAGGAAAAGCACTACCTCTGAAAGCTGGAGAGAGAGAGTGGAAACACCCATAAAGGACTGAACAAGCAAGGGGTAAAGGAGAGGGTTTGAATCCCATTAGGACTCTGTAAATGGGGGAGTGCAGAATCTGAAACTCCTCAGCTTGATAATTGGTGGAGTTCTGGTGGGAAGGACAAATCCCCAGGAGCAGACAGCAAGGTCTGATGGGTCCTCAGGCCACATGGGGAGAGGCGGCTCTCCTGAGAGGATATTTGGTAGAAGCTATGCAGCCTCCCTACAAGCAAAGTCCCAGTGGGCCCCAAAGAACAGCCATGTTTGTTGGTGTTGGAACAAGGGTTAAGGGGTGGCGAAGCCTGGTGCCAGATGTGTGTTGTGATTTATCATAATTCCTGAAACGCTGCTGTTACAGGATTGTGTGAACTTTTTCTGGGGCAGACTGGTACCCAGCCACAGTCTCTGAGCATCTACCACAGTGCAGTCATGTCAACGTTCCTGGGGGCGGGCTGGCACTTGGCCATTACTCAGACCCTCCATCAGAGGGTTGGAGTGGGCCCATGCTGCAGGGCCCTCAGAAGTGAGGGGTTTGGAAACAGCCCCATCTGAGATAAAATTCACCCCAAAAGAAAGGAAGGAATTCACCCCAAAAGAAAGAGCATGAAGAAATTACAGCCAGGGACTTAATCAACACAGATATAGGCAAGATGTCTGAATCAGAATTTAGAGTCATGATAATAAGAATACTAGCTGGGTTCGAAAACATGAATCCCTTTTTGCAGAGATAAAAGGAGTAAAATCTAGTCAGGATGAAATTAAAAATCCTATAACTGACATGCAATCTTAAATGGTTGCCACGGTGGCAAGGATGGGTGAAGCAGAGCAGTGAATCCATGATACAGAGGACAAACTTCAGGAGAATAATGAAGCAGAAAAGAGGGAAACTAAGGAAAAACATGATATAAGAATTAGAGAACTCAGTGACTCATTAAAAAGGAATAACTTCCTAATCATAGGGGTCCCAGAAGATGAGAGAAAGGGTATGGAAGGTTCATGTGAGCAAATGATAGTGGAAAGCTTTCCTAACCTAGAGAAAGACACATCAAAATCCAGGAAGCACAGAGAACTCCCATTAAATTCAACAAAAACTATCAACAAGGCATATCAGTCAAATTGACACAACACACAGACAAGGAAAGAATCAAGAAACCAGCAAGGGAAAAAAGTCCTTAACATATAAGCAAAAATAGATCAGGTTCACAGCAGACCTATCCACAGAAACTTGGCTGGCCAGAAAGGAGTGGCAGGATACATTCAATGTGATGAATTGGAAAAATATGCAGCCAATAATTCTTTATTCAGCAAGGCTGTAATTCAAAATGAGAGGGAGAGGGAACAAAAAACCCAAAAGCAATGAAGGCTAGAAAGGACCAGAGAACACCACCAGAAACTCTAACTTTACAGGCAACGTAATGGCAATAAATTCATATCTTTGGGTACTCACTCTAAATGTCAATAGACTAAATGCTCCAGTCAAAAGACAGGGTAACAGGATGGGTAAGAAAACAAGATCCATCTATATGCTGTTTAAAAGAGACCATTTTTAGACCTAAAGACACCTTCAAATTGAAAGTAAGGGGATGGAGAACCATATTTTATGCTAATGGTCGCCAAAAGAAAGAGTAGCCACACTGATAGCAGACAATCTATATCTTAAAGAATGTAACAAGATGAAGAAGGGCAGTATATCAAAATTAAGAGGTCTACATTCCCACCGACAGTGCAAGGGGGTTCCTGTTTGTCCACATCCTCTCCAGCATCTATGGTCTCCTGATTCCATTTTAGCCACTCTGACTGGCATGAGGTGATATCTGAGTGTGGTTTTGATTTGTATTTCCCTGATGAGGGGCGACGTTCAGCATATTGTCATGTGCCTGTTGGCCATCTGGATGTCTTCTTTAGAGAAGTGTCTATTCATGTTTTCTGCCCATTTCTTCATTGGATTATTTGTTTTTCGGGTGTGGAGTTTGGTGAGCTCTTTATAGATTTTGGATACTAGCCCTTTGTCCAATATGTCATTTGCAACTATCTTTTCCCATTCTGTTGGTTGCCTTTTAGTTTTGTTGATTGTTTCCTTTGCTGTGCAGGAGCTTTTTATCTTCATGAGGTCCCAATAGTTCACTTTTGCTTTTAATTCCCTTGCCCTTGGGGATGTGTCAAGTAAGAAATTGCTGTGGCTGAGGTCAGAGAAGTTTTTTTCCTGCTTTCTCCTCTAGGGTTTTGATGGTTTCCTGTCTCACATTCAGGTCCTTTATCCATTTTGAGTTTTTGTGAATGTTGTAATAAAGTGGTCTAGTTTCATCCTTCTGCATGTTGCCGTCTAGTTCTCCCAGCACCATTTGTTAAAGAAACTGGTGCAGCTGCTCTGGAAAATAGTGTGGAGTTTCCTGAAAAAATTAAAAATAGACTTACCCTATGACCCAGCAATAGCACTGCTAGTAACTTACCCAAGGGATACAGGAGTACTGATGCATAGGAGCACTTGTACCCCAATGTTTATAGCAGCACTCTCAACAATAGCCAAATTATGGAAAGAGCCTAAATGTCCATCAACTGACAAATGGATAAAGAAATAGTGGTTTATGTACACAATGGAATACTACTTGGCAATGAGAAAGAATGAAATCTGGCCCTTTGTAGCAACATGGATGGAACTGGAGAGTGTTATGTAAGTGAAATAAGTCATACAGAGAAAGACAGATACCTTATGTTTTCACTCTTAGGTGGATCCTGAGAAACTTGTCTATGGGGGAGGGGAAGAAAAAAAAGTTAGAGAGCCAAAGCATAAGAGAGTCTTAAAAACTGAGAACAAACTGAGGGTTGATGGGGGTGGGAGGGAGGGAGGGGAGGGTGGGTGATGGGTATTGAGGAGGGCACCTTTTGGGAAGAGAATGGGGTGTTGTATGAAAACCATTTTGACAGTATACTTCATATTAAAAAAAATGAAGTGAGATACATTTACAGTACCATACTGTATTTGTCAAAACATTTGCATATAAATGGACCCACTCAGTTCAAACCTATGTTGTTCAGAGATCAACTATATTTAACTGAAAGGAATTTAATAGAGACAGTTTATAGAAGCATGTCAGAGTTAAGGTATCAATTAAAGATGATGAGGTACTCCCCCAAAATTCATATGTTGAAATTCTAATCCACAAAGGTGATGGTATAGTAGATGGGTACTTTGAGAAAGGGTTTAATTCATGAGGGTGGAACCCTCAGGAATAGGATTAGTGCCTTATAAAAGAAACCCCACAGAGCTCCCTAACGCTTTCCACCCTGTGAGAACACAAGGTGGAAATTTGTGGTCCAGAAGAAGGTTTTCACGTGACCATGTTGGTACCCCAATCTTGGACTTCCCATCTCCAAACTATGAGAAATAAATTCCTGTGTTTATAAAAAAACAACAACAAAATTGATGTCAATCCACCAAGAAGACCTAACAATTGTAAGCATTTATGCCCCCAATGTGAAAGAACCTAAATATGTAAATCAAGCACAAACTCATGGATAACAATACCATAATAGTACGGGACTTCAACACCCCACTTACAGCAATGGACAGATTATCTAAGCAGAAAATCAACAAGGAAGCAATGGCTTTGAATGACACATTGGACTGGATGGACTTAACAGATATATTCAGAACATTTCCTCCTCAGGTAGCAGAATACATATTCTTAAGTGCACATGGAACATTCTTCAGAAAAGATCCCCTACTAGGACACAAATCAGCCCTCGACAAGTAAAAAAGATCAAGATATATTGATCTTGATGTATATTTTGAGACCACAACTCTATGAAACTCAAAATCAACCACAAGGAAAAACTTGGAAAGACAACGAATACTTGGAGACTAGAGCACATCCTATGAAAGAATGAATGGGCTAACTAAGAAGTTAAAAAGGAAATTAAAAAGTACAAGGAAGTCAATGGAAATAACACCACAACCCAAAACCTCTGGGATGCAGCATAGGTGGTCACAAGAGGGAAGCATATAGCAATCCAGGCCCTCTTAAGGATGGAAGAAAGGCCTCAGGTACACAACCTAACCTTACACCTTAAAGAGCTGGGAAAAAGAACAATAAAACCCCAAACCAGGAGAAGATGGGAAACAATAAAGATAAGGGCAGAAATCAATGCTATTGAAATAAAAAAAAAAGTAGAAAACATCAGTGAAACCAGGAGCTGGTTCTTTGAAAGAATTAACAAAATTGATAACTCCCTAGCTAGTTTGATCAAAAAGGAAAAGGAAAGGACCTAAAAAATAAGAGGAGAGATCACAATAAACACTGCAGAAATACAAACAAAAATAAGAGAATAATATGAGCAATTATATGCCAATAGGGCAATCTGGAAGAAATGGACAAATTCTTAGAAACATGTAAACTCCCAAAACGTAAATAAGAAGAAATAGAAAATTTGAATAGTCCCATAACCAGTAAAGAAAATGAATTACTAATCAAAAATCTCCCCCCAAAAAGAGTCCAGGGCCAGATGGCTTTCCAGGGGTCTTCTACCAAAGAAGAGTTAACATCTATTCTTTAGAAGTTGTTCCAAAAAATAGAAATGGAAGGAAAACTTCCAAACTCATTCTATGAAGCCAGCATTACCTTGATTCCAAAACTAGACAAAGGTCCCACTAAAAAGAACTACAGACCAATTTCCCTGATGAGCATGGATGCAAAATCCTGAAGATACTAGCCAACAGGATCCAACAATACATTAAAAGAATTATTCACCATGACCAAGTGGAGTTTATACCTGGGATGCAGGGCTGGTTCAATGTCTGCAACACAGTCAATGAGCTACATCACGTCAATAAAAGAAAGGATAAGAGCCACATGATCCTCTCAATAGACACAGAGAAAGCATTTGACAAAGTACAGCATCCTTTCTTGATAAAAACCCTCAAGAAAGTAGGGATAGAAGGATCATACCTCAAGATCATAAAAGCCATATATGAAAGACCCACTGCTAATAACATCCTCAATGGGGAAAGACAGTTTTCCCTGTAAGGTCAGGAACACGACAGGGATGTCCACTATTGCAATTGTTATTCGACACAGTATTGGAAGTCCTAGCCTCAGCAGACAGCACAAAGAAAAGGCATACAAATCGTCAAGGAAGAAGTCAAACTTTCACTGTTTGGACATGACATGATACTCTAAATGGAAAAACAAAAAGACTCCACCAAGAAACTTCTAGAAATGATCCATGAATTCAGCAAAGTCTCAGGATATAAAATCAATGCACAGAAATCGGTTGCATTCCTATACACCAATAATGAAGCAACGGAAAGAGAAATCGAGGAATCATTCCCATTTACAATTGCACCAAAACCCATAAAATACCTAGGAATAAACCTAACCAAAGAGGTGAAAAATCTAGACACTGAAAACTGTAGAAAGCTTATGAAAGAAATTGAAGACACAAAAAAATGGAAAAATATTCCATGCTCATGGATTAGAAGAGCACATATTGTTAAAATGTTAATACTACCCGAAGCAATCTATATATTCACTACAATCCCTATCAAAATAACACCTGCATTCTTCACAGAGCTAGAACAAACAATCCTAAAATTGGTATGGAACCAGAAAAGATCCTGAATAGTCAAAGCAATCCTGAAAAAGAAAACCAAAATTTGAGGCATCACAATCCTGGACTTCAAGCTGTATTACAAACCTGTAATCATCAAGACAGTATGGTACTGGCACAAAAACACACTTGCTCAATGGAACAGAATAGAGAACCCAGAAATTGACCCACAAATGTATAGCCAACTAATCTTGACAAAGCAGGAAAGAATATCCACTGGAATAAAGATGGTCTCTTCAGCAAATGGTGTTTGGGAAAACTGGACAGTGACATGTAGGAGAATGAACCTTGACCACTTTTGTACACCATACACAAAAATAAAATGGATAAAAAGGCCTAAATGTAAGGCAGAAAACCATCAGAATCCTAGGGGAGAAAACACAAGAACATCTTTGACCTTGGCCGCAGCAACTAGTTACTCAACATGTCTCCGGAGACAAGGGAAACAAAAGCAAAAATGAACTATTGGGACCTCATCAAGATAGAAGCTTCTGCACAGCAAGAGAAACAATCAGCAAAACTAAAAGGCAACCAACAGAATGGGAGAAGATATTTGCAAATGTCATATCAGATAAAGGGTTAATACCTAAAATCTATAAAGAACTGATTAAACAACACCCAAAAAACAAATAATCTAGTGAAGAAATGGGCAAAAGACATGAATAGACAACTTTTCCAAAGAAGACATCTAGATGGCTAGCAGAACATGAAAAAATGCTCAGTATCACTTATCAGGGGAATACAAATCAAAACCACAATGAGATACCACCTCAAACCAGTCATAATGGCTAAAATTGACCACTCAGGCAACAACAGATGTTGGCAAGGATGCAGAGAAAGAGGATCTCTTTTGCGCTGCTGGTGGGAATGCAAACTGGTGCAGCCACTCTGGAAAACATTATGCAGCTTCCTCATAAGGTTAAAAATATAACTACCCTATGACCCAGCAATTGCATCACTAGGTATTTATCCAAGGGGCACAGGTATGCTCTTTTGAAGGGGCACATGCACCCCAATGTTTATAGTAGTTCTATCAACAATAACCAAAGCATGGAAAGAGCCCGAGTGTTCATCGACAGATGAATGGATAAAGAAGGTGTGGTACATATATACAATGGAGTATTGGAAATCAAAGAATAAAATCTTGCCATTTGCAACAATGTAGATGGAACTAGAGTGTATTATGCTAAGCGAAATTAGAGAAAGACAAATATCCTATGACTTCACTCGTGGAATTTAAGATACAAAACAGACGAACATAAGGGAAGCAAAAAATATAAAAACAGGGAGGGGGACAAAACAGACTCTTAAATATAGAGGACACTCTGAGGGTTGCGGGAAGGGTTGTGGGTGGGGGGAGGAGTTAAATGGGTAGGAGGCATTTTAAGGAAGATACTTGTTGAGATGAATACTGGGTGTTACACATAGGGGATGCATCACTGGAATACACTCCTGAAATCATCATTGCACTATATGCTAATTAACTTGGGTGAAAGTTAAAAAGTACAACACACACACACACACACACACACACACACAAATTAGTGTCATTTGATAAAATCAAGTGTTTGAAGGGATGTGTTCTCTAGTTGTCTACAGGGACTTTGGTAATGTTCTCCTGTCTCCATAGGAACCTCCACTGATCAGATCTGAGGAATTTTATGCATTTAGCTATTCATTGTTTACTGCAAGTTATTGGTTCCTAGAATTTTCCCCAGTCCATGGAGATTTTTGATGCCCCAGCCTAACTTGCATGAAATAATATAGCTTAGAAGAAGGAAATGCCTTTTGGGGAGAGGCAGTACTAGTGAAGACACCTGTACCATACTGAGGGGGGTCATGTGGCTTACACTCTTTCCCCTAAAATGTAGAGACTACTTTTGAGTGAAACCTTTCAAACTTGGACATGTCTGGAAGGTGAGATGGCCAGTGTGTGATTGTTCACAGTTAATTTCTACTTTGGGATTTTTTTTTTTTTTTTTTTTTTTTTTTTTTTTTGCTAACCTATCCTGTACTACCTGATCCAGGAGAAGACCTTAAAGGGTGATGGAGAAGGAACTTGTATTCCTGTAATATCTTACTGGGCCACCTGTGTTGCTCATGAATCAACATGAATAAAGATGACTTACCTGGCTTATGTCAGTTGGCTATTATAACTATGTACTGGCCATCAAATGTAAGCAGAAGTGACAACCTTCAGGATCATACTCTTTTAAAGGAGGTGGCTTCCTCTCTTTAATTATCCTTGTTACTGACTGAGGCTAAGACTGAACTCTAGGAATGTCAGACCAAAAGCCAAGGCATGTTCCTGGAGCATTTTCACTGGTGCACCCTCTAAGAAGTATCCACTGGGCTAGGGCTTCCAAACAAAGAGCTGCTTTCTATTCACTGTCCTGAGCTACCTTTGATGGGCCAAGATGGGTCCCATCTTGATGGGTCCTGGTGGTGGAGTAGGTTGCTTATAACAGCCAGATCAGGGAAACAATAGTTTCCTTCTCCAAACATACCTACAAATTTCATGTGTCCTGAAATGTATCGTTCTCCAGACACCAGGGGATAGTGAAGACTTCTCAGTGTTAAGAACTGTTACATCTGGGAGAGAAGCTTTCATCTTGCCCAGACTGGGCGTGGAGGTTGCTTTGCTTTGTTTCTTGCTAGAACTCAATTTGAACAACTTCTACTTTGGTAGGGAAGATTGTAATCTGTTCTCTAACCTACACCTTCCCCTTCGGCTCACTTTATTTCTAATGGGGCTATCCTGTTCTCCCATTTGAAACTCCCATGGTTGAGTCATGAGGGGGACTAAGATGTTTTTTTCCATTGTGCCTCACATACAAATTTGGCACAGCCTTACCCGAGCACATGGCCTCACTAGACCCTGTGCTGATGCTCTAAGGGGAGTCTTTCCAAAGAAATGTTGCTTTGACTTCTGTTCACAGATCTCTGGAGGGGAGATGGGAATTCATACACCACACCTGAGCCCTTGATGGACACAGTCTTGGAGTTTAATATTTGTCTACTGGATATCATTGTTCCCATATCACAAAAATGGGTCCTTCCCTGCATATTTGGGGTGGCCCAGGTGAGTGGTCTTACTATATAGCTGCCTTAGAAGAGGTGAGTACTCCAATTTATACAGAATTCTCAATGTCTACTACATTGGCAGCATTTTTCATAGACCTGGGTCAACTGGATCTTCCCCAGACATGTCCATCCATGGTAAATGGACCATAGGTATTCAGCCTTTTCTGTCATGACTTCCCTTTGGGTTGGTGAAGGTCTAAGGTTCAGGATATATCCATGCTGTGTACAGGGCTGACCCTCTAGTGGATCCTGCCATGATGATCTTAGTTATAACACTTAATATAATTGCCTGGAGGTATTGACACAGGTGTCCTCTTAATGAAACTAGTCCTGACTTTCCTTGTGGGGATGAGTTAGTTGAAGATGAATTGGTGGACTTGACTCATTAGGCAATCCCTTGTCTGATGCTTACTTGTGATGCAAAGACAAGGTCTGAGCTTCCTGGTCTCAAGATAAGTCACATGGAAGGTGACTGCCTTAATCAAGGGCCACAGATTATTCCTTGTCATTACTGCCTTTTCTGCAAATGGTGGCTTTCATCTGAAATTTTTCCATCTGTACACCCAGTCCTGTGGTTCTTCTGCATTGATGGACTTAGACACAGAACCATTTTCTGGATTTTCATGATCTTCTGTGCTATCTGCCATGTTCTAGGACTGACTATGTCAGGAATTCAACCCCGGATATTCCAGGTCCAATTTTTAGTCCTTAGAAATGCCAGCGTTTAAGTGTGGTTTAGTCACACACTCAGTCCTGATTTGTCAATAGAATCTGGATCAAAAGTCTGCATTTTCTTTATTTTATAAGGATGCCATTTTATACTGATGGAAACCCATTGTTTCCTAAACAAATAAAGAACAGTCTGTTATTTCTTTCTACTCCTAATGATGCTTGCTGTAACTCAAATGAATTCTCTGAGCACAATAGGGTCCATAGGTGAATTAACCACAATCCATGGCCATGGATGGGATCCTGAACCCCAAGGCCTGAGTGTACTATATCACCCTCTCCCCTTGCACTCTGGGAGCCCCTGGAGAAGGGTTTTTGAATGAGCAATAAGAAAAAAATCTGCCCCTTTGTCTTCCACACTTTTGCTCTTAGTTTTCTCTTAAGTCTTTTGAGACTCCTTTGTGATCTTCAGCCACGTTCATTCTATTGCATGTATTTCCCCACATTACTATATTAATGCTGAGTATTTCCTTCTATATTTTGTCTATGGTTTTTGGGCTAATATCCACTCATTTTTCTGACAATACTGACTGCATATTTTAATTTCTCAACCTATTAATCTTTTTACAGAGTAGAGGATAGGTTATCTCTAAAATACGGTGCCCTTAAGGTGACTCTCTTGGACCTTGGGTTATTGTAACTATTATTCTTGAACATGTGTAGTCACAGTGATGCTAGGTTTAAAATATTTGCCTTCTAATGGACTAAGATACATTCACAAGGGTTTAATACCATTTTGTACTGTACCTGGATGTCCTCCAAAGCTGGGATGTTTCAGGTGCTGTGCCTTGAAATTTCCCCCAGAAGAAGCAAATCCCTAAATGTTAGAAGGTTAGATTGGATGTTCTCTAACTTTTCTGAATTCCTTTGGCACCAGTGGTTATTATATTGTCTCTGACAGATGAGAGACAATGCTCATCATAGACCAACTGTACCTTGTTTTCTGTGCTCAGGCTTGTCTGATCTGAGATGAATTCTAAAACCATCACAATCCCACAGTGTCACACTGTTGGGACAAACTGAGCTAGTCTCCAAACCACAAGCCAGAGACCTTTTTCTTGGTAGGAGAAGCAGCAGTTGGTCATACCTTCTAGGTATTAGATCCCTGTGGTTTATTCTCAGTGATGCTTTTCTAGGGAGAATGGTTCACAGGTCCTGAGGAATGGCTGTAATAAGAGGAAAATAATGCTGGGACTGTTTTTAGATAAGGAACATGCTGTTAGGAGGAGGATGAAGATTTCCCCTCCTGCTGGATCTGCTGGTCAACAAGACTGTGAAGCAGAAACCTCACTGACCTGTAGTACAAAGAATCATGCACCAACAGTGCACCTGGTGGCCCAATGGATCTGTCTCTTCAACAGTGTCTAGATGGAACAGACCCATGAATGTCCCTTCTTCTAGTCTCTGATCACCCTCCCAACCTCCTTTCTAACCTTTAAAACCATCCTTCTTAGCCATCATTTGACCTTCAGAAGCAGGGGACACCATTTTTTTTTTAGCCTTGCTCCTTATTGACAATCAATCATGAGCTGCTAATTCCTCAGAAGTGTTCCCACCCAAGTGGAAGCTGCTATCAACTACGTGGTCAACATGCATCTTGAGCCTCTTGCACCTCTCTCTGGGCTTCTATTTCAACTGTGATGATACACTCTAGAAGGCACGGATCACTTCTTCCATGAGTTGGCCAAGGAGAAATGTGAGTGTACCTAGCATCATTTGAAGATAAATCAACATGGTATCCAAGATGTGCAGAAGCCATCCCAAGATGACTGGGTAAAACCCTAGACACCATCAAAGCTGCCATGGTCCTAGAGAAGAACCTGAACAAGGCCCTTTTGGATCTGTATACCATGAGTTCTGCCCATGCAGACTCTTGTCTGTGTTACTTCCTGGGGAGCCACTTCCTAGATAAGGAGGTGAAATTAATCATGAAACATGGGCAATCACCTGAACAAACTGCAGGCTGCCTAGCCCCAGGATGGGCTGAGTAAGTCTCTCTGAGAGGTTCACCCTCAAGACTAGGAGCTTCTGGAACCCAGCAGCCTTTGAGGGATCCCCCTAGAGGCCCACCTGGTGTCAGAGCTGCTGCCTGAGACCCTCCCTGCAGCCACTAGGAGCTTTTTATCCATTCTGGGGCCTTCTCCCAAGCCATGAACCAAATGGAAATAATAAACCTTTTTGTGGGAGAGAGGAGATTATGTATCTTAGCCCCTCAGAATGGTAAAACTGGTAAGAGTTCAGCCAGTGGACAGAGTTTACTTGGACCCCAGATGAGACCGCTGCCAGTCTGGAGTGCCCAGTGTCCTGATCTCCCTCACAGAAGGTACCAGATCAAGTCAGCCTAGACAACTGTGCTGAGTGGGAGTTCCAGTTGCTAATGTTTCCATAGATTTGTGAGATTGTAATCACCTCCTGGTGTGTACTTGGAATTCTTCATGCCTTAAAGAGAAACACCATAAGCCTATTTGGAGTCTTCAATGGTAAGCTGTAGTGAAGTCTTGGCCTGCTATAGCTCCAATCATTGATTTCTTCTTTGTCTCCCAGTAAGGTGCTTGAGTTCTCTTTTGTGTTCTGATTTTTGCTGCCTTTTACTCATTTCTTATCCAAGAATAGAGCCTTTCAGACTATTTTCACTTCAGCTAGCCATCTTTGTCATCACTGGTCTATTGTACCTTGATTCTACTGCTGGTGATGGTTCTCCTTGATGTTGTGTCTCAGGATGGAAAGTTAGTCCTCCTTTGTGTAGAGTGGAGAGAGCCCTAGAGTCAAAATTCACTAGAAGGTTATAATAACCCACACTTGCTCTCTGATGCTTGTCAATGGAAAATAAGAGCTCCTGTGTCTCTGTCCAAAGTTGAAATGGCTGTAAATAGCTGTGAGTCCTTCAGCAAGAAAATGAGGGAGCAGCAGCTCACTCCCAGTCACTATATTTCATCACTAACCACATACCTAAAAGGGCCTCCTGGAATGTTTGTGCTTTGATGTGTGATGTTCTTTTTCTGAACAAAGATGGTTTCTCAGTTGTAGTGACAAAAATCTACATTTAGAAACCACTCAACAGACCGTGTGTCACTTAAAGATGGCAAATAAGAGACTAATCAGCTTCTGTGTGAATAGTCCTCCCCCAAAACGCACAGTCCTCCTCTTTATGACAGGAGACCATGTTCTATGTACGAGTGTTCCCTGTTAACTGCTAAGAGAACTGAGCTGGTCTTTGAGTTCTCCAAACACTGAGTATCTGGGGACTCATGCTCAGTAGATGTGGGTCTGTTTAGACAGTATGATACCACCTTTCTTGTGTAATGCCCTAGGGCCATAGATGGGACCAAGTGTAAACTGTCCATTTCCTGGCATGTGCCATTGGCTGATCACCAAGTGGTTAAGTGAATCACCCAAGGTGTAGGTATTTCCCACTACACCCCTTTCAAAGTATAACCTCTCATGTGACTTAAAAGATTTCTCTTCATGTTTCACTGGCATTTTAGGTTGTTGAAGGAGGCCCTCATTGGGATCTCAACCACTCCTTCAAAGAAACTAGCACCAGTGATAACTCAGTTTGCTTTTGATGTAGCTGCTTTTCCTTTGCTGCTATTTAAGGTATCTTGGTGACTTCATTCCTGTCTCACTGGGGTCGTCCACTAAGTAGGATATGAAACGTTTAGGTCTGATGGCTGTGAGGAAGTGTTAGGTCTGATGATGGCTGTAAGTCATCTGTGTTCTTAGAATTTCTTCATGGTCAGAGAAGACTTATAAACACAACTGCCTTTGTCCCCAACTTGTATGTAATGTAGATGAGCAGAGAATGAACTCTTTGCCAAAGGCAGTTTTCATGAGGTGATGTGATTCCTGTGTGTGTGTGTGTGTGTGTGTGTGTGTGTGTGTGTGTGTGTGTGCGCGCGCGCGCGCGTGCGCGCGCGCCAGTACCATACTGTCTTTGATTACAGCTTTGTAATACAGCGTGAAGTCCGGGATTGTGATGCCTCAAACTTTGGTTTTCTTTTTCAGGATTAATTTGGATATTCAGGGTCTTTTCTGGTTCCACACAAACTTTAGAATTGTTTGTTCTATCTCTGTGAAGAATGCTGGTGTCATTTTGATAGGAATTACATTGAATGTGTAGATTGCTTTGGGTAGTATAGGTATTTTAACAATATTCTTCCAGTCTATGAGCATGGAGTGTTTTTCCATTTCTTTGTGTCTCCTTCAATTTCTTTCATAAGCTTTCTATAGTTCTCAGCATACAGATCTTTTACCTCTTTGGTTAGGTTTATTCCTAGGTATTTTATGGTTTTTGGTGCAATTGTAAATGGGGTTGATTCCTTGATTTCTCTTTCTGCTACTTCATTATTGGTGTGTAGGAATGCAACCGATTTCTGTATGTTGATTTTATATCTTGTGACTTTGCTGAACTCCTGTATTCCAGCAGATTTTTTTGTGGAATATTTTGGGTTTTCCACATAGAGTATCATGTTATCTGTGAAGAGTGAAAATTTGACTTCTTTCTTGACAACTTATATGTCTTTCTTTTTGGTGTCTTGTTGCTGATGCTAGGACTTCTCAAGATACTAGCAAATCGAATCCATTAAATAGAGTACATTAAAAGAATTACCATGATCAAGTGGGTTTATTCCTGGGCTACAAAGGTGGTTCAATATCCACAAATCAGCAGGATACATCACATTAATAACAGAAAGGATAAGAACCATATTACCCTTTCAATACATAAAGAAAAAGCATTTGAAATTCTTAATGAAAGCCCTCAAAATAGGGATAAGAAAGAACATACCTCAACATAATTAAAGGCCATTTAACAAAGACTGACAGCTAATGTAATCACCAATGGGGAAAAATGAGAACTTTCCCCCCTAAGGCTAGAAACACAATAGGGATGTCCACTATCACTGCTGTTGTTCAACATTGATGCATTTTCTAAGAGGTGTCCAGTGGATGGGATTATCCCAGCAAAGAGCTACTTACATTTTCATGTGCCCAAGCTACGCTGGAGGTTAGAGGATGGTCCTGGAAGTAAGAGGTTGTCCACATTGTCCAAAACAGGGGCCTGTTAGTGGGTATATATGTTGAACTCTCTGTGGTACCAACTTCCAAGTGCCCTGACTTTTATAGGCTTCAGACTCCGGTCACAAAGATCATTTCGAAAGTAGCTTGGAGTTAGAGTAATGTCACCCATCTCTGGGTGACAAGATTCCAGGCTCCTGTTTTTCTTGTCATTCCAAAGTTTTCATCAAATGTTTCTTTTTATTTTCCTCATTCTATTTTTCTTGATACTCTATAATTTCCCCCAAGTTGTTCCTTCTGTTGTTTTACACCCAATGTTTCATGTCCATAAATGAATGAGTCCTCTTTTTCTGAAACCTGAATTGAAATCTGAATATCTTAGTTTGGACTTGGAGTTCTGAATCTCAGACCTGGACTTAGGGCATATACTCTACTGGAAGTTACCCAGGTAGCACAGGGGCTGGAGTGATGAATGGGGGATTAAATGAGAACAGCCAGTAATGGACACAGCATTGAGCTGGTCATCTCACTCTCTGTGTAATTTCCAGCAGGCACTGTCTACCCAATAATATATAATGTGTTGCAAGATATCCTCCCTGGAAGGACAGGAGCCAAGTACCCACCTGTAACTCCATCTACACCATTGGTGGAGGTGGTACTCTCCCTGCTCATCTGACAAGAACCTTGTGCCTGGGGTTGATCTCTCATAGAAGACTTCCAACAGAGCTTTGGGACAGAACTTGACACACATCACAAGAGGGTCTTCTGGTGGAACATGGGCAACAGGCCTGGTGCTGCCCTCTAGATGTGCTGAAAGCACAGGGTTTGGAGGGTGTATCCCAGAGCACCCCATGGCACCCACACATGCCCACCCATCCCTGAAGAATACCCAACCTCCTGAGTTCCCATTTCAGTAGAAATGGGACAGGTCTACATTAGCAAGGTTATCCATATAGCATAGGTGAGGTCTCTGACATCATCTTGTGATGGAATCTGTTTTTCCTCTCCTGAGAAGAGATTCTTTACAGACCCCCATTTCTGCCTCTCAGTATGTCAGCCAAAATCAAGGCACCTTAGAATTCTGATAAATCTGTTTACCTTGATATCTATGAATGATTTTCCTGTCTTCTCAAACTTCCTATTCCTTCATGGAAAATAAGGTTATATTGGTGTATTACCAAAAATTTGATATGAATTTGCAAAGAACATTGTGGAATAAATCTACAATATTCCCTTCCTGAGTTGGAATGGAATGGGCAATAAGGTGTTCCATTCCTGTGTGAATATTACACTATATCTGACTCCCTTCTAATGGTACATATGTCACTACATGGACATGCTTTTCCCCTTCCAGGAATGTACTTTATTATATTCTTATTCATTTAGGATTTATGATCAAAATGGTGTATCTGTCAGCATTTGTCAGTGAATCACATCCCCGTTTCTTGAGCTTCTAAGAATGGTCAGTCACTTGAATGTGAACAAATGATGCTTGTTTGTGAGAGTTTATTCCATGCTATGATCTTGTGCTCTTCCTGCTACCCATGTGTTCTGGTGAAGCCTGGTTTGGGAAGTGCTGCCTTCCCACTTGAATCTCCCAAAATTGAATCAGAAGGACATGTGGGATGGGTTTGAAACCTGGAGGTGGGGTTGCACTAGTGACTGGCCTGGCCTATGAAGGCAAAGGCTTTCAGAGCTATTTTGCTGGACTCTGCCTGCAGGGGTCTAATTTTGGAGCGTGTTTCTCATCCTGCCAGCCCTGCTGGAGATAGCCTGGGTCATCCTTTAACACTTGCCTCCCTGACACTCTTGTTCTGTTTGTCAGATGGGTCCTTTCTGTCTGTGTTCTGTGAAGCTACAGGTAGGAGCATTAACCTTTGGATGTCCTGGAACGGAGTTTAGCTCCAACTTACTCCTGGACACATTGACTGGATGCTGGTTATGTGGCAGTATTTTCTGTGAGCCTATGTCATTCAGGTACTTACCCAAGGCTCTTGTATCTTGAGTTCTCAGTCATTGGAAGTTGATCCCATGGAAGTATCCTGTCTTTGTTGGTAGGGATTCATATGTGGTTGTACCTTCAAGTAACATATTTTCTTTGGGAGGTGGGTCTATTTTTCATGGGTTTTGATTTTGTGGGGAGACATCAACCTAGAACATGTATCAGATTTGTCCCATTGAAGGATGGTCCACAGGGGTTAGTAGAAAACTAGGAAAATCTTTCCTCGATGATGATCTTTGATATTTAAACTGTTGGGTAGGCTCCTAGCATTCAGACATTCAGATGGTAAATGCTATTTGCCACTTCTCATCTTTCCTGATTGGGCAGTTGTCCTTTGTGCTGCCTTTTCCAGAAGTAATTGGGCTGTATAATAGAAATTCTGTTGGAAAGCCTTGCCCTATAGTTTCCTTTGAGTAATGGCTTTCCTTAAGTGAGAGAGCAATGTATGTTGAGGATTTCCTCATCTTCACAGTGTTTGCCCTGTTTCAGGAGTAATTAGATCAGTAACTCAACACTGGATATTCTTGTTTTCCTTTATTTTTTTCATCCTACAATAGGCATTGATCCTGAGGTGTACTTCTCTGTCCATACTATTTAATAAACTAGCCCTTATTTCTTGGTTATATGAATCAGCATCTACAAGCTAATTGAGCAAGGTCATGTTTTTTATATTCAGACAATATATTTTCTGCAGCATACTATACATGAGATGCCTCACTTCAAACTGCTACTCCTTATGAAGTTTTTATCATAACCTCAGAATGTGCAAGTAAGCTGCCCAAGAATAGCAAGGTCCATAGGTGCTTAAATCACCAGCCTCATGCCCTTGAAGGAACACGGGGAAGAAAGGCCAGGAGGTTCTGAACCACCATCTGTCTTGTGAAATCCTCTTTGGAGAAGTGGGGAGGTGAGTCCCTGGCTTCCTAAGGGACCACCCTAGTGAAATGACCAACTTTCTCCTTGGGACCTTTATGTCACAGTGTTGTCAAGGTTAACCATTTTTGCCTGTGGAAATCCTCCTGAGGAACTCCAGGTGGAGGAAACACAGCCAGAATGCTCCCAGGTGAAGTCTCAGGCCAGAGTTTTAAGTGGGTGTGTACTGATGGGCACTTTCACTCCTGGCTTACCTGAACCAATCCTCACAGATGCTTAGACCTACCTCTTATGAGTCTTGATTCCATGATACTTTTCTTCTATCTGTACATTCTCTGCCACAGTTACAATTTCATTATTTCCAAACTCTACAGATGTTTTATTGACTTTTGCAGGTGATATATAACAAAAAACATGTACAATGCCTAGGTCTCCAAAAATGGGAATTTTAATACTGTTAGTGCCAACCACATGTTTGTTGAAGGAGATGTTCACTTGAGAAATTTCAGATAAGCACAGGAGAATGGGATTATGTACCACAATGCCTTCTGGCCCCATTGCAAATGGTTGCTTGGTCTATAGTTTTAGTAATGCTAACGAGCTATTCTAGGTGTCTATAAACAGCTCTGTGGGAAGGAACGTGGGATGTGCCTAAGATGAATTAAATGAGAAGGCAGAATCCTTGACTTTTTTGGCTCCTACTGTTTTCTCAGTTGAGTGTGTTTGGGTTCTCTGAGAGGCCTAGCCAGAGATTAAAGGAACAAGAGTTTTAATAGAAAGAATGAGAAAATAGGGCACAGGAAGGAAGAGGCGTCAGACCATACTGGAAAGTCTGACCCAGAGAGCCCAGGCAAGGTTCAAGTCCCAACTGAGAGTCCTTGAGTCAAAGCAGCCATCAGAGGACTAAAGGTGGGCCTCAGTATCCCCGCTGCACGCCGTCATTGGCTGTAGCAGACTGGGGGGCGTGGCCTCGCAGCCACAGAGCTCCAAGTAGAACAGCTCTGGCTTTCCATCAGTTGTGGCACCTGCAGTAGATCCCAGATACGTGTGACCCAGGATCCACAAGTGTGGAGGCATTTCCTCTCTGGCTCCAGCGCATGTCTCACTCGGAAACTCTAGAAAAGGTTACTGGGATCAATGGCAGCCTCCATCACTGTAGCTGAACAAAAACTCTAACTGGTATTTAATGTCCTTCCTTGCCACGTCTGCTCTTCATTCCCTTCCCCTCAGCTGTCACCTCCACAGGGTTCAGTTCCACATGGTCAGGGAGCTGGAGACCACCACCAGCTCTAAACAGATGCCTTTGGCTGTTGTACATGGCCAGTCAGTCACAGTGGGATAGGGAAATATCGGGAGGCAAGCGGGTTGCCTGGGTCCCACATGTACTCTTAGTTTTAATAAATTTCCCCTGATTTAGTATTTTCTATATAATTAAAATCCACTTGGGTTTTATGTGAATTGTGTGGTCATGTCGTTATTGATTTGGAGGTGCAGTTTATATGCTAACTAAAGTTGTCCTAGGGGTGCCTGGGTGGCTCAGTCAATTAAGCCTCTGATTTCCACTCAGGTCATGATCTCATGGTTCATGAGTTTGAGCCCCACATCGGGCTCTGTGCTGACAGCTCAGAGCCTGGAGCCTGCTTCGGATTCTGTGTCTCCCTCTCTCTCTGCCCCTCCCCTGCTCGTTCGTGTTCTCTCTCTCTCAAAAATAAACATTAAAATCCTTTATCATTTGAGTTGCAAGTACTTTCCTCAGCTGGTTTCTTTTTTATTTTATGGTTTGTTAAAGAAATCTTTCTTTTGTTCGTTGAAAGACTTGAAAATTCTACAACTTGAAAATGTGTGCCTTCTGGGTTTTCTCTCATAATTAAAAAGCTGTTCCCCACTCACAGACTTTAAATTTTTTTTTTAGCTTTTCTTAGTCCTTATACACTTTGTCTTTTATGGTTAAAATCTGTTGTAACTTGAACTTACTTTGCCATAAAAAGTGAAATAAGAGGGGCGCCTGGGTGTTTCAGTTAGTTGAGCATCTGACTCTTGATTTTCGTTCAGTTCATAATCCTACAGTCTGTGGGATTGAGCCCCGAGTCAGGCTCTGTGTTGGGTGTGAACCCTGCTTAAGAGTCTCTCTCCCTCCCCTTTGTCCCCACTCGTGTGTGCCCCCTTGGGCGGGGGAGAGCTACAGTTCTATTTCTAATCTCTCATGTAGCTACTTTATCCTAGCATCATTTGCTGTTACTATACTTTGACTTTTTATATATGTGGAATATAAAACAGACCATGAATAGAAATAATAAAACATCTTCGTGGAATTTTTTCAACTGGATTCAAATTTGGACAATGATTGTTTTATAGTATTTATATAAGAAATGAGTTAATAGAGTATATTTTCTTTTAAATGAGGAATCTTTTTGATTCTTGTGTTTAAAAGATATTTTAAGCAGATTCCCAAATCTTGGTCCACACAAGCATAAAACTACAAAGATTTTATAGACCATGCAAGATCAGAAAAGTAATGACAAAGTTATGACTTAAAAATTTTTTTTAATATTTATTTTTGAGAGAGTACAAGTGGGAAGGGGCAGAGAGAGAGACACACACAGAATCCAAAGCAGGCTCCAGACTCCGAGCTGTCAGCACAGAGCCTGATGCAGGCTCTTGAACTCAAGAGCTGTGAGATCATGAGCTGAGCTGAAGTTGGACACCTAACTGACTGAGCCACGCAGGGGCCCCAAAGTTATGACTTTTTAAAAAAATTTAAAGGATTGAGCTTATCATAGGATTAGATTATATTTTGGCATTAGCGATATTTCCTATGAGGTTTATTAGTAAAAGTTTTGTTTGTGGAGAGGTCAGAAGGAAGAGATACTCTTAACTTTGCTAAGGACATGAGTAAAACTTTATTTAAAAATTTCAGATTGCTTCATCAAAGTAAAAAATTTAGCTCCATCAATTTAGAGGGTTTCCCTCTAGTATAAATGTTTTTCATGTTAACCTTTGGGGAATATGCTCGAAAATCACTTTGTCTTGTATGTTTTAAAAAACCAACTGAATTAAACTATGGCATAAGTTTCTTCTGTATTCCTTCTATTCCTGAAGTTTTTCCTCTAGCATACTCTGTCATATCTAAGGGTGCATCATTTCTGAAGGATTCTCTGTAGTGGTTGCATTTATAGGTTGGTCCAGTTATCCACTGCTATGTGACAAACTACAGGAAAATTTATTGGCCTAAAACAAATTTCTATTGCTCACAATCTTGTGATTTAGGAATGGCTCGGCTGAGCATCTGGTCTCTGTTCCATGTGGCATCAGCTAGAATGGTTCAGAGGGGTTAGTGGGTTGGCCCACTAACAGGGATGGCAGATTGGTGCTGCTTGTCAACTGGGAATGAAGTGAGCTCTTGGCCCAGAGGTCTTATGCCCTCTCCCATGTGGACTTCTCCCTGGGGGGTGGTTGGGCTTTCTCACAACATGGCAATTGGAATGCTCATCCTTGGAACCCAAGAGGGTTGGCAGAGGCTGCAAGGCTTCGTATGATGTAACTTTGGAGGTCCAAGGAAATCCACATCCTGTTGGTCAAACAAGTCATCAAGGCCAGCCCATACTCAAACTATGAATTGGGTGGCTTAACAGAAACTTATTTCTCATGGTTCTGGAGGCTAGAAGGTCAAAGATGAAGGTGAAGGCAGGTTCCTGGTGAGACTGAGCCTTCTTCCTGGTTTTCAGAGGTTTGTCTTTTCACTGTGTCCTCACAGTGATAAAAAAGCCTGCTCTGGTCTCTCTTCTTATAAGGACATTAATCGCATCATGCGGGCCTCACTCTCAAGACATCATGTAAACCTAACTACCTTCCGAAGACCCCACTTCCAAATATTACCTTACTCTATAGGTTAGATCTTTAGCATTTTTATTAAATTTTTGGGCGGGGGGGACACAAGTTGGCTACTTTTCTGCCTATATTTTGATGTCTAAAAATGGCATATTTAACTTATTACATTTGATTTCAATCCACTATGAATTTTTGTGTGGTTGCCAAAATGAGGAGAAACATTTGGATAAGACCTGTTCCCTGGTAGAAGTTCTCTGGTATTCAATTTGAGCCACGACTGAAGAATTTTTGATGGGCATTTAGTGCATAGGGCTTTTGTCTAGTACACATTCTTAAACAGTTACTAAGATATCTAACCAGCTATAAGGTTTTCCTATGTTCATTGCCATTTTTCTCTAGAATGGTGACTGAAATGGCTTGAACACTTCAATGCTTTGGAAGATTTTCTCCCATAGCCTTTCTCTCCAGTATGTATTCTATGATGATAAGACATATTAGGCCTGCTCCTGTATTATTTAAGTGTCTAAGAGGTCTTAAGTGTTTATAATACATCAGTGAACAAATGCCCAACATATAATTGCCTATTTGCCATAGTTCTTAGTCATGCATTTAAGATTCCCACTCTCACAGAACTCTAAGCAAGTTGGCAAAGGTCAATCATAACAAGTGCCTCCTGATTTTGGCATCCTGTTGCCCTAATAGGTCCCTTATTGGGGAATGTGCTTTGGTTGGAGTGCCGATGTCCAGGAATCTGTTGTCTCGTTTTCTTAGTTCTCAGGGGCCATTAGTGCTTAGCTTCCATGTGTGAGGGCAGATGTAAGGGTCAGAATGTGGCTCAGTGTATGTTTATCCCAGCTAGGACTCTAGGATTCATAGTGGTCTGAAGGAAATTCATTGTGAGATTGTAAGAATGTACTTCCCATGTCCCTGATTGCTGGGAGTGTTATTGACTAGCAGCCTCAGCCTCTCCATCACTGTGTCTGTGCTGAGAATACTCTCCCCATGGGCTGCTCCTGGCCAATCACTGAGCACCCTGGGGATTCGAAGGTACACTCATTTCTGGGAGTTGCAGAACTCCTCTGAGGGGCAACCTTGGGGAAAACTCCCTAATGGCCTGGTTTAAGATCATCTTAAACTTATACTGCTGTTGTGACTGTGAGTGTACAGGAAGTACAAATGACAAAGGACTCCAGCCTCTGAGCTCTGAAGTCCATCAGAGCATTTATCCTGAAGGATGCACTTTGTAAAGACTCCCAGCTGAGCTTGGCAGAAGCACCAACACTCCTGTTCTTGGTAAACCAATTCTTGTAGCAGTTTTTGGCTCAAGGACTCCTCAGCAACCTTGCTGAAACTTCCTTCAATTCCACCCTGTCCATACTGCTTTTACCCAATCTTCTTTGCCTTTCTCCTTCACTCAAGGTCATGGTCTGGAGCCTCTTGTCTGTTCCAGCTGCCTTCCCTCTGTTTTCTCTTATATAGATGTTTCCCCTAACCAGATTCGTACAAGTTTAACTCCAAATTGCCTTTGGCTTTTCAAAGGTGCTGGACAAATTGACTCTAGTTCTGAGATGCTTCCATTCAAACTTCCTCCTTTTTAAGTTTTTATTCAAATTCCAGTTAACATACTGTGCAATATTAGTTTCAGGTGTACAATATAGTGATTCAACACTTGCATATACTACCCAGTGTTCATCAAAACAACTGCACTCCTTAATTCCCATTACCTATTTTACCCATCCTCCCACCTACCACCCCTCTGGTAACCTTCAGTTTGTTCTCTATAGTTAAGAGTCTGTTTTTTGATCTTCCTTTCCCCCTCCCCCCTCCCCTTGACGTTGGCAATAGCAACTTCTTTCTAGATATGTCTCCAGAAGCAAGGGAAACAAAAGCAAAAATAACTATTGGAACTTCATCAAAATAAAAAACTTCACAGTGAAGGAAACAACAAAACTCAAAGGCAATCAACAGAATGGGAGAAGATATTTGCAAATGACATAGCTGATAAAGGGTTAGCGTCCAAAATGTATAAAAACTTACAAAACTCAACACCCAAAAAACAATCCAACAAAAAAATGGGCAGAAGATATGAGCAGATGTTTCTCCAAAGACCTACAGATGGTCGACAGACACATGCAAAGATGCTAACCGTCACTTATCAGGGAAATGCAAGTCAAAACTACAATGAGATATCCCCTCACACCTGTCAGAATGGGTAAAAACAAAACAAGAAACAACAGGTATTGTCAAAGATGTGGAGAAAAAGGAACCCTCTTGCACTGTTGGTGGGAATGCAAACTGGCGCAGCCACTGTGGAAAACAGTATGGAAATTTCTAAAAAAGTTCAAAAAATAGAACTACCCTATGATCCAGCAATTGCACCACTGGGTATTTACCCAAAGAATACAAAAATACTAATTCAAAAGGACACATGTACTTTGATGTTTATAACAGTGCTATCTACAATAGCCAAATTATGGAAACAGCCCAAGTATCCATTGGCTGATGAATGGAAAAGGAAGATGTGTGTATATATATGATGGAATATTATTCAGCCATAAAAAGAATGAAATCTTGCCATTTGCAATGACATGGATGGAACTAGAGAGTATAATGCTAAGTGAGAACAAAGACAAATACCATATGATTTCACTTATAGGTAGAATTTAAGAAAAAAAATGAGCAGACTTCCTCCTCTTTACTCAGATTTACCTGTGAGGAGGGAGGATAGTCCATGGAAGAAGGTAGATTTTCATGGCTAAAACTTTTATTGGTGGTGGTCTGAGAATATGGCCTGGTGGAGAGAAATGCTGTTTCAGTTGCATGATTCAGACATTTGAAAGACCTGGAAGAAGACTACAGGGACAGTGGAGTGGGTTGGCTGCTGCTTAGAATCTCCAGGCAGATCATGAGGTCCTAAACATTACTGGTGAGCGGCTAGTAGCTAAGTGTAAGAGCTGGAGGGCCTATGGGGTAGTTTATAAAAAGGTTCTTTTCTCCTCTGTGGAAAGGCAGACCAGGCTATGGATTAGTTGGGAGATTTGCAGATCCTCTGGTACTGGAGAGGTCATTGGTTTCAAAAGATGTGGCATGGAGCTGTGGCAAGCCTCAGTGGGAGAATCACTGCACAGGTCCCTAGGATTCTGGAGGAAATCCTTGCTGTCTATAGCAGGGAATTGTACTTTAGTTGAGAAACAGCTTGAGGTGTGTTACTGGTTCCTAATAGAGGTGAAACACTTGGCCATTGGACAACAAGTGAACATACCTAGAAGTAGGGATTCTGTCCTATTGGGTCATACTGTCAGGCCCAGAGGTGATCCATTTGGTAAGACCCAGACTCCCATTAAACCCACCAGTGTTAAATTAGTGCCCTTCACTCAGTTTGTACCTGTGACTATATAGGCGATCTTGTTTGGCTAGTTGGAAAAATAAAAGATCTGTCAGCTTTGTTTATAGATATGTCACCTCTTAATGGGTCTTGAAGCTAGAGGTTGTTATTGCCAGGACATGTTAACCAAGTCCTGAAATTATTTCCATGGATAAACTATTTCTTTCCAGATTCTGGGAATTCATACAAATAAATTCTGGACTGGAACTTTAGGAGCTGCAGGAATTACTCTTAAAAAATTTTTTTTGTTTATTTTTGAGAGAGAGCACAAGCTGGGGAGGGGCAGAGAGAGAGAGGGGGACACAGAATCCAAAGCAGGCTCCAGGATTGAGCAGTCAGCACAGAGCCTGATGTGGAGATGGAACCCACCAACTTTGAGATCATGACCTGAGCCAAAGTCGGACACTTAACCGATTGAGTCACACAGGCGCCCCAGGAATTACTCTTGTATACTGTGCTTTTTATTAAAAGTCAACTGACCTGAGTCTGTCACTGTCTTAGTTACAGGGGTTGTGGAGGTAGTTACAAGGAGTCTTATTTGTTGATTTAGAAACCGTGATCTAGAAATCATTGCCTCACACCTTTCAGGTGACTTAGCTATCTTGCAAGTCAACATTTTACCTTCTTGCTGCTCTTCATCCCAATCTACCACGAGTCTCACTAATGGTGATGTTACCACAAGCTGTGGTGTTCACCCTCAGAAGTGGGATCCTTATCAGTAATATTGTTCTAAAATCTTGTCCCAGGGGTTTGCTTTCTGTGGCACTCCTGTATCCAAATATCTTAGCCTGGGTTTCCCATGGTAGCAAAACCTGAAAAGAGAGCTTGTGTGCTAGTAACCATTGGGAGGTAACCTGAGAGAGCAGGAGCTAGAAGCTGAGAAGAGTGAAACATGAGAGTGTCCACAGAGCAAGTGTTCAGAGACAGAATGGGCATCATGTGTCCACAGGGATGGCAAGCTCTGAAGAGTTGATCATCAAGGTAACAGAGTATCTGATGGATACTGTGTGTGGTGAGTTTAATTCTGAGGTTCTCAGGTGAAGCTTTAAGTCTGGCTGAAACCTTGATTGATAAATTACCCTTATGTTGACTTCAATTTCTTTACTTAGGCAGGTGCCTAGGGGAATCTGGGCTGTTGAGTAAGTCGATCTGGTTAGCCAGAGCTGCTTTAGGGTAGAATGGTCAAGAATTTGTTAATATGTTGGTTTCAAATTTACCATTACAACGTAGGGGAGGAAAAAAGTCTCTTCCTCTACCCACTCATGTTCTCCAGTTGGGGCCCTGTAGATGAGATTGGCCAAACAGATTGAGTGAACCAAGTTTATAAGCAAGTGTATGGTGCATACACATGGGAGTACCCAGACCTGAATCCTTGGAGGTGTGGCTGAAGTTGGGCTTATATCTCCTGTTAGGCAAAAACAAAGGGAAAGTGACCTGGGCTTCTGGACAGGGGGGTAAGGTATGGGAAGGTGATTGGAAATAAGTGGGGTACACAAGGGTTGTTTAGTAACATTTATCATGCAGATTTAAGCTCTGTTTTCTTTGGCGAATTTCTTAAGTCTTTGGCAAGAGTTATTAGGTCTTACTCTTCCTGCTATAGGAGAAGGAGACATCTCTACAAATTGATATTTTCTTTAAAAATGTAAATTTCTGTTATAAAAGGAAAACATACCTGGTTTCTAGAGCTTTTTGGGCATCTACTGGTTCTCTGTGACCTTTAGTTCAAAACAATCCATATGCCAAAGGATGTCATGGACATTATTCTGGTACTTCTCAGCTGCAGCCTATAGAATAGTTGCCTCAACTCTCCTCTTCCACTTGTTCATCTTCTCCTCCCCTTCTCCATCCCAGCTTTTGGCAGCAACGGATGTGTTTTTATGTTTCCCTAGTTTTTTTTTTTTTTCTTTTTCAGGATGTTATATGATCAGAATCATATAGTATGCAGCCTTTTCAGACTGGTCTCCTTCACTATGTAATATGCATTTAAGATTCCTCCATGTCTTTTTGTGGCTTATAGCTCATTTTTAAATCACTGATAGTATTCACTGTGTGAATATACCACAGTTTATATGCTCACGTTTTGAAGGACAGGAGATACTAATTTTAATTTTGGGAGGTGTTAGATGACACAAATTCAACTGAGTACACCTAAAGATTAATCTGGCTTTGTGCAGTGAATCCTGCATTGGGTAGCATCCCATCTAGTAACAGAAATGAGCTCCAGCAGGTGGATTACCTTGGTAGTGCTGTTTAGGTATTTCCAGGTTGACTGGGTAAAAGTTACATTCCTGGGGATGGGGATGACTGTAATTAGGTATTAAGCCTTGGTTGGCTGATGTGGGGTTTAGCATAAGTTGACTCTATTGGGGACCTGCTGTTTCCTTTTTATCAGAAGCTATTTTAGCCATTTGTGGACAAGCCTCCAACAAGATTCCCAGGGAAAATTTATCTTGTTATTTGGGATTTCTGGCATGGTGGGCAAGGACAACACTGCCCAGACCCCCCAGCAGTAGACTTACTTGCTCCAGCAGCTGCAAGGAGTATTTCAGGGTTTTCATCCAGTGGAGAAAATCACCCGACTGAGGCAATGCCCTTCCTAGCACATCTACTGACTGAAATTGTGTTATAAAGGGCAGGGACTTCTGGGCTGAGACTTGGTTGGGTCTGTGTCACAGTTGACCTCTCCCTCTGACAAATACACTTCCTTCCGTTCTTCTGTAGGTGTTGGTCTCTAATAATATATATAAATATCCTTTGGGCCAAGCATCTATTTCATGGTTTGATTGCTGTATTTTGTATGGCACATGTATTTCAACATGACCATGTTATTTGCCCTGATGCTTGTGTTCAGTGTCCATTGAAGGTGGACGTTACACATCCCCTTGGTGCCTTTTGTGACATCATGGAAGGATTGCCCTGTGATGTTCCATGACTCCATGTTGAAATCACTTTACTGTCTAGTTTATAGAGGGTGTTGAATGTGGGCTGCTTGGAATTTGGATTTAATTTTGAGTGGAAGCTGACTTAGAAAGCTTAATAAGTTTTAAAAGTAAATACTAATTCTTTATCTTCTTGAACATGTCAGCACTGGACTGCAATCAGCCTTCCGTACTCACTGTGGGTCTAATGATGACTAGATATAAATGAAAGAAATGGAATTGAACTTCTAATTTGGCCACCAGGGACTGAGTGAAATGGTTGTGCTCTTAACCAGTAGATCTCCTCCAGCATAGTATCATGATGATTGAAGAGGAGGCCTCTTCTTATACCCTGCCCCCAAATCCAGAGGAAATCATGCTGGGAGGGTGTGATTTCTGAGTCTTGCAGGACTAACTTGTGTACTTTTGTGCAGGTTATATTCTTTATGGAGACACCTGCTGTTGGGGGGAGTTGGGAATGAAATCCAGCCAATCCTTGGCAAAGACCTTCCTAGACAGGCTCCTCTGAGCCCTCTTTTCAGCCAGGCTACCTATTTGAGCCCTGTCCTCAACCTGCCTAAGCCAATCTTGGCAAGGAATCCTGCCATGTCCTCTGCTCAAACTCTTCATCCCTCGCCTTTGATGTCCAAGCTCTTGGCCCACCTTTAGCAAAGATCCCTTCGTGTTGATGTCTCCTCACAGTCATTCTCCAACTGCGGGCCCCCCTCATCCTACTAGTTGCTATAAATCCCCGGCTGTGTTTTCTGTATTTGGAACTTGACTCAGTCTCTTGACCCTTGCTCCCAGGGTCTCAACCCATCTTCCTTACTATTTTAACCAGTGTCTGATTAATTTTGTCTTTAACATACTCTACTCTCCAAACTCTGGAACTGCTTTTACAGGGGTGCTTCTGTCCAAAGGAAGAAACATACTTTTCTTAACATACACACTATGTGGTCACCAAGCTGGAGGCCTGCCTAAATGGAGTGTGCTCTGCTAACTTCCACAAAGACCTAGAATAAGTAAAAGGTGGTCTTGAAGCATGCCCTGAAATTAGGATCGTTCCTTACCTCACAGTGCCAGGCTGCAAACTGAAGATTTAAATGTCTTCTAGTTAACCCTTGGGCACTTCCAAATTAAGTTCATAATGAAGAATAAAACTCAAGAGCCATCTTTGGAAGTGGATCCCTTATGAACTATTTCAAATGCCCTTTATTCTTGTTAAGGGAGGTGTGTGGATATGGGTCTTATCTGCTTATCTACCTGTGAATAAATACATCCAGGTGTGGCCTTAAATCTCAATCTCTCCTGTTCCTGTGTTGCAGGCTGAAGTTCCCCTGTTAATCTCACCTACTCCTCCTTGATACCTATGGGGCTACCTAGATGTGACAGCCTGAATGGCAGGTGAGGCCTAGCCAAGTGCCCGAGATTTGGCTTTCCTTTGTAAATTATTATGGGTGCTGTCTTAAGAAGGCTGTAAAAAAAAAAAATGAGGGGAAAGACGAAGCTAAGCAAGGATAAAGTTTCAGGTAAAGTTTTACATCATCTGGATGCTCAGGAGTATAGAACATGCTGTAGCATTGATGCTGCCTTGAAGCAAGAGGGCAGGACTTTGGTTCCAACATGGTAGCAGGTGTTAATTAGGGCTGTCCTGGGGATGGAGGTATGGTTTTAACTTCTAGGCACTTCCTGACAAGGTGACTCCAACAGTTCTCCACAGAAGATAGCAGGGGTATACTAGAAGCGGCCATAGTAGTGGGGAAGAGGGATGCCTGGGATCTGGTTGAGGCTCTAATGACACTGCTATATCCAGAACTACCATTTCCTGGTGAGTTGACCTAGACCCCTTCATGTTGCTATAATGTTGAGCATGCTTTGCCTTTACTTTAAGGGTAACTCTTAATAACAGAATGTAAGGAAATAGAAAAACTCCATCTCTGCATCCCTAACATTTCTGTTCAACTTCTGATAAAGCTGATAAAACTTCTGATGGTTATTCTGGGACTTGGTGCTTTCAGCCACGAGAAAATTTCCCTCTGGATCTGGATTAGATCTTTTCTCCTGCTGTTTTGTTTGTATACTTAGGAAAGTGTGTGAAAAGAATGAAAATAGAAAAATGGACCCCAATTCAAAGTCTAGTATGCAGGTGTACAGGTATCCTTATACTCATTCCTGGTATGTGTGAACAAGGAGTAAGTCTACTCAGTGAAATACTATTGAGTATAGTATGTGGGGGGCTTATGGGATTGGCCTCATGAGTGAGCCCCATGAGGAACAAAAGGCAGATCAGTGCCCTAAGTGGTTTTTGAAGCTTTGGGCTCTTATTTAGGGGCTGCTACAGATGCCCCAGTGCAGCTCTGGAATTGAGCTGACACACAACTGGGATCATACTCCCCAAGAAAAAGATAGAGATTCTTCATTTCACCCTTTACCTTCCCACATTGGCTGGGGAGTACACTGTATGTGTATCTCAAACTCTAGGCACAGCCTCTCTAAGCAGATCCAAAAAGGGGTTCCCTTTTCATCCATCCTGGTTCTGGGGGATTCTGTGTGCTAGACCTGAGCTAAGACTTCGAATCACCCATACTTACTAGAAGTGATCCTATGCATGCGTGTGCACTGGCCCAGTGTACCACCTCTGCAGCTCTGGCCTCATTCAGCCTCTGGAAGACACTGGCCAGGGACAGTAGGGTGCACAGATAAACTCTCTCTGGCCAGGAGAGCCAGCAGTCTCCACAGTTGCTGTAGTCTCTTCATTGTGTCTGGAAGCAACCACACTAATGCCATTCTGTCTGTGAGTTTTTTCAGTGCTATTGTTTTCCTTCACTTAGGAGTCTCTGTCTACTGACTGGAGGAAGCTTCCCTGTCATTCTCTGGCAGGCATGTCTACTCATGCAGGAGTTCTCTGCTTGGGCAAAGAATCATCCACAGGAGCAAGAACAGAAGGGAATTTATTTTCCTGCTCCCTCCATCAGTTCCCCATCAGCCAAGTTTTACATATAGTTTTTCCCATTCCATAGGTTTCCTTTTCATTTTTTGGTTTCCTTTGTTGTACAGAAGATTCTTAATTTAGTCCCACTTGTTTATTTTTGCTTTTGTTACCTGTGCTTTAGGTGTCTTATCCAAAAAGTCATTGCCAACATCATATCAAGGAATTTTTTGTTTTCTTCTAGAAGTTTTGTGATTTTAGGTCCTCAAGGCTTTAATCTTTTTTTATAAATTGTTTAAATCAAGTTAGTTAACGTATAGTGCAGTATTGGTTTTAGGAGTAGAATTCAATGATTCATCCCTTACATACAACACCCAGTGTTCACCCTATGTTCATCACAAGTGCCCTCCTTAATGCTCTTCACCCATCTATCCTGTTCCCCTACCCACCTCCCTTCATCAACCCTCAGTTCTTTACAGTGAAGAGTCTCTTATGGTTTGCCTCCCTCTCTGTTTTTATCTTATTTTTCCTTCCCTTCCCCTATGTTCATCTGTTTTGTTTCTTAAATTCCCCATGAGTGAAATCATATGGTATTTTTCCTTCTCTGACTTATTTCGCTTAGCATAACACATTCTAGTTCCATCTACATTGTTGCAAATCTTGAGTTAATTTTTGTATATGATGCAAGACAGGGGTCCAAGTTCATTCTTTTCAATGTGGATATCCAGTTTTCCCAACATCATTTATTGAGGACACCCTCCTTTCCCCATTGTGTATTCTCTGTGCCCTTCTCAAATATTAGTTGACTATGTATGGGTTTATCTCTGGGATTTCTGTCCTGTTGTATTGTCTCTTTTTATGCCAATGCCATACTGTTTTGATTGCTTCAGATTTGTAATGTAGTTGGAGATCAGGAAGTGTGATGCTACAGCTTTTTTGTTCTTAAGATTTCTTTAAGATGATTACTCTATTTCTGTGAAAAATGTCATTAGGATCTTGATAGGGATGGCATTGAATGTGTAGATCAATCTGGATAGCATAGACATCTTAACAATTCTTTCAATCAATGAGTATGGAATATTGTTCCTTTTAGTTGTGTTGTCAACTTATTTCATCAATGTATTATAATTTTCAGTTTGAGTCTTTGACTTCACTCTTTAAATTTATTCCTAAGTAGGTTATTCTCTTTGATGCAATTATGAATGGGAGTGTTAATTTCTCTGATACTTTGTTCATGTATAGAAATGCAACATATTTCTGTATATATCCTGCAACTTTACTGAATTCATTTATTCTAAAAGTTTTTGGGAGTCCTGAGATATGCAGATAAAATTTTACTTTCTTTTCAATTTAGATGCCTTTTATTTCTTTTTCTTGCCTACATTGTCGAGCTAGTACTTATAGTATTATGTTGAATAAAAGTGTCCAGAGTGGGCATCCTTGTCTTATTCCTGATCTTAGAGGAAAGAAAGGCTTTTAGCTTTTCACCATTAAGTATGTTAGCTATGAAATTGTCATACATGGCCTTTATGTTAAGATACATTCCCTCTATACCTAGTTTGTTTAGGGTATTTCTCATGAATGGATGTTGAATTTTGTTGAATGATTTTCCTGCATCTATTGAGATGAACATATAATTTCTAGCCTTCATTTTGTTAATGGGATCTATCACTGATTGGTGGATGTTGAACCATCCTTGGATCCCTGGAATAAATCCTACCTGATCATGGCATGTGATCCTTTTAATGTATTGTTAAATTTTGTTTGCTACTATTTTGTTGAAGATTTTTATATCTGTGTTCATCAGGGATTCTGGCCTGTAACTTTCTTTTTTGTGGTGGTCCTGTCTAGTTTTGGTATCAGGATATTGCTGACCTTGTAAAGTGTGTTTAGAAAGTTTCCTTCCTCTTCAATTTTTGGAAGAGTCTGAGAAGAATAGGTATTAAATCTTTGACTGTTTTGTAGAATTCACCCATGAAATCCTCTGGTTCTGGACCTTTTGTTTACTGGGAGGTTTTTAATTACTGATTTACTACCTTTACAATAATCAGTCTACTCAGACTTTCTATTCATGATCCAGTCTTGGAAGATTACAAATTTCTAGGAATTTCTTCTAGGTTGTTTTTTGGTGTCTAATTATTCTAGTAGTCTCTCCTGGCTATTCTTGGTGGTTTTTCAATCCTTTGTGTTATTCAAGCTGGATTCTTTGTTCTTAGGTCTTGGCACACCCTGAACTACTAGGAGACCCTATCAATACCCCAAAGGAAAGTATTTCAGTACCTAGGTTTGTGCTGACTTAGAAGACTTACCCTCAGCATCTTTTAAAGTATGTGAATAGACCTCCTTCATGGAAAGATGGGAGTTTCTGTCTGCTTTGCACTGAACCCTGGTATTGCTGGTTAAGAACTGTTGATTTGTTTGGTACAGTCCTGTAGAACCAGTCAACACAAGCCTCAGTGCTCAGCAGAACCAGGTGATCAAGAGATGCATCCCTGGGGTGACAGCTGCAAAAGCTAGAATGCTTGATGTTTGCACAAGTTCCTTACTAAGAAATATTGGCACTTTGAAGTGGGCTATGAAGAGAAAGAGGAGATAGCATCTGTCTTCCCTGATGTCTCTGGTCTCTGGATATGATAGCAGTAAGCCCCTTTCTGTGTGCTAAATTAGAAACCTGATCTGTATGCAACAGCTTTTAGAGTAAGTAAATAGCCCTCTTTTAGGGAAATACTAGGAGGTGGGAATTTCTGTCTGCTCCCCCTGCTCTGAGCCCCCAGTGGGTAGCTAGTTAAGAACTGTTTCTTGTTAGCATGGTCCTGTTGAGCTCAAGAAAGCAAGCCCTGCTCACCACTGGAGCCTGGTAATTAAAGGGTCTGTTTCTTGGGTGGCAGCTGCAAAAGCCAGGGGACCAGATGTACACAAGGTCCATCCAGAGAGATGCCAGTGGCCCATTTCAATGTGGTCATTTGTTTGCCTGATGTGTAGAAGTTACTCAGCTAGTTTCTTGATTCCTTTCAGAGAGTTGCTCCCATGTATACTTATAAGTTTGGTGTGTCTGTGGTAGGAGAGCCCCCTATGTTGCCATCTTAGGCCTTAACTCTCTTTTGTTCTTTTTTCCTTCTCTTCCTCAGACTTGATAATTCCATTGTCCTATCTTCAGGTTCTCTGAGTCTTCTGCCTGCTAAAATCTGCCTCTGAATCCCTCTAGTGAACTTTTCATTTGTTGCTGTACTTTTCAGTTCCAGAATTCTTGGGACCTCTCTTTAGCTTTTCTCTTTGTTGATAATTCCATTTTGTTAATGGGTTTTTACTTTCTCCACATCTTCCCTTAGTTCCTTGAACATCTTTAAGCCCATTGTTTTAAGATCTTTGGTAGATCTGCCATCAGATGTGTTTCTGGGGTATTTTTTCATTTTGAACGGGCAATATTTGCCTGCTTTTCTTGTACCCTGGGTGATTTTTTTTGTTGAAAACTGGGCATTTGAATTTACTGATGAGCTTATTTTGTAAATCAGTTACTCCCCCTTAGGGCTTGCTGGTTTTTAATTTTTTTTTTTTTTATCATTATAGACTCAGTGCCAAGGGTCCACTTGAGGTTTAAATTTAAGATCCTTCAGGTCTTTTTCAAGCCTATATCTTTTCCTAGGCATGTGTAGTCACTTTCTAATTTTCCCTGTATGTGTAGTTGCTTTTGAATGTCCCTACTGTCTGGCTTCCCAAAGGGAGAAAGGAAAAAAATGAAGGTTCTCTGAATGCAGTGATATAAATTACTACAAGGGGACAGAGATGTAATCCAAAGTCTGTAGTGGATGCCACACCGTAATTTCTGGTTAGAGCTACATGGAGGCTTTGGGATTACTCACAAGTTACTAAATAGGGTTGGATCCCATTTCAGCTTAAATGATACCTTCAGTTAGGCCATATTGTCTCTGACACATACAGGCATAATGTTTTAGATATTAGGTAACATGAATTTATGTAAACATAATTAAAGTTTGTTAGAAATTTGAATTGGTATAATTGTATGTTTATGTTTATAATCCAAAACAGAGCCACTACACATAACCTAGGAATACCATAGGAATTAATATTTACATGAATTTAGAAAGAGCTAGAAAAATGTATGTCCAGAAGCCTATGCCTGGAGAACCAGAAAAAGGCACTAATGGCTTTAGTTGAAAGTGTGTGCTGGTAAGGGTGAAGTCAGAACTCAGAATTTTTGTGGTGCTGCCATAATCACAGAAGCTTATTGAAGAGATCTTTAAAAGCTGGAGTTTAGGGGACAGTTTGCAAAACCACCAGATATAATGTACCTCTCAGTAATAATGACCTCTCCTTCCTTTTCTATATTCCATATTTTTCATGCATTCTTTTCGCTGGCAATCTCTAACTCAGAGCCATATTGGGTTCATTCATTGTCTTGTGCTTTGTAACAAATTATGACAGCCTTGGACTAAAACAACACTTAATTATCTCACAATTTCTGTAAATCACACATGCTGGGGTGATTTAGCTGGGTCCACTGCTTCAGAATCTCCTAAAGCTGAAGTCAAGAGTTTAGCAGGAGCTGCAGTCTCATCTATGTTTGACTGGAGAAGGATCCATTAAAAAATTCATGTGCTTGTTGGTAGAGTTCAGTTTCTTGTGGCCTTGTGGACTGAAGGCCTCCATTTCCTGCTGACTGTTGGCCAGAGGTCCCCTAGTTTGACCTTTGGGCATCTCTGTAGAGTAACTCACAATATAGCTGCTTGCTTTGTCAAAGGCTGCCTTCGATGGGAGAAAATGTTCTAGCAAGAAGATTGTTACAATCTTTTTTTTTTAATTTGAGAATTAGAACACAAGCAGGGCAGGGGTGGAGAGAGAGAATCCCAAGCAGGCTCTGCACTATCGCACAAAGCCTGACATGGGGCTCGATCTCACAAACCGTGAGATCATGACCTGAGCATAAATCAAGAGTTGGTTGCTTAACTGACTGAGACACCCAGGTGACCCAGGTTGTTACAGCCTTAAGTACATCCTATCACCTTTGCTATATTCTATTAGAAGCAAGTTACAGGTCCCACTCATTCAGTCAGATTTAATTTCACAAGGATGTGAATACCAGAAGGAAAGGATGCTTGGGGTTGTCTTAGTCTTAGTTCTGAGAAGATCTTTGCATTACAGAGCAGAAGCTTTGTGTAAAACAGTAATGCAAAACTGACAACTAACACCAGTGAGTGAGGTCCAGGCTGATGGCAAGCAATCAATGTCTGTGCGGGATTATATTTTGATTGAGAGCAGAAGCGTTAACAGAAATCTGGGCAAGATGATACGTATTTGCTCTTGAGCTTTTCTAAGGATGAGAACTGGGGGAAAAACCCATTTACCAGATCTACAGCTAACTACCAATTTCCAGAAGTTGCCATTGGGCCAACAATTTAAGTTTATGGGAATCCACCATTTCAAAATTCCATGAATTTTTATCAAGAGATATGTAGGTGAATTGAAAGGGGTAATATAATGGGGAATAAAACATTGGAATCATATAAGTAGTTGATGGGGCACTAATCTTTGCACCTACTCGGGGGGTGCAGTATTGCTTTTGGATGATCTTCTTGGCATGGGATGAGGAGTGATGGAGTTTCAAAGGCTTCCACTTGGCTCTTACTACAATTATGGCTCTTACTCTACTTATGTAAAGAAAAAGTTATCACAATTTATAAGAATATCCATCTTAATTATCCATTTGGAACTATGTAAATAGATACTGGCTTTGTTTTCCAACTAAGACCACGGTGAGAAAGACTTCTGCCAGGACTCATTTTTGTGCTGGTCTCCAGAAGCCTATTCTAACTTCTGGGAACTGTCATGGTACTTAGGTCCCCTGGGTATTATTGTCAAATCATAAACTTTATCCAACAGTTCTCAAAGGTCTACATACTCCCTTTCTTTACTGTTTATTATTTCGGAAAAGAGCCTGTGTCAGGAAAGATGCTGCCACTCAATATTTTAAACAAAATGCTGGATTGATTGCTTGCTAAACAAGGGAGAGCTGTACTTGCAAGGCGTATGGTCTCCACAACAAGCGAGAGCCACTCTTACACAGGCATTGGAAAACGTTTGGTGACTGGCAGACTTTCAGAAGCATGCTCATGGGCTGACTTTCAGAACCATGAGACTATCATGGCTGACTTCTAGGAATGTAGTTCCTGATGCAAAATTGTTACCTATTGAGCTAGGTTTAAAACCAGTTCTGATGGTCACTATTGCTATGGCCAATGAATAGTAAATCCTTTCCTAGTAGGTTAGAAAATATTGTTCATTAGGCTGAAGGTCTGTTCGGGGAAGAATTTGGAGAATTTTTATTGGGTGTATTTGCTGTGGCTTTCCAAATCATTTTTCTTTCCCTAAAGGATTGGGCCTCTAACTGGAAATTAGATAAGGGATTATAATTATCTTTTCTGTGGTGGTCAGTCTTCCTCTTGGGAGCTCTTAATTTGACCTTATACAGGTCAACTGTCACCTTGGGGGCCCATCTATCTCAACCCTAGATTCACCATGGAATAGAAGCTATTGCCACAGATCCTTGTGGATTGAGATCTTGTGTTCCCTGTTATAATGATTTCATCTATTTTGCCTCTGATGGTTCTCTGCCACCACCTGCCTTTACTAATGCCTGCATGCTATCATCTTCATACACTCACAGTTCCACTGTGGCATGTTCTGCAGATGACAGTCACCACGAGTTGCTCAGTGGTGTCCATGGCCACATCACCAGTGTATTCTTATTGCTTTAGTGAAGGAGTGTTCTCTGGACCCTCCTGGAAATAAACCTGGTGGAACTTCTGCTTTCACATGAAAAATCTATTCTAAAATTTCTACCTATCTGAACCTTTTGACTCTTTAATCTTCCACCAAGGTGGTTTTGGAATCTCCAGCTTATTTGGCTTTAGGCAACTGTGACTGGCAGAGATGCATGGCCCAGATTCACCCTCAAGGATTTGTCCTAGATGGCTAGGACTGTTTTAACAGATAGTCTTTACCTTTCAGCACCGCTCCCCTCCCCACCGCCCTGGGGTTCTTCATTGGCTGCAGAAAATCTTGCACAATTTCCATTATGCCCACACAATTGCTCTGTAATACAATATGATATCTTATATACTAAGATCTAAAGGATGTTGAAGTGGTGGTCTCTGTCATGTTTCCATATAATTTATCCTTCTGGCTCCTGGAAAAAAAAAAGATGGATCTAGAGGGTAACAAACTCATAAGCTCAATCAAATAGGTTGAATCAAATAGAATCTACTAGAGCAAATTAACATGGTTTCAGGTACATGGTACCCAGCCATTGGTTTGGCAAATTGAAATTTTCCCCTTCTTGTCCATTCCATGGGAATTTTTTTTTCTGATATCAGGCACTGGCAAACTTCCTGTAAAGGCCAAGATAGTAAATATGCCAGCTGTATGGTCTGTCACAGCTACTTCTGTTGTGGCCCCCAAGGTAGCTACAGATAACACATTTCGAAAAATGAATGGCTATGTCTTAATAAAACTTTATAAAAACACACAGCAAGCCAGATTCAGCCTGTGGGCTGTAGTTTACCAACACTTGGGCAACAGTATATGTGTACAGTTTCACCTCAAGGTGATGTAAGCTCTCCAATTATGTCATAATCTGAAGAGATCTGGACTGTCTGGATGTCCTGCTAAGGGTCACACTGACCTACACGCTAGAAGCAGCTAGCACTCTGGTGGCCTTGAATGATATGTGTGCACTCAGTTCAGGACAGATCATCTCTGCAGGGTTTCAGTCCACATCTGTCACCCCTAATGAAGGGGTCTAGTACTCAGGGACATACCAGAATATCTCAAGCACGCCCATCCATGTCCTCTGAGAAGCAGACACCAAAATGGGATTATACGTGTGAGATGTTGATTGGGAGAAATATCTGTGGAAGAGCGAGAAGGAAGTGGGAGTGGGCAGGGGGGCATCTGCCATCTTCCACGCTGGTGTGATACCTGTGAGAGAGCAGGAAGGGGTGCTGGGAAAGGGTGCCGCTAGTATGTCACTGAGATGGCCCTGGCTGGGAGCACCGGAGGGAAGCATGGCCTCCGCATGAATGTGGAGCTGGTGGACCCAAACAGGCAGTATCTGGGGCTTTCGGTCTGGTTTCCTGCAGCAGGGCCTCTTGAGGGAGATCTGGGTGGCACACCTTCCATGGCCACCATACCATCTTAAATAAGAAATAGTTGCATCTTTTGCACGCTGCCACAAAGAAGGAAGTATGATGACTGGCTGACCTCTTTGGGCTTCAGAGACAACGAATTACACCCCTGTGAATAGTTCCCCAACACACCTATTGCATGACATGAGAGCCTGTTGTTCTGAGTGGGGCCTGGAGCAGGCAGGGGCTCTGTCGCAGATCCAGGCTGGCCTCTTAGGCTATGCACTTTGGTTCGCTTGGCTATCCCCTTAGTGAAGTGCTCTGAGGTTAGAATATATACAGATTCCTGAGCTATGGTGTATGACCTAGTCTTCTGGGCAGAGGCCTAAAAAGAGGAAGATTGGAAAATCAAGGACAAGCAGGTCTGGGGTAGGAATATGTCAATAGACATAGCATTTGGACACCCATGTTAATGCTCCACAGAAAGTATCCATCCATAAAGTAGACCAAATGACTTAGCGAGTTAACATCAGGCATGGGCCACTCCAGTGCAGGCAGCATGAACACATGAACAAGGTGACCTCAGTGGCAGAGGTGAAATCTGTGGATGGGCCCAACCACAGAGGCTTCTACTTCCCAAGGCTGATGTAGCAAATGCCACCACTGACTGAATGGAGACTGATGTGGGTCCCATTTGGCACTATTTCTCAAGAAAACCAACTATCTAGGTGTTAGTAAGCTTACTACCTTGGACCCCTTGAATCCTAGAGGAGCCTGTGGTTTGTAGTCACAAGGATAGATATCTATTCTGGGTATGGCTTTGCTTCCCCCAACTCCACCCAGAACCTCTGGGGTATCTCTGAGGGCTTTTGGTATGTTGTATTCTCTGGAACCAGACTCCATTATAATCATGCACGGCATGAGACAGACCTACAGTAACAGACACAGGAGAGAGCCCATGACCACAGGATCCGCTGGTCACATCAATTGTGTTTCACTGGTGCTTTTCTAAACTGTTTAGGTCCTTGAACTTTTAGGGCCTAGGTCTTTCATAAATCTTCATGACAAAGCAGGGAAATTCTCAGAAAATCTGTCTGCAACCTGAGGCCTCCTGGGTCCTTGTGAGGACATGGTGGTGAACGTTTTATTTTTGCCTGCTTAGCATCCAGTGCTCCTCTTGTAACCTCACCCTGCTTTTCTTTAGTCCTTGGTTTCCTCAATCCGATCATCTTAGCCCCCAGTCACAGCAATGGGCTCAGTGACCTGTCAGAAAGAAATGGGTATAAGCAGGTATATAATGCATTCTCTTTAATGGGGACAAACACCTGTAAGAAAGAAGGGTCAGCTGGTCAAATTCTTGTAAACATGCTAATGACAGACCTGGCAAACAGTTTAAAAAATTTTTCTTTATGTTTATTTTTGAGACAGAAACAGAGCACAGGTGGGGGAGGAGCAGAGAGGGAGACAGAGAATCCAAAGCAGGCTCCAGGCTCTGAGCTGTCAGCACAGAGCCCGATGCAGGGCTCAAAGCCACCAACTGTGAGATTGTGACCTGAGCCGAAGTTGGACACTTAACCGACTGAGCCATCCAGGTGCCCCAAACCACCAACAGTTTTTGGTAGGAGGTTCCTTGGGTCCATCGTGATTAAAGTCCTCTATAGCCAATCTATCTAAAATTGCTTATCCTGAACAAAACGGGAATTTTGGGGTTGGTGGGGTGGGAATTCCTCTGTGGAATCATGAAGTCTGCTTAAATATCAGAGCTTAAGATGGACATTTTGTGATGCGACAGCCTCCTTTTGTGTAAGTCATGTGGGTATACACATCATTTAGACACCTCAGATATTGGCCTGTCAGATACTGGCCTGAGATTGTCCTATTGTGGCAAGATAGCCTTGTTTGGCTTGTGCCTTGTGATTATTATCCTTGAAATTGTTAGTAAAGCTTGGTACTGGGTAAGAGCTGTGGTTCTTGAGAGGCCGATTTGATAATCCTGTTTCATGTCTTTATTTTTTTAATATTTATTTTTGAAAGCATGACCCGGGGAGGAGGAGACAGAGAGGGAGACACAGATCCAAAGCAGGCTTCAGGCCCTGAGCTGTCAGCACAGCGCCCGACACGGGGTTGAATTTGCCAACTGTGACATCATGACCCGAGCCAAAGTCGGATGCTTAACTGACTGAGTCACCTGGGCACGCCTTATGCCTTATTTTGTAGGAGACCCAACAGAATTCAATTCCTATTAGACTTCCAGGAAGGATGACACCCAATCTGCTCGGATTGAAGAGTGTCTAAGATGTTGAAAGCCAAAGAGTGATTCTGGTTGATGCTGCGGCCACAGAGAAAAGGAAACCCAACATGGGGCTAGTAAAAATTACCTGTGACATCTTTGAGGACTTGGATCTAGCTACCCTTCAGACTTTATCCCAGATTCTTTAAGTAAAGGACTTAATGATTTTCTTCTATTTAAGCCAGTTTCCATTGAATTTTCCCAGCTAGGCATCTGGAAAAACCTAAAAGAATGTACTCCTTTTTCCAGCTTTGCTGGAAAACATTTTCCCCCCACAAATAACCATACACTCCTGTGGATTATAATGAGTTATGTATTACATGTGAAAAGCACACACACACAAGTGAAACCTGACTCTCAGACTCTTAAGCTAACTTATCTCACAATGTAAAAGTGGTTAAATCCACTCCTGGCAGAAACAATGAATAGTACCAGAGTTGTGCATTAAAGAGTTTGTAAGGTGAGCAAATACAAAGTGCCCTGTGATGTGGTACAAGAGGACGCACATAGTCTTACCAAAGGTAAAACTTGATCTGGATTGAGCCTCCATATTGAAATCCTCAGGAAACCCCGAAGAGAGCAACATTGATATGACTGCTCTTGGCATCCTTCCTGATCTTTAAGCCTGATCTTTAACCATTGGCTGCTAAAGGTCCTTGCAGCCCGTTCCTTTAAGAATTGCCTTTGGGCAAAAGCAAGTCCTTGCCCGAGAGGTTACTAGGGCCACCCACGCAGGGTACCCATAGCCAGTGATTGACATGGGGCAGCTAGATAAAGGCTATGGCCTCTTGCCTGAAATGGGATTCAGTTTTGTGGGGCCGGAGCTCCCTGAAGCTAGTCTCCAGCTGAGACCTGATCTTTGCTTAGCTCTTTGCCTTTCCTCTCCAGCTCCCCCATTGTGTGCTCCTGTTCTGAGAGCACTTCCTCAATAAAAAAAAATCCCCATCTCAGGCTCTGCTTTTAGAAAATCTGTCCTGATGCAAACCTGTTGAGACAGTGGGACGCATTCAGTCGTATCTACAATGAGGGAAATTCTACAAATCAACCCTGTTTCTTCAACAAATTCCAAGGTGGGGGGAGATGGTTAGGGGAGAGGACAGTTACAGATAAAAGGGAATTTAAGGGGGTGCCTGAATGGCTCTGTTGGTTAAGTGTCTGGCTTCAGCTCAGGTCATGATCTCACAGCTCATGAGTTCAAGCCCCACATCGGGCTCTGTGCTGACAGTTCAGAGCCTGGAGCCTGTTTGGATTCTGTGTCTCCCTCTCTCTCTGTCCCTCCCCCATCACGCTCTGTCTCCCTCTCTGTCAAAACTAAACATTTTTTTAAAAAAGGGAATTTAAGCGTCCTCAAACAGGTGTCATGAGTGACTGTTGCTTGGATCTGACTCACACACCAACCATGAAAGGACATTCATGAGACAACTAGGGAAACTTGAGACAAGATATTTGGTAGTGTCAAAAAAAAAAAAATTCAACTTAGGGTACCTGGGTGGCTCAGTCGTTTGAGCGTCCGGCTTCAGCTCAGGTCATGATCTCAAGACTTGTGGGTTTGAGCCCTGCATCGGGCTCTGTGCTGACAGCTCAGAGCCTGGAGTCTGCTTCAGATTCTGTGTCTCCCTCTCTGCCCCTCCCCAGCTCGTGCTCTCTCTCTCCCTCTCAAAAAGAAACATTAAAAAATTAAACAACAAAATTCAACGGAATAAATCTGAACATCTAGATGGCTTTATTAAGCAATTCATGAATTAGCCAGCATTCCATCCAGCAAGTAGAAGGGACTACACAAAGGGAAAGGTTTTTAAAAGTAGGTTAGGGAAGTCCTAAACAGAAAACAATTATTTCAGGTGAAGTCACCTTACTTGGGGGACAAAAGGGTCTTAATACGTGAATTACCTCATTTTCCTTCAGAGGGTAGATGGAGAAGGTCATGTGATGATTACCTCATTGGTGCTGACCAGAAAATCCCTGACTGGCCAGTTAAAACCACCTATCTGGGGGAGGTTAAGAGGCATTAAACCTTGGTTTGGTGACTTGGCCTAAGTGACACCATCTTGGGCCTGTGGTTTTCTTTTTAACAATAGTAAAGAACTGTTGGGAGCCTAGGTGGCTCAGTTGGTTAAGTGTCCAACTCTTGGTTTCAGCTCAAGTCAAGATCTCACGGTTCATGAAATTGATCTCCGCATCAGGCTCCGTGCTTAGTATGAAGCCTGCTTGGGATTCTCTCCCTCTCCCTTGCTTGGGTGCACACACTCTAGCCCTCTCAAAATAAATAAAAGCCTTCAACTTTTTAACATTTATTTTTGAGAGACAGCACGAGCGGGAGAGGGACAGGAAGAGAGGGAGACACAGAATCCGAGGCGGGCTCCATCCTCTGAGTTGTCAGCACAGAGCCTGACAGCGGGGCTTGAACTCACGAGCTGTGAAATCATGATCTGCGTGGAAGTCGGACGCTTAACCGGCTGAACCACCCAGGTGCCCCCCGATTTTTTTGTACTCTTAAGTGGTGACCTTCGTTTTGACAAAGATTCACTGCCATTACCGTGAAAAGATTTTCTTGAGTCCACTCCTTGTCATAGGAAAAAAACTCAGCAAAATTTCCTGGTCAGTTGTAGTTTTTGAGTAGAAAATCTTTTTGAGAACAAAAGAGTTACCCAAGAACCCAGTTAGTAATTGCTATTTGCTGTGGCTGTTATTTGCTGCTGGGGCTTGTCTTTAAGTGGCTAGCTTAATTTCTGCACAAAACTGGTAACCTTTTGCAAGATTGCATGGCCAGTTTCACTGACCATTAGTGAGAAAACAGCAATACAAGATGACTTCAGGGACATTGCCTTCTCAATCTACACACTGAGGAAAATGTATTTTTTGCCAATACCCCATCAGTCACTCTGCTCTGGGTCATCTAGAGCAGGAGGGAATGGAGAGGCATTGCTGCTGTGGCCTTGGCTGCTGTGGGTCCACGATCCCACAGGTTGCCATGAAAGAGCTGAGGCATAGTTTTCAGCAACTTCCAAAAATTTTTCATGAAACCCAGTGGGTCATGACTAGGGGCAATTTACTTTTTGGCAGGTCAGACAAACCTGTGTTTTTTATTTTTATTTGAAGTTTTTTTTAAGCATTTATTTATTTTCGAGAGAGAGCAAGACAGAGCATAAGCGGGGGAGGGGTAGAAAGAGACACAGAATCCGAAGCAGGCTCCAGGCTCAGAGCCCAATGCAGGGCTTGAACCCACGAGCCGTGAGATCATGACCTGTGTTGAAGTCGGACGCTTAACCTACTGAGCCACCCAGGTGCCCTTGCAGTTTTGTCTTAATGGTGCTCATTGTGACAAATACACTCCTTAATCCTCTACCATCTGTTCCACCCACCCCTCCATCCCTCTCCCCTCAGGTAACCATCAGTTTGTTCCCTACAGTTAAGAGTCTGTTTCTTGGTTTGTCTCATTTTCTTCTCCCTTTGCTCATTTGTTTCTTAAATTCCACATATGTGTGAAATCATATGGTATTTGTCTTTTCTGACTTATTTTGCTTAGCATAATACTCTAGCTCCCTCGATGTCATTGCAAATGGCAAGACTTCATTCTTCTTTATGGCTGAATAATATTCCACTGTGTGTGTGTGTGTATAAAATCTCCCATCTTCTGTATCCATACATCTATCAATGGACACTTAGGCTGCTTCCATAGTTTGTTGTCAATAATGCTGCAATAAACCTTGGGGTGCATGTATCCCTTTGAATTAGTGTTTTTGTATTTTTTGGGTACTCAGTAGTGCAATTGCTGGCTTGTAGGGTAGTTCTATTTTTAACTTTCTGAAGAACTTCCATACTGTTTTCCCCAGTGGCTGCACCAGTTTGCATGAGGGTTCCTTTTTCTCCACATCCTCCCAACACTTGTTGTTTGTTGTTTTGTTGATTTTAGCCATTCTGACAGGTGTGAGGTGGTATCCCCTTGTGGTTTTGATGTGTATTTGCCTGATAATGAGTGATGTTGAGCATCTTTTCATGTGTGTGTTGGCCATATGGATGTCTTCTTCGAAGAAATGTGTGTTTATGTCCTCTGCCCATTTTTTAATTGGGTTATTTGTTTTGGGGGGGGGGTGTTGACCTTTAAAAGTTCTTTATATATTTTGGATACTAACCCTTTATCCTGATATGTCATTTGCAAATATCTTCTGTTCCATAGGTTGCCTTCTAGTTTTGTTGACTGTTTGCTGTGCAGAAGATTTTTATTTTGATGTATTCCCAATAGTTTATTTTTGCTTTTGGTTCCCTTGCCTCGGGACATACCCAGAAAAATATTGCTACCACCAATGTCGGAGAAATTACTGCCTGTGCTGTCTTCTAGGATTTCTATGGTTTCAGGTCTCACATTTAGGTCTTTAATCCATTTTGAATTTATTTTTGTATGTAGTGTAAGAAAAAGGTCCAGTTTCATTTTTTTGTAAGTTGCTGTTCAGTTTTCCGAACACCATTTGTTGAAGACACTTTTACCCACTGGGTATTCTTTCCTGCTCTCTTGAAGACTAATCAACCATGTAATTGTGGGTTCATTTCTGGGTTTTCTATTCTGTTCTGTTGATCTTTTGTGTTCATTTTTTGTGCCGGTACCCTACTGTTTTGATTTCTACAGCTTTGTAACATAACTTGGAGTCCAGAATTGTGATGCGTCTAGATTTGCTTTTCTTTTTCAAGATTGTTTTGACTCCTTGGGTTTTTTGTTTTTTTGTTTTTTTGTTTTTGTTTGTTTTTTGTTTTTTTTTTTTGTGGTTCCTACAAATTTTGGGATTGTTCTAGTTCTGTGATAAATGCTGTAGATGTTTTGATAGGGATGGCACTGAATGTGTAGATTGCCTTGGGTAGTATAGACATTTAACAGTATTTGCTCTTCTAATCCATGAGCATAGAATTTCTTTCCATTTCTGTGTGTTATCTTCAATTTCTTTCATCAATGTTTTGTAGTTTTCAAAGTACAGATCTTTCACCTCTTCAGTTAGGTTTATTTCTAGGTATCGTATTTTTGATGCAATTGTAAATGGGATTGTTTTCTTAATTTCTCTTTCTGCTTCATTACTGATGTATAGAACGGCAACAGATTTCTGTATGTTGATTTTGTACCCTGCAACTTCACTGAATTTTTTATCAGTTCTAGTCGTTTTTTGGTGGAGTCTTCCGGGTTTTCTATATAGAGTATCCTGTCGTCTGTAAATAGTGAAAATTTTACTACTTTCTTACAGATTTTCAATGCCTTTTATTTCGTTTTGTTTTCTGATTACTGAGGCTAGGACCTCCAGTACTGTGTTGAATAAAATGGTGAGAGTGGTCACCTTTGTCGTCTTTAGCAGAGGAAAAGCTTTCAGTTTTTCCCCATTCAGGATGATGTTAGCTTGTGGGTTTTTTGTATATATGGCCTCTATTATGTTGAGGTACGTTCCCTCTAAACCTGCTTTTTTGAGGGCTTTTATCATGAATAGATGTTGTACTTTGTCAAATGCTTTTTCTGTGTCTATTGGAATGATCATCTGATTCTTGTCCTTTCTTTTATTGATGTGGTGTATCACCTTGACTGATTTTCAAATATTGAACCATTCTTGCCACCCAGGAACAGGTCCCTCTTGATTGTGGCAGATGATTCTTTTCCCGTATTGTTGGATTTGGTTTACTAATACCGTGTGGAGGACTTTTGCATGTTCTCCAGAGATATTGGACTATAGTTCTCTTTTTAAGTAGTGTCTTTACCTGGTTTTGGTATCAGGGTAATGCTGGCCTCATAGAACGAATTTGAAGGTTTTCCTTCCTCTTCTATTTTTTGGAATAGTTTGAGAAGAATAGGTATTAACTTTTCTTTAAATATTTGGTAGAATTTGCCCGGAAAGCCGTTTGTTCCTGAACTTTTGTTCATTGGCAGTGTTTTGATTTTTTTTTTTTCTCCCCTGGTTGTCAGATGCATTATTTCTATAGATACCACAGGGTAGAAAACGGGTTAGGTACACTTTATCCCATACTAGATGTTAATGCTATTCAATTTTTCTTCTTGTAATCCCTTTTGTTTCTTGCTGCCTTAAGCTTCTGTTTAAATTCCAGTTAACACACAATGTTCTATTAGTTTCAGGTGTACAATGTAGTAATTCAACAGTTCCATACATCACCCTGTACTTGTCACCTCTTTTCCCCATACCCCTAGGCACATCCTCTCTGGTAGCCATCTAATTGTTTTCTATAATTAAGTCTGTTTCTTGCTTTGTCTCTCTTATTTAATTTTCCCTTTTTCTTGTTTTTGTTTCTTGAGTTCCAGACATGCATGAAATCACATGGTATTGTTTTTTTCTCTGACTGACTGACTTAGCATAATACTCTCTAGCTCCATCCATGTCATTCCAAATGGCAAGATTTCATTCTTTTTTATGGGTGAGTAATATTCCATTGTGTATATACCACATTTTCTTTATCTGCTTCATCTGTTGATGGACACTTGGGCTGCTTCCAGGTTTTTTGGTTATTGATTCAATCTCTTTGCTGGTAATCAGTCTGGTCAAATTTTCTATTTCTTCCTGTTTCAGTTTTGGTAGGTTATAGGTTTCTAGGAATTCATTTCTTATAGGTTGCCCAATTTGTTGGCATGTAGTTTTTCATAATATTTTCTTATAATTGTTTGTATTTCTGTGATGTTATGTCTCCTCTCCCATTTGTGATTTTACTTATTTGGGTCCTTTTCCTTTCTTTTGTTTTCCTGACAAATCTGACTAGGGGTTTCTCAATTTTATTGATTTTTTTTTTTTTTTCTTTTTAAACAACCAGCTCTGGGTTTCCTTGGTCTGTTCTATTGGTTTTGCTTTCGTGTCTTATTTTTTTTTCCTATATCAATGATTTCTGCTCTAATCTTTATGATTTCCTTCATTCTGCTGGCTTTAGGTTTTGTTCTTTTTCTAGCTTCTTTAGGTGTAAGGTTGTTTTAGTTTTGAATTTTCTTACTTGTTGAGATAGGCCTTTATTGCTTTGAACGTCCCTCTTATGACTGCTTATGCTGCATTTCAGAGGTCTTATTTTCATTTGTTTGCATGTACTTTTTAATTTCTTTTTCTATTTCCTAGTTGGCCCATTCATTGTTTAGTACCATGTGACTTAACCTCCATGTATTTGTGATCTTTCCATATGTTTTGTGTTTGACTTCTAGTTTCATAGTGTTGTGGTCAGAAAAGATGCATGGATGACCTCGATCTTTTTGAGTTTGAGGCTTGTTTTGTGGCCTAATATATGATCTGTCCTGAGGAATGTTCCCTGTGTATTTGAAAAGAATGTGTATTCTGTTTTAGGATGGACTGTTCTGAATATACCTTAAATCCTTCTGGGGGACATGTGGGTGGCTCAGTCTGTTAAGCTTCCGACTTTGGCTCAGGTCATAATCTCATGGTTGTGGGTTGGAACCCTGTGTCAGGCTGTGTGCTGACAGCTCAGAGGATGGAGCCTGTTTTGGATTCTGTGTCTCCCTCTCTCTCTGCCCCTCCCTTGCTGTTGTTTTCTTTCTCCGTCTCTCAAAAATAAATAAATGTAAAAACTTAAAAAAAAAATCCATCTGGTCCAGGGTGTCATTTAAAGCCATTCTTTCCTGGTTTTTCTGTTTAGATGATCTCTCCATTGATGTAGTGGGGTGTTAAATTTCCCTACTATTATTGTGTTATTATTAATTAGTTCCTTTGTGTTTGTTATTAACTTTTATGTATTTTGGTGTTATCGTGTTGGGTGTATAAATGTATGCAATTATTATATTTTCTTGTTGGATTTTCCCCTTGTTATATAGCACAATATTTTGTCTCCGGTTATAGATACTTTGTTTTAAAGTCTATTTTGTCCCATATAAAGTACTGCTACTCCAGCTTTCTTTTGACATCCATTTGCATGATAGATGTTTTTCCACCCCTTCAGTTTCAATCTGCAGGTGTCTTTATGTCTAAAATGAGTCTCTGATAGGCAGCATATAGATGGCTCTTATTTTTTTTATCCATTCTGTCACCGTGTCTTTTGACTGAAGCGTTTAAATCCATTTACATTCAAAGTAATTATTGATAGATAAGTGTTGCCATTTTATTACTTGTGGTGGTTATTGAAGATTTTCTCTGATCCTTTGTCTTTCTTTCATGGTTTGCTAATTTTCTTTAGTGATCTATTTGGATTTCTTTTTCTTTATTTGTGAGTATTTATTAGTGGTTTTTGATTTGTGGTTACCACTAGATTTGCATATAGAAGCCTGCATTAAATTATTGGTCATTTAAGTTTGAACCCATTCTCTACTCCTCTCCTCCCCATGTTTTAGGTATATGGTGTCACATTATACATCCTTTTATTTTGAGTTCCTTGACTGATCGGTTTTTTTTTTTTACAGAAATATTCATTTTTACTGCTTTTGTGTTTCCTACTTTCATACTGTCATTTTGGGCCTTTACTTTCCACTCAAAGTGTCCTCTTTAATATTTCTTGCAGGGCTGGTTTAGTGGTCATGAACTCCTTTAGTTTTTGTTTGCCTGGGAAACTTGTTATCTCTCCTTGTTTTCTGAACGATAACCTTGCTGGATAGAGTATTCTTGGTTGTAGATTTTCCCCATTCAGCACTTTGAATGTATCCTGCCACTCCTTTTAGGCTTGGAAAGTTTCTGCTGAAAAATGATAGCCTTATGGAGTTTCCTTTGGATGTAACTGCCTTCTTTTGTCTTGCTGCTTTTAACATTTTTTCTTTATCACTATCTTTTTCCATTTCGATTATAATATGTCTGGTATGGATCTGATTTTGTTGAGGGTCTGTGCCTCCTGGATCTGGATTATCTGTTTCCTTCCCCAGATTGGGGAAGTTTTCAGCTATTAGTTCTTGAAATTCTCTGTTCTCTTTTGTCTCTTCTTCCTGGACTCCTATAATAATGTTATTACATTTGATGTAGTGACTGAGTTCCCTAAGTCTGTTCTCATTTTGCATAATTCTTTTTTCTTTCTTTTGCTCAGCTCGATTACTTTCCCTTACTGTCTTTAGATCATTAATTTGTTCTTCTTCCAGCCTGCTGTTCACTCCATGAAGTGTTTCTTGTTTCGTTTATTGAGACTTTCATCTCTGTTATGTTATTCCTTATCTCTGGTAATGGTCTCTCATTGATGTCCTCCACTATTTTCTCAAGTCCAGTGAGTATCCTTACAACAATTGCTTTAAATTCTCCATCAGGCATGTTACTTACATCTGTTACTTACATTTTAGCTCTCTGGCCATGGTCTTGTTCTGTTCTTTCATTTAGGACAAATTCCTTGGTCTTCTCATTTTGTCTAACACTCGTGGCCAACTTTCCTAACACAGAGAAACAGCCCCAATCTCCTGTTCTTGAGGTTAATGGCCTTATGAGGAAGAGGTCCTGTAGTACCCTGCAGTGTAGTGTCCCCTGTTCCCCAGAGCCTGGTGCTTCTGGGAGTGTCTTCAGGTTGTGCTGCCTGTGCTGTGCTATTGTGTTCTAGTCACTTTATCCTTCAGGCCAGTCCTCTGCAGAGGCTCTCTCTGCCTGTGTGGGGAGTGTTGATCCCTGGCCTGAATGTGGCATGTTTTAACTAGGTGTGCTCTGATCTGCTTGTGAAATGAAACTTTTGGCCACCAACAAAACCGAGGCCTCACAAAACTCCAGTTTAGGAGATGTGGTGTTGGCAGGGGATTGGATCAGTCATCTGGGGAAGGGGGGCTCACCACAGTGGGACTAAGACAAACATGACTGGGAAGGGCAGTTCTTCCAGAGTGCTGGGGAGGGTGTGGGTGGGGAAGGGGTGGAGGGCCTTAGTGTAAACAAGGTAGGCAGTGAGTGTTGGTGCTGCACTGTTTCCTGGAGCTGTCCCTGTGCTTCTGTTGAGGGTTGGGGGAAGGAAATGGCACCTCCTAGTTCCTTTGTTCCCAGAGGGGTCTCTCACAACGCTGCCTCTCTGGGACACGCTCCAAGCTGAGCAACTAACCTCCCCACTTGTGCTCCAGGTGCTTTTCAGGTCACTGTTTCTGTGCTGTACGTTTGTAGGCTGTTTGCCTTTTCTCTAAGAGCAGCCCCAATGTCCTCTGAGCAATCCAAGAGCTTTAAGCCCGGCTGGTTGCAAAAATTCAGGCCTTCTCACTTTCCACGCCAATTGCTATGGAGATTTGTTTTTCCCCTTGAGCTCCTGCCTTGCTTGTCTGTCTCTCACCCTCCTCTACAACTGCGGCTCCTTCCCCACCCTAGCAGCCATGCTCTCTCTCCTAAGCCGTGTTTCCACATTTCCTACCTTCCTCCATGTGGCCCCCTTCTCTACCTTTAGTTATGGAGTTCGTTCTGTCAGCCTTCAGATTGATTTCTGGGGTATTTAGGATGATTTGATGATTATCTAATTGTATCTGTGGGTCGAGTGAGCCTGGGGTCCTCCTACTCTGCTGCCATCTTCCCAGCCAGGTCTTCTAGGGTTGATTTATGTTCAAATACAGTGACATCATTCCAGTAAATGAGCCTTCCACAGAAGTCATTTTAGTGTTGCTGATATGAAGATACTACTAATTAAAGGATTCCAGTCCTAACATTGGGACTATAGAAAGTCTTAATCCTATAATCAATATATGTGATGTTATGTTGCCAAATGTAACTACAGGAAATGATTACATTAATAGCGTTGATCGTTCGTTTACTGGATTGTTCTTTAAAAATCATTTGTTCCCAAATTTTGGCATCCCCGCCCCCAACGATAAATTTCATCCTATTTTCATGATCATGTTCACCTTTAAAAAAAAAAAAAATTGTGAAGTAATCAAATCGATAGAGTACTTTCTAAGAAGAAAAGTTTGGCTTTTATCAGAAACATGAACATTCCAAGACTTTTCATCCAATAGCGTGCTGTAAATGCAGCTCTCCAGGGAAAAAGGTTCCGGTTTCTAGTGTTTGCCGTATTTCATGGTGTAAATTCTCCCGTCCTGGCCGATGGCAGGATCACAGTGCTGTGTCGCACACGCAGCTCAGGAGCAGCTCCAGCATGACATTGCTTCCACCCCAGTCTTGGAGTAATCTTCTTTAAAGCTTTTTTTTTTTCCCATACCAGCATCCTAGAGTCGATTTTGTGTAGGTTCTGAAAATGATATTTGCGGTACTTGCTACATGTTCCTTTAGTGGTAGATCAGGCAAGTTACTACCCTACCCCCATTTTTAATCTGGGATTCTATGGCCTGTAACTCGCCCTCCCCACAGTGCTACCAGGCCCTTCAGTATTCTTGTCACACAGTTGTGTGTATTCATTCTGCCTCTGACCTTATCAGGCCTTGGGTAGCATCTGTTTGCGGCACAGCTTTCTCCTTGAGGTGACATGTGGGCCTAGAGGTTCTCCCCCGCCTCCTCTGTTCCTTTTTTGGAATGGCTCACTTGAGTGTGTTACCAGCTTAATTACATTCCCTTCTCTGGTGCACCAAAGTCAGGCACTGCTTGCTGAACCTCTGGGCCGCCTTTCCTTTTGGTACTCCTTTGATTTCTTAGTTCTGTAAATTAGGCCCTGTAGGGGCTCAGAGGAGTCACCTCTCTGGCAGGGATATTATCTTGAAGCTGAATACAATCAGAGGCCAAAAGACTCAGGAAGAAACTTTGACCTTCCCACTAACTGCCTAAAAGAAGTTCCGTAGAGGACCTGCTTCAGGAAGGGAGCTATCGCCATAGATGTTATACTAGCCACTTGGGGTGGTGCACGGAGAGGAAACTAGCAAAATCTGTTAAAATTCCCCTCTGTGTCCCATTGTTTCTGGATGGCCCAGGGAACTTTGTTTACCAAGCATTTACTCCTCATCTTCCTGTGAATTGTCTTTCTTCCCTTTGAAGTCCTACCCACCCTCTCCACGTTGGCAATGACCTGTATACCTCAATTTTGTCCTGCCTTGGAATCTCATGTTAATGTGGATCCCCAGGACTTACGAAATTAAATGTGAGGACAGTTTTTCCTCCCCAACATCCCCAAAAGAAAAATTCAGGAGTCTGAGAGGAAAAAAAACCAGCCCAAAGCGTCACTTTTCAAACAAATCGTACCCACTAAGTGGAGCATATTTATCAAGCCTAATTTCTTTTCTCTGACTTACCAGTCCTCTCTTTCCATTGGAGACCACTATTTTTTTCTTAAATGTTAATGTTGATATAAAATTTTAAAGATAGCAAAATATCAACAATAGTCCCATTTTGAAACAGCAATTTAAATAATGAGTGTTCCCCCCCCCGCCCCTATTAATAAGCAGCATGTTTTTCCCATAGCCTCAGAGATGTAAATACACACATATGCACACATGTAGTCCTAAATCAGTGTTTACAATAGGATGATTTTTATCATCTTGAATGTTCTGAAGAACAGATATATGTGGACAAGAATAAACCAAAACACACCTGTAAACAGTGTAACGACTGAACATAATTTAGGAAAAGAATGAAGAAATCGCTTTTTCTAAAATAGAAATCCCCAGAAAGCAAATTTAAATAATCCGGTATTGTAGTAGTCGGAGTTAACAAAGCCCATCAGGCATTTTAGAAAATGCTCAAGGACAGTATAACCTCTGTCGTTAAGAATTTGTTTAAGGTAAATGGAATAATTCTTACAGCTACATAATTTGCAGTATAGGGGTTTTTCAAGAGTTTTTCATTTTATAAAGATACTACTTTTGTTAATTGGACATCAATTTACATTTTTATAATCTTAAAGGTTAATGTAATAAGAGTTATCTAACCATTAGGCAAGTATTAAGAATTAAGGGCATTCCGTTTAATGTAGTGTCCTTGTTTTTGTTTTTGTTTTTAAATCAAAAGTCGCCCATGAAATAAAACTAAAATGCTGTGTTTGCATTTTCACTACACACTGATAGTTATGTTTTCTCCCCTGATTGTCTTTTAAACGCCAAATTCACTGAAAATTTTCAGTTATCAAGTGATTTAATGGTGGCTGGTGGTGTTATGTGAACTTGAATTAAAATGTAATTATTTTGCTTCCTCTTACCTCACAATCCTAAATCTTGGGTTGAAGAGTTCCTTAGAAGCTTCTAGGATCACTAATACCGGGTCTAATGACCATTTGCATATCTTTCTTATTCAGTAGCTCAGCAGGGAGGATGCCAAAGGGTTTAAGCCCAAAATGGATCTTCCCTTTTCTCATGCAGAAACTTTAGAAAGAGAGGTGGTTAGGGAGTTTCAAAGCCATCCCATTAACTTGCACCACGAGGGAAACCAGGGATGTGAGAAGCTTGAAACTTATTAAATGGAACATAGATTACATAAATTTTATATGTAAAATAACTCCAAGATTGTGTTTTAATCCGGCTGTGGTGGGGCAGACAGGTGAGAGAAGGTAGGTGGTTGATTATCTTTACCAATACCTTGTACGTCTTACAAAATTTTATCTACGTGTTCCTTTCGTATTTTTTTTAATTTAAATTTTAGTTAACATACAGTGCAATATTGATTTCAGGAGAAGTCAGTGACTTATCACTTATGTACTTATAAAGTTTTAAAGATAGCAAAATATCAACAATAGTCCAGTTTTGAAACAGCAATTTAAATAATTTAATGAGTGTTTCCCTCCCCGCCCCTATTAATAAGCAGCATGTTTTTCCCATAGCCTCTGGAAGTCGTCGCTGAAAAAGGAAATGGCCAGCAACAGCCCCTCAGGCGCCCATGGTATCTCTGTCCCCCTTCAAGAAACACCTCTTTTCTCCCCTACAGAATTGTAAAGGCAGCCCCCGTCTTGGCCTTCCATGCTAAAGTGGTGCAGCCTTCTATTTCTAGAGGTGTCAGACCCTAGTTATGGCAGGTGAGCACATATGCGCCCACTCTGGAGAAGGACCATCTCCGGTGCCATCTGGGTGAATACAGCCACACTTCCTGCAGGTAATCAGAGCAGCTGTGGCTCTCCGTCTCCCAGGGCCATTTCTTCCTGTTCACCTACACTCTAAGAACTCTTCAGAAGCCATAGCAGTGTCCTGTCCTTGAGACTTGAAGAGCCAGGCCTGTTACTCCTACCAAACAGAGGACTGCCGGAACCAAGTATTCTGGCAACCCAACTCCTGGCTATTTCCTTATGCCTCATGTCCCCCAGACCCCTCCTTACCTCCTGTAAGCCTAGAAAGTGCCCTGGACTGGGTATCTGCCCACCCTCCACCTCTCCTCTTCCACCTTCCTCCCATCTCCTGTTTCTTTTCTTTCTCCTCCTTTCTCCTGGATCTGGAGAGTTGGGGCCAACCCTCTCCTCAGTGGAGCTAAGTAAAAGGACTTTTTTTTCCATCCAGAGTGACCTGAGCCAAGACAGGTTTCTTGAGGTTTGAGCACAGTCCTCTTACAAAAGTAAGATGTTCTCTTGTGCTGGTGATGATCTTGCTAGAGTTACAAATGTCTTCTATTTCTGGTACTTCCGTGGCTTTATTCGGTGTTGTCTTGTGCATTTAACAGAAGACTCCAAAAATTTTTTTTGACAGGGACTACAAGAAGATTTAGGTGAGTGCAGAGTATCCAATAGGGGTATGTTACAGTAAAGACCTTCAAGCTCCATCCATATCCAGTGCCGAGGAGTCCTGTTCATAGGCAGATTTCCTCCTAAATATGATAAATCCATAATGAAAAAGAAAAATTCATGACGGAGAATTTGTTAGTGCTTTTTGCTTTAAGTATATTTGTCAGAAGGCATTGATAACTTAGATTCTAAGAAAGAGCAATAGAATATATACAGCTTAATATTTTCAAATTTTACAGCTTAAAAAACAATATAGTTTTCAAATTATACAATTCAAAAACAATGGAGAAAAATATTGGGAAAAAAATGGAGGGCCTTAAGGACTTGTGGAACAATTGGATATTGTAGGGTTAATTGTAATCCTAGGGCTAAAGGAGAAAGAACTGGGCAGAAAAATATTTGGAAATGATGGTCAGGTTCTCCCCCCTCCCGACACACATGTGGGGAAAGACATAAATTTACAGATCTAAGAAGCTCAGCAAACCCTAGGTAGGATAAACACGTGAAAACCATGACTAGGCATATCTTTACTGAACCCCAAAGATAAAAAGAATTTTGTAAGCATTTGGAGAAAAATATATACATGGGGAACAAAGATTTACATTATCACTGACTTCTCAGAAACAAAAGAGACCGGAAGACCAGTGACCAACATCTAAAGCTACTGCAAGAAACAACTGTCAACCTAGAGTTCCATATTGAGAAAAATTGTTTCCTTCAAGGATGAAAGTTAGAGACCTCTTCAGATAAAAGAGAATTTGTTGTCCGCATCCCTGCACTACCACGGTGTAAAAATGTGAAATTCTTCAGGTTGGAAAGCAATAATACCAGAGGAGACTTAAATCTTCAGGAAGGAATAAAGAGCACTGCTGGAAATGGTTAATATTTAATATTAATGCCCATTCTTTCTCTGAGTTTCTTTAAAACAGACAGGCCTGTTTACAGCAAAAATTAGGGCATTGTCTTATGAGGTTTATAATATATGTTAAGGTAATATATATGATAAACCTAGGATGGTGATGGATACATACAAGATTTTTATATACTGTGTGAACTGGTACAATACTAAGTCTGAGTGTGAGAAGTCAAGGGTAGGTGTTGTGACTCCCAGAGCAACAATTCACAAACGTAAACAAAATAGCTAAAAGCCAACAGAAAAATCGAATCCATTTCCTAAAGGGAGCCATCACACTCTCAAAAGTAACTCTTAAAAATCACTACTGTCACAGGACTTCTCTCTGGTTTCCACTGGTTTCTTCCTTCGACTTCATCTGTTGTCATTACACTGCTTTGAGACAGTATGTTGAGATGCTATAGCACACAGACCACACAGTGAAGGAAAGCCTGGGCCCGAGTGTGGGCCCGTGAGCAAGAAGGGTTTCTTCTCTGAGAGGAAGACTGGAAGAACAAAACTCTTTACTATTCCTTAGTTCATGTAGGTATAATGCTATGGACACTACGTTATAAGCCAGGAGACCTGGGCCCTAGTCCCCGGCCAGCCACTCAGACACCCTTTTGACTTCCCCTTGTTGCTTGCCCCGGGTGAGTTTCCCCACCACTAATGCGGAGTTGGTCCACATGTCTCCTAGTCTCAAGATGACTGTCAGAATATATAGCAGTACCATGTATGACTGTTCAGTTTCCAAAGTACCTCTGAGGAGTCTGAGAACAATTTACAACTAGTTAAATGCCTTTAGCCTCTACAGCAAGTCTGTAGCCCAGAATTTTTGTTTTGAATTGAACACTGCCATCTGGTGTGTAAGTGTAGGAAATATCAAGGATTCAATTTCTAGAAGAGTCCTTAAAAATCATTTGCTTTGGGGCACCTGGGTAGCTCAGTTGGTTAAACATCTGACTTGATTTCGGGCTCAGGCCATGATCTCATGGTTCATGAGTTTGAGCCCCATGTTCGGCTCTGCTTGGGGGATTCTCTCTCTCTTCACCCTCTCTCTCAAATTTAAAAAAATGATTTATCTTCTTTTGGGGGAGGTAGGTATTTTGTTTTGTTTTGTGTTTTCATTTTAGTGAGGTATAACTAACATGCAGTGATCTGTGAGTTTCCGGTACAGTGCTGATTCAACAACCCTATACCTTACTCGGTGCTCACCATGATAAGAGTAGTCACCGTCATCATCAATGTTATTACAATATTTTTTACCATATTCTCTATGCTGTATTTTTCACCTCTGGGACTTATTTATTTTACAACTGGAAGTTAGCACCTCTCAATAATACCCTTTATTGGTTTCACCCACTCCCTTACATACCTCCCCTCCTGCAACCACCTGATCTTTGAATTTAAGGGTCTGTTTTTGTTCATTGGATTTTTAGATCCCACCTATATGTGAAATTACATGGTATTTTTCTTTGGCTTATTTCACTTAGCATAATACACTCTAGCTCCATCCATGTTGTTGCAAATGACAAGATCTCATTTTTTTATGGCTGAGTAATATTCCATAAATAAATAAATACCTACCATTTCTTCTTTTTTTAATTTTTTTATGTTTATTTTTGAGACAGAGAAACAGAGCATGAGTAGGGGAGGGGCAGAGAGAGAGAGAGAGAGAGAGAGAGAAAGACACAGAATCTGAAGCAGCCTCCAGGTTATGACTGTCAGCACAGAGCCCAACGCGGGGCTCGAACCCATGAACTCTGAGTTCATGACCCGAGTTGAAGTTGGACACTTAACCAACTGAGCCACCCAGGGGCCCCAGACATACCACTTCTTTATCCATTCATCTATCAATGGACATTTGGACTCCTTCCATATCATGACTATTGTAAATAATTTTGCAATAAGCAGGGGTGCCTGTATATTTTTGAATCAGTGTTTTTGTTTTCTTTGGGTAAATACCCAGAAGTGGAATCACTGCATCATATGCTATTTTCATTTTTTAGTTTTTGAGGAACTTCACTAAAATGAAAAAAAAAAAAATGCCTATCCCCCAGAAAAGAAAATAAGTGATTTTTTTTTTTAAGTTTCTTTATTTTGACAGAGAGGGTGGGGAGGGCCAGAGAGAGGAGAGAGAGAATCCCAGCTTTCCACAGAGGCTGCACAAATTTACATTCCTACCAACAGTGCATGAGAGTTCCTTTTTCTCCACATCCTCCCAACACTTGTTATTTCTTTTTTGGTACCAGCTGTCGTGACAGGTGTAAGGTGGTATTTCACTGTGGTTTTGATTTGCATTTCCCTGATGAGGAGTGACATTGGGCATCTTTATATGTCTGTTCATTTGTAATGTCTTCTTTGGAAAAATGTCTATTCGGATCCTCTGCCCTCTTTTATTCTGATTATTTTTGGATGTTATGTAAGTTCTTCATATACATTTTTGATATTAACTCTTTATCAGTATATCCTTTGCAAGTATCTTCTCCATTTCAGTAGATTGTCTTTGTGTTTTGTGGATGGTCTCCTTTGCTGTGCAAAAGCTTTTGATTTTGGTGGAGTCCCAACAGTTTAATTTTGCTCTTGTCTCCCTTGCCTGGAAAATGTTGCTACGTTTTTCTAGATATATTTCCTTAGACTTCCTCGGTTTCTTGTCTCCTTAACCTCCTATTCTAAATGAAAACTCAGGATATCAAAGAAGAATTCAAAATTGCCCTGCACAATTCACTAAGACTTATTTGAAAGGGTTGAACTAAACTTTAGAGGTCAGGCAGGATTTGAGTACGGGTCAAGGCAAAAGTGATGGGTGACATACAAGGACAACCACTGGAGCCCTGGGAAGGCAGGACAGTGGTTAGGAGCTGAAGACGTACTTTTTAAGCAAATTTCAATTATACAGTATTATGCTGTTTGCAATATTCTTATTTCACTGAACATACTGTTCTTCAGATTCATCCATGTGTTGCAAACAGCAGGATTTCCTTTTTCATGGCTGAGTAATATTCCATTATGTATACACACCACATTCATCCATCGATGGACCCTTAGGTTGTTTCCATAATTTGGCTATTGTAAATAATGCTGCACTTCTTAACATGGGAATGCAGATATCACTTTGAGTTACTGATTTGACTTCTTTGGATATATACCCAGAAGTGGGATGGCTGCATCATAAGGTAGTTCTATTAACTTTTTGAGGAAACTCCATACTGTTTTCCATAGTGGCTGCACCAACTCACACTCCCACCACCAGTGCACAATGGTTTCTTTTCCTCCACATCCTCACCAACACCTGTCTCCTGATTTTGATGATAGCTATCCTAACAGGTATGAGGTAGCATCTCATTGTGGTTTTGATTTGCATTTCTCTGATTAGCAATGTTGAGCATCTTTCCATGTGTCTGTTAGCCATCTGGATATCTTCTTTGGGAAAATGTCTATTCATTTCCTTTGCCCATTTTTAATCAGATGATTATTTTTGCTCTTGAGTCATAGGAGTTTCTTATATATTTCGGTTATTGATCTCTTTTCAGACGGCTATGTTCAGCAAGAAAAGCATTGAGTAAACTTTATGTACTGGGTGTAGCTAAGGTAAGGCTGCCAAATAAAATACAGGATGTCTAGTTAAATTTGAATTTCAGATTAAAAAAAACACTTTTATTTTTAGTTTGAGAGAGCATGAGCAGGGGAGGGGAAGAGAGACAGGAAGAGAGAGAATCCCAAGCAGGCTCCACATTGTCAGCATGGAGCCTAACATGGGGCTCGAACTCACGAACTGTGAGATAGGACCTGAGCCGAAACCAAGAGCCAGATGCTTAAACAAGTAAAGCCACCCAGGTGCCCCAAAAAACTCTTTTATGACATATGTTCCAAACAGCGTATGGGATATTTTATAACAAAATTCACTGTTTATATGAACTCTAAAATGAACTAAGCGTCTGTATTTCTATTTGCTAAACCTAGAAATCCTAAGGAGTACATTCCATGGGCACACAGTTTGGAGGCAAAGAAGGCAAAGACATCAAGTCACTGTGTGTTTCTATATTTATTCCACATTTGTATAGGTTTTAACGTGGAGAGAAATCCAGTAATCATAGCAATTGATCACCTCTCCCCAGCAGGTAGGTTTAGTTTTCAGTAGTTCATGTATCGCTTGAAATCTGGGGCAAGATCCCATAGATTTATATCCTAATTCTGTCAGTCATTAACCATGTACCTTGAACATAATTAGCCTCTCTGTGTCTATTTTCTCATATATGAAATGGGAATACAAGTAGTTCTTGCCTCATGGAGTTACTGTAAAGATGAAATGAAAACCTCTTGTAGATACACAAGAGAAAGGAATGAAACAAAACATGCCATTGCAAAAAGAAAAAAAATCACAAAAGAAGACCTAAGAGGAACAAAGAAACAAAGGAACTACAAAACAGTAAGAAAATAACAGAATGGCAATAGTAATTCCTTACCTATCAATAATTATTGTCAATGTACATTGATTAAATTCTCTAATCAAAACACACAGTGGCTGAAAGGATTAAACAACAGAGTCCAAAAATGTGCTGCCTATGAGAGATTAGCTTTAGAGACATATAGCCTGAAAGAGGATAGAAAAAGATTCCACACAAATGGTAAGCACAAGTGAGTGGGGGTGCTGCACATGTATTGTACAAGAGGTAAAGAAGGTCATTATATAACAATAAAGGGGTCAAATCATCAAGAGGATGTAATAGTAAGTATGTATGCACCCAGTGGTAGAGTACCTAAGTAATATTAAGCAAATATTAAAGGAGAAAAAGGAATATAATAATACTAGGGGATTTCAGTAACCTACTTTCAACAATGGATGGACCATACAGAGAGAAAATCAATAAGGAAACAAAACTTGAATGACACTCTAGACCAAATTCATCGAACGTACAGAATATTCCATCCAGCAGCAGCAGAATACATATTCTCAAGTACAGATGGAACAATCCCCAGTATAAATCATTTCAGGCCACAAAAATCATCAAATTTAAGAAAGTTGAAACCATACTAAGTCTCTTTTCTGACCACAATGGTATGAAACTAGGAATCATTCACAGAAGGAAAATAGGAAAATTTACAAATATGTGGAAATTGAGCAACACACTCCTGAATAACCGATGAGTCAAGTTTAAAAGAGTACCTTGAGACAAACACAACATACACAAACACGGGATGTGGCAAAAGCAGTTCTAAGTGCTAAATGTCTACATTAAGGAAAATGACAGATCTCAACCCCACTTTACACCTTAAGGAGCTAGAAGAAGAAGGACTAAGCCCAAAGTTAGCAGAAGGAAGGAACCAATAAAGATTAGAGCACGATGACATGATAATCTGACCTGGGAAGGAGAAGACAGAACCGTGGAAAGCCCAGTGAGGCTTATGTGCACCAGTGAGTGGGAGAAATCCCCACAAAGTTTCGGCAGTCTACCAAGTTGAAGTTTTTACAGGTACGGTGGTTACTGCACCTGGGCCATCTTTTCTACCATGAATCAAAAGGGCCAGTACTAGGTAGGTCTTTGGATTTTGAAAGACCATCCACCATGCTTGGAACCACTGCTCCAACCCACTCCTGGGCTAACTGAAGGCCGCCAACCTTCCATGGGGCCAAGAACCAGGAAGCAGTCGCAGATTACATGACTGGAAGCGGCAGGCCACATGACTGGAAGATATTCTGGTTCTAGGGCAGGGCTCAGCGAACCATGGCCTCTGGGCCAGCTGCCTGTGTTTATAAAGTTTTATTGGAACACAGTTGTGATCATTGATTTACATATTGTCCATGATTGCTTTTGTGCTGTGAAGGCAGAGCACTGTCCCTTTAAGAAGTTTTCTGCTTCTGTTCTCTGTGTACCTGTGTGTATCTGCTCTGAGGGCCTCCAAATAATGACCCATCGGTCTCAATGAGCACACCCGGTGCCCCATCTTGGTCTCTGCCACTGTCAACTAAAAGGAACCAAGACTTCTTGGAGAAAAGGCTAATTTCAGGACGATGACAGGGAAAATGCACAATGAGCTTAGAGTATCGTGTTGTGCCAGAAACTAATAACGTGCTCAAAGAGTGAGAGGGAGACAACAACAGAACGCCTAGGCCAGCTTGAAGAAGGTCTCTCTGGGCCAACTCTGGGAAAACCTGAACGGCAAAATAACAGTAATGAATTACATCCTTCAAAAAAATAAGAATTCACAAATGTTTATGCCTATAAATGAACAAAGACATAAATAGGGAAGTCTCTATAACTAACAACTATTAGATACGTAAGAAACAACCGAGTTCAAGAATTAGCAACGGATACTAGAATTAGTGGATAGAAGTTTGATGAGTAGACATTTTCAGAGTTCAAAGTGTCTCCCCATAAATTGCCTGTTAATTACAAAGGGGAAAATATTAAGTTTAAAGTTGAGAAATCTAGCAGTCACCTCTTAACCAATTGGTCGGACTTAACATCCTTGATGTGGGAGCAAACCAGGATCTGGTGCCTTCTGACAAGACCCCCTGAGGAGGACACAGCATCACTTGTGTGGTATTATTCCTGCTTTGCACAGCCTGGATGGAATCAGGAAAAAACCTCAGATGGACCTAAATGATTTTCTTTGACACATTTATTTTTTTACTAAAGGGGGGGAAAAAAAGACTCTCTTCAAAAATAATAAAAGGAAGAATGAGGAGCTGTCCCAGATGAAAGACATGACGGGGCACCTGAGTGGCTCAGTTGATTAAGTGTCCAACTTCCGCTCAGGTCATGATCTCACGATTCGTGGGTTCGAGCCTTGGGTCGGGCTCTGTGCTGACAGCTCAGAGCCTGGAGCCTGCTTCGGATTCTGTGTCTTCCCCCTCTCTCTGCCCCTCCCCTGCTTGTGCTCTGTCTCTCTGTCTCTATCAATAATAAACAAACAAACAAAACCTGATGACCACATGTAACTTTATATGGGATCCTGCACTGGGGTGGCAAAGGGGGGTGGGGAACTGCAAAAGACATTAAAGCAAGTGATAGAAATTTGAGTATGGACTACAAATTAGAAAATATTCATGTTAAATTTCCTGAATTTGATACTTGTTCTGTTCTTATGTAAGAGAATGTTCCTGTTCTTAGGAAATACACTTGGGCACAGTTCAGGATAAAGGACTTTGAGGTCTTCAACTTACTCTCCAATAGTTTAGAAAAAAATGTGTATGCCTGTGTCCATGTACGTTTACACACGTGCACGTGTAAATATATGTACTTGCAGAGAAACAGGAAGTATAACCACTTGGTGACTGTGGGTAAAAGCTATACAGAATCCTTTATGCTATTCTTGCAACATTTTCACGGTTTTGAAATGACATCAAAAGTGAAAAGATTGCAAAAAGAAAGAGGAGGCTTTGTGAGGCTACAACACCAGGGCCTGGGGGGTCTTATTCAGGAGCCAGGACTTGACCCAGTGGGATTTGGTGGTGGGTTGTGGAAAGGGGGGACTTTAGAGAGGTGACTTTGGCCACAGAGTAGAGGCAGAGGAAGACTGGAGCCAGGGAACAAGTTTTGAACTCCAACCCAAGCAAACACAAGCACCCCTTAACGTGGATCCTATAGTGTCCTTCTACTGAAGGGCTGAAGTGAGAAAATACACACCAAGCTCTCCTTGACTAATCCTTCCTCCTCTATCAACATCCATTAGAGTGAGGTAGCTTATTCAGTGTCAGGTGGTAAACTTCTAAGACATAAGATTTATGGAAATAACTTTATATTTTTGAAAGCTCACACACATGCAAGAAGGGAGGGGCAGGGGGAGAGGAGGGACAGAACCCCAAGCAAATGCTATGCTCCACAGGGCTCAATCTCCTGTGAGATCATGACCTGAGCCAAAATCAAGAGTTGGATGCTTAACCAACTTGAGCCACCTAGACACCCCTTGTGGAAGTAACTTTAAATGAATGCAAGTCCCAGGAACGTAGAAGCATCCCTAAAAGCCATTATTCCAGAAACTTACATTTTCCCCAAGAGAGGTATGTCCTCAAAACAGCCTGGTGGTTGACCTTAATGCACTGGGCATGCTTTTTCCGGAAGGGATCGTGAATATTGGGAGAAAAGTAACTCACGGCTCGTTCTGCTGGTATCCCAGTGGCCTTGTCTTTTTTTTTTTTTTTAATTTTTTTTTTTTCAATGTTTTTTATTTATTTTTGGGACAGAGAGAGACAGAGCATGAACGGGGGAGGGGCAGAGAGAGAGAGGGAGACACAGAATCGGAAACAGGCTCCAGGCTCCGAGCCATCAGCCCAGAGCCCGACGCGGGGCTCGAACTCACGGACCGCGAGATCGTGACCTGGCTGAAGTCGGAGGCTTAACCGACTGCGCCACCCAGGCGCCCCCCAGTGGCCTTGTCTTTATACGGGAAAGACAGGTCTGTACCCAGATACTTGAATACTCTCATTCTCAAAAGAGATAACTTACTAGTATTTCCAATTTGCTCACAAGTTGCTGCCTCAAAGTCCTACAGTAAAAGAACAGCTGGTCTTAGATCACAAGTCAGGATTGTTAACACTCGAGCACACAGTGCCGAGGTTAATAGCACCCGTGGGCTCCAGGGGCAGGCCGTCTGCATCTGGGGACCCAGCATCATCTCTTACTATTTATGTGCTCTTGTACAAGATGTTTATCCCCTCTCTGCTTCCGTTTCCTCACCTATAAAGTAGGTACATTATTGGCACTTACTTCAGAGGGTTGATAGGGAAAAACAATAAGTAAATTCATCATCGATTTGTCCCTGAAACACATAAGTGCACAGTGTTTGCTATTATCAGCAATAGAATTAAGATATTTCATAACACTGGGGATTGATTTCATTCCTTGAAAATGACTAAGACTCAGCACTCCCCAACTGGGGCTCAGAAGCTCAGGTTTAACTACACAAATGGCAGATGGAGTCCCAAACTATCTGTGCTGCTGCAGTGAATTATTTCTGTCCTGGATCAAATGTTAAGTGAGAGAAAAACACACACACACACACACACACACACACGGGAAAAGAAAAAAGTACAAACAAAACAAAAGGGGCGTCTGGGTGGCTCAGTCGGTTGAGCGACACACTCCGGCTCAGGTCATGATCTCGCTGTCAGCGAGTTCGAGCCCTGCGAGTTTGAGCCCAGCATTGGGCTCTGTGCTGACAGCGCAGAACCTGGAGCCTGCTTCCGAGTCTGTGTCTCCCTCTTTCTCTGCCCCTAACCCACTCACATTCTGTCTCTGTCTCTCTCAAAAATAAATATATATTAAAAAAAAATGTTCACCTCCCTTCCTTTGTTGGACGCTGTCAGTGCTCTGCCCCAGTGCCCTTGGATGCCTTTTACTGTTTCTCTGTGCATCTGCCCCAGTCTTGGTGTGCAATGTCTTTCAATGACTCCTACTCGGCTCTTTTCTTCCCAGAACTGCCCTTAGGCTGCTGGAGCTGCCAGATTTGCCCACCCCATAAAGAACACAAAGAGCTGAGTTTAGACTCCTCTTCCCCACCCCCGCCCCCTCCCCAGCCCGCTAAATGATTCTCATTCCAAGTCTCAAGTGGGGGCAAACTCCGAGAGACTTCGCCTGCTCTCTCGAGTTCCCCTGAGTTATCAGGCCAGCCCCACCGTCTCTTTCTTCCTTCCCCATCCTGCTTCCTCAACTCCTTTTTCAGTTGCTTTTGGGAGCCTGTCTTTCCCAAACGACTTACATGCAAATCCTCACGGCAGGGTCTGTTTCTGGAGGGCCTGAGCTGTCTTAGTCCCTTTTGGACTGCTGTAATGAAATACTGTAGACTGAGTGGCTTATAAACAACAGAAATGTATTTCTCACGGTCCTGGAGGCTGGAAGTCTGAGGTCAGGATGTCCGTGTGGCCGGTTGAGGGCCCTTTTCCGGGCTGCAGATTTCTCGTTTTGTCCTCACTTCCAAGAAGAGGGCTGGGGAGCTCTGTGGGGTCACTTTTATGAGACACTAATCCAAATTATGAGGACACGACGCTACCAAAGGCTTTACCTCCTCATAGCATCACCTTAGGGATTAGGATTTCAACCCGTGAATTTAAGGGGACCCAAATATTCAGACCATAGCGTAAACCAAGATATTTCCTACACTTATTCTCCTTTTAGTGCCTCTGCTGATGTGGATTCCCTTGTCTAAGGTCCCTCCCCTTCCTCCTCTCTCCCTCCTGCTTCCCTCATCCTCTCTCCTCCCTCTCCCTTCTCCCCTTTCCTCCTGCCCTCCCTCCTTCCCCCTTTTCCTCTCTCCCCTCCTTCCTCCTCCTCCTCCCTATGCCTCTCTCCTTTCCCCCTCCTTCTTCCCCTCTTCCTGCCTTTCTATGCAGTTCCCCTTGCTGAAATAGCCTAGTCTCCACATTCCCTGTGCTTGTACATGACAGTTTAATAGACAATGTTTTATCTTTCAAGGAACGACTTTACAAGAAGAATCCTTGCTGGCCATAAGATCTGTAAGTGATCACAGGGCCAAAAGCCTTCCTTTCAGATCCAGGATTCTTAGAAGCAGGAGTTTCGTGAAGGTGTCATGGTTTGGGAATCGAGAGACCTGAGGTCTAGGCCTGATTCTCTTGAGGCCTCATGGTGTGACTTGGAGGCCCATGAGGTATAGGTGACTTGGCTAATTTCTACACCTGCAAAGTGAGGGGACTTGGGCTTGTCCCTTCCTTTGAGAATCCAAAGAAAACTATGAATCCTGTTCCCTAAAGAGAAGCCCTTTCCCCACAAATGCAATTTTATATTCAATTCCAGGTTTCTGGATCTTCTTGGAATCCATTGCTGGATCCCTTACAGGATGATTTCCAATGATCTTATTCTCCTACTTCCAGGTTTTCTCAAGTCTATACAAACCTAATCAATGACAGATGCAAATGTTTGAGTAAGTATAAACCCTTCGGAAGCAGGAGTGGTCAGAACTGTTTTTAATTTATTTTTGTTTTTTTGTTTTTTTTAGTGGAACAAAGACATTGACTGCCAAGAAGCAAGTGGGTGTTTAAAAGTGAAGTCCTCCCAGGTGGGAGGAGAAAACACTTGGTAACTGCACACATCCTTAGCCCTTTTGTCCTCCATGGGGACCTCTGTATTCCCTGTGGTAGAACAGAGTTCAGAGCCTCACTACCTGTCAGGTTTGTGGTTTGGCCACTGGTAAGACAGTTCAGATTTAAATTCTTTCTCTGTTAAAATGGCAAAGACCCTCTACCTTCCTTACAGTGTTGTAGTAAAAATTAAACCAAATGAGACAATGTTCATCCATTCCCTGGCACAGGATTCTCCTCCTCCTCTGTTTTATTTCTAGTTTACATGTTCCTCTTCCTTTTCTTAGAGGGTGATGTTCCCTGAGGAGTTTCATCCTTGACCCTAGTAATCATCTTAACATTTCTACTCTCCTTGAGTTCTACTGCATTGCTGATAACTTCCAAGTGGTTACCTCCAAACTTGACCTCTCCCTCCATATTCCAGTCATATCATCCACCCAGATGGATATTTTCCCTTGGAGTGAATTTCTTTTTGTTGGCCTGTCTATAAAACAGAACTCCTCTTTGGTATTGGGACTTCTTTTCCTCTCAGGGGTTTCCCTGACCCTATGCCTCCCACCAGAGACAAGGGTGCATAATCCACAATCACCGTCAAAGTATCTCTTCCCTCCACTCAGTGATTTTCCAGGGGCATACATGTCGCCCCAGAGAAAGCTGTTGAGAACTCCATTTTAGGAGTTGGCATGGTGGTTAAAAAAAACCAAAAAACCCAAAAAACCGAGGGGGCTCTTCAGCTGTGGTGATGGGTGGATAGTACCATCTGGAGTTGAAAGCCATTACCACCACTGTGGAGAAAGGACCCCAAGAATGAGGTAACAAAGGAAATTTGAGCTGAGAAACAAAGAGATTATTGACGACTTTGGTTGAGTTTCTGAATCCCCCTGTGGTAGGTATAACCATGAAGCATTTCAAAACCAATCCAAACTAGCTTGTATAAAAATAGGAGATAGCGGATACAACTAGGAATCCATTGCATTAGATTAGACTTTTAGTCTCAAGTCATGGACACCCAATGTGTTGATTCATTCTCTCAATTCTCCTTGAATTCTTATTTCCATCGGAGATCCCAACAATCACCCAGTCATTCCAACCAGTGACCCAAAGTCTTCCTTAACTACCCCTGCTGCATGCCCTTTATACCCATTGGATCCACCAGTCCTGCTGTTTTCTCTCTGCTATTTCTCCAACTGCCCCAACTTTCTCCATCTCCACTCTCCCCACCTTGTTTTGACACCCACCACCTTCTCTCTTGATTATCATTAGAGTTTCCTAACTAGTCTTTTTGGCTCTGGTCTTATTTCATGCTACTGCGGTGAAACCAAAGAAAGTAGATTGACATAAAGCATCTCTGACCATGGCATTCTCCTGCTTAAAACCCTCAGGTGTCCTGTTACCCCAGGATAACATCCAACCTCTTCACATGCTACATAAAATCTTCCATATAATATTTAGCTATGGCCTGCTTTCCACATCACCATCCAAAAACAGCATTTTTTGTAGCTACCCATGGACAATGTGCTGGAACCCACCTCTGTGCATTTGCTCATCACATTGTGAAGGCTGCATGGCCTGTCTCTATTAAAAGTTAGGCTTTGGACTCTGGAAAACAGTGTGGAGGTTCCTCAAAAAATTAAAAATAGACCTACCCTATGACCCAGCAATAGCACTGCTAGGAATTTACCCAACGGATACAGGAGTGCTGATGCACAGGGGCAATCATACCCCAGTGTTTGCAGCAGCACTTTCAGCAATAGCCAAATTACGGAAAGAGCCTAAATGTCCATTAACTGATGAATGGATAAAGAAATTGTGGTTTATATACACAATAGAATACTATGTGGCAATGAGAAAGAATGAAATCTGGCCCTTTGTAGCAACGTGGATGGAACTGGAGAGTGTGATGCTAAGTGAAATAAGCCATACAGAGAAAGACAGATACCATCTGTTTTCACTCTTATGTGGATCCTGAGAAACTTAATAGAAACCCATGGGGGAGGGGAAGGAAAAACAAAAAGAGGTTAGAGTAGGAGAGAGCCAAAGCATAAGAGACTCTTAAACACTGAGAACAAACTGAGGGTTGATGGGGGGTGAGAGGGAGGGGAGAGTGGGTGATGGGTATTGAAGAGGGCATCTTTTGGGATGAGCACTGGGTGTTGTATGGAAACCAATTTGACAATAAATTTCATATATTAAAAAAAATAATAAAAAATAAATAAATAAACAAATAAATAAATAAAAGTTAGGCTTTGGAATGATACTGACCCGTGTTTGAAATTTTGTTCCAGTGTGTACCAACGTCTACTTGGGCAAGCCACTTGTTTTCTCTAGCTTCAGTTGCCTCACTTGGGAAATAAGGATGCTTATAGTAGCTGTTTCATAAGGCAATATACTCATGTTTAAAGGGTCCGGGTCCAATTTCGATGGTTGTGTGTGTGTTTCTGATGGTGGTGGGAGGGTGGGTTTTGCATAACAACAATTGTTGAGACACCAACTGGGTGTCCTACAATTCAATTCAATTCTGGCACTATCTACCCAGAGAGAGCATCAGGTTCAATCCTACAAGACTTTTCCCCAATTCCTCCCTTCTACTTCAGTCACAAGTCCACAGGTTGTCACCTGTGCTTCTGGCCAATTGACCATAGATTGGAGGTTCCAACGACCCTGTCCCCATCCTTGGGTTTGATGAATTTGCTAGAGCAGAACACAGAATTCTGAAAAGCATTTTACTGGATTACTGGCTTGTTATAAAAGGAACAACCAGATGGAAGAGGAGAGGAGGGCAAGGAATGTTGGGGAAGGGTGCAGAACTCCCCTGCCCTCTCAGGCACATCACTCTCCCAACACCTTCCTGTGGTCACCAACCCAGAAGCTCTCTGAACCCCATCCTTCTGGGGAATCCCCTCCTTACGGAGGCTTCATTACCTAGTCATGACTGATTGGCAGATGACTCAATCTCCAGCTCCTGTCTCTTCCAGACATGGGTCAGGGTTGGGACTGAAGTTTCTAATCCTCTTATCAAAGTGTTGGTTCCACTGACAAGCAGCTCCCATCCTCAGGCAAAATCCCAAAGTCCCCTCGTCAACATAACAAAAGACATTCCCAACACTTAGGAAATTCCAAGAGTTTTATGAGCTCTGTGCCAGAAAAGCGGATGAAGACCAAATACGTATTTCATGTTAAAGTTCAAAGAGATTTTGTGAAAATCACGTGGCACAGCACCAGAAGGCAATTAGATTTGGTGTTGGACACTACTTCCTCTGTCTAGAATTTTCTCCTTGCTGAGTTTGTCCCACTACTCCTCTTGCTTGGCTCATTCCTGCTCAAACTTTGACTCAACTCCCATATCCTCTCTTTCAGTGGGTCTTCCAAGACCCTTGGGGGTAGATGGAGGCTGTTTGGGTTACGTGGGGCCATGTCTATCATCTCTCTTGCCTTGCTGTGTCCTCAGACTCCCCTGCTCATCTGGGCTCCTTGAGGGCTAAGGTGGTTCCTCCTCCTCCTCCTCCTCCTCCTCCTCCTCCTTCTTCTTCTTCTTCTTCTCCTCCCTCTTCTTCTTCTCCTTCTCCTCCTCCTCCATCTTCTTCTCCTTCTTCTCTTCCTCCTCCTCCTCCTTCTTTTTTTAATGTTTATTTATTTTGAAAGACAGCAGAGGAGGGGCAGGCAGAGAGAGGGAGAGAGAGTGTGTGTGCATGATCACGGGAGGGGCAAAGAGAGAGAGGGAGAGAGAGAATCCCAAGCAGGCTCTGTACTGTCAGCCCACAGCCCAACATGGGGTTTGAACACACGAAACGAGAGATGGTGGCCTGAGCTGCAATCAAGAGTTGGGTGCTTAACCAACTGAACCACCCGGGGGCCCCACGATGGTATCTTGCAATCTCCAGTTCCCAACAACTTTTGGATTGAGTTGAATAGAAATGTTAGCTTCCTAAGCCTATGATGGGAGCATGAGAACTAAACAGCCAGCCTCCTTTCCTTGGATCCTCTTGCTTGTTCTTTTTCATTTGTTTTTCCCAATACACATAATTTAGAGCCATTATACCTGTCTGCTTCCATCCTGTTAGGCTTGGCAGGTGACATTTGGGAAAGACAGGGCTTGTGAATACGAATGAATAGAAACAACTTGAGACACTCTCTTTCCCTTCCCACAAAGGCAGCTCTTTGCCTGTTGTTCATCAGCCTTGGAATAATGGATTGGGAAAATCGAATCAACATCTTTTCTTATGATGGAGTCTAAAGCTTTCTGCAAGAAAGTGAGTCTAGGGGAATGTAAAAGACCGGCTCCTGCCAGCCTCTCTGCCTTGTACCTGCCTCCCCGCAACCCTCAGTGAATGGATGGTCCACACTCGGTTCCTAGGTAATTACAATGTCTAGGAATTACTGAGTCAGAACCAGAATATCCAGGGGGAAAAGACTTGTGACTCTAGTTTGTTTCATGAATCAGAACTCTAAAAGCTGCTTGGTTTTTGTAGTGAGAAAAGCAGTGGGTTTGGAAATGATTTTGAATGTCTCTTTTGTAGATGAAGAAACCAGGACTCTTGGCAGGTTAAATAACCTTCCCAGGATCATCGAGCTAGTTAAATGTTAGCGTTTATTTCCAGTAAGGGCTATTGGGAGGAGAAAATTACATAAGATGTATATAACACCTAGCAGAGTGGGGCACTGAGAGCACCTGACACCTTTTCGCATGCCTGGTAATAAAAAGGCTGGTCCTAAAATGGTGCCCTCCTTCCCTTTCCCGATTTTCAGTGTGACTTCTGAGATGGGTGTCCTAGCACTCTCCTGTTCCCATTTCTCACATTTTCATGGGTAGAAGGCGTTTTCAGCTCCACTCCCCAGAAGTATATGAGGAACACTTCCAGCTCTCTTTCGCATGACTTTCACTCTTGCTCAGAGCAAGAGAGGCAGTCAGGCCTTTTATGTCCAGGGGCATGAAATGAGCATGCCTCACTGGCCACCCTGAATGCTCATCTTTTTCTGATTCGCCCTGCCCACAGGATGCACCCACTCTCCTGCTTCCTGTTGGGGGACTTACAGGGACAGACAGGTCCCATAGGGAAGATTGTGTGTAGTTAGGGACTAGGTTTCAGGTCTCTACATCAGCGTGAGCCACAAGGAGGCAATGGTGACCACACATACAAGCCACACCCACCCTCCCATCTACTGTGTCTGCAGCGGAGCTGACGTGTTTAACTGCACCTGTCTGACTTCTGTGCCGTCTCTCTGTTGATTCCAAATTTGGGAGTGGATAAAAGGGTTTTAGGAAGACTAATTACTAATGCTAACATCTTGATTCACTGGCCAGGGACTTTGAGATACAAATTGTGGTGTCTGGGAGTAAAATTAATAAGGAGGAAGAGCAAGGCTTTGGGCTTAGCCAGGGTGTGAAACCTTAAATTTTAAGACAATAGCGGTTGGGACAGAGAGCTCATTTCTGCATTGCTCACAAGTTAGCAGCTGTCTTTATTTGATCAGGCAGATCAGGACTTAGTAAGGAGGAGTCCTATGATGCCCTACAGCCGATCCCAACCTGGCCTGGGTATGTGCAGCCATTCCCTTGGCAATGTGTGGCTGAGGCAAAAATTATGGGAAAACCGTTCCTAAGCTTTGTTTAAGGCTCCCTTCCAAATAGGCAAATCTTTCCCGCATGGCTGACTGGACCTTGATGGATGTCCTTGTTTTTACTGTTTCTTAGCCAAATCTGCAGGCCAGAAGCTTTCATCTAAAAAGACAGCTATATTTCATGTGGGGCTGAACACGTTCCTGTAGGCTTCACATAGGTCATACGAAGTTAACCCTAGATGAGCTGCCCCAAATTCAGTTCCTATTTGTGTTGTTTAGAATTACACTCATTTTTTTCTTTTCAAATTTTTATTTAAATTCTAGTTAGTTAACATAAATGCAACATTAGTTTCAGGAGTAGAATTTAGTGATTTATCACTTACATACAACACCCAGTGCTCATCATAACAAGTGCCCTCCTTAATGCCCATCCCCTATCTAGCCCATCCCCCATCCGCCTCCCTCCATCAAGCCTCAATTTGTTTTCTATCATGAAGAGTCTCTTCAGGTTTGTTTCAGAGCCACAGGTGGGAACCATTCAGCTGGCTAAAGAAATAACAGTCAAATGTAACATAAGGACTTTATTCAGATCTTCATTTGAGCAATACGTTTTCAGACCACTGGGGATATGTGGATGTAGACTGCGTATTGGACAATACCAAGGAGTTCTTTATAATTTCGTTAGGTGTCATAATGATATTTTGACTTATGTAAGAAGATGCCCACTTTTTAATGAGATGCCTACAGAACTATGTAGGAATGACATGTTTGCTATTAATTTTAAGGGTCTCTAAATCAATGTGAAATACTGGGACGCCTACTATGACTACACATATAGACTGTATTTTGGTAGATGTAATAATGATATTAATGATCAAGTAAATAGGGTTCAGGATGGCTCAATGATTCACTTTATTAATAGTCCCAAGGAGGAAAAACATAAGGTCATCTTAGTGTGGAAAAGACACTTGAAAAATATTTAATAGGACCTACATGAACAAAATGTCACAATATTGAGCCTTCCTATCCAAGGACAAGATGTCCTACCTATTTGTCCTCTGTCCTTTCTCTCCGCATGTTGAAGGTGGAAGTAACTGTCCATAAATTAGACGGTAAATAAATGATAATCTCAAGTTATACTACCATCCCAAAAAAGTTTAGCTGAAATGTTACTTAACTAAAGCATTTAAGCTCAACATCACTCATCATCAGGGAAAAACAAATCAAAACCACCTCACACCTGTCAAAATGGCTAAAATTTACAACTCCGGCGATAACAGATGTTGGCGAGAATGCGGAGGGAGAGCATCTCTTTTGCACTGCTGGTGGGAATGCAAACTGGTGCAGCCACTCTGGAAAACAGTCTGGAGGTTCCTCAAAAAATGAAAAATAAAACTACCCTACAACCCAGCAATTGCACTGCTAGGCGTTTATCCAAGGGATACAGGTGTGCTGATTCGAAGGGGCACGTGCACCCCAATGTTTATAGCAGCGCTATCAACAATAGCCAAAGTATGGAAAGAGCCCAAAGTCCATCGATGGATGAATGGATAAAGATGTGGTATACACACACACACACACACACACACACACACACACACACAATGGAGTATTACTCGGCAACCAAAAAGAATGACATCCTGCCATTTGCAACTACGTGGATGGAACTGGAAGGTATTATGCTAAGTGAAATAAGTCAGTCAGAGAAAGACAAATATCATTTGATTTCACTCATATGTGGAATTTAAGAAACACAATAGATGAACATGGGGGAAGGGAAGGAAAAATAATATAAAAACAGAGGGAGGCAGACCATGAGAGACTCTTAAATACAGAGAACAAACTAAGGGTTGCTTGAGGGAGGCCGGTGGAGGGATGGGCTAAGTGGGTGATGGGCATTAAGGAGGGCACTTGTTGGCGTGAGCCCTGGGTGTTACATGTAAGTGATGAATCACTAAATTCTATTCCTGAAATCGTTATTATACTATATGTTACCTAACTTGGATTTAAATTAAAAAAATTTTTTTTTCACTTGATTCACCCGGAGGGACAAACGCTTAGGAAGAGCTCAGGGAGAAGGGCAGTGGTGGGTGGAGCATCTACGCGGCAAGCCAGAGACTGATCCTCAGAAAGGTCTGTGCAGGAGGTTGGTCCTGGGCTGCCGAACGGTTTCCTGCGCCCATCTGGGGTTTCTTCCCCGTGACAGGGTGGGTCGCAGCCTCCACTGTTGGGGCAAACGAGGTGTGGTGCATGCCCAGCAGGGTGGGGAACTCTGGCACAGGAGAGGTGGTGGGTGCGGACACGGCCAGCCCCCAGAAACGCGCACAGCCCAGTCTGCAGGGAGCTGCCCCGGTGGGCGGAGCTTCACGTGTGTGGTCACTACTTCCTGCTGCAGGAATTAAGCGCTGCGTGCATGACTCCACTGCAGCAGGCTCTCAGGAGCTGGTCCCCGATGCTCCCTGCCCTTGGCCCCCTTGTCTGGTTCCCTCTACGCGGTAATCGTAGCGGTGATTACGGCTGCATTGAGTCCAGCAAGTTCATCTAGCAAATCACCGCCCCTGGGAGCGGCCCTAGATTCCCTGACGTGGAGACTTCAAAAAGGATTTGGACAGATTAAAGGAAAATGAGGCAAAAACCGACTGGAGAGGCTAGGGAAAGGAAGCCCACGGCGAGGGTCAGTTTCCAAGTAAGGCTGAGCGATACTGAGATTAAATAGGAACTCTAAAAGTTGTTTACGAAAAGCTAAATAAGGCAACTTAGCCAGAAGGCTAGGCCAGGAGCACTGCCAAACTGAGGCACGGGGATCCATGCCATTCTGTCTATTTAAAAGGCCAGATTGTAGGCTAGAAGTTTAAAAACTAGATACCAGAGAAACCACACCCATGTGCCTTGTCATGGATTGAATTGTGTCCCCAGAAGAGCTGGGTTCAAGTCCTAAGCTCAGGAGCCTGATGAGACCTTATTTGGAAATTAGGTCTCTGTGGATGGGATCCAGTTAAAATACACATGCACACAGTCATTGTCTGAAGTACCCGATAGGAACTTTATCTTTAATTTTCAAAATGCCCGATTACCTTCCTTTTGTTTTGCCAACTACCAAAGGGCAGTAGATGAAATAGAAGCAGAAACACTCAAACAGGGACGATAGTTCAAACAGACAAATCCTTAGGCAAAGAACTTGAGCACTGAGTGATCCCGATCTGCATTGAGTCCACTGCGGTCCAAGGAGGCTCCAGGTCGCACTGAGGGAAGGGACCTGCCCCAACACTTTGCAAGTCCCTGCAAGAAAGCCAGATGGAGGCTCAGATACACAGGCCCGAGTATTTAAAAGGACCTCACAGTTTGTTAGCTGGCTTGATATGTTCTATTCTCCAACTTTGGCAAGTATACTCTAACAGCAAGAAAAATAGAAAAGATACGTGCAAAGTTATGGCTTCCTGTAACCAAAAGGTCAAAGGTGACCAATCGAATTCTGCATGTGTGTTTCTGCTGATGGGCTGGCAGAATTTAGATGTGTAGTAAAATAAACACACATGACTCGCAAATGATTAAATAGCATTCCATACTATTTATTTGGCTTTCAACTCTGCTACGTCGTTAGTCATGTTTTTATAGTCGTGGGTTTCACAGCATGTGTTCTGTTGACAGAAATGACTTGAACATACTCAAGTAAGTGTAAAAAATACAAAGTTCATGCACTTTTAAGTGAAGTTAAAAACATTATAAAGATTACATTGAAAATGAAAAATATTGCGAACATAAAGTTTTAAATTGTTTAAGTGCAGAAAAATAAAAGCGTAAAAGAACATTAATTTTTTTTATAAAAATGAAACTCGTTGCAAATTTAATATCTACCATCCACTGAGTCCCCAAAGCACAGAATTGGTGCCATGCTTTCCATATATTACGTCTAGATCTGCAAACATGAAAATATGGGAACAAAATGAGTTGTTTAATGTTGACAAATGGTTCCCAGACACCATGTGCAATTGTAAATACCGTGGTAATTTGCAAGGACCTCTGGGACTTCATGCATAATGAAAAGCAATAAAATGAATGTTCTACAATACTAGCAACGGGTTGTTTGTTATAAAAAGAATTTATTGCATTTGTGCTTTCTGAACAGAAGAGTTTGACAGCTTGTTCTTTCTCCTGCGTAAGTAAGGTCCACCGCTCGAATTGTCCACACCGTAAGTTGTCCGGGAAGCAGCACAGTCCACAAACCTGGCATTCAGACACCATTGTCTTTTGTTCTTAAACACCAAAGCAGGAGATCTAGAGAATGGCGCTTCGGTCATACCAGAATGGATGTTCAGAGTAGCGGGTTATACTCTGCCGGCTCTGATCTCAGTGACTGAGGTTCCCGTGTGTTCTTTAAACACATTCATACGTGTCTGTGATATGTGAGTCTGTCCACAGTGCGGGACCTGGCGAAGGGGCCCTCCTCTTGCCTGGGTCTGCAGGTGGTGCCAGAGGGGACCCAGGTGGGCGGAGGAGGCTGCTTGCAGTCAGTCACCCAGATGAGAGAGCTGAGGTCCCCACCCAGGGTGGTAAGGAAGAGGATGGAGAAAGAGGTCATCTTCGGTGTTGTTCACAGTCACGGGTGGAGGGTCGTTCCATCTGAATTCACGCTTCTATGGAGCCACACGCAACCCAGGCGTCTTGTGCCTGGGTTTGAGATCTCTTTAGTTAAGGAAACAAGATGGTTTTTACCCCAACCGAGACCAGCTGGTAATGAAGTCCATTCAGGAAAGTAAAAAATAATTCTTTGCCCTTATGGCAGCACCTCTTGGCCATACTTCTAGTTTAAAACAAGACTCAGTACTTCGATGCCCCACAGGGACCATCTCAACTCCAGACTGTGTGAGCAAGAACCGATAGTTCACTGGATCTTTTTGTGGTCAGGAGGGAAGAGGTCTACGTCCTCAGAAATGTGACAAATGTCACGCCAACCCTCCTTTCAGTCTTTGTATTATTTTTTTTTTAGTGTTTGTTTGTTTTGAGAGAGAATCAGTCCCAAGCAGGCTCCGCACTGTCAGTGCAGAGCCCTACCTGGGGCTCAATCCTACGAACCGTGAGATCGTGACCTGAGCCAAAATCAAGAGTCAGTTGCCCAACTGACTGTGCCACCCAGGCGCCCCAGTCTTTGTATTCTTTCTCCCCATAATTTGTTCTGCCCTCAGATAGTCTCCCCTTCCTTCCATTAAGCCCTGCCCCACCCCCCCGTCTTCCTCTAGCCTCCCTCAGTTGACCGTGTCTCCACAGTTCGCACCCCCAGGCTCCAGTGTGCATCCTCGCTCGAGCCCACCCTGCCCCGCACACAGATGAGTTCCCCTGGCCTCCCTGTCTTTACAAGATGGGGACTGGGGTAGATAGAAGGTGGAGTCAGACAGACTTACGGGACATTCCGATTCTTGTTGTGCGGGTCTCAACCCTTCCATCTTCTGCGTGGCCCAAGGCTGCACACAGCTCAGGGCAGGAGACTAGGAAACCAGGGCTCCAGGTCTGGCCGTGGGCTCCCGAACAGAAGAGAACAAAGTAAGTTAACGGCATTCTCGGGTACTTCGGCATTCTCGTGGCCCACACTCTCCCGGCTCTTCCTCCCCATGCTCACGGCTGTCTGGAGTTCGTGGCTCGTGGGGCACCAGAGAAGTGAGGCTGAGATCGCCCTGAGAGGTCAGACCACCCTGAGTGAGCTCCCCCACCCAGCAGCTTCCCCCAAGAGCTGAATGGCTTGGCTTTGCTTTTGAGCTGATTCCCCCTAATTCTCTGGCCCCGGGTTCACGAAGAACAGGCCAGGAGAAGGGTTTTATGGGCTAGAGGTGAAGGGAGGAGGCTTCTCTTTGAGATAATGTTCTTCCCGGGGAAACCTTCCTTCAAAGAATAAATCTGCCCTACAGCATCCCAGTGTAAGACTGTTTTCCAAACATGGAATCACTTTGCCACCACTGGGCACTTTTCACGCTGTTCCTTGAATCTAGAATGTTCTCCACAAACTCTACTCTTTTTAGTGTTCTATTTATTTTTGAGAGAGAGACAGAGACAGAGACAGAATACAAGCTGGGGAGGGGCAGAGAGAGAGAGAGAGAGGGAGACACAGAATCCGAAGCAGGCTCCAGGCTCCGAGCCGTCAGCACAGAGCCTGACGTGGGGCTCGAACTCACGAGCCGTGAGATCGTGACCCAAGCCAGAGTCAGACGCTCAACGGACTGAGCCACCCAGGCCCCAACAAACTCCACTCTTGATTAAAAGAGTAAGAACACTCATTGCAGCCCTAACCTAGAATCAGATACTTAACTACAGAGAAGAAATTGATGGTCACCAGAGGGGAGGAGGGTGGCAATAGGTGATGGGGCTTAAGGAGGGCACTTGTGATGAGCACTGGGTGTTTTGTGGAAATGTGGAATCACTAAATTGTACACCTGAAAATAATATTACACTGTATGTTAGCTCACTGGAGTTTAAATAAAAACTGAAAAAATCAAAAAGTAGAAAAAATAAAGCAAGCCATTGAACAGCAAAAACAAAACAATTTCAGGGGCACCTGGGTGGCTCTGTCGGTTGAGCTTCCGACTTGGGCTCAGGTCATGATCTCATGGTTTGTGGGTTCGAGCCCCGTGTCGGGCTTTGTGCTGACAGCTCGGAGACTGGAGCCTGCTTCGGAGTCTGTGTCTCCCTCTCTCTCTGCGCCTCCCCTGCTCATGCTCTGTCTCTATCTCTCAAAACTAAATGAATATTAAAAAAAAAAATGACCAAAACGTCTCCTTTGGGGACACAATTGATAAATGATGTCTGTTGAATGAATAAATGAACCACCAACTCTCTCCCTCATGGTTTTGCAGGAGCCCCTGCCCTCGCGGAGGCCTTCTGCGAATAACCTCCATACCTGTACCAGGTGCTGAGCCACCGGCCTCACGTGGCTGTGGCTTCCCAGGATAAGCCGAGGCCTGCTTAACGAAGAAAAAGCAAGAGTAACAACACATGTCGACGTAATGAGTTGGAAATACCTTCTGAGCTGTTGGAGGAATTAGCACGAATTAACACCGCTCTGAAAGGCTCTGAGAGTAAGAATTACAAACCGCTTAGGTGCCTCCAAGTTCACTGTTGACTGTAGATTGAAACCATAACAACATGGCAGCAGGAGAATTGACAGGTGGACCCACATCACACCAGGGAACCGCATTTGGAAAATACAAGCGAATGAAGTGAGCGAGTGGAGATACAGGCTAGGAGGGGGATTAGGCTGTGTCAAGGACCTTGGAGACCAACTTACCCAGCCCCTCACAGTACAGATGGGCTTGTGGAGAGCAGGGCTGGGGAAGGAGCTTATGAAAGGCTTGCAGCTGTTAGTAAGAGGGCTGGTGGGAAACCCATCCCAGGGGCAAAGTAAGGGGAGGACATCATTGCCTCAAACATAGTTCTCGTGGGCACAAAATCAGTCTCGCCACCAAGCCCATGTATTGGCAGGGACCTGTCCAGTAACACAGCACAGAGGTGTGGAACGAAAGCTCCCAGTGGAATCGTTTTGTGGTCCTGGATCCATTGTTAGCTCACCTGAACCGCGTTGGTTGGGGAGAACTCCACCGAGGGTGATAGGGCAGAACTCTGTCCCGAGTAAGACTTACCTCCAAGGTGAAATGTTTTCTTCTTGCCAAGAGGCAAAACCCAGAAGGCAAATTTCTGGTATCCTTCCCTGGAACCCAGAGGAGGAGGAGGAAGAGGAAGACTGGGGATCTTGGAGAGAAGTGATGGGGTACCAGAAAGGAGACAAGGGGCCATCCTTACGTTTCAGCTAAGCCACTCACCCAGGTCATTCAGTTTGCCTTTCACTGATCTCTCTGCACCATGTAGTATCCCCGTGAAACAGTGGCTCATTGAGTTTTGCTAAGTACCCAGGACATGATCAAGTGAATGGCCAGAAGGTAATTCTCTTCTGTGTAGCTACCTGACCCTGTGTAGGGTCAGGACCATGCCTAGGTTTTTTTGGCTCCTGTGTGGTTCTCTTTCTTCTAGAAGGTACGTAGCAATGAAAAAAATATGATTGATGAACAGTACATCAAAGAATAGTTGTGGGGGGCGCCTGGGTGGCTCAGTCGGTTAAGCGTCCGACTTCAGCTCAGGTCATGATCTCACGATTCGTGGGTTCGAGCCCCGCGGCGGGCTCTGGGCTGACAGCTCAGAGCCTGGAGCCTGCTTCGGATTCTGTGTCTCCCTCTCTCTCTGCCCCTCCCCTGTTCGTTCTCTACCCCCCCCCCCCAAATATATAAACATTAAAAATTAAAAAAAAAAAAAAGAATAGTTGTGGGCAGAAGGACAAAGGGGGTTAGGGATGACCCTCCCCACAAATCCATTATGTGGGGGAGCCAACAGGAGACAAAGGAACCAGCACCCAATTCCTGTCGGTGCCATTCCCTGTTTTGGGAACGGTCTCACTCTGGTGTTTGGCAACCTCATCCCCCCTCCCCTTTTTTTTTTGAGATCTCTGCTCACGTGTCACTTCCTCAGAGAGGCTCTCCCTGAACACCACATGTAAAATAATTCACTCCCTTCTCCCAGGTCACTCTGCAAACATTACCCTGTTCTCATCGCAGAACGAGATCTGCTAGAAGGACAAATTAAGTAAACAGACAAGTGCATTAATTGCCAAACTTCACCAATAGGGAGTTAGGCTCCATGAGGGTATGGACTGTTCCCGTCTCCTTCACCGTGGATCCTCAGTGCTTACCGATGCTTGGGATGTAGGCGCTCAATAAGTAGTGATGGATGGATGGATAGATGGATGGATAAATGGATGGATGAAATTTGAAATCTGTCCACTGGATTGAGACTTCCACCATGGTCTCTTGGAGGTACCCCCCACTCTTGCTCCTATCTCGTTGTCCATGAGGCTGTTTCTGTCCCGGGATGCCTTTCACTACATCAGTTGCTGTTCCTGAACCTTCTTCACTGGATCTGTTTCCCTTCCGACCTCCACTAGCAGTGCTTTCCAGACTTTCCCCCATCAGGTATCGTGCAAACTTAGATTGTCCTGAATTTGCCTGCAAGGAACTTGGTCAAGCCATTCGAACTGTCTAGGCCTCCAAGTCACAGAGCTACTAAGTGACAGGCTGGGACTCAAGTCACGATGGTACTTGTAGCACTTTCTTGGGTTGGTGGAAAGATAAATGGGTCAATACATGCCAAGTTCTCTGCACAGTAACTGGGACACTGGCGAGCTGATAAATATTGGCTCTGTTATGATCATTGCTGGCAGGACTGGGGTTGTGCATCTAAAGGTTGTGACACGGAAGAGTTGGCCTATTTAAGGGTACGGTCAAGGACACCTGAATAAAGGAGCAAGGAGAGGAGGTGACCACAGGACTCAGGGACAGGTGCTGTAGCAGGAAGGACCCTCCAACAACCGAAGCTGGAGGGCCTGGACAGCGTAGCTAGCAATGTGTTCCCATGGTCATGTGCTTCTGTAAACTGTTCAAAAGTGAGATATTTAACCCACAGTTGCATACGATCTTTCTTTCCACTCAGACTTTTCCTTCATCACACTCCCCCTCTTGCTTGGGTGGCTTTGGAGTATTTAAAAATTTCTCTTCAATGTTGGCTTATTTTTGAGAGAGAGTGAGCAGGGGAGGGGCAGTGAAAGAGGGAGACACAGAATCTGAAGCAGGCTCCAGGCTCCGAGCTTTCAGCACAGAGCCCGACGCGGGGCTCAAACACTGGGCTCGAACTCACGAACTGTGAGATCATGACCTGAGCCGAAGTCGGCCGCCTAACCGACTGAGCCACCCAGGCACCCCGCCCCTGGAGTATTTTAAATCTAGTTAGGGAGGCGTTGGGTTTAGGAAATCTTTAATTTGTAAATTGCACACAAAAGTGTCACCACACCCAGTCCCTCCTGTGGACAATTACTGTAAAAACTGCCACGTAGGAATGGCCTCCAGAGCCTTGGGGTCTTCTGTGACATCAAGTTGCAAGACCATGGGCTATCCTGCCACTCAGATGTGTGCTTTGGACCCTTGCCCCCAGAAGTATGTGAGTAGTAGAGGGAAAAGAAGGAACCTGAAGTATACGAAGCCAGAAGCTAGTCTGTGGGAAATCCTTCCAGCCAACAGACGTGCAAAATTCTAAGCAGAGAGTTCAGTTTGCATTGACCCCCTTGGTCAACAGAAACATTCTCCTGTCAGAGAGAAATTCTATTTCACTCTATTCCCATTAACAAAATTTTATTTGGCACGTTAATAACGCAGTGATGTAGCATCCAAGCAGCTACAAATAAAGGTCAAAGTTTCCTGTTTTCTCTGTTGAACATACGACCGAGCTGATGAAAACTTCACGGTCATAAAGAGAAGACAGATGAAAAGGTACGGAAAACATATCATTGAGGTACGGGTAGGTTTTTTGAAGCCTGTGGTATTAAGTTTTTTGTTTTTAATTTTGAAAGTTGTGATTTCGCTTCTCATTCTGAATACATACTCATTTTACGCCTACATTTACGGTTGTACTTTTGTATTCTTTTCCCAAAGGAGGACCCCAAGTCTGTGTAAACTTCCGCCCCGCACAACTAGCCTTGCCCCCGGCTGGGGCGTTAGGCAGAGAAACACAGGGGCTCCTGACACAATCTGGCAATGAGAGAGCTGATGTCTTCATCCTGCGGCCCAAACTGAAGCCAGAGGGCAGGGGACCCGATAATTTTAGTCCCTAGAGCTCGGCCTCTCTGGGGGACAAAGGGAACAAAGGGGGCCGCAATGGGGCAAAGGGAACATTTCCAGCACGTTGATGGGGACCCTCACGTTGCCAGGAAAGGCCTTGCACAGAAGGGCACTCAGGGACCCGGTTCCACCTGCGCCCGCCCCCACTCGCCCCTCCCCCCACTGGAAAAAGAATGACTTTCGCAATTAAAGGCACAGAGGCATCTGTACCTCCTGTGTTCCCTTGCATTGCTACCTGCCGGCCCCCAGAGGGCAGAGACAGTGTGCTCTTCTACCGTGAGGCCCCCCCACCCCCTCCCGGGAATACCGGTGGGGGTGGGGGGGAGCGTATGAGCATCAGAAAGCTCTCTTGAGAAAGCGGTTTCCCTATACTGGAATAAAGTCCCTTCCAGCTCTGCCTGATGATAGCAATCGTAACATAACAATAAATAGCATGGTGATTACGGTCTAGCCCAGCCCCCACCTTTTACAGGTGAGAATGTATTTTGCCCTCAAAATAAATGTTCCATTAAAATATGTTTTATGGCTAAGCGTTTATTATTTTTAGCTTTCCCCGGGATCTCCATTCTAGCAGTACTTGAACACGCAGATAACTCCCAGGTTTTAGAGGATATTTATGTGAGTTACAAAGGTAACTGCCAACAGTGATCTTTCTTTCATTCTATCTGAGGAACCTCTGGGTTCTAAATCGTGGTTTTCTCGTACGGACTTCATAGTGAAATCTCTGCCAAAATGAAAAAAGACTAGAATGAGGAACACCCTTTTCCCTCTAAATAGACTACCCAGCCCTTTAAAAGACAGGGGTTTGCATAGAGTTGAGGCTGGGAGAAATGAAGTGACTTGCCAGGTTGATGATTTGTAAAACCCAGGGTAAATGCTTAGTTTTCTAAGGGTCAAGTTGCTTCTGTTCCTCGGGAAATTTGGAGACGGATTAAGTGCGACAACAATAGCGACGAGGAGGACGGGTTCTGGCTGGTGGGAGGTGACTCCCATGCCACCTGCTTGGTCTGGAAGCACCTGCCCAGATTCTTCAGTGATTTTTATTTATTCTATTTTTTCCCCAATATATGAAGTTTATCGTCAAATTGGTTTCCATTATTCTATTTTTTTTAATGTTTATTTATTTTTGAGAGAGAGCGAGAGCGCGGGGGAGGGGCTGAGAGAGAGGGAGACAGAGTATCCAAAGCAGGCTGTGGACTGAGAGTGGCGAGCTTGACGCGGGGCTCGAACTCATGAACTACAAGATCATGACCTGAGCTGAAGTCAGACGCTTAACCAACTGAGCACCCAGTCACCCCTCTCCAGTGATTTTTAAAGCCATGAGACCGGCGCCAGGATCTCCAGAGGCCCACCCATGCAAAGGATGGTTCTAGGAGTTCATTATAAACCATTCTTCAAAATGCCTGGGAGAAACACACACACCCAGGCTTCAAATTCCCTTATTAGGAAGCTGCAGGATTAGACTCTTGAGGTTTGACATTGAAGGGGCAAGGATTTGGAGCGAGGGACAGATGTCTCAGGATCCGCCTTGTTGGAGCTGCAGAGATGTCGGAGAGCTGGCTGTTTATTCCACAGTCTGGCTCACTAACTGCCCTTGAGCTTTGGGAGAAGATTGGAGACTTTATGGCTGCACGTACTGGGCTCAAAAAGGTAAACCGTAAAGAATGCAGGTAGTTTGTGCATCAGTTCTTAGAAGTAAGAAGGTTTGGATCGGGCTCCGGACTGCTTGAGCCAACAGCTGCGGTTGGTTCGCTGTTTATAAAAGAAAAGGTGAAGATTTCAGTGCATGGTCCCTAGACCAGCAGCACCGTCATCCAAGGACAGGCGGAGCTGGGAGCTGTACCTTAAGGGGATCTTCTGGGACTGGTGTGCACGATAAAGCCGTGCTTCTCAAACTTCAGAGTTGAACTCACAAGCTTACTACCCACGAGGTCCTGAGAGGTCTTGCCCTCAGTCCCAGCTCCCCTGTGACCCCACCATAAAATGACAGATGCAGAGGAAGCAGGAGGTAGGCTTGTAAGAGGTGACTTTAGGAGCTAAGGCTCGGGGCGCCTGGGTGGCTCAGTCGGTTAAGCGCCCAACTTCATCTCAGGTCACGATCTCACGGTTCATGGGTTCCAGCCCCGCGTCGGGCTCTGCGCTGACAGAGCCCGGAGCCTGCTTTGGATTCTGTGTCTCCTTCTCTCTCTACCCCTCCCCCGCTCGTGCTCTGTCTCTGTCTCAAAAATAAATAAACCTTAAAAAATATTTTAAAAAGAGAGAGAGATGAGGCCCCAGCAAACTCTTAACCACTTGGCTGCTACAGCATCTTGGTTCACTTCTTTCAACCCTCTGGGTTTCTCTGTGACTCTGGGCCCAGCTTCTCCAGCCCCAGGACACTGACCTTCATTTCCTAACCGTCTCAGTCCCTGCTTGCTGCCCACCCCCCCCCCCCCCTTCACCCCTGGCTCATATTTCCATTAATTACAGCCCACAGCTCTGGTTTTGCCGCTTGCTCTGATAACACAAAGTGTGCCGGCTTCCCCACCGGACCGTGAGCACCCGCTCCCCTCTCATTTTCCAAGATCACTAGCAGTGCAGTGCCATGGCAACGTCTAATCCCTAACCCCGAGATGGGGGTGGGGTGGAGAGAATCAGAGCAGGTATTCTCGAGAAAGGAAACAAAGAATCCGCCAGATGAAGGCAGACACGATCAGTATTCTAGGCCAGCGCTTCTCAAACGGTCATGCGCACACAAGTCCCCCAGAGATCTGTAGATTCTGCTGCGGGAGGTCCGGGATGGCACTGGAGACGTGGTCATTTTCACGAGGTAACAGGTGACTCCGATGCTACCGGTCCACAGACCACACTCTGAGTAGAAAGTTCCAGGCAACGTGAAGGCAAGGATGTCGCTGTTCTGTTCACTGCCATGTCGCGATCATGTGTCTCCGCGGAAAAGGTGTTCCACAGATTGGTAAATAAACACTGACTATCTGGGGTACCACCTGGGTGCTTGAATTCTCGTGATCTGCAAGATATAAAATATGTTTGCTTTGGCTGTAAAATCAGGGCTCGTACTACATGCGCTGAGGCACAGAGAGGTTGAGTTACGGGCTCAAAGACACACAGTGATTGTCTAAGTTGTTCCTCCCCAAATATTCCATTGTTGCTCTTCTGCATTTCCTAATCTCCCTTGAAGCTGTTGAACCAATTCTAGCCCGTGGACTGTGGGGACATGGTAAGTGTCACCTGGCCGAGGAGACAATGAGCCAGCCCTCTTTCCTCCTCCACCCCTCTCCTGTCTATTTTGTACTCTGCCATCTGAAATATATGGCCCCCAACGTAAGTTAGCAGGAGTGTTGCCCCCACCCCGCGGCGGACGTCACCCAAGGATACGTAGATCTTAGCTGAATCTGAACCGCTACAAATTTGAGTTTTGCTATATTTTTCCAACTAGCGTGGGCTCAGTGCTGCCATCACACAACTCTTCGCCTAAGAGGCTCTTCGCTCTGGTACCCTACGTCCTCTGAAGGTGAGCATACCCCCAAAACAGTCTGGAGTAGGCCTGCCACCGTCCTGCCAACAAAGCCCGGATGCTAGGCGCTGGGACTGTGGAAAATGAATGATCGGTGCCCTGGAAAACGTCTGAAGGCGTGAGAGCTTTAGCAACAGCTGCACAGGGACTGTTCTCAACTCGGTGAAGGTTCGTTCTCAGACGGGCACCGTTTGCTTTCTAGCTGTTCTTTATCCACACGGAGGCACGTCTCCGAGCATGCTTGGCATGAAGCAGACCTTGCTTTGGGGGGTTTTGGGGGGCCGCAGTCATGAGCTGAACGAAAACTCATTTTTGGAACGTTATTAATATACACCTTTTCAAGTGGTTGACTTTATGACCTGCATTGACTCAGATGGGGGGATGTGATTTTTCCACACGAAGGCGTATGGACTCGTGTGTCCCGCGAAATAATATAAGGTGCATCATCCTACATGCGTGTAAACCCCAAAAAGACATGGCTATTGTTTAGACTGTTCTAAGTATATGGAATTGAATGGCATAGAGGGGCACAAGTGACTTAATAAAAGGTAGATCACCTGAAAAAATATATAATCGGTGTAGAAATCCCATCAGTATTTGAGACTTTCCAAGCTTCCCCTCCCCCCATCCATGCTTCTCCTTTTCTCCTAAGGATGCTCCTTCAGGATGTTTTTGCTGGAGGATTAACCCTCTGAGGACCAGCTGATCTCTATTCTCTGAAACAATTTGCATCAAATGGAGAAGTGAAGAAAGTGACCCACCCATATATATCTTGATCATAGAATAGTATAGGGACAGTACTAAAGGAGGAAATTACAGGACCAGTACCATTTACACAGATTCCAACATTAGATCTATAAACTCAGCAGTATATACACATAAATAGATCATGACAAGATGACTATAAATAAATTCCATGACCTTATGGAACATAAAGAAGATGAAACAGGAGAAAAATGTATTCAAGTAATATACTACATTAGAATTTTAAGAAAGAAAAAGTACTCAAATACGTTATATAAATTTAACAATTGTACTTGGTGGGGGGTGGAAAGGCAACTTATGGATGGAAGGGAATTGCCTTAAGTGGTTAAAATATATCTTCCAAAAACCTATGGAAAAAATGATGCTGAAACTCGAAAATTATGATGAAACTCTATGGAAACTTGGGTCTCTTCCAGTATTATTTCTTTCAAGCTCTAATCTTTTGCTTACATAGAAAATACAAAGAAGCCCATTTTAATTTATGATTTCCCATTACACTGGTTCGGACTTTTCTAAACTGTAGAGTAGAAGTGATGGGAGCATCCCTACAAGAGTTATTTCCCCTGCTGATATGTAGGAAATCCACAGAGTTTTATTTTTTATTTTTATTTTTTAGGCAGGCTTCATGCCCAGGGTGGGGTCCAACTTGGGACTTGAACTCACGAACCTGAGATCAAGAACTGAGCTGAGATCAAAAGTCAAGAGCTGAGCCATCCAAGTGCCCCTGCACTGATTTTTAAAATATTGACTATGATGGGGTGCCTGGTGGCTCAGTTAGGTGTCCAACTTTGGCTCAGGTCAGGATCTCGCGGTTTGTGGGTTCGAGCCCCGCGTCGGGCTCTGTGCTGACAGCTCAGAGCCTGGAGCCTGCTTCGGATTGTGTGTCTCCCTCTCTCTCTGCCCCTCCCCTGCTTACTCTCTGTCTCTCTCTCTGTCTCAAAAATAAAGAAACATTAAGAAAAACATTTAAATATTGAATTTGCACTTGGCAATTTTGCTATCTTATTGCAAGTGATATGATGCTCTAAAATTCTCTTTCTTCCTGCTTCATTGTTTTAATTGATTATGCAGCCTATAGTTTTTATTGTTGCCGTGAATGAAGCCTTTTCCCCTGAATAAAGGGAAAAAAAATTATAAAACATTATTGGTCCAGCACAACTTTATTTCCATTACATTTTCAAATCAATTACCAGGCTGAATGGTAACAACATGTTGCCACTGATGCAAAGTTTCTTCAAATGCATCTGTAAATTCAGTGCTTTTCCAATCAAAATCACAACAGGGATTTTATTTTTTTAAAAAAAATTTTTTGTAATGTTTGTTTATTTTTGAGAGAGAGAGAAACAGCATGAGCAAGGGGAGGAGCAGAGCGAGAGGGAGACACAGAATCCAAAGCAGGCTCCAGGCTCTGAGCTGTCAGCACAGAATCCGACGCAGGACTCAAACTCCCAAACCGTGAGATCATGACCTGAGCTGAAGTCAGACGCTTAACTGAGTGAGCCACCCAGGTGCCCCGGCGCTGATATTCAAGTGCATTTGGAAGGGCAAAGAGCCAAGAATGGCCAAGACCATTATATAGCTTTATAATGTCTAACAAGGAAAGTCTCCTCACTGTATATGTACCTCTGTCAATGGTAAACTGTCTTATTCGAATTGTTGGGAGAAGAATTGCAATAAACCGTATAATGCAGCAACACAGAGGCCCAGCCATAGAGCCACACAAATATGGAACCTGGATATTTAGAGGTAGAGTTCCACACAGGGATCAAAGCATTGACTCTCTGATAATGGGTGTTAGGATACCTGAGTGAGTAATTCACCTGGTACTGACATATCAAAAGAGTTGGACCCAGGTCCTTTCGGAAAAGAGTTTTACGAAGCCTGTATCTGACAGTTTGCATTTCGTCATAGTGTTCACTGTTGTGTGGAGGTTTATTTTTCATATTAAATTTCACGTAAAAAACCCTTTTGTGACTTCAAGGTAGGGAAGGACTTCGAAAACAAAGCCCCAAAACACCACACCCGAAGGGAAAAATTTTTCTTTGTGGAGATTTTTAATAGCGGCTACATTTGCTCTTAAAAATTTAAAATAAATAATTCAGTAGTAAAATGGATGAGGAAAACCAGCAGGCCATACACAGAAAAACTGTCATGTCCAAGAAACACTTGTGAAATATACTATCTCACCAGGAATCAGGGCCCCGCAGATGAAAAGAATACATTGCTTCTTCAAGTTTAGATATTGCCAAATACCACGTTGTGAAGTCCCTGTTTCTCCAGACCTTCACCACCTCTTAGCGGACTGTTACCATTTCACAACCGTCAGGTGGACAAGTTGCTTTTCACATGGGGCGATTGCCATGCTCGCTCCTCCAGCACTCGGCCCGTGGTCTGCAGTCCATGCTGGTCAGTGCACGGTGCTGTGCACAAAGGCAGTGGGACCGCTTGGCCCCTTTGGGAGGTGGTGTGACCACTTTTGGGGCAGTGGGTCCTGAGTACAAGTTCAGTGTGTTGTGTGCAGGGTCCCCCCCCCTTCACTGTCACACTGATGAGGAAGCTCACGGGGTTCAGATGGTGCAGCCATGGGCTGGGGCCCTCCATCAGACAGGTCCCTCACACTGTGGATGCAGTATGAATGAGAAATAAACATTTGTTTGGCTGACCAACCAGGGTTGCAAAATAAATGTTAAATATAACCTCAAGGGGCGCCTGGGCGGCTCAGTGGGTTGAGCGTCCGACTTCGGCTCAGGTCATAATCTCACCGTTCGTGGGTTCGAGCCCCGCGTCGGGCTCTGTGCTGACAGCTCAGAGCCCGGAGCCTGTTTCGGATTCTGTGTCTCCCTCTCTCTCTGCCCCTCTCCCACTCGCGCTCTGTCTCAAAAATAAACATTAAAAAAATATGTGTGTGTATATATATATATATATATAACTTCAAAAAGTCACACGTGCAACAATTTTTCTAAGATATCCGCCTAGAGATCTGCCATTAACGCAGAATCTGGCACAGAACTGGTATTTCCTAAATGTGAGTTAGTACAGCCCAGCCTGGTCTACCCTAGTTTTAGAGCTCCGTAGATAAATGAAATCCCGTTCTTCTCATCAAGAAGCTCAGAGAAGTAAGCTAATATTTACAACACATCATGTTCTACCTTGTCACGGGCTGTTCGGTGTGGTAACCACTAGCCACGTATGAGTAATGGACATTTGAAATGTGGCCAGTGGGACTGAAGCACTGTATGTCTAATTTAAATGGAAACACTGAAACAGTTAAAATCTTGTCACTAAACACAGCTTCAGTGTTTTGGTAAGACTACATCCCCTTATAAATGAAAAGGTAGCATTAACATTCAAACCTTCTGTAAGTTTAAAATATGTACCAGGTTTCTAAAGACTTTGTTTTCAAAAGTGCATATAAATACACGCTTCGTATATGCGTGCGTGTGTTTATACACACAGAATATCTCAATAAATTTTATTGAAAATGTTTCCGTATTAAAAAAAAGTTTTTTAACATTTATTTATTTTTGAGAGACAGAGACAGAGAACAAGCAGGGGAGGGGCAGGGAGAGGGAGACACGGAATCGGAAACAGGCTCCAGGCTCTGAGCTGTCAGCACAGAGCCCGATGTGGGGCTCAAACTCATGAACCATGAGATCATGACCCGAGCTGAAGTAGGATGCCTCACCGACTGAGCCACCCAGGCGCCCCAGAAATGTTTCAGTATTTTAGGTGTATTGGGTGAAATAAAACATTTAACTTCACCCGCTCTTTTTTCTCTCCCAAATGTGGCTACTGGAAAGTTCAGATGACGTTTTGGCTCACATTATGTTCCTGTTGGACAGCACTGCTCTAGACTAAGACCACCTTCCTCAGAACGGTAGTTCAATGCAACCGACATGTCTGATACGTGCTAGAGCCTTAAGAAGTCAATTTATGCTGGATGTAACCTGTGGCAGCAAAGAGCTCTACGTGTGCAAAGCAAAAGAGCTCGATAGACGCCAGGGTGCTTCCTGCCACATCACCATCTTGCACGTTACTTCCCTCACCTTCACGTACACATTCATCTTTCTTGAGCTGAAGTTCTCTTCCCAATAAAACGTGGCTTGGTGACTGCCACTCCCTAACTTTCTGGCCTTGATGTCAGCTCCCACCCAGCCCCCTACTCCGGTCACACCGCAGCCACCCCTGGCAGTCCACACCCAATACAAATCCCCCAGAGGCTTCCACTGCCTTGATTTCCACTTCCCCCTAGGTAACCAAAGGTGACCACTTATTAGACTAGATCTGTAGGATGGGAGGATGACGACTCATCTCCGCTAACAGGTGAAATCGGCAAATTCTTGAATTGAAGCAACCCACGTCTCTTTACGGTCTCAGGTCCCATTTCTTTTCCCTTGTTGACTCCGTGGAATGAGATGCGGGAATCAAGTTCCCCTCCAAATAGCCTCATCCCTTCTCCGCCCAGGTACGCGTGCAATCAGACGCAAGGGTGTTTATGGATGGTGTCAACAGTGCCGTGCCCACGTGGTCCAGCAGGCTCATCAAATGCTGGGGAGCTCCCCCCGCCCCAACCCCTCCCAGCAGAGGCCAGACACACAGGGCAGGTTCGGTGGCCACAGACCACCTCCGAAGAGGCCACGGACCACGGGATGAAAACTGTTACTGCTGCCCAAAGCAGCATGAATTTAGGGCAGCGCAAACCAAAAAAGCAGCCTGGGGTGTTCATCTCAGGGTGTGCCGGGTGAACCAGTGGTGTTATCTAATTCGGAACACACCCCGGTGGGACTCAAGGCACCTGAGCTGTATAGGATGATGCCTTTCCATGTTTCAGAAACAGATCACACGAGGTGATGTAATACACGGCCCTCCCCCCGCCCCCCCCCACCCCGAACAGTGAAATGAAAGGGCAGAGAACGTTTTACAGTTGTTTTATTTAACAAAAGTGACGCCAACGTCTCTATCTATATACAAATGTGTTTCGAAACTAGAGCAGCAGACACAGAACTGTTAACGCGGGACTTACAATAATGCTTAAAACGTGTTATGCAATATTTTGTTTTCTGCTCATACTGACATTTACACATTCAAAAACGATTCCAAAGGCCGAGCCACATCACATCCTCATTTTCTGGGATGGTTTATTTAGTAGGTCGTGAAGGAACGGGATGGAGCTTTTTAGGGTTAATATACTGTGTTCAGCTTAGTTTAACAAATAGCACTTGGCCCATAGTAGGGTCACAAAATGGTTGGGGCTGGGGATAAAAATTGGGGTAAAATATGATCTACGAGACTGTGAGGTCATTTTTGAGAAATTTTCACTTTGTCATATCATAACTATAATAAGATCATCTCATTTCTGACCCCCAAAAGTTAAGAAACTCTACCTTAAGAAGTGTTTAAAATGATTTTATTGGTAAACACTATCAACAAAATTTCATGAGTACAGGTCCTTCAAAATCAAGGTAGGAGTCCATAAATACTCAGCACAGTTCTACCCCTACCTTGTCCAATTTTGTTAGAAGTATTTATTTCATGACATTTACCTACATGTTAACAAGCTATCTGCTAAATAAAGTTCTTTATAGCGGGAGGACAGACATGTTTTGCTTTCTCATTTTTTATGACTTTCAGGAGCCCTCTCAATTCCTTAAAAAGTACTGTAGTTCTGGAAATCCCCCCCAAAGCTTAGCTACACAGTCTACTGATAAAATTTAGCTCCATACAAGTACATAAGCTGAGTTTTAGGTAATACTTGAAAAACAGTTGGTGCTGCAAAGTATAAATATTTCATGTTGACACTTAACACTCTGACCTGATTCATGGTCATCTTTCCTGAAAGGTCACGGTCTAGCCTCTCAAGAAAGATGCTACTAAGCAGTGAGGTATAGAAGGAGGAAAAAAAAAAATCACAGCCTTTTCTTCTCTCAACATCTTAGGAGCCTTCTAGCTCCTGGCAGGGTACACATCTACACATGGCTGACACTGCCGAATCCTCTCCTCTGGGTGGAAAAGTGAGCGGTACACAGGGTCCATTTCCCAGAAAGCACCAACTGGAAATGCACGGGGGAGGAAATACTGTCATGAAATGATCCTCAGCGGTTTCTACTCCTATTTGTTCATATAAATCAGACTCATCACTTGTGCTTTCATTTGCTAAAAATGAGACCACACCATTATAAAAATGTGCTTCCAAAATAATTTCTAGAATATAAAACGTCTTCTATTTCTCCAGCCCACATAATTTTGTTATAAAATAGGAAAACCGAAAATCAGCTACTGCAGTTTTTATATGGTAAAAAATATTTATATGTGTACACACAAACATATATACACATATAAAAAAAACCCAAGTTTTAAATTTCAATAAAAATTAACCAATTAGTCAACTTAATGATTATGTATTCAGTTATACATAAGAAATGTTGATCTACATTTCACTTGAGAACTACAAAGAATTACCATCCCACATCTATCAGAAGATAATCTTTCACACATGTAAAAAAAAAAAAATCGTAAAGTTCCGACTAACCAACGCAATGGAAATCTCACTCGAGTCTTTTGCAGACAAAACGGCCCCCCATTTCATTTACTGCACTAACCAATTCCCTAAGGAAAGAGCAGGCTTAAAAGGAAGAAAAACACGGAGGTGGGGCTGCCTTGTGGTTGTCCCTTTAGGGTTCTGTGTGATGGTTGGTGCCTGAGCGGGCAAGTGAGGAATAAATCCAGTCCGAGCACCATCTGCCAGGCCATCTATCTGGGAGGAACTCTTCCTAACGCGCATGGAGGTGCTCTGTGGACCAGCCGTGGTCCTGGCCTTTGTCGGTGGAGACAGCGGTAGATGTTCTTGAGAATTACTACCTCGGAAAGGTGGGTGAGAGGGACAACGTTGCCATGACCGTTGAAAACCAGGCATACTTTTCCTGTAACCTCAACAAAGATGGTGAGATGCTTCCCTTTTGCCGATTCTTGCTTGTTTTTAGTATTTTCACAAGGGAAAGCCTTAAGGGGCCTCAAAGGCACAAAAGGAAGGGGACAGGAGGCGAGCAGGGAAGCATCCTACTCCGCAGGAGGGTCTGTTCGGGAAGTTGGCAAAGGGAGAGCAGGATATGAGCTGGGGAGGGGGGCAGTGTCTGTGGGGGAAGTCTGTGCAGGCTTCGCCCGTGGTTTCGCCCGTGAGTTCTCAGATGAAAACTGGTAGTCACGTTAAAGTCATAGCTACCTGCACCACCCTACCTTGCATGGTCTTCCCCAGTGTCACCTATGTCATAAGACGCCTGTTCGTTCACATTTTAAATTGGCTTATGTTTGTGAGGGTGGCTAAGGGCAAACAGCAGCCTTAGTTCTAGATCTTTTCTGTGACTTTTTTTTTTTTTTTTTTTTTTTTTTTTAAAGGCACATTCCCTCCTCAACTGTCCCAAACCAGGATGTTTAAAAAAGAAAGCAAAGGTTTGGAAATGTTTCCTTCCTCCCCTAACGTCTACTATAGTAGATTCAAGCAAACCTTGGAATCATCCTTTAAAATGGCCAACAGCAGCACAATGCTCTGTGCTGTAAACGACACAAGTACTACAGAGGGGGTGAGGAATTTAAAAGAATAGCCATTTTTCTATAACCGAATTTAAGGTAACAAAGTAGAAAGTTTAATTGCCATTAAACTTTATGCACCAAATAGCACAGGACTTAATGACGGGATGGCTGTGCACACCACCATCTGGGCTTAATCCCTCAGTAGCATGTGTAAAACACTCTGAACTCACCCTTTTGAATAGATTACAACAAATTTGTATCTACTCAGTAAAAGGGGTGCTATACAAAGCAGTCTCAGATCCCAGTGGAAATCTGCAAGTTTCACTTCTCTCCAGGAAAACGCCTGTACGTGGATTTGTGCGTAATTTCAGGGGCCTCAAACACATTCCAAGTTCCAGTCACTTATCTCGGGTTAAGACTCCTGGCTCTCAACATTCCTACAAGAGTTCTGAAGAATTGATGACTCTCTCATCCCTACAATCTCTATTTCTCCTACTGAGTCAGGGAGGAGAAAAAAAAAAACAAAAGCAAACTAGAATAAACTAAAAGTAAGAAAAACAATTTGCTTCAAAGACCACTTTTTACTTATTTGCCTTTGGAGGAAAGAACATCCCAATCTCTAGTAGCTTCTATCAAATGCCGTTGGCCATGACTCATCCACTCTTCCTGGTCTTCATACAGCCGCCCACAAAACCAGCACTTAAATATACACTGGGATGAGTCATCAGGCAAGGAATCCACCACCTGGTAGTTGTTTTTATGAACTTTTTTAAGTTTCATTTTCAACATCATTTGCCTTTTTATTTGATTGGCTTCCTCCACATTCTGGTAGGTCAGACGGACGTGATGCCGTCTGATGCCTAGCTGACACCTAGTCCTCTCTGATAAGACGACTTTGAGGACGTTGCCTTTGTACTTGTTTATTACCTTCATCACATTGGTCACTTCTGGTGAGTCAACGTCAGGATGGTTTAACACAATGACAGGCTGATTCCGACGGGGGCATTTAATCAACTGGTCTGGTTTAGCTGCTATCAGTCGAAGTTGTCTTGTGACCTGAAAAATTGAAGGATCCTTGAGATAGCGGCTGGGGTCAGCCTGGATTTTGGTTTTCTTCTTGGATGAGTTCACTTGTTTGGTTTTATTTTTACTTATAGGAAGACTTCTGGGGAGCAGTTTCCCTTGCTTACTTGGTTCACTGCTTCCTTGGTGACTGTGTAGGGGACCAGTTTTTTTAGGCATGGTGCTACAAGTAGCACTCTCTTTCCTTGGTTTTGGCCGAAGAGGTATATCAAGATTTTGGGACACGTCTACTGGCCCACTTTTACTTGTCAAAGACTGTAAGTCTGAGTCTGTCTGTCTCACTGGGCAGAGCGGGATGGGTTTTATTAACTGTGTCTCACTGCAAGGTATACTGACGGGTGCTTCACACGTAGCCTCTATAATGTGGGCATCCTCAGAAGAATTAAGAACCCTCAACACAGCCCCTTTGGGGATCAATACTGGAGTAGCAACATGGGCCTTCCTGGTCACTCTGCTTTCAGTTTTCCCATTGCTGTCTTCCATAAACTGTGGATACATTTGCTGATGAGTAAGCTGTCCATTAATAGCGCCGTCATCCTGAGGTTTGGGGAGCGTGCCTGTGGAATAGCCGGTGCCAGTAAACGACACGTTAATTTCGTGAATACCTTCAGGAGCAGCTTTCGAGGTTCCCTTCGAGGCCTGCCCTACAGAACGGCGACGTGCATTATTTGCAGACAAAGATGAAGGCTTGCCACAGGATTCAATTAACTGAGCTATCTTTCTGCGCAAGAGTTCAATTGACTTTATTTTGGACGTGGAACTATTCCATTTAACACCCTCAGGGACATTTTCGGACCCAGAGCTCAGAGAAAATACTGACGAGATGACCGGGCCATCGAAAGAGTCTTTAGTCCTTTCTGGATTCTTTAGTTCCAGGGGTTCCTCCCCAGGCGGCAGAGCCCCGATGCTATCTTCTCCAGGTATACTTAGGTGTAAATACTCCCTTTTGCGTTGAGAGGCAATCTGGCCCGTATTTGAACCTGCCTTGTGTTCCTCTGTCTGCTTGTCCTTCAGCTTCCTGTGGGAGGGAGCCATTTTTGCAGGAACACTGATCTCATTTCTAGATTCCAAGTGATTTGTGCTCACAGGCAACAAGCCCTGGTCTCCGGAGGGCACAGCTGCAGGTGGTGCAGCAAGAGGGAAGAACGAGTGTGAGTCGCTGTGTAAATGTCTTCTATCCTCAGTAAAAGAAACAGCAGCTTTATGTGGAAACGGGCTTGATGCGGTTCTGAGACCATGTAAAACACTGTGTTTTACTATAGCTGATGGAGAATGACCTTTGAAGGAGAGAGACGGAAGGGCCGGTCTATGGGGATACGTGCTACTTTTTTTCTGGAAATCCTCCACTGTATCTGGGTTGAGGAGGGATTCCCCACGGTTGTGCACACGAGAATCTGACAGGAAAAAGTCGTAAGACCTCACCCACTTCACATTTTTAAGTTGTTTCTGAACCGCAGAATGGAGATTATCAAAGCCTGCGAGTTTTCCGACATTCCCTTCAATCGGCGGTGGCTTTGTATGTCCTGCAGAAGCCATTTTTTCCCGTTCGGTTGAACCCTTTTCGTTAGTCATACGCTCAGAACTCCCTCCCTCAGCCCCGCTGGCTTCAGGGCGGTTACCTTCTTCCAGAGGAAACAGTTTCAGGACCAGCTGCTGGGTTCCATTGACAACCTTCACATCCATCAACTGGGCTAGACAGTTTGCAGGGACAACTAATTCCGCCGGTGCCACGACTGTCAAGGGCATTCCCGGCTGCACGGGCTCTTTTGCAGGGGACAGCACTTCCACCTCCACGCTTTTGTTCTCAAACAGACTGACCTCGTTTGGCTCCGACAAGGTCACTTTATTCGGAACACACACTACATCTTTCTGGTGTTCCTTGGATTCAGGCAGCAACATGATATTGTGCATTTTGTCCTTATTTGTATGGAGGGAGAACCTTGAGAGTTGATCCGACAACCGATTTTGAAACGCAGTCCTCGGACTGGGAGCTTTTAAAAGCTCTGCGTTTTGTTTGGATGCGCCGGCTCTTTTCGGCTCCAGCTTGGCCACGGTTTTGGGCGGCCGCTTTCCACCGGCCCTCTCGTGCACTCTCCTCCTGTGTTTGACGATGTAGTCGTTTCTGATAGCGCCATAGTCGCAGTACTCACACTGGTAAGGGAATATGCCCGTGTGTTTCACCAAGTGCCTCTGAAACTCCCCTTTTGTGTAGGAAATGTAGCTGCAGTGAGAACAGATGAATTTAATCTCTTCATGTTGAAGCGTGTGCTTTTTGTACTGCAGAGGGTCCTTTGTGGAAAATCGACATTTATCACAATAGTATTTGCCGGGCTTAAAGTTCCTTACCTTAAATTTGTTACTGACGGAACCTGAGACGGTCTCAGCTTTATTTCCTACGTGAGCTGCACTGGGATTACTGTTCACAAAATGAAAATGGGAAGAAGCCATGCCGAGGTTGCATGTGAAGCAAACATACTTGTCGTCCTTTTGGCTCTGCCCAGTACCCTTCTTCGGATCTCGAAGCGGGATTCTGTGGACACTTTTGCACTTTACACACGTAGCAACCGTCATCACGGCAGCCTCCGCCTCTGAGCCTTGACATAACAGAGCCTGCGCTTCTTGTCTGTCTGGTCGAGTCGCTCTATTAGCATTAGGCTGTTTGGGTGACATGGTCAAGGAATTCTGTGCGTCGTTCACTTGTGTGGTATATAACTGCTGTCCGATATCCTTCATCTTCTTTATCTGCATTTCTGAAAAGAGAAATCCAGAGAGACTTCACATGGTAAAATCCTTAGGGGCCATCCTTCATTTCACTTTGTGATCGGCAGAGAAACAGTTACTTCTTGGGCGCATACTGCGTCCTCCTTTTTAATCCACCACCACAGTAGGTGTAGGATCCCAAAAAATGCTTGCTTCCAAGGCTCTGATATTCTGGGCAACACTAAAGGGAAAAAAAGGAAATCACAAAGCATGATTAATACATGAACTTAAGGCTTAGTTAAGCTCTTTCACACTTATTCTTGGCAATTTTATGTTAAATCTTGACGTTCTTTCTTACACACACGATGACAGTGAAACGTCATCCAACAGAACTGGCAAATCACAAGCCTAAACTGGAAACATTTTTAAATTCAGCCCCCCTGAAACTCATCACTTTAAACCAACCATAAACAGGCCAGGAGCAAGGAAATCACAGTTGTCATTCAGAACAGCCCTTGATACGCGGACATATTATTTTTAGGTATCATGGAGAGCATCCCAGCAATTTCACAGGCATAATTTCATATTTGCCTAAATAAAACCTTGTATAGGAGGATGCTATTTCAGTTTTGAAAAAAGTTTTTTTTTTTTTTAAGTATGTTTATTTTGAGAGAGAGAGTAGAGGAGGGGCAGAGAGGGAGAGAGGGAGAGAGAATCCCAAGCAGGCTCTGCACTGTCAGCGCAGAGCCCGACACAGGGCTGGGACCCACAGACGGTGGGATCACGACCTGAGATGAAACCAAGAGTTGGACGCTTAACCAACTGAGCCACCCAGGCGCCCCGATTTCAGTTTTTAAACACACAGGTTATCAAGTGGTGGAGAGAGCCAGGGCTTCGGCTCAGGTGTCCGTTTGTTTCTACACGACAGCTAATCGTCAGCTTGGATTCTCAGCTCTCTTTCACATGCTCCATTTGTGTTCACAAATGGTAAGAAGTCAGTAATACACTGGCAATATCAGGTGTACACAAACTGAGTCCTTCAACATCTCACTGAGCATCTGTCAGGTGCCAGGCACTGTTCTAAGTGCTGTAGGGCAGTCAGCAAAACCAAGTATCATGAGGGTAGAAGAGGGGAAACAGGAGATACATTTATTTCTTAAGTGGTGGTAAGTAATTGAGAAAAATATACCATAAACGAAGGCCAGAGGGACTAAGTATGTGATGAAGTTGAGGGCTAGCATGTGGAGGGGTGGGCAGTCAGGAAAGCGTCCCGTTAAGCTGACATGTGAGCACCGACCTCGGGGCAGCGAGGGAGCGAGCACTGTGGCTGTCTGGGAGAAGGGAGTTTCAGGCAGAGAGGAAGCCAAGTGTTGTGGGATGAGGGCCTGGAGCACCAGAGGAACGGCGAGGAGGCTGAGGATGGAACGTAATGAGCAGGAGGGGAGGAAGAGGACAGAACGGTCAATATGGTCAGAGGCGGGGGGGTGGGCACTGGTCAAAGAAAGATCTAGCACGCGGTACCCTAAGGATGTGGCTCTTCCTCTACATGAACCAAATCAGCGGGGGAGACTGGAGCAGCGACGTGGCCCAATCTGATTTATATCCCAACAGAGCCCCTAGCGGCTGTACGGGCCAGCGTCCGCGAAGGTGGAATGACAGCAGCAGGGGACTGAGGTGAGAGGCGGTGGCAGCCTGGGCTGTGGAGGCAGACGCGCAAATGTCCCTACAGCGAGTACCACGATCTGCGTGACATGACGCGTTATTATAGAAAAACACTTAATCACCTTTAAGTGCACGTTCTTTCTTCAGAATATACAGAACTAGGAGCCAAATAAAAAAACACTCTGGCTGGGGATCAGCTAATAGCCTTTCTTTTATGACCTTATAGACACCAGTTCAGCCTTCCGAGCCTGTCTTGTCATCGGGCAACTAGAATGAAGGACACTTATCCTACTTCTCCCCCAGGGCTGCCTGATAACGATGTAAACTGGCTTTGGTGAAAAGAGACCCCAGTGACACTGCTATTTGCCACTACTCAAATGACCTCAGGTGAGCCACCCATTTGCATCAGCTTATTCACGTGCGTTCATCTACAGGAGTACAGTTTTGTCATTTTCTTTCCAAGTCCTCTGAAAACTCAGACGTGTCGTTCCTCCTGACACTGAAGACTTGAAATCTCAGACCGGACCGTAGGATCACATGCTTAGCAAGAAGCAGAGAACATCCTGATGGAGGAAAGTCCCTGGGAATTAACCAAGCCAGCCGCAGTGGCTACGGAGCACAGGCCTCTTGGAGGTGTTTCCACAAAACCATCTCGACAGTTATTCGGCATTGAGAATCCGCAGGAGCAAGTGCCAACAGGAAGCGCGAGGCTGTGCTTAGCAAATACGGTTTAACGGGAGGTGCAACGTCCAGGCCTGTCCCGGCTGCAAGGATCTTCCAGGCCTCTAAACCTTTCTCAAAATTACGTGATGTTTCTACACTGGCAATTCCCTCCGTCCGGGTGATGCCAGGCTTCTTCCAAACAAGTACAATCTCTTTGGCCTTTGACACTCGTGTGGCTAATCACAGGGGTAAAAGATGTCCGTGCGCCCCGAGACAGAGGTGAATGGACGGAGTGGCAGGCCGAGAAGTAAGATGGCTTTGCTGCTGGCACCGCACGTGGGCACACCCGAGTGACAGGTTCCCACGCTCACTCCCTCTTGCGCAGCTCGGTCTGTCTGGTTCACACAAGGCACAAGCACCTGGGAAGCTGGGTCCTCTTAGCAAATCACTGCCCCAGGGGCTGATGACCAAGACTTACGTGGAGTGACAAAACGCCATGCGTGCACCCGACCCTGAGAGGACACTGGGTGAACAGTCAGCATCAGCTTTGGTGTTGACCCCCCTTTCACACTCATAATGCCTTGATTACAAAACCTCTGCATTTGACCTCCTGGGACAAGAAACATACTTATTTTTCTTTTTAATAACTTAGGAGGGTTCTCAAAAACTTTTTTAACGGCATTAAGTGAGCTTTTTAATGCATAATTATCTGCAGCATCAGCCAAAGGCGATGGGCGCACAGCATAGAGAAGAGGCACAGTGTGTCACAAACGTGTTTCCTCGAGACTCAGTCTTGCCTCTTCCTGCAGAAAGGCCTCAGGGCGGCATTCGCTGCTGGTGGCCTTCCCTTCTGACTTCGAGCTCACTTGTCCTGGTTTCTTACAGATTTATCACGGGGACACACAGACACAAAGACTGAGTTTGTCAAGACACCAGCTCAGTGACGCGGAGGCCTATAAAAACCATAAAGGTTGTCCGAGTTCTCCTTAAAATGGAAGCATCTGACTTCCAAATACTAGAAACACCAAACGCTCAACAGAATTAGAAGAGAAAGAAATAGTAACGCTACTTAAAGCTACAGATTCTGGAATCACCGTACAGGGACTTAAATCCCAGTGCCGTCCCTTTGTAGGTGTGTGACCTGGGGTAATCTGAATCCTCTGTTACACAGTAAACAGTACCTATTTCACTGCTGGTCACAAGGATTACACGAAATAATATGACATACGGTGCTGAGGTTAAGTCATCACACATCGTAACTGCTGATTTCTCCCTTTTCAAATGAGGAAAATAGAAGAAACCATGCCAATCTCAGTCAAAGGGGCTAATATATATCTCCCTCTTTCTTCACTGCCTTACGACTGCTGTTTCCAGAATATCCGCTGAATCTCATTGCATGACTTTAATTACAGTTACTGGGTTGTATAGCTGAAAACACAATTCACCTCTGGGGCAAGACCATCACCCAGCCTTAGTGGCAAAGTGGCTGGCACGAGAGGATGCTTGAACTACACACAGAGTCCTCACTACAGCTCAGGTGTACGTATAAGCTACTTACCGGACTACCCGTTTTTGTTCCTCTCTGAGCCCAGTTAACTCCCGAAACAGCCCTGGAGCGAATGCACGTTTACAGACCAGATGTTCATGTGAAGACAGGCTACCCACTCACATCACGTGCGTGTGACACGGGTCATCACGGACGCTTCTGCTCGTGAGAGGTGCCCGCCAAACTCAGGATTAGCTGCCTGCCTGCCTCATGTTTGGACGGAGAGGCAGATTTACGGAGCTCTCTCCAGAAATCCTCCCACTGAGGCTTCTGCCACGTCCATTGCAAGGGCAGGCATGCGGCTGCTGTACCTGCCAAGACAGTCTGCAGTTCAGACTCTGGTTCTGTCCCTCTTGGCTGGGCCCTGAGGCAAGTGATTGCTCTCTGTTCACGGTCAGGCAAGAAAACAGGTTTTACTATCTTCGGACTTAAAGGGTGATCAGGAGAGGGCAACACGATTAACGTACGCAAAGCACTTGCCCGTAGCACATGTGCTCAAAAATTTCTTGTCCCTCTTGCCTACTTTATTTAGTCATAACAAAGACCGGTCTAACAAATTTTGTTTCCCAGCAAGCAAAATTTTAAAGCATTCTACCTCAAAGGGCCCAGGAGCATGTAGACAAGTAACACCTGATCAGAAAGAAAGGAAAAAAAAAAAAAAAAGCAACATTAGGCATGTAAACAGCTAATACTGCCCAGGTAAAACAGGGTTTAGGAAGAAACTGCGACCTCACTCAGCAAGTACTTCTTCAGACCGTGACAAAGAATCAGAACTGAACTGAATGGGTAAATAGTTCTAAAGAAGGAAAAACACCAACCAAGTATTATTTTCTTTTTGCCACACTACTTGGCACTTCAAAATGACTGAACTGCAAACTGATGGCCCCTGAATGACAAAAAAACAAAACAAAACAAAACAAAAAACTTCCAAATGTTGCTGGCAAAAATACAACCTTTGGGATTCTGGATTTCCCCTGGGTGGCAGAATGGGGCAAGAAGGTCGGACAAGGAAGCCCCTGTTCTGACCCCTCTGCTTTCCAGGTGAAAAGTATAATACAGTAGAAAGGACAATGGCCTTGTGATATCAAGAACAAGGTTCAAAACCTAGGTTTTTGACTTTAACAGCTGGGTGATTCTGGATTTGTTAACCCCTCCGGAGCCTGAGTGTTTTTTCACTTGGAAAGTGGGAATAATAATGCCTCGTGTACATGCTGATGTGGGGAAGAGGTATATGCAGACAGCAGGTAATTTTATGCTAGGCAAAGAGTACATGTACTGTTAAGAAACAAGTCAACATACTTTTGTAAGATTCCTTTGAAAATAGAAGAGTCTGTAAACTCCTGAGAAGCAGCAAGTCTTAGTTTAACAAATCAGCCTGATGAGATAAAGGTCTCTGGCAGCAGGAGGTTCCCAGGGGGGCTGGAGGCCAGGATCTTCTCCCCAACCCCATTTACAAAGGAGTTATTTGGGGATTGAGCTCTTCAACTGAGACTAACTACATCAGAAAACAAAGTTACGATAGAGGTTTTCCTTAACAGTTTAAGAGAAGACCTTTAAGAAAATATATATATGTATACACATATATATATACACACATATATATGTGTGTGTGTATATATATATATATGTATATATATATATATACATATATATATATATATGACCAGTGAGAGAGGTTTTGAAGTATAAAACTTACAGCTCTCTATGTGGAAAGAAGAATGTTAAGGGGAAATTATGCTCTTGTTAGCATTAAAAAAATACAAGGGAAAAACAAAGTAGTATTACAAGCAACATTACACAACTGTGTGGGACTAAACACACCTAGGACTCGAGGTCTCTAAAGGTGATAAAATGAAGGACACATATATTTTTGAGCCCCTCCTCCCCTTTTTTTGCCTTAACAACCGAATTTTGTGGATGAAATGGATTCAGGGTTTAATAAAAAGTATAATCAAACACAGACCTATCACTACACCAGGGATCATTAACCTTGGCTGCATTAGGGTGACGAATGTGTCATCATATGCCCGGGATGTTAAACTTATTTTTGAAGGCAGTCCCTGGGATGGTCACTCTACTGCACACCAGGATCACTTGGAGAGCTTTAAAAAAATAATGCCTGGGCCCCATTGTGAGTGTGGGAGGCTCTGAGAGTTTTAAAAGCTTCCGAGGTGAATCAAATGTACAGCCAAGGTTAAGAACCACCACCTGCCATTACTAGGCGCAGAAGAGTGTGTGGGAATGGCAAGAATCTTCTGACCGTCCTCGTGCAATCTTTTATACACCCGTCTCAGCCAAGAGTGCCGGAGAGGGGGCAAGGACACTGCCTTGGACGGGAGTGGGTGGATGGGCCAAGCAGACTGGGTGCAACCCTTGCTGAGCCATGTGACCTTGGAAATGTCATCCCTGATACTCGCTGTTAAGCGTGTAACGACAATAACCGCTTTACAGGTTCTTACACGTCAACGTTCCTGGCAGGATGCGGGCACAAAGAACATAAATCAGGACTGTTTCACCCCCACACCTGACACAGGCTGAGGTCCTGAAGGGGTGTCAGGGGAGCTGCAGAGCAGTCGTTAAATGGGTGGCCTCAGCGAAGTGGTAAATGCGGATCTGTCAGCGGCTGGCTGTGTTTGGCGATCCTGGTGCATCTTGACCCACGTCAGGTGGAAGGGGTGCTGGGTGCCTGCAGAGGCACACGCATATGTCACCTCACATTCCTCAAAGAACGCCTTCCATCATTTGCTTCTTCTAAGATAACATCTGGAGAAGCCGTGTGTCTTTTCCAAGGTCGCGGAGTTGGTCAGCCGGTATCTAATCTAAATTCTTTGCTTTTCTGCTAGCGGGCTCTGTGGGGCTGGGAACTGAACTCACAGACAGCAGCTGCTGCCACTTGGGTAGTGTTCTTACTTCCTGCCTGGGGCCGCTGAGCTGCAGAGGAGTCAAAAGCATGGCAAGTTCCAGGGCTCTTCCTTCTTTCGGGCCTTGTCTTCTCTGGCGCCCCGGCCCCATCCGGCCTCACTTCGGGCCTTGGCACAGGCTTCCGCACTCAGAACCCCCTGAGGCTCCAAGACACTGCACAAAATGCCCTGCGGAAGCCAGGCACTTGGATGGAAGTCCTGGGTCTTGTGCAGCCTTGGTTTCTCTGAGAATTTTCTCCTAGAAAATAAGAAGGAACCCCGAAAATGCTTCTCAAGCAGGGATGTGTGGCAAAGTAATACAGGAGCTTAAAATAAAAAGGAAAAAAAAAGAAAAAAAAGGTTTCCTAGGACTGAGGTGACCAAATGAATCAGACGGCCTTTTCCCTGAGATGATCTGAGGCAGGCACTTTATAATTCTTGCCAAGTGATTCTGCTGCCTCACCACCCCACTCCATGATGAGAACATCTGATTAGAGTCTGGGTCCCTTCAGTCCCAGGATGGAATCTGGAAACTGCAATTGGCTGGGCTGCATATGTGAACAAAGAAAATGAAGTCTACCCCAGGCTGCTTGAGAACAACTGAGACTGGGAAGCCACACTGTGAGGACCTTGTTTGTCACAGCCAACAGCAGAGGGCTTGGCAAAGGAGACATGCCATACATATTGAAGGAAAGAACGAATAAACGAGGGAATGAATGAAAGGTCAGCCTTCATGGCAACGATCATAAAAATGTTCTCTGTTCTTCCTCCTGCCTGAAAACTGGCCCAGATCCTCTTACTGAAAGCAAATACACTATGGGAGATGGAGGTGTTTTTTAAAATTGGTATTAATGAATTTTTAATAGTCCACACTAGTTTGACATAAACATCAAGGGGGAAGCTCAATAAAATACTGCCCTCCTTTGTGTGCTGTTTTCAAAATGCATTTGTAATGAACGTTATCAGCAGAACAAAACTGGGCACACACAAAAGTGTTCTTTTTCAAGGCTATAATACATCCTGGATAAAAAAAAATCATTAAAAAAAATTCATCCCAGGTGAAAGGAACATGGATATCAGACAATTAAAACAGCCAAACGTTCTACTCGCCTTCTGAAGAGACTATACGGTATTGGTTTCTAGCCTCCATTTGCTGGGCTTCTAGAACCCTTGGCCAGAATCTCCTGTTGTATACACACATCACACAGGCTGGGCTGAACTTCGTCTATGTGACTCGGAGAAAGCTCAAGAGCCACATTCCTATTCTCTCTCCCTTCCTCTAGGAAAGTGCTGCAAAGCCTCTGGGGACCCGTGTCTGGTCTTACTTAATCTTGGTGACTTCCAATCTAAACTTGAGAGAGAGAATCTTTAAAGGTTCTAACACAACATTACAGGTTAGCCGGGTAGGCTTTCTGAAACAGGACAAAGTGCTATTTCACTTTTTCATTAATGTTAGGCTGATGTATTGTTCGTCATCGCACTTTTAAAAGTCGGGGTTGTCGTAACGGGGTACGTTTACATAGAGGGACTGAAGTGCTCTCTTTCATTGTCTCCTTTGGCTTTCCCTTTCCGGGGAAGAAATATTCATTCTTTTGCAACCGGCCTGAAACTGCCCAACAAGCCCAAGGCAACGAGAGAAAAAGGGCAGCTGCGCTGGGGAGGTCCCACAAAGGCTCCCATCAGCATCTGAACGAGTCAAACCTTCACCATCTCCCCTCCCCCGAGCCCCCCCAGCCCCCTACTCCGGCAAACGATGCAAAGGTCCTCCACGGACAAGTCCGTCCCTGGACACACGCCGCGAAACTCCCAAGGAAAGACAATGCCAGTCCGGTTTTCAAGTTTATTGTTGGCACACTCACACCGATGGTACACGTTATCCGAGGCGAGTCCACGTCTAACAGCGTGGTGCTAGGAAGGGGGAGGGGAGAGGGCGCGGGAGCAGGGGCTTACGGCGTGGTCTCCCGGGGCCGGCCCGTGGCGGGGCCGCGGGGTCTCCGCTAACCACCGGGAGTCACACCACGTCAACGCTTACCTCCGAGGCCCGCAGGAGGCTTTAAAAATGGCCTCCTGACGACACTTCCTGCTCCGAGCCGACCGGTAGAAATCCTCGCAGGCGATGCATCATTTAAAACGCTGGGGGCGGGCGGAGGAGGCCGGCGCGGCGACTCCACACCCGCGGCACCGCAGCCCGCACGCCGCCGCCGCGGATCGCGACCGGCGCGCGGGGAGGGGGGGGTGGGAGGCGAGCCTGCGGGGTCGCGGCGGCACAAAGGGCCCGCACCCCGCCGCCGCCCCGGCCCCGGGGTCTGGGCGGCCCCGGGCCCCCGAGCCGCCGCCCCCCCCTTTCCGTCCCGCCCCCGTCCCGCCCCGGGGACTCCGCGCCGCCGGCCGGCCGCTCGGCACGCGGGGCTGCGGCCCGCACGACCCGGCCCCGGCTGCCCGCCCCGTCCCGCCCCGGCGCGGCCTCGTCAGGCCCCCGCCCCGCGCAGCGCCCGCGGCCCTCTCCGCGCCCCGGCCCGCCTGCCCCGCGCGCGAACCCGGGGCCCTCGCCCTCCGGCTCGGTCACTCACCCGGCCGGCGGGTCCCGGCTCCCGGGAAGGGGTGTCTGCACCGCCGGCCGCAGGCCGCCGCCGCCGCCGCCGCCGCGCCCGCTGTAGGTCCCTACTCGGGAGGGGGGGGCGGAGCCGGGCCGGCGCCGCGCGTGCGCAGTGCGGCGCGGAGGCTCGGCTGCGGCGCGGCTGGTGTCCGAGGTCCCTAAGGCTGCGCCGGTCCGCGCCGGGTCTCCGTGCCGCGGGGCGCCCGAGACGGAGCCGTGCCCGGGTGTTGGGCTCGGGGCTCGACCCAGCGCGTCCACACCCACTGCATGCAGCGGTCGTGCTCAGCCTGCAAGCAGTGCCCGCAGGCTCAGGAGCCTCACTGCAGAAGGAGAACCGATCTACTTCCATCAGCGGCCCGGCGGACCGTTCGTGAGCGCCCGCTGGGTGCCGGCGCTGGGTCCAAGCCCAGGGCGCGGTAGCTCCCCGCCCTCGTGGAGCTTGAAGTCCAGCAGCGAGCGAGTGAAGGCGAGAGAGACAAGGAGCCCAGCTCTTCAGCCTCCAAATTTCTCCTCTTGTGAAAAAGCAGCCGTGAATGACCTGGCCTTGAGTTGGGTTCGAATCCCGACTCCTTTCCATCCTGCCTTCGGGACCTTGGGCGAAGAGATCCCCTGACCTCTCTGAGGCTCGCAGTTTCCATTACTAAAGGTGGAAGAGGTCATACCTGAAGCCCAGAGTCTCCTCTATCACGTACATGGCTGTCGGGGCCAGACGAGGCAACGATTGCGGGAGAGTCTGGAGACGGTGTGAGCGCATTTAATGCGTGTTTTGTCCTGCTGCTTGGACTCCGATACCATTTGCTGGGAACCTCTTTCCACCCCCGACACACGCGCACTTTTGACCTTTCGGAAAGAAAGTGTGCCTAAAATAGATCCGTCTCTGAGGAAAGAAGGGGGCCAGTCCCAATAAAAAGTGACTCAGACGTTGCTTCCTACAAAATAAAAGTGCTTCCTAGGAAGGGCAGGCTGTGGCAGGGAGCAGCAATTTCTCCAGGAATAACCGTCAACAGTTTATTTCAAAGCTCCGGAAGGAGCAAGGCGGGATTCCAACATCTTCCTGTTGGAGGCCAGAGGTCAGGGTGCGTGGACGTTGGCCAGAAGCAGGGCGAAGATGCAGGGCCGGGGCGATTATTCCACACGAAGTGGAGTTCGGGAAGACCCGTGTCAGCCACAGGACCCGCAGCTAGGCAAAAATGCCACCCCCCCACCCCAACTGAAAAAACAAGAGCTGAGCAGAGAGCATGCCGACCCAGAGAGGGATCACCGACGGCAGGTTCTTGCCCCGCTGCTCTTTGCTGCAATGCCGGACCTTCGTTCCTGATAAGGGAGCTTCCTGGTTCTCTATCTTCTGTGGCTCAGAAAAGCTAGCGGGCCTTTCCTCACAAAAACACATTTATGTACAAAGAGTTCATATCCATAGGGCAGAGAGTTCCAGCTCCCTCCAGAGTGGGATGGGCTTGGGAAGGGCGCCGAAAATCTAGCTTGGCCACTGCCTAGACATCGCTGGTGGCAAAAGGCGCTAAATGCAGGAAAAAACCGTTAATTCTAGGTGTTGGAGAAACAGAAGGCTAGGCATTAGAGGATTTTCCCTAAAATGTAGCGGAATTGTCGCCTCCCCTTTTAACTTCCACTCCTGCATTGCTGTTCTAGCCTCTGGAGTCACACGGAGTCGATGGACAGTCCCACTGGCTTTCCCGGAAAGGTTTCTGGAGTTAGAGCTGGTTATAAATCCCAGCTCAGGCAAGAAGCAGCTGTGAGTCTGCTCCCTAACCTGTCTGAAACTCAGCTTCTCATGTAAAATTCAGGGAACAATAGGACCTAGCTCACAGGGCAGTTGTCAACATTAAACAAGAGAAAGCAGGTCGAGGCTTAGCATAGCCCTTGACAGATTTACATTTCTCAGAAGCCCACATTCAGTCACATAAAATGCTTTGTGGACGGTCTGGAAATGGGGGTATTTACAGCCTGGAAAAGGGCCCAGCTGGAATAGAGACCACTCCCATAGACCCCCTTAAAGTTGACATATTGCCCCCTCTTTAAAGCAGGGAGACTTCATCTGGAAATGTTACTTCTGGCCGTTCAACCAGGGACGTTCTCCCCCATCCTGTTTAGTTTGCCTAGTCCTTTTTCAGTGTTCCATAGATCACCTCTGTTATAGGCTGAATCACGTCTCTGCAAAAAGAGTTGTTAAAGCCCTAATCCCCCGTGAATGGAAATGCAAGTTCACCCCAGTGGATGTGACCTTATTTGGAAACAGGGTCTTTGCAGGCATAGTTAAAATGAAGTCATTAGGTGGGCCCTTATCTAATATGATTGGTGTCCTTAAACAAGAAGAAATTCAGAGAGGCGAATGCCCTGTGGAGACATAGAGAAGCACAGGGAGAAAGGGCCATGTGAAGACAAAGCCACATGGGAGTTCTGTTCCCACAAGGCAAAGAACACCTGGACCTGTCAGAAACCGGAAAACGCAAGGAGCTTTCCCTATAGCATTCCGAGGGAATAGGGCCCCGAGGACACCTTGATCTTACACTTCTAGCCCCCAGAACTGTGAGACAATGAATTTCTGTTGGTTACAGCAGCCCTAAGAAATGAATTCAAGCTCCCAGATATGATTACCTAACATACAGGAGGAGGCAAGACAGGTAAACAAAACCAATCATTGAGTGTAAGGGTTGGGGACGGATGCTCATTCATTTACTTACCATTCAACCAACATTTACTTAGATCAGGCTCCTTCGGGGAGCATTCGTTTTGTCGGGGTGGGGGGTGGTGGTAGACCCTGCGAGGGGCAGAGTTGTGCATATTTGAAGGAGAGAAGGAAGAACAGTGCCGATCTAGATCGTCCTGGGCACTTACAAACTGTGATCTTAGGAAGTCATTTACCAGGATTCTGCCATTGAGGACCCTGTGGCTCAGAGGAAGGTACTTGACCTGTGTGCCTCAGAAAAAGGCCAGGTCTCTAACAACCAGTTTTGGAACTCCGGTCTAGTTGGGGGGGGGGGTGGGGGAGAGGGGGCGGCAGGCAAAGACATGAAAATCTCTCAGGCATTTCATGACTCTGCATAAACAGGAGCCTCAAGGAAGTGGCTTTTCTGTTGTTTAACATATTTCAGAGAGATCTAGTGACTTCTTTGATCCTTTGTATGCTCTCTTGTGAAAGCGGGAGAAAGACCTCTGCTCAGTCTCCAAGGTCTTACAGGACTGCTAAGATACTCAAATTCGGTGCTCCTCCCATACCTGGGGCACAGGGAGTGGAGACTGCAGAGTCCGAATCCCAATCTCATTATTTTTCTGCAAGGGCTGTGTGACCTTGGGCAAGTTACTAGCGTCTCTGAGACGCGTTGTATCAACTCAAAAGGGGGCGGGGGAGCACCCGACGCCAGGCTCAGGTTCCAGCCATCTAGTGCCCCCTGGCGGCGCTGCGTGCTTTCCAGGCGCCACGGGCCGCACTCTCCCGCCACGGGAGCCCCCCCCCCACCCCCCCCTCGCAGGAGCGCGCGGTCGGGGAGCCGGGAGCCGCGAGCCGCGCACCGGGCATGCGCGGCCGGTAGAGCCCCTCGAGGCAGCCTCGACGCCGCCCCGGCCCCGCCAGCGAGGGCCGGAGCTGTAGTACCGCCGGGGGCCGGTGGCGTCGCTGCGCGGCCGGCCCTAGGGGTCCGGCGCCTGTAGAACTCTACCCGGCGCAGGCGGCTCTGTGCTCACCCGGCGGTTGGCTTGGTAACCTGGGCGTCCCAGCCCGGGGGTGGGGGTGGGGGTGGGGGGGCGATCCCGCTCCTTTGGGGGAGGGGCGGGGCCTGGACTCGCCGAGCTGGCGAGATAACGGGGGACTCCGAGCCTAGTCGCGTGCGCTCTGCGTTTGCTAAGTTGCCATTTACCCAAAGGCCAGATGCCTGCCTGGGGATCCCGAGGGTGGGGCCAAAGGAGTCCCTGATGATTGACAGCCTCCCACTCTTCGCATTTTCTTAGACTTGCAAGTAAATGGGAGCCGCCGCCTCTGGGCTGTGAGTCCCACCAGGGCATGTGTTCGTGACATGGCTCTTTTGTTCATCACTGACGCACCAGTTTGGGACAGGCCCGGCTTGCAGGACTGCTCAGCGTCCCTTGCCTAGACCAGGGGTAGCCAAAGCCTGATGGGGACAGCACGTCCCCAAAAAAGTTCCCCAGGGAGGTACAAAAGGGAGGACAAAAAGGGAGAGGAGCGCTAGCAACGTTCATAGCAATTGGACACAGCTTCGGCATCCCAGCTGGGGATCCTTGGAACAAGGTAGGGGAATGTGGGTGGGGTGTACTCTAATTCAAGTCGCTCATGGCTCGGGCAGCGTTGTGGCCGCTTGCAGTGGACGCCTGGGTGTTCCGGAAGGATGGGGGCGGGGCGCGGGGGAAGACCTGGTCCTTCACCGCAGATAGTTCTAGGCTGCTGGGATAGCCTTCTGTCTCACCTCCCTGCTTGCACTCTCATCCAGGTTGAGGCAGCCAGAGTGCTCCTTCCACAAAGCAAGTGGGACAGAGCCACTCCCCAGCAGAAGGGTCCTCGCAGGACCCTCCAGTGCTGTCTGACTTGACCTCCCGCAGCGTCTCTTCCTCGCCCATCCTCACTCCTGTGTTCTGCCACACTGGCGACCTCTGCAGCGCTGAGGCACCGGGTTTCTCTTGTCCCAGGACCCTTGCACATGTTCCCTCTGTCGGGGATATCGCTCATCTTTCTCCTCTCAATTCAAAAACCACCTTCTTAGGGGCCTTTCTAACCCTTTAATCTCCCATGGTCATCACCTCCCCTCGCTCTAGCGCATTCCTGTGTTTTGTTCTTTGTAACAAACTGAAATCATACTTGGGTCTTCTCATTCTCCCACAGGACAAAAGAAGTTATTGGCTGTCTTGTTCGCATTTATATTCCCAGCGCTGGAGGAGAGGGCCTGGCCCTCAATAGACACCCATGCCCGTTGAGTTTCTATCTTGGTTTGAGTCACCAGAGCAGGAAAGCAGACTTGGAATCCCCAGCTGCGCATATTGGCACTTAACTCTTTGTGTACGCTTTCATGTCTAAATGTTCTCATCTGGGAAATGATGAGGATAATAATAGTATCTGAAAATGAGATGAACAGACTTTGTGGAAGAGGCAGGGAGATTCTCAGATGGAGAGCTCTGGGTGGTTTAGCTACTGCATCAGTCAGGATGGGCTAGGTTACGCCGAAGCAATATACAACCCCCAAATCTCGTTGGCTTAAAAAGCCATCGGTTTATTTTTTCACTTTACACTTTATGTCCACCATGGATTGCCAAGAACTTGGCTCCTTGACGTCTTTAGTTCAGCAGCCACCAACCGATGTTTTGCCAATTGCCCAGGCAAAAAGGAGAGTTTGGCTTAATAGAGTACTCTTAAATGTCCAGCGAGAAGCTCTCAGAAGGAAAGACTCAAGTGTCATGTCTTGCTTGTAGCTAGGTGTGATCATGTCACTGGGCTCTAGTCAATGGGAAAAGTAAATAGAGCTAGAATATGTGTAACATCCAGAAGTGTTCTTTTTTTTTTAAAAAAATATTTATTTATCTTTGAGCGAGACAGAGTGTGAGCAGGGGAGCGGCAGAGAGAGAGAGAGAGAGAGAGAGAGAGAGAGAGAGAGTGAATTCCAAGCAGGCTTCATCCTGCCAGCACAGAGCCCGATGCGGGGCTCAAACTCACAAACCGTGCGATCGTGACCTGAACCGAAATCAAGAGTCGGATGCTTAACTGACTGAGCCACCCAGGCGCCCCCAGAAAGGTTCTTAAAGAAAGGGCATGCAATTCTTTGTCCCTTCTTCATTCTGCTGGTTTGAATAAAAGGATGAAGAAACAATGCTGGAGCTGGCACAGCCCCTGTGAATCATGTAGTGAATATCACTTACTGAGGAGTAAGTAACAAGGTAGAAGAATGAAGGTGGGTCCCCGATTGTCACAGAGCCACCATACCTGCCATCTGTTGCTTCGCCCCCGGCTGAATTTCAAAAGGGAAGTAAACTGCTATTTTGGATTAACTGCCACAGAAAAAGCTTCTGTGAACCAATCCATGGTTTGGGACAGGAAAGGATGGGAAGGGGCCAAGCAGGAGCCAACATGGCGTGGCAACGGAACAGTAGGTGTTGGATGATCTACCAGTTTATTTATTTATTTATTTATTTTTTTAACGTTTATTTATTTTTGAGACAGAGGGAGACAGAGAGAGACAGAGCATGAACGGGGGAGGGGCAGAGAGAGAGGGAGACACAGAATCGGAAGCAGGCTCCAGGCTCTGAGCCATCAGCCCAGAGCCCGATGCGGGGCTCGAACTCACGGACTGTGAGATTGTGACCTGAACTGAAGTCGGACGCCCAACCGACTGAGCCACCCAGGCGCCCCTGATCTACCAGTTTAAACCAGCAGAAGCAACAACGCCGAGCGAGAAGCCTGCGGAGGAAATAGAAGTAACATTTCTCTTTCCAACCCAATCGCTTCAAAAATCTTCAGATATGAAGTGAAGGCCAGTGCGTCTCCTACTATCAGTGGGAGGCTTCCACTATTTTTATTGTAATCTCAGGGTCAAGGGTGATGTATCTTCTTTTCTGTCTTTACAGCTTTGAGAGCTCTGCGTGCAGATCGTGGTTCCTGAAGGTCAGAGGAACTCCTTCCGAATCAGGTACTCAGCTGGTGTGTCATTCACTCCCCTGAACATTTCTCCCCAGCAGGATGGCGGTCAGTATCAAGATTCCTCAAGTAATTAAAAATGACACAAAGGAAAAATTGTGTCCAATATTATAATATTATCCAATTTGGCTTTACATTTATTGGAAATAAAGACGACGTACACTGGGAATGTGTTATTTGCAGGGAAGTGCTTGCAATTACCTGTCTAGAAAATCTTTTTTTTTTTATCGTTTATAAGTAAAAATGTGAAAATTATAGACAGCCAGTCATGAAAACTGTTATTGCTGGTGCTGCAGAAGGCACTTTGCTTTGTGATCTTTATTTTGAACAGATTTTATTCTCAAACCAAAACACAATACCTGGTTTTTAGAATATACTGAATATTAACTCCTATAGGATGGAATTCTAGAAATAGAATTGCGGAGCAGAAAGATATATTAACAGAGTTTGCCAAGTTCATTTCGTAAGTGCTGAAGTAATTCCAGTGCCCATTGTTATTAACAATTTATAGGACTTCCAGCTTGGCTTTCTGTCTTCTGGCCCCCCTACTAGGACTGAGTGTAACATTCTTCTCAACTTTTTGCCACCTGTTGGGTGAAAAACATGTTAACTCCTTGTTACTTTAATTGCTACCTCCCTAATAATTGTGAAGTTGAGCTCTTTTTTTCATTTGTCCATGAACATCAGGATTTCCCCTTCTATAAAATGGCTATTTTTATTCTTTGACTATTTTTCAATTGGACTATTTGTTCTTATATTATCAATTTATGGGAGTTCATTGAAGTACTATGTCTAGGAATCTTTTATCCGACATATGTGCTTCAAAGATTTTTCGTAATCTGTGCTTTCTGATGTTGCTTATTGTCTTTTCTTGTCATGGTTTAAATATTTACATAGTCAAATGTTTCATTTCCTTTTGTTGTTGTTGTTGTTGTTGTTTTTTGATTGTCCCGGCTTGCTCAAGACATCCCCCAAACACACACACCACTGTCACAAATGCCAAGAACATACACATATTGTCATAGATTTTCTTCTAAGTAGTTATTCAATGCTTTTTAAAGATTTAATTTTCATGGAATTATTTCTTTATGTACGTATGTATTATTTTTTATGTAGCTACCTTTTCCTCCCTGTTTGACAGGCAGCTTTGGATGGAACAATCTGTGTTTAAATAAACCTCCCTTTCTCCACTGACTTGTCATGGCACCTTTGCCGCACCTTAAGTTTCCTATTTGTGAATTTCTAGTATGTTTCAGTTACAGTGGCTTTATGTTAAAAAAAAAACCAAATCTGACAAGGCAACATTGCCTCCTCACCCCTTCCCCATTAGGTATTATTTTTCAATAGAGGGTTCTTAGGTATTTTTTGACATTTATCCTCTACATGAAATGCAAGGGATTTTTGATGGTTGTCGTTTGTTGTTGTTCTGTTTTTTTGTCTTTTGTTTTCTTTTTTTGTACCTTTTATGCTGGTCCTAAGGGGTACAGAATTGGACCGATTTGATCAAGTATCCTGTTCAATGACGGGAGCATCAAACCCCGCATGTTCATGGTGGCTGGCCTTTCCCAGCACTCCCAGAAAGTGACCGTTGGGACGCGTTTGTTGCAGGGTTCCAGGCCAAGGGCACTGCTGGAGCAGGGGGAGGGTGCAGGGTGCCATGCAGCTGAGGTCAAAGGGTACATTTTACCCTGGAGGGTGCCTCCTACTTCACACAAAAGCCCCGTCTTAGCAGCGGCAGCCCCGGGCCAGAACTGCCTGAGAACGGTGGGTCCACCCTCCTTGAAGCTGCATCAGCCGGAGTCTGCCCGCTGCTCTTTTAGCCCTCAGGGAATGGCTTGGGTTCAGCTTCCGGCCGCCTGTGGGCTCACTCCCTGGATTGAATCCCAGCTCCGACTTTCCGAGCTCCTGGTGAACTGGATCTCCTCACTTTCACAGTAGGTGACCACTGCTCCATTCTATGCTGCATCTCAGCCTAGGACACACTGTCACTTGCTTGAGTTGTTACGGTGGCCTCCTAACTGCTTTCCTTGCTTCTGCCTTCACGCGTCTGCAGTTGGTTCTCAGCTCAGCAGCCAGAGCAAGCCATTCATTCATTCATTCATTCATTCATTCATTCATTCATTCATGCCTGAGAGAGGGAGACAAAGAGAGTCCCAAGCAGGCTCCAGCCTCAGCGCAGAGCCTGACATGGGGCTCGATCTCATGAACCACAAGACCATGACGTGAACCGAAACCAAGAGTCGGACGCTTAACTGACTGAGCCACCCAGGTGTCCCAATCACACATCTTTCTAATTTACTAACTGCCACCCTTGAAAACTGGGAAAAACCCTGAAAGTTTACCGTTTTTTAAAGTTGATTTATTTATTTTGAGGGCGTGGGGGAAAAGTAGAAGGAGGGCAAGAGAGGATGTTAAGCAAGCTCCATGCTGAGCATGGGCTCAATCTCACGAACCACGAGATCAAGACCTGAGCCAAAATCAAGAGTAGAATTCTCAACTGACTGAGCCACCCAGGTGCCTCTAGAGCGATCCTTTTAAACTGAAGCGTTGGGTTGTATCTGAATCTCACCGGAGCCCTTGCACCCGATCCAGAGCCAAAGTCCATCTCCTCAAGGGCAACAAGGTTCCTTCTGATCAGCTCCTGTCACCTCTCTGACCTCACTCCTTTTGCTCTGCCTCTCAACTAGTTAGTTGTTCATTCATTCATCAAATATCTGTCGAGTGCCTACTTATATCTGTATGTGCCAGGCACTGTTACAGACACTTGGGACACTTCAGTGGACAAACACGCGTGTGAGAGAGAGGAAGGACTAGTCTCTTGGCTGTGCCATGAACTTGCTACCACGTGGTGGCCTCAGGCCTGAACACTGGCTGTTCCTCTGCCTGGACTGCCCTTGCCCAGAAATCCACATGTCTTATGTTTTCACCTGCTTCATGTTTCTCTTCACACGTCAGCTGCTAGCAAGGCCTTCCCTGACTGTCCTATCTACAATCTCTAACTGTCCGGCACTTAATATCTCCCCCCAGCTATTCACTTCTCCATGACTCTTAATTTCCTCTAATAGACTTTATATTTTATAATATCTAGACATTTAATTTATGTCTGTTGTATTTCCCCCACCATTACCCAAATAGGGTGAGATGGATGGCTTATTCCCTGTCATGCGAGTGCCTTGAACACTGCCTGGCACAGAATGGGACTCTGGAAATATTTTCTGGATAAAGGAAAGGATGCACGAAAAGGAAGAACCTTGAGAAGGTTATTGACCTTTTTGTGCTTCCTTTCCATTTTCTAAAAATTAAGGAGTGTAATGGTCACTAACTGACAGTCTTGTTAAAAAGGTTTAATGAGGGGTGTCTGGGTGACTCAGTCGGTTAAGCGTCCGACTTCAGCTCACGTCATGATCTCGTGATCTGTGAGTTGGAGCCCCGCGTCGGGCTCTGTGCTGACAGCTCGGAGCCTGGAGCCTGCTTTGGATTCTGTGTCTCCCTCTCTCTGTGCCTCCCCCACTCATGCTCTGTCTCTCTCACTCTCAAAAATGAATAAATGTTAAAAAAAAAGTTAAAAAAAAGGTTTAATGAAACAGTACCTCTAGGGGTCCCAGGCTGCCTCAGTCGGTGGGGCATGCGATTCTTGGATCTTGGGGCTGTGAGTTTGAGCCCCACATTGGGTGTAGAGATTACTTAAAAATAAAATCTTTTTAAAAACATTTTTTTAATGTTTATTTTTGAGAGAGAGAGAGAGAGAGAGAGAGAGACAGACAGAGCATGGGTGGGGGAGGGTCAGAGAGAGAGGGAGACAAAGAATCCAAAGCAGGCTCCAGGCTCTAGGCTGCCGGCACAGAGCCCGATGCGGGGCTCGAACCCACAGATCGCGACCTCATAACCTGAGCCAAAGTCAGACACCCAACCGACTGAGCCACCACCCAGGTGCCCCAAAAATAAAATCTTTAAAAAAACATCCAGTACATCTAAAAGTGCTTAAAACAGTACTTGGCACATATTAGAGTTCTCGAAATGTAGTTTATTACTGTTGTTTTTGCTTCCCAGTCCCTTATATCCACATTGTGTACATACTGTGTGCACAGACAGTTCAGGATTCATACTTTTTATCTCTTATAGTACCTGTGAACACTGCATGGTATGGTTTTATGTGCTTTCAAAATTTACTGCAACAGCACTGTCAACAATAGCCAATTATGGAAAGAGCCCCCATGTCCATTGACTGACAAATGGATAAAGAAGATGTGGTATGTATATACAATGGAATATTAGTTGGCAATCAAAAAGAATGAAATCTTGCCATTTGCAACAACATGGACGGAACTAGAATGTATTATGCTAAGAGAAATAAGTCAGAGAAAGATAACTATCCTATGATTTCACATATAGGTGGAATTTTACGAAACAAAACAGATGAAACATAGGGAAAGGGAAGCAAAAATAAGATAAAAACAGAGAGGGAGGCAAACCGTAAGAGACTCTTAAATACAGAGAACAAACTGAGGGTTGCTGGAGGGGAGGTGGGTGGGAGAGTGGGCTGGATGGGTGACGGGCATTAAGGAGGGCGCTTGTAGGGATGAGCACCGGGTGTTACATGTGAGTGATGAATCACGAAATTCTCCTGAAACCATTCTTTCACCGTATGTTAACTAACTTGGATTTAAATAAAAAATAAATAAGATCAAGTCCTCCCCATCACCCCCTGCAACATTGACTGCGATAGTATTAGGCATTTGGTTTTGAGACTCATTTATGTTGCAGTATATAATCTAGTTCTTTCCTCTTAATGGCTATGTAGGTTTCTGCCAAGGGAACTTAGCGTTTCACCAATATAGACAGTATTAAAGGGTCTTTTGTGTAGGTCTTTTTGTGCACATTTCATCCCAAATGTGCAAGAGTTTCTCAAGGAGGCATCCAAAAAGTGGAAATGCTGGTTTTGCCTGCTGTGCTCCATGTGCCCTCTCCCATCCATTCTCCATCCTTCCTTGGCTGCTCTGTCCGGGGATGCTGTTCCCTGGAGACGGCCCCATCCACCGCCTTCCCATTGGGTCTGGCCAGTGGAGGCTCTGGCAGGAGATTAGAGGGCAGAAAGGAAGGGTCCGGGTACTTTTTCATGACCTCTTTCTTTGTCCCCGTGCTTCATGTCTGGCCATAGGTCTGTCCTTCCCTCTGGGCATCTCCCCCTCCCCTGTTCTGGCTGTGCCGGAGCCCCAGCACCTCTGTTGTCTCTCCTGGTCCAAAGAGGCCTAAGCAAGGTTGACGGGTTCCCACCGTTGCAGGTTTCTGGGTACCTCACCATCCATTGTTTCCTTCACCTTGCCTGTTCCTGCCTAAGGAGTCACCTCAGAAAGCGTCCTTCATTTGAACATTTGGGATAAATTACTTTGTACGGGCACCACATGGACACATTGGCTTCATGGGACGTGCTTTAAAATCTAATTTTTACTTTAACACACACACCCTCCCTCTCTAGTTTTGTAAAGTCAAATAGCACTAAAAAGTTTATGATGGAGAGCAGGAGTCACTTTCCTTCTTTCTCATCTCCTTTCTCTATTTTGGCTCTCCAGAGGCCACCATATTCAACTGTTTTTATCTCTCTGATGACTGATGATGTAGAGCATCTTTTCATATGTTTTTTGGCCACTTATGTATCTTTTTTTAAATTTAATTAATATATTTATTAATGTGTTAACTTTTGGATTAATGGAATGACATTTTAACTCCAAACTCATCTGGCCTGAAAGACACAGAAAGTTGTCTTTGCACTGCTGACTCTGAAACAGTGTCTTATGCCATCATTTCAGGGACAAAGATTGGTTAGCTCCAACACTGGCCGGTGCCCATAGCCTGGACAGGGGAAAGCCTGCTGACCTCCGAATCACACTTTCACAGGCCCCACGTGAGTGTGCCGACTTCTGGCAAAGGCACTTAAGCTACAATCCTGATAACTCTTTAAGGGGGGGCAGATCACCAAGTTAAGCGGTTTCCATTTTCCAGACACTAGCTCAGCCCCCAGCTCTAAGAAAAAGGAAGCACAGGGATCCCTTTCCCCTGCAGGCAAGGAGAGGGAGGCCCAGAGTTCTGGGTTCTGTATGAAGTCAGGGTATCTGCTGGCCCACTGTTGTGGCCGTGTGCACCTGGGAGAGAAAGTGATACACAGTTGGAGCCCTTAGAAGGTTTCATTTGGTGCCTTTACCAGGACTTTGAGATATAACTGAATACTTGATACTCCACTGCAAAGATGGTTTCAACTTTCAAAAAGAGTCAATATCCCTCTGAAGAAGCAGAAGAGTGAATGGTTTTTTCAAGTTTCCTGATTCAAAGCCATTTCCCCTTTAAGAAATTCAGGACTCACAAACACTGGCCAAAGGGCACAGTCATATATGGCAACATGATTGTCGTATTTCTTGTAAAGTTCAATATCTGTAAATGATCACCTAAAACTTGCTGGGGTGAGAAATTAACAAAAATCACAATCGCAAAGCGCCTGAATTTTACATCTTTCATCTTCCCTTTCCCTTTGTTGTAAATAAAACTTTGAAGGGGAAACATTATTTTCATTTTGTTAGATTTGTTCCCTTCTTTTTCTTTCACATCATTGAAACTCCCAACCAAAAGATGAAATAAGGAAAATCAACCTTAAAGCTGAACCTACTGATTCTACCTTCCTTTTAATTTTCTCCTTAAAATGCTTCAGATGAACAATTTTTCACTTCTCAGAAAAGAGAAAATTGATATCCTGGGCAAACCTTAATGCAAATGAACGTTAAAAGTACCTTAGGGGGCACCTGGGTGGCTCAGTCGGTTAAGTGTCCGACTTCGGCTCAGGCCGTGATCTCACGGGTCGTGAGTTCGAGCCCTGCGTTGGGCTCTGTACTGACGGCTCAGGGCCTGGAGCCTGCTTTGGATTCTATGTCTCCCTGTCTCTCTGCCCCTCCCCTGCTCACACTCTGTCTCTTCTTTCTCTCTCTCAAAAATAAATAAACATTAAAAATTAAAAAAAAAATACCATCGAATCCACTTTTTTTTACACTTATATATATTATTTTGTGAAATGTTTCTTCAAGTCTTTTGTAATTGATCTGTGGTTCTTTATGTTTTCTAGATCTGAACTATATTATCAAATGTACATACAATGTTTTCTGTCAACCTGGGGCTTGCCTCTTACCTTCTTAATTGTCTCTTTTGAAGAACAGAAAGTTTAAATTTTGATGCAATCCAATTTCTTAAGTTTTTCCTTGATGATTGTTTGCTTTTGGTGGCATAACAAATTGTCCACCCAAGGTGGAAAGTGTACTCTTGCTTACTTCTAGCGGTTTTATAGTGTTAGAATTTGCATTTATATCTAAGACCTATTTCTGAATTTTTGTTTTGTTTTATTTGGTGTGAAATTGAGTTCATTTTTTTTTGTCCACATGGATATCTAGTTTTTCCAGCACCATTTATGGAAAACACTATCCTTTCTCCACGGAATAACTTTGATGTTTTTGCCAAAAATCAATTGACGATACCTGTGTAAAACTATGGATTCTGGACTCAGTTCATTGATGTATTTTTTCGTCTTCATGTTAATACAAACTTTGGTCTTCACTTTTCAAGATTATTCTGGGCAGACTTACCTCCTTTGCAATTCCATGTAAATTTTATAATCACCTCTTCAATTTCTACACAATTCTGCTAGGATTTTTATTTTTTTTATTTTTTAATTTTTTAAAATGTTTTTATTTATTTTTGAGACAGAGAGAGAACGTGAGCAGGGGAGGGGCAGAGAGAGGGAGACACAGACTCCGAAGCAGGCTCCAGGCTCTGAGCTGCCAGCACAGAGCCCGACGCAGGGCTCAAACTCACAGACTGTGAGATCATGACCTGAGCTGAAGTCGGACGCCCAACTGACTGAGCCACCCAGGCGCCCCGGATTTTTAGATAAATGTGGAGAGAAGTGACATGTTAACCATATAGAGTCTTTCATTCAGATCATGAATTTGGAACCTCTCTCCATTTATTAAGACCTCCTTAACTTTTCTCAGCAATGATTTTAGCTTTTGGTTGAAAGATACTGTACATTTTTCATCTAGTGTATTCCTAACTATATTCATGATATTCAAAATGGAATTAAAAATTATTTTCCAATTGGTGGTTTCTAAGAGACAGAAATATTATTTTTTGTATATTAACTTTCTATCCTTTGACTTTACTAAACTTACTATGCTCATAGTTTATTTCATAGGTTTCTTAGGATTTTTTTTACATACACAGTCATGTCATCTTTGAATAAAGACAGTCTTACCTCCTCTTTTCTTGTATGTATGCCTTCTGTTTGTTATTTTTCTTGCCTTATTGCGCTAGCTAGAATCTCTAGCATAATGATGAGTCGAAGTGGTGAGAGAAAACATCTTTGCCTATTCCTGATTTTAGGGTGAACATTTTTGAGATAAAACAGGGATCAGATTATCAAAGCAGACTCACACAATTCAGGGATGTTAGAGCAGTCCAGTGACACGGATGAGGCAGGAACAGGTTCAGAACTGCTGACACAGCAGAGCTCTTCAAGTCCTTTCTTGTGACATCTGATATGCCCTTGTGCCTTTTTAAATGCTGAATGCAGGTCACATAATTTACACACAAGTGAACCATTTAAGTCTTGATACCATCTCTGTTTTATACTCCAACAGTACCTAACATTTTCCAGGGAACAATGCTGCATAAATGCATAGGCTCCAGGTTTGTTTATTATAAGCAAGCCTGTCCACAGGTAGGGATTCTCCTTCCAGAAAATACCATTAGCTTCTTTGCCCAGAGGTTTATCATTTCATGTTTATAAGGAAATTGAATCAGATCACCTGTCTTCTATCTTTTCCATGGGCTTCTCCCAGATACCAAGGATGTAAGAATGAATTAAAGATGCTATTTCATCTTTTCCTTTTCAATATTCAATTTTTCACCATTAAGTGTCATGTTAGCTGAAGGTTTTTGTAGATTCCCTTAAATCAGACTGAGTAAATTTTCTTCTATGCCTAGTTTGCTACAAGTTTTATTATAAGTTAATAAAGAAATTTTAAGTTTATTTATTTATTTTGAGAGAGAGAGAGAACACAAGTGGGGTAGGGACAGAGAGAGAGGGAGAAAGAGAATCCCAAGCAGACTCTGCTGACATTAAGCTTGATCTCATGAACAGTGAGATCATGACCTGAGCTGAAATCAAGAGTTGGACACTTAACCAACTGAGCCACCCAGGCGCCCCAGTAGTAAATTATTTTCTAATGCTTTCTCTACATTTACTGGGATGATCAAATCATTTTCCTCACTTTGTTTGTTAATGTGGAAAATTACATTGATTTTCAAATGTTAAACCAACATGGCGTTCCTAGGATAAGTCCTACTTTATTATATGTATTGCCGGATATACACACACAGACGCACACATTTTGTCAATTGCTTTTTTACATTTAAGAACGATTTGTGGTAAAAGTTGGGCCCCTGGGTGGCTCAATCAGTTAAGGGTCTGACTCTTGGTTTCGGCTCAGGTCGTGATCTCACAGTTTTGTAAGTTTGAACCCCACATCGGGCTCTGCACTGGCAGTATGGAGCCTGCTTGGGATTCTCTCTCCCCGACCCCCGTTCTCTCTGCCCCTCCCCTGCTTGTGCTGGCTCTGTCTCTCTCAAAGTAAATAAATACAATTTAAAAAATTGTGGTAAAAGCATATCACGTAAAATTTAGTCTTAACCAGTTTCAAGTATACAGAGCACTAGTGTTAACTATTTCTATATCTTTGTGCAACAGATCTCTAGAACTTTTTCATTTTGCAAGACTGAAACTCTATACTCATTAAACATCAACTCTCCATTTCCTCCTCCCCCTCAGCCCTTGGTAACCACATTCTACTTTCTGTTTCTATGAGTTTGACTACTTCAGGTACCTCATACAAGTGGAATCTTGTGCAGTATTTGTGTTTTTTATGCCTGGTTTGTTTAACTTAATGTCCTTGAGGTTCATCCATGTTGTACAATACAACATGATTTTCTTCCTTTTGAAAGCTCAGTAATATTCCATTGTATAGATATACCGCATTGTCTTTATTCATTCATCTGTTGATGGACATTTAGGTTGCTTCCACCTCTTAACTATTTTGAATAACACTGCAGTGAGTGTGTGTGTGCATATGTCTCTGAGATACTGTTCTTCAGTTCTTCTGGATATAGACCAAGAAGTGGGATTGCTGATCATATGGTAATTATGTTTTTAATATTCTGGGGGAAACTCTACACTGTTTTTCACAGCAGCGGAACCATTTTATGTTCCCATAAACAGAAGGGCACAGGGTTCCAATTTCTCCATAACCTCTCTAGCACTTGTCATTTTCTGTTGTTTGTTTATTTATTTATTTTTTTTAATAAGCATACTGACAAGTGTGAGGTTTTAATTTGAATCCCTCTAATGATTAGTGATATTGAACATCTTTCCATGTATATCTATTTGGAGAATGGAGAATGTATATCTTTGGAGAAACATCGGTTCAAGCCCTTTACCCACTTAAAAAATTCTTTTTTAATGTTTATTTTTGAGAGAGAGAGAGAGGAGAGAGAGAGAGAGAGAGAGAGAGAGAGAGAGAGAGAGAGAGGGTGTGAGCAGGGGAGGTGCAGAGAGAGAGAGAGAGAGAGAGAGAGACAGATCTGAAGCAGGCTCCAGGCTCCGAGCTGTCAGCAGAGCTTGATGTGGGGCTCGAACCCACGAACCATAAGATCATGTCCCAAGCTGAGCTCAGACACTTAACTGACTGAGCCACCAGGGAGCCCCTACTCATTTTTTAATCATGTTATTTGTTTGTTGTTGTTGTTGTTTTGAGTTGTAGGAGTCCTTTGTATAATCTGGATACTTATGCCTTCTCAGATATATGTTGTTTGCAAATATTTTTCCCCTTCCATCGGTTGCCTATTTGCTCTGTTGATTCTTCCTTGGCTGCACAGAAGTTTTTGAGTTTGATGTAGTCGCATCTGTTAATTTTTGTTTTTGTTGCCTGTGCTTTTGGTGTCAACTTCAAGAAATAATTGTCAAGTGCAATGTCCTGAAGGCTTTCCCCTACAGTTTCTTATGGGAGGTGTATCATTTTAGATCTTTTGTTTAGGTCTGTAATCCATTTTGAGTTCATTTTTGTACGTGGTCTAAGGTAGGACCCAACTTCATCCTTTTGCACATGGATATCTGGTTTTCCAAACACCATTTGTTGAACAAAGTGTCCTTTGCCCAATGTGTAGTTTGGGCACTCTTGTTGAAGATCATTTGGCCGTATATTCAAGGCTTTATTTTGGGCTCTCTATCTGTTCTGCTGGTGTATAGATATGTCTTTGTGGCAGTGCTCACACCGTCTTAATTACTGTTGCTCTGTAGCATGTTTTGAAAGCATAAAGTGTGAAGCTTCCAACTTTTTCTTTTTCAAGATTTCTTTGACTGTTCTGGATCCCTTGAGATTCCATATGAATTTTAGGATGGGTTTTCTTTTATTTCTGCAAAAAATGGCATTGGATAGGGATTACATTGAATCTGTAGATGGCTTTGGGTGGTATGGACATTTGAACAACATCAAGTCTTTGAATCCACGAACACAGGGTATCTTTCCATTTATTTGTATCTCCTTTCATTTCTTTTTGCAATATCTTGTTTTTTTTAAAATGTTTATTTATTTTGAGAGAGAGAGAGAGAGAAAGAGAGAGAGAGAGAATGTGTGTGTGTGTGTGTGCATGAACTGGGGAAGGGCAGAGAGAGAGTGAGAGAGAGAATTCCAAGCAGGCTCTGCACTGTTAGCACAGAGCCCAGCGAGGGGCTCAGACTCACAAACTGTGAGATTGTGACCTGAGCTGAAATCAAGAATCGGACCCTCAAACAACTGAGCCACCCAGGTGCCCCAATATTTTGTCATTTTTGACGTACAAGCCTGTCACCTCCCTGGTTAGGTTTTTTTGTAAGTATTTTATTCTTTTTGCTACTATCATGAATGGGATTGTTTTTAAATTTCCTTTTCAAATGTTTCATTGTTAGTATATAGAAATATATATAACTGACCTTTGAATGTTGATTTTGTACCTTTTAGCTTTTGCTAAATGAGTTTTAATAGGTTTTTTCCTTGCGTGTGAAATCTTTAGGGTTTTTTTTTTTTTTTTCATATTAGATCATGTCATCAGAGAGCAGAGATTAAATATACTTCTTCCTTTCTAGTTTGGGTGATGCTCTGTCTAGGACTTGAGTACTCTGTCGAACAGTAGTGGCCAGAGTTGGCATCCTTGCCTTGTTTCTCCTCTTAGAGGAAAAGCTTTCAGTCTCTTACAGTTGAGTGTGATGTCTGCTGTGGGCTTGTCATCTGTTAAGGCAGTTTTCCTCCTATATCCAGTGTGTTGTGCTTTTTAAAAAATTCTTTTTATTATGAAAGAGTGTTGAATTTCATCGAGAGCTTCTTCTGCATCTGTTGAGAAGATCACGTGGGTTTTGCCTTTTGTTCTGTTAATGTGGTGTGTTACATTTACCGATTTCCGTATGTTGAACAGTGCTTGCGTTCCAAGTAGAAATCCCACTTCCTTATGGTATATAATCTCTTAATGTGCTGTTTTGTGAAGTTTGTTAGTATTTTGTTTAGGATTTTTGCATCAATATTCATCATGCATATCGGTCTTTAGTTTTCTTTTATTTTTGTGCCTTTGTCTGGCTTTGATATAAGAGTAATTCTGGCCTCAGAGAGAAGTGTGGAAATGTGCCCAGCTCTTCAGTTCTTTGGAGGAGTTTGAGGAAGATTAGGGTTAATTATTCTTGAAATGTTTGGTAAAATTCTCCAGTGAAGACATCTGGTCCTGGGCTTTTCTTTGTTGAGTGTTTTTTATTTTGTTAATAAAACTTTATTTTAAGGGTATGTATGGCAGCTTGAAGAACAAGGGTGTTAGTAGCACAACCACACGTATGGTAATTGGAAAATTGTTCAAGATACTTCAGTAGGTCCAGTCACCTCAGAGTTCCTGCGAAGACCCTGCAACAGCAGCCTTAGCAGTCTGCTTCTGACCACCTCCTCCCAAGCAAGAGTCTCTGGTTTTCCACATTGCATTGTCACCCAGAAATAGGAGCTTCAGCTCCTGAATCAATTATGTTTGATTTTTTCAAACAATGTCTGAGCTGAAGCTGGACGCTCAACCGACTGAGCCACCCAGATGCCCCATGTAGCTTTAGTAATTTTTGCTCACTTAATCAGTTTCTGAGAGATGTGTGTCAAAATTTCCAACTATCATTGTGGTTTTGCTGATTTTTTTTTTTTCCTTTTAGTGTTCTTGGTTTTGGCTTCTGAATATTTATCTCAACAGCGTTCTGTTCATATTTCATGGATTCAGTGTTTTATCTCTCTGGTCATATTCACTATTCTCTTTGTAGTTTTCTTCAGCATCCCACAGTGTATTTTTCCCTTGGGTTCCCCCCCCCCCACCCCCCCCTGACCCTTTTTCTGGTTTGTAGGTTTTGTTTAATGTCTTTCACATTAGAAGGTCTCCTCCAAGATCTTGACTGTATTTAAGAGCGAGGCACAAAACGCTAGCTGGAACTTGTTTGTGCCTGGGTGTGCACTGTAGCACGGTGGGGTGGGGATCTCCTCTTTGCTGGGGACCAGCACCTGCTCGTATATGTAGCGAATTACTCTGCTCCCTCGGTCTAGGGCTGTCATTCTGTCTGCTTCTCCTGGGAACCAAGGGCTTAAAAGGGTTGTAGTTATAAACATTGGGAATGAAACTTTAACTTAAACCCTGTGTTTCAGGACAGCACACGCCTCCCATTTTCAGCAGGATCCTCTGTGCCTCCTTCTAAATATTTTCTGGAGGTATGCTCTGGATTGGATGGCCACCAGGGTGAGAGGGTCTGGCTGAGGAAGCTGCTGATTTCCCAGGGGAGGGGTGTTGGTCATAACGGATTCTCCTAATGGCCATCAGTGAATCCCCTTTGCACCCCAGACCCTTTACCAGCATTTAAGGGTAACTAGTGACTCCAATTTCTAAGTCTTTCCAGATTTTTATAATGGGAACCTGCTTGATTTTTTTTTTGTGTGTGTGTGGAATTTCCTCCTAGCAGGCTTACATTTTAGCTTTCTCTATTTTGTTAACTCAGTTACTATTTGTCCTTATAGTTTCCCTCACCCCCAATTTTGTTGATGTCCCTCTTCTGCCATAGTTTCCTCCATTCCCTTTATCTCATGTTCTCGACTTTTCATTTTCTCTATTGTCATTATAATGGGGTTTCCAGAGAGAAAGGTTAAGTTCATATTTAGTCACGTTTTAATTGGAATTCTTACTGCAGTGGGTCATACCTTTTATATTTTACTATTTTTAAATTGCTTTCCATGGCACTGTACTGATTCATGTTCCAACTGGTAGTTGAGAAATTTTACTTTAGAGCGTCACCAGCTTTTGATATTATGTGAAGTCTTTAATTTTGACCAATCTGATGGGTGGAGAGGGCTATATAATTATTTATATTTATTTATTAAAATGTTTATTAATTTTGAGAGAGAGAGAGAGTACAAGCGGGGGAGAGTCAGAGAGAGAGAGAGAGAGAGAGAGACAGAGAGACAGAGAATCCCCAGCAGGCCCCATGTTGTCAGCACAGAGCCTGATGCAGGGCTCAGTCCCACGAACGGTGAGATCGTGACCCGAGCCAAAATCAAGAGCCTGATGCTCGACTGACTGAGCCACCCAGGCGTCCCTGTAATTGTGATTTTAACTAATGTTTCTCCAGCTCCTGTTTTGGAAGTAGCTGTCGGATGGCCATGAAGCCTGGGCGTGCCAGGGGAGGCTCCTGCGTAACTGCCCTTGGCTTCAACAAGCCCCTCAGTGAGCACAGAGGAATGGTCTAGCTTTCATTTGCCTATTTTGCTCTGTCCGTGTGCAGACAGGAAGCCCACTGGCCATTCTCATGGAGGTTGCCCACTCTTTAAGCCTCTGGCCTCTCTTTAAGCATTCTGGCTAAGATCTCCCTCGTGTGGGTCACCGTCCAGCTATGCAGTTGGGGACCAGGGGAGCCAGGTTTCCATCACCAGCTCTGCTCCATTAGGTTTCACATCATTTATCCTTAAAGATAGCTCCATTCCATGATGGCGTCTCTCGAGATCTGTGTCACTTCCATCACTGTCCAGTTAGGATGGCAGGTCTGGGCGTCTTCCAGGCCTAAGAGTTTTCATTTTGTGTGTGCATGGTTTGTTTATATTCTTTGCTCATACTTCGGTTGAGTTGTTTAAATGCCTTGTGACTCTGACTTTTTGCCAACCTTTTAAGCTTTGGTGTAATGAATCTATCAATCTTTCCCTTTATGCCTCATGTTCCCATGTGGTTTAGGAACTCTTTTCCTATCCCCAAATCATAAAATTTTACTAGAAGAAAATATAGTACTTGATTTAAAGTTTTCTTTTCACTTTTAGCCATTGATCCATGGAAGTAGGATCCATTTGAAGTAGGTACATAGTTGTATTTTTTTTTTTTTTTCCTGTATGGTGAACACATTTCCCCAGAACCACTTAATAGATCATCTGTCCTTTCCCCACCGGGATGCTGATTCTGTTGTGTTCTTGTACCCATTAGCTAGGTAGTCATTGTTTAACAGTTGCCAAGAATGGCCTGGAATAGGGGTGCCTGGGTGGCTCAGTCGGTTAAGTGTCTGACTTTGGCTCAGGTCATGATCTCATCGCTTGTGAGTTCGAGTCCCGCGTTGGGCTCTGTGCTGACAGCTCAGACCCAGAGGCTGCTTCAGATTCTGTGTCTTGCTCTCTCTCTGCCCCTCCCCCACTCACACTGTGTGTGTGTGTGTGTGTGTGTGTGTGTGTGTGTGTGTGTTTCTCTCTCTCAAAAATAAATAAACATTAAAAAAAAAAAAGCATGGCCTAGAATAGAGCCCTAAAGAGAGGAGTGTTCAGAAATAGACAAAGTATTTGTACCTCTAAAGCTTGGGTTCTAGGGCTATCCTTCAACTCTTTGCTTGAACGTCTCCCCTCGGTAGGTCTCCCTGCGCCCACCCCATGTGTCCAGTGCAATGTGTCTACGAATACAGTGGTGGCACAGGGGAGAGAATTAGCAAATCTATTATTCTCTGTTGCACGATTTTAATGACGTGTGTGTCTTGCTTGCCAGACCCTTAGCCCACAGGGATTAGGTATTTTTCATCTTTAGTCCCCAGATTTAGTGTGGGCTAATGCTCATATGTCAAAAATTGTTTTAGAAATTTTGGCATAGGTTTATCCTAACTATGACTTCAAAAGGGCTTTAAGGCTGCTAGGGCATGGCATGCAATGAACAAAATTAAACTATATTTTGAATCTTTTCTCTAACCCTCAGTTACTGATATACTATGACATTTAATTACGTGTTTGCTTTCATTTATTTTAGAGTAGCTATAAATCATGAATGTTCAAAGGAAAGTAAGTGTGCTTAGCTAGGACAAATATTAGGATACAAAAACGGATGTGCAAATATAATGCTAATCAGATACAATACAGACCATCTTATAAAAATGTGTTTATGTGTGTACACATGACAATGGGCTAAACTTCCCCATGGGGTAAAATGTGATTCTTCTGTGTCATCAGCACAGAAGACTTAACCAATTTCAGCTCTGATGTAGTTACTCAAACACACTCACAAGCCACACCCCCACATCCTCTCCCACAGGCATATACCCATGTGGGGGAATTTTCCATTGAGTAACATTGGAAAAATTTAAAATCTTCTGGTTCAAAACTTTTAAAAACCATCTCAAGTAAGCTTCATCAACATATCTAACGTTGGCCTCACTGACAAACACTCAGTGATAAGTATTAAAATGGAAATACAGTAAAGTAGATTATCTTATTTATTGGGTTCTTACTCGTCTGTTTCTGCCCTTTAATTCACCACTAGAATCGCAACGTTCTCAAGAGTACTTAGCAATAAATGCATATGCACTATAGAAACAAGTGCTTACAGCGAGGTATTATTAAAGATGAGTGAGATAGAAATTGATCCAGAATGATAGTTATTCAGTCAAAGAAGTGTCTTGAATGCATAGATGCTATAATCAGATGAAGCTAAGATTTCCCTCCTCTATTGGGCCTAGGAATCGTGACACTTTTCAATTGCAAATGAAATACTAGTTGAAGAGAGATGAACCCCCTTGGGAATTTGGGCCAGCCACACCCAAATCATTGAACTTTGAATACAGATCCAATAGGCAGCTGGACACCGAATAGCACTGTGTATGAAGACGTTGGTTCAGCCATAACTTTGTCACTGTAAGATTTGGGCCAAGGAGATACAGTGTCCTCAATTATACGATGGGTTGTTAAGAATACCTGTCCTGCCTTCTTTACAAAACTGCTGTAAGAACAAAATACAATTAAAATTTATATATCCTTACTATTCAGTAATCTGTGACAAGCAATACATCCGTATCACCGTTAACGCCGAGAACCAGAGTCACTGTGGCAGGCGTGGTGGCGAGCCACTTGGCTCGCTCTTGAAACAAGAACTTGCTGATCAGTGAGTTGTCCAAGAGCCTCCTGCTGCAGCGCCTTCTGGATCTCCCATGGTAGCTGAAGGTTGTGTTTTTCCTGGGCAGCCTCTGGCAATGACTTACATGGTGTTGCACTAGGACCTAGCCATTTCTGCCCCACATGGGACTGTCTCCACTAAGGGCACTACTTGCTCTGGATCATACCGGTGGACTGGCCAGCACTCTGCCAGGGCTGCGTTTCGGTTGGATGGCTTTCCTACTCATGTCTCCCTCCTTCCCTCTCCCTTCTCATAGAGATCAGACCACATCACAGCCCGAAGGCTCTCCCTGCCTCGTCCTGTCCTTTCTCCCTTTTATCTTTCTCAGGCATTACCTCCGATAAATGTTTGCACGTCTAACTCCTGTCTTGGCATCTGAGTTCCAGAAGACCCAACTAACATCAAACCCTAATCATCTAAAAAGCAACCCTGCCAATATTTTGTATTTTTCTTTCCAGAGATTTCCCTATGTATAAGCATTGTGGGATTTTTATTTTAAGATGGCTAATTTCTTTTTCTTTTTTTTAAATGTTTATCTATTTTTGAGAGGGACAGAGAGAGAGACAGAGCACGAGCAGGGGAGGGGCAGAGAGAGAGGGAGACACAGAATCCGAAGCAGGCTCCAGGCTCTGAGCTATAAATCAGAGTTCTCCACCGTCTCCCCATAGCTTTATAGAAGGAGGGTCTGATTCTTCCTGCACAAGAGCTGTGGCCTCTGCACAGCCTGTTTCCACGCCGGCCGGGAGGTCCAGCTGAGCGTGAGAAACAACCACACTGCCTTCAGTTCTGAGCAGTCTGCTCCTGAAGTAGCCAAGCCCCGGGCTAGACACTCTTGCTTCTTGGTTCACGTGCTATCCTGTGCGGGCGCACTCAAAGGTAGGCTCAGTTGAGTATCAAGAGCCCTAACTGACAAGGAGCTTCTTCATCAAATGCTCCTGCCCTGACTCAGAGGCATTACTTCCCATTGACCTTGGGAAAGCAGAGAGCCTGCGCTCTCTTGTCCGGTTGGTTGGGTGGATGGTCGGGGCCCCTTTAAGGGCACTCCTTGACTGCTATTTCAGATGAGATGATCCGGAGCATGGTTTTGTGTTGTTTCCATTGTTATCTCTCCCCTTCTAATTCTATTTTTGACTTGACTTCTGTGTTAGAGCTACCACTGCATAAATATTCCATAAATTTCACGTACAGGCTTTGAAAACATTTGAAGTCATTATGTGTATTCATTTCACCCAGAGCTCTCTCTTTTAACTTACTTCACTAAAGAGTTTAGTTATTTATACATTTTCATGTGGGTAAATCTGTATTTTCAGGTTGTTTCTCTCTCCTTAATTTAGCTTTTCAACTTGATGGTTCAGTTCTACAGGGAATGTACCTGGGAAGGTGTGCTTGGAAGGAGCCAGGTGAAATGGATAAAAACGTGGGCTCTCTTCCTACACGGAGTGAGATCAGTAACCTTTCTGAGCCTCTTTTCCTCATCTGTATTGTAAAATGGGAATCAAATAAGATCCTCTTAGCCTTAGGAGGTGACAAGATCAGGAGGCGTGCAATCTTCCTTCAGGGTCACACTTATCTGAGGACGGTTCTCTTCCTTTGAAGGGAAGTCCACCATGGGAATTAAAAAGAAATTTTTCTGAACTTTCACTCAGACTTCAGCTTACTCCCTGACTACGAATCTGCGAATTCCATTTGTCTCCAAGCCACTCGACACAGAGTCCTGGAGCCTGGGCCATGGCCATTTCACACCAGAGCATTTCTGCTTTCCTCCAGAAAGAGCATTTCTGATTTCATCCAGGTGATATTCACAAGCAGTCTCCTTTTCTACTACAGTCGTCCGGACACTTGAATTTCCAGGATCACAAATACAATAGAGCTTACGTTCACCAATATCTTTAGCCTGAGGAATCTCAAAAATCTAAAGTCACAAGTCCTACCACTCCAGAAATAAAGGCAGGGGCAGGTCCTATAAAGAGCATAAACTTGGGAGTCTCACATAGATCTGTCCTGTGCGAATTGCAAATATTTCAGCAAACCTTCTTGTCACCTTTATTTCTCATCTGTAACATAGGCATGAGGACCACATTTACAGTTTTCTCTTTAGATGATACGCTTTTAAAAGCCAGTTTTTATTTTTTTGCTTCTTATAGATATTTCTTCTGTGGCTTGAACTTTCGAAACCGAGATTGAGTTTCCAGTTTCCATGGTAAAAGGTTTTTCTTTTTCTCCAAGGTCAAAGAAGTGATCCCTCGAAGCCACAGAACGTCATCTTTTGAAATCATTGGAAAATGGGTGGAGGCATCGAGAGAACACAGAGCCCAGGCTACCACGGCGAGAAGCATCTGCTGAAGGGGAGCGGCTGTGTTAGGTAGCATTGCACCCTGTGGATCCCAGTTCTATCTTTCCCGTCAATTAGTACGATGGGAAAATACTTGTAGTGTTCGATCATGTCTTCCACCGAATTAAACTTCTGAAACACAGAAAAGAAAGTTAATGAAAATGTAAATATCTTTTGTGTCTGTGGGTTAAAGCACAGAATTAGATGCTTCATTTTAGTTAGAGAAGAAGTTAATTCAATTTATATATATATATAATATTTTATATATATATATAATATATTATATATATCTATATTATATATAGATTATATATAGATTATATATATATCTATATAATATATATAATATATCTATATTATATATATAATATATTTTATATATAATCTATATATAATATAGATTATATATATCATATATTATATATAGATATATATATATAATATATTATATATATATTTTGAATTGTGAAGGTGTGTCATAAAGTGTTTTTTTTTTTTTTTTTTTTTTTTTAAAGAATGGGGAGAGCCAGCTCTGGAAGGAAGAGAGATAAAAATGATAAAGTAACAAGGGAGAGCAGGGTGCTTGGGGAGACCAAAAGTGAGCGGGTCAGGGCTTGACCTTCACTTTGTAAATTGGTCAGAAGGCCTCAGTGAGCTTCCCTCCTGGAAACCCCTCTGTTCCAAGGAGTCCTGGGGTAATCAGAAGGAATAGAGCTGGCCTCAGGGTGCTGGTAGCTGTTAGCCAATGTCCCTTCCTTCCCAGGGCTTCTTGTGAAACACCGAGGTGATAGCAGACCTTCACATGTTGATGTTTCTGGAGGTACACGGGTAAAGGGCTGTGGACAGTGAGATTATTTCTTTTTCCTTTTTCTTTTTTTAAAAGTTTATGTATTTCAGAGAGGGAGAGAGCAAGCACGAGTGGAGGAGGGGCAGAGAGAGAGGGGGACAGAGGATCTGAGGCAGACTCAGAGCTATCAGCACAGAGCCCAATGTGGGGCTCCAACTCACGAACCACGAGATCATGACCTGAGCCCGGATCAAGAGTCCGACTCTGAACTGACTGAGCCATCTAGGTGGCCCGAGATTATTTCAAGCTTAGGGAATCAGGATGTGCTTTGCTGAAGATGTAGACTTGAAACGGGCTATACCTTCTGGGTGATTCTACATAAAGGGGCAAGAGGTTTAAGGATTCTAAACGCACAGGAAGAAGCATGAACGAAGACAGACGTTGAGGACAAGGGGGCACGGACAGTGATGCTGCTGAACTGAGTTTGGGTGTGTTCTCAAAGGGAATACTGGAGGACGAGTGGGAAGAGCTTGCTCAGTCTGCCTTGCACACCTTAAGATGACGCGTGCCCTCGATCCTCCTTGGCCACAACCCTGTAAGGTGAGCAGGGCAGGAGGAACGGCCTTCATGCAGAGCTAAGGAAACCGCAGCTCCGAGACGTGGCCTGACCTGCTTGGAGGTCACACAGCTAGGGGGCCAGGACCAGGAATGGAACCTGGTTTTTCTGGACATGAGTCTGCCCTTTCCCTTCTGCACCTTGCCAGTGGCGTGTGAGCCCGGATGCCAACAGACCAGGGTAGAGACGACACAGCCCGAAGGGAGGGAGCCATGGTGGGGATGACTCTGATGCTGTTCTAGCATCATACACACTCCTCCCTCTGCCCAGTGCGCCCCAGCACGGAAATGTTTGCGGGCCTTCGGGACATCCAGCAGGAATGAGATGGCCTTGGTGCGGTCCTCATGGGGATTACATTCTAGTGGGGGCAGATGGAAAATAGTTTCCTGTGCAAATAGGTAATTTCATTTAGGGACAATGTGCTCTGAAAACAGTCAGCTTGGAACTCAAGAGGGACCTGCCCTTGGGGCTGCATGTGGTGGCTGGGAGGGAACTGCTGTTTCCTCAGGGGAGTTCTGAGTTGAAATACAAGAGACCTGTAACTGCCATGGCGGTCCCATCCTTCCCGCCACTTGTGGAGGGCGTGAGGAGTAAAGAGGTGTCACAATGGGGGAAAGAGGCAGGCAATGACGAATTTCCTGACATGGGCCAGTCCCTGGATCCACTCCATTCCTGCCTGTCCTGATGATGGAGTTCCCAGGGCTCTCCGGTGTTCCCACCCAGGCTCATCCGACTTTGTGTTCTGTCTTTTCACACTGAAAACAGTCCTGATGAAATCTGTAAGTGGCTGGCCCCTCTGTGCCTGTTACTGTATCTGGTTTCAGTGAGATGACCCACCTGTCCACCCCTAACAGGTATTCAATAGCTACCAGTTCCTACCTGATGCCGAGGTAAGGTGGTTTTGCCAGGGGTCACACGGGGAAAGCAAGTGTTGTGTTACAGAGGTCGTAGGTGAAGGGCCTGTGGGGACCGAGTGCCTGAGTTCCAAACTGGGCTCTCCCGCTCACTAGCTGTGTGACCTCAGGCAAGTTTCTTACGCTCTCTGTTTCAGTTTCTTTACCTACGGACAGGGATGGTAACGGCCATCCTACGGACGTACCTCTGAGGGCCATTGTGAGGATTAATTGAGTTGACACATACATAGCGTTTAGAAGAGAACTTAGTGTATACAGTGAGTGCTCAATAAACGTCATTCCTATGACCTCATCCTTTCTAGGTTTGCCAAGAACACGAACAAAGACCAATGAAATCACTGGAGAGGGTTATAGATGATCACTGTATGCTTTCTACGCCATCAGGAAGGCTCTTTTATGGTGTTTCACTTCCAGTTATAAACTAAGAACAGAGTTTTCTCTTTTTTCACGTTTGGCAAAACTAAACGTAATGAAGACAAGCTTGTCATGTGGAAGTCTTCGGTTACATTGGTTAACCCCACGTGGCACAAAGGAAATTTCTCTTCCCTGGTGTTCATCTTCAGAGGGAAAATGCTTGCTTCCAGAATATTCTCATTCCTGCTATCTTTAGGATGGTCTTGAAATCATGAGTCAATATTAACTATTTTAATAACCTACTGCCTGGATGCCAATGTATATGAAATCATAATTTTAATAAGTGGTAGGAAGCAAGCAAGGCATCATTTCTTATTATTTCCTCCTTGTGATAGGCCCACAACTGACACATTAAAGAGACTTTTAAAAAATATTATAATTAAGCTCTTAATTTTATATTAAATGATTTTTTTCCAGGAGGAGAGCAAATGTCATCCTAATATTAGGTCTTAAAAAATTTGTTTACGCATCAGGCTCTGTGCTGACAGCTCAGAGCCTGGAGTCTGCTTCGGATTCAGTGTCTCCCTCTCTCTGTGCCCCTCCCCTGCTCATGCTCTGTCTCTGTCTCTCTCTCCTCTCAAATAAATAAACATTAAATCAAATAAAAAAAAATTTGTTTACACCTCTTATGTTTGGCCTATATACCAGCTGTAGGCAATGGTTGACTGCCAGAAAGGTAAGTAAATCTGTTTGGGTGCACGCATAGGAGTGAAAGAAGAAAAGAGAAGCAGAGCGGCAGACGGAAGAAACGAGAAGCCGTAAGCTCATGGGCTCATTGTTTGTCTCTACTAGTTTTTAAAGTTTATCAGGTTGGGGAACCTGGGTGGCTTAGTCAGTTAAGCATCTGCCGACTCTCAATTTCCACTCATGATCTCATGGTTTGTGAGCTTGAGCCCCGCGTCGGGTTCAGTGCTGACAGTGCAGAGCCTGCTTGGGATTCTCTTTCCCTCTCTCTGCCCCTCGCCCCTCTAAATAAATAAGCAAACTTCAGGGAACGGTCTGGTGATGAAAATTGCTCCCTTCTATGAGCTTTCACGGAGATGTTGACAAACGTGATTTCTAGACTTAGATGCAGGGCTCATGTCTGGCAGCAGATGAAGTTCCTCAGGTTATTAATGGCAGGTGCCTCTCTGGCCAGGGCTGGGGTTCTACCAGTTGCTAAATATTTCCAGCCTCACCCCTGCTCAGGTACATGCATAGATGGGCACAGATTAGCAGGGTCTCCCTGGCCGGCAGGGACTCTGTGTCCCCAGAATGGGGATTCATTCAGAGAATGAGGAAGAGATAGCGTGACCATGGAGGCAGAGATCGGAGCCATGTGGCCCACAAGCCAAGGAGCCAAGGATCGCCCAGAGCCACCGGAAGCTGACAGGGGCAAGGAAGTATCCCTCCCTCAGTGTCCAGAAGCCCCGCTGATACTTTGATTTCAGGTGTCTGGCCACCAGAATCGCAGGAGAGTACATTTTTTAAAGATGTTTATTTACTTTTGAGGGACAGAGCATCAGCAGGGGAGGGGCAGAGAGAGAGGGAGACACAGAATCCGAAGCAGGCTCCAGGCTCTGAGCTGGCAGCACAGAGCCTGATGCGGGGCTCGAACCCACGAGCGGTGAGATCGTGACCTGAGCCGAAGTCGGATGCTCAACCCCCTGAGCCACCCAGGTGCTCCACATTTCTGTTGTTTTAAGCCACCAAGTTTGCAGTACTTGGTTACAGGCCCCAGAGAGTGAAGGCGATGGGTCTCTCCGAAATCTGAATTCAGACATGAGTTTCTAGCCACGTGGCTAACAGGATGATGCACATACCTAATCTGCAGTAAAATGGACCTTCCCAGGCTTATTCTTGGCAGACGCGTGTGGGTTTGCTCGCTTTCTGTGCTCGCTTTCTGGGGCCTCGTCCAGGCATCCCCTGCAGCCCCCCACACCCCGGGGAGAGCTGCACCTCACCTCTGCCCGGGCGCACAGGCCTGATGCAGGGGCTTTGGGGGATCATTTACGATGCAAACCCATACTGACGAAGCACCTGCCCTTTATGAGTTCGGCACTCTGTTTACATCATCTCATCTTACATGTAATAACTCCCTGGAGACAGGCGTCACTGCATTGGATGTGTGGTTCAATTCTAAGGTTTGCAAGACAGCCCCACAGCCACGCAAAACCAAAATTGTCCCTGAAGTCCCTGTATCTCATTACCTTTCTCCTCCAGAGTCGGACTAAGACCCTCATTCTTCGTTCGAGCCCCAGGTGAAGTAGCTAGCCACTAGCCTGCACTCAGCACAGCCTTACTGTGTCCATTTCTTTCTTCCTTTTGTAAAGCTGGGAGAGTCTCCCCCAGCCAGGCGGGGGTGCCCACGCATGGAGGGGTGCAGGAGGGAGCTGAGGGCAAGCTAGACCGTCCCAGCCTCGTGCCAGTGCCCGTTCGCTGGGAGGACGGGCAGGAAGAACCAGTGTAAAGTCTCACTTCTCACCCAGTGCCTGGCACACAGGAAGCTTCCTGGCACACAGAAGATTTATGCATTAATCTATCTATCCACTCATGCTCTCCTTTTCGTCAAAACTTTCCCAGGTTCCAGCAAAGGCCCGTGTTGACCGCAACTCTCCAGCCACATGTGATTCCTAAAAAAGGGCTCTGGGTCAGACGCTGGGTTTAAGCTGGAGTCTTTTATTCATTTTTTTAATGTTTACTTATTTTTGAGAGAGAGAGAGAGAGACAGAGAGAGACAGCGTGCGAGTGAAGGAGGGGCAGAGAGGGAGCCAGGACCCCAAGCGGGCTCTGCGCTGACAATAGACAGCCCCACGTGGGGCTCGAACCCACAAACCGTGAGATGGTGACCTATTCTTCCACCCACGTTCTGGGCTGTTTTCAAGGAGGCTGGGGACTGTTTGCGTTTGGTCACGATGTTATCTGAGACCATATGAATAGTTATGCAGGATGAGAAATGAACCCGAGCCTTGCCGTGTACCTGCTGTGACGGGGGCGGGAGGGGGGGGTGGTGGTGGTGGTGGTGGTTACTTAACATTTCTGTCTTCGTGTCACCGTCTGTTAAATGGAAATATTGGCGGCACCTAAGTCCCAGGGTCGCCATGAGGATGAACGATCCACTTCGTAATTGTTAACGGCATTGGCTGCTTTCTGTGCACAGCAAACATATGTAAGTGTTACATAAACACAAGAAAAAGGAGGCTTTTGCTTGGGGGAAATGCATGGGAGGAGAAAATTCCAGAATAACCCAAAAAGGGTTTTCTTAAAATAGGCATTTGGATCCTTGAGGGGTCCTTGGTGACTGTAATTGGAACAGCTCACCTGGAAGCTGGCGGTCTAATCTGGGCTGTCACAGATGGTAACTGCTTCCCTGCTGGGGCAGTGAACTGGCTGACAATCTGATTAAACGCCATCCTGGGTCGCTGTTTCCTCTTTTACGGGCAGACCAAAGTGTGGCATGCTGGGGAAGAAGCGGTGACCTCTTTAGGTCTGGTAAAAGGGGCTCACGAACGCGTCCTTCCCAGAGGTTTTTGGAGGCCCAGGTGAGAGAGCAAAGGACACGGCATCTGGTAGGGGCCCCACGCGTCAGGGCGCGTGATTTCCCTACGCTTCAGGGCAGTGTCCCGAGCATTTAAAAGTCGTAGACAGCTTTTTAAAATAATGTGAGCAGTTCAGTGAACTGGAAGAAGACAGAGGGCAGAGCGAAACTGAGCCGGGATGTTCACTAACCACAGGCATCTAGTTAAGGGGGGCTGTACCCCAGTTATTACAGTGACTCGGGATTAATAGTGAAAAATATAACAACTAACCCTTACCGTGGGCTTGCTAAACCCCTGGCCGGCTCGGAGGGTGTTAACGTTCAGTTAAGTCACTAATCCTTAATCCCAAAGGGAAGATTGGCTACTTCTCTCTAGCTTTGCCATAATACTCTCTTATTATGGCTGTATTTAGAAGATTTATGCATTAATCTATCTATCCACTCATGCTCTCCTTTTCGTCAAAACTTTCCCAGGTTCCAGCAAAGGCCCGTGTTGACCGCAACTCTCCAGCCACATGTGATTCCTAAAAAAGGGCTCTGGGTCAGACGCTGGGTTTAAGCTGGAGTCTTTTATTCATTTTTTTAATGTTTACTTATTTTTGAGAGAGAGAGAGAGAGACAGAGAGAGACAGCGTGCGAGTGAAGGAGGGGCAGAGAGGGAGCCAGGACCCCAAGCGGGCTCTGCGCTGACAATAGACAGCCCCACGTGGGGCTCGAACCCACAAACCGTGAGATGGTGACCTGAGCCGAAGTCGGACACTTAACTACCTGAGCCACCCAGGCGCCCATAAGCCGGAGTCCTCACGCAGCTGCCGACAGGATTCCCACATACCTGCCTGCCTGATGCGTTTTGGCAGCCCCAGCAATGTTCCTCGTTTTGATTTCTAGCAAAGAATAATGGGCAGTTGTGTGAAAGTTTTGTTTTCACGCTGTATTTGTTTTCTCAGTCCTCTGTGACAAAGTGCCACAGATGGAGAGGGGTGGGGGCGCCTGAACAACAGAGATGTACCGTCTCACAGATCTGGACGCCGAGAGTCCAAGATCGAGGTGTGGGCACATCGGTTCCTTCTCTCTGCTTGGTGTGTAGATGGCCATCTCCTCTCTGTGACTTCACAGCCGTGCGTGTCTGTGTCCTTATCTCCTCTTGTAGAGACACCAGTCATATTGGATCTGGGCCCACCCATATGACCTCATTTTACCATAATCTCCTCTTTAAAGACCTTAGCTCTAAATACCCAATTACAGGGGTGCCTGGGTGGCTCCAGTCTGTTGTGTCTGACGCTTGGTTTCAGCTCAGGGCGTGATCTCACAGTCTGTGAGTTCGAGCCCCATATCACTGCTTGGGATTCTGTCTCTCCCTCTTTCTCTGTCCCTCCCCTGCTTTCTTTCTCTCTCTCTAAAAATAAATAAATAAACTAAAAAAAAAAAAATACCCCAATACAGTTATATTCTGAGGTACTACCTGTTAGGTCTTCAACATATGAATTTGGAAGAGCTGGGGGACAAAATTCAGCCTGTAATACGTACCAACAGATACAACTGAGGTCTGGAGATGCTACACGAGAATCACTGAATTAGAGAAGTCCAGACAAGAAAAGAGCATTACATTTGAAGAAACCAAATCTCAGAGAAGTTACGTCACTGGCCTGAGCTCACATTCTTAGTCAATGACGACTCAGAACTTGAACCTTACCTTTCCTGCCATCCCCTTCCCTGCCCGCCTTCCTTCCAAGAAGAGCTGCCCTCTCACTTACTCTTCGTTTGTCTCTAGCCATTTACGGAACTGTCTGAGCCTCAGTTTCCCTACCTCGAAGGTCGGAGCAACTGTTATGTCAAGGAGGTTATGGGTTAATGTGAGGTGTTCAGATAGACCAAGACTACCATAAACACATTCAGCCCAAATCAATCTCCTTTCTTCTCTGTATTTATACAGTTGCCATGAATGCCCGCATTGACTGTCTCACCCAGCCGCCTACCAGCAGATCCGTACTGATGTGGGGCATGCTCAACATGGCCCTGAATACTGTGATGGAACTCACATTCAATTTGGAGACACAAACCTAAGGGTTCCTAATGCAGGCGGATGTTGTCGGGATGTCTGCGCTGGGAATTTGGCCCTGGGGCGGGGAAGGAATGTGGCCTTAACACCGACACAGGCTTCAGAGGAGGCCTCCCGGGAGGCAGAACTGAGATGTGTCTTGCAAAGTGAGTTTTCTTTAATGGGCCAGAGCCTTGCGAGAGTGCAGGAATGGTCAGGATTGGCTGGGGCCCCGAGGGCTGAAACGTAAGGTGGGCGGGGATGCTTGTAGAAGGGGCTGGAAGGGAATTACAGTCTCCACCTCCAGGGCGGCGCTCTTTTCTCCTATCCCAGCAGGCGTGGGGATGCGACCGACTGATGGCTTGGCCAGCATCCCCCAACTTACCCCCTTGCTGTCGTTGGTCTGGAAAAGGGAAGCTGTCAGGTTATACCCACCTCCTCTCCCCTGAGTCCTGTCCCCAGGGCAAACTGCTGATTCTTCTCCAGGAAACGGATTTTCACGTTGTAGACTCTGTTCCCATAAAACACCACCAAAACGTAGGGTTCTGCCCTGGATTTCGTGGAACAGTCTCGGACCAAGAAAGTGCCATCCTGAAGCAGAAGGAAGAATGGCCTCTTGTCAGGCAAGCCAGAACCCCACCCCAACAGTGGTAGCAAGAGTGACACTTGTGCGTATGAAGTTCCCAAATGGCTTTCTTTCTGGCAAACAGGTCTTTGGTTCAGTTTAATTTAATGAGTATTTATCGAATGTCAATATGATCAAGGGGTCTTGTTTTCTGAAAACTATACCCGTCAGATTATGACATCCCCTTCTTCCAAATCTCCCACCGTCCCCAACTGTCCTCTATGCCATGCCTACAACCTTAGTATGATGTTCAATGGATAGATGCACCGACCTGTCTTGGGGATTTTGTTTCCTGAATCTCGGCTTCAGCCAAGCCACTGTTTCTCAAGGGCACTGTCTTGCTTTTGGGAACTCAGCATTTTCCCAGGCTGCCCCAGCTGCAGGGAGTAGCCCTCCACCTCCCCTCCCAGAGGGGCTTCCTTCTCCTGCCCATGTTCGCATCTTTCCTCTTCTGCCTGATGCTCAGGTGTTATTGTAGAGACAGTGGGAGCCACTGCAGGCTTTAGCAGGAGAGGCTTTTAGCATAATAAGTGGGGCCTCTGGTCGGGAGATGTCAATATAGGGCAAGGGTCCCCAAAAGAGAGGTGGGGCATCAGTCATTGATAGCACAAGTAGATATGTGAGGGAGGGGATAACATAGCCTCAGGTGAAGGGAAGGCAGGTGCAGGGGAAGAAAGAGGGGATGCAAAAAAGGATTAAGAAGATATCTGGGAGATAGGAGGAAACCCAGAAGCTTCTGTATGACAGAAGCCAAGGGAGGAGACGGAGAATTTCCAAAAAAAGCTCCATTAGCGTGAAACGGCTGGAGGGCTGCGAAGAGGCAGACTGCAGGGACCAGGTATATCCTGGGGAATTGCTCAGGATGAACGTCTGTCTGGACATAAATGGGTAGGAAATGGAGCGATTCTCCTGAACAGAAACACACCTACAAGACTTGGTTTTGTGGTTACGTGCTGTCTTTTATACGATGACAAATACTGAAAAGTCTCTAGCTGTAATTGCACAGATTCTTACGGAGATGAGTACAAATGATCTATTAGGCTACATCTAATTAGATGGGTGCAACACTTAACTATTTTTTATAGAGATAGATCTATATAATAATTTATGCCTATGACTGTTACATATAATTATCTCTATGCAGACTATGTTTTATATCTATAGATCTATAACTATATTACAGGTAACTAATATAGTATTATAGATCTTGATAACAATGCTTGTAATATTATGTAATAATACTATTAGTATATTAAATTTATAAATAATGCTAAAAAAACTAGTGACGTGATAATGCTGGTAGCTAAGGTTTATCGAGACTCGCTCTCAAGATGCTAAGCATGTTACACACATTATTTCACGCGGTGTTTACATAAAGCATGAGAAGTTATTTTCTTCCTATTTTACAGGTAAGGGAAATAGAGTCTAATTGCTTAAGTGAATCCACGAATGCATCACGGCTAATTAGTAGAGTACCTAAAAGCTAAGCCCAAATCTTTGCTCTTTAAATGAATCAGCCTCTGAGTACATGAAGTGGGATTGAGGAATTTTCTGGAACTTGTTCGGCCTCAAACCTTCAGCCGTAATTGAAGCCTTAACATTCGAGCACAGAACACTGCCCAAGATCAGAAAGGGAGAGGAGGCCAAGACACATCACTATTTTTGGATTTATCATCTTAACTTCTGCAATGAGTTTGTCACAGTGAATCTGGGCAATCTTGCAACTTAAATGAAATTATCTGTCATTAATTGGAAACACGTTTTGACAAAACGGAGACCAACAGAACAGGAAAATATGCAGTTATCCAACTGAGATTCTCTTTTCTCAGTGCTTTTGTGGGAGGAGGCAGAAGGGAAGCAAAAGGAGCTTTGCCGGAGTGCCCAGATATTTCTGGAAGGACGTTATGTGATGTATACGTTGCTCTTCTAGAACCATCCACGCAGCGGCTCCTGGAAGCAGGTCTTTAAGAGTAATTTTTCTGGTGGGAGACAGGCTCAGAGAGCACAGTGGCTCATTGGGTACTGATAGCCAAGAAGAAGAGGCAAGGTCGGAGTTGGCAGCCTGTTCCCACATATACCCAGCAGCTGTCAGCCATGGTGGGATTCCCCAGGGACAGGGAAGGGAGGCCCCTGTAGCCAAGGCATCACCTATGGCTCCCCATTTGAATGTAAAGAACTATAAATGGCTCCTAGAGGCAGTTGTGATTTTGTGAAGAAAGCGCTGATCTTGAATACAGGTTCTGCCGCTTTTTCCTTTACAACCAACACCTTGGTTTAGCCTCAGTTTCCTCACCTAGCCAATCAGATAGTTCCAACTATTTCTAATAGGTTCAGGAGACTATGTTAGCAACCATTTAATTTCCTACTGCTGCTGTAACAAATGACCATGACCTTTGCGGACTAAAACAATGGATTCTCCTCCAGTTCTGGAGGTTGAATTCTGACATGGGTTTTTCCAGGCTAAAATCTAGGGGTCACAGGGCTGGGTTCCTTCTAGAGGTTCTCAGGAAGAATCCATTTCCTTGCCTTTTCCGGCTTCCAGAGGCTGCCAGGGGTCCTTGACTCACGGCCTCTACGTCTGACTTTGACATTCCTACCTCGTCTTATAGGATTCTTGTGATTACATTGAATCCACTCAGATAATACAAGATAGTGTCCCCATCTCAAGATTCCTAATTTAATCACTTCTGTGAATTCCTTTTTCTATGTAAGGTGATGTATTCACAGGTTCTGGGGATTAGGATGTGGGCCTCTTGTCGGGGGCATTATTCTATTTACCCGAGAAACTTATATATAATTTATCTTGTTTAATTTTATAGTATCAATCCTGAGAGCTACATTTTATTGAAATTTATTGGGGACCTGTCATTTACTGACCCATTTACTAATGAATGAATGTGTTCATTTTTGTATTTCCTCATTCAACACCAAGCATTGTACTGGTTAGCAGGGGAGAGGTTTCAATGTGGCATCACTCTTGAGACCCTATCACTTTTGAGATAGTCTCACAATCAAGTAGGGCTCTCTGCCCATAGTAGAATAGTTGCTTAATAACTATTTGCTATTTGTGATGATGGTTGTGGTGGTCATTTGATCTGCTCATAAGTGTTTCAGTGCCCCTCTCCTTTTGGTCAAAAGGGGTTGTCCTTCCCCATCCTCTTGGAAGGTAGACCTGGCTGTATGAATTGCTTTGGCCAAGGAAGCATGAGCAGAGATAAATGTTCCTTTTGAGAGGCTGTGGTAAGAGCCAGCATGTGACTGGTGGGAGCACACACCGAGTTGTGGTCTTCACCAGCCTGGGTCAACCCACCAACCGTTCTAGCCCAGGAACGTGAGCAAGAATTATCTTGCTGTGCTAAGCGACTGAGATCTTGGGTGGTTAGTACAGCATCACCTATTGTATCCTGACTATCACAGCATTCATGATCCTTGCACCTTCCCTGAAGACAGGAGACATAAAGATTCACCTGTACCTTGGGCAGACCTTTGGTAACGAGATGAACTTGGAAGAAAGCAGAAGGAAGGCACCTTCCATGGTGATCTCCATTTACACCCCAGCTTCCACATTTGATCTCTCAAATCAAGGGCTGCTTTTACTGTTCTCACTTAACAATAATAATGATAATAATAATAAAAACTGGACCGAAAGACATTTTGGAATGAGAGGCAGTCACGACTAATCGGTGACACAGCTGAGTCCCCCTTTTAATGACAACCTCCTGAGCACCGAGAGATACAGGCCGGTGCATCAGAGCAGTGTCAGAAGACCGTAGGAGGGCAGCAGACACAGCGAGGTGGGCTTTCCAGCAGGCGTTACCTTGTTCTCCCTCCTTAATGCCTCTTCCACTGCCTGGCGACTGTGCTCTCCAACGTACCAGTTGCTTTGCTGGACATCCTGCGGTGCAGGTGAAATGACGAATAGTTTAGGGTCAGAAGGAAGTATTAATTTTAAGTAATCAATTACCTCAAGTGTACTTTCATTCCACCCGTGCCAAATCACAGTTTGATTTATAGCAAACACGCACTACAAAAATTCCATCCCTGGATCTGGAGACAGACACAGGAAAGGTAACTACGGCTTAGGAATTACGAAACTGGCAACACAGAGTCCGTCTGCCATCAAAAGGAGCCGCACATTTCACCCCAGGTGTTGAGGAAGGCCCTTCGGCACCACGCTCAACATGGATAAGAAATCTCTGTCTACCACTGTGTTGTGAGTCTGCACCTGCGGAAGCTGATTAAGGTTGGATGCGTATCGTTGGTGAAGCCAGTGCGGGCCTAGTCCTTGTAGAAACAGCAGGGGAGGGGTGTCTGGCTGGCTGAGTCAGTTAAGCATCCGACTCTCGATCTCCACTCAGGTCATGGTCTCACAGTTTGTAGGATGGGGCCCTGCGTTGGGTCCCGTGCTGACCGCTCGGAGCCTCCTTGGAATCCTCTCCCCCTCTCTCTCAGCCCCTGCCCCACTCATTCTCTCCCTCCCTCTCTCTATCTCTCTCTCTCTCTCAACAACAAACAACAAAAAAAAAAGCTTAAAAAAGCAGGGGAAGGAAAGGAAAGGTGCAGACTGAGAGCATCTTTATAGCACTCGCTTCAAGTCACAGGTGGTAGGCCTGAGTCTGTCCGGCTTTCTCCCTGTACCATGATACATTATTGTGCCAATTGAGTTATTCTGATTGTAAAATGCACCACAACAGAAGGAAGGGAGGTCAGAGAGCTGTGCCATAGATCTGCAATTCCTGTACTGGGATCCAAGGATAATAACATCAAACAATCCCCTGCATGAGTCTAGCATCTCCAAGGCCATTCTTCATTCATTATCCCAATCCGTCCCTGCCACAATCCTGTGTCGTAGGCGTGTCTGGACGGAGCAGGCTCAGGAAGTCGGCACCTGTCACGTGGTCGGCAAGGGCCAGGTCTTTGTTGTCTCAGCGCCTCTGGTCCTCCCAGCACATACAACAATGGGTGCACCAAGCGTGCGTGGTGGGAGAGGCGTGAGCTAACTCTAGCCCAACTGTGCAACCTCATTGGTTACCACCCTCCAGTATGAGGACGTGGTCAGGCCAGCCAGATGTGTTTGCTGCTCCCTGGACATACACAGCTTCAGGGCTTGGCACGAGCCAGCCCTGCTGCCCGGAAACCACCCCCCCCTCCTTCCCCTTTCCTCTCACCCAGCCCTGCCATTCTCTTCCATCAAGTTGGGGATCAAAGTCATCTCTTATTTGAGACCCCCTTTGGAATAAGTTCCCTTATGGAGTGCCTACCCCCAGTGGGGAGTGGGTACTGGGAAGGTCCAGAGGCAGGACCAGCTCTGCTCCCCTCCTGCCAAGCCATGTGACAGGCTCCATCCAGAAAGAAAGGAGCCTGAGAGCCCCATCTGCCTCAGAAGTGTGAGCTCCCAGCGTACAGAGTGGTCTGCTGCTTCTGGAAGGCTTGTCAGCCAGTTCAGGGGCTTAGCAGGGCTCAGTGCATTTCATCTATTCTGATTTTATTTACTTTTTCGAACTGGAAGCACTTAGAGATTTTATGGTCTTATTTGTCCAGGTGTGGTCATGAGTGCTGGCCGGTGAGTTTAGGTGGGACTCAAACACAGCCTTAAATAAGTCAGAAATGCCTGGGGGAGAAGCAGCCCCTTCAGTTGTCTTTTTAGACCTTTGGATAATTCAAGAGGGATGTTTCCTTCTTGTTCTAGTATGTCCTTAATATCTCTCTGGCATTTCTAACCTCCCCAGTAACGGAAGAACCATCCTTATGCTGACAGCTACCAGCGAGTGAAGAGATCTTGCTATAATTTAATGGCTTTGTTCTGTTTGAGTTAAAAGGACTTTAAAAATGTGGCAAAATACACATAGCATCAGATTCACTATTTAAACCATTTTAACTATATAATGCAGTGACACTGAGTACATTCTCGTTGCTTTGCAACCATCACCATTGTCTCCCTGCAACACTTTGTCATCATCCCGAATTGAAGTTCTAGACAGATTAAACAGCTCCCCGTCTCCCCCCCGCCCCCTCACCTCCCAGCCCCTGGCCACGGCCATTCTACCTCATCTCTATGAATTTGCCTATTCTGCCCTCATAGCAGTGGATTTCATGGATTTATTCTCTTGTGTCTGGCTTCTTTCACTTAGCATGATGTTTTGAAGGTTCATCTATGTTGTAGCATGTATGGGAATTTCATTCTTTTTAGAACCGTTCTTTCTCTCTCTTTCTCTCTCTCTCTCTCTATAACTGTTATATATATATATATATATATATATATATATATATATATATATGGTGGTCATTTGGATTGTTTCCACCTCTTGGCTTTTTTATGAAAAATGCCTCTGTGAACATGGGTGTACAAATATCTGTCCGAGTCCCCGCCTTCAGCTCTTTGGGGCATATATACTCAGAAGTAGAATGCTGCAATTAGTTTTAAGGTCACTTCCTCTCCATGGTATGTGACACTGGTTTTCTATTTAGAGCAGCGATACAAAGTGGAAAAAGAGTCAACTATATAAAGAATACTAATAAGTGAACATTATTATTGGTCATACACGGGTAGGTCACAAATTGTAAAGGTGGATTGAAATTGTTGGCCATCACGGAAGTCCTGATCCACTGCAAGCCTCCCCCACGCGTGTGGGAGCCCAGGCTCTGGGAGGGGTGTGATTTTGGAGAGAACTCAGGGATTCCTGTGCTCCTGAAGCAGATGAAAGAGGGAAAGGAAGCCAGATACATAAAAAGGGGAAGTAATGGTAGTCTGTGCAAAAGTTTCCCAAAGTCTAACTTAAGGGTATGGGGACCTTTTGTAGAAATTAAGGTAGAAATTAATACAAGGACCACAAAAGACCGTTAGGGTACCGTGGGGATTATAGGAATGGACCAGAGTATCTTGGATGCTCTGCTTCTGCTTCAAACCTTTTGCAAGCTCCATAGCAGGATCCCAAGCACATGGGGATGCAGGATGGAGACCCAGAAGAAGCATATCCTTCTGTGCCTCGTAAGTGAAAGCCTTTAGTAAGTAATGTTACCAGGTAATTGAGGGAAGGGCATGGAAGCTACAAAGAACGTTTTGACGCCCCGCTTTCCATGTAGTAAATGTTAAGTGCAGTGTGGTCCAAGAAGATCATAGGGATGGGGAATATTTTAGAAAGAGACCAGGAAATAGATGAAGGACTAATGAGAGTACATCTATTATCTCTTAGCATCATATTTCCCTGCTCTGCGTCTCCTCTGGGCACAGACCATATCCTCTAGCATATTGTGTGGCATATAATAAGTGCTCAAAAAATAGTTGTTGGACTGTTCAAATGAAATGAGTATATGACATGTGGGTCTTTTATTGGAAAAAGAATTGCAGGTGTGCCTGGGTGGCTCCATCGGTTAGGCATCCGACTCTTGATTTCAGCTGAGGTCATGATCTTACAGTTCGTGAGTTCAAGTCCCACATCAGGATCTGTGCTGACAAATACAGAGCCTGCTTGGGATTCTCTGTCTCCCTTTCTCTCTGTCTCTCCCCTGTCACACACACTCTGTCTCTCTCAAAATAAATAAACATTAAAAAAAAAAAAAAGAAAAAGGGTTGTAGCATATAAATCCCTGTTAGTCCTGAAAGATTATTGAACAGTTAGTAAGTATAAAACACAGTGCTAGATATCTCTTTTTTTTGAGTAATAAAAGAAAAAGCCACTTTGAGAATCAGAGAGTGTGCAAATTAAAGACTGGTAAAAGAGCAATATGAAATATTATTAGCCCGTAGAAAATATTAAAAGCCAGTAATATGTAGCCAGAAGGGGAAACAAATTAAAGCTGGTCATGATGATCTCCTTCTAGGTATTGTTCAATAAAGCTCTCTTTAGATGCTTAGGTTTATCTAGAAAGACACTGCAGAGAAGTATCTGTTTTACCTTTTCATCAGAACTTGTGGGGAAAGGTTTTCTCCAGCCTGTGTTTTTATAGTGCGGCAAAGTTTCCTGAGGGCCATAGCGGGCTGGAGACTGACATCTCTGGGGAGGATGGAACTGGGTGCTGTGTTTATTATCTGAAAAGGAAATTCACACACAAATATGATTTTGTTATCGTCTCACGCCGCCTCCTTCCAACCAGGAGCTGGAACTCATCACTCCTTCCTGTGCCTGGGGCCACCTTGTTGGTCTACGCCACTGTCCTCTCACTCCGGAGGGTGATCTCCTCTGGACTGTTCTCTTGCTTCAGTTCTCTTGCCCCTTTCTCTCTAGGGCATCTGGAACAATCTTTTTTTAAAAAAATTTATTAGTTTATTTATTATTATTATTGTTTTGAGAGAGAGAGGAAGTGAGCAGGGGAGGGCAGAGAAAGAGACTGAGAGAGAATTCCAAGCAAGATCCACACTATCAGCACAGAGCCCGATGAGGGGCTCCAACCCATGTACCATGAGATCATGACCCGAGCCGAAATCAAGAGTTGGACGCTTAACTGACTGAGCCACCCAGGTGCTCCACATTTGGAGTAATCTTAAAAAAAAAAATGTAATTCTGACTTTGCTACTCCTCCTGGCAAAAATGCTTACATGCTTTCCTTTACACCTGAAATAAATTCCAAATGTTTTACTTCTGTCAATAAGGCCTGAATAATCTTATCTACCCATCCATCCATCCCACATTGTCTACTCTGTTCTGGTCATAACGAATTCTGTTCAGTTTCTGAAATAAGCCAAGCTTGTTCTCAACTTGGAAAATGGTATTTTTTTTAAACATGAAGGAATAACTTCTTATTTTATTGGAATATCACTTTTTTAACCTAAAAGAATGACTAACAGATAAAATATGGTTATTCAGACTAGGCATTTGGTAGGTATTTTATTAGAAAATGAACCAAGGGAGGCTGTCACTTTGTGGAAAACAACTGGCAGTATTTGCTGCCAATTATAAAATTAGACTTTCCTAGTGAAAACTGGAATTTGGAAACACTTGTATCTACCACTGTTGTATAACACCATACACAACAGTTAGACCTGTCTGATGAGACTGGTGGTGTTACTTGCAAATGTGATTTAATAAACTATTATGTAATAAAATGTGTTAACATTGGAAAGATCTGCTCAGGTCTGAGAATCATTTTCCAAGTGACCAATGCACAATGCTACAAAATCATGCCTGGATAGAAGATTCTTTAAAAGAGCAAGGTAGACCAATGGATTTTAAAGTAACCATACAAAAAGTTCACTGAAAGGGTTTAGATTTCATGTGGTACCTAAGTTTTAAGATACTACCACTTGTCAAGGTTTAATGTGGTATTTCCTCCTTATACTTCAATGAAAATAATATATTTTCACTGCATGGCATTCCCATAAACACTAATAAAAGATGAAATCAGAGCCACAAGGAAGGAGTTAAGCGTTAGGAGAAACACTAAGCAAAGGTATTTGTAAATACGTTAGTAACTTTAAGCAAGGATTAACTGTATAAAAATCATAAAGCCTTGAGAATATGAAAACAATATGAAATGGAATAGTGGACAGCAATAATATAACATGGAAGAAAGGTGATTGGTGTGAAGCAGAATTATAAGCTGTATAGTCTTAATTCAGTCTACAAAATATAACTAAAGTTATAGTTCTGGTTAGTAGCTGAACAAGAACTTTGAAAAAGTGGGATACTTTTGACAGTACATTTTTGAAACAAAATACTAGATATAATGTCAGCAAATATTTACATGCCAGTTACTGTAACATTTAGGTTATATGTGTATTTATTCTGCTTCTTGTCATCAAAAAGCTGAATTTCTCTCTAAGTTTATGAAGAAGAACAGAGTACTTCTGGAGCATTTTATGTCCTATTTTAATGGTTCCAAGGATTGTGGCTTTTAATGTTAAGACCAAGAATGTTTGCTATAGGGAATTAGGTGTACAAAAATGTTTGTTGAAAAATGTTTGATCACTTAATATTTAAATTATATTCGTCATAGTAAGTTAATTTCACCCACCAATTTATGACCTTAAAAATAGGAATCATGCTACAGACATCTCTGATTTTCAAATTTTGTAAGTAACGAATTTGAACTTCCAAATAGTGCAGAATCCATACCATTAGAATTAGGGCATTCTGAGTTTCTTGTATTGCTTGGGAAAAGGATATGAACTTCAGATTTTGAAAATCCAAACATTCTTTTATTTAAAATGTTAAAGGTCACCTTGGAAGAGTAGAATTGGAATGTGTGACTTCCAAAGGAGAGAAAGGGAGGGGAATTAAGAGATGAACCCACTCTCTGGCAAGAAAAGAAACAGTCAAAAAGAGTAGGGCAAATAGAAGGCACAAAATAATATAAAAACCGATCTAAAAGATTAGTAATCACAATAAATATCAAAAGTGTAAACAAAGCATTTATAAATTAGATGCAGAATGGTTTAAAAATTCCAGTAATGTACAGTTATATATGACAGCAGTCACTAATGAGATGGAAACTGTATGCCAGGCAAATCCTAACCAAGAGAAAGCTAAAAGTGCTATTGTAATGTTTAAAAAGTGCTTTTAAAACTTTATTTTAACCTATAGTGAAGCAATAGAGACTTATTACTGAAATGGCCGTAACTGTCTTTCCAACATGGATCAAAATAGTAAGAACATACTTGAGAAAAGAAAATAACCATTCTCAGCATTTTCTATCGCTTGGTGTGTGTAGTTTACATAATAGTATTGAGTGATTATAAATTTTTCATTATACTGTGGCAACGGATTTATTATATTTCAACTCTGAGTGCCTTGCTTGAATATTTAAAGAGTCCTACTTGAAAAAGAGTGTTTGGAAATAGCTATATGCATTTGTAGTCTATGCAGAGAATGAGCTAAATAAAACAAAACAACAAACAGAACAACTTTGCCTTTGCCGTTTTCCCCTGAAGGCCCTTTGGATCTTTGTTTAATGAGTGAATGAAATTCTGAACGTAGAATCCAGGGCAACGATTTAACTCATTTTGTTCTAAAATAATGGCAGCTAATCTTTGGATATTATACATGTATTATTATATACCATTATATATATTATATATTATTATATATTATATAATATATTACATATTATATATACACATATAATATACACATTAATACATATATAATATACATTATTATACATATTATATTATATTACTATAATATACCTATTAATAATAATAACATAATATTAATATATTATATGTATACACACATACACAAATATATATGTATATATGTACACATACATACATATACATATGTACATACATATACGTACATTATATATTTTCACATAAAACTGCATTTGAGTTTTATAGCCCCACGAAATAGGGCTCGCCTATTTGGAGAACAGAGGGTCACATTAATGAACAGATGACACAGAGTAAATAGAACTTTGGGGAGGACACTATGTAGGTGGCCAATAAAATTTGAGGCAGTGTAGCCTCATAAGCATGGGTTGTAGAATCACACTGTTACCAATAATACTAACATTTCAAAATTCTTCTGTATATAAAACTGTTAGCACAGTGTCTGACCTGTACCGGTCACTCAAAATAAATAACACAAGCTACTGCTTATTGAATCAGTCACCAGTGGCCGATGATTTCATCAATTGTGCCTATGTAATGAAACCTCTAAAAAGCCCCAAAGGATGCAGTTCAGAGAGCTTCTGGGTTGGTGATCCAGAACAGTTCCATGTGCCATCATACAGTGCCCCAAACTCCATGAGGACAGAAGCTCCTTTGTTCAGGACAATGCCCTATGAAACTCTTCTATCTGGCTGTGGCCTATTTGTATACTTTTATAATAAACTGGTAATCCAGCAAGTACAATGTTGCCGAGAGTTCTGTGAACCACTCTAGCAAATTAATTGAACCTAGGGAAGGGTTTGTTGGAACCTTGGTTCTATAGCTGGTTGGTCAGAATGGCTGACACAGGCTTGTGGCGGGGGAGGGGTGCAATCTTGCGGGATTGAACCCTTAACATGTGGAATCTATGGACTCCATGTAGTGTCAGAAGAGAGTTGAACTGTAGGTCACCCAACTGTAGACACCCAACCTGTAGGTGTCAGGAATCGTCCAGTGGTGTGGAATCCCCTATTTTGGAATTGTTGGGTGCAGAATTATCAGACTCCTAATAGCTTAGCTTGAAATCACTTATCAGAGAATTGAGCCAAGTCTGTTTATCAAGGAGTAGCTGAACTCTTAAGAATAAGTATTTCCCAAATTCCTTTCTCATTTATAAAATAAGGATGATAATGTCTACAGTGATGGAGGTCTAGATTTCACTTATTCTACATGAAGAGTGCTATGTCCCTTGGCTGAGGCATTCAAATTAAGACCAGTAAGCTTCATAGAACCCTCTAGACTGAAAACATGAGTGCCGGGATTGTGTGGTTCTGAGTGCAGCTAATTTCTCCTGAGCCCTGGTGATCCAGAAATGACTTTTCACTCAGTAGAATGAACACCTGCCCAGTAAACTGATGCAGGAGCATCACAGGTGCAAAAGTACTGGTTAGCTGAAGGGCAGAGCTGTCTCTGTTCTGTATTCATAGGGCCCAGCCCAATTTTGTGTATAAACCATGTGCTTCATGGATGTTTGATGACTGAAAGAGGAATTGATGGTGTTTTAAGGCTCTGGAGGCCCCAACATTCTCCCCGTCCATTCTGGGCTGCTTCCTTAAGCAACTGTTTCTCTAACATGAGTGGAGGACAGTTTGCAAGATCCCAGTATAGATGAAATACACCCAGTCCTGGGATGCTTGACTGGACCCATGTCTGTGAAGGCCATCCACATCCACATCACTAACACTGCTATTCCACTCTTATATCACTCTTCATTTTCCATCTGTGCATGATTTTGTCTTTCAAATGAAGACTGGAATTCTCTCTAAGCTTGATTCTGCTTCCTATCCCTGCAGCATATCTTCACAATCCTGATCTAGCTCTGGCCTCCAGGACTACTGTTTTTGTCATTTTGTCCCCTCATTCTTGGGGATTGAGCCTGTCCCATTAATCGCAGCTACTTTGGACTGCCTTCCTTTAAAAAAAGGAAGGAGGGCACTTGTTGGAATAAGCACTGGGTGTGGCATGTAAGCAGTGAATCATGGGAATCTACCCTCAAAACTAAGAGCACACTGTATACACTGTATGTTACCTAGCTTGACAATGAATTATGTTAAGAAAAAAAGAAAAGGGAAGTCTCTTCCCTTGGGAGACTTGTATTAGCAAGAGGCACATCAGGGGAAATAAGCTTTCCAGATTGGTTTTCCAATCTAAGGCCCAGACAGTATAAGGCAGAAGATGAGTAAGGACATGATAGAGGTGAGGGAGGAAACTCCTAGGTCTAATGGGTCAGTTGGGTAGGGCATCCCTGGAGAAGGAAGGATATTAAGGTGCGTCACTTGCCTACTATGTGTCACATGACTGTGTGTGTGTGGATAATCCTGTGAGTTAATATTATTGTTATGCATGGGGGAGGGGGAGGATCTAAGAATGAACTTGCTCAAGATGATGTTATTGCAGGGAGAGAGGCAGAATGGGGACTCAGGTCATTGGAACCCTCTGTCATTCTACTCTATCTCAAGGGGAATCTGCTTTCTCCAGCTCTAAGCCCTCTTGTGGCTCAACAGAAAGAGAGTGCAGAATTAGACCTGAACACAGAATCTCCATAGCATATGGGTTGAAGAAAGAAATGCAAAAGAACACACTAGATTTGTTTGAACAAAATAACACTAACGATATCAAAACCCACCACCAGTAGGAATACAACACTATATTCATATGTTGCTGTAGACATCTCTGCAGACAGGCATCCTGTTGAGTTTTATCTTTACAACCAGTAAGAGAAGTCAGTTTGATGTTCTTAATTTGACAGACTTAAGATAAATCTATTGTGTTTCACCCAAAGAATTGGCAAGAACTAAAAGTTTGTCAAAAACAACCGTTGGAGATGATGGGGAATGAGGAGGACTCATAAGCTGTTGGTGACGCCAATGTCTACTTTGGAAAATGCATCTAGAATTTTTTGGATTTAATTATGGACAAAAATCGTTATATTGACCTAATGGAATACTATCTATCAGTGAAAATGAGCTAATTACACCTACAGACGTCAGCTCAACGACGGTGAGTCTCACAAAAGCAAAGTCACAGTGCCGGAACATCGTAGTGTGATGGCTTACCTGTTTGTTTCATAATTCTTGCATAAGGCGCTCTTACCTCTGTTTTGTGCACTTTGGTTTTTCATCACGAGTGGTGAGCTAAAGGAAATGTTAGAATTGACAGCATGTTAGTGTTTCCCGTGGTGGGTAAAATTCCACGCAAAGGCAAGGCCAGTCACAATGGACTAAGTCACGTTTACAAAGCACTTTATATTTCACCGGCTGTGCTACATGAGTTTCTGTTTTGTAAGGTAATAGGAGGCTGGTTCTTTCTCTCTTTTCTCAAGACAGGCAACAGATATGGAACAAATTGACCCATACAAATTCTTTCCATTGTATTTCAACGAGCACATATCATGATTCTTTGCTTTTGGGAGCCGTGAATTCAGACTTTCCTTGTAACTACGGTCACTCTAGAAAATGATAGGTTGGAGCTAATAGTCTACAGAAATTGTTTACCAGTTGAAGAAGAGTGAGCCATAGCAAGCAAGAGGAGAATAGAAATTATTTTGTTCCTTCTTGAAATGTGAGCTAAGTGAGAAAACTGTGGATTATTATAAGGAAATCTGTAAGAGAAAGAGGATTATAAAAATGTAATAAAAGACGATTAAAACAACAATATGCAAGAGAAGGAAGGGGGGTAATGGGGATGGAGATCATGCCCCTGATATGCAGGCCTGGCAATGGCAATGAGAGTTGACATTCGTTGGGCACTTGCAACAGGTCTGGGAAAAGTCAGCATTCATGGACTGCATTCTCAGAATCAAGCCATTATAGGAAGCATGGACTACTGGAAAGTGTTTGGGTTTTGAAGCTGGACTTGACTTTAGTGGTAAGGAACTCCACCTCTCTGGGTCTCATTTATTGCCTCTGGGGAGTGGGTCAGAACTATCTCCTAAATTCAGTGTGGCTTCAAACTGGGATCTGCTGGATGAAGAGGGGTTTTCCAAGTAGCGAGAGGGTGGAAAGAGGGAAGAAGTGGTATAGACAGGGGAATAGCACGTGCAAATGTCCTGCATTAAGTGACAACAAGGATTGAGATGGTGGGAGGCTGGCATGAACTGAGGCTGGGGCCACCCGGCCAGTCTGGGATCATGGAGGAACTTAGAAGCAGTTATTTTGGAGGCCCTGGAGTTTGTTTTACTGAAGCCACCACTAATTTACAGTTACAGTGACCTTGGGCAGTGAATCACTGGCCTGAGCCTTCGCTTCAGTTGGGACAGCAATTGTCACAATAACCTGATCAGGCAAGTGTTAAATCAGATAATGGCATTTTCAACGCCCAAACCATCTATAAAGGTTTGTTCAAAAGTAGCTGTAAGTTTATGTGTGGTCATCAACTGGGTATAATTAGAAATGGCCAATTTTTTCCCCAGATTGTTTTGCATCCGTTCAGTTAATCCTGTCTAGTTAACATCCAAGCCTTCAAATCTCCCAAACTTCTCTAACAATGAATCACTTACAAATTGCAGGAAGCATAGTGCCATTTGCTTCCATAATGGCTGTGACTTGCAGGTTTCCCTTGGGGCCATCTCTGGGCTTCATTAGCAAAGACCAAAGAATCCCCATGTCTCAGGACACCTTGGTGAGTCATTACCCAGGACGACACCTGGCCTGACCGCCACGCTGAAGCCCAACAAGGAATTCCTGGCTCCTTACCTGGTGATGGCAAGAGGAGTCTCTTGAGTACTTTGATTTTGTGACAGGTGAATCGATTCAGGCTTCATCTGGCAATGAGGGACTGCATGAAGAAGTCACATGATGTAGTCAGGTTGTAAAAGGAAAATGATTGGGGACCTACTGGAACTTCTGTAATTTTATCTGAGTGATCTCTGATTAGTAGGAGCAGGCTGTCGGTGGTCAACAGAAACTATAACTTAACATATTCTGTAACACCCCTGGCTCCTGGGAGTGGCTTCTCCCTGAAGGTATAAAAACTTAGTGAATATTCAAATATCAATATTACTGAATTTGGAATTCATCACTGGGCTTCCCGAAACACAGAATATTACATCGGGAGGTATTTGGTATTGGAAGGGCTTGACGTAGAAGTGAACTGAAGTTGAATTCTGCATTCAAATGAAAACTTACATGGGAACATAAATCACGAAGTTAAACCTAAGAACTGTCCTGAGCAATGTAGGCTATGGGGTGGCCCAGTGCTGGCCCGAGCACTCCTGAATCCCCTCACCTCTTGTGTGAAAGGGCAGGAGAGCTCCCAGAATTCTGATGTAGACCAGTAGTTCCTACCCGGCAACCAGCAGGAATATGTTTTTGTAATTTTTCTCCTTTGATCTTTCCGTTTTGAGAAGTTCTGCCAGCCATAAGGAACTGGAGTTCTTTAGGAATTACATATGCCGTGGGTGTTCCCACTATTTATTTCCTTTTCATCATGAATAGATTTTAACCAGCCATCCAGAATCACTGAGGGCATGTAATAATACTAGGAGGTGAAAGGCCATAAAACACTCTCCCAGGGGCTGTCCTGAGCAATAAAGTTAAGGAAGCATATCAACACTGATGTGTCTTAATTCTGGTCGTTGCTCTGTGTTTAGTCCAAGGTCGGTCAGAGACTGGACACCTCTGGTTGAAGGTCTGTGATTACTTGCAATGTTATGGGGGTCAATGACTGGCTACTAGTCACCCATCCCATAAAATCCTTTCATGGCAATGTCACCAGCAGCCCTCCAGAGCACATGCCCCTCATGAGCTGAACAACGTGACATCATTGCTCCCCATGAGCTGAATGACGTGACCTCACTGCACTGATAATCATGGAAGTCCAAGGCAACAATATCGAACATTTTAATGTGAGGGTGTTGAGCTTTAGTGTGGAAAGCAGCACAGTTTCCTGTAGTTCTTAACATTATTTAGAATCACCAACCAACTCCCATTCCTCCGTCAGGGACCCTTGGGAATCTACAGAGCCTAGTTAGGCCTTGCTCGAAACTAACTCCTTTGGCATAAAGAAAAGCATCCTTGAGACCCACAGAGGCAACATGACGTGGCCCAAACCACACAGTGAGTTGGTGGCAGCCTCTGAAATCCTAACCCAGTGTTGCTTTGTGGAACTATGCTGCCTGTCTTCAGTCTTTGGCCATGGCTCAGGCCCTTCGGCTTTGGACGTAGTTCATCATTCAAAGTGAATGGTGAATGGTATTTAAAAGGTGAGCATGAGGGGCGCCTGGGTGGCTCAGCTGGTTGAGCATCTGACTTCAGCTCAGGTCATGATCTCACACTCGGTGAGTTCAAGCCCCCCGTCGGGCTCTGTGCTGACAGCTCAGAGTCTGGAGCCCGCTTCAGATTCTGTCTCCCCCTCTCTCTGCTCCAACCCCGTTCATGCTCTGTCTCTGTCTCAAAAATAAATAAAATCATTAAAAAAAATTAAAAAAAAAAGAAAGAAAGAAATAACACTATCCTTGGGGTACCTGGATGGCTCAGTCGGTTAAGCATCCAACTTTGGCTCAGGTTAATGGATTCGAGCCCCGCATGGCTGGAGCCTGCTTCAGGTTCTGTGTCTCCCTCTCTCTGTTCCCCTCCCCTGCTCACACTTTGTCTCTCTCTCTCTCTCTCAAAAATAAATAAACATTAAAAAATTAAAAAAAATAAAAGGTGAGCGTGAACTTACTACTGCTTAGTATCTTGCCAGCTACCGAGTGTTAGATTGTGTTGCACAATGGCACCAACGATGTGCACACTTGTATGTGCACGTGTGTTCCAATGAGGGCATGCGTGTGTGTGCAAGGGTGACATCAAAGCTGCAGAGACTAAGAGCTTCCATGGAGCAGTGAGTGGGCCGGCCACGTCTTTCTAAAGTGGCAGGGGCTGGGGCGCCTGGGTGGCTCAGTCGGTTAAGTGTCTGACTCTTGGTTCCTGCTGAGGTCATGATCTCGTGGTTCATGGGTTCGAGTCCTGTGTCTCTGCGCTGGTAGCGTGGAGCCTGCTTGGGATTCTGTCTCCCTCTCTCCCTGCCCTTCCACTGCTCACTATCTCTTTCTCTCAAAAATAAGTACATAAACATTAAAAAAATAATAATAAAGTGGCAGGGGCTGACAGGGTGCCTCCTTCTTGTCAGTTGCCTGTGGCAGGAGAAGGACCTTTAGCTCGCCCCCTCCCCCAATTTAAATCACCTTGTTTCAACCAGAGGGCTCTTGGGTAGGTAGGAGATCCTCAGCACAACTGGATCACACCATCACGCACACACGCTGGGGTTCATCCTTCCCAGGCTCGGAAACAAGCCTTTTGAAAACTGACTAATGCTATAAATCTGGAAATGGAACTTAACCTAATGATATCAGGGTATGAAAACAAATGTAAACAGCTCACCTCTCTCTGTTCCGAGGACCTGGATTGAATAAAAAGAAAATGATAGTGTTGAGTGACTCTTGGTGATGGAGAATTTTACATTAAACTGTGTGTTTTGGAGCAATTGCTTAGTAGAATTTGGGCAACATTTTTGTTATAAGGATAGATTTTTTTTAAAGCCTCTAAATAATTCTCCAAAAGACTAGGCAAAAATCAAAATGTTATGCTCTCTGTGTGATACAAGAGGCAAATAAATATGCAATCTGCTGATGAGACCGTAAATTGCTTTGACTCTAATGAAAGCAATTGAACCATTGCTGTCAAGAACCTTAGGAATGCTCTCACTCTCATCCCAACAATTCCACGGATGACACTTTGCTCCTAAGAAGACACCTGAAATCTGGGCCAAGTTCCGTGCACAAAGATGTCCAGTGAACCATTGCTTACAGGGTCAAAACCCTGGAAATAATCTACACGTCCACTGAAGTGAGAACCGTTAAGTAAAGTTTGGTGAATACTCACTTATTATATATGCATTTTATATATATTATATATTTATATATATTACAATATATATATATGCATTGCAAGTATTTATGTAAACTATGAAATAGGATTATACTGTAAGTATATCTCCACGTTACATGGAAAGTTCAGGCTAGAAACTGGGCTTATGATGTATCTACATGCAGGTGTGTGTGTGTGTGTGTGTGTGTGTGTGTGTGAGCTGACCTTGGATTCCAGGTCTTCTGACTCACATTGGCTTCACAGACAAGAAGGCTTTAGCAACAAATAGCTTAGAGAGGCCCCGAATGTCTTGTCTGAGACTAGGCAACAGACATGCTCTTTTGCTTAGAAGACCTCGGGGTCCCCTTGGGTTCTGGAAAGAGGACATACTTTCACCATGGGCAGCAAATCAAGGCAAATCTCTAGGCTAAGTGAAAAGGGTAGTGAATCCATTCTAACGAGTGGTTTGAAAGTCTCCCACTGAGTCTTCCCCAGGACTTTGGACCTGGCAGCTCAAAGTGCTCTGGAGGCTGTTGTTCTCAGGCCTGTCAAAGTTGCTGAGGGAGCAGAGCTGTAAACACGGCTCAGAAGCCATCCATCTGGGACAGCAGGTGACTTTTAAAATTGAGATCCAGCCAACTTTTTGCTTGAGGGCTCTGGAGTTACAATCAGATATAATTAGAAAAGTGGGGTAAAACCTCTAGTTTCTGTACCTTAACTTTTGTTAGGAAATAAGCATATTAACTTAAAAAGTGATACCTCCTTATTTCCCTCCCCTCACCTGCCTTTCCTTCTTTCTTTCCTTCCTCCTCCTCCTCCTTTTTTTTTTTTTTTTTTTAACTACTTTAGCTAAGAGGTATGTCTGCATTTCTTAAGGCAGAGAGTCATAGTGTGGGGATTAGATCTGGACTTTCAGGGGCTGGTCCCGTCTTCTGCCTGCTGTGGGGTGGCTTTTGTGGTGGAGAAATGGTCTTGACCCTTAGCCCAGACAATGGGGAAGTGTCTTGGCAAAAGATGAGGAGGAAGAATGTGTTTTTCCACTAGGCCTTGTTGTTCTTTAGATGATATCCACTTCTAGCAGAATGCCAACCAAAGTTGCAAAGAAAATCAAACTATCCTGCATGACCCCTGCTGTCTAAAGCTGACCTCTCCACTTCCTCCTGGCTTGTTAGTGATTGGAAGGCCTATTGTCCTCACAGGCTGACCAATGAGTTATGGACTCTAGGTCATTTTGGGTGGCAGCCATCTGCTACTTGTGATGCATGAAGTAGACCCACAGGAAGAAAGGGGTGGAGTCGGAGAGTGCCCAGGGGCAGAGTGCCATACCACTTGGGAAAATCCAACAACTCCCAGAACAGGGGGAGCCGGATGGAGTCCTGATTGGAACTAGGGCTGTCCTTCTCTTTCAGCAGTTATGTGCTGTCTTCCTTGCCAGGATTATCTTACGGATGAGAGGCAGTAAGTGTCTTGGTGAGTGACAAGTGAGAAGTGTGACTTTTGATTCTAGCATTCTCATAAAGCCAAATAAGAAAAGACACAAGGACAGACAGAACAAAAGAAAGAAAATAAATTAACCTCTGCAGTCTAGATATAAGAGCATAGGTCAAACACTAAGACAAGGACCATGTTCCTCAGGAAGCCAGTGAGAATGAGGTGAGACCACTGTGATTGCTGGACAGAGACTTCCCATCAGTCATGGCGGACCCATCCCTTGTTAGGGAACTTCCTTGTTGGGGGTTAGGGAAGTGAGTGTGGAGGGGCTCAAAGGCAGCTCCATGTTACCTGACTTTCATGCCATTTACTGAGCCTCTACTGTTCACCTGGTCATTTATGCCCTTGCTTTGACCTGCTTTAGCTTTTTGACAACTTTGTCAAGAAGGGTAACCATCTCTATTTTGTGGCTAAGCAAACAGAAAGAGGGGTGGGGTTGTGTGTGTGTGTGGGACTTGCCCAAGGCCACAAAAGTGGTATGTGACACAGCTGTATTCAAACCCAGGTCTGTGTGGATCTGTATCTCATATATTTGTGTGTATATATATATATATATATATATATATTTTTTTTTTTTTTTTTTTTTTTTTTTACCAGGCCATCCTGTCTTTCCTGTGAAGAGCAAATGGTGACGTATAGTACAATTTCCAACATCTTATTTCTATAAAGCTGGAGACTGGAAGCCTTTGATGGAGGCTTTATGTCTTCCATGGAAACTGGGATGCTCTTGTCTTCATGGTACCAGTGAACACTGGTCTATTCAGGTAGCATAATAGGACCTTGGTCTCAGATCTGGATCTTAACTTGTTTTGTTTTAGTTTTCTCACCTTCAACGTAGGGATCATAATACATCTTGAGCATAGCTATTATGAAAATGAAGTGATAAAGTCTCCGAATCAAATAGTATCTTGCCTGTCACAGACGTTAAAGCACAGAAATTCCCTTTTTTGAATCTCAGGACTTACCTCATGCAAGTCCTTTAAGCTTATCTGTCTGCAAGGAAGAGAAATACGGTGTTACATAAAATACAGTTCATAATGGTCCAGATAAAATCATTCTGAGCCCTTAAAAACCTTTGACTGCACTTTCATTGCCAAATTAACAGCCCATGGTCCAGTGCGATATTCATCACTGTTCTGTAAAGCAACCGCCAGGTTATTTTTCTCATAATTTTCTAAGCAACAAAAGAAGTTACGAGGCAATATGAAAGGTGGTGACAGAAAGGACACCAATAAGCAAGCTTCTTATTTTCGAAGAATTTAAATAACGTCCCCATTTCTCCTGACATTTGGTTTTTCGTGTCGAGTTTCATTAGCACAGTCAGACCTGCTATTATTACCTTGATTGCAAAGCTCTTAGCGTTTTGCTTTGAGGAAGCATCAAGAGTCTTACGTATGAAGTTAGGGTACGGAGGGATCCCAGGAAGCCACGTGTCAGAGAATGGATGCTTCTGGGAGAGGAGACCGAGAAAGGAAAACCATGGAATGAATGATGGGGCAAGAACTCAACACACAGTGTGCTAACGTGGACCATTCTTCCTTCAGAAGAACCAGCAAGCCTTTCATGGATGCTGACGATTACGTCAGTTCGCCCCCCTGAGCCTCATTTTTCTCATCTGTGAAATGGCCACAAAAGCATTCATCTTAGAGGGTTATTGTAAGGATTGCTAGTGACAAGGATGACAATGTGAGGTGCTCACTGGGCACTGAGCTGTTCGGATGTGTTCAAAGTCACATAGAGGGGGGCGATGAAGGACACGGGTTGACAGGCATATTCTGTCTGCCAGGTCTGCCGGCAAGAGACTGGTCCTGAAGCAATGCCAGGAGGTTGGGGCGGCAACACCAGCCCCAGATGGACCCTGTTGATCTAGAGTGATAGCGATGAGCCCAGGAGCACATAGCACTCAGATCTGCATCCTGCTCTCAGACCGCCAAGCAGCAAGCAAGTGGACTGAGGTCCACATCTTGTAACCTGTTTCATCAGCCCCTTGGGGGTGATACATCTGCATACTACCTCGCCCCCCCATTTTTTAAATTATTTATTTTCAGAGACAGAGAGAGTGCGGGCGCGAGCGAGCATGAGTAGGGGAGGGGCAGAGAGGGAGACAGACAAGCAGGCTCCGTGCTGTTAGCAGAGTCCAACATGAGCCTTAATCTCATGAACTATGAAATCATGACCTGAGCTGAGATCAAGAGTCTGGTGTTTAACTCCCTGAGCCTCCCAGGTGCCCCCTACCTACCTCTTTTAATGGGGCAAGTGGGAAGCTAAAGAGATACGATCAGAAGTAATAAAGTAGAACAGACACCCATAGTATTAATTATTTGGGTTAAATTGAGACTAATTTCTGACTTTGATGTTTAAGAGACTGTCATTTTAGCAATACTGACCTACTGGCCATGTGGCTTTGAAATGTGCAATTGATTTTAGACTTGTGATTTTAAGTTACAAGAGCCAAGCTGTGTTCGACTCCATTTATAAAGAGTTTTAACTGTTGAAGAGCCCTTGAATTTTTCTAGATTTATAGATTTACCTTATTAGATTTATAAAAGTTGTTAAAGAAAGTGTCGCTCATTAGGGTTTAAAGTTAGATGGATAAAGGTATTTCAAATATTTAAGGAAATTTAACTGAGTTTGTAGATAAGTCTTATTGTCTAAGATTCCTTAACCTATTGAGTGTGTCCTTCAGTTTCGATAAAATTGCTCAGTTTATAAATATAACAATATACTCTATAGATGGAAATTTGAGGCTTTAGGAAAGCTAGGTTTTGGAATTGGTAATATTAAAAAATGGATTTTTGAGAGAGAGAGAGAGAGAAAGAGAGAGAGACAGAGTGTGAGCAGGGGAGGGGCAGAGAGAGAGGGAGACACAGAATTGGAAGCAAACTCCAGGCTCTGAGCTGTCGGCACAGAGCCCGAGGCGGGACCCGAACTCAAGAACTGTGAGTTCATGCTCTGAGCTGAACTTGGACGCTTAACTGCCTGAGCCACCCAGGTGACCCCGCCCCAAAACGGTTTTTAAGTCAAGAACCCAGGTAATTTTAGGCGTCTTTTCAGTGCACAACAAAGTCTTTGGGCATAGAAATGTCTATGTTGAGAAGATTCCCCAAGTTATTTGTCCCCTTTACCCGTAAAATGAAAGCATCGGGCTTTGGGTGATGGCAGTGGGGGTCTCCTAAATGAGACTTACGAAGACAGAGAGAGATCTACACAGTCACAAAATGGAAGAGCAGGGTGGGGACTTGGTCCCCTCCCCACACACCACCCTGCCTCTCCGAGGTATCTTTCGGCTCCTGTAAGTTCTGCTGTGTTCTGTTTTGGAGACAGCCAACAAAACGTGGCCACCAACTGCATGGCATGAATAAGCATCCCCACATCCTTTCCTGTGCACAACAGGTGCTCAGTGTGCATTTGAAGATAATAAATTTTACTTTAAAAATAGCTCTGGGACACCTGGGTCGCTCAGTGAAGCGTCCCACTTCAGCTCAGGTCATGATCTCACAGTTCATGAGTTCGAGCTCTGCATCAGGCTCTCTGCCGTCAGCGTGGAGCCCGCTTCAGATTCTCTGTCCCCCTCTCTCTGTCTCTCCCCCAACTGCGCTCTCTCTGTCTCTCAAAAATAAGTAAAACATAAAAAATTTGTAAAAATAGCCCTTCATGAGCCTCCCTTAGATTTCGCTTAGTTTTAAATAAACCGGATTTGAATCCTCATTCTGCCATCTATGAGCTCCGTTACCCTCAGCAAGTGAAGCCCCTTCTCTGAAGCTTGGTTTTCCCACCTGTAAAATGGGTAACCCCCGACAGAAATCGGGTGGGTTGATTAAGGTTCTCATGAAATAATACCTGTGAAAGCTGTTTGGAAGAAAATAACACCCTCGATCTGCGGGACACCTTTAACAGCCACTTTCTTTGAAATTAAACTTTCCCTCAGAGATAATGGTAGGTCTCATGCACATGTAGGAAATGCTACAGAGAGATCTCGTACGCACTTCACCCCATTTCCCCCAATGGCAACATCTTGCGGAATATGATAATAATTTACATCCACACTCTAAAATCAATGGTTCCCACCCAGAAGTCCCTGCTCCCATGCAAATTTGTGTATCCTTGCAACCCGTGCTTCCTCTCTCTTACAGGACTATGTTTTCTCTGTATCGCTACAGATTTTTTTTTTTTCCCTTTCACTTCCCAACTCATCAGCAGGTATATCTGCGCCCCTGAGACTGCTTGAACTTATGTGGCACCAGCTTTGCCGGCTGCAAAGGGAAAACTGTAGTTAGGCAGACAGGTGTTCGGTTGGTTAAATAGCAGGTACCTTATTTAAAGTACGTTTTGGCTGAACCCTGCACTGTGGGGTTGGAATTTGCTAGATGCAGGGAGACGTCGCGGTTCGTGACCTCTCTGCCCTTCTGTGTCCTCATCAGTAAACCGGGGGTTGGGATATTGCTTTCTGCTCAGTGTGGCTGTGGGACTAAATGAGGTAAAGCATCTGAAAGACTCCAGAGTATAACAGGAGCTCAGCAAATGTCTTCCTGTTCCGATGACTCAGGATGCTTTTACTTGGGGCCCCGCGTCATGGTATTAACATTACAATGGATACATCATTGGAAAGTTATTCCCTTACTAATCTCTTTCTTATTGTGTCAGAGAGAGAGTCTCAATGTAACAGTGGTTATTTTATGCAAATATTGCTTTGCATTTTAGTTCTCTTCCCTTTTAGGAGAGAGAAAATTCCGCGGGTCTGAAACTGCGGTGCAGTTACTTATGGTAATGATGTTTCCCTTTTAAAAAAAATTTTTTAATGTTTATTTATTTTTGACAGAGAGAGGGAGAGACAGAGCATGAGCTGGGGAGGGGCAGAGGGAGAGGGAGACACGGAATCTGAAGCAGGTTCCAGGCTCCGAGCTGTCAGCACAGAGCCCGACGCGGGGCTCAAACCCACGGACCAGGAGATCGTGACCTGAGCCAAAGTCCGGATGCTTAACCGACTGAGCCACCCGGGCGCCCCCATCAATGAAGGATTTAAATGGCATTCTCCTGAACTGGAGTGCTTTGATTCAATGGTCGTTTTTGTGAACCCAAGACTTAGCTTTAAGATAGAGAATGGCCGAGCCGGTGGAGACAACTGGCTGTTGTAGCAACAGCTGGACCCACGTTCACCATTGGGAGAGGGGGGCCGATGGCGACAGGCTGCAGATGTCAGCTGCGTTCAGGGGCTGCAGTGGACTGCCACACGTACGTCACAGCCTCCCTTCACAGAGGGCCGTCTACCTCCCAAGCCTACGGAGCAGCTGATGGGAAGGGAGCGGACACTATTTTTCCTTGGCTGAAGCAGCTCAGTTCTCTAATGTCCCTTCTGTTTTCAGAGAAGGGGAAGCTAGCAACAGCCTCACGTGGTTGTTTACAGGCAACGTCTGGGTCCTTAGTAATGGTCGTCTGACTACCAATAGGGGGCCCGACTCAAAATGAATTTGGAAGCTCTGCTTCTATGGCACAACTCTTTCTTATTCCTGGTGGCATTCTCAATGTCTGGCACAGGCCCTGCATGGTGTTGACCCCTCAACAGTCCTACACCAACCCTGTCACGTTGACCGAGTGACCTAACTTCTGTGTATCTTAGTGACCTTACGTGCCCAGTGGGTAGGGAAGTGGTTTTTACCCGGCACCTGCCATGAACCAGCCACCGAGCCCTAGAAAATCCATACTTTATAGGGCTGCTGGAAGGATCCGGTGAGATGTTATACGGAATGTAACGATTCTCTGGAGGGCTTTACGGTGAAGAGACCCAGCCAGGTTCCCGTCACTTGCAAAAATGATTAAACAAATTTAACAGTAACTGCGGAAACCCCAGAGACACAAAAAGCAAACTTGGAAAGATTTCAGAGCCACTGAGGTGGCTGGAGTGATGAGGGACTCGTCTGTGGATCAAGGGAGGCGCCATTTTAGGCACTAGGAGCCTGGGCGTATGTAGGTAAGGCCTAAGGGCCTGCAAAGCTTTAGTGGCAGATATATTCCTAGAACCTGGCTCCTCCTGGGTCCTTAGCCACAGGCTGTGCCTGTGTCTCACCTCTCAGAGCAATTAAAGCTGCTGCTGGGGAACAATACTTTTTAAAAAGCTTTCCTAATTATTTTCATGTAAAGCCAGGATGAGAAACATTGCGCTAGAATGTATAGCCTGTATTTCAAGAGAAAAATAGGGTTGTGGGTGCCTAATTCTGTTGGGTACAGATGGGACACGATGTTTAGGCGTTTTTCCTTCCTTCCTGTGCTGTGACACATATTATCCTAGGCGCTGGAGAGAAATCTCATACCTCCTCCCCTCCACTCTGTCACACGGGGACGCTCATGTTGCTTGCACAAAGAGGGGAACTCAGAACTATTTAAAAGCTTTAGGCGGCTATACAGCCAGAAGTGGCTCAGCTGGGACCCAAACCTCGTTTTTTTCTGTGTGAAGAAACAGAAGAAAGATCAAATCCTCTTTTTCTCCACACCGAACAACCTCATCACCTCTGCTATTTCATTCATCCTATTTTCTATCTCTTTACTTCTCTGCGTTTTGACCAGTTCCTACACCCATTAGCCTATTTGCTCAGGAGTTTCAGGGATGGTACATTTTACGTTCCCGAGTCTGATGATGCCACTTCCTGGGGTTGATAGCATGTTGCCTTCCTGTCTCTCGTGCTTTGAAAATAGATATCAAAACAGAGCAAATGTGGGGACTCCCAGCCTGGCTAGGACCCTCTGGAAGCTGCAGAAGGAAATACATGTTTATCAGACAAGTACTATGTGCCCAGCCCTGTGCTAGAAACTACACACCCCAACCTTTTGGGGGTGCGTTACCCCCTGCCCCCAACCTTTTGGGGGTGGAACAGACTTGTATCCAAATAATTATATGGTGTGGGGAGGGCACAATAGGACACGGCTCAAGGTAATAAGAGCGCAGTAGATGTGGGTCACAAATATGTCCTGGGCGGGCACAGTTGAGAGCTTGGCATGAATCATGTGTAATTCTCATGTTAGCCCACGATGTGGGTGGTCAGGGCTACTGTTATTCTCACTTGACCGCCGAGAACCGCTGGGGCTGGGCGAAGGTTAGTGTGTGCCTTAAAGCAGTTTCCCGACCTTTGCACTCTTGACTTTTCAGGGGTTATTATTCTTTGTTGGGGGTGGGGGGCTGTCCTGTACACCGTGGGGTGTTTAGAGGCCTCCCTGGCCTCTACCCACCAGATGCCAGGAGCATCCCCACTGCCCGACTCGTCACAACAAAATAACGTCTCTGGACATTGTTGGTTCCCCTGGGGGCAAAGTCACCTCCGGTTGAGAACCATTGCCCCAAATCTGCCAGTGCAGAAGAAGGAGAGCCTGAATTTCCACCAGGGCATTCGGAATGGACTCCTGAGAGCTTGTGGCACTGCCCATGCTGCTAGGCAGGTAGAGAAGCCCACAGAGGGGAGGAACTTGCACGGGGAAGGAGGAAGGGAATGGAGAACGGATGGTCTCAGGAGGCTGCAAAGGATGAACAGATGAAGAAACGTTCACCAGAAAACTGAGGCAGAAGTGGGCATTTTAGGTTCTTGAATGTTCCCCATCAGAACCAGTGATGACTGGGTTTTCCAGAGAAGCTCAAAATGTGCCTGATATTTTGAATTTCTGTATCTATGAAGATTCAACTGACTGAAGCCGCGGGCCCCAACTGGCTGATTCAAGCTTGCAGTAAGGAAGCATCGTTCATTCCATGTAGGAACAAGAGAAAAATGCTAATCTCTGTTCTGTCTTCTAAAACAAGGCAGTTTGGGAAATTCCAAGTCTCTTGGGGGGGGGAAAGAAGTCCATTCACAGTTGCTAACATTTTGTGATTGTCGCTGGGTGTCAAAGGTCCCTCACGTTTGGGAGGGGGGCTCAGTCATCAGCTGATAGTACCAGAGAGGTGGCTTTTTAATTATTTGTCCTAACGGCAATAATGTTTTCGACAAGTGGGTTATATTCCTTCCGCCTCGGTGGTGAGAAGCTGGGGGCCGGTATTGGTCTGCAGAGTCTGAACCCCTTTTTAGATTTTACATAAAAAGTTCTGATTCTGTTCTGGCACTTAACACTTTCTTTAACGACTAGTTCAGGTCTCAAGTGAGCCTTTGGGGCAATAACTCATTTTCTTACAAAGAAGATGTGTTTTCTGTTATAGAATCGGACTGCAGGCTTCTAAGACCCTTTTCCCTCAAGGCATCTTTGGCAACTCGAGGCACAGGAGCAGGGAGCCTGTTGGCAGGGGTGGCTGGTGGTCCTTGTCGCCCTCCCCTGCCCCCCCCGCCTCCCTGGGCATTTCACCAGCGACAACCTCAAACCTGTCACCTGGGTTCTCTCTGGACGTCGGGAATGGCGAGCCTCTGAGGGAGGGGTGACCAGCTGCTCTCCGGCTGGGGCGGCAGGGGCTGGTACTTCTTCGGAAGAATGCCAGGTGGCCTGAGGGAAGAGTCACAGTGAGAATGTGATCAGGTTTGTTGCACAGGTGGCTCTCCAGACAGCCCTGCCCTCCGTGTCCCCAGCTTTGGCCCAGAGGTCAGTTGTGGGGTGCCCCGATCCATTTCGGGGAGCCCCCGTTGTCAGAAAACTGTAGTCATTCTCCTAATGAGCCTAGAGCCCCCTCCCTGCTGTGTGCTCGTCCGTCTGGTTCTGTTTCCCAAAGGGTGGGATGGAACCTTCTGCAGGGTGTCATAGGTTTCTCAATACGCCGAGTTCTAGGGAGGCTGGAAGACGTGAGCTCTGGAAACTCCCCAAAGAAACAGGAACATGTCTGAAAGTCAGTGAACGGCTCACTCACTCACTTATAAAGCATACTGGGCGCTGCTGGCAGAGGCTGGAGATACAGACAGCAGAGACCCAGTCCTTGGCTCAAGTCACGTCCCGCTAGTGTGGCAGAGAGAGAAGCCACGAGAGGTGACCAGCAAGGCGTGGTACGCTCTGTGTCCTCCTGGGGCCCATGGGGGACAGCAGAGCGGCCGACTCACCCGGAGTCCGAGAAGTCGAGGCTGTTGTTCTCGCCTTCATGGGTATGTGTAATAAAACGATAGTTGTATTTCTGTATATACGATATAGAAAACTGCACGTACATGCCCAAATATGTACCACACCTTGTAAGTTCCAGGAACACATTTCCTAGTGTAAGTACCATCGGGGGGATTTCTGTGCTGAAAGGAGGGGAGAAGCGGGAGAGCTTAGAGCAGTGGGTTCACCAAGAACTGATGTGTGCCCGGATACGGAACAGAGGGCTGGGAGTGAGCGGACGGTTAAACGGATGTGTGAAGGCTCATTCAGACCAGCTCATATTCATTTTTCCAAGCCAACTTGTTTGTGGTTCTTTTCTTTTCTTTTTTTTCTTTTCTTTCTTTTCTTTTCTTTTCTTTTCTTTTCTTTTCTTTTCTTTTCCTTTTCTTTACCTTTTCTTTTCTTTTTTAAAGTCTAGAGCTTTTCAAATTCTGGAACTAATCACTTAAGTGTCTAGCAAAATAAAATTTCTATGTCAAGTGTCTTACCGAGGAGGTGGGAAAGGAGTCTGCAAAGGAAAGAGAATCAGAAATTAAATTTATTGTTCGTTAAGCAGAACTAATGGCTAACTATTCGGGGGGTTTACAAACAGAAGTTAAAAATCCCAACCAAACTTCTGGGTTATATTTTTCAAGTGATAGCTAAGCCTTTACGTTGTCCACCTTCCTATGCTTCTAAAATACAGAGTGGGTGACAAACATGTTTTAACGATGTCGCTTACCTTGCTTTCCTTTGCGGGTCTGTCTCCTAAAACAGAAGAGGAAGAACAGTGAGTTTATGGAAATGCCGTCAAGCTTGTTTTACGTATGTTTAAGTGGAAATCATTCCCATTGGAATCGTCACTCCTCATCAGGGAAATACAAATCAAAGGTGCACTGAGATACCACCTCACGCCCGGTCAGAGTGACTCAAATGAACAAATCAGGAGACTATAGATGCTGGAGAGGATGTGGAGAAACAGGAACCCTCTTGCACTGTTGGTGGGAATGCAAACTGGTGCAGCCGCTGTGGAAAACAGTGTGGAGGTTCCTCAAAAACTTAAAAATAGACCTACCCTATGACCCAGCAATAGCACTGCTAGGAATTTACCCAAGGGATACAGGAGTACTGATGCATAGGGGCACTTGTACCCCAATGTTTATAGCAGCACTTTCAACAATAGCCAAATGATGGAAAGAGCCTAAATGTCCATCAACTGAAGAATGGATAAAGAAATTGTGGTTTATATACACAATGGAATACTGCTTGGCAATGAGAAAGAATGAAATCTGGCCTTTTGTAGCAACGTGGACGCAACTGGAGGGTATTTTGCTAAGTGAAATAAGTCAGGCAGAGAAAGACAGATACCATATGTTTTCACTCATATGTGGATCTTGAGAAACTTAATAGAAGACCATGCGGGAGGGGGAGGGGGAAAATAGTTACAAACAGAGAGGGCGGGAGCCAAAACATAAGAGACTCTTAAGGACTGAGAACAAACTGAGGGTTGATGGAGAGTGGGGGAGAGGGGAAAGGGGGGTGATGGGCAGGGAGGAGGGCACCTGTTGGGATGAGCACTGGGTGTCGTATGGAAACCAATTTGACAATAAATTATATTTAATATAAAAAATTAAAAAAAACTTCCCTAAATTAAAAATAAGAAAATATATAAGCATCGTAAAAAAAAATAAATAAATGAATAATCTCGATGATAATGTCAATTCAGGTCTGTTGAGGTCTTATTAGGTATCAGCACCAGGCTAAATATCTTAGTGATCTCATTAAATCCCTGCCTTTGTTCTAGAAGTGAAAAGACAGGGCGTGGGAAGTTACCCTTCAGTCATCCTGTAAATGGTAAAGAGTTCATTGTATGTGGCATGACTCACAAGATCCCCTCTTAACCACAAATTCTTTTTTCTTTTTTGAGAGAAAGAGAGAGAGAGAGAGAGAGGCAGAGAGAGAGAGAGGGAGAAAGAATCCCAAGCAGGCTACCAGAGCAGAGTGTGAGGCAGGGCTGGAACTCACAAACCTTGAGACCTGAGCAGAAATCAAGAGTTCGATGCTTAACTGACTGAGCCACCCCGGTGCCCCTTAACCACTAATTCTTGATTAGAATTAGCATTCATAGGGGCGCTTGGGTGGTTCAGTCGGTTAAGCATCCGACTTCGGCTCAGGTCGTGATCTCACCGTTCGTGGGTTCAAGCCCCACATGGGGCTCTGTGTGGATAGCTCAAACCCTGGAACCTGCTTCGGATTATGTGTCTCCCCCTCTCTCTCTGCCCTTCCCCTGCTAGAGCGCTCTCTCTCAACAATAAACATTAAAAAAAAAGAATTAACATTCTTATATAACTATATAGTTATTTTATTATTTCAAATGCCTGCCTAACACCTTCACTGGACATTTCTGAGCAGAGGAGAATAGCATCATAGAATCTTCCAGATGGCAGAGTTTCCTCAAGCTCCAAAATCCAACTTTTATTGTAGACAAAAGTAAGGACAGTTGGTCAAGACCACCCCAGCCTAGGAAAGCCTGAATGAAGCCTGGGAACGCTTTTCCAGACTTCCAGGTAGTTTTAGTTCCACGATGCAGTTCAAGTCCAAGAGAATCACTGAGCTGCTGCTACCTCGAGCTCAGCGTAGAACCAGGCACTGGGGCTAAGAAGACAGCACGGCCCTTCCCTTGAAGGTGCTTATGCTTGTCCGGCTCAAAGACCAAGTTCTAGGCTCTGGGGAGATAACGAGGAGGGTGAGACCCTGTCCCTGTCGCCATAGAGTTTATACTTAAGAGGGTAGATGTGGATTGAAAACACTATTGGGGTGCCTGGTGGCCCAGTTGGTTAAAGGACTCTTTTTTTTTTTTTTGAAGTTTATTTATTTTTGGTGGGGGAGGGGGAAAGAAAAAGGGAGAGAGAGAATCCCAAGCAGGCTCCACATTGTCAGCAGGAGGGTGATGCGGGGCTTGATCTCACAGACTGTGAGATCATGACCCGAGCCACGATTGAGAGTTTGACCTTAGCCTACAGAGCCACCCAGGTGCACCAAGCGATCAACTCTCGATTTTGGCTGAGGTCGTGATCTCATGGTTCTTGAGATCGAGCCCCGTGTCGGGTTCCAGGCTGACAGCATGGAACCTGCTTGGGATTTTCTCTCTCCTTCTCTCTCTTTCCCTCCCCCTACTCGCGCTCTTTCTCTGTCTCTCAAAATAAATACATAAACTTAAAAAGAAAACAGTATTGAAAATGGGATGAGAATCTCAGAGAGGTCATGGTATTAAAGGGAAACATGGGAGACGTAAGTCTGGCATGTCAGAAAAAGCCTCCTTGAGAAAGCAACGTTTACTGATCTGTAAAAATGGAGGTGACGCCAGAGATGTTTATATGGCAGTGGGAGGAACTGACGAGAAAGTGTGGCTCCTGTCATAGGTGACTTCAACCTCGGTGGATTACTGTTCTCACTGAGCTTTGTTTCCTTGTGTGTGAGACAGTGAAGCCGGACTGGATGAGTGGTTTTTAACCAGGCTCGGAAGGGCACCCTCAGCTCCTCCTGGGGAGTTAGGAGGGCTGGGGGACTGGTTTCTGGCTCCTCCTCCCATGTCCCACATCACAGAGGGCTCCATTTTGATCTCCTTCCAGATTTCTTTTGGGGAAAGGTCCAGCTGGCCCAGAAGAACACAACACAACACAACACAACACAACACAACAAATGCTTGTCTGGATGATTTCATAGGGCTCCTCCAGGTCTAAAAGAATTACTCAATTGGGCCTAATTATTAGTCTTTGTATCTTATTTTTGTGTTGGGAAAATACTTTTTAAAGAGATAGACTAGATTTCTCCGCACAAATTCAAACACGGATGGCAAACAGGAATCATCGATGTTCTTGGCATCATAAAAACAAAATAAGATCCAGGACGGATTTCAACAACAGCAGCAATCTGGTTAATGTTCGATCTTTGGCTATTTCAATGATGTTTCCCAAAAGCTTGGACCACACGATGCCCTCCTAAGGCGCCAAGTCAAAAAATGTAAGATTGGGGCACCTGGGTGGCTCAGTCGGTTAAGCGGCCGACTTCAGCTCAGGTCATGATCTCACGTCCGTGAGTTCGAGCCCCGCGTCGGGCTCTGTGCTGACAGCTCAGAGCCTGGAGCCTGTTTCAGATTCTGTGTCTCCCTCTCTCTGACCCTCCCCGTTCATGCTCTGTCTCTCCCTGTCTTAAAAATAAATAAACGTTAAAAAAATTTTTTTTAAAAATGTAAGATTAACTTCCCCTCGCTTTATGGCGCGTTGGCTTTGCTTTTGGAGCTCGCTGGTGGACCATCTCGCTGTTCTTATTGCCTTTGCCTATAAGCTGGATGTTGGCTTCCTAAGAGGCCTTTCTTCACAGCTATCACTATATCTTTGGGGGATCAATTCAATTTACTGGAAAAAAAATTCACTAAAGAGACAGAGTATCTGGGATTCGGTAGAAACTGTCCGTTTATCGTTTCAGAGGTATCTATCCCATTTGCTTCAGTGTCCATGGGCTTTGTAAAGGACATCTATCCTCCTCTTATTCATTGCTTGTTATTGAGCACATAGTATTTGTCCAGCATGGATTCATTTTTGATATATTTATTGATGCAGGTGTTGGGGAATATAATGCCAGAATAAAAGTTGTTACTCCCATGTAACTTACACTTCAGTGGCAGAAGATAGAAAACAAATAAGCAAAAGTACGTGATGACAATGACAGGTGATGACAAAGTGCTTCAAAGAAACGTGACAGAGTGAGGGGGAAAAGCAGGGGCATGGAGACAGCAGGAGCATGAAGGGCTCCCCATGTGTCACGCAAAAGAGATAGGGTATGGGGTGACCTTTTTAAAAACAGATCCCAGAAAGCCTCTCTGGTTAGGTGATGAGGAAACAGAGGCCCGAGGAAAGTAAGGAAGCACATCACATGACTATGCAGGCAAGAGTTTCCCGACATAGGAAACAGCAAGTGCAAAGGCCCTGTGGTGAGATGAACACAAGAGGGAGGTAGAGTGTGAGCGGTGACTGCAGAGGTAGGGGAGTGCCCAGATCACCTGCCATCATGTAGGCTGTGGTAAGAGCTTTGTCTTAAACACAGTGCCTCTTTTGTATGCACTGTTCATGTGTCCTGTGTCTCACATTTTCTCCGGCATCCCTTAGTTTCCCCCCTCACTTCAAAACTTTTGTATATGGCATCAATGGTAACAGCAGCGGAGATCTCGACCATATCAAATATGCTTATTGGTTAGTAATCGTCTACACAGTCAAGCTTCACTTGTTCGTTGCTTAGATAACTGGATCCCTGTAAACCAGCGGGTGAGAGTGAATTTCAGGGATTCTACAAGCGAGAAACCTGCATCAAATCAGCAAAGTGCTACGTCACACGGTGATGCGGCTTTCCTGATAATTCATAAAATCCAACCAGCTTTGTTTGGGGGGGGGGAGGGTTATTTAATAAAGTGATAACAACTCAAGCATTTGGGATAAGGGAAGAAGGTGAGATGTGGGAGCTGGGTCTCTGGAGTTTGAATATTGATCCTGCTGCTTACTCTGGGCAGCATCGCGGCAGGTGCTCGATAAATATTTATGCAACGAGCCAATGGACCCAGGAGCGGCTGCGCCTCCTCATCTGGAAAAGCGAGAGATGGCTCCTCCCACTTCCCTGGGATTCGGGCGTGGAATGAATGGGGTAATGCGCTTCAAGCACGTGGCTTTTAATGCAAACCCAGTTACAAGCATTATTGTGCGATGGAAAATTAGAGGGGAAAGAGCAGTTCGTTCTCCTTATGAAGTACACAGATCTTCTCCAATGCTAGGACATATTCTCCAATGCCAGGAAAAGCTCCCTGTCTCCAAAGAAGTCACGGTTGTTCTCTCCAAGGTCCTTCCCTTCTTGAAATTCAATACAGTGGGTTTCGCTGGGAGGAGGCTGCCGTGCTCGCCATCTGGTGGCCATATGGGTAACTAGCAGCATCTGCCCGGAGAGTGTCCTCATTTGCTCTTAGGTCTGCAACGAGATAGGTTGCACTCCGCTGCAAAACTTACTGTTGCTTCGGAGGTAAGGTGGTGAGGGGAGCACAGCACGGCTGCGGAATCTGATGGACCGGCTTTGCTACCTCCGTCATCTATTAGGGAGCAATCGTGGAGAAACGGTCAACGTTGCAGGGTTCTGTGAAATCAGAGCGAAGCATCCTGGGGAAGAATCACAAGACCTGCCTGGGGTGCCTTGGAGCAGCCCGTACCAGCTCACGGGGGCTCGTTGCTACGTTTTCGGGAATTTTGCAACGCAGTTGTTACACACCGCCATTATTACAAAATGAATTATTTAAGGTACGCTTCAGTTGTATCAGAGGCTGCCAAACTGTCTTCCAAGTGGCCGTGCCATTTTGCCTGTTCACCAGCAATATTTGAGAGCTCGTTTGGTTCCACGTCCCCGTCAGCATTTGGTGTTGTCGGTGTTCCGGGTTTGGGCCACGCTTACAGTAGAGTGTATAGTGGGCATCCTTGCTGTTTTCATTTGTATTCCCCCGACGAGGTCTGATGTGCAACATCTTTCCATACGCTTCTTGGCCGTCTGTGTATCTTCTTTGGTGACGTGATGTTGAGGTCTGTGGCCCATTTTTTTTTTTTTTTTAATTGGACTGCTGGTTTTCTTCTTGTTGAGTTTTTTTTGTGTATTTGTATTTTGTGTATTTGTATTTGTGTATTTGAGCTCTTTGTGTATTTTGGACAACAGCCCCTTATCAGGTGGGTCTTTTGCAGATATCTTCTCTCAGTCTGTGACTCGTCTGCTTCTTCTCTGGATACTGTCTTTCCTAGAGCAGAAGTTTGTAATTTTCAAGATGTCTGGCTCATCAGTGATTTCTTTCACGCGTCACGCCTTTGGTGTTGTACCTAGAAAGGCATCACTATACAGGTTTTCTCCTGTGTTATCTTCTAGGAGAGGTTTATGGTTTTGATTTTTCTGTTTACTTATTTTTGAGAGGGAGAGAGAGAGTGAGCACAGGAGTGGGGGAGGTGCAGAGAGCGAGAGGGAGACGGACGATCCAAAACAGGCTCCGGGCTGACAGCAGGGAGCCTGAAACGGGGCTCGAACTCATGGACCGTGAGATCCTGGCCTGAGCTGAAGTTGGACGCTCAACCGACTGAGCCATCCAGGCACCCCTATAGTTTTGATTTTTAATTTAGGTCTCTGATCCTTTTTTGAGTTAATTTTTGTAAAGGGTTTAAGGTCTGTGTCTAGTTGATGGTGATGATGGTGATTTTGCCCGAGGACGTCCAGGTGTTCGAGCACTATTTGTTGGAAAGACAATCTTTGCTTCCTCAGATTGTCACAGATGAGCTGACGATATGTGGGCCAGTTTCTGGGCTCTCCATTCTGTTCCACTGATCCATTTGTGTATTCTTTCACTAATGCTGCACTGTCCTGATTCCTGGAGCCTTACAGTACGTCCGGAAGTAGGATAGTGTCAGCCCTCCAAGAATTTTTCTCATACGTTTTTTTTTTTTTTATCAGAGATCTGGTTGTTAGACGTTTACCACTGCTCGTGGCACTGCTATTAATTAGCTGAGTGACTTAATACAAATTGTTTGGCCTCTCTGGGCTTTGGTATCCTTATCTGTGACTTAAACGTTGGGGGGGGGGGACAAAGATATGTAGGATCCAAGAATGTGTTTCTTTAAATTTTCTTTTGAATGTTTATTTTTTATTTTTGAGAGAGAGAGAGACAGAGCGTAAGCAGGGGAAGGGCAGAGAGAAGGAGACACAGAATCCAAAGCAGGCTCCAGGCTCTGAGCTGTCAGCACAGAGCCTGATGCGAGGATCAAACCCACGAACTGTGAGATCATGACCTGAGCTGAAGTCGGACTCCCAACCAACTGAGCCACCCAGGTGTCCCCCAAGAATGTGTTTCTTTTTCTTCTTTTTTTTTTTTTTTTAATTTTTTTAAATGTTTATTTATTTTTGAGACAGGGAGAGACAGAACATGAACGGGGGAGGGGCAGAGAGAGAGGGAGACACAGAATCTGAAACAGGCTCCAGGCTCTGAGCTGTCAGCACAGAGCCTGATGCGGGGCTCGAACTCCCGGACCCCGAGATCATGACCTGAGCCGAAGTCGGATGCTTAACCGACTGAGCCACCCAGGCACCCCCCCAAGAATGTGTTTCTTGATGGAAGGGACAATGACACAACAGCGTGGCAACAAACGGTATCTTTGAAATCATTCAGGTTGGGATCTAATCCCTCCTTTGCCACTTACTGAGTGACCTTGGGCAAATTATTCAAATGCTGTGGGCCTCGGGTTCTCTACATGTCTGTAGAACGCAGCTCATGAAGCAGAGTTCCTTGGATGTGGTCAGAATTACCCCTTAATAATAAAAGTAACCATTCTTTTATTATTAGATAAAATAATGCTTGTTTTTCACTTAGCTGCCATTCGACTTGTGTCAAACAGATACCATTTATCCCCTTTATCTATGAAATATGATCATGAAGATCAACGCTTTGGAAATAGACCAGGAGTGTAACGTTCTGTCATTAGAGAAATAGGCTCTGGGCAAAACTGGATGAAACCTGGCCTCAGTCACAGTACTTATTATGTCTAGGAGTCTTATGATACATGAGCATGAACCATTAGGATTGCAAGTCCTGGTGATTAATTATTGAAGAGCCTGTAGAAGCAACTTGGGATCCAAGTGGCTAATGCATATTTGACGAGGCCTGTTTGAGAAACCTCTCCCAGTTCGTTGAAACGTTCAGAAATTAGTTCTAATAGCAAATTACTGACACCATTCCCTGGGCTGGGCAGGGAGACGTTAAGGTTGGCAAAACCGCCGATACGAGAGGGATGTAACTTCTTTAACCACTGCTCAAATGAGACCAGAAAGGACAATTTTTAAGAGCATGTACATCAACAGGCCCTTGAACGTGGGTTTTGACAATTGCATGTTGGGGTTGGTGGTGGATGTGGGATAGAAGCACCTTGCCAAAACAGGCCTGGAGAGAGGTCTTCTCTGTTGACCTGGGGGTCTCAGGGAATGGAGGGAGGGATGTCAGACAGGGCATGTGGGGGATTAAGTCTTCAGGGGATGAGGTGGGCAGCGGGGGTGGGTGGGTTTATGTGTATTAACAACACCCATAGATTCACAAAATGCTGGAGACCATTGTGTTCTGCTAATTCTACCGATGGGATATTGAGGCCCAGGGAGGGACTGTCATTTGCTGAGATTTAGAAACAGAAAGAGGGGCACCTGGGTGGCTCAGTTGGTTGGGCGTCCGACTTTGGCTCAGGTCATGATCTCGCGGTTCGTGGGTTTGAGCCCCGCGTCGGGTCTGTGCTGACAGCTCAGAGCCTGGAGGTTGCTTCCGATTCTGTGTCTCCCTCTCTCTCTGTCCCTACCCCCGCCCCCCCCATGCTTTGTCTCTCTCTCTCAAAAATAAATAAACATTAAAAAAAAAATTTAGAAGCAGAGAGAGAGATGGGGTCAGAAGCAAGCAAGCCAGGACTCTCGACTCGCCTCTCCATAAGCCCCCACCTGGTGGGAGCGTGCAACTGAGGGTCACAGGCTCCTTTCTGTGCTGACAGCTCTGTGGTCCAGTGACACCTGGCAATGCTGATTTAATGCCCTATAAAAATGGGCTAAATTTTAGACTTAATAAATATTGACTATACATCCACTATGTGCCCAGCACGGTGCTAGGTGTGTGATTTAATAAACTTTGATCTCTGTGATTGAGGAGACTAGCCTGTTTTTGTATTCACCTACGATATTTATTTTGTAGGCTAAACACGAGCCTGGATGCAATATGAGATGGTTTTAGCTTAGGGTCAGGAAGACACCCAGGGAGAAAGGCGGAGTCAGAGGGAGCCCAGAACCCTGCGAATCAGTTCGGTGCAGTAGCCCTTTGTGGAGGGTCCACCGCGGGTCAAGGCCTGTGCTCTAGATTTTTCCCTGGTTCTCACCTTTCAAACAGACAGATGTCTTATGATGTAGCTGGCATTTCCTCCGTTTTATAGAAATGGGGAAGAACGTGGAGAGGTTAAGTTCCTTGGAGTTTTCTTATTTGGAAAACGATTAGGATGTGAATCCAGGGCTCTGTGTCCCCAGGACCCACATTTAGGCAACCACGTTTCAGCTACTTCTGAGCATCAAAACTCATGTTTAATTTGCCCTGAGGTCTCTGTCTCCCTCCTCAGTCCAGTGTCCCTTGCTCCCTGGAGACACGATTCTTCCCCCCGGGGCAGAATTAAGGATGCACTCTGTTGAGTTCCCAGAACACTTAGTGTTGGCTGCGCCAGACTGTTGGGCTCCTCATGGTCTGAGGTCTTATGCTATTCAGTGCCCTGGAACAAGTAATTTTAAACAAAGTGACCTTCTACTGTGGCAGTTTACACACAGTGTTGTGACTCCCTTGTTTTCAATTCCTTTATTTGTGGCTACCTTATATTTCTCTCTCAGAAAACTGTATTTGTTAAAACAAACACTTATCAGCTGCCCTTCCTTTCCTCCTAACCTTATTATTTTCTGTGTGTGATGGGGAGATAAAACACTTTCCTGTAGTCCCATTACTGAGGGATTTTTATAAGATTTATAACATTTGTAACAAATTTATAATATCAACTGTGAACTGAGCATCGAATCAATCAATGCTTCCGTTGCTTTTGATCCATGGGTTGTGTCTGAAATAAATTTAAATCTAAAACGATAGGAGAATAATCTTAAATTTATTTCTGATCCTCTCTCTGGCCTACGGCTTGTGTTGCCGTGTTCTGCCACTAGGGGGCAGTATCGCCCATCAGTTCGTGTCCAGCACTAAACCTTGCCTAGTTTGGATGAGTGGGATAAAACCGCACAGGAAGGGGTGTTTGCAGAATGGGGTTTGGATACTAGCAAATACAGCAAAATCCTGAAAACATTGCCATAGTTGACAAAACCCTGGGTTCTGGTCTGGACTCTGACCTCTCTGACCTTGACCGAGCCACCTCTCTTGCTAGACTTCCTTGTCTAAAATTAGGGTGTTGAGGATTGCGTGAGTGGCTCAGTCGGTTGGGCGTCCGACTCGTGATCTGTGAGTTCGAACCCCGCGTCGGGCTCTGTGCTGACAGCTGGGAGCCTGGAGCCTGCTTCGGATTCTGTGTCTCGCTCTCTCTCTGCCCCTCCCCTGCTCACACTCTGTCTCTCTCTCTCAAAAATAAATAAACATTAAAATTTTTTTTTTTTGAAAAATAAAAAAAAAAAATGAGGGAGTTGAACCAGATTAACTCTAAACTCATCTCTGATTCTAATTTCGTTGGCCTCTAAATTCCTCTAAAAGCAAACGAGAAGAAAGGTCTTCTGATGGCATTATGTGGAATTCTATTTTGCCTCTTTGCGACCAAGCTCGTGTTTATGGATATACAAGTGCAGTCACCTGTGAATAATTCTCTTTCTTTTCTTGGATAGCTTATTGTATTTCATTTCAAATTCATTCTTGCATATGGTATGCTTGTCACCTCAAAGAAAATTGGTTTACAGTCTGTGCTTGGCTCACATCTGAGGCAAAGAGAAATTCACTTTAATGTCCTTTATTCTCGGCATTAAGAAGCTAAACCACACTGTATTCGAACATTATAGCCATCCTACTCAGAAAAGAAGATGTTTTCTCCTGGCTTCGTGGCGAGTGCTAATGGTTCATCAGAAACAAGCTATCCTACTATATACTATAAAAGACTTGCCCCCAAATAAACTTTTACCTATTTTTAGGAATGAAAAAAAAATCCAAGCTTCAGGGAAGATAAGGTCTTGAAATCTGACAGTTTCCAGATAATGTCAGAATACGATTGCAAGAAAAATGACATGAGATGTACATTAACATAAATCTATAACTGCTCAACTTGATGAAAAATATCACCATAAAATTCTGTCATTGCTGAACCACCCGATATGTTTTTTCTGTGACATTTTGTGAGAATAAATTATCTGAGAGTGTGTTTGCATCAAAGATACAGAATTTTGCAACAAACACATAAATCATTCAAGCATTCTCCAGCAAGGTGTCTGATCCTAAAACTGGGGGGCATTCACATGAATTTCATCCCTCTGGGCGTTTTGGGGTATGGTTCCATAGAGCTCGGTGTGGTAGTGGAGAGCCATCCATTAGGGACGTGAAGGAAAAGAGGATGTGAAGGGAATAACTCTACCTGGAGAAGTTTTCCACGGAATCTCCCCCCTTGTCCCTATACGCCTCAAGTCTGGGAGCTCTGCTTTCCCTGACGTCCTATATGCAGTCCACGCGGGGGTCTCCTTTCCAAAATTTGTCCTATTTTTGCAGCCACGGTCCCCGTAAGTCAGCCTCCTTTCCCTATAAAATTGACAGCACTGACATAACTCTGAAAGTGATGTCCTTATTGTGTTTTCTTAGAAATCAGTTTGCTTTTCTATTGTGGTCAATTAATATCACATAAAGAAGCATGAGCCCCTTTTTTGCTTAGACTCCCAGAGAGCTGAGAGGCAAGCCGGTGGTTTAATTTTAATAGAATGCTGTGATGTGTACCTGAGGATACTGAATTTTATCTTTTTTTTCAATTTTTGAGAGAGAGAGAGAGAGAGAGAGAGCTCGAGGGGGGAGGCGCAAAGAGAGAGAGAAGGGGACAGAGGATCTGAAGCCGGCTGTGTGCTGACGACAGAGAGCCTGATGTGGGGCTCGAACCCACGAACCGGGAGATCATGACCTGAGCCAAAGATGGACGCTCAGCCAATTGGGCCACCCAGGTGCCTCCTGGATTTTATCTTTATCTTCGCGTTATAGACTACCTAGATTTTTCCCTAGGATTTTATTTTTATTAAATTCTTTTTTACTATGTAAGTTTTTGTTAACTACCCCCCAATATCTTTGGGAGCTCAGGCCAAATATAGATAAATATATGCATGGGTGGTTGCAATAGTGTGATTTTTAAAAAAAAACGTTTGTTTGAGGGGTGCCTGGGTGGCTCAGTCGGTTAAGCGTCCAACTTCAGCTCAGGTCATGATCTCACGGTTGGTGGGTTCGAGCCCCGCGTCGGGCTCTGTGCTGACAGCTCAGAGCCTGGAGCCTGCTTCCGATTCTGTGTCTCCTTCTCTCTCTGCCCCTCCCCTGCTCACACTCTGTCTCTCTCTGTCTCTCAAAAATAAATAAATGTTAAAAAAGAAAAAATAAAAACGTTTGTTTGAGAGAGAGAAAGAGAGTGCATGCACAAGCTCTGGGGAGGGGCAGAGAGAGAGGGAGAGAGAGAGAATCCCAAGCAGGCTCAAAACCGTCGGGTGGAGTCCAATGCGGGGCTCCATGTCACAAACTATGAGATCACGACCTGAGCCAAAATCAAGAGTCAGACCCTGAACCAACTGAGCCACCATGCACCCCGCAGTATTATGATATTATCATTAGAAATACGTATTTAGTCCTTGTCCCCAGGATTCTGGCACAGAGCGCATAAATCCCTTGGAATTTCCTAAGTTCTGAGAACTCTAGTAAGGTTTCTTTCCTTATGTTAAGGAGGTGACTCTTGGACTGCTCCCGAAGATGGTTCTGGAGGGTAGCCCACCATGTGACTTGAGGGCTGGAACTTTCAGTACCTCCCACACCCACCGCAGGAAGCGGGGAGGAGACTGAGTCTGAGTTCACTCACCAATGCCTAGTGATTGGTCAATCATGCCAATGTCATGAAGCCCCCATAAAAAACCAAAAAGGATGGGGTTCGGAGAACTTTTGGGTTGGAGATAAACCCATGGCAGCACCACATGCCCTCCCACATGTCGTATCCTGTACATGTCTTTTATCTGGCTGTCACTGACTCATGTCCCTTTATTACAGACTGTAATCTACTGAGTAAAATGTTGTTCTGAGTTCCATGAGCCTCTCTAGCAAATTAATGCAACTTAAGAAGGGGGGGGGGTCATCGGAACCTCCAGTCTATTGCTGGTCTGTGAGGAGCATAGGTGACAACCTGGGCTTGTGACTGGCATCTGAAGTCGGGGTGGTCTCGCAGGCCCGAGCCCCTAACTTGTGGAATCTGATGCTGCCTCTGGGTGGTGGTGCCTCTTGGGTTGAGTCAGAGACCCCACTGGTGCCTGAGAACTGCTTGGTGGCATGGGGACAAATGCTCCCCGCAACCCACTTGTCGCAATGGAGGTTCAAAGCGTGTTCATAGGCAAACAGACCTGTTGATGTTTGGAATAATGGCCAAAGAAGGTTCTGCCATCACAGAAGTGAAGTTGGATGTCTCTAGTGAACTGTAACCAAGAAAGGAATTTTGAGGTCCATTTCTTTGCTCTCTCCCCAGGACTCATTTCTCAGTAACGCCTATGAAGCGTCTAGTGCGATGTGGAACGTTTGTATAGCAAATGATTACAGTCTGATCCGGGAGCCCTGTGTGCTCTGGTCCCTTTCTCTGTCAAGAGGTGTGAGAATACTTGGTCACACAGTTCGCCTGCTGTCTCTAGGGACTGAAATACATCAGTTCAAGGAGAAGAGCTCTGAATCAAGTGCTGTGCACGTTGAAGGTCCTGACGTTTTTAAGGACTAAGGAGGCACTGATGTGGAAGCTCCTATGTTGTGGGAGTGTAGGACTGAAAGGCGTCTGTCAGGCTGTGCAGGATGGAGAGGAGAGAAGGACTAGGGAACAGCTATTGTTTCCCGCCTCCGTTAATGCTACTGAATTGGATGGTCATGAAACTTCTGCTCACTTCACATTTTAAAGAGGAGGGTAGTCGGACCCAGAAAGGTTAGGTGACTTACTTAAGGCCACACAGCAAGGGAGGGGCAGAGCCTGTGTTTTTGCTACTTCGGTGGCTCCTTTCCCCACGCTTCCTGTTGTGGGTATTTTCTCTGTGCCCATCCACCCTCTTCCTTCTCTATCCTGCCCACTTCACCTCCATCCTTGGGGACCAACCAGCATCGATCACATGTCAGCTGCCCTGCCCTCTCTTTCTGGTTGGGTTCAGCCATTGGGAAGTCCCCACAGGAATTCAGGGAGAGGGAGGTTGGGCATGTGTTCCTTTAAATTCCCTCCCACGAGGCTCAGTTGGGCCGGTGGTGTCCCTCAGCTGATGGTCACTGCTCCTCTCAAGGTGGTGTTCTTCTTCTGTTTTCCTGTAACTGTCCTCTCATCCCTCTGGGCCTAGGGATGGTGACAATGCCCCTGCGATTAGCCCCAGTTCCCACATCATCCCTATACCCCACGCACCTCAGTAAATAGTTCCTTTGTAAATAAACTTACTTCAATTATCCTCATTTGGGTGTGCCATCTGTTTCCTGTTGGGACCCTAACTGTTACACCTTCCCATGAAAGCGACTGTGATGTTAATAATATGTTAGAGAATATAGCATTAGACACACAAAAGATGAGTTTGGTACCTCTCAAGTACTGGGAAGTGTAAATCATGGGATTGTCTTCGTTCCCAGTTGGACATTGTGAGAGAAGACAGAGACATAGGGAAAATGATGAGAGAAGCTATAATGTGTATGATCCAATTAAATTTCTTTGGCTGTTCTCCATGTGTGCTTCCGGCACTGCTGAAATTGATGATTTCCTTTCAGCTTCCTACCTGTATCTTCATCTCCAAATTGAGTTGCTTTGCCTAAAGCTTTAAAATCTGTTTTCATATGAATTAATCAACGTTTTAAAATTAGATTTCTAGCTTGTGATTTTACTGGGGATATGCTTGGAGAAATAACTTAGTTATATATTTAATGCAACCCATATGTTTCAAGGCAATTCCTTCCTGAGACCGCACAACCACGGAATATGAATTTGCACAATCAATTTCTTCATCAATCAGGTATGGCGGTAAAAAGGCGTCAGGTGGGTGAGGGTCTTTCTGAAATTAGTTATTTCATGAAGGATGGTCTGATGGATCACGTTGTTGAAGCTAACCTGTGACCACCAGCAAAACGCAAGAGGAACTTGGGAGCAAAGAAATATGCTTGTGTTTCAAACTTCGTGACTTGGCCTTACCTTTAACATGCTGGCTTCTGGAATCCTTGGAAATTTGTTTGTTCACCTGTAGAAGGCAACATGGCACCATTATCTCTTCAGTTGTGGCTAAGATAGCATCTAATGTGTTGCCAGATGTGTAGATTCCCATAGGGTCAAGGCGTAAGTTCCTGGATTCACCATTCTTAGAGATCACCATATGTACAGGGTAATACATGTAAATGCGTGTAAATATGTGTACCGCTGTGCCCGTGACCAGTGTAGTGGCCTCAGGTGGTATCTGGCTTAAAAATACTTGGGTTTGAGATCCAATCCTGCCTCTTGTTGCCGTGAAGCTGTGGAAAGGCATTAGCCTTATTATGAAAGGGATCAAGCAAGCAGATGCGAGCGTGGCTTTGTGTGGATGTCCGTACTGGGATTTCACCTTCATCATATGCTGGCTGTGAGGACGTGGCAAGTCACTTGACCTTCTGAGCCTCAGTTTCCTCATCTGTGAAATTAAGGTAACCAAAGTACTGATACCTGACGAGGATGGGACGATTACGTGAGACACCCCATGCAATGTGCCCGGAACAGAAGATGGCACCAATAAAAGCTTAATAATTGCTAGCTTTTCAAAGATAGTTAAATAGTTGTTAGCTTTCATTAGTAAAAATTTTAAAGGCTTTGGTGAACCATTAAGGGCTCTACAACAGCTAGACATGAGGGTGAGGAAGGGAAAAATGAAAAGATAATTATGCCCAGTGTTTTGAAAGCCTTGAAGCCCAGGTCAGTAGTGGGGTCTATGATGGTTAATAATATGTGGCAACTTGACAGGGCCACAGGGTGCCCAGATAACTGGTTAAACAGTATTTCCGGGTGTGTCTGTGAAGGTGTTTCCGGATAAGATTACCATTTGAGTCAGTAGACTGAGGCAGATCGCCCTGCCCAATGTGGGTGCGTATCAGTTAATCAGTTGGGGCCTGGATAGAATAAAAAGGCAGAAGGAAGGAGAATTTTGTCTTTGTACCTGAGTGTTGAGCTGAGATTTTGGTCTTCTGCCCTAGACTGATATTTACATCATTGATTCTCTTGGTTCTCAGGCCTTGAACTCAGACTAGAATTTATACCACTGGCTTTTCTGGAGCTCTAGCTTTCAGAAGGCAGATAATGGGACTGAGCCTCCATAATCACTACTTTATGTCTAGTCTTTGTCTGTTATCTATCTATCTATCTATCTATCTATCTATCTATCTCTATCTCTTCCTTTCTATCATCTATTATCTATCTATCTATCATCTATCTATATCTATCTCTACCTTTCTATCATCTATCTATTATCTATCTATCATCTATCATCTATCTATATCTATCTCTATCTTTCTATCATCTACTTATCATCTATCTATCCATCCATCTATCTATCATGTATCTATATCTATTGCTATCTTTCTATCATCTATCATCTATCTATATCTGTCTCTATCTTTCTATCATCTATCTATTATCTATCTATCTATCTATCTATCAATCATCATCATCATCTGTCTACTATGTCCTATGTTTTTAGAGGAACCTGACTAATACAGGGTCTTAGTGTTACTTTCTTTTGGCATCAAGTTGAGGTAGCCAAGGTGGATGGGGTGGGGGAAGGCTCATTTTTTTTTTTTTTTCTTTTTTTTTTATTTATTTATTTTTTTATTTTTTTTATTTTTTTTTATTTTTTAATATATGAAATTTACTGTCAAATTGGTTTCCATACAACACCCAGTGCTCATCCCAAAAAGTGCCCTCCTCAATACCCATCACCCACCCTGCCCTCCCTCCCACCCCCCATCAACCCTCAGTTTGTTCTCAGTTTTTAACAGTCTCTAATGCTTTGGCTCTCTCCCACTCTAACCTCTCTTTTTTTTTTTTTTTTTCCTTCCCCTCCCCCATGGGTTTCTGTTATGTTTCTCAGGATCCACATAAGAGTGAAACCATATGGTATCTGTCTTTCTCTGTATGGCTTATTTCACTTAGCATCACACTCTCCAGTTCCATCCATGTTGCTACAAAAGGCCATATTTCATAAAAATATGGAACGCTTCACGAATTTGCGTGTCATCCTTGCGCAGGGGCCATGCTAATCTTCTCTGTAGGGGGAAGGCTCATTGAATCCCCTGTTACTTCTTACCCTCTGATATTCAATGTCTACTTTTCCTCCGTGCAACGCTGAACCACAGTATATGCCTGGAAAGTGTGTGGTTCTTCTGCTGCCCAGTGTAGTAAGAGCCGAGTGTCATTTGGATTTTGCTATCGATATGGCCTCCTTCTCTCCATCATCCATAAGCTTCCTATTCCTTCAGGGTCACCCTGTGGCGGCTCAGGTGCTGAGTGGGTTTTTCAGCGTTGCGCCCTCAGCTTTCAATCTCCCCTGCATGCCTGCCTTACAGAGGGGGTCTCTCAATACTTTTGCCCACTTGCCATTGCTAGCCAGGTCATGGGTATGGGAGAGGTTCTCTGTTGTCTCTGTCTTAGGTGGCCCTGCGTGCTTCTGGTCTTAGGGAAGGGGCTTCCTTAGTATTCCTGCAATTTCTCCCTTTGGTGGCCAAATTAATTTTGTGTCTTTGGACATTTTGATCCACTTTGCACGAGACGGTTTCTTTGCCTTGCATCTCCCCCAGCAGTGAGTGCCCTCTGATGGAATTAGTATAGGATTCCAGGGCCAGGAATATTTTCTGCCCCTCCCTAGGGGCTACTCCCATTTTCCTATCAGATAAATATGTATTAGTGCCTACTATAAACCTGCATTGATGCTAGATTATGAGGGAAAAAGAGGAAAAAAGTTTCTAAAGGACTCATCCATGCACATAGGTCTGAGTTCACAACATATTATAACGTATTATATCACAGGTTTAATTATAACATGGATTTCCCAACTTCAGCACCATTGAGAGTTGGCGCTGGATAATCCCTTGCTGTGGGTAATTCCTATGTAATGTAGGATGCTTAGCAGATCCCTGTTCTCTACCATTAGATGTCAGTAGCATTCCTCCCGTCTGGACAACCTACCTGTCCCTGGACACTGCCTGGTGTTCCCTAGGGGGCAGAATGGTCCCTGATGAGAACCACTGATGACCATGCAATGTGTCAAATACTGCTGTGCGTTGCTTCCTCCAGAAGGCTTCTCAAAAGCCTCTAGCTGGGCTAAGTGTTGTGGATTCTTTGAACCACACTCACCTCTGTCTTAGCATTTGACATTACGTTGGGAATGTTGGAACTGCCAGTTTGGGCCACTGCCTCCCCCATTAGATGGTGAGCACTGGTTCATGCATCCCCATTGTTGAACACAGTGCTTGGTACACAGCAAATGCTCAATAAATGGAAGCATGAGCAGCGGCTTAGTGGTTTAAGACAGTTGTAGCTAGGAACTGGCCTCTGTCAGGATTATTGAAGATCCCTTTCACAGATAGTTTAATCTTAACATAAATGTGCAGAACTAGTAAGAATTAATTCTTGAGAATGAGGCTATAATGAAAAATGTAATCTGCTTCTCATAAAAACGTGATTACTCAAGCATTGATTATAGAAGTAAAATTCCCTCCTTATCTGAACTGAGGCCAAGTCCTGACTTAATTTATAAGACAACCCCCCTCCCCCCGCCCCGGTCAAGTGTGCTGATCTCCCGTATCCTTTTCCTCACATGCTTTTGCTTGACTCGATATGTGGAGATGATGGTTCCACTTGCGAAGTGATGTAGCTAAAGGAAGAAATCTGTATTGTAACAGAAAGCTACCAAGATATTATGAAGGAAGTACGCGGTAATAAGAATGGAGCCTCAAATTCTGGCATAATGGGTTTAAAAACTCCCACGAGAATTATCTTACAAATTTTTTTTTCTCATCAAGGCATACTTACATATAAAGGGGAATGTATCAGTGATTTTTGGGGGGAAAGGGAAGCTCAGCTTTTTATGTGAACATTCTCCATTCTTTCATAACCAGACCAGAATCTGTGTCGTCAGCCCTTGGTCCAGTTGCTCTAAAATTCTTACTGTTCTCTGAATATGCTTTGTGCCTGAAACGTCTTCCTCCCTGTCAAACTGCTTCTTTGCGGCTGCCCCAGTGGCAGATCTTGCTGATAGCAGCAAATATTCACCTGAGAACTTTGAAGACCAGGCTGAAAAAGGGGTTCCATGTGCACAGAAGTCCAGCCTGGGTCTCTTTGTTTATGAAACGGCTACTCATATTTCAAGATTCCCTTCAAAAGATTGAGAATCCATTTGTGCATTCATTTTCCTCCATGTAACCAATATCTCTTGGGATCCTCTTACAAAATGGTACTGTGCCAGATGCTGGGGGCCAAAATGTTTCCCGTCCCTCAAGGAGCTGGTATCTAGTGACTGACAGCTTCATGCTAGACACTGTGATCTGTATGGACTATCGTAATAGTGATGAGATTTTATAGCTAAGATAATAAATGCTCCGAGAGGGTAAGTGGCGCAAAGAGCTCACAAAAGTTGGAGCTGATAGAATGGGGCTTAGAATGCTCACCTTGCAAGGGTATTTTAAGGATTAAGTGTCATTCATTCATTCTTGTCTCTGTTCGGGAACACCTTCCTTGACTACCCTGACCCTGCTTTAATCGTTTTTTTTTTTTTTTTCAAAGCACTATTACTTAACATATTGCCTACTATTTGTTTATTTGTTTATTACCAGTCTCCCCCCCACCAGTATGTAAGTTTCATGAGAGCAGGGCTTTGGTTATTTACCAATGCATACCAGAGGTTATCACTGTGTCTGGTCCGTGGCAGACACACAGCACATACTTCTTGAATGAATTTGTTGAATGAATGATTAAAATTCAGCTTTGTGCCTGTGTAAAGCAGAAGCGTTCAATATTTCATCCCTCCTCTTGCTCTCCCAAAGTCTACTGGATGTGCTCTGGGTAAATGGCATGGCGCGGTAATATTTGTACTTTCCTTTGCTTATCAATATTAACAGAAGCCCTCAAGTTAAATAGATAGACAGTGTGAACAAATAATGCACAAGGAAGAATGCGCCATAAATATTTAAAAGCATGCTCGCATTCACTAATAAACGCGGTACAAATGAAAAAAGAACAGAACACTGAAGTCCCTTTAAAATATGATTAGTAAAGTAATAGCCAGTTTTGGTGGGAGTCCTGTGAGGTGCACATTCTCATATCGGGCTTTTGGGAGGGTCAGTTGAAACCATTTTTCAGGAAAGAAATTTCATCATGTGTACCAAAGCCTTTAAAATGTTTTCACTCAATGGTTAAGTACAATAATTAAAAATCCCATAATGGGGTATGATATATCTCTAAAGATTATGCTGTTAATACTTAATTATCACACGGGAAATTATTTTATAACCAGAACTTGATAGGAAAAGGAAAAAAGGCAGATATTCTACGCAGGGACTCTCTTGCATGGAATATATCTGCCCAGAGAATACGGACATGGAATCTAGCACGGTGCCATGACTGATTGCCCTGCAACTCCATGGGTGATTCATTTGTATTTTATGCATTTCTGCATTAAGGAAAGAAGTATTAGCAAAAGCATTATTAAAAATGAAATTCTAGGGGCGCCTGGGTGGCTCAGTCGGTTGAGCGACTGACTTCAGCTCAGGTCATGATCTCACGGTTTGTGAGTTCGAGCTCCACGTCTGGCTCTGTGCTGACAGCTCGGAGCCTGGAGCCTGCTTTGGATTCTGTGTCTCCCTCTCTCTCTGCCCCTCCCCCACTCATGTTCTGTCTCTCTCTGTCTCAGAAATAAGCATTAAAAAAATTTTAATAAAAAAATAATAAAAATGAAATTCTATATATGTGTGTAGAGCATTTGTATTTACAGGATTTTTTTTCATGGATTTCTTGTTTGTGGTTTCCAAACAGACTTTTGAAGTAAAGCACAGTAGGGATTTTTATTCCTGTTTAATGCACGAGGTCACAAAGGGGCTCAGAGATGTTCGACTTACTTCTTACCGCTCACTTACCAGCAGGCAACATCAGGCCTGCAATCTGGGCAAAATGATATATTATTATTAACAAGATCTGATTTCAAACTCTGCTTCTGGAAAAGGGGACCAGCATCAGGGGATGAGTGATGCCTGTGAAAATTCCTCACCCTGACTCCTCACAGAAAACCTTCCCAGGTGCAAGTTCTCCTCCCTTCTTGGTGCTCATTCCCTAGGACCATGATCTCAGCAGGCGTCCGAGCCGGTTCCCCTGCACCTCACTGAGCTCGCTTTGCTCATCACCTCGAAAGATGCCTTGGGAATGAGCGACGGGGACGCCCCTGGCTGCCAGGAATTGCCCTGCCCACGTTTGGTTCACACAGTCAAGCCTTTACTCACTTCTTCCAGCCCCATCCGTGTGTGCCAGTGTTGGCCCTCTGTGGGGACGGAGGGCTGGGCGTCCAAGGAAAAGGGAGTGTCCATCATATCCTTGAAATAGCGCGTATCTGTGAAAAGAGAAAAATTCAAAGTCATACCCTACGTAGATTCAGCACATCGCAATTTACAAAATACGTGCGCATCGACAAATGTGTTGAATGCCTACGACCTAGGCATGAGGAAAGAAGTTCTTCCACTGGGTAGATTAGGAGACCGAAGCCCGAGGAGGAGGAAGGTGTGGTCCAAAGTCCAGAGTCTGGACTTGAACATCCTTCACTCTCTCAGCCCCTGGAAACTCCTGCTCTCCCTTCGAGCTCTGTGTTGTGTCATGACCTTCGCAAATCTTCCCGGATCCCACCCACCAACACCCACCCCTCGTTTCTCCTTTCTATATTATACACCTCACCCTTTCCTATTTATCTGTTGGTCTTTCTGCATCTGCCTCTAGGCTGTGACCTTCCTGAGAGTGTGGATCATGCTTTGTCTTTGTGTCGCGTGATCCTTCCTAACACGGTAACTGCACCCTGCAGATACACACTCGGTAATCGCTTGTTGAGTGGATGAAAAAAAGGCGTTTCATCGCTATTTCCAAGGTGGTTCTTTCCAGAGGAGCTTCTGTAGCCTCTTTTCCGTGGGCCGGGCCCTCAGAAATCACACGTGCTTCCTCTTTTCCCTTACAGCCCTGCGCTATATCCACGATTCAGAGAGCTTGCGAAGGCCGCCCGCGGTGCCCCAGTTAGAAAGGCGCAAGGGTGGATGGGAAATTATGTCTTCCTTACTCTTAAAAAGCTGAGCTCTGCTGCTAGGTCCTGGTGCTACGTCTACACTGGCTACCTGCAAAACGAGTCAACCGAGTTCAAAATCCTTCCCTTTCGCGCTGCTGCTCATTACGCAAGCTCTGTGTTAACACTTCCCATGCCGCCCACGGCCCTGCCTGTCCACCCTCTCTCTGCTGTGCTCATCCATTGTTCCCAGGACTCAAAAAGAGCATCTTGATAATAACAACCGATAGCTATAGAGCTCTGACTCTGTGCCCCTGGTGAGAACTCGAAAGAACGCTTGGAGGGTAAGTTCTGTTACCACGAACACTACTTTCAGGTAGAGAGAATGGTTTCTATAGGCTTGCTCGAGGTCCCACAGTTAGGAAGCCACGGAGGCAGGATTTTCATAGGGTTGTTTCATTCAGAATCGGCTCTAATTACTGTGCCGCGTCGCATCATGGACGTGCATTCTCAGACTTTAGGCCCCAGATGTTACCTGCATATTCAGATTCCTTTATAGGCCTGGCTGGTAAAATTTTTGTCGTTCGCCATGCCTCTACCATACGAAGTTCTGGGTCTTCATAGTCGCCATCTCTGAGGTCTTTTGCTCCCTCCAGGCCCGTTGCAGCAGACTTTCTTTCCTATGCAGGAGGGAACATTTGAGTAAGTCAAGGGAAGGTACGGTCGTGACAAAGGTTGCAGGCTGCGGTGTTAGCGAGGGGAGTGGTACAGATTCTCTGAGCTGGGGGTGAAACATTTCAGAGGCTGGGGGCTGGGGCAGTTAAAGTCTCGTGGTAGGCAGAATCCTGAAGATGTCCTCACATATTCCCATCCTTGGTTATTCAATCAAATAATCCGGGGGCTGCTGTGAAGGGACACTGAGGGTGCAATTAAGATGTCTAACCAGCTGTCTTTAAAATAGGAAGATTATCCTGAAGCACCTGAGTGGCCCGATGGTAATCACACGAGCCCCTCCAAGCAGAAAAGGGATCTACTTGCAGGTGATATGATCTTGTATGTAGAAAATTCCAAGGAACCCACTAAAAAATTATTAGAGCCAATAAGCAATTCAGCAAGGTGTCAGGATACACGATCAACACACAAGTTTCAGTTGTATTTCTACACAGTAGTAATGAGCTCCGAGTCTGAACACTGGGGATGGCAGGATGGGGTACCCCTTGGCAAGAGATGTAATCGTCCTCAAAGAAATTCTGGAATCTGCACCTGTGTGTTGGGACCTGAATTCAGCACTGTGCCGTGTCTCAGCCCGGACACTAATCTCCGTGGTCTTTCATACAGTAAGATCCCTCGTTCCACTCAGACTCCAAATGGCCATGACTATGAACAATAGGTCCCGTTACGAGAGATTTTCATGCACAGCCCCCAGCGCAGCCCTCAAAAGTGAGAGCCTATATCTTTCTTTTACATATATAGAAACTGGGAATGGTGGCTTCTGAAAGCCACGCACAAGTCCTCGGTGCCATCGCTGGGCAGTGCTAGGTCTTTGACCACATCCACACCGGAACCTGGCGCCAGGTATTCAAATCGTTCTGAGCCTGAGATGAAGGGCGAAGAATCTGGGGCATTCCTTGTGTCACCACACCCATAATTCTGCCTTTGAACCAGTCAGCGCCATGGCGAACCGTGGGAGCCTGGGCTCAGATCCTGAGTTTGTTAAGTTCCTTTGTTACCCTGGAGAGAGCCTTTCTTCCCAGCCAATCTCTGCCACACTATGTGACTCGGGCAGCACACTAACTTTCTCTGGACTCCCAATTACTTTGTAGTCAAAGATTAAAGACTTAAAGTTCCTGCTTTATAGTTTAACTATATCTGGGTTTTCTTTTCTTTCTTTTCTTTTCTTTTCTTTCTTTTCCTTTCCTTTCCTTTCCTTTCCTCTTTCTTTCTTTCTTCCTTTCTTTTTTTCTTTCTTTTGCACATAGTAGATTCTTCATATAGGCTTATTAGCTAAGCAGGTACATAAAATAACAGATTTTACCTAGATTTAGGGTGTAATTATTTCTTGAGTATGATTTAAAATTTTTCATTGATACTGTAATTTCTCCAGTGACCGACATACCTTTGTCAGAGGCCACTTCAAATTTATGTTTGAATGAGATGATCTCTACACACCCACGAATATAAGTACCCACAATGATAGAGTGACTTTGGCAACTAGAAGTTAAATGAGACAAAGCAGGTAAAATTTTGAGCAAAATGCTGGGTGGTCAGCACTCACTCAATAAATAGTAGCTATAGGGGCACCTGGGTGGCTCAGTCGACTTCGGCTCAGGTCGTGATCTCACCGCTCGTGGGTTTGAGCCCCGCGTCAGGCTCTGTGCTGACAGCTCGGAGCCTAGAGCCTGCTTCAGATTCTATGTCTCTCTCTCTTTCTCTCTCTCTCTGCCCCTCCCCTTCTCGTGCTCTGTCTCTCTCTCAAAAATAAACATTAAAAATTAAGAAAAATAAATAGTAGTTATAAATATTTCTGTGACTGCCATATAATAATGGCAATGGAAGAAATTCAGAGATAAAGCAAGGCTACCAGTTCTCCTCTTAAAGCCTCTCTAACATTTTTTGAGGGCTGTATATGTGGTAGGCACTTTATGTACTTTGTTTTGTTATATAAGTACAACAATCCAAGGGGTGGTTTTATTATAGTGGACGGACATGGAATTAGAAGCTTGCATTTTATTTATTTATACATATTTTTAAGATTTTTTAAATGTTTACTTATTTTTGAGAGAGAGATAGAGAGAGAGAGAGCAAACAGGGAAGGGGTAGAGAGAGAAGGAGACACAGAATCCGAAGCAGGCTCCAGGCTCTGAGCTGTCAGCACAGGGCCTGACGCGGGGCTTGAACTCACAACCGCAAGATCATGACCTGAGCCGAAGTCGATGGCCAACAGACTGAGCCACTCAGTCGCCCCTAGAGGCTTGCGAGGTGAAGTCACTGAGCTTAGTTCGAGTGGGACCGTTTGCACGGTTGTATTGATACTGTGCCCCTAGCAACCAGGCATTACAGCTATGAAACCCCGCCTCCTTGGTCTGGTCTCTGGAGGCAAGCAGAGCTTAGACTGGGAATTCTTGGATGGGGAAACCAGGGAGGACTGGTCTGCCCGGGGACAGCACGGACCCAGGATGGAGCCACCCACTTCCAGATCTAAACTGTGGGCTCACTTTATGACCGGGGGAGGTTACTTAACCCCCCTGACTCGCATGCTCAATCTGCAAATTGGAGATTTACGAGTAGGCTAAACCTACTTTATTTGATTGTAGTCAGAGATTAAGTGGGTAAAAAGTATATAAAGATTCTACTTTGACACCTGCCCATGACAGGAGCCCAGGACATGGTAGATCCCTTTCCTCTAGATGATGTAATGCGTTTCAGTAGAGCGGAGCACCCAGGGCAAAGCAAAGCTGACAGGAGGGGAACCCAAGGGCATGTCACAAGTGACCTGGCTAAGTAGCGGGGGGTGGGGGGGGTGGGGGGGGGTGGGGGGTGGGGGGGGTGGGGAGGTGGCTGAGATGTTCTTCCCGGGAAGTGAATATGGAGGTGGGTTCTGAACTGAAGCAACCTCTTTAGGGATTTGACCGCTGGACATTTGTTGCAAGGGCATCATTTATATACTGTTATGGCAACCACCAAGACCTCGCAGAGCGCAGTCTCTTTGGGAAATCTTGGACCTGTTGGAAGAATCTGAGACGGGGTCCATCTTTAATCTAGTTGCCTTGCTAGACTTTGTGGGGCAGGGCACAGAGGGACACCAGGAGGGACAGGAACCATCCATGCCAGACCCGGAGAAGCTTGCTCCCAGAACCAAATATAAATATTTTGGTTTATCTCTTTCCGGAATGAGAAAGAGGCAGAATTTTATTTTATTTTTATTTTATTTTATTTTATTTTATTTTATTTTATTTTATTATTATTTTATTTTATTTTAATTTAATTTTATTTATTTTTAAATGTTTATTTTATTTTGAGAGAGAGAGAGAGCATGTGCGCAAGCAGGAGAGGGGCAGAGAGAGAGAGGGAGAGAGAGAATCCCAAGTAGGCTCCATGCTTAGTGGGGAGCCTGACTCGGGGCTTGATCCCCCTGGCCATGGGATCATGACCTGAGTCTAAATCAAGAGTTAGATGCTTAACTGAGTGAGCCATCCAGGCGCCTTAGAATTTTATTTTAAATATAATGAGTTACATCTATTTATCCATTAATCTGTCTACTATCTATCTACTGCCAATCGCAAGGGATCTTTACTAAAAACTCCTGTTTTCCGTCCACAAACCTCCTACTTTATAAAATATTTTGTGATTGATTGATTGATATTGTGTGTGTGTGTGTGTCCTGGGGTGACCATCCATAGCTTCAATTTGATTCTTAAAAAAGTATTTCAAACAATAAAGAACCAAAGATTTTACAGGCAGATTCTCTCTCTCTTTCTGTCTCTCATCTATCTCTACCTAGTCCATATATCCTATCTACAGATATAACATATCTATCTCTAGATATGTTAGTTAGAGCTATTTAAATTATATACAATTTGGGGTGCCTGGGTGGCTCAGTCAGTTGAGCGTCCCACTTTGGCACAGGTCGTGATCTCACGGTTTGTGAATTCAAGCCCTGCATTGGGCTCTGGGCGGACAGCTCAGAGCCTGGAGCCTGCTTTGGATTCTGTGTCTCCCTCTCTCTCTGCCCCTCCCCCACTCACTCTCTGTCTCTGTTTCTCAAAAATAAACATTAAAAAAAATTAAAAAATAAATTATATACAATTTAACACTAAAATTATTTATAACATTAGATAGCTGAGTTCATGTTATAAATTTTAAATTTTATTCCATTATGAAACTGCTTTGTAAATATTCTTAATGGCTTCATAATATGAATATGTCATAATATATTCAATGTTTTTTTTTTCCTATTGAATATTTAGAACGATTCCAGGGTTTCCATTAAATTTTTTTTTATGTTTATTTATTTCTGAGAGAGAGAGAGAGAGAGTGAGCAGGAGAAGGGCAGAGAGAGAGGGAGACACAGAATCTGAAGCAGGCTCCAGGCTCTGAGCTGTCAGCACAGAGCCCGACGTGGGGCTTGAACTCAGGAACTGTGAGACCACGACCTGAGCTCAAGTTGGAAGCTCAACTGACCGAGCCACCCAGGCGCCCCATGTTGTTGTTTTTAAATTCACCAAGTCCCTTGGTTGAAAAAAAGCCACTTGCTTTGTAAATTTCAAAGACCAACAAGTAGGTAGGGGAGGTGGCTACTTACACAGGGAGGAGGCTCCTCAGTATTCAGGTACTGGCCTGCCAACAAAAGTAGACCCAACATTACTGCAAAACACAGAAAAGAGCGGCCCTTGTGTTTCTCCAGAAATCTTGGGCTCGTTCCCGTTAATTCCTCTTGATGGTGCTTGCCTAAAACGCAATGTGTATTACGTACTTCTCATTCCATCTGCTGTTCTTGCAAAGCAGGGGCGATGAGAAAGGAGGCTAGACAATCAAATCCGAACTGGGAAGTCTCGCTCCTTCTACCGAAGGTCAGCATTAGGTTAGAAGGACTTCCCACCCCTCCACCCCCGCCCCCCGTCAGATACGCCAGGTCACGTCTCTGCAGCTTCTGGGCCAATGAAGACGCTTACTCCCCCCTCTACACCCTCTGGCACGCACACTGCCTTTGCTGTAACCTGCCATCCGTCCATCTCCTTGAACAGACCGGAGATATTTCGAGGGCAGGGGACAGGTCTACTCCCTCGTCTGTCCCCAGCTCCAGGCACAGAGCCCAACACCGAACAGATGAGTTCTTGACAGACATTTGCTGAATGAGGATTGTTCATGTGAGATTTCTCAACGCTCACGCCCCTCGCTGGGGTTGTTTTATGCAAGGCCTGCCTGAAGGTCACGTAGCACGCAATCCATACTCTGCTTTAAACTCTGCGCTCAGATGATACAGAGCCACGAAGAGCAGCTCACATGATCTGCGGGATTATTTTGCTTCCTCTAGACTTAATTTTCCTAAATTGCATTATGGTGTCCCGCTGTCGGTCTGCACTGAGGAACACGGTAAGCAGAAAATGTTCTTATCACATCCTCTTTATTAGCCCACATGTGAGAAGTTTCTAGTGGGTCTCAGGAGCTGCGTGCTTCTCAGCAACTGGTTCGCTGTGATTTAATGGAAAACACCAATTCCATAAGAGGTCATACGTCCCTTCCTCCTGTTAAGAATCTCAGGGCAAATGTCTGGCCTGGGTCAAAGTCACGTCGAGGACCGCGGTCCGATGTGTGTTTCTGCATCTTGGCCCGGCCTTCGTCATGCTCTTAGCCTTTTGCCCTTTCACCCTGAATTCTCTTTCCATACCAAAATAATGCAATTAATAGCTGGGAATTTGTGTCAGCATGCCCAGGCCTTGTGTAGAGCGGAATGTGTAAATTAAGGAAAGTTTGGCTCAGTGAAAACACAGCTCTCTGGAATTTGCTCAGGACCGGTGCATCCGGGAGGTGGTAACCAGCCAGAGCGAATCTCCTTGAGATAATGAGGAAGGAGGCGCAGGGATCTGACCTGGCACCTGCTGCCAGCCCCAGCCCAGCCTGGTGGTGTGGCTGACAGCTATCACTGTCCTAAGGCACGGATGATGCCTTCCTCTCCCAGCACAACCATACCCACACTGAGAGCGCTGGTGAAGAAACGCACAGCATTTCCAGCCCCACAGAGCGAGCTGTACTCTCTCATGAATTGAGTTAAATTAATAAGGTCATCCATAGAAGCCAGTTGGCCTGGAAGGAGCAAGTGAGCACCAAAATTTGGGGGATCTCCGCCGGCCCATGTGAGCTAGTCTGATTCTACTGTCTGATTCAGAGCTCGATGTCACTTCCTTATAGGAAATTGGCCTCATCGAACACGACCATTATAGCGACATCCCCACAGAGAGCCGTAGGATCGGTCTCTCCTTTCGCGAGCCTGCAGCCCCAGACTCTCCTGGATCCCCCAAATATGTTTCATGCCACTTCTGAGTCTTTGCTGGTGTCGATTCCACCTGGGGTCCCCACCTCCTCTGCCCCCGCCTTCCATAACGCTCAGTGCCCTTTGAGATCCTCCTGGGGCTCGCCTCTCGGGCCACGCGGGGCTACTTTAATATCACTGAATTGTCAGAGCACTTATTTCCTGTGTTCCTTGCCGTGACACTTAGATAAAAGTAGGCAGCATTTGATTACTTCTTTGTTGTGGTGTCCTCGGCCCTTCTTAGGGAAGGAATCGTTTTTATCTGCTGCAGTACCTACCTACCTGTGTTGCTAACGATGCAGTTTTGGAAATGCAATTATTAAAAAGCATAGTCTTAAAACTGTAAATCAGTTCACGTCACTCATGGCCCACGAGACGCGGTCCAGATTCCCTGCCGTGGCCCCCAGCCCCCAGCGTAGCCCGGTTCTTGCCCCTGTCTCTAACTGTATCTCTTTCCAGTTTCTCCCTCACCTCTGAAATGGGCCACGTCACCTTCTTTCCAAGTTCCTCCAGTATGCCAAGCTTCTTTTAACCTCAGAGATCAGCATGCACTGTGCCTCAGTCCAGAACATTCTTTCCTCGGCTCTGCCTGTGTCTGGGTCCTTTCCATCCATCAGATCAGATCTTAAATGTCATCTTCCTGGGGGGACACGCCCTAACCACCAATCTGAGGTAAAAGTTAAGGAGCATCTCTCCAGCCCGGGTCCTCACTACCTCAAACCCCTTCCTGGCATGGCTATGAGGATGCTTCCTCTTCCTGTGGGCCCTCGGCTGGCACACACTTCCCACTGTCCCTTGCACTGGGTGTCTGTGGCATGGTGCTGTGGCCGCTGGAACAGGTGGGGGCATGCGCTTCACTCCAGGATGATGCACTCGACCCTCTCCTTCTCTTGACCCTCCTGATGTCTTGTTCTTGCCCCGGGGCCTGGCTAGAGACAGAAGACCCCAAGGCCTTCAGGGATAATGGAAGCCACTGGTTAAAGGGTTAAAGGAGAGCGAATCCCGAATGAGCGCTTGGGGAAAAGGCTTCCTTCAATCCACATTGGATTGTGATGTGAACAGGACATAAACCTTCATTTTATTACACTACTAACATTTGTAGTTGATGCATTATAGATGTTAGCCCCTCCTGATTCATACACTCTTTTTTGGTTTCTGCATAGCATGTAGGAACAAAGCAAGCCAATAAATATGTTATATAGTTACAGACAGTGGGTGCCTGCCTCCCCCAAGGCAGCGTGGAGATTTCAGGCCCTTGATCACTCCTGGAACCCAGGATATGGCAAGGGCACAGCGACTGCATAGTCGGCTGTGAAACACAGCGTGTGGTAAGGTGGACACCCTCCAGAACGGAGAACCCGTGGTAAACTGCAAATAGAACCCGACCTCCTCCCTGGCTGAGTGACCTTGAGTTGGACACTCCCTCCTGCTGGCCCTGGACCCCCAACACAGAGGCACCCCAAACCCTTCCAGGTCTTTGAGTCTTCCTGGAGCTGAAGGAGAGGCTGGTTCTTCAGAGAGAGCCATTTTCTTAGAAGATGAAGGAAGTTTGCCCAGCAGCTTTCCCCATCATCATCCTGGAAGAGCTATACTCAAGTGTCCGTGGAGGGCCGTTCATCACCCACTGACACGAAGCAGCTCCAGAGAACGACTGACTTCTGCGTTCCTCTCAAGGAAACAGCATCTTTTTACAAAAGACAATGCTCCCTTCGAGTTATTTTTAGAAGGGAAGTGAAGGTGTAAGGCTCAAGGGGCTCTCCCGACTCACGGAGGCAGTTACGCCAGCCTTGGGCTATCAGCGTGGACACCTCTTCTCGTGACTACAGAGGTATGATACAGGTGTATGGCCGGTGGCCATCAGGTTAAGGTCCCCTGACCACTTGCCTCTTGGGTGCTTTAAAGAAAAAAAAAAAAAGGAAAGAAAGCAAAACCTGAGCCTCAGTGCACACCAGTTACTTTCTGCACCAGTGTCTATGATGGCATCTGCACACACCGAGGTCTGCGACCCGCTGTTAGAAGCTCCGACTGCCTTCTGATAGGAGATGGGCCACGTGGGTCAGATATACTTAGAAGCTTGGACCATTTGCACGCGTAAACGCTTCCTTGAACAGAAGCCCTGGGGGCCCCAGGCTTGTACAATTTAGTGCCTCTACTGGGAAGGGGGGCTGGCTGTGTCCCCAAGGGCGGGCTCTATGGGAGGGTCACATTCGAAGGAAACCACCTGAAACAATTCCCAGCAGGTCCCATAAAGAGAATCTGCTTGTCTGGTGGGAGAAGAGAAGTAAAAGTAGGAAGCTTTCAGTGCTTAGGAACTTTCTGTTTCTCTGGGAAGTGAAGTCAGCTGGCTTTTCAGATGGTGGCAGCTCCAAACCAGGCGGGTTCCCTCAAGCAGAGTCAGCTTCTGTTTTCATTTCAGTCACAAGATTTCAGAGGGCAGGGGGGGGCGGTGCAGGGAGAGTTATGGTGAGGGTCAGTGTTGGCTCTGACCCTAGGGGCTGCCAGCTGGGCTTGCTCATAAGTACGTGGGGCAAAGGGACAGGCCAGTGGGTCCCAACGACCTGTCGCTAGGAACTCCTCAACAACCCGGCTGTGTCTCCCCACGTCCGCTTTTCCCTGTCCGTCCTGGGAGCCCCGATGGTCAGGTGGGTACATGGGCACCTAGAGCAAGTTCTTGCCACACACCCTGACCTTCCCCGCGGTTACGCGTGCCTGTGAGTCCAAGTTTTGGTAAACGGAGAAGCTGGAAAATAAACTCACAATTTCCAGGAAACTTTCCGAACAGAAATTGTTGTCAACTCTTTATTTTTTTCTTTTTCTTCCCTTCCTATCTCCTGCTGCCTGGAGCATAGCTGTCACTATTTTAGGCATTGGGATTGAGGCCAATACAAGGGAGGGAGCAGCACCTCTGAGGCTAAACAGCCTTGGACTGCTTACCTCTGCACTTGACTTATGTAAGAATTAGACAATCATGTCACGTTTAAGCCCCCGTGATTTCTTCCTAATGTGTCTTTCTGCCTTTACTATTTTATCTCCTTGTGGAGGTCAGCTTTGCAATTCACCAAAAATGTAGCAGAGCTTCTGATCAAAGGCATGAACACATAATTCATGGAAGAAATTCTGGGTTCAAACCCTGGTTGTGCCTGTTTCTGGCCACATGACCTCGGGCAAGCCTGCAAGCCTCGGTTAACTAATATCAGTTTGTAGAATGAGAATCGTAGTGTCTGCCCCAAAGAGCTGTTGGGAAGCTTAACAAAATAACCCTCTTGGCCACAGGCTCCCCCAATGAACCGCTGTGTTCCGTGTTTCAAGTTCAACTTCATGACCAAATCGTTTCTGCCCGATCGAGAGATCATGAGTACTCTGCTTTCAGATCCATGTTAGGAACTTGATCACTACTGAGTTCTCAGTTTTGAACAAAACAGTGCCTTTTTTCAACATTCCACTCCATCGACACGGCTCTGTCGATTTTTGCCAACAGCCCTTCAAGCGGGTGTCCCGTCCAGCTGTGAGGCTCGGGGCTTCGGTGACCATGGCTGGCTGACATCCTCATTTTAAAGATGAGAACGCTGCGTGGCACAGCACGAACAAGTGCATTGTGATGAATCAGAGTTCTACTCTGCTGATTTGTTCCCGGGGGATATAGCTTCTCTTGCTCTCGGTTTACCTAATTTATCCTGTGAGTATTGTCAGCACCTGAAGGCTAGGTCTCATGGATGTCAGAGAACCAGTATTCAAATTCTGGGCTCCAGACTTCTGGCTCGGGGTTCTTTCCTCTACCTGTGCTGCCTTCCTCAGTGTTTATCTTTTAGGAACCACAAGGTTTCTGGGGACAGAGGGCAACCATCAACCTTCATCTCAATATAGTGGGGAATAGGACGCAATTTCCCCTGGCTAGTTCCAAACTTGAGAACATCTTCAGTTCAGCATCGATCCACAGCTGTAGGGAGAGGCAGGGATGAGCTTCCTTGCCTTTTTCTGTCTCTGAGGAAAGGATTAGGATGTCCAATGAGCTTTGGCTGCATGACTTAGGCTTGGGAAGAAGAGAAGGAGGAGGGAGGACAAAGGAAGGACATAGGAAGGGGAAGAGAGAAAGAGACAGACAGAAACAGAGACGGATATAGATTATATGCACCCATGTACATATAACGTATGTCATATCTGTCTCCCACGTATCCACCAGCTCAGTCACGTAGCTCTTCTGGACATTTTAGAATGACAGTCGCCTGATCTGAAGAGTATTCTCGGTCACAAATGGCCCAAACTCACAGAAATAGCTACATGGAAGCATTTATTCAGAGTTTGGAGAATAGGCTTATTGTTCTCCATAGATGGCCCTTGGAAGTTCACTTCCTTTCTCTAATTCTTGATTTCCCCATCTGTAGAGCACAGTATTAGTGTCTGAGAAGCTGAGTCCCCAGGACCTTTCTTTTTCATTTTCTTTAAAAAAAAACCAGCTGTGCTCAAAGCTGGTTATTGTAATGGTTACAGTAGGGACAACCATAAATTGGTTGGATGGATGGATGGTGATAGGTAAGGCAGCTGTCGCCCATCCCATTTCTCAGGTGATCTCCAGAAATTCAAATAAAATATTCCGAGACAGCTGTTGTCCAGAGAATCGAAAGCAGCTTCTTGGTGGGGTCAGTCTTAATCATTTCCTTTTCCTTTCCTTTTTCTTTTCTTTTCTTTTCTTTTCTTTTCTTTCTTTCTTTCTTTCTTTCTTTCGCTTCAATCAGTGATTCTCAAAAGGCCATCCTAGCACTACATGAGTTGAAGTTATCTTGTGAAGGGTAGGGACTCCTCAGTCTCACTATAGAGCTGCCAAAACGTACACCTGGGAGTGGGCTTGAGAATATGCATTTTTGACTACTGTGATTCTGACACACGATACATTTTAAAGACAACTGTGATCCCTTGGGTTTAGCGATCGTGGATGACTTGAAATCCTGGCTTGTGCTTAGAGAACTAGGGGAACACTTTTTCCCAGCAGTTCAACTGTCAACTTTTCACATTGGTTCTGTCCATCCATTTTCCCAGCCTCTTGGGGGACAACCAGCCTCTGCTAAATTAATACCAATATTGCAATGTCTAGATCCGGCCAGCAGGGGGCAGTGGATGCTCACATATACCATACTTGCCTTCCCTCCGCCTGCTTCGAAAATCCTTATTAATTTTTCTTTTAAAAGTGGGAAAAACCAACTTTCAAGACTGCTTTCCTTAGGAAACAAACAAAAAAAGCCCACAAAACCAAAACAAGTGCTCCTGGACAAAATGAAATCTCTCGTCCATTTAATGGACACAGCCAATCCACGTCTTTACCAGGGTTTTAATGTGTATGGTGCCTTAAGAGAGAAGAACCACTTTTCAAATAGGGCTATCTTTAATTTCATTCTTTAATCAGTGGAAGGAGAGAAACTCCTGACTTTATTTTATGGAAAACCATGGCCCTCTTCTCTATATGTCAGCTTGACAGAAGGTATTGGTGTTAACAGATTGTCCAAGTTGGGTTATGCGTCTGTCTTTTCCAGGTCTGGTGTATTTTTTTTTTTTTTTAATAGAGTATTTTTAGCGTACAACAATATATGCTACTGGAGAAAAATAATAAGATGCGGATAAGCAAAAAAGAAGGGAATAAAAATTACTCTAATGTCCCCATACCAAGACAACTACTGTAAACATTTGAGTATAGCTAAATCTCTCTCGCACACACATGCACACACAATATAGTCTATGTAGATATGGGCACACTTTTTTCTTGTCTTCCCCATCATACAACAGCATGCTATAAACATAACATGTCGGTAAATAGGCTTCAATGGCATCTTTTTAATGGCTATGTGGTATTCTCTCCTATGGATGTCCCTCGTATGGATCTCACGGCAAAAAAATGCAAACAACTTAAAAATATCTAGAAGTGTTATAAATATCCCTGTGATGAGCGACTGTTCTGTGAATCATGTAAATCCTTGATTATGTCAGTGGTGTTATATTTTAATAGATACTTGGCTGTGGTTCATAAGCATGCATAGGCTGGGGTGGTATGATTTGCTGCTAATATTTTTGGCAGGATATAGATTCCAGTGTGCACGGGCAGGCCTGGGCAGCTTTATCTCAATCAGCTCTCTTGGGGTTTTGATTTGTTTTTGTTTTTTCCCCCCCCATGATTATGTGTCTAGAATGTTGTTAATGAAATGCAATACCCATCTGTAAGTTTTTCTCTACCTTGAGGAATGTGGAGAGGGGGGTGACGAGAGAGGAGTATGGGTCACATGGTTTATAACTCACCACCCACTGCCTCAGATTGGCAACTTCATTTCCAGGCAATCTCCCGGAAGCATCCAGAAGTATCTGGAGTACCCCCAGGACTCTAAGCGGACGGTGGGAAGGGATGAGAGGTAGCGAGCAGGTGGAGGGAGGTATATTTGAGATCAAAGACTCCAGGAGATTTTGGAAGCATCTACCTCAAGAGAACACAATCTTTCTTAGCAAATGACTAGGAAGCTTAATGAAAGCATTTTCTGTAAGAGGGATTAGAGCTGGGTGCTTGTTTCTTATTTATATTCATATTTGTACTTCTGATTTTGCTTTTCTCTACTTCTCCTCACTGCTATTTGGGACGTGCTGAGTGCTGGTTACATGCTCCAACATGCACCATTATGGATCTTTGAGTTCATCTGAGGATTACATCACTCCCTATGATTCTATCCCTTCTTTGCACACTTCTGGTCTATTTCTCACCTTTTTTTTTTTTTTTTTTTTTCTGTCTCACTGCAGTCATTTCTAGCCACTAGCTCTCTAGGGAAGTTCTACTGGACTCCCCCTGAAATAATAATGCTCTGAAATGAAGAGTACATACTTTTACTCAAATTTTAATGGGATTCTATTCAGCGCCTGATACCTAGAACTAGGCTCTGAAAACAGACGCAAAAGAAGCCATAAAATGTGGTTTCTGATCCCTCCATCCGCTCAACACATAATTTGGGGGGAACCCCTTACACAGAGTTTCGTTGAATGAGCCCTACTGAGTGGCCACAACACTGACATTTAGGCTGACTTTTACCCATTTTACAGATGAAGGGACTCGGACCCAGAGGGATCTGTGCTTCATCCCAGGCTACACAGCTAATAAGTGGAGGAGAGACAGGGTTTTCCCCTCCACCTGCCAGCTTCCCAAAGCCTGTGGAAGTCACAGACCGGGCTGCACCCGGAAGCGACCAGGGGGAGAAACCCTAAGTGGCTGATGCCATTTCGAACAGGCCAATAGTTTTATCGAAGGGAAAGCAGAAAAGGGAAAGAAGAGTAACAGACCCATGGTGGCATTCCCACCGCTTAGGTGACTGAAGGCCCCTGACTCACCGGTGGCACTGTTGATTCGAGGCCATGACCTAGGGCAGAAAAGAGAGCCAAGGTAAGCGTCAGCCGCATTCGGTTACATACCTTCCCCAGCGGGATGGGCTGCTGTTACAGGCATTTTCCCCAGATCAACCTATAAAATGATTTCTTTTCTCTTCTTCTTTTCTTAATGTTTATTTATTTATTTAAAAAAAATTTTTTTTAACGTTTTATTTATTTTTGGGACAGAGAGAGACAGAGCATGAACGGGGGAGGGGCAGAGAGAGAGGGAGACACAGAATCAGAAGCAGGCTCCAGGCTCTGAGCCGTCAGCCTAGAGCCTGATGCAGGGCTCGAACTCACGGACTGCGAGATCGTGACCTGAGCTGAAGTCGGATGCTTAACCGACTGAGCCACCCAGGCGCCCCAATGTTTATTTATTTTTGAGACAGAGAGAGGGAGAGCAGGGAGGGGCAGAGAGAGAGGGAGACACAGAATCTGAAGCAGGCTCCAGGCTCCGAGCTGTCAGCACAGAGCCCGATGCGGGGCTTGAACTCACAGACTGTGAGACTGTGACCTGAGCTGAAGTCAGACGCTTAACCAACTGAGCCACCCAGGAGGAGCCCCCGGAACGATTTCTTGATGTTCGCATTGTTCTAGATCTAAAATCACATCTCATTATAGAGAATACGGAAAACAGAAAAACGTGGAAGAAAATAACAATCAACACCCCAGGTAATATTTTGGCAAATCCCCTCTACATGTGTGTATGTGCTTCTGAGGATGTGTGAGTACATTGAAACACGTAAGTAGCAAAACTAGCAGAACCAACTATGGGCTATTGATGTTAAAGATACATTCTAGATCTTCAGCGGTTATTCAAACGCATGATGTTTATTGCCTGTGTGATTTTTAGAGGGGACATTCAGGTTCTCGCTAGTTTCCATTATGGTGAATAATGTTGCAGGGCACATTTTAATCTAATCACCAGATATTTCCATGGAGAGACTCCGCCAGGCACAGTGAAGGGGTCAGGCAACATGGATCTTCCAAGCCCCTCGCTGTGGATCGTGCAGTTTCCTTCCACGTGGGTTGGGTCCGTTTAGACGCTAATCCACAGAGCGGGAAGGGAACATCTCACCGCATCCCAACACTATTAAATCCCATCCTTTAAAACAATGTTGCCTGTTTGTTGATCCCTTACGGTGCCTGTTTCACTTCCCTGATGACCAGTGAGACTGAATTCTTCTTCTTTTTCAAGTGGTTTTAGGCCACTTGGATTTTTTTTCGGTCGTCAGTTATCTGCACAGGTCTCTCTCCATTTTCTAATCAGGGCTTTGCCTGGTCACCACGTTCCCCTTTGGACAGGGTGCTTTCGGAAGCACATCTTGCCTGGATTTCGGGCAATGATCTGAAAAAGCTCTGGGGCCACAGAAGGCTCTGGAGGATGCCGCTTGTGTGAGCCGACTTGTTTGTGCCTTTAACGATCTCGGGGCCTTGCACAGCACCTATCCTCCGAGGCCCTCAAAGTGCGTCACCGGAGAAATTAATTGAGCATCGCAACACAGGCTGGGTGTAAATATTTATGAGGCCTGGCTGGTGGCTGGGACACTGGGCACAGAAGAGTTAAACTGGGAGATGTTAGTAACTAGGAGACCACCTTCCAGGAGTCTAGCTCCCTGCTTACCCGTTGTCCTCTGTTTACCATTTTAACACCCCGAGGGACCCTGTGGGGTGGCTCTCATTGTCCCAAATTTACAGATGAGGAGATGGGAGATTCAGAGGGCTCAGTCCCACAGAGAGTGAGGGATCTCACACCAGCCTGTCCGATCCCCACATCCTCGCTGCCTCCCCCGCCCTCACCCACAGGCGGTGGCCAATCCCGGAGGCATTTACAGCTGCGTCTCAGAGTCCTTGTGGTTGGCTCTTGGCATCCTTTCCAGCTGCCTGAGATTTTGCAGAAATTAACAGTAAATCAGCCAGTAAGGAGCAGATCATTTATCTGGGGCCTGAGAGCTCTCTCTCTCCCTCTCACTCTCTCTCCACTTTCAACACATGGCCTCTTCCCTGACATCCTGGTCTTTGATTAAGGCCTCAGAAGGCTCCCCAGACCTGCAGTTCGTGACATGTGACATGTGACATGTGACATGTAAATGACACATTTTTGTGACTGCGTACAGGGAGGTTGATGTGGGTGTGGCAAGCCAGGCCACTGCTGGGAGACAGCACACCCAGGGCAGGCAGGGTGCAAGCCCCAGCCCAGGGGTGACGAAGGGGAGCTACACTCTCCTCAGGGTTCTAGAAAGAACTTGAGCTTGGAAGTTAGCATTCTGTCCTCCCTCTGACCTTGGCTTCCCCTGTTTTTAGAATTAAAGACCGTTAATGCTGCAAAGCCCATCAGAGACCATGGTGTCCAATTTGTTCCAAGTTTTAGACCCTTGGGAGGCAGAAGTGGGGTCTTCTGACCCCCATAAAGAGCGGAAGGGAACACCGCCTGCCGGGCACTGAGCGAGGCTCCGCTCTGGCGGGTGGGCTTTCCCCGCTCTGCACCCTTATTATTTTCAAGCCCATAGCAGCAACGTAGACCGCCCAGCTCTCAGCCCCTGGGAGCCTCCTCCCGATTGTCCAGGTTGTCTGAAAGTGGCTTATCTGATCCGCTCTGCCTCTCGGCGGGGTCCCAGAGCGATGGAGCTCATTCATATGTCATAGTCCCCCGGGGATTCTGCACCCCAGAGCTCTCTGTGCGTCAGTGCAAGCCAAGTGAATTAGCAGAGGAAGCATCAGCAGGGCGGGGAGCAGCGTTGTTATTCCAGCTGAGTCCCCAAAGGGGAGAGGGAGAAGAGGAAGGCTGGAACCTGGGAAGGAGGGGGCCGAGTAGGCTTCCTGGACTCCTGCAGCCGAGAAGCTCCCTGAAAAGGCTCCTGGGCTCAACACTGTTTGCGGCCTGACAGCCCAGGGTGACAGTGAAAGAACGACTTCACGGAGGTCCCATGTGTCCTCTTTATGCTCAAGCGAGGCCCATGTGTTGGTTAGCAAGCTGCCTCTCGCCAGGTGCTTACAAGGACGCTCCCTGCTTCCTTCTGTCAACAGCATCCGTAACACGGCCACATGCGGACGGGACGCGGCCGGATGGCGGGATAGCTTGGTCCCCACCCCTTCCTCCTTCCACCTCTGGGCCTGAGGGCCGCAGGCCTTCCTCTGCACCTCGGGCCTATGCAGGCAGGTGTCCACGTTGTGGTGGGGGGTTCCCCGTATATGAGATGCACAAAGGTGACCTCCAGCGTTTGTGGTTTTCTATATTTAAGGCGCGTTGCAAATAAAGATTTTTGATTTCTGAATTATGTTTCAACTTTAACCCTTCTTAATAAGGTAATGTGCTTAATAATTTTTAATCTTTAAAGGGCACTAAATTATACTCATCCTCCCTCCCCCCACCCCAAGTTGCTGCCAATCAGAACGGGATCTGATTAGGTAGGCGGGTGCACTTACGCCTTACTCATCCATGGGAACAAAGTTTGGATGGTGTGTTTTTCTGGTCCCATAGAGATGGGATTTGGTCCTGTCTCCAGGGTCAAGCTCCTGGCATGGAGTTTAATTCCTGATCCACCCCGCGGGTGTGATGTGTATGGTCCCCTCTGGGTCTCCCCAGGCACCCAGCGCTGGAGCAGAATTGCGCAAGAGATCCCCTGGGGAGGGGGTCAGGGTGATTTCACCTGCCAGTCCACTCCCTGTCCCAAACCTCCAAGATTAACCGGCTCGGTGACATTTCTCACCTTAAGCACTGCCTCTGACATTCAGAGACGGCAGTAGACTAAAATTCTAATTTTTGGAAGACCGTTGATACGGGTTGCTAACCCGATTTTTAAGATAATCTAGAGAGAAATGAAAGTGACTCGAAAGTCCTAAAGTCACTGCCTTCTTCCCTCTGTGTGGCTGTCTGAGCTGTGCTGGTTGACTGTGCGCCTTACATAAATCATTTCACCAAATGTCTTGGCAACTCTTGTTGGGCAAGAATCTGTATCCTGACGTTAGGGCTAATTACGGAATGTTAGTGCAAACGGGACCATGAACTGGCCCTTTCATTTTGTCACTGGGTTGACCCAAGCCCAGGTTAAGCCCCCGGGGGAGCTGGTGGTTGCACGTTTATAGCACAGCCCGTCTGCAGGCAGGGCTCGCCCTCCTTCCTCTCCAGCACTGGAGGGAGGTGCAGATTGGCGTCAGGGAGCTTTAGGAGCTGAGGTCTGGAAAGCGGTGTGCTCAGAGAGTGGGGAGCCCGCAGGGGCGAACTAGAAGGCCCGTGTGGTCCTGGAGGCATGTGGGGCTTGGTAGGCTGCCGGATAACGCTCCAAGATGCATCTCAGGGAGGCCATGCGGGGGCACATGGGATCTACTGGCAAGGGAAGGACTCGGGTATAACAGTCTCAGCAAGAGGCAAGGCCGACCTTGACAGTGGGTGTTCCCCTAGCTTCCCACGTGGCCACCAGAGCCCTCCTCTGCTCCGCTGGCACCCATTCGAGGTGGAATCAAGTCCACGCTCATATTTAACTAGTGAATGAATGGGCTCCTTCTCTGTTAAAGGAATCTTTGATTATTTGCATGAATCCTCCTCTTACCGATTTTACGTTTACACACACACACAAGCCACATTTGGGGGTACGCAGCTCCCTGAGGGATCCTGGGGAAAACTCTGGAAGTGTGAACGTTCTCACCTCCCAGGACCCTTCGGGCTGGGGGAGCCCTGCCCCTCTCTACCTGCTCAGGGGCTCCCCCTTACCCCCCCACCCCCCCAGGACCGGTGAACCTCCCTGCCTCTGAACACCCCGGCATTTCTCTGCTCTCCCAACACAAGAGGAGAGTCGAAAGGCAGTGTGGAGTTAGGCATTTCTTACTTAAATCTCATTGTTAAGCCTTCCCGTGTTTTTTCCTTTCCTCAACTAGGTTTTAAGTGGTCTGGGGACAGAAAGCATGTGTTGTGAGTTGTGATCACTCTCATAGGAGCCATCCACGTCCCTGACAAATACCGAGAAATGAAAACAACAACATCGGGGTTACGTCACAGAGGACCAGAGAGGCAGCGTGGGGTGACCTGGGCGTCCAGCTTAGCTCGGGCGGACGACTCCCGAGTCCCCGGCCTCCACCCTCTCCCCTGGCCTCCCCAACTTACTCTGTCTTCTCTCTGCTTCCCTCCTGCTTGCCTTCCGGTAGACGTTCCTTCTGTCACCTATTTAAGCATCCAGCCTGTGCCAGGCACGGGGCATCGTACAAGCCAATGGCCTCCCGTGGGTCCCTCCTGCCCTTCTTCCTCCTGTCCTTTCAGCAGTGTTCACTGAGCATCTACTAAGGGGAGCTCCTTGCGGGCAAGCCCAGGAGGGGGATGCGGCACCACACCACGGTCCACGCACCCTCTGTGAAAGCACTCGGGCCCTCTGTAACGCTCTCAGCCGGCCACATCTTGCAGAAAGATACTCCCCTTTCTGCGCAGTGAGGCGGGCCAGAAGGAGCAATATTCTTATGCGTCTGTCGGTGCCATGGACGCCCAGGGCAGCTGGGGGCAGGCAGGGGAGACCAGAGAGGTCAAGGGTAACAACAGCAGGGGCCTTTGCCCCATCTGTCTCCTGGGCGGAGGACTGCCTGGTGGGAGGCCCGCAGGGAGTTTCCCAGTGTGGGATCAGGGAAGATGACCGCTGGCCCTCCTGACCCCCGAGGAGTTACAGCCACCTGCACCTCGTCCTTGGGGAATTAACTATTCCAACTTTGTTGGTGGCCAAAGGGAACAAATGGATAGTGACCGAGGTGAGCGTGGGGAGGGTCTGAGCGTGGGGCGCGGGAGCCACAGTATCTACCACAGTGCCGTGGTCAAGAATGGGGAAAGAGACTCGCGCTCGGAGTGTGAAGGCAAAGCTGGGGACCTCGTGGGCCAGCCCTTAGCCTCCCGGACCCTTGGTGCCCCCCAGGATCTGTCACTGCACGTGGCCCAGTGTCTCAGGGTCTGTAATAGAAGCGATTACGTTCTCCCCCCCACCACAGATTGAACATCTGAATGGCAGGGGCTGCGTCTTCCTCTCTGGCTTTCCCTGTCCCCAGCGCACTGACGTCTCCCACCTTCCTCCTGCCCCTGCGCCCCTACCTTGCGTCTTCTTCCCTCCTTCCTGTTCCCCGGAGGCGGTGGGTAGGGGCAGGGTGAGTGCTGGGTGCAGAGGCCGCCTCTCCAGCTCCGAGGCTTTGCACCTGCCAGTAACGATGCTAAAAGGGAGGCCGTCAAACGTGAGTGGGCACCTGAGTCACCGGGAGGAATGTTTAAACACAGGTGCCTGGGCTCCAACAGCTGAGTGTCTGATTCAGTGGGCCAGGGCCTGAGACTCTGCATTTCTACGAAGCTCCCAGGGGGTGCGGCTAAGAGGCTGTGTCAAGGATGTGGACGTTCTTCTCGGGAGCGGAATGCTCACGCCCCTTCTTCGCAGCAGAGAGTTTGGCGCGAGCAGATTGGAGACTCATGGGAACAGAAACCGCAATCCACACGTACATGCCCGCAAAGCAGAAAGTCGTGATCGCCGAGAACTCAGAAATGGCACTCGACTTGGGGTTAGACCCTGAATCGCAATCCAGCTGGTCCCAGTTATGAGGTCTGTGACTGACCGAAACGGTAACCTCTGGCAGACTCTCTTTTCTCATCTATAAAATGGGAATAATAATAGCTACTTCAGAGCATTATTGTGAGGAGTAGATGCCAAAATTCCTTCCGCGGTGGCTGGTACACGTCCGGCATTTAACTATGGATTTGAGTTTGGACCCGATTGGAAAACACGCGTCAGTAGGTTTCTGTTTTCTACACATGTGGGGACACGACGCGGAACAGAAGTGGAGATTGGAGGTTCAGCCTGATGAATTCCATGGCGTGTTCTAGGACACATTCATATCAGCAGTGTAGACAGGCCGTGGGTGGTGGATATGGATGCGATCCTGTGTTCTTCTTGGATCGATTTTGGCTCGGGTCACGACCACACGGTTTATGGGTTCACGTGGGGCTCTGCGCTCCCAGCGTGGAGCCTGCTTGGGATTCTCTCACTCTGCCCCTTCCCTTGCTTGCGCGGAATCTCTCTCTCGAAACCAATAAAAAACATTTACAAAAAGGGAGACTAATAAGACTGTGAATATGGGGATCCAGGCAGACGCTACCTGTTAAACACTTAAAATAGTGCCTCGCCCACGGTGAGCACTCACTCAGTGAGCGTTTGCCCTTGTAATTTATTGAGAACCTGCTATGTTCCAGGCAGGCTACACAGGAACTACTTTAATAGAGGGGTCAGTGGGGGACCAGGCAACCCGCTCATTCAGTTTCAGATTCCATTTCTGAAATCTATGAGGCGCTGAGATGGAAATGGGCTTGTGAGCATGAGGTCGCTGGGTGAGTGAGCAGGTCAGGTGACCTTGAAACCCAGTGCCCTCAGGCCGCTTCTGTGCCCCAGCAGCCTGCCCCCAGCACCTTCCTTCCTGCCGCATGCAAATGCTGGTAATGGTAATTTGTCCGAAGAATGAATTAATCAGTGCGATAGTTATTAAAGTAAGATAGTAGACCCAAATATGTAGTTTTCAGACATTTTGATTTTATATATCTCAAATACTAATTTATATGCATATAATACTTTCATTATACAATATGCAGTGGTACAGAGATTTGTATGCATATGGGATTTTTTTTTAAAATTTGGGTTTATAAATGGTTTGGAACAGGTTGCAGAAACATTGTCTGTTGCTCTTTTTAATATATCTTGAGCATGCTATGACACATCCTGAAATAATTTGCTGCGGAAAAAAGCCCTGCTCTCTCTCTCTCTCTCTCTTTTTTTCAAATGTAGCTGTAAATATTACTTTGATGCACGTAATTGCTGCAACCATCTCCATTTGAAGGAAGGCTTCTAACCCTTCCATCTCCCATCTCCTGCTATTGTCAAGAAATAAGAAAAACTGACTTCAAATGCATTATTCAAATGTATTTAATGTAAACATTGAAGAAGTCTGAGAACAGCCACAAATTTTGCTTTGCTTCGTGTGGTTTTGACAATGTTTCAAATATGCTGTTTTACAGGCATCCATTTACTCTTTTTAGGGAGAACAGTTCCTCAAGTCAATCTGACGATGCTAAGAAGGTCCCCGTGCCGGGCACATAGTAGAGGCCGGATGAGTGTTGGGAGGTTGACCCAATACTCGGTTGCACTCGGGTGCACTCGGTTGCACCCGAGTGCAAGTGCATTGGAGTGCAAGGAGTGTGGTATACCTCGCTGAGACCCTCTCGTGACTCTGGGCAGAGACACTGCTCCGGCAGGGCTTGGGCGAGGGAGCTCTCGGAGGGGACCGGCAGCCCCTCTGGGCATCAGGGTATTGTCCAGGGTCTGGCTCCTGGTCAATGGCGGAGGTGGATTGGGCATCAGGATGGGAATCTTGCCATTTCAACAAGCGAGCCCCTACGCTGAGCCTTCAGACGTGGCGATGAGCCCCTTGGAGGTGGGGCTTTGTCTCTCTTCTCTGCATATTCCCTAGCCTGTGCAAGTCCCAATGCCACAACTGCTCAGTAAATATTTGCACAGCTGAAGGACAAAGAGAAGCGTCCATGTGGGCACATGGCTTCCTCGATCCTCCTTGTGGTGGTCTCTTGGCCTGATTCATCAAAGATTCATCATTAGATTGTTCGCCAGCTGAGAATGGAAACTTCCCTCTTGGTGGCTATCTCTCAGGCTGTGTAGAGACCTGGTGGGTGGTTCCAACAGCCCTGGTCTGAAATGCTGTGGATGCCTCGGGGCTTCTCAACCTTTGCCTGCATCTCACACCAGCTGGCAATTCAACCCACATGAATTTCTTTTCCTTCGGGACCTCGGTCTCCATGTGACCGCTGACCTCTAAGATACCACTGGCAGCAATAACATTCTATCACATTAACATTGTGTGTGTGTGTGTGTGTGTGTGTGTGTGTGTGTGTGTGTTGGCAGCTTGTTGCCACAGAATCAAACTTTTCACTCCTCCATTAATAAACAAGTAAACATTCTGACCTATTTTTTGGCAGACTGAAGTCCTGGAATTTCAAATGACTGGAAGCTTCTTTTGTTGTCCTTCTCTTGCCCCTGGGATGAAAGCAAATAGATGGCAGTCAGGAAATAGCAAGAGGTGAGGGGAAAAAATTAATTAAGTGCATTCATTCATGGAAACAGCCACCCAGTCAGATTTAAGTAATGAACATCTCACACGCGACTCCAAATCTCTCTTTGCATTTCCGTTGGGGTTAAAAAAATCTGCGTTTAAAGTAATGTAATTACTTAAAAATGTGTATATATTTTTAGTGTAAGAGCTTTATTTCACAAGGAGTGGGAGTGGGGGGGCTGCGGAAGAAGTGTCCCAGTCAGGATGAAAACGTGGGCTTCTCCCCCACGTCAGCAGGCTCAGTGTGGCCCCCTCCTCAAGCTGTGTGAGTCTCGTGACATTGCTCTGTGAAAGGAAGAGAATCACACCTTCGTCATGTGGTCGAGGGGAGGCAAGGACAAACAAGGACAGCGCCCGGGGCGGGGGGCCCAGGAACGTTCTAGATGCCTCCTTCGCGAGTTGAATTTGACCCCCAGCTAGCAGACAGAACAGCATCCAGTGAAGGCAGGCGGATTACTTAGCAAGAGCAATTCAGATTCGAGTAATATTTATTGAAATTCTGTATGATTTAGATACTTTGCCGTGGAGTCTTCTGTGAAAAAAATTATTTTAAATTGAGTTGATTTGGTCAAATTCAGGAAGGCATTCGCTATCATAAACCATCACTGTGATGCATCCTTTCTTTATTTAATTAGCCGTGCTTAATATCCTTGCATTTCTTCTGCAGGTATTTTGTGAGCTTTAGCAGGTGTTTCCTGGTGAGTTTCCTCTGCTAATGCTCCTCTCCTGAGCTCCGCTGACCCCCTCGTCCTGGTTCCCCCCACGTGGGGCACACTTCCTTCTCCTCAGTCCTTGGACTTTCTCTACTCCTAATCCCCTTTCTCTTCCAGATGCTGGTTATTGCCTGCCTTCTCCTCCTGCTTCTGAGCTCCGTGTAGGCGCCCGCCCCCCAGGGGAATCTTCCCTGACCTCTGAGAGAGACTCCTTCACCGACTTGTCCCAGTTGTAATTTTCCTTTTGTCTTAACTTGTAGCTGTGTTCGTGTCCCATAAGCCAGCTCATGCACCGTGCCCCCCCCCCCCCCCCCCCCGCCGCCCCAGGGTAGAGATGCACGGGGTGGGGAGTGGGGGGAGGGGGGAAGGGGGGCTGTGGTCAGCACCTGACCCTCGGAGGCCCCTTGGGGACGTGTGTGTGTGTGGGAGTGAAGGACTCTGGGAAATGCTTCCCGGTGCCTGGAGACCTTCCATCTAGGATTTTGTGTGCAGCCTACCGGCTGCGAAGTGATAAATAAAAAATTTAATGAGTTGTTTGCATGTAGTTCGTCACGGGGTACATCCCCACAAAGCAAGGTGATGGTGTTAGTTCCGTATTTCACATTTTACTTTTTTTTTTCATTATTTTGTGATCGCAAAAATGAATTATTGTGTTATTTGATCTATTTCATCGCTTTCTATTTCTCTGGGGGAAGCTTGATTCATGTCTGCATCGGTACTCTGACTTCTAAGCTCTAGACACGGGCATCTATTTTCCGGACCTTCCTGTGAGGTTATCCTCCAGCAGACTTTCCCCCGTGAGCAGCCTCTTTGCTCACATAGTTTGCAAACCAGCAGCCTGGGCACTAAACTTGAGTCTTCTCTTTCTTGCCCCCATCACGCCACCTCCGTGCTTTGGTTCCAGATCCCGAGTCGATCCCCTGATGCTTGCTAGGCTGCCTCTTTTCCTCACCCTGAGGGGCTCTATTCTGTCTTTGGTTCTTTATATGTATTTTTCATGCTTATTTATTTTTGAGAGAGAGAGAGAGAGAGAACAAGCAGGAGGGGCAGAGAGAGAGGGAGACACAGAATCCGAAGCAAGCTCCAGGCTCTGAGCTGTCAGCATAGAGCCTGAGGACTCAAACCCACAGACTGAGAGGTCATGACCTGGGCCGAAGTTGGATACTTAACCCGCTGAGCCACCCAGACACCCCATGTCTGTCTGTTTCTTTTTCTTTCTTTCTTTCTTTCTTCCCTGTTATTTCTTTCTTTCTTTTCTTTCTTTCTTTCTTTCTTCCCTGTTATCTTTCTTTCTTTCTTTCTTCTCTCTTCTTTCTTTCTTTCTTTCTTTCTTCTCTCTTCTTTCTTTCTTTCTTTCTTCCCTTCCTCCTTTCCTCCCTCTTTCTTCTTTCTTTCTTTCTTTCTTTCTTTCTTTCTTTCTCTCTTCCCTGTTCTTTCTTTCTTTCTTTCTTTCTTTCTTTCTTTCTCTCTTCCCTGTTCTTTCTTTCTTTCTTTCTTCTCTCTTCTTTCTTTCTTTCTTTCTTTCTCTTTCTTTCTTTCTTCTTCTTTCTTTCTTTCTCTCTTCCCTGTTCTTTCTTTCTTTCTTTCTTTCTTTCTTTCTTTCTTTCTTTCCTGTTATTTCTTTCTTTCTTTCTTTCTTTCTTTCTTTCTTTCCTCCTTTCCTCCCTCTTTCTTCTTTCTTTCTTTCTTTCTTTCTTTCTTTCTTTCTTCCCTTTTCTTTCTTTCTTTCTTTCTTTCTTTCTTTCTTTCTTTCTTTCTTTCTTTCTTTCTTTCTTCTCTCCTTATCTCTGGTCTGGCCCCTAGTATCAACCCCTTAACTGCCTCCTTGGCCTCTCAGGCTCCAATCCCCCTACTGTAAAGCAGCGGGGGTGAGCTTTCTCATTAGCAGATTATTATCAACTCACCTCCCTGCTTGAAAATCTTTACCGCTTCTCCACAAAATCCACACTCATCCCCACGAGAGCCAAGATCCCTGCCCCAAAGCCTTCCCTCCCTCCCTCCCGCCCTGTCCCCCTGTCAGGGCCCCACACTGCCCTCTCTCCAGCTGTACTTTTGCAAGCCCCCACATCACTGAGTAGATTATTTTGGGTGGGGGACCCTCCTCTCTATCTGGCAAAAATAATTTCCATTCTTCAGGGTCTAGTTCGAATGCTCGTTTCCCCTGAGTTCTGTGCTGCTTCCTTTTTAGTACTTTTGACATATCTCTGTTTTACCATTCGTTCATTTGTTCACGAATCCGTTGATTCATTAGCTCTGCAAACAGGTATCAGATCTATTCCGCACCAGGCTGTATGCTAGGCAGTGGGATGCAGTTGTTAAAGAAGATGGATGGAGTCTGCCTCATGAATCTTGCCGTTGTTGGGGACACAGGCCAGAAACAAGTAAACAAGCAACCTTATTTTATCATGGGGCCTTGTATCTGCCTGTTCGTGCGTTCGTGTTCCCCTGGCGTAGGGGCTTGACGGTGGAGGCATATCCTGGGAATCTTTTCTCTCCTAGCACACTGGGTAACTGGCCTCAGGAATGTGCGTAAGATACCAAGAGATGCATCAGTAAAGAATAGACAAACGACCTGCCCATCTGGGCTCATCCACAGCAGTGAGCTGTGCGCTTAGTGTGCAGAATCCTGTGGGTCCCTCTGCCGCCAGGGAAATTCTGACCTGTCCCTGCACTGAGAAGGAGGCCCTTGGTTTCATTATATCATGTCAGAGCATTTCTGTGCTCCTGCAGCCCATGTGACATTTGCCTACATGGCTTCCACTAGTCCCATATTAAGAGCATGGGAAAGATTCTGGGAATTTCCTCCACCTCTTGTGAGAGGCACCTTAAGAATCCAACATCCTGAAAGCTACCATTACTTTTCCAGATAATTTGCTTTCATCTTTTTAAGTTTAAGAAGAGAGTTGAAGGGCTCCTGGATGGCTCAGTCAGTTGAGCATCTCTTGCTTTTAGCTCAGGTCGTGATCCCAGGGTCTTTGGCTCGAGCCCCTCATCAGACTCTGTGCTGAGTGTGGAGCCTGCTTAAGATTCTCTCTCTCTCTCTCTCTCTCTCTCTCTCTATCCTTCTCTCTCTTTTTCTTTGCTCCTCCCCCCCCCACTCTCTCTCTCTGAAATAAAAAAAAGAGAGTTGAACTTAAAGTCTTTTTCTATTTTCTATTTACAGCAACCCTTGGCAGTGAATGGCAGGCATCCTTCTCAGCTCCAAGTACAGATGAGGAAACAGGGACCCCGAGAGAGCAGAAAGGGTCTGGTTAGAGTGACCAAGTCGGTTGGTGGCCAAGCCAGCGCTAGAGGTCAGGTCTCTCTGATCCCCTGCCAGGTCCATGCCAAATGCACAGCAGGGGAAGCCAGAACCAGCGACTGCCAGAAGCCCAGGGCCAGGCGCCTCTGAAGACAACTGAGGAATGGAGACAGAATGAGTGGGGGCAGGTGTTCCACTGCCCACAGTGCATTAAGGGCAATGTTAACAAAGTTGGCAAGTAAAGAGCCGTTCACCTGGATAAGAAGTAGTTAAAGCCTATTTCTTTTTCAACTGCAAGCAAAGAGCAGAGGTTAGAAAATGGAGAGGTTCCCTCCCTGTTCCCTGCTCCCTCCCTAGTTGAATTTTGTTCCCGAACCTCTGGGAAAACTAAAATGCCCAGCCCCACAGGTTTCCTCCCTACCTGGTTTCTCTGGTTTAAATCATTCTTTAGGGTTCCAGTTTTTAGAGACACGTGTTTTTAAGTGCACACCGTTGAGAGAATCATAAAGCCTCAGTCTGCCATAGAAAATGTTATTAAGAATGTTAATCACCGTAGGTGAAGATTACTTGCTTTGCATTCAGTTGAGATCTGACCTTGCAAGGTTCAGCATTCCCAAGTTGGCCATTGCATCTGTGAGCCTGGGGAGGATAGTTCTGTTCACGACCATAGTGGAAGTAGGTACGCATCATTTTACAAGGCCTCAAACATTTGGGACCAGCTGTCCTTCCTGTGGGCCACTCAGCCTGTCCCACCCACGTCGTGACGTGCGTCACATCAGCATTTTTTTTTTTTTTTTAAATTTTTTTTTTTTTTTTAACGTTTATTTATTTTTGAGACAGAGAGAGACAGCATGAACAGGGGAGGGTCAGAGAGAGAGAGAGGGAGACACAGAATCTGAAACAGGCTCCAGGCTCTGAGCTGTCAGCACAGAGCCCGACGCGGGGCTTGAACTCACGGACCGCGAGATCATGACCTGAGCCGAAGTCAGACGCTTAACCGACTGAGCCACCCAGGCGCCCCTCACATCAGCATTTTTAAACTGCTGCTCTATTGCTTGTCATTGATCCTAGTCAAGTGCCCACCAGGGAAGCACAGTTAATTCACTGCACAGGCACATCCTGCAAAAGTGAGAAGTGCCGCTGGCTCATGGGGAAACTGAGGCACAGACAGCCAGTGGACAAGCCAATTAATTGTTCTTCCAAACGTCTCACATCCTGCCAAAAAAAAGAGTAAGAGCACATCACCCCACAGGACCCAGCCTCTCTTCTTGAATATTCTCCTAGCACTTGAGGCTCAACGCTTTCCAGCAGTCTCTGATTTCCTTCTCCTCTTCTGTACCTCCCTCCTGCACGATCAGTTGACAAAACCCATCTGGTCCCCCTTCACATGTTTTCGTGCTCGCTCCTTTTTAAATATACCCTCAGAACCTGCCTTCTCCAGATTCCCATTGCTTTCTGGGTAGACCTAACCCACTTGATGGTTTAGAACTTGTAGACCAGTTCTCTGGTGGAATCAATATCCACCTGCTACAGTGGGTTGAAGGGTGTCTACCAAGAGGTATGTATATCTGGCACGTGTGGATTTGACTTAGGTTGGAAAAAAGTTCTTTGAAAATGTAATCATGCTAAGGATCTTGAGAGATGAGACCCTCCGGGATTAGGGTGGGCCCTAAATCCAACGATGGGCCTTTTTGAGAAGAGAGAAGAGAATATGTTAGGATGCTGTGTGAAGACCCATGTCTTCACATGGCAGAGTGAAGGCAGAGTCGGGCGTGATGTGGCCACAAGTTAGGGAACTCCTGAAGCCACCCGGAGGTGGAGGAGGTGAGGAAGGATCTCCTCTAGAGTCTTCAGAGGGAGCACAGGCCTGCTGATGCCTTGGTTTTAGACTTCTGGGCTCTAGAACTGTGGGAGAATACATCCATGTTGTTTTAAGCCACGCGTTCATGGTAATTTGTGATGGCATCCCCGGGAAACTAACACAAGCACATCTAACCTGTCCCAAGGAACGGGAAATAAATTGGAACCAAATCCAAATCAAGGCAAAACACTCGGTGCTGTGATAAAAACAAAGGAACAAACACAACAATGACAAAACATATGTTCTAGAAGGAAAAAGATGGACAAAACTGGTTAAATCTTGCAGTGAGGAGGTAGCTTCCCCAAAGTGGCGAGTGAGGATGAATGGGTATTTGCCAGACCGATGACACGGTGAGCTAGGAGGTGGCGAGGGAGGTGGGGGCAACTTATTTTGAGAGCTAAACACCTGCTTCGAGTTTTCCTGGTCGTTCCCCTCAAATTTCTCATCTTTTCCTTCCTGTACTCCCAGCTGTACCCAATATGGCAAGTAGATTCTGACCGGCAGAGAAAGAGCAATTCCATTTATTCTGTGGTGAAACTACAGTTCTTCTTCTTCTTTAAATGTTTATTTAGTTTTGAGAGACAGCGAGAGAGAGAGAGAGAGAGAGAGAGAGAGAGACCAAGCAGGGGAGGGGCAGAGAGAGAGACACACACACAGAATCCGAAGCAGGCTCCAGGCTCCAAGCTGTCAGCACAGGGCCTGACATGGGGCTCAAACCCATGAACCATGAGATTACGACCTGGGCCAAAGTCGGACACTTAACCGACTGAGCCACCCGGGTGCCCCAGTGAAACTACACTTCTGTTCATGAACTGTCAGATCAAGTTCAGTTTTTGCAGAAGGCTCTCATTCTATGCACCCACGGTGAACTTGCAGGCTTCTAAGAAATCACACAAATTGCTCTTAAGCCATAATTGTCCTTCAATGACTTGTGCAGCTGGATTGTTGACTCCAAGATCACGAATGGTAATAATGAATACCCTAGAATTATAAGGATAATAATGACAGCTCAAAACTTATGTAAGATTTACTGGCTATCATTTGTCATTTCACATATCCTCACAACATCCTGTGAGAATGTTCTTACTCTGTTGGCTTTCTTCAACTCGTGTTCAACTCATGCTGTATCTCCTCAGAAATTGATGCATGTCGGGTTCCTGAGGAGATAGACTAAAACGTAATCATGTAGGCATTGAGCTCCTGGGATCAGTCCCCAGTGAAGGAAAGAAACAGAATAACATTGGCAGAAGGAGGTGGTAGGCTGTGCTCTGAGGCTGGCCTCGTGGACCTTCACCACTGTCCTGAGCTGTGGTGGGAGGTCGGGGCTTTTGTGCCCCTGGGTGGATAGTCAGTGGATGCGGGTTGTCTCGGGTAAGGCAAATTCAACCAAAGAAATTCCCAAAGAAGGTTGAGGGGGGACCTAGGAATAAACTCACAAAGTCTAGTACAAAATCACACTGGCTTCTGACTTTTTAGTAAGTCTGAGGCCTCAGACTCAAAATGGGCCTTGTCTATATTTCTCAGTAGGAGAGAGGAGAAATTTACAGGAAGGATAGGGACAAAGCAGAATGATTCTGAGGCCAGTTGTCCCCAGGGAAGGAGACTATCAGGTCAGAGAGGCGCTAATCTCCACAGAAGTAATGTGGGGTGGCCACAGAGTCAAGAGCACACACCTGTACTTGATCAGGCTTTGAATCTTGTTCTGCTAACCAACTAAGTCATAATTTATCTCATCATCCCCATTCTACGCACAAGGAAGGGCAGAGGTATAGTACCTCCCTCACGTATGGACTGCATGTGAGTGGTCATTTTCCTCATCTAGGACCTGATTCTTACTCAGAATGACGAAAGAATACAGTTTAGTATATACAGGAAGGACAGTTGACAATTAAAATATTTCACCAAAGACAAAATATTTCACCAAAGACAAAAAAAAATATATATATATATCCAAAGTTGCTTGATTAGAGAGATGCAAATCTATGGTCCTGGAATTAAATGTTACCTCATTTGTTTGACCACGGGTTGTTTCTTTTTTTGATTTTCTGATTTTTTTTTTTTTTTTTGAGAACAACCAGCCTGTGATTATTCATAATAGCTGAGGATACCAACATAGAGTGGTATCTTCAGGAGATTGAGAAGCATCAGCTAGAAAAACTCTAGAAACTACTGTTGATGGGGACTTTACACAGAGTAAAATTAAGCTATTCAATCATTTTGGTCTTTTTCCCAGCCATTTGTTTTGGGTGCTTGGGTGCACCAGGTGGTCATCCGTTAGGATCGGATCCAATCTAAATGCAGCGACTGCTTCCTTGGCTGCGAGTTAATTGCCCAATATTTTCCCAGGTAAATAGAATATTGGATTCCCACATGTCGTTTTGTTAGCAGGAAATTCAACTCCATCACTTAATCCAATACCTCGTAGGCATTAGAGATTATGTCATTGGACTTAACTCTAGAATTTTCTTCCTGTGTCTGGGGAATGGCTTTGAATGCTTCAGTGAGGTTCTGCAGAGTATATAGTGTAAGAACATGTCATGTCTGTCTGTGTGATATGATCTCCTTGGCCAAGTCAATTTCTGCCACTCTGCCTCCAGCTATAAGATGTTTGTTCCTCATGAGAATTTTGAAAATATTGACCAACCATAACCTACTGCTTTCCCTATATCAACATCAAGTTGACTGTAGAGCCTTGGAGTAGTTCTGTATAAATAGCACTGTCGTTTTGTTCTCAGCCTCTGAGAGATGAACGCCATACAATGGCCTGGGTCTTCAACAATAGGAGAAGTCAATCTAGAAAGGGTAGCTGTTTTATAGAGTCTCCTAGGATTCTAGTTTGAGTCCAGCCCAACCAACACGACCTCATATTCATCTGCACAGTCCTTTAAGAGCCATGACCTTCACCATGCTATGCATCACCCTTACTTTGTACCAGCACCACCGTGAACTTTAATTTGTGTGTCTGTGAGATTTCCTTCTCTTGTATACAATCCATGAGGCTGTCTACTCCCTGAGAAAGTCCGTAGGATTTTTTTTTTCTTCCTTATAAATCCACAGGATCGTTTTCTCTCCTAAAGAATTGATCAATTCTTCTAAAAAATGTGCCATACTTTTTTTTTTTTTTTTTTTATCTATTAGTTATCTATGACTGTGTATCAATACGATCACAAACTTAGCAGGTCAATCAACACATGCTTATTATCTCACAGTTTTAGTGGATCAGAAATAGGTATGGCCTTGCTGGGTTCTTTGTTTTAGGGTCTTTTTCTGAGGCCTCAGTCAAGGGGTCGGCCAGGGTTGGAAAGCTCAATGGCTCAATTGATAGCTGGCAGGAGTCAATTTCTTGCGGCCTGTTGGGCCGAGGGCCTCAGTTCCTTGGTGTCTGTTGGCTGGAGGCTGACCTCAGTTCCTTGCCATGTGGACCTCCCTAACATGTCACTTGCTTCATCAAAGCATGCCAACCAAGAGGACAAGAGGAAGTCGCAATCTGCGGTAACATAGCCACAGAAATGACCACCCATTTCCTACTGTTTCCAAGCAGCCACAGGCCTTGCTCCCACTCCAGGGGTGGGACTTATACAGCGAGGGAGGTGAGTACCAGGAGACAGACAACTGGGGGGGGGGGGGCATTGTGGTGTCTGTCTGCCACACGTAACGCCCGTTCAAGGTGGAAGCGTGAGTGAGATGACACTTTAGTAACATCGAGAAGAGTTTTTGCAAACCTACAGACCAGATCAGCCCGAATCTTTCTGCAGCCTGTTTTATCACTTTCTGTGACCTCTGCAAATGTCAGGCCAATTTCTGGAAGTTTTTCAGCGAATTACAGGAAGCTCCAGCCGAGACCAGAACGAACTGGTTCTCCAACTCTTTTGCGCACGAGAGGCCATTGCAATGGCTTTTGCAGCAGGATGCGGTACTTCTGAGTCCCTTAAAGTAGTCCCCACGTCAGTGGTCACAAGCCACTTTTCCAAGTGATTGATGCCCATTTTGTTTCTTCCGCTTGGGCCCTAAGCTGTGTGGGTAGGGTGTGGGTAGGGTGGGTAGGGTGTGGGTAGGGTAGGCCCTGAGCTGCGAGGGTAGGGTGGGTAGCTGCCGTTCACATGGCAGGTTCCTGTGCACGGTTCCTTCTAAACCTGGGAAATGTCTCCCTGAGCGTCTAGAAGTCCCATATCTTGGGGATTTGATGTGCCAGAGACTAGATGTTGGATATCATTTATGTGCTTCACTGCTGAACCCAGTGTACAGCTTTTTTGCTACACATTTTTTTTTTTTCTTTAAAGTTTGAACTTGAACATATTTACGTAGGACCTATACTCTCGGGCTCATGAAGCCCACCATTCATCCCGGACATCTTACACTTTTGTGTACACTGACTGGCCCCTGAAGATTTGAGCTGGTGACCCTTTCCAGAGGAATTTGAGAGGACAGTCCGTTCAATAATGAGTTGACTACAAAGAAATGTTTTAATTGCTATCCCTCATCTAGTCACACCTTAATAATGCTTAATTTGAGGGGCGCCTGGGCGGCTCAGTCGGTTAAGCGTCCGACTTCAGCTCAGGTCATGATCTCGCGGTCTGTGAGTTCGAACCCCGCGTCGGGCTCTGTGCTGACAGCTCGGAGCCTGGAGCCTGCTTCAGATTCTGTGTCTCCCTCTCTCTGACCCTCCCCTGTTCATGCTCTGTCTCTCCCTGTCTCAAAAATAAATAAACGTTAAAAAAAAAAAATAATGCGTAATTTGATGTGTCTGTCACCTTGGCTACACTATGATGCTCAGTGGTCTGGTCAAACACCAGCCTAGATGCTGTTAAGAAGGTATTTCTTAGATGCGATAAACATTTAAATCGGTGGACTCTGAGTGAGGCAGACGACTCCTCATAATGTGGGTGGGCCTCACCCCATCAGCTGAGGCCTCAAAACCCGAGATGGAGGTTTCCGGAAGAAGAAGGAATTCTGCCTCAAGACTTCAACGTGGAAACCCTGCCTGAGTGTCCAGCCTCTGTCCTGCAGAATTTGGATTCACCGATTGCAATACAACTCTTCTATGAGTCTCCAGGCTGCTGGCCTGCCCTGTAGATTTTGGACTTGCCACCTCCCACAATCGTGTGGGCCAGGTTCTCAGAATACATCTCTCTCTGCGGGCAGGCATGCATGTATTCTTTTGGTTCTATTCCCTGGATAACCCTATTATACTTCTCAAGCACAGAGTCGGGAACTGCCTCGAAACAGAGAGGGAAGGAAGGAAACGAAATTAACAGGTAGTAAGCACCCGCCATGTGCCAGGTATCATACTGGGTGATCTAATTTAATCCTCACAACAGACCTTCAAATCAGATGAGGGCAACTCATGTTGTTCTCATCTCACAGATGACAAAATGAAGGCTCGGGGCTCCAGTCAACCAGGCTCCAGAGTTGGACAGATCTCGGTGTAAAACCTGTTCCTTCACAGGACGGACTCTGCATGTAATGGACTCCACTGTATGCCACAGCGAGTGTCTGATGAACGAGGGAAAGAGGAAGGATCCCCGTAGGGTGCAGCAAGGCTCCCAGCTGGTTTCTGGGGAGGAGACCCAGGGGGCAGGGCCCTGGGAGAAGATCCCGTCAGGATGGCGTGGCCCCTGCTGTGGGAAGTTCTCTCTCCCTTGGTGCCCGAGTCATACTGGACTTTGAGCTGCCAACGAAGACACAACAGGAGCCCTTGTCTATGGGACGTGGCCTCATCACCCATCCGAATTGGCGCAGTGAACCCACGCCTAGAGACCCCATAGGAAGCGACCTTTGTTGGAAGGCACACACTGCTGACGAGGCCTGACTTCAGCCCTGCTCAGAGCCAGGAATACAGCAAGGTACTCCCTGAGTCTCTGCACACCAGGAGATCACAATCCAAGGGCTCTGGGGGCTGTTCCTGCCTTGCCTGACACCACATGTATAGCAGAAAGAGAGGGGAGTGGCCTGCATATAGGACAGACTCATGTTCTGAAGCAGCTTCAGTTTTTTCTTTTTTTAATGCTTATTTTTGAGAGAGAGACAGAGCACGAGTCGGGGAGGGGCAGAGAGAGAGGGAGACACAGAATCCGAAGCAGGCTCCAGGCCCTGAGCTGTCAGCACAGAGCGGGACGCGGGGTTCGAACTCACGAACCCTGAGATCGTGAGCTGAGGCGAAGTCAGAATCGTAACCAAATGAGCCACCAGGGCGCCCCTTCCTATCTTCGTTTACTCCTAATTCGAAAGGCTACGCAGTTCCAAGACCATCCACCTGGCTCTGACCTGCTTTTCCTTTTTGTTCACAGCTTTGACTGCTGCATGTTGAATTTACACCTCGCCAGGAGGTAGCCCTTTTCTGAACCTTCTTCAGGCTCCTGGGATCCACTCGGGAGGCACTCCGCACTCGGGTTCCCCTGACTCAGAGAGAGGCTCTGGGTTCTCTATTGACATGGATCCAGGATTGCCCCCTTCATGGTCATCACTGGCGTGAACATCTCCCACCAAAACTCTGACTTCCTGTCATCCCCTCACACAGAACGGCAGCAGAGGAAATATTTGTGCACGAGAAGATCCCTAGATGGAGGAAGGACTCTCTTGAGGGAATCACTAATTCTTGTTTACTAAGGCAGAAAAAGGAAGCAGAATATTCCAGAAGAGACCGGCTCTGCCTATGGGTTGCAGATGCAGAGTGGAGGGTGGGGTCTGCATGTAGCATCTTCCTTTTCCAGAGTTTTAGCCTCAATGATTCCACTGAGCATGAGGGTCAGTGGAAAGATAGATATCCTCTCCTCAAACCTGTTAAGCTTACAGATGAGGAAACGTGGCCCCAGAGAAGTGGTATGACCTGCCCGAGTTAACCAGACGCTGGCGGAGAAGGTTCCAGCACAGCTCCTGGCTCCCCCTGTGGTACCCAAGGTCTTTTTCACTTGGCCTTGGCTTCCCCAGTGCTTGTCTTCTAATTAGACCTCTTTGTGTGCCTTGTAAATAATTTCTCCTCATTTTCTTTTTAATCTTCTTGAGGCGAGAAAGACAAAGAAAGATAATCTAATTTAGCTCATAAGAAAGTAATCCAGAACCCTTTATGTCCACTTTTCAAGAAACCCCACAAAACCTTTTTCCCATTTTGCCTTTTTGTTTGTTTGTTTAAATTTTGATTCGGCAAAAGGAAACAAACGAACCAAGAAAAATAGGAGTCTTACAAATCATCTTTTCAAATGCTTTCTCTCTCTTTTTTTTTTTTGTCTTGACTGTCAGGGGACTGAGCTTCTAACAGACCATCAGGGTATGTAATGAGCAAATACAATAACAACAGTGAATTACCCTTTTTGTACCGCCAACTATGTGTTCATAATGGAATTTAATTTATAGATGGGCATGCCTGAAAGATTCTGGATGTGGATAGAAAACGACATGTGAAAAGCAATATGTGTATTTTTAAAAAATGTCTCAAAACAAATGCTCGGTTTGTGCCTGGTCAGTACACACCCAATGAAAAGTCAAGAGTAAAAGGGGACATAACTGACCTTCTGGGTCCGCAGGGGTGCCAGGGAGGGGTCTCCTGCTAACAGGGCAGCGGGGCTTCTACAGAATGAGACCCCTCAGGACAATGTCCTCTTCCTCCATCTCCTGGCCTAACCAACACGTTCTGACTCCAGAAGGTCTGAAGAAAGGAAGGGAAATCAAGACAGGGGAGTGAGGAAAGAAGGGAAAGGAGAAGATTCTAGAAGATGCCAGCTCTTGGGCTCATCTCCACCCTCCTTTCTGTGAGAACCTTCGCAGCAATGATTTTACTCTGTCACACCTCTGCGGGGTCCTGAACACAGTGATGCCAAGTATGTTTCCAAGGATTTCTCTGACCGCTGGGTGGAGAGCAGGGGTGATGAGGGAGCAACGGGCAAGCTGAGGGCAAGCTAACACCCACCGTCCCCCCAGATGGGAGGTATGTGACATCCCTCAGGCTCTCCCGGCTGCCCAAGAACAAAGGAAAGGGAAAAACTAATGATTAGCTGATAGAAATCACAGTCGTGCAGGACACGAGTCTCCATCGGTTTGCATCTGTCTTAGTAAGGATTTACAAGAAAAAAAAAAAGGCCGTCTAGAGAAACCTCTGGACTCAACTCCCCGGAGCCCTCACACCACCCTCCCCTCCATAGGATAGAAAATCTTATATAACCAGTAATTCCTCACAACCCTAGTGCGGCTCTTTCTGCCCACGGGTCCTGTCCCCTGTGCCTTAATAAAACCACCTTTTCTGCACCAAAGGTATTTCAAGAATTATTTCCCGGCCGTTGGCTCCGAACTGCAACACTTCAACCCACATCAGAGGGTAGATTACGCAGAAGCAAGGAGACTTCTGGGGAAGCTATTGCCAGTAACCCGGACAGCAACTGATACTGACTGAGATCTGGGGCCATGGGGACTACAGGGCAGTGGGGGACCAGGGAGGTGTCATTACCCTCGGAGCAACGGCCGAGACTCTGTGGCATTCTCCCCTACCACCTCTCCCCACCCCATCCACAGAGTTACTCTCTCCTTAATGCTGGTTCCCCTGGAAACCATTCAAAAAGGAAGCTTTCCCAGCATTTCATGCTTTTCCCTATTCCATTTGGCGTTGCCGTTCTAACTACTTGGCTTCATCTTTGATGGCCTGGTGGAGATACTCTGTCCCTCTGCTCTGGAGCACAGAGCAAGTTGTGCGTAGGATTCCAGGGGAAGCGGGGTGGGGGGCACTCTCAGCGATAACCCCCACGCTGGCTGGAAAATGAGAGGGAGAGGCTAGTGGCTCTCCCTCAGTCTCCGCCTGGCGGTGTGCTTGCTTTCTCCAGACCTTAATTTCTCCAGCTATAAAGATGTCAAGAATGAAGGAGTCCTTCGATATCAGGCCCGCGTGGGGAGGGAGGAGGTGAGGGGGGCTACCGGGGACCCTCGGTGATGTGCGAGGGCACATTCACGCTGCACACTGGAGCTGACGGTTAACCGTGGCAGGAATCCGAGAGCCAGTTGTTAAATGACTTGTGAAAAATTAAATTATATAAAGCCGCAATGGAATAAATCACGGTAAAAACAAAGGTAACACTTGGGCCACATATCTTCCTAATTCTGCTACCTTTGCTGTCGCCTATGGTTTGATGGTCTTTACGTCTATTGTATCCGTGTGGGGGAAACAGGTACATTCTTCCCACCTCTGCGTCTGGCGACATCACGTCGGTTTTGACTTTGGCCTCCGTGGGAGCATTTGCACCACTGAACTTGGCACGCGCTACAAGTCGGGGTTTGTTCACTGCTTTGCCGATAGACGCACTAAAGAAAGTGATGGGGGGATGTCAGTAAAGCAGATTTAATGTAAAAGCGGGTCATGTCTGTAGCTGTAACATTGTAAACGGCACCGAAACGGAGGAGTTGTTTTCCCGGTATTCAAAAACGGTTTTCCCATCCAGCCAAGAAGTCGCTCACAGCACCGACAAAACAAACGAAGTTCTGGCAGACTTCGTGGTTTCCCTTCGGTTTTCCTCATGCATGTAAAGGAGAATTGCAGTCAATACGGACGTGAGAACTGTACTCATTTGCCAACCGCAACCAGAAGTTGCTTAGGGATGTAAGAGTTCAACCAACATCAGTGAAATCATTCTGTAAGAATCAATAGGCTGTATGGAAATTTACAATAAGGAGTACCGTGTATTTCATTAGTGTTTAAAATTTTTTTTAATGTTTTTATTTTTGAGAGGACAGAGAGTGAGCAGGGGAGGGGCAGAGAGAGAGACAGAGAGAGAGAGGGAGGCACGGAATCTGAAACAGGCTCCAGGCTCTGAGCTGTCAGCACGGAGCGCGACGTGGGGCTCGAACCCATGAACCCTGAGATCACGACCTGAGCCGAAGTCGGACTCGCAACCGACTGAGCCGCCCAGGTGCCCCTTTCATTAGTATTCACCCATTGTATACCATACATCCTGTGTACCAGTAAAATGTGCAGCAAACTGTGATTTTATATGCACTCCCCTCCCATCCCAGGCTCGGGAGCTGTTTGTTAAACGTTTCCTGAAGTTTACCAGACGATAACCGTTTATGGTGTCCTATGACAGAATGAGCCCAGCCTCGGTGCCAGGAATAGCTAGTGTCTCGCACACCTGTGATTAGACCCTGGATTTCCGGCCAGGGGCAATGATTAGACTGCTCTAAGCCACATACTTCTTATGTCTAAAGTGGCAACAATAATAATGTCTCCGTAGATGTGATGTGAGGCTGGGTGCCCAGTAAAGAGTTAATTCTATTCTTCTCTCAAGTATAGGAGCACAGAAAGAACAAAAATCCCCTAGAAAGGTGCTGCCTTCCTCCCCTCCCTGTCCCCTCCTGGCCCCTCCCCAATATGCTAATGACTTCACTGCTGGTTTTTTCCTGCTCTCCATCACCTCTGGCCTCTGTGGTTTATAGCTGGAGGAGCTGTGAGCCCAGGGCGGTTCCAAGTTCAAATATCCTTTTCTCTCTCCCCTCCGGGAAAAGAATCTTTGTCAACAAAACTGATGCCAGACAAAGAGAAGAACAGACCCCCAACCCCCTCCTGAACTACAACGTGATGAGTAATGATACAATGTGATGCTGAGGTGTGGGTTTCTCATCAATATCACTGCAAACTGCCGGAAGACAGAGGGTGATCCTCGTTCGAAATTACTTTCCTACTCCTTTTCTGTGCCAGGCGCTTAGTAGGTACCCAAACTCTCCAGTAAGTTAAACTAATTAGATAATAGTTAACGTTTGCTCAGAGCGTCAAAGATAAAGCCTTAAGTGATTTATGAGCCAAGACGACTGTCTGAAACGTAAGGCTTGATCTCCCGGTAACCTCTGTCTTCCCCTTACCGTATAGCCAGGAAAAAGAACGGGAGAGAAAAAAGGACTTTCTTACTCCTCGGGCCGGTTCCCTTTGTGGTCTGAACGCTTCACATCTCTTCCACTCTGTGTGCAACCCAGGAGAGAAAGAACAGGTTCTGTTTTTGGCTTTGTTTGTTTTTGTTTGTATTCCTGGGCCGTGAGGACACCGTGAGCAGGGAGAAAGTGTGAGGGGAGTACGGTCCTCGGGTTAGAATCACTGGCCTTTCAGTTGTGAAGGAAAGAGCAAATGAGCAGACAGAAAAGAATCAAGATTCTGAAGACGTTTTCTTAAATACTTACACGCGGATTTACCATATGACCTTGCGATTCCACACTTAGGGATCTACCCCAGAGAAGTGAAGACAGAGCCACAGAGAGACTTGCCCAGGAGTGATTCTACAAGTGTTACCCCTAAGAGTCCATGAACGGAAAACAAGCTTGATGTCCACTGACTGGTGGATGGATAGACGGCATGGGGTATATTCATGCAATGGGATTTATTCATTGCAATGAATTGCAAATTTATTCATGCAATGGGATATATTTAGCAATCAAAAGGAAGGAGCTATTACAGATGTCACAACTTGGGCAAACTTTAAAAACATGGCCGTGTGCAAGAAGCAGGCACAGGAGACCCCATAGTATATGATCTATTGATGTATCGACAAGCCCAGAAGAAACGACTCTAGATAGAGAAGATTAGTGGTTGCCTGGGGCAGAGGGTAGGAGCTGGGCTCTGGGAAGAGCAGTAAAAGAGGATGAGAGGAGATGTAATTGAGGTGACGGAAATGTTCTATAACTGATGCATGGTGATAGTTAGCAACTTGCTAAATTTACGATAAAAGAAAATTGAATTGTATATTTGAAACGAGTGAATTACACAACACGTAATGTATGGCTAGAAAAGTTTATTTAAGAGAGGGTTCAGGAGGGGCGCCCGGGTGGCTCTGTCGGTTGAGCGTCCGACTCTTAATTTCAGCTTAGGTCTTGATTTCACGGTTCGTGGGTTCAAGCCCCACACTGGCAGTGTAGAGCCTGCTTCGGATTCTCTCTCTCTCTCTCTCTGCCTCTCCCATGTGCTCTTTCTCTCAAAATAAATAAATAAACTTAAAAAGAAGAGGGTTCAGGAGAAAATCACCTATCGGCAGCGTCCCTCAGCTTTGATCAGTCATCAGTGAAGGTCCCAGGCTGCATCCTCGCCCACAGAAAAGTGACAGTGAGTCTCTGTGCTCTGTGCAGCCACTCACCTGGGCTGAGCCTCCGGGAGGAAGGGATTAGTCCTCCTGGGGCTGTCCCTGCAGGTGGCCGGGCACCCACGGACTAAGCCCTGCAATTCATTCTAACAACACCCAGCTCTCCCTGAAGGTAATTGCCGGAGCCTTTTTGCGCTAAATTAGAATCAAGCACGCTAATCACCTGTTAGGAAAATTCAACTCACTCTGGTTTTGGGAACTTTGTGTTTTTAACTGGCCAGACTCCTGAGCTGCTGCCCGCAAACGGGGGATAGACATTAGTAGGAGACAGATGGAGTCTTCGAGACTGTGTTTGGGTAATAACAATATGGTCAATACCTGGTTGGAAATAAAATTAAATGTTATGAGCTGCCATCCTTCTCAGAGCACCTTGGCCACTCTGCATGTGACAATGACCTCACTAATTGGTTAGAATTAGCTTTACTTCTGTAGGAAACAGAGGCCAGAACGCATGCGTGTGTGTGTGTGTGTGTGTGTGTGTGTGTGTGTAGAGGGAGCTTGGGGTGTGGAATGTGACCAGAACAGAAAAGAAAGAAAAGGAAATAAAAATGAAAGGACAGAGGATGAATAGGTTGGAATAGATTTCTACGCGGTGCCTGGGTGGCTCAGTTGGTTAAGCGTCCGACTTTGGCTCAGGTCATGATCTCGTGGTCCGTGGGTTTGAGCCCTGCCTGGGGCTCTGTGCTGACAGCTCAGAGCCTGAAGCCTACTTCGGATTCTGTGTCTTCCTCTCTCGCTCTGCCCCTCCCCCACTCATGTGCGCGTGCTCTCTCTCTCTCTCTCAAAAATAAATAAACATTAAAAAATTTTTTTAGAAAAAGGTATACATTTCTATGACCCTCAAAAAACAAACATGGAAACACAAACAGATAAAAACGTGTTTAACACAGCCATGTGTGGTGTGTGCTTCACATCGTCTCAGGGAATCCTCTCAGACTACTGGTGTATTCAGGCCCATTTTGCAGATAAGGAAACTGAGGCCAAGGGGGCCGAAATGCCCTGCCCCGTAAGTTGGAACTGACAATCAAGCTTAATCCTGCTTGGGTCAAAGCCCAGGATTCTTTCTATGACACCCTGTCCTCATAGTCACAGAAGAAGGAGCCTAAACCACTAGCCCCAATTTTCTTGTTACGGGAGAAGGTGAGAGATCTGTAGCCCGGACACTCCTTCCCCTTGGTCTTCACGCCCAAGTGGGAGATTCCATGTATCGGGGGACAGGAAGAGAACTGGGCATGCTCCCATCTTCTTCTACCCACCCCCTTGTCTCAGAACCTTAGAGCTCACACGACCTCATGTGAAAAGAGAGCCTTGAAGACCAGAAACACAGAGCCGGGTGGCCCAGCCCTGCAGCCAGGCAATAGGCAGAGGTACCTCTGTTCCCAAGAGGCACCCCTTGATTAGGAGTCTGTGCCTTTTAGGGGGTAGGGGGTGATCGCTTGCTCCTTTTCAGTGAGTTTTTGGTACCCAGCTTGTCTATATTAACACCGCTCATCAAGTCTCCTCACTCAGGCGCTGACTTAACTGTCAAAGAATTGTCATTGGTTATACGTGGAGCTACTGGGCTGGGCCCTCTCTGACTTTGATGTTTGTCCCCTTTCATTTTCCCATAAAGGCACCATCTGTTCTACCCCTGGCGTATAGCAAATGAAACCTGCGGAATTTCTCCTGGTCCCCCATCCCCCTCTCCCCTACTTCCTCAGCGAGTAACTCATCTGCTTTTCAAAACCGAGATCCTCGTCGGCCTCCCTGAATGTGTCTTGTCTGCCTGGCCTGTTAGATGGCCCGTCGCCTGGCTCTCTTGGTGCTCTCCTCTGACTTCTCTTACAGTGCTCACCATATTGCCCCGTAACCCCCGGCTGGCTTGCCCGTCTGTCCCTTGAGACAGGGTAGAAACATCGCACAGAGGTCAGAAGGGGAGCGACACATCTCCAGATGGGGAGACGCTGAGGACAGGGGCCTGTCTGGTTCGGCTGCTCATTCCTAGCCCCAAGCACAGTCCCTGGGAGAGAGATAATTGATATTTATGAACCGTTTGTGGAATAAGGAACGGACAGATAAGTCCATAACTAAAAAGGAGAAAGCTGAGGGCCGTTGGGGCCTTTCCAGTTTAGGGTCCGTGGAGCTGAGGGCATAATCTTTGCGAGGGCGAATTGCTATCAGAAACGTGCCTGAAGCGAGCCACGCCAGGTTGGGACCCACAAGTGTCAGCCACTGGAATGTCTAGCCCTTGAATTCATTCTGTCCTCGGATTCCACAAGCCAACGTCAGATCCACGGTTATTATTCTGTCCTCTCCAGGAAGATATTAAGAACAAAGCGTCAAGAGAAAGGTGATGCATGTCTTAAAAAGCAAAGGACAGCTCACTTTCCAGGTGGGGCCTGGGGCCCGTGGCTTCTCCATGAGCTCCTTTTGTGTGCAGCCCCCAAATTTCCCAACGGCGGCCCATGGTACCGTGACTAGACTCTGGGGCTCCACAGGCAAAGGGATGAACAACTGTAAGGGTAATTGAACACTTCACAGGTTTTCGCAGCGGATCAGCACTGAGCCATTTATCCCAGGTGTTTCTGTGAGTGAGATGCTGAGAAAATGCACACCGTTAAATGGTTCTCAAATCACTCTTTCGTCTGGCAAAACAGGACTTGGTGTTTGCTGTCTAGATCATAAAAGCAAGTGGTTTGGGAACAATAGCTACTTAGAGGCTAGACAAAAAAAGAAAAAAAGTTTTTGGCTTGGAAATTTGAGTCCTTGCACATTAGGCATTGAAAGATTTCAAAGAGTAGAAAATACTTAAATGCCTGTGGGCTCTACCCCTTTATGTGGAAAATGCCGTATAGACTGTTAAGGGGGTAGAGTCGGCTTGGAACCCAGGCTGCTAATAGGTATTATTTCCTCTTTACAGTTGGGGAAGTTGAAGCTCGTGGTCACGCAGCTTAAAAGGAGTGATGCTGGAAAGCAAACCCGATTTCAAGCCCCGCATCTTCTCCAGGCATGTATGCTATTTTGTTCGTTCTAGGGTTCCTCTCGTCCTCCTCGGGGAGCTCACAATTCGCTAGATGTGACTGGTCACAACAGCTCATGGCTAAATGTAACAGGCAGGAGGGCGAAGGCTCCACGAAGAGGGTCTTTGTATCACCCTTGGTCAAAATGCTGTGGGGCAGAAAAGGACCTTCACACCATAGCAAAGATGTCTCCACCGCTGGCTCTTTATTGAGGAAGAGCATGACTTTGGTATCAAACCCCCTCGTCGTGGTTTGGTGGAGGGAGCCTCAGGACATAAAAAATCCCTACCATGAAATTCATCTATTTTAAGCGTACCATTCAATGGTGTTTATTCTGGAAGTTTCACCTTAGCAGCACTGTTAAAACGTGATCTAAAAGATACATAATATATAAAGATATATAGATTATTGAACAGATATATAGCATAGGCAATTCTCATTCCAGAGAATCCAGACTGGATCCTCCTGAACTCAACTCACTGGTTGGTTTAATGAGTTGACTTAACAAGGCATAACGAGTCCCTCTATGGGTTCTGTGGGTTCATAGAGGGTTCTATGAACCCTCTATGGGTTCATTAAGTCCTGGGTTGGAGAGGGTTAATGACCCTTGTCTCCAAGACCCAGAAGGTGCAAAATCAGAGGAGCCCCCTCTTACAGGAAATCCCTTTAATAAAGTTTTGCTCTTTTTTCCTACCAACACATTTGTCGAAGATCTATCTCATCAGCACCTCTGGGCCACGTAATACAGTGATGAGAGCAAGAGTACTGGGGTCCGACTGCCTGCTGTCCAATGTCAGCCCCTAAACTTGTACTTGTGTGGACTTAGGAAAGGTCAGTGCACGTTTCTGAGCCCTGGGTTCCTTGCCTGTACATCAGTTGTGGCACCAGCCCCTACATCACCGGACACTTGAAAGGACCAAAGAAGACAGTGCCTCACGTATTGTAAGCACTCAATGGATTTCGGATATCATTTCTAAGTGTCAGGCACGCAGTGATACAATACTTACAGACTTTGTGCAATGCCCTCTAGTGACTCTGAGTTTAGTGGAGGAAATGGGCGAAAGAACAGGCAATTCGAGCTCAGGATGGAGAGGCCCAGACTTACAGGGCGACAATGTAGACAGTGAAGAGGGGGAGGAAATAGGTTAAATATCACACTGAGCAAGATGTGTGTTTTATCTGAAACACGGAGAGGTGCGTGTGCCAGCATTTTGGGTTGCTTGCTTTCCTCCTTATCTGTAGGTGAAAACGTAAATAGCTCGCCTACTTTAGGCTTGTATCATCCAAACGATTCAGAGCATTAGAGTTGGAGGGACATCAGTCGGTGCTGGGACAGGGAAACACTAACGTGCAGTGCTGGACCCTCATCTCAAGACACGTTAAATAATAGACATCGCATGAGGAGAAGCAACCTAGCATCGAGTGGTTTGGTTTTCACCCAGTGGGTAGTAGACACAGCATGATTTCTGCAGGACTTCTCAGTAACTTTAATGTGCTAGTAAGCTCGAGAGAGGGTTTGTCCCGCTTCCCATATTATCTGGCTAAGGAACCGCCCGTTTTTTTTCTTCTGAGGAATCCCGGTGACTGGTGCTCAGAGGAGTGCACTTTGGGAAGCGGTGACTCCGTTCAAACTCCTTTGCGGGCTGAGGAAACTGCCCTGCAGAGGGGGAGTGACTGGCCCCACATGTCCAACCGGGCTGGTGGCAAGCCCGGGCTGGCCTCCAACCTTCCTCGGTGCAACGTCGCTGATTACAGGGTGAGGAAGTAGCGATGTCTTTCTTGGCGGTTTCCGAGAAAGATGAATTGCAGTGGTTTTACTGGGCAGGAGAGTAATAACCATCATAATATCTTGAATGTGAGCGAGGTTTCATCCCCGAAGCCCCAGGCACCGAGCTCCGAGATGCCTTTGACATGAAGATCTCCTGCGTACGGAGCCGTAAAACCACCCAAGACTTTTAACAGACCAGTCAACCGAGCCCTGGGGATGTGCGACAGGATTTGAGGCTTTGCTGTTACAGGGAAACATTAACCAACGTACTTGGAAGCCCGGCTGTCCTCCACCCTGGAGGGGTGCTCCATGTTTAATGGGGGAGAGTGGAGGCAAACACACCAGGCTGACATCTCCGTGAGCTTATTTGAACAATTTGTGTTTGCTTTTCTCGCTGCTTCGACCCTGAGCTTGGCTCTTCTGGGCTCATATTCTCTTCCCAATTGATCGTTCCCTTTATTATTTTTTTAAAATATATTTTTTAATGTGTTTATTTATTTTTGAGAAAGAGACAGTGTGTGAGCAGGGGAGGGGCAGAGAGAGAGGGAGACACAGAATCCGAAGCGGGCTCCAGGCTCCAAGCCGTCAGCACAGAGCCCGACGCGGGGCTCGAACTCACGGATGGCGGGATCGTGACTTGCGCCGAAGCTGGATGCTTAACTGACTGAGCCACCCAGGTGCCCCAGACATGGTTTGTTCCCTTTAGAGCCAGTGAGATTGTTTATGAACTTTGGAAATGAAGAATGCCAAGCATTGACTGTACTGAGGGTGTGTGTGTCTGTGGGTATGTGTCTGCGTGATAGAGAGGGTCAGAGACAGAGAGACAGGCAGAGATGTGTGTGTGTGTGTGTGTGTGTGTCTGTGTATGACAGAAAGATAGAGACAGACAGACAGACGGACAGAGAGAGACAGAGAGCAAAGCATCAAAGCCAAGCCTTCTTTTGTTGGTTCTACGCCCAGCGTGACCAGTCACATGCCCACTGACATAGCTGAGGGCTAACGTGGCAGGGGGTGGTTTCCCGTCTGGGGGGGAGAAGGGGTCGTCTAGATTAGGAAAGGAGGCCAACGCATGGGGCCTGCTCTGTACCAGGCACATTCATTTCAGCTGCTCGTTTAACCGTGGTGGGGGTACTTGGGCATTGGAATGGTCGTTCTCATCCTTGGTTTGTCCGTCCGTTCCAGGTAGCGGGTGGCGGTTCCAGCCTCACCCCCCGGTCTTTCCGCCTGGGGCTCCTGTCTGCCACTGTGCGGCCACGGGTCCTGGGGGGCCAGCTCCGCCGCGTTCCCTTCCAAGTCATGGGGCAATTGCGTCAGAGCCTCAGATCTCAATTTCGACACCCATGATGTGAAGATTCCTCCAAGGGCAATGGTCTGATGGTGACGGTGATGATTTCATCTCTAAGAATCATAGAGTTTGGAGAGCCAGTTCCCGCCTCCTCCTTTCTGTTTCTCACTCTCTCCTTCTTGCTCTTCTCTCTGCTTCACTGACCTGCATCAGTTCGTCTTCATTGCCTCTGACTCTCTTGAGCAGCCTTTAGTTTATTTACACAAAGTGCTTTCTTTCTCCGGCAGCTGGAGAGTCAGCCCCTCCCCCTGCCCCCTTTCCTTTCCTTTGTTTCCCCGCAATTTGGTTGTTACGTTTTTCTTTCTATAACATTTTAATTACGAAGATAATGCATGGACACTGAAGAACGTTGAGAAAATAAATACGAGGGAAAACTAAAGAATAAAAATCATGCAACACGGATCTTGACATATTCTGGCTTGTAGTGCACACACAAATAAATGTTATTTATCATTTTTGGGGGCAAAAAGTATGTGCATAATATACATCCATGAAATCATATTGGACGACTGCATAACGTTTCATAATACGGCTCTTATACTGCATTATAACAATTTCCTAAATTCGTGGTTACAGATTTACACTTTAATGACATGTCTGGGCATGAATCCTGGGTCTGTCACTGACTGCTCATGGGTTTTTTGAACAATCTGCTCGGCCTCTGTGCCTCAGTTTCCTTGCCTGCACCATAGGGAGAGCTTTGTGTGATGTCTCTTCCAGAGGGCTAGCTCTCGTGATGCCTAATTTCTCATGTACGCGTAAATCAGCAAATATCGATTTGTGAGATTATTCACTTTTTTTCCCTCCTCTCTCTGAATTAATGTTAAGTTTCTGAAAGGCAGGGTCTGGGTCTCAGTTGCTCACAGGATAGGACGACCGGTATAGAAAGATACCCGGGGCATTGCGGAGTAGAACAGAGGGTGGGGCCCTGAGGGCTGACGGGTCTTGGAAGCAGGTAGAAGTGGACTCCTCTCTGTCCCAAAGAGCTCACATTCCTAGCTCTTTGGGACAGCTGTGTGGTGTTGGCGGCTGACTCACTCTTCGGCGAGGACAACACTGCGTACCTGCCTCCCTCCCAGGCTTGCGAGAAGGGCCTTGCTTAAGAACTAGTGGTTATCGCTGGAGCTCACCTGGCCTGGGCTCTAAGCAAGAGGGACGGGGTGGGCTCATCTTCCCAGGACATACTGCCAATCTGAGATCCAAGGCAACAGAGTGTTGACTCGGGAGGCCCCCTGATGTTTCAGAGGTCCCAGGAACCGGAAGTGGGCACAGACACGGCAAGAGGGATGAGGTGCTGACCTCTCTCAAGGGTGTGAGAAGGGCCACTCAGGCCTAGAGAGCCTCAGCTCAGGGTTCAGAGCCTCAACCAACCTCAGGGAGTTTTCCCCTTTATCCATGAGGGGACCCCCCCACCCCCACCCCAAGTTGGTGTCTCCCCAGCCCAAGCAGGCTTTGGGGTAACATCTTCTAAACTGTAGAGCCCAAAGGGATAAGGAACCTGGAGGTGAGTGGGTCAGCGGTCCCCACCCCTGGCTGCCCCTTGGGAAGGTCTTATGTAAAGAGACAATCACAGTCTATCTCAAGACTCCAGAGTCACAGCCTCCACGAGGGAGACTCGGGAACTCAGGTTTTCAACTCTTTAGAAATATTTCATAAAACATTTGAAGATAGAAAAGCCCTCCCCGGTGCTTCTGATGCTGCAGGCAACCCCAGCCCAAGTCCGGTGTCTGGCAGCCACTGAGCCAGAAGACCTCCAAGGGCCGGGGGTCGCCAAGTATAAAAGATTGGCAGCAATTAAGGGACACGCTGAGAATAGTCTCACCATGCTCCCACTTCTGGAGTCGGGTTATTTCCTGTGAAAATCCGCCTTGTGGATGCCGATCAAACGTTGTGCATCCAAGTTGAACTTGTCTTTTCTCGTATTCATTTTCCTTCTGTCTGCCGACCGAACAAGCGACAAACTTCTTTCAAACAAGCTTGCTTGGTGGTTTACAACTTAGCATGACACACGTTTGTCCGCCTGGACTCTGTGACCACTCTGAGAGCTAAGCAGAGAGGAGCCTTCATGACCCTCATTTATGGAGGACACAATGGAGAACCCAGTACTCCAGGAGGTTCGAGATCTCGCAGGTAGTGGTGGGGGAGCTGGGATCCCATCCTGCACCTGCTTCACCAGTGATGTGCTTCCTTTCTCTTCACTCTACGCTCAACCCTGCACGGTGGGTTGTAGAGTCAGAAATTATGGAGCTACTCTCTCTCCAAATAGACTGTGAACTCGAGGAAGGGAGGAGCTTATAAAACTAATTATAGCGACACAGCGGGAGCGGGAAGGTTTATCATCCTTCTGCCGGCACACCTCTTTCCCATGTCCTGTGCACAGAATCCCATAGGCTGGGCTGAGCATCCTCTCATTCATTCATTCATTCATTCATCCCATTCATCATCTGTCCATTCTTTGACTCAATCGTAAATTCTTACATTTCTTTCTCAATTAATACCAATTGCTCATTATTTAAGGGGTGCCTACTGCGAGCCAGGAAGTCCTATTGTCCTATGTATGCCACTGCAGACAGTCTCTTAAAATAGGTCACAGAATCGAGGGTGAGGTTTATCTCCATGTACGTCTATCTCCACACGTTTGCTGAATGAATGAATAAATAAATGGCAGGGCAAGTGAATAAGGATTGTAATGAAGGGATTACAGGAGGAATAGAGGAGACGCACGAAAGAAGATGCCCTTTACCCTCTACCATATCACATCAAATGCCAGCACCACTCTAGGGAATCAGCATTTCCTGATCCGCTGTCACTTCCCGTCATCCCGTGATGAAAGCCTTCTCTCCTGGACTTCCATTTCCCTCCGGCTCTTCCCGGTATCTGCTTGTCTTTGGGTCAACACGATGAGGTCAGCTCCTGAGGAATCCCTCAGGATAGAAGTAGAGTCTGAGTGATCCCTGCCCGGAGCACGTTGATTGAGGAGCACGTTGATTTTCAAGCTGCCTAAGGTACGCATCCTCTCTCACGAAGGCCGAGCCCTCCAGCTGCCTTCCGTGGGGATTCATTTAATTGTGTTATGTGGTAGGATGGGCAGTGGTGGGTAAGGCAGAGGCTGGGAACCAGAGGCAGGTGGGAGGGGAGACAGACATGGCCGCTGAGGCAGGTGCTCAGAAGAAGGAATAGGAAATGACGTGGCCAGAGAGGAACGATCACCATTACAGGGAGATAGAAACTTTTCAGATCACCAGGTCATCTGAAAATAAGATGAGGGGGCGCCTGGGTGGCTCAGTCAGTTGAGCTTCCGACTCTTAATTTCAACTCGGGTCGTGATGTCACAGTTTGTGAGATCGAGCCTTGTGTTGTGCTCTGGGCTGACTGTGGAGCCCGCTTGGGATTCTCTCTCTCTGTCCCTCCCCAACTCACACTCTCTCTTTCTCTCAAAAATAAGTTAAGAAAAAAACTTTATGAAAATAAGAGGAGAACGTTTGGTCTATGTCTGTGTCGTTTATGTATCTGTATCTGGATAGATAGATCTATATAGACAGACATCTATATAGATGTATCTATTGCTATCTATCTATCATCTATCATCTCTCTCTCTGTGTCTTATGTCCTTCTATTTATCACTTGGTCTATCTGTACGAAATAGTCAGGAACTTGGAGTAAAGCAAAAAAAAAAAAAAAAGCCGCCCTTCAACATTATATAATTATTTCAATGATCTTTACACATCTATGAATTCACCTCAGCCTTATCACCAAGTAACGGTGATAGAGGAGGAAGAGGGCAGTGAGGTGAAAGGGGAATTAGTTTAATGACAGCATCTGGCAACTAGAAAGTTTTTGATGTCCTACCATTCTCGAAGCTGCTCTGTAATAGAGACATTTTTTCTACTCTTTAGTGAAGCTCAAATAGCCAGGAGTTTCCACAGTTGTCTTTCAGATGTCACATAGTTGACGGACAATGGAGGAGGGATTCAAATGTGTCTGCCTCTGAGGCCTTTTAAAAAAAAAAAATTTAAAATATTTTTATTTATTTTTTTTTTTGAGAGAGAGAGAGAGAGAGAAAGAGAAAGAGAGAGACAGAGCATGAGCGGGGGAGGGGCAGAGAGCAAGGGAGACACAGAATCAGAAGCAGGCTCCAGGCGCTGAGCTGTCAGCACAGAGCCCGACACGGGGCTCGAACTAATGAACTGCAAGATCATGACCTGAGCCAAAGTTGGACACGCAACTGACTGAGCCACCCAGGCGCCCCTACGTCTGAGGGCTTTTTGTTTGAACCCCTAGCCTCCTTCACCGAACAGAGGGCTCAGCGTGTCCGCTGCCTGATTTGCAGACTGAGTTGCGGTATTGGACGTGCTTGAAGGCATGAATAGTCCTCGCGTAGGGTGGCCACCTGTTATCTCCTATTGGATGCCTGGCAAGCATCTGACAATTAAAATATCCAAAATGTAAGTCATACCTTAAAAATTTTTTTAAATGTTTATTTATTTGAGAGAGAGAGAGAGAGAGAGAGAGAGTGAGAGCATGAGCAGGGGAGGGGCAGAGAGAGAGGGAGACGAGGAATCCGAAGCAGCCTCCAGGCTCCGAGCTGTCAGCACAGAGCCTGACGTGGGGCTCGAACTCACAAGCCGTGAGATCGTGACCTGAACCGAAGTCAGACGCTCAACTGACTGGGCCACCCAGGCACCCCTTAAGGCACGCCTTTTAAATGTCCATCTCTGCAGGTTTCTTTGGTTCTGTAAATGACACCTTCTCTCACCCTGTTGCACAGTGAGGAGTCCAGGGCTCGTCCTCTAAGCCACCACCGATCTTGGAGATTTTCCCTTCAAAGCACCTCTTGAGTCTGTTCACTGCCCTCCAGCTGGCCTCCACCACACTCACCTTCGCCTTTGCCCAGGGGTGTCCCTGAAGGGTGCAGACGACACGTCTAGCCCTCGTGGGGCCTCTGCGTGAAGGAACACGAAAGAAGACGGCGGGTACCCCTGATTTCGATCTGGTGATCTGCACCCCGTTTCGCACACCCGGCAACATACGACGTTCATCCAGGACACCTGCTCTCTCAGTGACTATTTGTAGGATATCTGTGTCCCCGGCCCTGTTGTCACACCGTGAGGAGTGGCTCCCTGTGTGTCCCACAATCGCTTTCCCGGTCTCTTCCTAAGCGCCGTTGCTGCGCCCTGGCCACCCGCTTCAGACACAACAGACTTCCGGAATGTTCCTAGTATTAAAAGTCGTGCCGTGTCAACGGTGTGCCAGGTGTCATTTTTATTCACTTTTCACATAAAAATTCTCCGCTTTTATTGCTGCCTCTCTCGACATTCTCTCCACTCGCGTACTCATTCCGTATTGTGAGCTGAATAATGCTTTTAAAATACCTCAAACTCAGGCCCAAAAAAGCACATGTGGCCAGGCCACTCCCGATGGAAATCTGCAGCTTCATTTACAGAATTGAAGCCACGTTAAATGCCGTTAAGGTGCGGCCCGCTCGCCTTTGGGTCGAGAGTGCTGTCTTTGGGATGCTCACTGTGGGTACCACCCTCACGGGGCTGGGGCTTCCTCAGGATCTGACGGAAGCCAGGGTTTACTGAGTCCATAAGATGGGCCTGGCGATACGTTCATGCGTCACTCACCCCCTCTTATCTAATTCTTACTGCCCATGGGATCGAAGCTTGCAGGGGAGCGGCAGGGGAGGAGCAACTGGGTGGAGGTGGCAAACCCAGTGGGGAGCATCTGCTTCTACAACTAGAGCTCTCTCTTCTGGCCCCCGATGCCCTCTTGGAAGCCAGCAAGTTCCCCGAAGACCAAAGAATGCCGCCATCTTTCCATGCCGTGCTCTGTCTCTCCACACCCTTCCCGACAGCAACCGTGTAGCTGGGCTGACGGGTGCATATGCAACAAGCAGACAGAACTTACACACGCAGTACCCACAGGATGCGCCTGTGCGGCATGAGAGGCAGCAGGCCTTGCTATGCGCGTCCGTATACACGATTTCACTGGCTCCCTGTGTTGGCCCCTCCAAGTTGGCAGTCATGGGACAGGGTAAACAATGTTGGGTGCCTGTCACACGAAGATGACAGCTCTGGGTGGGGTTTATGTATTCCTGCCCATCCTTAGGACAACCAGTGGGGTGAGCATTAGGACTCCCATTATACAGACAAGAAAAATGAGTCACAGGGGGCGAAGTACCCCTCCAAGATCACACGGCTTAGCTGGGTGCAGACTGACGGTTGCACCCGGCGCCCTGCCCTTAATCGGTGCATGGTGCTCCCTGACCCCGGTCGGCGCGTGCTTCTTGAAGGTGCCCGAGCTCAGAGAAGGAGGACTGAGGTCACTGGGGTCTTCAGGGAAGACCTCTGAGCAAAGAAGGGACACAGAGGAGTGAAGGAGGGAGGAAGACTGAATATTTCCCTGTGAGAGTAGCCCCAGGAAGCTTCAGACAAAAGGAACACCTGGGCTGTCACTTTGGGAGGCATCTTGACTGTCACAGGCTGGCCCAGAGACCCCACCACTTCCCAGACAGCTTGCTGTGTGTGGTCCGCCCTTTGTAACCCTGGGAATGAAGCTGGAGTTAATTAGTTCTATTTACTGCATTTGCCTGTCATTTCCTCAAGCTTCACGCCTTCCGCCTCCCCACGTTTGATCTAACGGAAGAGAAAATATCGCTGCACCTTGGATTCTGCCTACTGGGCTCACACTGCTCTCTGAAAGCCTGTGCATTTTTAGCGCTAATTAATTTAAGGACTTCGGTCGCCCTACTGCTTCTCGGAGGTCCCTCTGCATTTCCAGCTTTCCCAATCAAACTTGGGTTTTTTTTTTTGAAATACCTGTCACTTGTTCAGCCTTCTGAAAATTTTTTGCTTCCTTCTGGTGCAGAGCTCAGGAGAGCAATTTGACTTTTCCCTTCAGGTTCATTCAGATTAGTGAAAGTCATTAGAGGCGAAGAGGGATCCGACAACGTCACGCCTGGAAGGAATTTTGGTAAAATGCGCTGTCGGGCTGGGTATTCTTCAGGGAAGGATAAATTCATTTTGTGTCCCAGGCTGCTTTGGTTGGGATATTATTCCCGTCGAGGATGAAGAAACTGAAAATCTCATCGGTTAAATACCTGGCCCCAAATTACGTGGCTAGGAGATGGCAGGGTCGGTGTTGAAATTAATACCTCTCTAGAAAGCCCGTGTCGTTCCAGACCGGGCTGCCCCGGACAGTGTCAGGCGGCCTAGTTGCTGCCGGGGAGATACAAAGTACGCAGAAGGCATCGTCCCTGCCCACGAAGTGGGACAGAGAGGGGCGCAAAGCTCGAGCTTCCACGCTGGCACCGATGCCATACTCATGCACGTGGCCTGTGATCCACGAAGACAGGGAGGTGGGAGGCAGTGACTGTGCTCAGGGGCAGCTGGGGAGACCTCCCAGCGGTCACGTGAGTTGCACTGTATCCTCCAGAAACGCGAAGCCCTGATCCTGGTAGCTGTGAATCTGCCCTTCTCTGGAAACGGGGTCGTTGCAGTTGTAACGAAGCTTGGGGCTGAGGTCCTCCTGGAGTAGGGTGGGCCCTAAATCCAATATGACCGGTGTCTTGATCAGGATGAGAAGAGACCCAGAGACAGGGAGACGGACACACACAGACAGAAGACCACGTGAAGACACAGACACACAGAGGGAAGAAAGCCCTGTGATGATGGAGGCAGAGAACGGGGTGTGGCGGCCGCAAGCCGAGGCGTGTCCACCACGAGCCAGCACCGGAGGTGAGGAGAGAGAGCACGTCCCTTCCAGGAGCCCTGCTTCCAGACGTCTGTCCTCCAGAACCACAAGACAATACCTTTCTGCTTCCTTAAACCATCCAAACTGATGCACACAGGGACCACCCCCATGGACCTTGGGGCCCGAGCGGTGCGGGGCAGAGGGACGAGGCGTGGCGGCAGGGGGCAACAGCACGCCAGGGTGCGCAGGCAGCTTCCCTATCTCGCACTGGGCGTGAGTCTGGATGCGGGCAGGAAGTTGAAGGCCGTGAGGCTGAAGTGTGGGGTTGGGACTGTACTTCGAGGGGTGGGCAGGTAACCTTGCAGCCAGGTGGGGCCACGCACCTGTTCTGGACAGCAGGGTGTGAGCAAAAGGGGAGCGTGTCATCACCCCCGTAGCTGTCTCTCCCCGAGCCTCGGACACCTGCTCCAGGTGGTGAAGCTCAGATGCCAGCTTGTGTCCCTGCACCACTGCGCGAAGGGAGCGGCCCCGGGGAACTGCCCGGCTCACAGCAAACGGAACACAACAATTAACCTTCATGCCATAAGCCACGGTTCTTTCTGGGGCTTGCTTATTACTGCGACAAACTCGCGAATACATGTTCCAGATGTTTGGAGGCAGCATATCAGAATGAGACACATGTCCCAGCCCCCCTCCTCCCCTGCAAAAGACCCCGGACCACACGTGTCATTCCTCTTTTACTGCCTACTCCTGCCCACAGCCCCTTAAACATACTGAGCACTTAGCCAGTTGATCAGAGAATGAAATCTGAAGGAGCTTAGGGGTGTCTAGATCCGTCTCTCGTCTGACTTAAGCTTCCACCGCAAGCCAGCGGCAGGTCAAGGCAAAGCACTGGTTGGTGTCCCGCACTGAGCGTTCAAGTGCACCCGGTTCTCCACACCACAGCCCGTCATCCAGCCTGTGTCCACACCACTCACTGTGCCCGTGGGACCACCGATTGCACAAGGACATTCCCTTACCATACAGACAGCTGCCACACTCTTGTGAGGACTTGGAACCCCCAGGGGACCTTTTACTATCAATGTGGCTTATTTGGAAGGTGACCGTGTTATAAATTGCAAAAGCCCAGACGCTTTTGAGAGAGAAAGGGGGGTGCTGTTCTTAATTGCTCTGGGGAAACAGTGTGGACTTAGACTGTCTTGGGCAAATCAGGACGCACCGGCCACCTTGCTCAGAGGTGGCTTTGGTGAAAAGCAGCTAATCTGATTGAGGAGGCCAGGACCAAAGGTGTGCGACATGGCTTTATTAATTAGGAACTCTGTGAACTTGAACAAGCTCTTCTTCCCGAGGCTCCAGGTGCGCATCTGTAGAGTGGGAAGAATAACTAATCGTCACAACCACTCGGTGAAAATGTATGTGAAGGTGGCATAGTCTCTGTGAAAAGCTATAACGCTTTAATGATTCTCATCGCCCTTGCTGTTGACATTGGTGTTGTTAATGACCGTCATTTTTTAGCCGGGATTCTTTACCTGTGTTGTTTTGCTAGACTCATCGGGGAAGATTTATCAAATAAAAATAAATAAATGTATTCGTTTGCTTGGACGGCTGGAACAGGGAATTGCAGATTGAATGGCTTAAACAACAGAAATGTATCGTCTCACAGTTTTAGAGCCTAGAATTCTGCAGCCTGGGTGTGGGCAGGGTTCTTTCTCCTGAGGCCTCCCTCCCCAGCTGGTGCATGGCCATCTTCCTCTCCCTGAATCTTCGCATGGTTTTCCTTCTGTACGTCTATGTCCACATTTCCCCTTTTTGTGAGGACACCGGCCACCTTGGACCAGGATCCACCTCATTTTACCTTAATGACCTCATTTTACCTCAATTACTTCTTTAAAGACCTTTCCTCTAAATCCAGTGACGTTCGACGGTGCTGGGGGTTATGACTTCAACATACGATTTTGGGGACGTAGGGCGGGAGGTGACACAATTCAGACCACAATAGATGCCTTCCCCATCCCCAGAAATACTGGTGTAGTTCAAGGCCAGAACCCATTGTATTGAAAGAATTTCAAAAATACTCTTCATCTGGTGTGTTGGAGACCCTTCTGGCCAGTGCAAAGCCCTCTCCGCCACTGCTGAGCGAGGCTCCGTGAGATTGATCGAACGACTCTGAGCGTCTTGCCCAGCCGGCCCTCTCCCGTTGGTGATGGGAAATGGTTTAGACAGAATGCCTTAGCACTGACACAGTGAATAATATTTTGTCAGTGGCTTTGGCTCATTGTGCACAGCACTTTCTCTGCTCAGGCAGTGGCTGACTGGCCTCAGGGCTCACATGTGCCCTGCTGGGCTGAATGGGAGGGGGCCGCCTGTAACTCCCTAACTCAGGAGCCAGCTGATGGCAGGAGAGATGCCCACGTGAGATCTTAGTGGGATCTCCTTTGAGACTCAATTTCCTTGTCAATAAAATGAGAACAGACTTTCTGCATCATGTAACTCACAAAGTTGTCATGGAGAACACAGGAGGCCATAAATTTGTGGCTTCTATTTCTGCACTGCCCAATATAGCAACCACATGCTCATGCGGCTACTTAATTTCTACTTAATTGCAAATGAAAACATAAAAATTCAGTTCCTCCGTTGCGCTGGTCATATTTTAAGCTCTCGACATCCGTGTGTGGGGAATGGCTAGTCCTGATTTGGAACATTTCCACCATTACAGAAAGTCCTACTGGATGGCACCGCTCCGGGTACCAGAGATCCTTCCGGATCTCTCCTGAAGGACATCATCACCACCTATGTTCTTCCTCCACGTTGCATTCTAGGGTGGAATGATGGAGACCCAACTGCAGAACCGGCCAGTTTCTAAAGCCTGGGTTCTGTTTCATTATTTCACACTATCTCCTACCTAAAGCTGAACAGGCTAGTTTTCTTCAGTCCTAAGAATCAAGAGCACCGGACTCTAACTTGCAAGGCAGTGAGGAAGCTTCTGGCCATGGAGCTTCTGCCAAGGTGGTTAACCTCTGCCAAGATTGCTGCCCTGGGCAGGATGCTGGACTAAAATTTTTTCTCTGTGTCTCTCTGTCATTTGTACACACACACACACACACACACACACACACACATCTCCTGTACTATAATTCTTCCTCTATTGCTAACTGCTGAGCAACCTTAAACTAATGCAGAAGGGGCTCCTGGGTGGCTCAGTTGGTTGAACGTCAGACTTCGGCTGAGGTCATGATCTCACGGTTCATGAGTTCAAGCACCGCATCGGGCTCTGTGCTGACAGCTCACAGCCTGGAGCCTGCTTCGGATTCTGTGTCTCCCTCTCTCTGCCTCCCCCCACCCCATACTCTGATAAATGATAAACATTAAAAAAAATTAAAAACACTAGCAGCATAAAAACCCTTCACTTCTGCTGTCTTGTAAAGTAGGGATCCTATTGCCTGTGTGGTGACGGGGGAGACACGGGCTGCTACTATGGTCCTCACTCTTCCATCATCACGCGCCTGCCTCTCCCAAGCGCTGCAGGCTTCTGCTTCCCTGCCCAAGAACTGTCCTCGCAGCGACAACTATAAACAGCAACGTGAAACCTATTTACAGGCCGATGAAAAGCAGATGCTTGAAGCCAGCGGGAAGTGCTCGCCTGGGAGCCTGTGCTTCAAACTTCAGAGGCAGAACTTTGCTCCAGCTGGGGGTGAAGCCACAGTTAAGAGGAGCTCATGGCAGCTGCCTCTGGAAGCCTGGCCACCCCTCTAACCTCTGAGCACGCCGGGGCCACCTTTCAATGTGAAATGATAATCAAGTATTAGGTCAGATTGTATGATGTTCGCCTTCGGTGCCTTAAGGCTGCAGGGGAGTGAGAGTGTGCTTTCGAGTCTGATTTGGACCCCTGAGTAGAGCGGAATTGGCCCCTTGGGGGTCAGCTGGGGGAGAATCTGGCAGCTTTGCTGGGGGTGTGTGCAGGGCTCTGAGTGGGGTTTCACCGGCCCCCTGGGATAGAAGACTGGCATTGAGGGCCCGGCTAGTTGCAGTGCATTGCAAAAGTTATGCTGCTTGCAGCACACGACTCAGGGGGAGGCAGGGGCAACCAGGTGGCTCCAAAAGCCTGGGTCTTGAATAAATCTGGGTCCGCACTAAGGGCCCAGCATGACCTCAGCAGAAACAAGAGTTTACATGGAATGGAACTTGCACTGCGGACGCCATTCTCCCTTCAATGGATCCCCTGTTGCCCTTGGGATAGAGTGCAAGCCATGCCAAGACTCTCTGTAGGGGATACTCCAATATGCCTCATCCCCTGGGGGTCTGAGAGATGTATCCCCCCAGTGGCTAGGCATGCTGCTTGGAGACAACTGTCAGACCTCTTCCTCTGACCAGAGAAGTGAATGAAGGAGGGAAGGACAAAAGTGCATTCTTCAAACGCGTCGTCCTTTAGTTTGGCCTTCTCAAGCATGCAGCTATAGTGACTAATGCATGGAAATAAATACATTAAAGCCAATTCTGGAAAGGAAGGTAAGAGGGTAAACACGAGTAAGCCAATCTGACATATGTCCAGCCCTTTACCATTTTCAGCTCCCCCTGCCGTATGCATTCTGATTCACACCCAGTGCCCCTGACAGATACCTGACACAGGCCCAGAGCCGCTCTGCCTTATGCAAATGGCCAAGACCTTGCACTTGTCCCAAGGGGGCTGCTGACTGAGACGCACGCTGAAAGTGAGAGTGAGTGGGTAGAGAAGGGACATCCAGGGAAGCCCGGAAGAAAGAGGGACACACTTTTGCAGAAGAGTCATTTGATTTACCTCCCCGAGGTGCACCTGCTGGGGAGAGAGGCCACCCCAGGCACAGCAGGCTACTAGGCAGCAGGCCAGAAGCAGAGGGAGGTGGGTTTCAGAAAGAAATCCCAGGTCATCTGACTCTGCTAGAGCTAGTCCTGGCACTGTCCCCCATGAGACTTGTATGGACTTGGGTGAGTCTTTGACTTCCACTTTCCCCATCTATTTAACAGAAAGGGGAAAAAGACATTAGAACAACGCAAAACACAATGACCCGGCCCATCTCACTGGGGCTGCACTGTGATTTAATATCTGGGTGGCCCCGGGACCATCACCTGTAATTCTCAGTTCCCTCAACTCCAAAATGGGAATCTGTCAGTTTGCCCTGATATTCTCACAGAGCTGCCGGGAAGGCTCAGTGAGACAGTGGACACTGAAGGTCGCTTAAAACGGTAAGTGTTACAGAGCTGTAAGTCACAATTTCAAGCTTGTTATTTCGGCGGGGATCTGCTAAGTCTATGTTGACGAATGGCTGACGGATCTACGCAACGCAAAACCCGGGGATATGTGCGCACCTGTAGGCAGACACACAGACACGATGCTTGAAAGTGGCTGGTCCAACAGCTGTAGGATGTGAGTGTCCTGGATCCTGGCTATTACGTGATCCTGGCCTGTGGTTCTTCTTCTTCTTCTTTCTTTTTTTTTTGCCAATGGTATTGCTAACTATGCCGCCTGGAGAAGAATGGATACTCCTGACACGGACAGATACCTGTTTGTAGTTTCTTCCCCCCTGGGATGGTTGCAGAGGGAGGAACTCCTATAACTTCACAGTCATAAGATTCCATCTTTAGTTTCCCCTCACCTTTCTTTTTTTAAAAATGTTTATTTATTTATTAAAGATTTTAAAAATGTTTATTTATTTTTGAGAGAGAGAGAGAGAGAACGAGGGAGGCACGGAGAGAGAGAGAGAGAGAGGCACACACACAGAATCTGAAGCAGGCTCCAGGCTCTGAGCTGTCAGCACAGAGCCTAACACCAGGCTTAAACCCACGGACTATGAGATCATGACCTGACCAAAGCCCAAGGCTTAACTGGCTGAGCCACCCAGACGCCCCTCCCTTCACCTTTCAATCAGTTGCTCTTGCAATAATCCCATCAACAAATGCCTAATGACCACCGACTTTGTGCTAGGTTCTGTTCTATGAACTGGTGACACAATGGAGACCAGAGAGACTTAGTCTTTGCCCTACGGTGCCTGCCTTCCAGAAGCAGAAAGATAGCCCATCATGATTGTCTACATTGACTGATTTCCTTTCTCTTACCGATCACTGCCGTCTTGGAATTTCCTGCCGACCCCAGGATAGGTGCCACGGTGACAAAAAACAACACACCAGGAAAAGACGCGCTGCCCCAGGCAGGTGTATGGCAACAGATTGGTCACGGGGTGGAGGTGTGTACCAGCATCCCCACAACCTCAAACTTCCTCCCCTTTCTGACATACCCTCAGCCGGCATTCAAAATTAGGTCATGACGCTCCACAGTAACAACGCAATCATAAACTCTCGGTGTCCCAAACGGAAGTCTAAACGTCCCAGAGAGAAATCCCACCGTGACATCCCTTGACGTCAACCACAACAAAAATATCGTCAGGTTTCTCTGTTTTTGATCCCCTGTGTTGTTTCTAACCATAGGTCCCTAGATCGTGGTGTATGGAAATCCCTTTTTCTGCTGTCAACCCCAGTGACCTTGGCTATGGGCAGTGGGCCTGATGCTGGGTTTGTGTGATGAGGAATAGGGCCGTCCTGAGTTTCTGCCCAGGCATTTTACAGTATGACAACGTGCGCACACCCAGAGTCTGGACGTTGAGATAAGCACTTGAATTTAGGATGCCTGCCACCCATTCCTGCTTTGCTTTTGCCCGGGCACATTTTCAAACAACCGCTTAGAGTTAGAGACCTCTTCCCCAACCGTCTTATAAGTGGCAGGTGTGGCCTCGTTCTTTCTCTCCTGTGCTGGTGACCTGGGACAGAGGACTGCTCCCACCTCGGGTCCATTGAGCCCCTATTCTGGGATCTATGCCTAAGAAATCTCATGACCTTATCTCCTTTGCCTGAGTCTATTGAAACTGCACCTGCAATCAAAATGGCCCCGGGTTCTTCACTTCCTGCAGGGGGAGCTATCTGCCAACCACACAGTGGCTTGTGCCTCCTCGGGTCATCAGGTCCTAATCTACATATTCTTAATTCAGCACACCAGCCTCAGGATTTCCCACACAGTTTGGAAGAAGGGACTGGAGAAGGTCAAAGTGTTCTGCATAATATAGAGCGGAATTTGGGTGACACAGGAGCGGGGGGGTGAGAGGGGTTCCTATGAGGCGGGGCTGGGGGGACAGAGGGAGGAGCCGGGCGTGTTGGGAAGCTGTGCACCGTGGTGGGGGTAGAGCTGCAGAGGAATGTGGCTCCAAGGGATGGCCATCTGTGAACTGCAAGTGCTAAGTTGCGGGTAGTGGCGAGTCTGGGAGAAGTTGCCATGGTCCTTCTCTCCTAAATCTCCAGGCTCGGCTTCAGGGACCGGGCTTATCCCGGCTGTTGCTACAGTGAGAAGCGACGATGAACGAATGGCTGGCAGTCTCAGGGTGCTGATTGCTCCCAATCACTCACGTGCCCTGAGAATAACTTCATATTGTGTTTACTAGGTGTCACGTCCTCTGTCATCACAGCCCAGGCACTGACTCACTTATACTCTCACAACGGTTTTTGTGCTGTTATCTCCATTTTATAGATGAGGAAACTGAGGCACCGTGAGGTTTAATGATTGGAAGTAGAAGACGGAGCCCAGGTTTCGGCTCAGACGGGCGATATATGTACCCTGCAGCCTAGACCGTGGTGGAGACTCAGGAGGGAGACCAGGGTGAAGCAGGTCTCCCAAGGCATTCACCTTGGGAACAAAATTTAAGGGGGTGCCAAAAAACTCCCTTGGTCACAGTAGTGACCAAGCTGAATACAGTTTGAAAGCAATATTAAAAAAATAAATAAAAATTAACGCAAAACCTCCATTGCGGAAAATTTAAAATAAGGACCACGTGAGTATTACTGATTCCCATCTCCCCCCCCCCCCCCCCCCCCCCCCCGCCGGCTGTAGTGTAGCTCAGTGTGATCCTAAGAGGGGTCAGATTTTCCTGTTGATTCTCCGTTCTTGTCCTCCACACTGAGGCAGAGATACCTCTGAGAAGGTACTTACGCTGGGATGCACAACATTCTAAGGTAAGGCCTTACACTTCTATGAAGCTTGAAAAGGGTGTTGCTGACAATCTCTGCTAGATCTCCAAGGTTAGATCTCCCAGCTAATGGCAGGTGAACAGCCCATGTCTGGTGGCATTTATACCTACTGTTTGTTCTGGCTGTGGTGCTCAAACTGAGTCTCCCCTTAAGAAAAGTTCATTTGACTGTGGTAAGGACATGTCAGGGAGCTTCATGGTTTAGTCAGTCAAGTGTCTGATTCTTGATCTTGGCTCAGGTCATGATCTCACGGTTCATGGGGTCGAGTCCCGCGTCGGGCTGTGTGCTGACATCGTGGATCCTGCTTGGGATTCTTTCTCTCCCCCTCTCTCTGCTCCTCCCCTGCTCTCTGGCTCTCTCAAAATAAATAAACATTAAAAAAAAAGAACATGAGATCTACACTAGTCTTAAGAGATTTGTAAGTGCACAATACAGTGTTGTTTGCTGTAGGTACGATGCCGTACGCAGACCTCTAGAACTTTTTCAGCTCGCTTGACTGAAACTGTACCTGTTGATTCGTAACTTCCCATCCTCTCCTCCCCCCGGCCCTTCACTGTTCCACTCGTTGATTCTATGAGTTTGAGCGTTATAGACACTGCGTGCATGTGGAATCATGAGGGATGTCTTTCTGTGACTGGCTTATCTCACTGAGCATAATGTCTCAAGGCTCATCCATGTTGCTGCCATCTGGCAGAATTTCTTTTTTAGGGCCGAATAATGTTCTGTTGTATGTATCAACCACACCTTCTTTATCCGTCTACCCATCCATGGATGGATATCTAGGTTGTTTCTGCATCTAGTCAGTGCGAACAGTGCTCTGAGACCTTGGGCCGTAAGCAGGAGTACAATGAAAGATGAAAACTTCCTTCAAAAGGCCTTCTCTGGTCCCCTCCTGTCTGAACTCCAGCCCAAGGCAGTGGGCAGCCCACTCCATTATGTCGGGCACCCAGCCCTTTGTTGCCCCTCACAACCTGTGATGTAGTGGGAAGGCACAGCTGAGACGGCGATTGACAATGTGTTCATGTCACTGTCCCACTGTCCCATCAGTGCCTAGCCTGAAACAGAGCTTGCTACATGCCTGCAAAGCGAGTAAATGTGCTTGGGAGGACTTTTAGCTTGCCCTGTTGTTCTAAGATTCTGCGTGCCTCTTGAAATAGCAATCCCTCCTCTTTCCGATGGTAAGAACCTTCCAAATCAGCAGAGTTAAGAAGAAGTGACATAAGTCCTTAAATCAGATACCCTTGAGTTTACATACTTAACTGTGTAACTTTGGAGACAAGAATACCTTTAATCTGCATTTAATCTTTAGGATGATCCTATGACATAATACATGCACATGTATACAGGTACATGTTGGCACACATGTGCACATACACACATGTTACAGTTTTTTTCTAAATGTTTATTTATTTTTGAGAAAGAGGGAGAGAGCACAAGTGGGGGAGAGGCAGAAGGAAAGGGGGACAGAGGATCCAAAGTGGGCTCTGTGCTGATAGCCCTGATGCAGGGCTCAAACTCGCGAACTACAAGATCATGACCTGAGCTGAAGTTGAACGCTTAACCGACTGAGCCACCCAGGTGCCCCCACATATTACAGTTTTATGTGGAGATATCTGTTTGGAAATTTTCATATTCTAGTTCCATTTGTTAACTTTAATGCTTCATTTAAATAAAACATAAGCAAAAGTGGTTTAGAGGCTGAACTATGCCAGGTTAAGGTTTATTTTCAAACCCAGAGAGCTTTGGAAGAAGAGACTATCTATGTCACTTACACGTCAGTGGGGAAATAGACCTAAGCTTTGTGGTATCCAGTGAAATGGTCCAATATTGGGTTTTCAAGACATGCTGTCAGCTTTGGAGTAGATGTGCCCAAGCAAATCTGTTTTGTCAAGAAGAAATTCCTCACTGTTGGTGAATTTGGGCTGAAGAAAACAGAAGTTCAGGAGACAGAAACCAGTCACCACGTCCTGTGCCTCTTGGCAGGGAGCATGACTTTGTAGCCATGCTGCTGTGGTCAAGGCTGGGAAGGCCTATCTCTTCCAGGCTATGCTGGTGTGATGGAGGAAGACTGTCTCTTCTTGTATCTTGTAAGTAAAGCTTTGAGTGTTTTCAGGGGCAAATGAAACTCTCTTTGGCTCATAGGAGCTTAAGCAGCCAGCATTCAAACCATTATTTGTAACTATTGATGGCCCACTGGGAGAGACTTTATGCAGATGTTTCTATAGAAACTGGGTTGATCCCAGCATTATTTTCAAAGTCATGGATTTGACAACATGAAGAAATTGCTGAACTAAGATTCTGTTATCAAAAGTTCACTGAAGAAAATATTTCCAAGGCAGCCTTCCTGGACCTTCCTCCCAACCCTCAGGCAGATTTTTCCACACTCTTGTGTTGCCATCACTGAACATTGTATGCATTTCAATCCCAGTGTTGTCCATGTGCATCTTCATTTATATACCTCTCAGGCTTGCTCTAGACTGTCTGCTCCCCAAGGGCAGGGGCTGGATCTTACTTGTCAGCACTTAATGGGTGGGTCCAGGTTCTGTGGTACACAGGAGACATGGCTCATCCTATGCCGGCCCTGAATTTACCACCAAGAACTTGCTGTCCATGAAGGCATTATTCCTTCTGTCAACTGTTCCTTCTGTGACTCTAGTGAAAAGTGGGAACTTGTCAAGTGCAGGTATAGTATCAGGCTTGTTAGGGAACCTTCAAGATCTTCCACTCCTTTCTCCTATCTGATTACAGTTGAACCTTGAAGTATGTAGGTGCCAAGCCCCTGCATGGTCAAAAATCCATGCATGACTTTTGAATCCCCCATAACTTAACTGCTTAAGTTGACTACTTAACTGTTGACCAGAAGCCTTACTGATAACATAAAACGTCAATTAACATATTTCATATTTTATGTGTATTATATACTGTATCCTTCCAATAAAGTAAGCTAGAGAAAAGAAAATATTAAGAAATAAGGGAGAGAAAGTACATTTATAGTACTGTACTGTATCTATAAAAAAAAATCCACGTATAAGTGAAACCACACAGTTCAAACCCATGTTGTCCAAGAATCAACTGTATTTTATGTGAGGCATTTGAGCTGGTGGATTATGAATATGAATTTTTTTTAGGGCTGGGAAATAGCTAGGCATCTGTCTCCTTCGGATCTTGAGTATTATTAGCAGAAACTGTTTGTTATCATTCACTCCAATAAAGCAGGTGCCAGTTTAAGACAGAGCCTTTTGAACATTGGAAGAACACTTAGTTTATGGACATACCACTGAGATCTCTGGTCAGACTCATGGGAAAAGGCCGTATTAAATCCATCCACAATACAGAGGTGAGCCCCTCATCAGCAGGGCAGGGAGAAAACCTCAAGCTCCTACTATGTCCTAGGTGAGACTTTTTTTTGTCTGCCCCTGTTATTCTAAGAGGTATTATAATCACCATTTCACAGCAGGGAGTTAACTTAAAAAATGTTTCATTTTATGCATTCAGCTGACTCATATGGGACACTATTCTAGGTAACAACGATACAAAAATAAAGAATGCAAACATGTTAGCTGCCCTAAAGCCCATACACATTTTTGCTCTGATCCTCCAAAGGCCAGCACGGGTCAGATGCTGAGTGGAAAGCTGGGCTTTTCTATGCTAAGTCACTGCTCATTTCACTACATCCAGTTGTGTGAGATTCACTCGTTCTGCTGTGACCTCTCCCTGGACACTAGCTCCTGGCAGGTTCACCTTCTGTGTAGGTCAGAAACTGGAAGAATCCGTCATTATGTTTTGTGTTTCACATGCACCCTGGTGTTACAGGACAGGCTCGTCACCTTGTTACTGATCTTCTCAGCAATGCATCTATTTGTACCAATTTTCATGTAACGACATGTCACATCATTTGGGTTCCACTGAACTAATTAAGACTTTCGCCACGTATTATCTCAAATGACAACTGGGGACTGCCATCTTGAGACATCTCTGCTTTAAAAGTGAGGCAACTGGACAATTTATCTGAGTCTCAAATGCCATCAAATTTTGGAACTGCTACCATCTGTGACTTCAAGTTTGAAGAACTAACAATTAAGAGGCACCTGGTACTAGGCATTTCTTATATACTTTATTTACCTTATATCATATAAACCTTATCAAGAAAGTGATGGAGGAAAGATTGGGACTGTGCTTTGGTTGATTTCAAGGCTTAATTTCTTTTCACATAATCTCCTTTCACAGAGAGCTTGGTTCTCTATCTTCATGATCAAACATGCTGTCATTTCAAGTATCTGACATATGAAAGATGGTGGAGAAAATTGGTCCTATTAAATTCCTTTTTCAGATAAGGGATTCCAAGACTCATAAAGATCTTATATGGGTTCAGAAAACTTGTGAATGACAGAGAAAGAATAAGGGTTCAGGCTCTGGTTCCCAGCTATTGGCTGCTCTATTGTTCTAGACTCCTAGACCTTAGTGTCCACAGCTTGAGAAAACAAATTAGCTTGACTTGATTTGCTAATAACCCTCCAAACACCCAGCTAATACTCTTATTTTTCATCCCTGAAAGAAGGGAGGTCTGGTTTTCCAGGAAGGATAGAACCAGGGGTCTTCACTGGCACAGAAGGAAGCATTTTTTTCACGTCTCACTAAGTATTCTTGTGCTAAAAAAGAAATTTCCTTCCATGTATATGCCTGGCAAACTCGTACTTGTCTTCAATATAATACTTCCCACCTGCTCTTCCTACCTGAGTAGAGGTAGGTGCCCTTAGTTCTGTGCTCCTGCATTATCCTTCACTTTCTCCTGGCACTTGGTACATATCATCTCTTAGAAACTCTTTGCTTACTGGGTCATCGCTGTCCTGGCTCCACTGGATTGTTAAATTTGGAACTGGGATGTCTCCATCTATTGGCCCCTAGCAGCCAGCATGGGGCTTTGTACATAGGAAATAAATGGATCAGTGGATGCACAAATGGATAGACACTGGATTGGATTAACATATGGATAAATAAAGAAGATAATGAGGGATTTTATTTAGACACTTAATTTAGACACTGCTCACTGAGACTATTTCAATGAATAAATTATAAATTAAAAAAAATTTTAAATGCTTATTTATATTTGAGAGAGAGAGAGAGAGAGACAGTGTGTGAGCAGGGGAGGGGAAAAGAGAGAGAGAGACACACACAGAATATGAAGCAGGTTCCAGGCTCTGAGCTGTCAGCACAGAGCCTGATGCGGGGCTCAAACTCATGAGCCATGAGACCATGACCTGAGCCAAAGTTGGACGCTTAGCCAACTGAACCGCCCATGCAGGCACCCCTCAATGACTGAATTATAAAGAAACAGATAGCTGGCTATCTCTACAAATGCACATTTGGCTTGAATATACCCATATTCGCATCTATATTTATCAACATCAACATTATCTACCCATAGAAAAATCGCCCTGATCCTACATGCAGAGATCACTGCTAACATTTAAGTGTGGTCCCTTTTAGAATTTTCTGTACCTAGAACGATACATGGTCTTTGACACGAGGGCCATTTTTGGCTGCTTTGACCTTTTTTCTGTGCCTCTGTGACTCATCTTTGTGTTTTACGTGAATGCGCTCCTATTTTGTAATCAGAGAAAACAAAGTTTCTTTAAAAATCTTATCTCTTCTATTAAAAAGCCTAGCACCTTTTGGGATTTCTCTTAAGTTGAGATAATAATAACTGCTGAGAATGGCTAAGCATCTATAAAGGATTACTACCTTCAAGATAATGTTCTAAGTATTTTAAACATGACATATGTGAAGTCATTACTGAGCAACCAGGACAACTTAATGAGATGATTATTATTATTATCTACACCGTATTGATGAAGAAAGTGGGATACACATAGGTGCAATAATTCATTTTAAGTCACACAGCTGATAAGTCATCAAACATAATCTGACTGATTGAGAGGGAGGGGGTGTCTCACATTGGTGTTTTTTTTTTTTTTTTTAGTGTACATTACCTATTTGATCCTTATTTTTATTCCATGAGGTGGAGTATTATTACCTCCCATGGATCCAGGAAACTGTAGCACAGAGAGATGATGTTAGTAATCCAGTCTTCTCGTCTTAAGGACTGGCATAGCCCATATAATAGCCAAACTCCATAATCACTCCATAACAGCAGATAGGGCTGTTCATGTATTTTAGATTTATTTATTGAGGGGTTTATTTATTTGTTTGCTCACTTATGCATACAAAGATTGATCTGTCATACACACATGAACCTATTAATATTGCTGGGCATGGGACAGGCAATAATAGCTTTGCAAAGACTGTATGATACTGTTTTCCCATTTTAATGGATAGAGGAGCCCTTGAGTTCTTTGTTTCTGAAGACTAAATCTAATGAGATGATGTATTCAAATATGAATAGCACAAAGTCTGGCGTGTAGTAAGAGCTTAATTCATGATCATTGAATGAGCATTTGCAAAACTTTGATGAATCACATTAAGGAAAGAAACACCCCAATCCCAGGGATGTGTTACTTCTCTTTACATAAAAATAGAACACCATTGATAACACTGGAAACGCGGAAATTCTCTTTTATTCTATTTTTAATTAAATTTTTGCCAAAATAAAAAAAAATGAATTCCATAAGGAGAATGTCTTTGATTTTTTGCAGTGTGACGAACTAGATACCTGACTGAATCTTCCACAGGAAACGGTTTACAGAAAGCCACTTATTTTGTAATCAATTGCTGGCAAAAGTAAGAACTTTCCAGAGAGAGCCCAAGACTTAAATGAAGGTGAGAACCCAGAGATAGAAGCAGAGTACAGAAGCCAGCTCTCTCCTTGCTGGCGTTGCTACTACAGGGAAAAATGGTCTTTGATTTTCATGGCTTCTCAAAAGGCAGTGGACTTTAAATAAGACTCAGACAGTCTACACTCTGGAGAGTCTAGTATGAGACCCCATCCCAATATAAACTGGATTCTAAAAGGTTAGAGCCTCAGTTTAAGAATGAATTAGGAAAAGGAGTGCCTGGGTAGCTCAGTCGGTTAAGTGTTCAACTCTTGTTTTTGGTTCAGGTCATGATCTCACAGTTCATGAGTTCAAGCCCCACATCAGGCTCTGCACTGACAGTGCAGAGCCTGCTTGGGATCCTCTCTCTTTCCCTCTCTCTCTGCCTCTCCCCTGCTCACTCTCTCTTTCTCTCTCTCAAAATAAGTAAACTTTTTTTTTAAAGGAAAGAATGAACTACAGAGAAGCCCATCTTTCTCACTCTCAAAGATTGGTGCAGAGTAAAGAGGACAGTTTCTCCCCCTGAGAATTTATCAAGACACATGGGTTTTTAGCCTAGAATGTCTAAAACCCCACAACTTGAGAATGCAGAGCAGATAAGTTCTGATTTTGCAGTTCTTTCAAGCACTCGACAGAAGCAAACACAAATCCTTTCTGGAGGAGCTCACCTTCAATCCATGCCTCAAAGAATTCCCACAGATTAATTTCTAAGAAAAGTGAGCACACAGACAAAATAAGAAAACTCTTAAAATAACAAAGCACCAAAGTAAGATGGAAGAAACACTAGACGACAGAACCAGCTGCTTGGTCTTTAGAGGTTAAAGTTATCAAAGAACATAAACTAAGTGTGTACATCATATTTAAATGAAAAAGAAGAGCCTTTAGTATAAGAAATATCTCTCAGAAATGGTGAAAAATGGGGCTCCTGGCTCAGTTGGTGAAGCATCTGACTGAGGATCAGGTCATGATCTCATGGTTGGTGAGTTCGAGCCCTGCATCAGGCTCTCTGCTGTCAGAGCAGAGCCCACGTCGGATTCTCTCACTCCTTCCTTATCTCTCTGCCCCTCCCCTGTGCTCTCTGTTTCAAATATAATTTTTTTTTAAGTCGACTTTGGGGTGCCTGGGTGACTCAGTTGGTTAAGTGTCCGACTCTTGATTTCAGCTCAGGTCATGATCTCACTGTTTGTGGATTCGAGCCTTGCGTCCGGCTCTGTGCTGACAGCATGGAGCCTGGAACCTGCTTTAGATTTAGTGTCTCCCTCTTTCTCTGTCCCCACTCCCCCCCTCCCCCAGTCACGCTCTGTCACTCTCTCTCAAAAATAAAATAAACATTAAAAGCATTTAAAAAAAAGTTGACCTTAACCAGTCTTCCAAACAAAACAATGCCTTGACAGTTTTCATCTGTCGACTAGAAACACAAAATCTGAAGTTGGTATGAAAATTAGGTTTCCGATTCCAAAGCAAAGGCAGAACAATAACAACAACAAAAAAGAAATGGTGAAAAACATCAAAATAGAGAATCAGGATTCCAATGTATCCAAGCAGGATAAATAAGAAGAAATTCATGCCTAGATACAGCATAGTGAAACTGTAAAAAACCAAAGCCAAAGAGAAGGCCCTAAAGGCATCCAGTAGGAAGAGAAATATTGCCTTCAAAAGAATGGCAATTACATTGGTAATTGATTTTTTAACGACAGTCAATATCAATAACAGCAGTGGTTGGCAAAAGAGTGTAGAAAAATAACTTGGTTTGAAGAGAAACTAGCTGTCAACCTGGAATTATATGTCCAATGAAGATATCATTTTAAGAATGAGGGCCAAATAAAGACCTTTTTTTGGCACCAAAAAAGCATTTTCTTACAATAAGCCTTGACGCTAAAAAAAAATTCCAAATTGTGTTTTTCATAATGAAAGGAAGTGATCTTCCATAGGCCTGAGATGATAAAAGAAAAGTTGACCAAGATTATATTAAAGATTTGAATATCTGGGTAAATATTTAAAAGGACTGATTGTTTAAAACAATAATAATGAAGACTTAAGGAGTTAACAAGTAAGATAGAGTTAAAATGTTTGAGTATAGTAGCATTTAAATTATGAGTGATCAGAAATAAATTATTAAAAGATCCACATATCACTCCGAAGGAAGGTATATTTACCTTACATGTTGGTAAGGTAAGGTTATTACCTTACATGTTGATAATTATCTTCTAAAAATATCAAAAGAATCACAAAAATAGAATTAGAAGGTATAACTAATAAACTAGCAGAGGTATAATGGGGTAAGAAAAAATACATGCAGACACATGCACATCAAACAAAAGAAGGACAACAGGAGGCCAAAAAAGAACAAAGTAAAGGATGAGCAAATAGAAGGCATCAAATGAACTGTAAATTTAAGTATTTTAGTAACAATAATTGTGCATGGAAGCAATTCTTTAGGTAAAAGACAATTTTCCTGGATTGAACAATTTGTAATCTGGGTATACACTTTTTTACCAAAGACATACCTAAAAAGTATGGATAGGAAAGTTTTAATATAAAATTATGTAAAAGATATACCATTAAAATGCTAACTAAAGCTTTTCTTTTTTTCTTAAAAAAAATTTTTTTTAACGTTTATTTATTTTTGAGACAGAGAGAGACAAAGCATGAACGGGGGAGGGTCAGGGAGAGGGAGACACAGAATCTGAAACAGGCTCCAGGCTCTGAGCTGTCAGCACAGAGCCCGACGCGGGGCTCGAACTCACGGACCGTGAGATCATGACCTGAGCCGAAGTCGGCTGCTTAACTGACTGAGCCACCCAGGCGCCCCAAGCTTTTCTTTTTTTAATATGAAATTTGTTGTCAAATTGGTTTCCATCCAACACCCAGTGGTCATCCGAACAGGTGCCCTCCTCAATGCCCATCACCCACTTTCCCCCTCCCTCCCACTCTTCATCAACCCTCAGTTTAGTCTCAGTTTTTAAGAGTCTCTTATGGTTTGCCTCCCTAACTTTTTTTTTCCTTCCCCTCCCCCATGGTCTTCTGTTAAGTTTCTCAGGATCCACATAAGAGTGAAAACATATGGTAGCTGTCTTTCTCTGTATGATTTATTTCACATAGCATAACACTCTCCGGTTCCATCCACATTGCTACAAAAGGCCATATTTCATTCTTTCTCATTGCCAAGTAGTATTCCGTTGTGTATATAAACCACAATTTCTTTATCCATTCATCAGTTGATGGACATTTAGCCTCTTTCCACAGTTTGGCTATTGTTGAAAGCGCTGCTATAAACATTGGGGTACAAGTGTCCCTATACATGAGCACTCATGTATCCCTTGGGTAAATTCCCAGCAATGCTATTGCTGGGTCATAGGGTAGACCAGTGGCATAGAATAGAGACTCCAGAATTGGACCCACAAATGTATGGCCAACTAATCTTTGACAAAGCAGGAAATAATATCCAGTCGAAAAAAAGACAGCCTCTTTAACAAATGATGCTGGGAGAACCAGACAGCAACATGCAGAAGAATGAAACTAGACCATTTTCTTACACCATTCACAAAAATAAACTCAAAATGGATAAAGGACCTGAATGTGAGACAGGAAACCATCAAAACCCTAGAGGATAAAGCAGGGAAAAACCTCTCTGACCTCAGCCGCAGCAATTTCTTACTTGACACATCCCCAAAGGCAAGGGAATTAAAAGCAAAAATGAACTACTGGGACCTCATGAAGATAAAAAGCTTCTGCACTGCAAAGGAAACAATCAACAAAACTAAAAGGCAACCGACAGAATGGGAAAAGATATTTGCAAATGACATATCAGACAAAGGGCTAGTATCCAAAATCTATAAGGAACTCACCAAACACCACACCCAAAAAACAAATAATCCAGTGAAGAAATGGGCAGGATGAATAGATACTTCTCTAAAGAAGACATCCAGATGGCCAACAGGCACATGAAGAGATGCTCAACGTCGCTCCTCATCAGGGAAATACAAATCAAAACCACACTGAGATACCACCTCACGCCAGTCAGAGTGGCTAAAATGAACAAATCAGGAGACTATTGATGTTGGCGAAGATGTGGCGAAACGGGAACCCTCTTGCACTGTTCATGCAAACTGGTGCAGCCACTCTGGAAAACAGTGTGGAGGTTCCTCAAAAAATTAAAGCTTTTTAGGAAAAAGCATATTTTTAAGAGGGTCACTACATAATGACAAAGGAATTAGTTCACCAGGAAGTATAATACTTTGAAAGTTTTTTTCTCCTTAAAACATATGTTTTTAATAACTATTAGAAAAAAAAATAGTGATTTAAACAACACAATTAACAAAACATTTTTTATGGATATTTCAAAAATATGGCACCCAATTATGGTGGTATGTATCATCTTTTCAAGCACACATGGAACACGCAAAAAGTTGCCCTATAATTGGATGTAATGCAAATTCTCAAAAAGATTCACAAAATAATATCATGGGGACTATTTCCTATGACCACCATACAATGAGGTTTGAAATCAGTGACAAAAAAGACAATTGAACAAATCCAAATTTATTCAGAAATTAGGAAGTCATGAGTCAAAGAATAAATGATAATGGGAATAAAAAGATTTAAAACAGAGCAATAATGTAGAAATACAGAACTGAACAATTTATATTAGAAAAGGAGAAAAGCTAAAGTTTAATTACTGAGACACTAACTTAGCAGATCTGTGGTACAACAAAAGCATGATGCCAAGAACGCAGAAGTAGTGAAGAACAGAAGTTACCAAAATCGAGTAAGGAATTACAGCAGAGAGGACTAATAAAACCTACACCATGTAGCAAGTTTGATCAGAAATAAAAGGCAAGACACACCAGAAAAAAATGGGAAGTGAAAAAAGAGACATAACTATGGGTATAACAGACATAAAAATGCTAAGAGAATATCAGTGACGAACATATATTTAGAAACATATAACATATACATACATATAACATACATATAAGAACAAAAATTACCCATGAAGGACTATTTACCAACAATGATAACTGACAATGACACTGAATCAATAGTTGAAAAATCTTACCCCAAGGAAATACCAGTCCAAGACTGTTTCATTGCGAAAGGAATAAATTATTCTCTACTACACAATTTCTTGTCGAGAATAGAAATTGGTAAATACTCTGACTCATTTGATGAAGCTAGCACAAACCCAATGCCAATATCCAGCAAGGAGAGTAAGAGAAAAGAAAATTATAGGCCATTCTCACTAGTGCTCATTGATGACTCATTGGACCACTATGCTTAAAAATAATAATACGTCATGACCGACTCGTGTTTATCCCAGAAATTCTAGTTTTGTTGAGCATTAGAAAATCTATTGGTATAAATCATTGCACTAATGGAAGGGGAAGGGAACATATACATAACCATCTCAACAGACAAAAAATGATTAAATTTAATAGTTATAAGAATAAAAAGACTCCGGGCAATCAAGAGTCGTTAATCTGGTATTTGAAGCCTACCGAAATCTGGAAACAAGTCTCATGCTGAAACATTAAAAACATTCCCTTTAAGATGAAGAACAAGGGTGCTCCCTATCTGTACTTTAATTTAGCCTTTTTCTGGAAGTCTTGGCCAGTGCTGTCCGGCAAGAAAAGAAAAAAAGTATAAGACACAAAAAGGAAGAAATAAAATTCAATTTGCAGATTATATTGTCACCTACATAGCAAACCCTAAGGAATAAATGGACCAATACTAGAATTGATAAAACACGAGCAAGCCTGTTGTACCATACATCATCTCTAGAAATGTATTGTCAATGACAAACGTGAAAACATGGAATTTTGTTATCTCAATATTTACAATACCTTTAAAATATGTAAATTGCTCCCCTCTTCCCCGAATCTCTCAAAAGATGGTAAGGTCCAGTCTTTTAGGGAGAAGATTATAAAACATTATTGAATAGTTAGTGTTGAAGAAGTTTTCCCTCAGTCTCTGCCTCTCTTGGAAGATATATAATATAGTAAAGAGCTGGAAATTCAGTGTCTTAAAGATGCTGTTTCTCTTTAAAGTTACCTATAGAATCAACATAATTCCAATCTAAATCCCAAAAAGTGTGTGTGTGTGTGTGTGTGTGTGTGTGTGTGTATGTTTACTGACAAGCTGATCCTAATGTTTAGGTTAAAAAGTAAACATTTAAGAGCCAATTCATTGACAACGTTCATGTGGGGAACATAAATTTCCAGATACCATGAATTACTATAAAGTTATGTTAATTACAATGTGTGCAATTGACATGGGGCAGATATTTTAATCATGGCCCAAGAAGAGAAAGCCCACGTATCACAGGTAATTATGACAGAGCTGGCATTGTGGACCAGTGTAGAAGGGATAGACTTTCTAATATATGATACTGAGAAGATTGTGCAGCTGTGTGAAAGACAAACAAACAAACAAACAAACAAACAACTCATCCCCCTTACTTCATATTATGTACAAATGAACCAACTCCAGGCTGATGAAAAGCCCAAAAAAGAAAGGTGAATTTTATGATGTTTGGAATTTAATATAGGAGACTAACTTAATGAAAGAAAGTTTCTTTAAACAATACACAAACTCAAGAAATCATAAAGAAAAGTTTGTTCTGCTCAACTGCACCAAAAGAAAACATCCAAGGAGAACGAAAACTCAAATATCAAACCGGGAAAAATGTTCCGAATAAATAAATAACTCATACAAATCAACGCGGAAAAGACAAAATGCCTGACAGAAAGGTGGGCAAAAGATTGAAGCAAGCACTCTGTGCATTCGAGAAAAAGCAATTGCCAATAAATATTTTAAAAGAGCTTAACTGCATCTGTCATCAACAAAGGTAAGTTAAAATTAGCCACCGGTTGGGTAAAAATGAAAGCTGTCAGTATGGAGGGTTGATGAGGCTGTAAAGCGAATGTGTCACGTACACACATTTGTGGGAATACAAAATGGCCTGGTGACTTTGGAAACTGTGACATTGTCTAGTAAAGTTGGAGGTATACCTACTCTGTGCCTCAGCGATTTTCATCCTGAGAATGTAGCCCTATGTACAGATAACTCTTGAATATGTGCCCCCAGACTAGAAGATATGCTCCAATGAACTAGAATGTTCTTAGCAGCACTGGCGTGAGCAAAATCTGGAAAACAGCCCGATGTCTACTGAGTAGACAGTGGATAATTAAATAGTATTTTATGCACATAAGGAAATATTATATAGCCATGAAATCAAAGGATTTATGGCTATCCACAGTAGCATGGATTATCTTCGGAATGTAAACTGGGCCAGTCGTAAAACAGATTGTGGAATAATGGCTAGCGCTTATGGAGCCCACACTGTGTGTTCCAGGCACTATTTTCAAGGTCGTACACAAATGAGTTTCTCTTCATGAGAAGTAGGCCCCAATATTATTTCCATTTTGCAGTTGAGAAAACAGGCACAGTGATATTTACTAACTTGCTCAAGATCTCACAACTCATGACTGGTGGAACCAGGTGTCAAAACCCAGGTAGTCTGGGCACAAAATATACATGTGGTATGATTTGTGGGGGGCCTAAAGTTCAAAAACAAGCAAAAGCAAACAAATTATTTTTAATGATACAAACCCATGTGGCAAAATGAAAAATAAAAGCAAGTGAAGGATGAACCCAGAATTCAGGACAGTTGCTCCCTGTGGGGAGTGAGGGTTTGTGATCACGGAGAAGCGGATGAAAACTTCAAAAGCAGTGGTCATTTTTAAAAACGGAATAAGCACCCATATATGAATTGTTTTCTTGTTCCTTATACCTTATGCATAGTTTATGACTATTGTTTTGTTTCTAATCAATATTTAAAGTGATTGAAAAAAACTAAAGGAAAAAATAAGACCTTGCCGAAGATGGCAGAGGAAGTTCTCGTATTTTTTCCTCATAACATTTCTTGCATCTTGGATGAATCCTTAGAAAAATCCACAGAAGTGGATCTGGATGTAGAATTTTCATTATTTAAAGAATTTCTGTTCAGACAAACAACAATGACAAGGAAGAACGGCGTGAATGCCTCTGATCACAGCCTGTCCAAAAAGCAACATGGCGGAACAGCAAGATCCATCCCTTCAATACGGGGTTTTTAAATGTTGCAACTCAAACCCGGGCCTTTATCCTCCTTCTGATGGTAGACTGTGGCTCCTTCTTTCTCCCTCCAATAAAGAGGTGTAGGAAACAGGATTCCACCCTCCGTCAAGAAATTCTCTGCCCAATGACTTAGAATCAGTTTTTAAGGAACAAAATTCAAATTATCAGGTTAACGTTACCTCTTACATTAAATCCTTGTAGTTTTTCCAGCTGTGGTAGTTACTTGAAGTCTATCCCCGCTCCCTCCCCATTCTCAGTTACATCCCATCGTCTCCCAAGCTCAGCTCCACTGATTGCTCCTCTGTGAGCTTGTCTTCTCTACCCCCAGTGTGCCCCTTCTCCAAGATTTGCTCCCAGAGTAACCCTTAGCACTTTGCACACGCTTGGAGCAAAGAACCCCTGATTAGCATTCTGCTTGCCTACTATTAGTTATTTAGTGTCATTCTCGTCTAGAATGGATGTTCTTTAAGGTGGGATATCAAATCATAAGAATCTCTAAATTATATTCTGGATGTTCAACAGCAAAGGGTCTTGCATGAAGTAATAATTGTGGTGATCATAAAAATAGTAGGCAGTATCTCTTCTAGTCATCTGCTGTTGCATAACTCATCACTCCAAAGCAGGGGCTTAGAAACCAGGATTTCTTTTTATCTCTCCTGGTTCTCAGCTGGGTGAGTTCCTCTGAGGTTCTGTCATGCTGTTGCATTCAGATGGTTGTCTCAAAGCTGGACCAGGCTGAACGCCCGTGATGGTTTCCTGACTCTCACGTCTGGTGCCTGGTTCCCCTTGGCCTCCCTGTCTCTCCATGAGGGCTTCCCCTGCCTGGCTTATGCTTCTCCATGGCTTCTCCACATGGCTTCTACTTCTCACAGCATGGCGTCCATAGCATGTGACTGGCGGACACCAGCTCCCAAAGGCAGGAAGTGGAGCTGCCTGGCTGTGAAAGCCTCTACCCAGACTTGGCACAGTGTCCCTGCTGTCATATTCCACTGGTCTGTGCGGTCACAGGCCCACACAAGTTGACGAAGGCGAAGAAAAAGATCCACTTCTGAATGGGAAGCACCCAGGTCACACTGCACTAGAGCAGGTGGCCACGATCATGGAGTACAATCTGCTACAACATCTATGGAATACGCCTTCTGCGTCAGACATAGCACTAAACATCCTGCACATATGAAGTCACTTAACCTTCTCAACGATGCTTTGAGATAGCTACTGTTTCCATTTAATAGATAAAGAAAATGAGGCTCAGAGAGGCTAATTAATTGCTTTAAATGTCACAGCCAGTAAATGGTAGAGCTGATATTCCCATGAGATCACTCCAGATTCCCCCCCTGCCCTGGCTTTTACAACCTTTTTAAGTTTATTTGTTTTGAGAGAGAGAGAGAGAGAGAGAGACAGAGAGAGAGAGAGAGAGAGAACAAGTAGGGAGAGGGGCAGCAGCGAGAAGGAGAGACAGAATCCCAAGCAGGCGCCACACCATCAGCACAGAGCCCGATGCGGGGCTCGAACCCGTGAATCGTGAGATCGTGACCTGAGCTGAGATCAACAGTTGGGCGCTTAACCTACTGCGTGACCCAGGTGCCCCCAGAATCCATTCTCTTCATCACGGAAATATTTGGCTTCCTCACTGTGAAAGATGAATAAATAGTTGACATTAATACTTCTTTTCTCTGACTAACCCAACAGATTCATTTTTAAGCTCTTAAAATAGGCATCTTAAAAAATATCTCCCGTGCTCCCCAAAGAAGCAATAGAGAAGAATGGAGAGCGAGAACAGAGAACCATTCGGTAGGTCCTCCTACTCTTCTACTTGATGTTTGGTCTGTGATAGAACTCCTGAGCTCTTGTTTGTGACCTGGCCTCTCTTCACCAGGAATTCTGAAATTCCAGGTAGCCTGGCCTCTGGGAAATTCCTTTTGCTCTTTCTAATGGGTACCTTTTTCTAGGACTTCCTGATTTTGGCCCCAAATCATATCCACCCACAACTTTTGAAACGCTCTTCAGCTTTTTGGTATCAGGTGCATTTGGACATGACCAAAGGTTTGCACGAAGTCAACTTTGCTCTCTTCCTGTATCTTATTGGTGGGGGAACGTTGGGTATATGGAAACTAGGACATAAGCTGGTGACTGGTGGTTTGGCCTTCGTGGAATCCCCAACCAGAAATCCTGGACCTTGCTTTCAACTGGTCTGCACATTTACATAATCAAACACTACGTGACTATTATAAATTGTCATTATGGGTCAGGTTCTCCAAACACTGGCCGGACTCGTGAGACTCCCCACGGTCACTGGTTCTGCTTATCGCTAAGTAGTGAAACACGGTGTCTTAGGATGTGGAGGTATTAATAGACCTTGTCAAATTAGTTCATGAGATGTATTGTTTTCTACCAGTGGGGGAATATAAAATATGACCTGCCTAAATGATGGAAGATTGTATAGCTATGGAAATAAATTTAGTAATGCTGGACAATTGTTATGATACATTAACATTAAAATCAAAATAGGATGCGTAGTTTTATAAGAAAGTCTTAGGGACGTCTGAGTGACTCAGTTGGTTAAGTGTCCAACTCTTAGTATTGGCTCAGGTCATGATCTCACAGTTCATGAGATCGAGCTCCACACTGGGCCCTGGGCAGACAGCATGGAGCCTTCTTGGGACTCTCTCTCTCTCTCTCTCTCTCTCTCTCTCTCTCTCTCCCTCTCTCTCTGCCTCTCCTCTGCTCATGTGAGTGTGTGCTCTCTTTCTCCCTCAAAATAAACATTAAAAAAAGAAAAACAACCCCGAAAGCCTAAAAAATACCTAATAATCTTGACCACTTTTTCAGTGGTTCCATTATGGTACTTTTTTCTTTGTACGTTTTTGTATCTTAAACTTTTCTACAATGACGATACATGACTTGTGTGATAACGGTAGGCCCGATATGAAAATAAGTCACAGCCTTCTCTATTCTTTGTGATGTTTTTAAAGGCCACAGGCATGAAAGGTCCAAACTTGTGGCGAGTCAGCAGGAGACTTCAGTTTGTTCAGCTGGAAGCCTCCCGTGTGATGGCAGGTGAGTTAAGTCAGGGAGTTCCTTCACCAGCTGGCAATTTTGCCACTAAGAGGGAAGGAAGGCTGTCTCGAAATCCCGCATCGCCCCATCCCCAGCCATCTCCATGAGTCTTGGGGCCAACCGCACCTGCTGTTCCTGCACGGAATCCATTGGCCATGTCTACAACCTGTGGCCAATGCTCACCCTGTGGCTCAGCTGTGTTCTCTCACAGCGTGCAGCTTTTTAATTACCAGCCAACCACGATGCTGAATGCCAGCTACGTGACTCCGAGAGCACCAGCGGATGGGCCTGGTTGGCCCGAGAGTGGATTCGTAATTACTCCTGGGTAACTAGGAAGCCAGCCACGCTGACTGCTCTGCGGGGTACAAGACTGTGATCTCAGGATGCTAAAATTGCTGCTTCTCCTTTCCCCAAGATTCAGTGGGATTTACACTTATTAATTCCTGCAAATCAAAACGACGTCGTCCCCCGAGGTCAAAGGCAGGCATTGTTCGCATATACCATGGAAGAAAATAATGACCTGGCATACACAGGGAGTTTTATCAGACATACGTACAGAGGGAGGTGGCATTTATCGGGCACCTCTTGCGTACCAGACACAGAGCTGGCTCTTTGAAGTGGAGTTGATGTGTATCCCCACCCAGTGATAGACTGGCTTTTATCATGTGAGGTCTCGAAGAGACAATATGCCTCTCGTAAGCAAAACAGTCATCCAGTTTGGGGGTGTGTCCCTGATGAGAAATACATAATGATGACATTCTTAATCATCGCGAAGCAGTTCCACTCGGCACAAAGATCATGGATGTTGGAATCCAAGAAGCTCGGCTCTAGCTGCCGCTGAATTGGGAAAACCTGTTACCCAGGGTGGTGGTCTTATGTGGGGATGGGGGCATGCGGTTTCGTGGTAGGTAGGCACAGCATGGCACAGATCCTCATGCAAATGACTGGCTATGTGCTGGCCACAGGCACTCCTGGTCTGCAGAACTTTTATTCTCTTTATCCTTTCTCACAACCAGACGCCGAACTTAGGTGGCAAAAGTATCACAGGGGAGCGTTGTTACTTGCTTACCAGAATGTACAGGGTCAACGAATAACATGCCTTCAAGTGGGCTTTGTTGGTGTCAGTATACAGAGGATCTTTCTTCCAATCTTGAAGCTCACTGTCTCAGAAGGTAGTGAGCCCTTATCCTAGAGTATTCTAGAAGACTCTCAAGTCTGGGGTTACAGCCGCGGGTAGAACTGAATTCCATATCCCTAAGACTCTTTCTAGCTCTCAAACTACTTTATTGTTTTGTTTTGTTTACCACCAAAACTCTTGCCGAAATAAATGAATATGAAAGACAAGTTTCCTGAAGCAAGAAAAGAGATAATAGGTTATTGTCAGATAATTTGATTGAACCCGTGTCCCTGTTTAATAATAGACTGTCACAGTTTGTTTTACATGTGACAGGACACACAGCATTGCATGCTAGGGGCCATAGTGACACAGCCTTCTCTAATACTCCTAGAGTATAAAGTTTAATCTTGGCAATAAAACTGCCTCATAAAACTTTATGGGTAACAACCGAAATGTCCAACACCAAGGTCAAGATAAAATAAACCACCGGATAAAATACACAGCCACCATTCCTTATCCAAATTCCTTAGGGCTAGGGATTCAGAATATTTTGGAATTTAGGAAAGTAATATTATACATGTAGTAAATGTTAGTAATTTCCCCTCAACGTTTTGGAGCAATGGCCAGTCATTAAAGATACTCCTATTCCTATCATGAAACATATAGATATATTCACAGTAAGTGGGAAAAATGAAGAACATACATCACTTCACTGCAGGTCAAGTTTTGCTGCCAAATTGGTTACAAACAGTTTTCAGTAGTTTGAAGCCTTTGGCTTTGGAATTGTGGATAAAGGATTATGAACCTGATTTAAGCCCTAGCCCCCAAACACCGTGATTTTGAAGAAGACCCTAATGTGGGCTCAGAACACAAAACAGTATTATGGAATGAATGAAAACAGTAGATGCTCTGAAAGTAGGTTTCCTGACATTTTAAAATATTACACAAAGATACAGAAAAATGACGTCAGAAACCCGCAGCAAGAGAGTGGTATTTTTGGACGCCAGGAAAAAATGGTGACTTTTGTTTTCTTCTTTGTAATTTTGTACCTTTTCTAAAATTTCCAAGAGGACTATGAGTAATTTTAACGACAGACAAAGCCAGCTTGCCGTAGCAACTTTTCAGCCTGTGGGGACACTGCAGGGACACTTCCCCTCCCCATTAGTCCCCAGTCTGGGATGTGTGAGGGCGTCTCCCTCTTGAGTGCCGGAAGCAGCCTGGCCAGCACAGGGCGCTTGCTTACTGGAAGGGGCTAGAAGCCATCAGCCTAGTGACCTCCGCCTCTTTCAAAACGCTCAGAACTGCAGACCAAGTTCTTATCAGTTCTGTCTAGAATGATGAAGAGATCCTGGAAACAAACCCCAAGACCCTTTTATTCAGCCCCAGTGGAGTAAACGGGTCTGTCTACTCTCCCCTAACAGTGCCGACGTGCTCCAAGGAGTAGGGATTTAAGCAGTTGGATTGATTGTTAGAGAAGCTGAAAGCTTTGTTGCAGGGAGAATAAATGTGAGGTAGCCTGCTAATTTCAGAAGCAGTTTAGAACCGGGACATCCGTCCTTACTGTCTTGGAACATCTTTGTTCTTTCTTTCCTGTTTTTCTTCTCTCACAACCACTGTGGAGAGTTGTTTATCCTCGCTAATGTACTTAGAGCAGTCTTTGGTTTTTCAAGTTCAAGTCTCTGATATATATGTACACGTTTGGTCTTTAATTTGTGCAATTCTGCAGAACGTTTATGGTAGTCAGTTGCATTTGAATTAAACAAAAGACCAATAATAACGATGTTTGTTATGACATCTGGATGAATGAAAAAAAGAAAAAAACATTGGTGGCACTTTGCTGTCATGTGCTGCATAAGACTAAAATGACCTGCCCAACCTACAGGTAATGTAAGGAATTAGCCGTAGCTACAAAGGCCATTTAGAATTCCGGGTTATAAAATAGCAAGGGATTCCAGGTTCCAGAGTTGTAAGGCCTCTTAGACCAGCATCTCACAACCTTAGCTGCAGATTGGACTGAGATGAGCATTATAAGTAAAGTCCGTGTCTGGGGATTCTGATTTCTTTGGTCTGGGGGAAGACCCTGAACTTGCTTCTCATCTTGAGCCTCCTTGATGATCCTATTCTTCAGTCAGGTGTAAAATCTACTGCCATGAATTAAGTGGGTTTGTGATTTTCACGGAGGAAGGAGTGCTCCCCCAAGGCATCGCAGGACAAAACCTGTGTGTGTGTGTGTGTGTGTGTGTGTGTGTGTGGAGAGGGAGGGCCATAAATTTCCAAACTATTCTCACACAGTGTCCCATATGTGACCGCCTTCTCCAAGTCCTGTGTTGGCGAATATTATAGCTGCCTCTCGAGCGTGCCAGGAGGGAGATGGCTCTGGGGCCGTTGTTCTAATCGGGTGCATCTCAAACTTTAACGTGGCTAGAAATCAACCGGGGGTCTTGCAGAAATACAGATTCTGATTCAGCACCCTGAGAGGAGAAAACTAACATTTATGGAGTTACAGTGATTCGGTTCTGTCCTCTGGGAGCTCTATATCTGACACGACTCTAATGCTGAACTCTTAAAGCCACCCTTTGGAAGCTTGATGAAATGTAATTGCCAAGAGGCCAACTGTCTGGCTAGAGACGAAAGCAACCCGAAGTCCTCCTGAAGGGGCAACACCTGTCTTCTTTATGGAGGAGACCCTTGGCACAGGCTGGAATCACAGGGACAAACAGAAGCAGGGCTGCAGGCTAGGGGCTCTCGACCGCACAGCCAGGTGGAAACTCAGAGCACATGTCTGTTGAGATTGTCAAAGTAAGCCCACATTACCCGCGAGGAGGGGTGTGGGCCTAAAAAATAAAGTTCTGCTGTAGTGGGTTGAACGGCAGCCCTAAAACATTTCCAGGTCCAAATCCTGGGCACTTGTGAATGTGACCTTATGAGGGAAAAGGGTCTTTGTAGAAGTAGTTAAGGATTTTGAGATGAAAGCATCCTGGATTAACCAGAGGGGGTGGAGCCCTAAACCCAAGGACAAATGTCCTTATAAGAGAAAGGTGAGGGAGATCTGAGGAAGAAGAGAAGGCACAGACCCAGAGCGGAAAGTGAGTGGGGGCGGAGGCAGACAGCAGAGTGATGCGGCCACAAGCCAGGGAGCCCCTGGGGTCGCTGCCCAGACCGGGTGGTGGTGGCAAGGGCGGATCCTCCCTCCCGGCTTCAAAGTGAGCAGGGGTCTGCCCACACCTTGATTTTGGACTTCTAGCCCCACAAAGTGCGAGAGAATACTTTTTTGGTTGTTTTAAGCCACCCAGTCTGGTGGGAAGCAGATGCACCTGCCTTCCCATTCATTCCGCTGCCACAGAGCATTTACTGGTCTGGCAATGGAGCTTCTGTCTGCCACACTCATCCCTGGTTGTAACCCGCAGTCTGAGAATTCGTCCCCTTTGTCCCGCGACCCTGGATCAGGCAGCTCTCTGCCCCCCTCCTGCCTCACCTGCCCAGCTCACTGCCTGCCTCAGTTTCCTGCGGAGGTGGGATAAACAGACGGAGCCCTGGATTTGGAGCCAGACAGACTTGATTTGCAGCTCCGACTCCTTCCCCGCTTTCTGTGCCGCCTCGGATGAGTCACTTAGAGGGGGAAGCCGACGCCCAGAGAAGTCAGTGGTGCCTGCCCGCTGTCTGGCCCCACTCGCTACAGGGTCAGAGGCGAAGGGCGTCCTGGCATCTCACACGGAGGAGATGCTCCATAAGCCAGGAGCCCCAGCTCCTGCGTCCCACGGGCCTGGGTCTGGCTGTGTGTCACATCACCCCACTGTGACGCCTATGGGCATCCGGGACAACCGTGATGCTGGGACTGCGGCCTCCTGTCACTCTGGACACCGGCCCTGCCTCCAGCACCCGCCTGTGAGACTCGGGCATCACCTGGTTACCCTGGGCTGTCCCCCAGGCTCCCCCTAAGACCAGGAATCCATCAGAAACCAGGCAGCCCCCCTTCTCGAGGCCGGATCCTGCTCTCTGGAGGGAAGGTCAGGTAAGTCCCCACGTGTCATACAGCCATAAAATGATGGGGCCAAAAAACAAGGGATTTTTACACCAGGTCTGCCTGACTCTGAAGCTCATGTTCTTACTTACACCGTGACGGGGAGGGTAAGTGTGCTACCTTTCCAACAGGCAAACTAAACCAAACAAATGGGTAGGTAGATGGATGTTAACATGAACACACCACATTCTCTCAATTTAAAAGTTTTGTTTCCTTGTTTCTCATTATAAATATTTCCTATGACTTGGAGGCCTGCATTGCTTTTTTGTTTTAACCAGAGTCCTAGACATCAAGAACGGGATGGATGTTGTGCTGAATCAGACACACATTAGGATATCCTAAACTGACCGCATCACCCTCCCCGGGCTGCTCCACGAACCCAGAATTGGACTCCAGGGTCTCTGCTGGGGCAGCACGCGTGGGAACCACTGTTGCTTCGGTTCTGCCTTCGGACACCGGGGTGTGAAACGATGGATGGTATTTCATGGTGCTCAGCGGGCGTTCTGGGGCTGGGGTATCCCGTCCCCGTCCCGGCCACACACCCATGCTGGGCGAGAACAAGCGGCCGGCCCGCAAAAACACTGTCCCGGTGGGAAATATGCTTCGCTGAGCACCGACGTGCACATCCTCGGCGCCCCCCGCCCCGTCTCTGGGGCTCGGCCCTGACGCTGGCAATGCCCTTCCTGGGGGGCACGCTGATGCCCTTCCTTGGCTTACATTCCGGTTCCCAGCGGGAGAGGGGAGACTGGGACTCAGAGTGACGCCCGGGTACTTACTGTCTGTTCATAGTTCTTGGTGCCTCACGAATAAGTGGGATCTTGAATTCAGCCTGTGGAAACAAAAAGTAAAACCCGTTACCGAGCCCGACACTTCGTGTTTTAATTCCGGCGAACATGCGCCTGTCGCTCCTCGTTAGAATGGGGTACAGGTGCCGGCTCAGAGGAAATGAAGGGAAGGGAATCAATCCGGGTTGATAATTGGTTTATTTCTGGAGCGGGTCGGGGGAGGGGCCGTTGCCCTGACAGGCTGTCCTCTTTCTGTCAGGATCCATCCCGTCTGCCCTGGGGAGCTGAGCACACACACCCCGAGCCTGGTTTTCCCTGGCGTGCAATTGTGTACTTCCCCTGGGCACCTGCTCGGCTGGCTCTGTGCAGGGCGCCCCTGCACGTGCAGGAGAAGGGGTGCTCTTCCTTTCCAAGTGTGGCTCTGCCATGAAATATTTATTGGAAGCGACATTTCTCTACCGCGTCACCTAGGACACAACCATTTTTTTTTTTTTTTTATTTGTGGCTTGTATTCACCCACACAGGAGAGATTATTAACTCCATTTCCCAAATACATTAGCAGCAGAGACCCTGGGAGTGTTCGGTAGGGGCTTCACGGCAATAATTACATTTCATCTACACAAAGACTCCGGGAGGTATGAAGGATATTGCCCCCCCGTACCAGTTGGGTTCTAGCAAGAAACGGATGGCACCATCAAATTGGTAACAGTTTAATAAACAGTTCAAAAGGTGTGGACGGGGCGTGGGGAATCCACAAAGGAAAGTGAAAGATGTAGGGGTGCCATTATCATGCTTGGGGGCTCAGGGGAGCCAAGGGTCACTGGGACCCAGACACGGGGCTGGTGGGAAGGGAACTGTGGCTCCCACAGTGCGAGGGACCCAGAGGGGGGATTTGGGTGGGTGCAGTAGAAATCCCCATCTCACACTTCTGGCCACAGTCTCATGTTGCTGCTTCCCATTGGCCAAACTCAACAGGAAGCCAAGGGTGGGGAGCCGTGGATGTGGTCTCTATCCATCAGCCTCCCGGGGATCCTTGTGAGTGGAGCAGGGTTGGGAATGGACTTCAGTGTTAAAAACAATGAGGCTCAGGGAGGTTAACTTATGTGCCCACGATCATCCGTCTGCCATAAAAGTGCACAGGACTCAAAAATGCCATTTCCTGGCCCGTCACCATATCACACCCCACTGAGCGTTATGCACTTCTAGATCATTCTGCCATCCGTCTGTCGTCGTTTAACCATCCATCTATCCATCTGCCATTTACTGAGAACTTAGTGCAAATGTTGTGCCCAGTAAGACACGGTCTCTGTTCTCAAGGCACTCCTAAAACTCAGTATAATATGGATTCTGCCTCTTTCCATGATGGCTGTTATCAAAGTGCTTTGTAAAACCAGATGCATAGAAAACAAAACAAAACAAATCCTCTGTGCTTTGGAGGCCAGGGAAACTTTATTTATTTTTATTTTTTAAAACTGTCTATTTATTTTTCAGAGAGTGAGAGAGACAGAGCGTGAGCCGGGGAGGGGCAGAGAGGGAGAGAAACACAGAATCTGAAGCAGGCTCCAGGCTCTGAGCTGTCAGCACAGAGCCCCACATGTAGCTTGAACCTGTGGACCGTGAGATCGTGACCTGAGCCAAAGTCAAACATCCTGAACCACCCAGGTGCTCCCCAGGGGAATCTTGATAAAGGAGGTAATATTTGAGGGGTGCCTGGGTGGCTCAGTGTTAAGCATCTGAGTCTTGGTTTCAGCTCAGGTCCTGATGTCACAGTTTGTGAGTTTGAGGCCCGCAGCAGGCTCTCCGCTGTCAGCACAGAGCTTGCTCTGGATGCTCTGTCTTCCTCTCTCTCTGCTCCTCCCCTGTGCTCTCTCTCTCTCTCTCTCTCAAAGATAAGTAAATAAGCATTTTTTTAAAAAAGGAGATAATACCGGAGCTGAGTCTTGCGGAGCACGTCTAGAACTTTCCAGAATTAGGAAGGGCGTGCTGGGAAAATTCAGTCTCGTGTGCAGAGAGGTGAAGGTGCTAGAATACGTAGGGTGGCCAGAGAGGCTTCGCACGGCTTGGTGGGGCCACAGGGCTCAGCAGCTTGGATGTCGGTGATACTGGGTTCTGGTTGTCGGGGACCGTGAATGACAGCGGATGGGCTCTGGACTGGAGCTGTGTGATCTGGGACCAGTAACGGCACGGAAGTTACCAAAGGGCCAGACTAAGCTCCAGGTGCTCAGACACCCTGTGTGTGACTTCACAGCTGCATCTAGTCTGTGAGTGACAGCAGGGAAAGGAGAGGCAGCTGCGAGGCTCTCGTTCGCAGACCGCCCTCTCTGGATGTGGTGTGGCATATCTAGTGCTCGGTCTCTTTGAAAGTTGTCTCCTCCATGGAGGTGGGGAAGAGGGCTTGAACCTTCGTCGGTATAACTCAAATAACCCCCCATCAAATAGTGGAAGAGTGCTACTCTAGATGTCAAAGAACACTGCTCGGTCCCTGCACTGTCATGAATTGTGTGACTTTTCAGGAGCACTTGGTGTCTCCTGATTTATAAATGCTAACTAATGCCCATAGTTTTCTCTTACTGTATTGTCGTGAGTATGAAATGAGTTGAAACGTCCATCTGTAAAACGTTATGGAAGCATGGACATTGCTTGTATAACAAAGTAAAGTCTGCAGGTTGCTTTGACATCAGCTGTGTTATATTTGGGGTTATATTGGCATCGATGGTTGGGTATTAATATTTAGAAGAATTAAATTATGTGATTATGGTCACGTGGGACACATTTGCACCGCCTTCCCCACTTTGGGACCACCCACCAGTTAAATGTGTTGCTTACACAGTCACTTCATTTCTTGGAAGGCATCGGTTAGCAGTGTTGAGATGGGATAAAGGAAGACAGTTTCCTTGAGGGGGTTCCTTCTGTGCCTGGCTGTTGGCCAGCTCTCAGGGACACAGTGAAGGAATCACAGGGTGCGGGACAGTCCCCTCCAAGGCTTACCGCCTTGGATCAGAGGTCTGGGGAGGTGGCCAGGGAAGCTGTTTTCCAGCTTCACCTGCCATCCACTGTGTGGCCTTGAACAAGGCATTTATTTATTTATTTATTTATTTATTTTAATATATGAAATTTATTGGCAAATTGGTTTCCATGCAACACCCAGTGCTCACCCCAACAGGTGCCCTCCTCAATGCCCATCCCCTCCCCACCCCCATCAACCCTCAGTTTGTTCTCAGTTTTCAAGAGTCTCTTATGGTTTGCCTCCCTCCCTCTTTCTTTTTTTTCCTCCCCCTCCCCCATGGTCTTCTGTTAAGTTTCTCAGGATCCGCATAAGAGTGAAAACATACGGTATCTGCCTTTCTCTGTATGACTTATTTCACTTAGCATAACACTTAATAAGGGTTCAGAAAAGCAGGTTTTGAGAGATGTGAACAATCTGTTGTACAAAAAGAATTTTAAGCGGTCCTGAAGGGAGTCCAAACTTTCTGGCATTTAAAAAGCAAACTTTGGGGTCTTAGCGAGTCACAGCAGAGTCTGAGCCAACCAGGCAGTGGCGTCAGCATGACATATTAGATGGCACTCCACAAAGCAAAGAGCTCTTCGCTTTCTTCAGGGTGTCTAACACCCGTCGGAGAAGGCTGTGGTTCTAACTGATCTCGGTCCCTTAATAAAGGATGTGGTGAGAATGAGGTATGGTGAGTCAGATGCAAAGAATTTCATGTCCATCGGTTTTAGGAAGGTAATATATTATAAAAAAGACAAGGCCCTTCCCTTCCTGACAGGCGTGTTTTCGGAAGGAATGTAATGAACATCGAAAGCCCTGATATGTGTCCCTGCCCTGCCACGGTAGCCCCGTATGATCTGGATTCTCAGCCTTATTTTATACGAAACCAAACGGACATTCACAGACAGTAAGTAGCGTGCCCTATGTTGCACGCACAATAAGCGGGTATTGCAAACCACTGCCCTCGATGCTTTTTAGTTTTCTGTGGGGACAATAATCTCCTTGCTCTGAGCCTCAGTTTGTTTATCCACAAAGTGGGGGTGACACAACAGCTATGGTAGGGCTCTTGGGAGCACAGGACATCTAAGATGTGGAAAGATAGTGATTGCCGTTAACTCAAACTTTAAGATTAAATGTCCTGTATGACTTTTATTTATTTATTTATTTTTGTTTTGTTTTTGTTTTTTTTTGAATGTTCAGTTTTGAGAGAGAGAGAGACAGAGTGCGAGCGGGGGGAGGGGCAGAGAGAGAGGGAGACACAGAATCCGAAGCAGGTTCTAGGCTCCGAGCTGTCAGCACAGAGCCTGACGTGGGGCTTGAGCTCAAGAACCATGAGATCATGACTCGAGCCGAAGTTGGACGCTCAATCGACTGAGCCACCCAGGCGCCCCAAATTTTTAAAGTTTACTTATTTATTTTGAGAAAGACAGATACAGCATGAGTTGGCGAGGGGCAGAGACAGAGAGAGGGAGAGAGAGATGGGGAGTGTCAGAGAGAACCCCAGGCAGGCTCCACGCTGCCAACGCAGAGCCCAATGCATGGGTAGGACCCACGAAGCCATGAGATCATGACCTGAGCCGAAATCAAGAGCGGGACGCTGTACCCACCGAGCCACTCAGGCGCCCCTAAATGTCCTGTATGACTTAGGTTTTAGTTTCCAGGAATGAGAAGCTCTTCCCTGCTGTTCACGATGACCAGGGGGGTAGGGACGGGTTCTCACATCTGTCTGCCCTTCAGGACTACCTGGGGAGCTTTAACAAATACTAATGCTCCAGAAAGTTTGATCTAGCTGTTCTGGGGTGGAGCCCAAGTATTGATAGTTTAAGAATGCCCCAGGGATTTTAAGGGGCAGGGAGGCGAAGGAAGTGGACACGAGAGCCACTCTGTCCCCTTCTCCACTCTGTCCGCCCCCCGGTGCCACTCACTGGTGTCTTCCCGTTCCCGGGGGGAAGTACCACACTTCCATCTACCTTGCTGTCCCGGGCTCATCGTAAACGGAAACGCAGGCACACCGCTGCTCAGAAAGAAGACTTAATCTGCTTAGAGTCGTTTCTGAGTTAATTTTCAGGGAACCGTGTAGAGAAAACCCACCACGTCCAAACACGGATGCCACAGATCTGAGCGGGGAAGGCTTCCAATCTCACCAGGCAGCGTTCCTCTCTCAGGTCTTATTTATAAGCAACGAGTGAGTCAAAATCCAGGCGCACACAGCTGTTGTTCGGGGTGGAATTTGTTCATGTATCCTGCGAACATTTTTTGAGGTTCCGCTATGCGCCGGGCACCGTCCAGATACTAGTAATTGGAGACCACAGAGCAAGGTCCTGCCTCATAACCCTGGCCTGTGTTCTCCATGATGCTGTAAGCAACTGTACAGAGTGAAATTAAATATGTCTCTGTAAATAATAGAGGAACGTAAGCCGGTGTTGGAACGCACGGGAAGGCGTGCCCAGAGGGGTCCACGCAGCTCCCTTGGAGGTCAGCAGAAGATTTCCTTACCCTCTACTGCTCCTTACAGGTAGCCCTGACCCCTACTTGGTGCCTGATGATGGAAGGATGGGCTTCAGGGCCTAGGGACTGTCCAAGATAAAAGGGCATCATGGATGATTGCTTTTCTTGCTTTCACTCAGCAACATGGAGAGGCTGCCGTGGCCAGCCAGAGAGAGAATACCATGTATTTGTACCCTTACTTTTCATAGGAATCATTCATTTCAGTTTCTCTTCCTCATTAGCCACAGAAGCAAAGCCTAAGCATGGCTTCCGTGATCAGAGAGAAGTGATGTTCTGGTGCCATCAGTCAGTCACAGCAGGGCACCTAGTGCAAATGTCACTAATATGTCCAGAGCCGGGTCGGTGGTGGGGATCCTGGCAGAAGCAAGTGGGGGTCTCCAGAAGAGACCATACTCTGCCTGCAGGGCCCACAGTCAGGGAAGGACCGAGTAGGAGATCTTGGGGCCCTGGGGAGTCACAGGGAGAGACCACCTCTTTTCATGATGACTGTTTATTTCTTCAACAAGGAGAGATATCAACTACATTGGATGCCAATGCAAATCTAATCCTAAATGCCAACCTGGGCACTATAACTGCCTATGTACCAGCTTTCAAAGCCTAGGCAAAAGAAACAAAATACACTCTTAATTAATTTTGGCTTAGAATTCTGTGCTTTCATTTCAGGGATAGAGTTCTCATGGGATTTACAGATACCTAAGACTTTGGAGATCTTTGGGGTCCAGAAGGAAGCCCAGTTTGAAAAACACTGCTCTACCCTATGATGCCTCCCATTAAAACGTAATCCACTGCTCTCAAGGTATAAAGAGGGCCTTGCCAAAGAGAGGTGCACAGTGTGGCTGGGGTCCTGGGAGTAGAGGAATCCCTGACCTAACCATCCTTTTTGACCAAATAACCCCACAGTTTTGGAGGGGATGGTCCCAATTATTATATTTGGTTATCTTACTAAGTACTTTGTGCACTGAAAAGCATTCTTTTTGTTTGTTTTAAAAATGTTTATTTATTTATTTTGAGAAAGAGAGAGACACACAGACACAGAGCAGGGGATGGACACACACACACACACACACACACACACACAGAGACAGAACCCTAAGCAGTCACTACTCTATCAGCATGGAGCCAGAAGTGGGGCTCGATCTCATGAATCCTGAGATCATGACCTGAGTCGAAATCAAGAGTAAGACACTTAACATACTGAGCCTCCCAGGCACCCCTGAAAAGAATTTTTCTTTTTAAGTAATGGATTTGATGGTTAAAACACATAAATATTTCAGAAAACTAAAATAAAGGAAGCAAGGTCCTATAGATAGGAGGGTGCATAAGATTTCCAAGGAACATACATTAGATCTGGGCTTTAAAACCGGTATGGCTGCTTCTGAGCTGGAAACCCGCCTGGGGTCTCAGTGAATGTGTTAGGAAGAAAAGACTTGTTTTATAAATGGATTGGATTTTGGTGCGGATCTTAATCCAAAAATAATTAATACCCTTATGGTATCATAAGCAGTTTACACAATTGAAAATATGTAAAGCAACAAATCACGTTTCCTTGTTATCCTGGAGAAATCTTGTTCTCCACTGGGAATTCGCTGGTGCTACCAAACCAAGCTTGCAAAGAGCCATGTTATCATAAATATTTCTGCTGCATTTCACCTGATCCAAAATTAATATTTTATGAAGGAAAAACAATGCTTTTATAGTGAGGAATCTTTTGTTTTGTTTTTTTGTTTTTTGGGGTTTTTTTTTTTGCTCTTAAATATTTCTCATTTATTCCTGGAAGATACGGCTTATAAAAATGCTAGCCTCTTTATTTCAAAGTTTAAGAAACAGCATTCTCGTAATGACTGTGCACGTGAGCAGAGCTAGAGGAAATGGCTGAAAGCAAACCATGAGGAGAATATTAGAGAAAGTCAAGAAGGTACGACATAGCTCCGCGGCTAAGACTGGGTCAAGGCTGGAGGGGAGGGTCAAAATGAAGGCTTGATTCTTTTTCTCATTAAAACACAAAAACAGGAGAAGTCATACAACACACATCTGATTCTCTATACCGTCATATCCAACAGATCCAAAATGGTGGATGTTACTTGGAGTCGAGGGAGGGAAGGAGGGAATACTGGGTGTGTATTTGGGGAAAAGGTCCAGGGAATGTGTGTGTGTGTGTGTGTGTGTGTGTGTGCGCATGTGTGTGCATACGTGTCTGTGTGTGGGCACACCTGCACATGCTTTGAATAAATGTGTTGAAAATCTGATTTCTCAGACTCAGATGTTTATTAATTCGGTCACAACTATATGCAATTTTCTTCTATTTTCACATAAAAAATGAGAAAGTGACATCTTTGAGATGCTCAGACTTAGAGGAAGCTGTATGCTGATTGGATTTCTATTTCTGTACCCTGGTCAGAGCAATCAGCTACATTTAATTAAGTATAACATTTAATTTTATTGGATTTCCAACAAATGGAAGCCTTTGGAGTCAAATGGATTGTTAGTATAGATTTTTTTTGAGGAATATGGGAAACTGCTTTCCTAGTTTTTCTGCTATTAAGTATGGGCATATTTTTAAAAAAGATTTTGCAACTGTCTTGGTAACAAGTAACTTCCCTTAAGTATCTCAAGGCAATGTGCATGTGAATCCATTTTTTATTTTAAATGATCTTGAAAACACCCTTAATGATCTGATGCAATCTATAGACTTTGGAACTTATTCCTCCTGGTGCATTTTGTTTTTAAAAGCCATATTCTTTTCTCTTTTGCAGAAAGGGTTACTTTCCTTCCATGGTAAGCTTTTTCTTTTTCTCCCCTTTTTTCCATGTTATAGTAAATAGTCTCTTTATCCTTTTTCTCTTTTGCTCCTGTTGTTTTATCATATCCCATTTCTTCCTTCTGTTCTCCCTTCCTTCCTTTTCCTCCATTCCTCTTCTCCTTCTCTCCATCATTCCTTCTTCTTGCTTTCTTATCATTGAAATTGTTTCACTGCTCAGATAAAACTAGACTGTAGCAAAACTAAAATGTAGATGATCAGGAGTCTCATTAGATGTTTCCTTACCATTTTTTAAAAAGGCTTGCCTGTTTGCCTCACCCCATTTTCATTTGGCTCTCATAAATCATGGCAGAATTTCACTGATTGGGGCCAATACTGCCAGACCCCTGTCTGTCTATCTATCTATCTATCTATCCATCCATCTATTTATCTGTCCATCCATCTGTCATCATCTGCCACAATTTATAGGCTGGCCTTGGGGTGGAGATAAGCCTGGTGACCCACCTCCCCCATGGACATCTAAAGACTGCTGGTGAAAGCACTGTCATTCTTGAAATAGTCATTTATTAAGCACCCACTATATGCTGGTTGTTTTATGATGAGCTGTTTCACAGTAAGGTAGGTCTCAAAGAAGTTTGAGAGCATCTTTAAATCCAAAGATGGGGCATGAAAAGCCAGGTAATCTAATAGAGACTGGACTGAGAGTAATATAATCTATAACAACAACAATGACAGCAGCAGCAATAATAGTAATGCCATCTGCTGAATTCCAGAACCCTATGTAGGACACCCTGTTTACTTGAGATTCCCTCATACAGCAACAATCCAAATGACCCAGATTTTTCAATATTGAGCAATCCTGTCATTTTGTTCAGCAAGACTTCTCTTGAGCCAAATCTGTCTAGTGAACAAATGCACAGTATGGATTCAGATGAGGTCATTGCTTTCTAACTTCAAGTGCATTTAGGACTTAACTCCTGAATTGAGCTTCCTGCGTATAGTTAACTCTTTCTTTGCCCTTTCTTTTATTCAGGATCACTCACCTGGCAAATCTCTAAGCCCGGGTGTGCTGAACTATACGGTGTGCCATGTGACTTGAGTCTGTTTCTCCAGCTCCCCCAAAAGGGGATATAAACACTGCCTGCCCTTTACTCATAGGATAGGTTTGAAGACCAAGTGGGATGGTGGAAGTGAAAATACTTTGTCAACTATAAGCAGTTATGCAGTATAGTTCAACAGGCAACTGTTGAGCATTTTCTAAGTGTCAGTACCGTGAAGGACACTGAAGATTTGAAACTGGCAAGGACAGTGTTCTAAAAGAATTTCTATCATTTTTCATTAAGTCTTAATATTTTCAGAGGATCAGTACATTTGGGGAGTTGTAAGATACTACCAAGGCTCTGATAGATGAATGATTAAAATAAATAGGAAAATGATGAGATTAGCCTCCTGGAGAAATCACCTTAAAATAGGACTTTAGGTCAAGACTCTTTTTTTTTTTTTTTTTAATGTGTATTTATTCTTGAGAGAGAAAGAGAGAGTACGAGCAGTGGAGGGTCAGGGAGAGGGAGACGCAGAATCCAGTGTCGGCTCAGTGTAGGCTGAGCTGTCAGCACAGAACCTAATGCGTGGCTCGAACTTGTGAACCACGAAACCATGACCTGAGCCAAAGTGGGATGCTTGACTGACTGAGACACCCAGATGTCCAGGTCAAGACTCTTAAAATGCAGGAAAAAAAAAAGCCCAAAGAATCTAATCAACGTTTGCCTGAATAGCAAATAAACTCACGATAACTGAACTAAAAATGATTTTATAGCCACTATCCTTTACTTGGCGCTTAATAATTGCCATGCAGCATAATACATAATTTTTATACACTGCGTCTCATTTCTCCCCATAAATCCAAAAGGTGGGTATTGCAATTCCATTTTATAAAGGATAACTAGAGGCCCTGAGAGGTTAAATAATGCTAAAATCATTCTGCTAGGAAGTGACAGTCTGAATCCAAACACCGGCTATTTATTTCTCAAAGAGTGGGTGGGGTGGTGTAGTGAGTAGAGCTTGAGAAGAGAAGTAGGAGTTTGGGGTAGGGAAGTGTTCTTACGGGGAATATCCAGAGAAGTAGAGCTGGTCAGGAGATCCCCAGCCATGCCCAGGAGTAAGGGGAAACCGACCTATGAACATCCATAGGTAGACATGGGGCAGACTAGCTTCCGGTTTCTATGAAGACATCAGACCATCCATAGCTCAGTGAATTGAACGACCATGATGACCCAGTTCTGACTTTGTTTTCAGGAGGCTGCCTCCTGGCAGTAATTTGGTTTCCTGCATAGATTTGCCTACTGGAAAGGAACTTATAACCCAAGTACACTTTTAACACTTGAGCAGAGTCACAAAAGACAGAGGTATGGGCCAGAATGCCAGAGACAACACCCTGAGTCTCATCAACTTTGGATACCTTGGATGGAATCTGCAAAGCTGATGACTAAATTTGGGTCCACAGGGACTCTTAGAGGTTGGGCCTGGGCTATTAACCACCCCTCATATTTATCTCACACTAAATTCAACAGAGAACCCACCACCATGGAAGGCTGTGCCTTGAAACGCATGGATATTGAATTTCCAGATCTTTTGGATCCTCTTAGTTTATATAGCAAACAGCAGTGCACCACGGACTTCCCTTTCTAATGCTTGGGTTTTTGGGAGTCTCTCGATTAGCATCACCAATGAAATAAAATAACCAAACTCATACACCTGTTTTGCTATTGCTTGTGGTACATCTGGGAGTCCTAACATGTTATTGGTTAGTTTGAAGGAAAGTGATGCTGTAATCATAACCCTGAATACATCCATCAGAGCACTGATGAAGCATCGTGCACAGAGCAGGAGCTTGGGACTCAGGGAGACCTGGGTCCCACTTCTGACTTTCCCTCTTATTCACTGTGTAAAATGGACAATGTAGGGAATCGCTGTGAACCTCAGCATTCTCTTGTACCAAATAAGAATAAATATACTCACTAAAAAAAAAAAAGAGTGAACCATGATGATGATTCCCAATGTATTCTGTCCACAAAAGTAACAAATGAAACAAAACGCAAAAAGGATATTCCCATAATGACTTTTTTTCCACTGTTCTGTTTTTCATGGTAATTTTTCTTTCTTAAGTTACTGATATTGAACTTATTTAACTGGATCTTTCTCAGACTTATTGATAATTCACTTCACGATATCACTGGAGATTTTGTTTCAATCTGTAAAAATAAATCTAATTTAGACTCGAATAGTTATCTCTGTTTAAAGATGTAGCCCCTTTGAGCATTGCATCTTTCTCATGCTAGAATGGGTAGACATAGCCTGGAGGAACTCTCCAGAACTCAGGTCTTGGTGGACCTTGGCAGTTGTCTGCACTAGTGCATATAACTGCTTTTTAAAAATTATTATTGAAGTATAGTCGACATATGAACATGACTATTTTATGTAGTGGTTTTCAGCAAAAAGATCCTTCTATCTAGCTCTGCTACTGACTGTGTGACCTTGGCAATGACACTGCCCAGCCACCACTTGTCCATTCCCTGAATATCATCTCTGTGTCAGATGCTGTAGGTACATCTGCTCTCATCTTCACAGCAACACACAAAGTGTATCATTTTACCCACTTTCAAATTACAAGACGCCAACAACATCTAACTGAAGCTCGGAGAAGCTAAGCCACTTACCCAAAGACACAGAAGTCACACATCACATTCGTACACAGCTTTGACTGACTTCAAAGTTCCTTCTCTTTCTCTTGCACAAATGACCTGAAGTCGCCTCCTCTACTTCGTTGAGGCTGCTTGCACAGGCCATGAAACTGTGGTATATTACTATTCTCTAATGAGATTATTAAAATAAAACATTCGTAAATTTATCTGTATTCAAAATTTCATGGCATGTTTTAGGAATGAGGCCAGCACTGATCTGGGGTGAAGAAAGTAATGGTGAGCGAGCCGACCTTTATTGAGTGCATACCAAGTGTTAAATATGTACCACGTTTCATTTAACGTAAATATTATATTATCGAGGCTAAGTAGTTGTCTGTGCAAGTGCTACGTGATGCTGCTCCAACGTAAAGATGTGGGAACCGAGGATCGGAGGAGATAAAGTAACATGTCTGGTCCAAGTGGCAGAGTTTGGATCTCGACCAACTTGTCAGATGTGAAACCCCACAGTCTTTCCAGGACAGCACCTGACTCAAGGCAAAGTGAGCTAGAAATAGGGTCTCCTGATGTGAAGGCCAGCGCTGGCCAGATGGTACAGAAAAGAATAATCTTTGGTTTTAGAATGGTCTTGTTCGGGGAGTCATGTGCAAGGGCTCCTTGGAGAGAAAAAAGAGAAATACGGCCCATAGAGGGCCGGTGTCTAACACCGCTCCAGGAATGGCTGCAAGATGAACTCTGGGAAGCTGCCAGGAAATACTGTTCCTCTCGGTCAGCTCAGGTGCAATCAGGGTACTTTTGAATTCTGTTAGGACATCAGTGGCTGGATGACTTTGAACATTTACTTGGACCACTTGAGTTCCCCTATAAACCAGGGAAAATACTACCCAACTATGAGGATCAGGCGAGTTAATGCACATAGACTGGCCGTCGAGAGATAGAGCTGTAAATGCCAGTTGCCTTTCCTGTTTCTCCGGGGGCATGTTTTATCTTCAGTTTCTCAGAGGCTTTCTGAAGTTTTGTCATTTCTCTGGCAGACCTCCAACTGGCCTGTCCTACCACTGCCTTCCTAGGTTTTGAAATAACCATTCCCTGTGGTTTGAGGGGCGCCCCGGGAGTCCAAGGGAGCGATAGCACCGAGGGGTATGCTACAAGAGACACAAAGGGTATGCTCAGATAAGTAACATTGGCACACAAGAAAAACATCAGTGTCGATAAATTTCCTCCATGACCATAGCTTGTAAAGCAGACAGACATTGATGACCCTTAACTCCCTTTTCTCTGTCACTTATTTATGTTTTGGCTCTTCTTTCCAAGAAAAGCCTGGCAGAGATGCCTCCCCAGCACCTTGGAGGGTGAGGATTGTACCCACCTTCACTCTTATTCTTGTGCTTCTCATCCCTGTGAGCGGAAGGACGGTTGGCATGATTCCAAAGTCACACCAAACCGGAAAGGAAACGATTTCAATTTAGAACATTAAATAAATATATATATATATATATATATATATATATATATATATATATCCACAGGGGCTCCAGGAGTTAAGTTAACTTCTACTTTCAATGACCTACTTTGAATTGAGGCTGCCTTTCTAGGGGGCTGTCCTAATGAAGGTCAGCCAAGAAAGCCAGCAACCAGCCCGGCCTTTGGATTTTAGGAGCAAACAGTCAGGGGGTCCGAGCTCCGGGATGAGAAGATTGAAAACATCTAGTCTTTTAATTTTTAATGGGTAGGTATCTTGATTCTTTCTTCCAGCAGAATGAAGAGATCTTTAGAAACTGAGTTAAGGGAGCTGGCTTTCTTTATGCCGCTCGATGCTTTATAGAAGGCCCAGCATTCAATGTTACAAAAACTTTTTTTTTTTTTTTTGGCGTGGTGTCTCAGCTCTTTCCTAACGATCATTTATGCCAGTGAGATGCCCATTCAGAGGGAGCTGGCCTACTTAGTTTACCTGAAGAGTGCGGCCGTGCACAAGGTCCCGTGCTGAGATGCTGGTCTCCTGCGAGGGGTTCCCGAGGCGGCATTGCAGAGACGTCTGACAGCTGGTAATCCGTAAGGCAGTGGGGTGAACTGTTCTCAACGCTAAGCAGTGTCCTTCAGCAGAAAGCCCCTGCTAGGTCCGTTTGAGGTTGTGTTTCCTGTGAAATGCAGCCACAGACTAGGGTGGTGGGACCTGTGTGTGGGTAGGACTTCCTCTTCGGTCAAAGTGCAGTATGTGAAGGTCTCTCAACCCAAAAGGATGTCCTTAAAGATACACGGAGTCCCTTCACAATTACCAGAATACACCTACATGGATTGCTGAGCAACACTCGAGCATAAAAGGTGGGTTTTGCCAGTCTTGTTTCACATGCACACTGATTAACTTGTGACCTCATGTTGCAGAGGCTTCCTGAGGCCACTCGAGACATGCGGACCGGATCCGTCAGGTGCTATGGTGAGAACACGGGTCTGGCATGAGAAATGCCTAGCTGCTTCTTCTTAACTGTGTGATCTCAGACAAGTTTCAGTTTCTCAACTGGCTTCCATTCCTGCGATTGAGGGACAATAATATTTATATTTTAGAGCTGTCCCAAGAAATGAGCAAAATAATGCAAATAAAGACCTGTAGCGAAATTTGGGGAACATATTTGGCGCTCAGCATATTTAATTTCCCTCTGCCTTGCTTCTGGTTCATTTAAGCGGAGAGTAAGTCGTTGCAAATGCCTGGTGTAATCTGGCTCTCGCCATTTGACCCTCTGGTTTTATATGCATCGATATTGAATTCCACAATAAATCCCAAGATCATTTAAAATAAATTCACAGGTGGAAGTTTATCTTTTCTTGGGTAGATAAATCTGGTGTTGACCTAACTTATACCCTCAAGGTAACACTAAAGTAGGTACTCATTAAATGTTGGATATGTGCCAAGAACTGTGCTGACCAATTTGCAGGCATTATCTTACTAAATCTTACTGATAATCTTGGGAGGAAAAGGCACCTAAACCCATGTTGTAATTGTCAGAACTGAAGCCTACGAAAATCCAAGACGTTTACCCACGTTATCAATTAGCTTTTGATGCACCAGGGACTTAAAACAGTAGCCATTTTATTTAGCTCACTATTGTGCGGCTCACTCGGGCTCAAATGAGCCCAGAGCTCATTTGCTCTGGGCCTGTGTTGGTTTCCTGGGGCTGCCGTAGCAAAGTTCTACCGAATCGGTGGTTAAAGCAACACAACCGTGTTGTCTGCTTCTCAGTTCTAGAGGCCGGAAGTCTGAATCCAGGTGTCCACAGGATTGGTTCCTTCTGAAGCTGTGAAATAAGGCCTATTCCAGGCCTCTGTTTTTGGCTTGTAGATGGAGGTGTTCATCTTCGCATTGTGTTCTTCCCATGCCTGTGTCCACATTTCCCCTTCTTATAAGGATACCAGTCACATAGGAGTAGAGCCCACCCTAATGACCTCATTTTAGCTTGACTACTTTTTGAGGACCCTGTCTCCAAGTCAGGTCACATTCTGAGGCACTAGAGGATAGGATTTGAACATATGAATTTGACTGTGGGGGGCACAATTTAACCCACAGCAGGACTTGATCATCTGGTCTCTACTTGTTGGCTGGCATGCAGCTGGAGGACTTGGGCTCCTTACCTTCATGTTTCCGTTGGTTGGCAGGAAGTTAGCCAGGTGCCCCAGTTCTCCTCCAAGTGGCTTCTCACCATCCAGCAGGCTAGCCCAGGCTCATTGATATGGTAGCCTCAGGGTTCCGAGTGCAACAGAGAGGGAAAGTCTCAGGCTCAAGTCTTTTCAAAGTCTCTGCTTGCATCCTGTTTGCCATGGTCCCCTTGGCCAAAGTAAATCACAAGATCAAGTCCAGAATGAACGTGGGAGAACATCACCCAAGGGGTAGATACAGGGAGCTACCCTGGCCGCCTTTGGGAAAAAAAATCTAATGCTCATGTTGGAATCTAGTTAGTAGTTGGACTACAACAGGATTGTAAGTCTTGATGATATGAAAAGTCCCTCCTTACACATTCACCCCCATGTTTATAACAGCACTATCAACAATAGCCAAAGTATGGAAAGAGCCCCAATGTCCATTGATGGATGAATGGACAAAGAAGATGGGGTATATATACATACAATGGAGTATCACTCGGCAATCAAAAAGAATGAAATCTTGCCATTTGTGATGTGGATGGAATTGAAGGGTATTATGGTAAGTGAAATTAGAGAAAGACAAATATCACACGACTTCACTCATATGAGGACTTTAAGAGACAAACAGATGAATGTAAGGGAAGGGAAACAAAAATAATACAAAAACAGGGAGGGAGACAAAGCATAAGAGACTTATAAATATGGAGAACAAACAGGGTTACTGGAGGGGTGGTGGGAGGGGGGATGGGCCAAATGGGTCAGGGGCACTAAGGAATCTACTCCTGAAATCATTGTTGTACTATATGCTAACTAATTTGGATGTAAATTATTAAAAAAAAAAAAAAGTCCCTCCTTTTTACCAAAGAAGAATTGAAGACAGTTTGGTATAGTAGAGAGTTGTTAATAGTGTAGGTGGCTTTTATTCTACTCTGGGGACTCAGGGAAGACTCCCTTTGGGACGGGGTGATATTAAGGTCTTTAATGATGAGCTGGAATTTGCTAGAACTAAAGAGGGGAAAGGGGGGAGGGAGAGCAAGGGAAGGAAAGAAAGAAGGAGAAAAAGAAAAGAAGGGAGGGAGGAAGAATGAAAGAAGTAAGGAACGGAGCAGAAAGAAAGAAGGAGGGAGCAAAAGTCAAGGAGAGCATTCAGGGCCAAAGTGATTGTTTGTCTAAATGCCTGGGTGGAAGGGACAGCATCTGTAGCTCATTGGTGGAATGTGAAAAAGCAGAGGTGACTGAAAGGCAGAACAACAGGGCGAATGTGGCACAGAAACAGCCCGAGAGACTGGCTGCGTTCTCTGAGTCTGAGCCAGCCACCCACAGGCTCCCACTCATGTCTTCCCTCTTTCTTGCTGTCCATTCTACATTCCTCAGCTGGAGGACCCCCTGATAGTCATCTTTGATTTGGGTGACAATTCATTCTGTGTTAGTTGCTTCATGAGTTCTTATCTCTTGCCCACCACATTCCATACCCCACCTGCATAGTTTTTGGGGTCCATGGACCCTGCGTCACACTAGGGGGTATTGGGAAATCCTAGAGGAGTTTGGGTTTTAGTGGCCAGATCAAAAGTCATGAGATTCATCACTGAGAGTCTACCTGGATTTGGGCAAAAGACTTGGCCGTTCTGTCTCATATGTAAATTGGGGATGATGATATTTACTGTGAGCATTACATTACTTACTTCCTGCAAAGTGTCTCGTACTATGCCTGGCATCTAATTAGTATCAGTCCCTTGGTTTTCCCTGGGGCCCTCTTACAGTGCCACTACAGCATAATATGAGGCCACCAGAAATAGTACCTGGTGGATAGGTAAGTGAACCACCCCACCTATGAACAAAGGATGCAGGCTATGTGCCGAGTTGCCTGTGGGTCCGAATGGGACATTTCCGTCAATGCTTGACACAGTGAGTTTGTTGAGATTTCACTCTCTGGCTAGTCCAGTCAGGGTATGGAGACCTTGGGTAGATTGTGTGGAAGAATTACAGGAAAAACCACCCCCCCCAAAACCCCCCCACAAAAAACCAGAAAGCAAGACTTTTAAGACCTAATTATGTTCAAGTAGGACCACGGTTCCTGGGATGGAGGGAAAGAAAGCTTTTATTGGCTGTTGCAGGCCCTGCTGGGAGGCAGACTGCAAGACTGTCAGGCTTTGGAGTTACTCTGGCTTTGTTCAAATCCCTCCTGGCTCCACTAATTGAATTACTTTCAGCAAGTTATGTAACTTAACTGATTTCTCTCGTTGCTCACCCTTAAAAAAATGGAGCATGATACGCGTAACCTCATGGCATTTTCAGTGCATGAAATGATAAGTTTATCACATAAATATAGGTAGAAGAGAAGGTGTAACCACATGTCAACCACCTGGAACCCATTCAAACAGTTCACTAGATATTTTTTCAACTTCTATGAATTTAATGCACATAAGGAGAAATGGAAATTTGTATCTATACTTTAAAAAATTATTTTCTGATTTAGAAAAATGTTATTTTGGAACAATTATAGACTCACAAGCAATTGCCAAAATCACGTAGAGAGATCCCACGGAGTACCCATTACTCGCTTTTCCCCAGAGAAACTGGCTTCTTGTGAATAAACATTCCACACAGAAACAGGCTTAATTCTCAATTCGCTTTTCTCTAAAGTGGAGACAATGTGTTGGAGAGGCAAAAACAAAAACAAAAACAAAAACAAAAAATCATAAAGCCTGGCCTAACCACTTTCCTGCTGTTCTTGCTCTCTCGTTGGTTTTCTTTTGCAATTTTGTGAACAAAATAATTTCATTGGAATGCAAGCTGGTGCAGCTACTCTGGAAAACAGTATGGAGGTTCCTCAAAAAGCTAAAAATAGAACTACCTTACGACCCAGCAATTGCAATACTAGGTATTTATCCAAGGGATACAGGTGTGCTGTTCCGAAGGGACACATGCACACCCATGTTTATAGCAGCACTATCAACAATAGCCAAAGTGTGGAAAGAGCCCAAATGTCCATTGATGGATGAATGGATAGAGAAGATGTGGTATATATATACACACACACACACACACACACACACACACACACACACACAATGGAGTATTACTCAGCAATCAAAAAGAATGAAATCTTGCCTTTCACAACTATGTGGATGGAACTGGAGGGTATTATGCTAAGTGAAATTAGTCAGAGAAAGACAAAAATCGTATGACTTCAATCATATGAGGACTTTAAGAGACAAAACAGATGAACGTAAGGGGAGGGAAACAAAAATAATATAAAAACAGGGAGGGGGACAAAAGACAAAAGACTCATAAATATGGAGAACAAACTGAAGGTTACAGGAAGGGTAGTGGGAGGGGGGATGGGCTAAATGGGTAAGGACAACTAAGGAATCTACTCCTGAAATCATCGTTGCACTATATGCTAACTAATTTGGATGTAAGTTTTAAAAAATAAAAAAATAAATAAAAAAAAATAACCTCAGGTGGTTAAGAAAAATTGCTGGTCCTGGGTAAGCATCCTAAACATCCTGGTGTTTGGTGTTTTTTTCTTCCTTTTGTGGGTGGTGACTGCCAAGTTCAGACTCCTGTCACACCGCTGGTCTCAGGATCGTGTCAAGGCCTGACGTCAACCCTGAAAGCTGTATGTGCAGCTTGCACATACACATATAAGCCCCCAAACACAAGAGGGACTGTTCTACACGATCATGGTAGGTGTGTTTGTTTTATAAATTCCTAGTTGAGGGTACTGTCTCCTGTAACGGATCAAAATCCATGTACTTTTTATAAGTTGTATGAGAGCTCCTGTGTGAGAACCTAGGTTAATTGGCACCAGCATTTATGGGTTTTTTTTTTTTTTTAGCTTCACACCTGTTTATGTCAGGGCCTCAGGAAGTTTGATTCCAGGACCCCTGAATGGGGCTCACCTCATGCTAATTGCCTTACATCCTACATCCTATCTCCTCCAGGAACATTATGAGCCTCTCAGTTAGCTGTGGTCTCTCTCACATGCCTCACTAGCACTCTGGAAAGGGGAATCTTGGTGTGAGCATGAGTTGAGTTCTGTGCTGGGTCTCAGATGTGCTCCATATCAACTGGGTCTATGCCCTCAGCCGGGCAATTTTCACGACTGCTGAGAAGTAGCTCCCTAGGGAGAACCCAACATATAAACAGAGTGGATATTCAAGCTCCTCTGGTGTCTGGGGAACTGTAGCAGGTGGGCTTGTTCCCATAGAAGGTCCATTCTCTCCAGAAAGGACCTTCAGAAGTCCCTGGCTTCCTAATAACATCCTATAGCAAGGCAAACCCCAATGTAGGTAGACCCAGAGCTCAGTGTAAGAGATCACGGGCCAGAGGTGAAAGGCCATTGTAAACATAACAAGGTTTCTGACCTTTCTGGATTATTTTCCAGCCGAGTTTTGTTGCATTCACAGCATGGAAGTGACAACTAAATTCAGAAAGAGCTTTTGCCTTAAATCTCTGCTTTCACAGAAATGCTAGGTGGTTTATCAATTAATGAATATCCATTAAATATAAATTCGGTGCTTAGTTCACACTACTTTTCTCCCAGAAGAGCCTCATGGGACTAACATTAAGACCTCCTTGTTCTAGGCACTTTGCATAAATGCATAATTTAATTATCACTATAATGCCTCCATGTTGGCATCATTGTTACTGTTACCCACGTGAAAAAGCAGAGTCTCAGCACCACCAAGTTCTCATCACACTGGTGATAGAGTCATTTGTCCCCACTGTCTCCATAAATTCCCTCCCTGCTTTGGCATCATGAGGACTCCACAATGCTGGTGTGTCTGTCCTGCCAAGGCTATGGGAACAAGAAATGGCAGAGGCTACGGTACCTGGAGAAATGCCAGTGAGAAAGGAATATGTAAGAGAAAGTGCAGCACATTGAGGGAATGATACAGGCTAGCAGGACGGAGAGTGGCCTGGGATGGATGGGGTAGGGTGTTTCTTCATATAAGGCAGTGTGAGGTTGAGTCTCTGCAGAAGTGACATTTGAGCTGAGGCCTGAGTGAAGAAAAGGACCCAATTAGATGCAGCTCTTGAGGGAAGGGATTTCTGAGTAGAGGTGATCCCATGAGAGGTTGTTAAGGAAATGATGAGCTTTTGGGGGTGAGCTTCATATGTCTTATTAAATCACAAATTCCTTGAGGGGGGCCATTGTTGCTTCTCATCTTGGAACCCTTGACAACACCAAGAACCCACTGTGTATACGTATCACCCAGCAGTTGGGTGAATGGAATTGGCTGTAGACTACACCTCTCATTTTCAAATGATAAAGTGGAGGGAGCCTGACCAACCACCAAGGCGAGTCAGGGGAAGAATGAAGACAATGGCACCCATTTCAGCCTCTCAGCTAAATCTCTTTAAAGACTGGCAAGGCTATGCCTCTAATGCTACATTTAAATGGCAGCCACAGTCAGCCATTTATCTTGAGCAGACACTTGTTTAGACAAATCTGGTGAGGAGTGTGACATCATCCACACACATGCAAATCTGCCATGGGTTGTTTGCCAAACACTTTTGCCGGAGGTTAAAACACTGTGGTATTTTTAAACCATGCAGGCAAAATCACTCCCTCTCCACGCAGGAGTTGAACCATTGCCAGCGTTGCTAAATTGGCAGGGCAAAGGGCCCCACACCATCTGTCCTCACATTGGCTGAATTTAGGTCTTGAAGTGAGAATCGGATTAAGAAAAAAGAAAACGGCATGAACATCACGGAGGAATCTTGATAGGTTTCTCTTGACACATGGGATGAGCCATCAGTAGGGGAAGCAGTGGAACAAGGTAGGACTAAAAAGAGAGGAAGGAGGCCATGCCTAACACCAAAAATGGAGTCGGACCTTTGGCTTTTAAGTGGAGACAGGGCTTTTAACCTCTCATATGTGCACACACTCTCTCTCTCTCTGACTTTTTCCTTTTTTAATTTTTCTTTTTAGGAGGAAGGAGAAGGAAAGTAAAATTGCTTTTCTGTCTTTAAAGCAAATAGGAAAAACCATAGCTGGTATAAGTAGAGTAACTACACTTTTCAGACTCTTTCCCTGAACTTTGCTTTCTTCATTGGCCTCTCAGTCTATAATGCATCTATCACTCATAATTTTTATTTTTGGGACTCATAGCAGTGAAGTTACAAGTCTTGACTGGATCCTGCAGCTGGGAAACCACTGGACAAGGAGAAACTTTCCCTAGCCAATAGCTTTCCTTTTTTTTTTTTTTTTTAAAGGAGGAAACAGAGGCTCAGTGAAGTTAAAAGTAAGGACTGAGTTCACGGTTAGCACTTGTGAAGCTGGCAGTTCTGTGGCTTGGATTTGAAGGCTGGCACTCTTCATATAGTCCATGATGTTATCCCTGTGCCAGGAGCCTTCTTCTATGGCTCTGGGGTTTTCTAAGAGACAGTGGGAGCATGGTTCCTTAATGATCACACATTAAAACTCCTAAAGGTATTTATAGCGGCCAGAGGAAGACTAGTGTCTGTTAATTCGGGATGCTGTAATGAAGTGCCATAGACTAGGGAGCTTATTGACAATGGAAACTTGTTCTTCATAGTTTTAGAGGCTGGAAGTCCTAGCTCAGGGTGTCAGCACGGGTAGGTTCTGGTGAGAGCCCTCTTCCGGTTGTAGGCTGCCAACTTCCAGTTGTATCCTCAAAGCGGAGAGAGGGGGCAAGTGACTAGTCTAGTGACTGGTAAGAGAGCACTAATGCATTCCTGGGGCTCCCCACCTGCATGACCTCATCTCATCATCGTCACCTCTCAAAGGTGCAACCTGCTTGCACCATTGCATTGAGGGGTGGGATTTCAACATATGAATTTTGAGGGGATGTAAACATTCAGTCCAGAACAACTACAATCCTAAGAAGAAGGTTGTAAAAATGAAAGAGGTGAAAGAGAACAAGGAAAAGTTTTTTGAAATACATGCTCCATGGGGTGAGGCTTGTCCCTGTTGGAATCTATCATGTGGAGCATCCCTGGGCATGGAGTTGTACTCAATGAATATTAACAAAGGAATGATACCACCTCGTTGGGGCCTGGACTTTAATCTGTGTTGTTCATGCTCTGTTCTGGCACCTGGGACGGGACGTATTCAACCTTGCAGATTAGCAGATGGAAAAGAGAAAAGAAAGGGTTAAATAGGCTTTTCAATTGATGCCAAATAACTTGAATACTGAACCTCCGTAGGGTTAGTATGAGGTCTTAGATGAAGGCATGGTCCCTGTTCTGAACAATTGCCCAATATGGATTGAATATATTCTAATAAATTAATGAGGAGACAGGGTTTTCATTATAGGCCTGTGAGTGTATGTGTAATAGAATTTCAACTGGGAAGTAGAACCCATTCTGGGGCGTCAGGGAAGCTGTTGGAACAGTTTGTGAGACGGCCACTCTATTTGGTTCTTTTTGAGCCTGGTCTCTCATAGCAACAGGTGTGACAGGGAGGAGAATGTGTAAGAAGCAATGTGATGGTGATTCTGATGGTGTTGATGGGAGACAAAGCTCAGGAGTAAAAGTGAGGTGTGATTAAAGAGTGAAGTTGTTCAGCGATGTTTTGATTTTAGAGCCTGTTTTGGGTTGAACTGTGTCCCCCTAGAGACGTGTTGAAATTATAACCCAAGCACATCAGAATGCAAGTTTTTTTTTCAAGAAATGGGGTCTTTGCAGATGTAACCAATTTAAGATGAGGTGGTTTGGGTGGCCCAAGCCAAGGTGGTGGGGGTTCTTGTAACAAGAGGAGAGACACACAGAAAAGAGAATACCCTGTGAAGACACAGCCATGCACGGGGAGAAGATGGCCACGTGAAGATGAGAGCAGAGATCTGACTGATGCGACCATGAGCCAAGGAATCCCTGGGCTGGTAGAAGCTGGCAGAGGCAAGGAAGGATCCTGTGCTATAGATTTTTTTTTTAATATGAAATTTATTGTCAAATTGGTTTCCATGCAACACCCAGTGCTCATCCCAACAGGTGCCCTCCTCCATACCCATCACCCACTTTCCCCTCTCCCCCACCCCCCACCCACCCTCAGTTTGTTCTCAGTTTTTAAGAGTCTCTTATGTTTTAGCTCCCTCCCTCTCTAACCTCTTTTTTGTTTTTTTTTTCTTTGAGGGCGCACAGTCCTGCTGACACATTGATGGAGGACAGCCGGCCTCCAGAACCGTAAGAGAAGACGTTTCTGTGGTTTTAAGCCACCTAGTTTTTGGCACGTTACAGCAGCCCTCAGAAACTAACACAGAGACTTAACATTTATAACTTTGAAACACCATTATTTTGGAAATTTCTATAGAAAAACAATTTTCCTACTGTAAGACCGAGTTCCAAACCCCTTTTTATCCTCGTTGAAACAAAGTTTTCATAATATGGTTTTCTTTCTTTCTTTTTAATGTTTATTTACTTTTGAAAGAGACAGAGCATGTGTGAGGGAGGGGCAGAGAGAGAGAGCGAGGGAGACAGAGAATCCGAAGCAGGCTCCAGGTTCTGAGCTGTTAGCACAGAGCCCGACGCAGGGCTCGAACTCATGAACCGTGAGATCATGACCTGAGCTGAAGTTGAACGCTTAATTGACTGAGCCACTCAGGTGCTCCCATAATGTGATTTTAAATAAATTATCTGATGGAACTGGAGAGTATTATGATAAGTGACATAAGTCAGGCAGAGAAAGACAGCTACCATATGTTTTCACTCATATGTGGATCCTGAGAAACTTAACAGAAGACCAGGGGGAGGGGAAGGGGGGAAAAAGTTACAGAGAGGGAGGGAGGCAAACCATAAGAGACTCTTAAATACTGAGAACAAATTGAGGGTTGATGGGGGGTGAGGGAGAGAAGAAAGTGGGTGATGGGCATGGAGGAGGGCACCTGTTGGGATGAGCACTGGGTGTTGTATGGAAACCAATTTGACAACAAATTATATAATAAATAAGTAAATAAAGAAATGATCTGAGGTTTTTCAGGAATACAAATATGATAGGCCATTTTCATGTGTTGTAGAGAGAGAGAAACCATGGCTTTAAATGTTGGTGGTCCACGATCTTATGACCAGCAGCTATAATTTCTCTTTAGTTAGCCTTTGAGATAATGTATTCAACTCTTCTTGGCCTTCCAACAGAAAGACTGCCCGGTCTTCATAACATGGTGTACCAGCTCCTTCAGCCTTTGCTCTTGGTTACAGGGGATGTGGGGAAACCATCCCGGAGTCATCTTCCAGGACCCTACAATTGCTACATCAGCCTTTCGAAGAGCACAAGCACCGACAGCATAAACACAGTGCAATAAACCTTCTTTTGCTGACCGTGCGAGATTGCCAAAGTCCATTGGATTTTTATCCAAGCAGGTGGGACCGAGTGCGGGCCTTCAGCCTACATTCACACTGCTGGTCTGCACCTTGGAGAAGAAGGTAAGGAATAAATTCACTCACACTGTTTGGATACCTGTATAGTCCCAGGTACTATGCTCATGTTGAATTGGGTAAGCACTTGCACTGTTTCTCAAGGTGGGCATCACCCCTGTTTTATTTTTTTTTAATGTTATTATTTAAAAATTTTTTAATATTTATTTATTTTTGAGAGAGAGAGAGAGAGAGAGCACAAACAGGGGAGGGGCACAAAGGATCTGAAGTGGGCTCTGTGCCGACAGCAACAAGCCCGACGTGGGGCTCAAACTCACAAACTGCGAGACCATGACCTGAGCCCAAGTCAGACGCTCAACTGACTGAGCCACCCAGGTTCCCCATCACCCCCATTTTATTTTATTTTTTATTTTATTTTTTTTTATCACCCCCATTTTAAAAAGAAGGAGATTGAATCTCTGAGAGTTTCAGTATTACAAAACCAGAAAGCAGATGGGTCCAGGCTTGACCTAACTCACACCCAGCCAACCCCAAACCGTTCCTTGCTCTGCTTTTCCTCCCAGACTAAACTACACGTCCTGTTCCCTGCCTACCTCTCTTTGTACGCATACCGGCTCTGTGGGGCCTTCTGGATCTTATTGTGACAGAGGTAGGAGGTAAAAGGGGGCAATAAAGCCCTCTCCCCAAGTCACATTCTCAAGGCTCTTTTCCTTCTTCCTCCAAGCCTGGTCCAGGGCCACTTTCCAGGCATGTGGTTCTCCAGTCCATCTTGTCCAAAGTGGAGATGAGTGTGGTGAGGAGAGAAGAGGGGAGTTTTCAGCTCAGCATTTCATTTAATAGCTCATACGGAGCTCAGTTCTCTTAGTTATCTTTGAGGACTCCATTTTGTCCTAGTCCATTGACTTTGTCCTCCAAGTAGGTGGAGTAAGGTGGAAGTTGACCCCAGACTCTGTATTGGATGGTTTTTATGTGCCACCACAGGTCCTTTAGGCCATCTGTCAGGACCCAACTCTGGCTACAGTCACATTCTACCTGAGCTTCATCGGCCACCTCTACTGCACTTACTCTATGTCTACTTCGTGATCTGCCAACACGTAACCTGATATTCACCCCTTGAGCCTCTCACCTCCAATTCTGAGCACCTCACTTGCCTCTGAAGCATGTGGTACTGCAGTACTCACTTGAGCCTATGCAGAACCCAAATGGAAGCACAAGAGAGTTAAATCCCATTGGGAATATTGGGAAATATAAGCTGGCAGATAAGCTTTTCCCTTTCATGCCCCTCCAGAGGACTGTCAAAGGCTCAATAGTTTTTGAGGACCTTAGGAAGATAGCACCGTGTGATAGTGGGATGGAACACTTACTTGGGCATGGTACAAAATGCTGAGCCAGCTCAGTGCCATCATATCACATTGGGTCTCCTTCCTAACCTCATGTTCCCATTTGCCTTCCTCCCAGTTTCCCTAAGATCAAATTTTCTAGTAATGCTTTAAACTCTGTTTTTCTGGGGGAGCCAGGTTAAGACAAGTTTCTCCCATGGTTAGTTTTATAGGATTTTCTCTGAATCACCTGGGACACTTGTTAAAAATACAGATTCCAGGGACCCATTCCAGACCTATGATTAAAATCTCTGGGTTTTAGATCTAGTGCTGTGCATTCCAAAAAGGTTCCGCTGGTGATTCTCATGCACATGACAGTCTCAGAACTGTGATGTTCCAGTGTTCCAGTCTAGGGTAAAATGAGGAAGAAGGATGGGGTATGTGCCCTCAACATCTTATTTGCTTGGAACAACTAAGAAATGTACAGCTATGGCTTGCAAACCCACCTCTCGTCTTCCAAACTATGATACATTTCCTGCCACAGGTGAACAATTCCAGACACACGTGACTACAAAAGAAATCTTAAAGCCCATTCAAGAAAGGTCAGGTATGTACCTGAAGTCACCAGAGGCTACCACATAGGTTCAGGGCAGTAATCTCAGTGACATTGGATTGGCCTTGTGCCTGATTCCATCCCAAAGTTACCCATGAGGAATTGCTGTGTCTTACTATGATTTAACATCTAAAATCTGGGGAGGTGGAGGTTTGGGCAAAACTAAGACCATCTTCTAAAGGTCCGCACAACTGAATTAAGAAAGTCCCTACAGAGTTAGTGTGGGAGTGGCCAGGAAATTTCTCTTTGTGAGCGAAAGAAACTACTGATAGTCTTTGCAAGTGTTAGGGTCGTGAAAACAAAATTTCAGCCATGAATGAACTTGTGAGGGAGAAAATAATTATTACCTACTTCTCCCAAATAATTCACCCTCAAAGTTCAAGGGTCCAACAGGCATGGCTTCTCATACTTGAACACATTTTTCACGTAGCAAGCAAGGCAACTGGGTATGTAAAGGGTACATTTGCTTTCAATTTTCTCTTTTCTAGCTCCCTTTTCATCAAAACTACCTACTGTGGCAGGTGAAGAATGGACTAGGATGTCATACAGAAATGGCTTCCAAACCCAACTTGGCTTTTCACTATCTCGGGAACATTCAGCAAACTATTCATTGTGCCTCAGTTTTGGTCCACTTATTTGGACACTGGACACTTTGTTTTAACCTTTGTGGGCTGCGAGAATAACATGAGGCTAATTATAAAAGGGCATAGCACAGGATAGGAATTTAAGAAATTGTCATTAAGTTGTCATCGTCAGCTCATCATCATGGTGATTAAACTGGGACAAGAGGCCAGCAACAGGATATGCATCTATGGAATTATTGATGGTTTTGTGTTGATTTGTGTGATATCAATAGGACTGTGGGGATAAAAGCTGAAATAGGCATTCCCCCCCCCCCCCCTCAGAATAATACCTTTAGCAGAGCAGAAAAAGAAAGGAAAATTGACTTGGTTGGTGGGTTGTGAGACCCCAGACTGTGCAGATAGGACTAGAAGTTGTAATTCCATGGTGAAGATGGGGGTGTCACTCGTGGTGGTGGGTGAACTACATAAGATTTAAGGCAAATTCTAAACCAACAGGTCCAGAGTTTCATGAACATATCAGTCTGAAGAAATTTGAAAACATGGGTTCAGTTTCCAGAGGTGCTTTGAGGGAAAGCTTCATACTTTAGTCGATTGTTTGGGCCCTTGTACCTGTATAACTCCTAGACTATACTATGCCCTCAGTAAATGTTAGTTGAAAAGTGAATACATAAATATATGAATAGATTACTAATGGAAAAATAAAGCGTGACAATATATATGACAGGTTTGGTTATATTTCTGAAAATCTGTTAAGCTAATTTTGTACTTGGTATTCCCTGCTTTTTCCTCCCACACTTAGAACCACCTGTCCCTTGATGGAGCACCTTCTCAAATCCTCATATTTCTCAGATATTTCTACCTTCTAACTAAAATCTGCAAGGAAAGGTCAGGGAGCATTATTCAACATAAGTTGTGATGAGATAGTTAATTTTATATGTCAATTTGAATGGGGCATGAAGTGCCCAGATATTTGACCAAACATTATTCTGGGTGTATCTATGAGGGTGTTTCTGGATGAGATTAATGTGGAAATCAGTAGACTGACTAAAGCAGATTGTTCTTCCCAAAGTGGGTGGGCCTCATCTAATCATTTGAAGACCTGAATAGAACAGAAAGGCTGAGTGAGAGGGAACTCTTTTGGCTTTACTGTTTGATCTGGGACATTGGTCTTTTCCAGCCTTTGGACACGGACTGAAACATTGGCTGTTCTTTCATCTCAAGCCTGCCAACTTTCAAACTGGAACTTAAGCCATATGCTCTCCTGGTCTTCAGGCCTTTCGATTCAGTCTTGAACTCCACCTTGACTCCTCTGGGTCTGTCTCTTGAGAGTTTTCTTAGCCTCTGTAACCACACAAACCAATTTCTTATCATCTATCTATCTATCTATCTTTGGAGAACCCTGACTAATGCATTTATGTATAAAATATTTGCGTTTCGATAGGAATTAGAGAAGCAACAGATTTGACAAAGGACTGAGGTGGAGGTGAAGGTGTTGCCTTTGTGGGTAAAGAAGGTGAGAATTGCAATAACAATTAACTGAGATAGTCGATGTAACACATCCAACATCATAAATGCTCAGTAAAAACTTTGGGATTGATATGATTATGCTACAGGACACTGCAGGTCATTCTACAGGAAACAGAACTCACTGTGGTTAAAGATATCTGGGAAATCTGGAAAGGAATCCAAGCCTGTCCAACTCCAAAGCCAAAGAAATGTTCATGGTGATTTTACAGAGACCCTGGAATTATCCATTATTTTGCCTGAGACACATAGGTGGGTTCCTATTATACATCCACAGTGCTTCACAGTCTCCCAAAATTTAACACTTTTTATCTCATTCAAACCTCAGAACCTGACTTGTGATGTAGGTGCTATTTTTAATTTTACAGATAAGAAACCTTGAGACTCAGCGAAGTGAAGAGACCTGTTAATCATGCAGCTTGAATGCCGTGACCATGCTGAAGCTCAGACCTCCTGACTCCAAGTCATGTATATTGCTCCATACCCAGGGGTGAAAAAAGGAATTTAGACTCTTACTGGAGCTGGTGAGACAACAAGCGTGGGTTGAGGACAGTTACCTGAAAAATCTCTGTCTTTCCTGAAGTAAAAGAAACATGGTTTTGTGTAAGCAATGCAAACAGGAATATGCAAGTGTCATGGCAGAATGTATGCATGGTGTATCTATAATTACACAGAGGCTTTGCATTTAGAAATCGTATCATTCAACTGTTTTACTGCCTAAAACGCTTCAGCGGATTGAGATGATTTCAACCTGGTGGAAAATGGTGATCATCTTTCGCACATGTAAGAGGCCTTAGCAGCTCTCCCCTTTCCCTAGTTCACATTTCTCTAAGCCCTCGATTAATTCTTCCATTTGTAACATGAAGATGCCATGGGGCTATCACCATCCAACTTTTCTGGATGTGAATAAGATATATTTGTTTTACCTTTTTGTCAATACTTTGACCAGGAAATGCTTAAAATCACACTACAGATTTTGCAAGCAGACATTGTCTGTTTCGGGCTCGGTGGCATCTATTGTCAGTAGACATAAACTTCAATCCTCTCCTTAAAACTTGCCTTTTCTTTGCCAGTGCGGTTGAATGTCCTACATTAAATGATGTGTCCTGGCCCCTCTGTACCAGGTTGGGTGTGCAAGGGCACAGATAAAAACTGTCATTACTTAAAAAAAAAACAAAAAAAAACTGTCATTACTTGTTAGTACTGTAAATTTCCAAAGGCTGCTTGCCCTTGCCATGTTCTATGCTAGATGTCGGCAGGATGAATCAAAACCCATCCCTGCCTCTCAAGGAACTTACAGTGAGGTGAAAGACCGAAAATAAACAAATTGGCGAATGAACAAACAAGAGACACGCACAAGGGGTGTTGGGGTGAAGCTGGTAATATGCAGGAGTTGATCATAATAAAAGCTCACACCTTGCTTGCCGTGGGCCACCATAACTAGGGCTTTGCCTATATGAGCTCTTTTGGTCCTCACAATAACTCTGCAAGTTAGCCTATCTCTAGTAGATTACTATAGTCTTCATTTTATAGATGGGGACACTGAGGCATGGAAAAGGTGAGGGAGCATAGAGGTGTGTGAGCTGAGAGTTGAATCCAGGTAGATTGGCTCATCCACTTAGCTGCTATCCTATACTGTCTCAGCCTGTGGTCAGGGGCAGGAGGAGCTGTGAACCAGTCGGAGGAGGTGGGAAGCACATTCGATGCAGACAGAATTGCCTATTCAGAGGCAGAGGAGACCAGGAAGGTGAGGCCGAGATGAAGGCCTGCAGCTTGGGATGCCTGTGGCACACGGGTATGAAGACGCATATGCCAAAGGTAAGGCTAGACATATGAGCATATTCATCTTGCCCCTTCCAGGTGAAGACTTCCCTGTTTTGTTCTGGAGACACAAGGAAGCTGTTGAAGCATCTTAGGTACGGACACGTCATGACCTAATACCCATTTTCCGTGAGGTCATCTGGGGGAAATGTGAAGGAGAGTATCTAGAACGTCTAGCAGAGTATCTGGAGTATCTAGTGTCTAGGAAAGCATATATTTCGAGAAGGGAGAGGGGACCCAAAGCAAAGCTACCAGAGGGGAGCCTCTCACAATTGTCTACGTACGGAGGGAGAGAAAGATGAACCGGAAGGCTTTTAATTGATAGGCTGGACAGGTGAAGAGAAAGGTGCCGAGGACTGTGGCCAGGTTGGATGTGTCTACAGGAACGTATGAGATGGCGCAGGGAGGAGGAAGGTAGCCCTGTTTTGGATGTTGAAGGCTCCAGGTACTTGGGATGTATGCTTGGGATGCTGCATGCACGTTATGGATTAATAGGGTGGGGATCAGCACCTGGAGAGAGGGGCTCACAGGTAGCACTGTGGGTAGAAGTGACCAGGGGCTTCTCACAGCAGTGTTTAGTGATATGGGCAGCTGGCTATTTCTCAAGGAAGGAGTTGCTGTAGGAGCTTCTGGGGGCAGCCAACGTCCTCAATGTTATCCACTCCCACCACCATTTCTTGGATCTGAGTCTGGAATTCTGTTTCCAGCCATGCCTTTACTCTTGAGTTGTGGAAGGTATCAACCCTAATTGAATTATTATTGAATAAAACATCTAGAATAGTGCCTGGAATGTAGTCATTGCTGCACATAGTCTGCTGTGCAAGTGCTTATTAAGCAAAACAGGTGAAGGAACTCCCACTTAGATAGCAGCTTGAGGTCTTTCTTCTTGCTTGATACACGTAGGGCTTTGGGCAGGAAATAGAGATGCCTGAGGAGGACCAGCATCTTAGAAATAGGCTGAAGAAGACTACAAGAAGGGCCATCCAAAGACTAAGCAGAACATCAGCAAAAGCTCATGTCACGCCAGGCTCATTTCTTCAAGAAGGTGGTGTCCACAGGGCGGAACCCAGGCAGCAGCATGATTAAGTGAAAGGTGGCAAGTGTTTTATTAGGTCTGGAATCCATCTCAGAGATGAAAGTTGGCATGTGCCTTGTGGGATTGTTAATGGTAATAGTCTCAATGTTTATCTTTTAGACCTGCTGCATTCAATTTGGAACCAGCAGCCACAGGCGTCAACTAAGCCACTAGCCCACATGTCTTAAGTGGCTACTTTCCATTTCATGAGGTGTTTCAATAAGCATTTAATGAGTGCCCGATGCGTGCCAAACAAAACAGACAATGTCTTACAGGAGAGACAGACGTTTATGTGTATGTTTAATGTCGAAATATGTGTAGCCTGTGCTCCCTGCTATGTGCTCTCATGGTTCTTGCCTGAAGTCCATTTGTTTTCTGCAATTCTGCACTTCTTAGTATAATTGATGGAGAGAGACAATGAAACTATACAGCTCCTCCAAGGAGACCGTAAGCTCCAAGATAGCAGGGTTGTCTGGGTCTGCATATCCACGTGTCCAAGAGCCTGGCACATAAACACATACGGAATAATGATCACAATTTCAGGAAGTGCAATGAAGAAATGGTACAATGTCCTTTGAGAGTAGCTAACTGGGGGATCTTATTTAAATGAGGGGGTATTCAGACCAGAGAAAAATTCCATGAGGAAATGACAGCAAGAGTGAGAGTTGCAAGAAGAAGGGGGGGAGGTAGCTAGAGAAAAGAGGGGAGGGCCTTCGAGGGAGTGGGGTGGGGGAAGATCCCCAAGTGAACAGAGTTAGCTGCACTCTGTCTCATTTCACACAGTGGTTTCCTTTAAGCTTCTGTAAAATGCCATTTCAGGAAATCATGTGTTCTGTTTTGTAAAATGACTCATAAAAGAGCTATTTTGTTGTCATTGGCATTAAAAATAAATTCAGAATAAAATAACTTGGAACCGTGTTTATTTTCATTCTTGAGTTTTTATATAAAATGATGGAACTGCAAGTTTAATTTTTCTTCTGCTGTTTTACAAATGGATTTTTTTTTCTTCTTGCTGGCTGATGTCAGCTGCCTACCCTGAACCCCTGGGGACGGTGCTGCCTTCGGGTCTGTTCCCTCCCTCACCTGATCAGTCATATTCTGGAGGAGATCCGTGTTTATCTCCCAGGTTGGGCAGGGAGGATCTGCCAGGACAGCACAGCCACTCCCGACTCCACATATCTTCTCAGGGCAGCTGAGACGCGGTCAGAGCCTCGGTACACATGGAGTCTAGGCTCCCGGTTCCTGACATTCCAGACACTCTACTTCCTGGCTGTGGGGTTGGGGAAGAGTTAACTCTCTGAAGCTCAGAGCCTGAACTGGAAAACGTAAATGACATGATTGCATAGTGCCAGGTCAACTCTCTGGCACACAGTTGGTTTGCAGCGTGTATGAACAAAAACAGACCTAGTCCCTGCTGGTTTTCCTACCTGTCTTAAATTCATCTCTAAATGTATCCATCTGGATTTGAGACTCCATAATCCCATGAAGAATGAAGGGAACTCCCTATAAACTTATCTGGATGGACACGGGCGCCAGGTATTATATACTTGATCAATGGAAATGCTTCTGGGGTCAGAAATTAAGGGCATCCTCAATCAGATGGTATTTGCCACACAGATTTATTCTTCAATATGAGTCCGTGGGGGGCTGGAGGAGAGGCTTCGGGAAGAGGGGCTAAACTCTAGTGAGTGGAAGACTCGACGGAACATTCTCCTTGGTGCATCAAGGGCTCTGGTGTCTCAATGAGACCAAGGTGGTCAGTGTGGCATCTAAGTGTAGAGAGAACAGGATGCTTTGGCTCCAGTGTGGGAAGCAGGTGCAAAGGAACCACCTTTGTAAAGCAAAGAACCACCAATAATAATAGGGTGGAGGGAATGGGGTCCGGAGGCTGAGCCTCCTTCTGTTGTAAGTGTAGAGAAAGAATTGAACCCAACACACACTTCCATGTTAGGACCCATTTGTCCTTCCTCAGTGGGTATGGCCTTGGGAAATGGCTGGTTACACCTAGACACCGTATTACGTTTTTATTTGCAGCTATAACAAATTGCCAGAAACTCAGTGGCTTAAACACATTTAAAAAAAAAATTTAATAGTTCTGGAGGTTGGAAGTGCAGAATGGGTTTCACTGGGCTGAAATTCAGGCAAGGGCAGGGCTGTGTTCCCTTCTGGAGGTTCTATGGGAGAATCCGTGTCCTTGCCTTGTCAGCTCCTAGAGGCCAACTCTGTTCATTGGCTGGTGGCCTCTCTTTCATCTTTAGAGTCAGCAGCATGGGGTCACGTTTTCTCAGGTCACATCCCTCTGACCCTCTCTCCCGACTCCCTCTTCCACGTTAAATGACTCTGTTCTTACATTGGGCCCACCCAGATAATCCAGGATAATCTCCCAATTTGAAGGTCAGCTGATGAACCACCTCAATTCCATCTGCTACATTAATTCCCCTTTGCCATGTACAATAACACATTTACAGTCCCTGGGAATTAGGGCATGGATGTCTTTGGCACTGCCACAAAATCAAATGTGTGCTGTTTATGTTGGGTGAGGGGGGACCGGACTAGTGTCAGAAGCCATGGGCTCTGGTTTTGGCATCGCTGTTGATACAGCGAGCCATTTTGTTGGATGGTTCCCTGTTTCGTCACCTGTGGATCGGCAGCCCTGTCCGGAGACAGAGCGAGTGTAGGAAGAGGAGGAAGCAGGAATGGGGTGGATCTGGGTTAATGTCTTGCTCTATTCTCTAGCTGGGTTAATGCATTTGCATATTTATAAAGAAATTGCAGACATTACCTGCCAAGAGGGAAGAATGAGGGAAGCAGGTAGAGTGGAATGCCCTCTTGCCTCAGGATCAAAGAGTTTCAGCCCAAGTGTGTCTTGAGGCAAGTCACCTCCTTTCTGCTTCTCATCTGGGCCCTTCCGTAGGAAAGTCATGTAGAGGGGCACCTGGGTGGCTCAGTCGTTTGAATGTCTGACTTTGGTTCAGGTCATGATCTTGTGGTTTGTTAGTTCATGCCCTACATTGGGCTAGTTGCTGTCGATGCTGTCAGCGCACAGGCCCTTTTGGATCCTCTTTCCCCCTCTCTCTGCCCCTGCCCCACTTGTGTTCTCTCAAAAATAAATAAACATTAAAAAGAAAGAAAGAAAGAAGGAAAGAAAGAGAAAGAAAGAAAGAAAGAAAGAAAGAGAAAGGAAAAAAGAAAAGAAAAAAAGAAAGAAAAAGAAAGCAGAGTCACGTACAGTCTGAACTCCTGGACCTCCTGTGCCCTCCCGAGGGCTGTGCTTCTATTGCTGTAAATCCAAGGCTAAAGGGGCCTACTTGGGGGAAACTTAGAGACCATCCCAAGATTTGTTTCTGTGTTGAGCTGATTCCACACTGAAGTTCCCAGTCAAGGGCAACATGCCAGGACTCCCTGGTTTATAAGCAGGATGCCAACATAAACACTATGGCTTTGGTAGGCAAGGGGCAGACTCCATTTCAATCTTTTATGAAGCATCTGAAAATATTCAGAGTCTGGGATCAGCTATGAGGGCTGGAGGGGGAGAAAAGAATACATGGCATTTGTGTACATCTCCTATGGACGTCATGGGCTGTCCTGTTCATTTTCCTCATTTGATCCCTCCTCCAAGTCATTAAATTATACAGGAGGGGTGTTGTTATTGCCTTCATACAGATAAACAAGTGAAGCCTACATTACCCCTTTGGTCATTGATCAGACCAAGGCACCATACATCTCCTTTACCTACAGAAGTCTCTGAGCTATCGTTTCTAGTGTCTTCCTTGGGACACAGCTAAGTTTCACTCATTCATTCAGGAAATAAGGGAATAAATTAGACCTGGTTTTTATCCTCAAGCATCTTATAGAAAATTGGTAGGGAAGTAATGGCAGCACAGGGCGGTATGTGTCCCCATGGAGGAAAGTGCAGGATGTGTTTAGACCCCTCAGGAAGTTGCCTGAGCCTGTGTGGAGAGGGTTAGCAGTTTTCCAGGGAGGAAATGATACTTGACTTGAACATGGGAGGACCAAGATGGGATGCAAGGTTTCCAGGCAAGTGGAACAGAGAAGAGAGATGCCTTGGTACCATCAGAGAAGAGTAGGTGGCTCCCTCAGACAGGAGGGGTGGCAGGAGGGAGCTTGGCACAGTGGACAGCATCCAGTGCTGAGGTCAGAGAGGCCTGGGCCCAAATAACATCTGTGTCATTTATTGCTGCCATTTAATCTTTCTGTGCACCAGGATTTCACATCTGGAAGTAGAAATATGATTCTGCATCATTTCATTATGATTATGTTGGATAATAGTAAGCATAGCTAACCTAATATTTGTTATTTCCAGACACTAGTCTAAGTGGTTTATACTGATTAATTCTTGAAGCTTCTCAAATTTTTGTTTTATTTTTTTATTTTTTTCACATTTATTTATTTTTGAGACAGAGAGAGCATGAACAGGGGAGGGTCAGAGAGAGAGGGAGACACAGAATCTGAAACAGGCTCCAGGCTCTGAGCTGTCAGCTCAGAGCCCGACGTGGGGCTCGAACCCATGGACCGCGAGATCATGACCTGAGCCGAAGTCGGACGCTCAACCGACTGAGCCACCCAGGCGCCCCCTCAAATTTTTGTTTTATACACCACAATTTTCCCTGTTCTATAGATAAGGGACCAAACAGAGAAAAATAAGTAATGTGTCCAAGGTTACATGCGATTCAGTAGAAGAACCAGAATTGCAGAGGCAGCCATGCTTTTAACAACGTGTATAGAAAATATACACAGAGCACCAACATACAGTAAGTGCATGGCAGGCAGAGGAGGTGTTGTTGAGCAGAGGAGGTGGGCAGAGGCCAGATCATGAAGGGTTCTGCTTGTCTTTTATCCTATAGGCCATTGAGAGCTCAGGGAAGGTTGGTCATGACTTGTCAGATAGTCATTTTAAGATGATCACTCTGGTGGCCATATATAGGATGGCCTACAGGAGATAAGACAGAATATTGTCTTTGCAAGACATTGAAGGAAACTTTCAGTTTTTTGAAAGAGAGTCAAGAACCTTTATCCCTAGACTTTAAAGTGTCACAGAAAGAAGTCACAGTGTCACAGTTTAAAGGAAGAGAGACCAAGCTTCTACTTGGGACTGCCAAAATGCCATGGAGACCACTTCTGTGATTATGTCATAAAGCTGTCTTTCCAGAGTTTTCTATGCAACAAACAGGTCTATTGAAAATCCTGGCTTAACACGTCTGTTGGGCTGAACACAGAAAATAGCATTCAACTACTCTGCTTAAGCAAGGATGTTCAATTAATAGTTTTAGTAAGTAAGCTTCATATTGATAAGATTCCATTAATCATGGATAGTGATATGGTACCAGATAGGAATCAGGAGTTTTGAACTGAAGACTTATAATCACTTTGTATCCCCATTTGTAAAATAGATAATACTTGGGAGACTCAAAAATTTTGTTCACTGGAAGATAGTTTACATAAAGTATCTATGAAGCTGATGTTTATTGAGTACCACTATAATACCTAATAGATAAATATGTCTAGACACCACACTCATGGTTCTTTTCTTGTTTAACTATTACAACTGTCATGTGAAGTTGGCGTGATTACTATCCCTACCTTATAGGTGACGAAATAGGAGTCTTTAGGAGATTCAGTCATTTTCCCAAGACCTCACAGCTAATTTCACACTGGAATCTTTCTGACTCTAAAACTCCTACTTCTGAGTTTGATGACATGGGTAGACTGATAGCAAAAGAGGCCATAATTCTCATCTCCTTTTTTTCAGCTGGGCCCTTGCAACATAATTTCCCTGGTCTTCCAATCAAGTAGCAAAATCTATTTCCTTGCCGCCCGAATCTGGGCTGCGTCAAGACTCACTCTGCCAGTAGAACGTACTGGAAGTGACATTGTGCCAGTTTCAAGCCTAGGTCTCAAGAAAACTTGCAGACATTCCTCAACTCTCTCTGAATGCTGTCAAGTAGCCGACGGGCTCAGTCAGCTTAGGTTGCTGTAACAAAATACCAAGGACGGGCAGGCAGGGTGGCAGGAGGATGTTAAACAACAGGCATTTATTTCTCACAGTTCTGGAGACGGGGAGTCTGAGATCAAGGTGCTGACTAATGTGGTTCTTGGTCAGGGCCCTCTTCCTGGCTTGCAGATGACACATGACATGGCAAAGGTAGAGGGGTCTGGTGTCTCTTCCTCCTCTTAGGAGGACACTAGTCTCAATCATGGAGTCCCACCTCCTAATAACATCACACTGGGGGATTTGGGCTGCAACATGAATTGGGGTGGAGGGACATAGACATTCAGGCTGTAACCACCCAAGTAAATAGTACCATCCTAGATTGTGGAAGATGGGAGACACATGGCTTGGTAGCTCTGCCCTCCCCCCCCCCCCCCCCCCCCGCCCCAGCTGACACTGCAGACCTGTGAGGGCCATGCGATGGCAATAAATCATCATCATACTTTCCTGCTGGCATCACGGATTCAGGGATGAACCCGGGTCACATCAGTGCATCCTGGACCGGGCCAGAACTGCCTAGCCAACCCTCCAACTCACAAGCTCACCAAATGTTTATTAAGGCCTTGGGTTTGGAGTTTGTTAGGTAGCATTACTGAAAACTGATACGATGACCATTTGGTGTATTATCTAGACTGGAGGATTTCTGAAAGGTAATAAGCAAGAGAGAGCAACGCCAGGTCTCCCTCTCTCTGAGGATTGTAAGTCAGGAAAGTGCAGAGATTGGGGGTCTGGGTAGCAGCTGCCCCTCGGATTTCTGAGCAGAGGCATGAACCCTTGAAAATGGGTGGTTTTCTGTGCTCTTCAGTCTGAGGGCAATGAGTGATCACGATGGACAGGTATAAGAGACTGGCTCATGCTTGGGTGGCTGTCCAGCTTCCCGGGAAGAGAATGAAAGTGAAGCTTGTCAGAATGACATTGGAGAGGGGGAAATGGTGAGCCACAGAAATACTCATCAAGAAGTGAAAGAACACCAGATTTTCCTGTGTGTTTATTTGGCACATGCACCCTAGCTTAGTCCTTCCAATGACAATAGATAATGCGTGTTGGGCACTGATTGTGTGCCAAGCACCGTTCTAGCTGATTTGAAGGCATTAACTCAATTGTTCATCCTTCCAATACCTCCTTGAGGCAGGCACTGCCCCATCCCCGTTTTATGGCCGAAGACACTGTGGCTTTGGAGATAAAGGATCTTGAGTGAGGAAGTGAAGTCACTGCATCCTGGAAACAGAGCTGTGATGTGTTCAACCCCAAAGTCAAGGTGCTCGTTTTGGTCTTGAACCATCGGGGGCCTCCCTGACACTTAGGGTAGGTACTATGACAGAGGGGTATGGTGCCCCTCTTTACACTTGTCATCTCTTCAAGCTCCTGGACTGTCTTATTAACTTTTATATGGTCCTTTTCACATATTCCCTGCTGGATAAAAGCCCAGTGAATGAGTTGATGAGCAGGCATCATAGAACAGTTGGGTAGGAGAGACAATTTGCTTTGAATGTGACATCTGATGTTTCCTTCTGGGCTTGAAGTCTCTGACCATTAGTATATGATGAGTGATATTTATAGCCCAAGGGTCTGGCTTGGCCTCATGGGTGGTTTCCAGCTCAAGGTGTAAAGATCTTAGCCCCTTAGTAAAGAGGAAATTCTATAAGACCAATGCAATAGATTCTGAACTTGTGGGCAACATACTCTCCTCTCTCTAAAGCCGTGAGCTGGTGGTGGTCAAACTTATGTCTGAAACCCTAAAGCATCCTCGCTCTTAACTGCTTCGTGGATCTGATGTTGTGGGCTTTAGGGGCAGTGAGAGCACTGAGCTTCTTAAATGCAGTGCTGGACCTGATTTCTAACACAAACACAAGAACCACTGGTTTTTCTTAGGGGGAAAAAATTGCTCTCTGACTCTGGTCCTTAATCTTACAGCAGATCTTCTAGTCTAACACTGCTGAGTCACATCTCTCCCAAAGAATGGCTGCCAGGTAACTTTGAAATGTAAAAAGTATATATTAATCGAGAAAAGATTTTTTTAATGAATTAAACAAGATTTTGTTTCAGAGATCCTGCAACAGAGAGTCTTAGAAACACATACTGCTCATATTTTTCTCACCAACTCTTTTTTGTTTTGAAAGGCTGGTTTAATTCCACTTTAAAAAGGTACGCTATTTTTATTCTCCTTCAATTTAAAAAAATTTCAAACATTGAAACCTCTGTCCCTTTCCTGGCCCTTGCACAATGGAGGAGTCTGCCAGTCGGGAAGCTGGCCTCGTTCCAGCTCTCCCGCTCAGAACCTGGGTGACTTTACTTCATCAGTACATATTCTGAGCCCTAGATAATCTTTACTAAAGGAAGGAATTGAAGTGAGATATTTCTAAAGTCCTTTCCAATGCCAGCGTCCTACTGAAGTATTTACACAAAGTGCTCCAAACCAGTTCTGTGATCTGTCCCACGAAAAGATTTGAAGCTGGAAGAAGTTTCAGAAACACTCTTGGGGATTCTGGAGGTCCATTAGCATATTTAACAGAATGTTGGCTGAGGCACCAGGAGACAATGGATATTGCGTTTCAAAGGAGGTACTAGATCCTATGCAGAAAGTTCAAAGTAGGTGATCAAAAGCTAGTTGGATGTCATGCCACATAAGGGTATCAAAAGGGTAGCAGCAGAGAGTGAGAAAAAAATTTTGAATATGTAATTTTGGAAAATACATTCCTAAGCTGTGAGACCCTTACACCTCACAAAGAGGAAAGGGAGGAGGCAGGTGCCCTCACATCTGGTGGAGGGTGGTCTTTGGCAGGACCGCTCAGAGAATTTTGGGTAAGTCCCCTATAGAGGTCAGAATATTCTGGAATTTTAGTCCACTTTGACAAATCTGAAGTGTAAGAGACAAGCTGATGAGCTGGACACGGATGAACTGGGGGCAAGGGGAGGTGCTGGAAAGGGGAGTTGGCTGTGTTGGATATCCTGTACTCCAAGAATATTTCTGTGTAAGGCAAATGTGATAACCACTACATTACGGAAACTGGCCTCAAGAATATCTCTGTGAAAAAGATGGTTCAATGAGTATTTTCCTGGACAACGGCATGTCATGAGTAAGAGATGTGTGGAGCCATTTTAGCTCATGACCAAGATGGCGTTCAGAGGGACGAACGCCTTCTGCAAAAAGAAGGTACAGAAGGTAGATGAAAAGCCAGAGGAAAATGAGGGCATCATCGACATCAGAGAACTATAGGGAGAGACGGCCAACAACAGGCACAAGGGTAAGTGGTGTCTCTGAGACTGACCCTCTTTTGGACACCTCATGGGCTAAACCTAGACTATGAGCTCACACCATTATCGGGCAAACAAGAACTTCCCTGTCATCCTCTCTTTTTCTTCTTTTTCCACATGCTTTAAACCTAGACAGGCAGACACTGAGGGAAGTGATAGGAGAAAATGCTAAGGAGGGGAAAGAGCAAAAGCCACCCAGAGCCCCTTCCTTGACTGCAGCCTCCCCACTGGGGGCAGGGGAGGAGCTGAGACTCTAAATCAAAGTTGAAATTTTGTTTTCTCAATTGGAAATACACTTTTTAAATAGTAAAGCAAGATTGTACTTGAGACTTAAGTTAGACTGGAATGTTTTGTGTTACTTAAGAGAAATTGGAGGCGGGGCCATGGAAAATAGAATCATCCAGAATGTACTTAGATATACATTGTTCAAAGGGCTAAATATATTTTTTCATATCCATATACAGAGGGTTATTGTTTTGACTTACACAAATTGCAGATTCAAAAATCAGGATAGCAGTTGGTATATAAACATCCTTAGGCCCTTAGATCTCTTTTAATCTAAAATATTTTAGGTAACACATTTGTAGTGAGGTGTGTGTGTGTGTGTGTGTGTGTGTGTGTGTGTGTGGCTTATTTTCATATTTATTCCATGTCTTTAACAGTAAAATATTCCAGATCTCAATGGAAAAGTCACCCAAATTACCAAAATTTCATTTTTTAATCTTTTGTCAAATCATCAAATCATGTATTCTGACTTTTGATTTAGTAATTATGCTCAATGCAGCTAAAGAATATTGCAAACTACTGGTAATAGGTAAGGGACTAGTTTTCTTTTTAATGTTCAAACATTTTCCTTTTAATTCATTTATATGCCCTAAGATTTTTTCTCTGCCTTATATCAACATTCTTATTCAGTTTCAGTATCCATAATGAAGGAGCCATGTAATTTTTATGACTGTGTTGCATTTTTTAAAGGCAAAAAAAAAAAAAAAACCCTAAAACAATGAATTGCCTGAAATACCTTCAATTAAAGATCAAACCCATATTCCTGCCCTTTACACGTTATCAAAGTGGATCTTTTAGATCCTTGCTATTTAAATGTAGATGGTGCACCATCAGCAGCAGAAAAATCCAGGACCTTGTCACAAATATACACCACAAGCACCTGTCTGAAACCCACTGCACTAGAATCCCTACACCCATTAGTTTGAAAAGCACTCTTGTAGAGAGCCATATTACACTGAGCATGGGATATATTGTCTGTGAGCTTAACTAGATTTTGTGGCCCCCACCCCGCACCATCATCTTGGGAAAGATAAATGCAGAACTGGGTTTAATTTGGCTACTTTGTTTGCAAAGTGTGTGACCTCAGGCAATTCACTTAGCTTCCTCAACCTGGTTTTCTCAGGTTTAAAATGTGGATAATGTTCTTTACCTTGACTCCACAAAGTAGGACGTATTCAAAATAATAGCATCCATAATGGATCTTGTATATCATCCAGTTCATACCAAGCATGTACAAATATATTTCCAACAGGATAGCAGTATACCCACCATTGTAAAAATAACACTTAATTTCACTTTCTTCTTTTTTTTCTCCTCTTCCTCCTCCTCCTTCCACTTCTGCTTGTTTGGCAATCTCAGCCACCCAGAGTATAACTAAGAATATTGCATCAAGTTTAAATTATTTAGTGACACTAAAATTATTATCAAACCCACTATGAGTCAAGTTCCCTGCCTGTCGCATGGAAGGAGAGACCCTGTGTCCTCAGCTCAAGCATTTGGCTCTTGATCTGCCCGCAATTCTGCCAGGTATGGTCGTCTCGTTTCCAATTCCCCAGCACATTATGAGCACGGGTTAGGGATGTAGGAATGGCATTTGTGGAAAAGAGTACTGAGAGCTTGCAGTTGCCTGGCAGAGAGAAAGCAAAACTGCCCTGGCAGCTTAGAATTAGGATCTGAGTCATCAAGAAGAAGTGAATTCCTTTCCTGAGTCTCTACTGTTTGAAAAGGTAGGGAAGTTTTTTAATGATATCTAACCAAAAGTTGAGCATGCAAGATTATTTTTAAAATTGGGATTTCTGAGTGAATGCCACAGAATTGAGGTTTCAGCAATATTAAATCAAAAAATAAGCAGTTTCTATCTGAATTAATTCTCAAGTGGTTTCTTTTTTTATCAGCGGCAACATTAACACTCTCCTGGCTCAGGAAAACTTCCATGACTTTGTTCCCTCCCCTCCTGCTGACTTTTTGTTTGCTCTGAGATTTGAAATTCTGGTAAAGTCAAGAAAATGGGTTAAGAAACACATAAATGTCTCAGTTGAGGCCAAATGTGTGAGCAATTTAATATTTCTATAGGAACCTTGGAAAATGTCCTGAGACTCCTCCTTCTGAGAAGATGGTGGAAATGCACTTTGACCTGTTCTTCCGCCAAGTGTAGCTAAACACTTGGGATGTTATGTTAACAAAAGCATAGGGAAACTGAAATGTGAGGAGAAGATAGACTGGCTGAGGACCTCTAGACCACCAAAAGGAACAAGATGATGAGTCCTGACTTTCCTTTTTGCTTCATGTCCCAGACTTGAAGCTGAAGAAGCCAGCGACTCAGAAATGCTAACAGGCACAGACAAGAATAGCCTCAACAAATACCTAACCTCACTACCCAGAGGAACAGGAAAGGGGCAGCCTAGCAAGACAGAAAACATCTAGAAAATAACCACTTTATTAGAGCCAAAAACCACACACACACACACACACACACACACACACACACACACACACACACAACCTGTGACCCACCCAAGCCAGAAAGACTGAATGAGGAGCTAGACTTTCATCCTCCCAGATTGTAAGGAGGGGGCCCCAAACCTCCTGCTGGAGTAATGTCAGAGGGGGCTGAGGAAGGAGCTGGAACTTTCATTCCTGACAGGCAGTAATGAGCCCCTTCCCCATCCTAGTGTCTATAGAGACCATGTAGGGTTCCTTGATTTCCAATGTCACTGGGCAGTAATGAGGTGGTCATCACACTTCCACACATTGGGTGTGTCAAAGGATGCCTCGTGGGAGTTGTAATGAGGCGCTCCTACCTCCCAGCCCCCAAACAAGGGGGTATGAGTGAGGCCCAGTCAGGAGGAGAACTCCAACCTCCACTTAGCAGTAACAAGGTGCACCTTCCAATGGGTACCGTGGGGAATCTGGACTTCCACGCTCAAACTATTTCTGGGACTACTGAGGCAGCACCTCCCTTTCCCTTTTCAGAGTAGTGTCAGAGGACGCCAGTGAAAACACAAGGTTTAAATAAGATCCAGGGTCCTGTAACATAATACCCAGGTTGTAAAGTTTGAATTTAAAATCACTCATCATACCAAGAACCAGAAAGTTCTGGTTGTTGAGAAAAAGGCAATCTATAGATCCAATAGTGAGATGCCAGAGATACCAGAGTTATCTGACAAGGATTTTAAAGTGTTATCACTAAAACGCTTCAGTGGGCAATTAAGAACATGCTTGAAACAAATGAAAAATAAGAATCTTAGCAAAGAAATGCAAATTCTCAGCAGAGAAATAGAGGGTATAAAGAAGAACCAAATAGAAATTTTACAAGTGAAAATATAATTGCTGTAATGAGAACCTGAATGGGTGAGCTCAAAAGCAGGATGGAAAGGGGAGGAGGAAAGAATCAATGAACTGGAAGGACAACAATAGAAATGATCCAATTTGAACAGCACGAAGAAAATGGGCTGGAATAAGCAAACAAAGGGAGCCACAGAGGCCTGTGGGACTATAACAAAAAGTCTAATACTGCTGTCATGAGTGTTCACACAAGAAGAGGAGAAAGAGGGCAGAGTTGAAAAAATACCTAAAGGAATACTTACTCACAAATTCCCAGTTTTGTGAAGACATAAACCTACATGTTCCAGAAGCTGAGTGAACCCAAACAAGGTAAGTCCAAAGAAATCCACACCAAGACACATCATAGTCAAATTTCTAAAAATTAAAGACAAAATATCTTAGAAGTAGCAAGACAGAAATAGTATTTGACCTCTTGGGGGGGGGTATTTGAATGGGAGTGGATTTATCATCAGAAATCATGGAGACCAGGAGGAAATGGCACAACATTTTCAAATGTTGAAAAAAATTAAAAAGAACTATAGAGCCAGAATACTATATATAATAAACATACCTTTTGGGAATGCAGGGGAAATTAAGACATACTTAGGTGAAGAAAAATGGAGAGAATTTGTCACTAGCATACTTATGCTAACAAATGGCTCAACAAGCTCTCTAAACAGAAAGGAAATGATAAAGAAAAGAGCCTTGGAACACCAGGGAGGACAAACACAGTACACTGACATATGGACACACAAAATAGACTTCCTCTTCCTCTTGAGACTTCCAGATTATTTGAAGATTGAAGTGAAAACTGTAACACTGTGTTGCTCTAAATGTATGCAGAGGAGACATTTAAATGAGGTTATAAATGAGAAGGGGTTGAGGGATGTGATAGGAGGTAGGGCTTCTACATTTTGCTTGAAGTGGTACCACCAGTAGAACATGATCAGTTTTGAGATATAATGTTAGTACCAAGAGCAACCACCAAAAAAGCCACTCAAAAGATTATATTCAAATACACTATAGATAAATCAAAATGTAATAAAAAAATGTCCACAGGAAGGTAGGTAAAAGAAGTCATAAATGCAAATAGCAGGAACAAACAGAAACCAAAAACTAAATGTCAGTTTTAAACCCTAACATAAGTAATTACACTAAATGTAAATGGTCAGATTCACATTTAATCTGGACATATATTGACAGATTGGATAAACACTCATGAGTATGGCACAACTATATGCTGTCTATGAGAAACTCACTTCCAATAAAATAGCACTGGTAGGTTGAAAGTGAGGGCATGAAAAAAGGTATTAATCTAATTTTAATTGATTTGCAAATATTAATCAAAAGAAAGTAAGAGTGAGCATATTAATGTCAGATAAAGAAGACCTCAGAAAAAAAAATCCAACAAAAAGAACATACATGATAGAAGGACCAACCCACCAAGAAAGAAGACAGTAATCCTAAATGTATATGCACCAAAAAAACAGCTGCAAAATATGGAAACCAGAAATTGATAAGACTGAAAGGAGAAATAGGCAAATCCACAGATGTAGTTGAAAACATCAGCACCCCTCTCTCAAAAATTAATAGAAAATACAAATAAAAAATCAACAAGGATATAGAAGAACTTGACAACAGCATCACTTAAGAGGCTGTAATCAACATTTATAGAACACTGCACCCAATGGTAGCACAATGCAAATTTTTTTTAAAGGACCCATGAAACATATATCAAGATAGGTTCCATTTTGGGCCATAAAATAAACCTCAACAAATTCAAGACTTCAAATCTTATATCACGTGTTCTCTGACCCAGTGCAACCAACTGGAAATCACTAATAAAGGCAACAGAAAAATCTCCCAACACTTGAAAACTGAACAACATGCTTCTAAATAATTCATGAGTCAGAGAGGATGTCTTAAGGGAAATTAGCAAAATGCATTGAGTTGAAAGAAAATGACAGTGCAGTATACAAAATTTTGTGGAATGTAGCTAGAACAATGCTCAGATGGAAATTTATAGCTCTAAGTACATATATGAGAAAATACAATCTCAAATAAATAATCTAGTTCCTACCTTAAGACACTAGGAAAAAAAAACAAAAGAACAAAATAAACCCAGAGGAAGCAGAAAGAAGGAAATAATGAAGATAAAAACAGGAATCAATGAAATTGAAGACAGAAAAACATTAGAGAAAATCAATGAAATACAGGACTGTTTCTTTTAAAAGATCAAAAAAAAACTTACAAACTTTTTGAAATATTGACAAAGAAAGAAAGAGAAGACAGAAATTACTACTATCAGGAAAGAAAGGGGATATTACTAGCGACCCTGAAGATATCAAAAGGGTAATAAGAGAATACTGTGGACAACTCTACACACATAGATTTGGCAACCTACATAAAACAGACTAATTCTTCAAAAAATGCAAAATCCCCCTATTGCCTCAATATGAAATAGATCATATGAATTGCCCTGTAAGTATTAAGGCAATTGAAGAGATGGAGGTCTTCACCATATTGAATCTTCCAATCCATGAACAAAGTATGTCTCTACATTTATTTGGGTCACTTTTGATTTTTTTTTCATTAATATTTTGTGGCTTTCAGCATACACATCCTGTACACGTTTTCTTAGATTTATACCTCAGCATGCTTTTATTGTTTCTAATGATTATAAATGGTATTGTAATTTCAGTGTCTACCTGTTATTGCTAGTGTATGGAGTATAGTTAATTTTTTATGCTTGTATTTTTTGCTGGGAACTTGCTGAACCCAATTGCTATCAAGATCCCAACAATAATTTTTCTTGGTAGCTATAGATAAGATTGTCCCAAATTTATATGGAAAGGCAAAGGAACGAGAATAGCCAAAACAATTTTGAAGAAGAAATATAGGAATCAGCTTACCCAACTGCAAGACCTGTATGGCTTCCAAAATTAAGACTGTGTGGATTGGGAAGAAGATAGGCATTAGATCAAAGGAGTAGAACCGAGAATCCAGAAATAGATCCGCACGAATACGCCCAACTGAATTTCTTTTTAAATATGAAATTTATTGTCAGATTGGTTTTCATACAACACCCAGTGCTCTTCCCAACAAGATGCAAAAGTGAATCAATGGCAGAAAGATAGTGTATCCAGAAAATGGTAATGGTGTAATTGGACATCCAAAGGCAAAAAAAGAAAAATAAACCTCGACTTAAGTCTCACCCTTTATGTAAATGTTAACTCAAAATGGGTCATGAACTTAAATGTAAAACTATAAAGTTTTTAGGAAATAAATAGGGCAAAATCTGAATCAAGGGTTAGGCAAAGCATTCTTAGATTTGATACCTAAAGCGTAATTCCTAAGAAGGAAAATGGATGAGTCGGACTTCATCAAAATGAAAACCTTTTTCTCTGAAATAGGCTGTTAAGAGGATAAAAGACAAACTATAGACTGGGAGGAAACATTTGCTAACCACGTATCTGACAAAGAACTAATATGGAGGCTATTTAAACAGCTCTCAAAACTCAATAGGAAAAGATTCAATTAGAAAATGGGCTAAAGACACGAGGAGGCATTTCACAGAAGAGGATACACAGATGGCAAATAAGCCCATGAAAAGATGTTCCACATCATTAGCTATTAGAAAAAAAATGCAAATTAAAACCTCAATGAGATTTCCATACATAACCTATCAGAATGGCTGAAATACAACAAAGTGACTGCGTGGAGAGCCTGGGCCACTTTACATTTCCACCGGCAACGTGTGAGTGATCTGGTTTCTCCACACCCTCTCTGCGTCACTCTTACACGAGGGTACAGGTTCTCTGGAAGACAGTTTCACCATTTCTTAAAACACTAATGTCTAACAGCTTCCCCGCCCCCTCCCCGCCCCCCCCCCCCCCCCCCCCAGTCATTTATCCCGGAGAAGTGAAAAGTTACACTCCCACAAATATGTGTACACAAACACAGGTTATTATTCTTGATAGTATTAATAAAAAACTGGAAAGAGTGTGTACGTCCTTCAGTGGACGAATGATTAAATAATCTGTGGTACATCCTTAAGATCAAATACTATGCAGCAATAGAAGGAATAAATTATTGATAGGGACAACAACTTGGATGAATCTTCAGAGAATTACATTGGGTGAAACAAGTCAATTCCATTTATTTAAGATTCCTGAAATGAAAAAAAATTATGAATGGAAAACAGATAAATAGTTATCAGGGATTAGGAGGGGAGGAAGGAAGAGTGTAGATATAGGGAAGGAAAGGCGGAGGGAAGGGGGTGTGGCTATAAAGGGCATCATGAGGGATCCTGGCCATGATGGAAATGTTCTGTATCTTGTCTCTTTCAATGTCCATATCCCGATTGTGATAATTTACTATACTTTTGCAAGATATTACCGCTGGGGGGAAAATGAGTAATGGGCACACTAGAGTTTTTTGTTCTATTTTTTATAACTACATGAGATTCTACAATAATCTCAAATTTTAAAAGTTTAATTACAAAATCATGAAAACACAGTAACATAGCCCTCTTCCCAGCAATCGGTGCTGCTTCTGGATTGTGTCTTGGAGCTGAGAGGTTATAGAGAGAATGTGGTGTGTGCAGGTAAAGGTCTCTACTCCCTGTAGGGAAAGACAGAGCAGGTGGAACATTGACACATTTGTTCATTCACCCATTTTGTTCATGCAGTCGATTTGTCCACTCATATATATGCTCATACATTCATTCATATATAAACATATCCATTCACTTGTTCATCTTCTCTTTCATTCAAACAGTAATTAGTGAGACCAACTGTATATGAGGTATGGTATTAAGCACTAGGGAAAAGGAAGGCTCTGAATTTAGAGAGCTTATAGTAATTCATTTATATATTCCATCAACCAAGAACACTACCGACCCAACCAACCAACCAGACCACAAACCAATCAACCATCCAATGTTGATAAGTGCCTATTCTATCCCCAAGGCTCCCCAGGTTGTTTGGCACAAAAATATGAATATATATATCAGGAGTTTTATAACTGCTCATTGACTACACAAAGGAAGTCTGTTTTCAGAGCTGGGTGCCAAATTATCAGCTTTCTGACAATCGGGGAAATAATAGGGAGATACAGAATGGAAAAGGAGAGGAATTCACCAATTTTGTAAAGGGTGGAATGAAATTGTACATTCAGCAGGATGGAATTTGATGACACGAGGTATGAAATGCAAGCTTCTAAGCGGGGATCCCTAGGCTTTTGCAACATGGCCCCAGGCCCCCTTTCCCACCCCACCTCCTGGTGGCTCAGCTAGACTCCTTACGCTTTGCATGTCCTCTGTGTGCGTTTCCTTCACAGAAATGCCCTTTCTCCACTCGTAAACCTAAAGCACCACTGTTCTGTAGCTTGTGGTGACTTTTATGTTATTCCACAGAGGGAGAGTGGATGGCTGCTTCTCTCTTTTTCTGCAGCTCTTGAGTGTATGTGTTGTTCAGGTTCTAATCATATGCCAGCAAAGTGTATTAGGAGGCTCAGAAATTGGATAGAGGAAGAATTCTACCTTTTCCACACACTTATTGTTTTAACTCAGGGAAGCTTGTTAACCTCTCAGAGTTTCTTTTTCATTATGACTTGATGGATGCAAATAGGATCATGTCTCAGAACGGAGATGAGGGTTAAGAGGAATAACACACGGATGCTAGTCTTATTGTATTATAAAAAATTATGGGAATTTTTTTTTTTTTGCATTTCTGTCCACTTTTTTTTTTTAAACTCAAGCAAGGGGCTATTTCTTGTTCATTTTAGTATTCCCAGACTTTGGACTCTTGTACAGTAATAATAATATTGCTAATAATAATCAGGTCTGCCATTCAACATATTACTTACTGGTCCACAGTAGATAAATATTTGCTGAAACAGCTGGTTAGGAAATCACTAAATGGTAGGACTTCTTGTGCCTCTTCCAGTTATATCACATTAATCTATGTTCACGGAAATTCTAGTGCTCTCTGAAGTGTCTGAGAATACTCCAGGGGCCAAGGAGAGAGCGAGGGAGCAGGGAACGCAGTGTGGCTTTGGTTATTTTTGTGTGAGGAAGGGGACATGAGTTTGCCCAGGAATTTCAGTGTAGGGTATTTTGTGAGACATTTCAGATCAGAGATACAAGGGGTTGAGGGATGCTTTCAACAAAATTGCCTCTTATTAGAAAAGGGCAGTATATGAAGGTTTATGTATTGCGTATATGAATTCCTTGTGTAGGTCACGTAGATGTCTCTCCCTTGCCTTCACTTCACTCTGGTCACACTGGGCTCCTCGTTGCTCCCCAAACATGCCAGGCATGGTCCTATCTTTGACCTTGGCACCTGCTATTCTATCTTCCCAGAATGCTCTTCTGCCAGATATCTGCATGGATAACTCCCTCACCTCATCCTTCAAGTCTTTGTTCAAATGTCACCCTCTTGGAAAGAACCAGCCTATTTAATTCTACAACACACACTTTCCATTCCTCTTCTTCTTTCTCTACTTTTCCCCGTTCTTATGGTTCAAATAACCTCCTGGAATACATGCCTCACTTGATTACTCTATTTGTCGTTTATCTTCTGTCCCCACCCCCACTGGGGCACCAACATTACTAGAACAGAGAACCTTACTGTTTTGTTCATTGTCACGTGCTAAGTGCTTAGAACAGTGGCTGGTACGCAGTAGGTGTAGGGGCTCAATATTGGGTCAATAAAAGAATTAATCAGATGGGGCTTTGGGAAAGAAAGAGCCCCAATGATGTAGAGACGAGTTTGCTTGGAGACCTCCCACGGCAGGAGCAGATACAGCCCAGGGCTTATGTTACCCCACGATTTCTTTTCCAAGTGTGAAAGAAGAGCCTTCCCTTTTCTTGGTGACTCAGCAGACTTCACGCCCAAACCCATGCTTTCCCTCAGGAGGGGCTTAGAAATGGGCGATAAGAGAAAATCCACTCAAATACAATTGTCTGGGAATGAAAAAATTCTAAGACCCTAGAGGGTGCTGGCAGGCAAACAGTGTGTATTCTTTTGGAGGTGAGGGTTGCTGGATTCTAGGGAGATGGTGGAGACAGTACACCTGTGGAGAAAGAGGTGAAGAAAGGGAGAAGCCCATGGGTGGAATCTGAAGGACAGCCAGGGGGTGACAGAGAACAAATGGGTGTGTCCCTTATCCACTGTCATTGAGCTCACAGCCCATTTCCCTTGTGAAATGGAAGGGCCAAACAACCCAGACAAAGGGCATAATTCTCCAGATTCTGGTAGCACATTGGGCTGGCAAATGGGTCCTTTCGCTAAAGATACTTTTTGCTTAAGCCAGGGCTGACTAACCGTGACCCATGAGGTGAGATGTTTTTTGAAAAGATTAATTCTTTTTTTTTTAAGTTATGTATTTATTTTGAGAGAGAAAGAGGGGGAGGGGCAGAGAGAGTGAGGGAGAGGGAGAATCCCAAGCAGGATCCATGCTCAGCATGGAACCTGACACAGGGCTTAATCCCATGAACCGTGAGATCATGACCTGAGTCAAAATCGAGAGCTGGACACCCAACCAACTGAGCCACCCAGGCACTGAAAAAAGATTGTATAATTCTAATGCCTTATGCAGGCACACAACCTCTAGTTTCTGGATTCATGGGGTTACATCACCTTAGGGAACACTTGTTGGGCCTTAATCTCCATTTGGTGTAGTGTGAATTCAAAGTAAAGATGGGTGAGCAAGACAGTCTCTGGAATGGGAAGAAGATGGTGCCCTTCTCTTTCTAGTCTCTGGCTTGACAACACCTGCAAAAACACCTGTACGTCTCCTCAGTGATGAGGAGTGATTACCCCCAGATGGGTCCCAGATGTAGACAGAGAAAGCTCTACCCTTATTTCCCCCGCTACTCCCAACGGAGCTAAAGAGACATTCTGTCTAACATGTAGGAACTAGATTTGAAAGGAAGGGGCCTACGAGTTGGGATGTGGTGAATGTACTGGGGTGTGCATCAGTTTCCTAGAGCTGACATAACAAAGTACCCTAAACTGGGGAGCTTAGAACAACAGAGGTTTATTCTCACATAGTTTGCATGGTTGATTCTTTCTGAGGGCTATAGGAGAAGGCCTCTGTTCTAGCTTCTGGTGGTTTGCTGGCTATCTGCCATTCCCTGATCTCTGCCATATCATTCTGTGTATGTTTGTGCCTAAATTTCCCCTTTTTATGAGGACACCAGTCATATTGGAGTAGGGTGGGCCCCTATGACTGCATTCAAACTAATTACACCTGCAAAGATCACATTTCCAAATATTCTGAGATATGGGGGGTTATGAATATGAATTTGGGGGAGACACAATTCAACCTATGTATGGTATAATTAAGATTTCACTTGTCAAATTATTAGAGATTAAAAACCAACCGGTTCTTCTTCCTACTCATTTGATGAAGAAGAAAGTTGAAGCCCAGAGATGTTTCAGAGTACGATGGAGGGGAAAAGACATGGCCACCTCAGAATTTTAGCCCCATCTGTTACAAACCACATGACCTAGAATCACCTATTGGGAACTTCATGCTCCACTTGAATATGACATCACCTGGCATTGCCTAGCAGAGGCAATAAAGGTCAAATGGGACCATTGCCATGAAGATGCTTTATCAACTCCAATGGACATATATAAGTAAAGGGTAATTTTTTTAAGGTCACAATGCAAGTGACAGGCCAACATGTCATAGGTATCCATGGAATATCACATCAGGTCTGCATTTCTTTCCTTAGACACAGCACCCTGTCTGGAGGTCAAGGCAAAGGTCAAAGGCTGCATGAGCAGGGATGGGGAATATGTCACAGCGATTAATTCTCGTGCCATGCAAAAACTGGAATTTGATCAGGCTGGGAGATCCAATCGAACTCTTGGGGAGCATGTCATGAAGACCAGGTGACTTTGCTCTTTAACTGGTAAAATTCTCAACAGAATGATGGCTTTTTTGCCAACATAAAGTTGGCATGAGGTTCAGGGAGTGTAAATACGCACGCTTCAGGGTGAGGTTTGAGAGTTGTGGAAAATTCTGTGTCAGAACTCAAAGCCGCTGAAAGATTATCTTTTAAGCAACCAGCAGGGTGGACTGAGACTCGGGCTTGCACCAGGACTCCTCACTCACTAGCTGTGTTAAAGATGGGAGCAGACAGAGTCAGGTTAGTTCACTTCCTGATTTATAGTTCTTCTCTGTTAAATGGGGATAAAGAGAGTGAGGCGCACACAGCGGGAGCATAGCTGGGCTCAGTCATTCTGGAGAGTGATCAGGCAGTACTTACTGAAATAAAGCATCCTATGAGCCAGCAAGGCCATTCCTAGTAGAGAGCTAAGGAAAGTCACACCCTGTGTGTGAAGGGACAGGCATAAGAGGGATGGTGACCACAGCACTGTTGGTGGGCTCAGAGAAATGGAGAAGCTAGCTCCTTCACTACTGGATGAATGAATGACTACAATACTGAGGCAGCAGCTAGAAGCCATGGACAAGAGCAATGGATCTCCAGCTGTGGTACTGGGACCAGCAGGGTAAGCATCACTTGGGAATTTGTTAGAAACATAAACTCATGGTTCCCATCCCAGCTCTAGTGAATCAGAAATTCTGGGGTGGGCCCCAGCAAACTGTTTTAACAAGACCTCCTAAGATCCCAATGTATGTTTGAGGTCAGGAACCACTGAAATAGAAGTACCCACAGATCAATATTAAAACATAGTCTTAGGAAGAAAAGAGAAAGAAAGAAAGAAAGAAAGAAAGAAAGAAAGAAAGAAGAAAGAGACAGAGAGGAGGAGATAGAGGGAGGGAAGGAGAGAGGGAGAAGGAAGGAGGGAGAGAGGGAGGAGAAAGGAAAGGGGAAAGAAGGAAGGAAGGAAGGAATGAAGGAAGTTTCTTACTTAATAGAATTTATTTAAATGAAAAGCATACACATGCACAAAAATATTTGATGATAGAGACCCCATTCTGAGTTTCTGCCATATGAGAGAGGAAGCATGAGAAGAAATGAATGATGAAGGGAAAGAAAGAAAGAAGCTTTGACCCTTTAAATAAATGCTAATGTTGTCCATGATCTGAGGGGTGGGTTGCACTTGAGATTCTGCTCGAACACATAGACGAGACGGGAATGATCCTTAGCAACTAGAACAGCACTGATTAAGTCCTTCCCTTGTGTTAGACCCGGTTCTTCGTGTCGCGTTCGCCACCTTCCTGCCTCCTCCCAGTAGCCCCGTGACACACCTGCTCACATCCTGTCTGTTGCAGAAATGAGGCGACCAAAGCAGGAAAGGTGAGGAATTGCGCCCCAGCTCCTATGGTTAGGAGCTTCTAGGAGTCTCCCAAATCCTTCATGTCTCGTGGGTTTAGCTCAGTGATTCTCAACAGTTCTTGCTTCTTAATGGATAGTTGACAATGTCTGAAGATAAGATTTATTTGGTTGTCGCAACCAGGGAGTGGCCTTCTGGTCTCTCGCTGAGTAGGGGCCAGGGATGCTGCTACACATCCTACAATGCACAGAACAACTCCATATAGCAGTTATCCAGCCCTAAATGTCAATAGTGATGACGTTAGAAAGCTCTGACACATCTCCCACACAAAACCTCTCTGTATCGTCCAAGCTAGAATTTGCGAAATTGTGTTTAGAAGGAAGTATGCGTGCCACACGTTTTGTATCGTTATATTACATTTGTATAGTTGACCTAAATATATTTCTGGTTTTATTATTTATTTATCATGTACCAAACCTATCCTAGTTTAAGTACTTTATACAGCAATTTATTATCCTGTAGAGCCATATATATATATATATATTTTGCCCTAAGTCTCAATCCATATGCGTATTATATAATGATTTCTGTTGGTTTCCTGTCAGTACATAACCACCTTTAGTATCTTGTACTCGAATCTTTGGATCATTGCTAAGTGAGAATGGTTTCTCCCTCTTCTGATTTTGTCTATTTATGTCTTGTTTGGCACTTTGTAGCTTTGAATATAAGAGTCTCTGTAGCTTCTCGATACTGTAAACTCTTTGAAGTCACATCTGAATTGTATTTTCCTGGTGCTTGATGTTTATTAAGACTTGAACTACAAGAACAATCCTACAGTTTTTGAAAAAGGTGATTCATATACAATTACCTGTCCCCTCTGCCCCCGTTCCTTCATAATATTTACTTGGCTACATGTCTTTCAATGTTTTATGTCTAATTCTTGCAAGGAGGAAAAGACGAGATAGATAAGTCACGAAAGATGCATATTAGAAATTTCCCGGAACAGTTTTTAAAGGCATCCTCTGGCCAATATTTTTACTGCCGTTTGCTTCTCAAAAAGAAATGAATTTGAAAGATAAACATTTATTCATATGACTCAAACCTTTAACTTTGCCCAAGCACGCCCACAGGATGCTGATCAGCACGGCATGCGTTGACGAGTAGAAACCAACAGACATGACCAGTGAGGGTACTGGCAGTGGCTGTGTGGCTCTAGTCACGCTACGTCACTGTGAGTATTTCTGGGCACCCACCTGCTAAGCGAAAGGTTTGCACCCAGCGTCTATGACTTCCTTGCTCTAACAGGAGCCATGGAGGCTCCACCTGAGCTGACACTGTGCAGACCTCTGTTCTGCCCTGTGATGCTCCCGTGTTTTTCCCATTTTACTAAGTGAAACCACCATCCTCTCAGAAGCTATACTCAGAAATCTGGGTGATTTTACAACTCCTTTGTTTGCCTCATCTTCAATAAATACTAATCTGTTAACAAGTCTTACTGATGATGTGATCTCTAAACTAGACCTTAAAAGCTGCCACTCCTCTCTTCCTGCTCCCATTAAACTCAGCCTCCAGTAGCTCTTGTTGGATGACTCAAATGACCTTGAACTGGGGTAAGGCAATTTTAATTTTGCATTTGAATGTAGGTCTGGCTGGCTCCAAACTTTCCCCTTCCCTTACCTCAAAGGAGTATTTCAGACACAAATGAAGCATTTTCTGGTCTCTAGGTCTAAAAATGAGAACGCTACCAGTCTTCCAGCACCTGAAGATCTGAGGAACAACCGTAAGGACAAGACAACTTAAAATCTTACCTGCCTCATGAATTGCAAGTCTAAAACCACCAAGAAGCCTTCCTTACCTTCCTGGTCTTCCTTGATTATGACCATCCCAGGTTCTTGATGCCTGTACGCGTCCAATCATTTCTGAGTTATTCTGCCATCGTACACAGACTGTGTTATCAATTCAAGCAGGAAATGTAGCCTTTCCTTTAATTTACACGCATGTGCACACACACAGCGTCTGTGTGCAAGGTGGTCCTCACCAAAGGTTCTTTAGGAAGGCTAGAGCCAAGAATTACCTCATGTCAACAAAACTCCAAATGCGATACCAGACATCATTTTCTTTTTTTTCTTTTTGTATAACATTTTTTTAAAATATGAAATTTATTGTCAAATTGGTTTCCATACAACACCCAGTGCTCATCCCAATAGGTGCCCTCCTCAATACCCGTCACCGACCCTCCCTCCCTCCCACCCCCCATCGACCCTCAGTTTATTCTCTGTTTTTAAGGGTCTCTTATGGTTTGGCTCTCTCCCTCTCAAACAGACATCCTTTTCTCAAACCCTCTCTGGCCACCCAACCACAGGGGATTTTTCACTGCTGAGTTCATAGCCCCTTGTCCTCCAGCATCATGCTGTCGGACACCCATCGCTTATCTCTCATGCGGGGCATTTAGCTACGTCCTTTGTGCCTTAGCTCCTGCTAACATGCAGTCCTCAGGAGGCATTCTTTTTAACCTCAAAGAGTTTATAAGTGTGACTCCAAAAGAACATAATTTCTTCCGAAGAAGAATTCTCACTGATGTGCTAAGATAATAAATTGTCATTCTACCTCAAAAGGGCATGAGGCTTTCAACTCAAGTTAAATATTTGTAGTGTTTTGAGTTTGTTATTACCCTACAGTTATTTATCAAGAACTTTGGTTTTTAATTTTTAAAATGTTTATTTATTTCTGAGAGAGAGAGAGAGCATGAGCAGGGGAGGGGCAGAGAGAGAGGGAGACACAGAATCCAAAGCACGCTCCAGCTTCTTAGTTGTCAGTCCAGAGCCCGACATGGGGCCTGCACCCACGGACCGCAAGATCATGACTTGAGACAAAGTCGGACGCTCAACTGATTGAGCCACACAGGCGCCCCTGTTTATGAAGAACTTATGAGTTTGGCATCATTTTGTTGCCAGGAGCATCACGCTAGTGTGCAAAACCCAGCAAGAGTTCTGTTCTCCTAGAGTGTACATTCTATATATTTAACAGTGCCGTTTACTGTTCGTGTGTAATTACAAAACGAGAAGAAGACTTTGCAAGAAAGAAAGGGAGTAAGTCCTGATGTGACGCATATGCCAATTTCCACGGTGTATACGTTCTCTCTGTGCCTGAATCCAGGCGTCAGTGTGGCTTGGCTGAACGTGGAGTTGGAAAGGCGAGCGCAGTGACCACTCATCATTTCTACCACCCAGAAATGCCCTTATGAGCAGAGAGGCTAGGGGATAGCACCTCTGTCTAAGGTGGAATCTAAAAAAGCTGAACTCCTAGAAACAGAATCGAATGGTGGTTGCCAGGGGCTGGGGGTGGGGTGGAAGAAATGAGGAAATGTTGGTCCAAGGGTACAGTATTCCAGTTATACGATGAGTAAGTTCAGTAGATATTACGTACAGCATGGTGATTATAGCTGATTAATAATACTGTGGATATATATCTGAATATGTATTATATATATATATATATAAAGTTTTTCATAATATGTGAATATATATATACACATATATACATACATATATACATATATATACATATATATATACACACACATATATATATATATATATATGTATATATATATGTTTCTCTCTCTGTACACACACTGAAAGTTGCTAAGAGAGTAGATCTTAAATGTTCTTACCCCAGGAAAGAAGTGGTAATTATATGATATGATGGAGATTCCCACTTCAGTGGGAACAATTTCACAATATATAAATGCATCAAACCAGCTGTTGTACACCTTGAACTTACACAATGTTATATGTCAATGATATCTCAATAAACTTGGCAAACAAAACGCGGAGACAGTAGAGCAACGTAGGAAAATCGTCAGAAAATGATACACTTTGAGTGTTTATCGCCTGTGTTTTATTATGACATCCTTCATCTTAAAATAAAAGCTCTGTTCAACAACCAGCGGAAAACATTCTGGCCACTTTACCGGCCAGCCCTGTGAGCCCACGCGAGCTGTACCCAGCAGCGCACCAACAGGGTGGGTTTCACCGGGCATGGGGGCTGCACAGAGGTAGCCGTAGTATACGCAGAGTCCCTGTGAAGAGGGGGACCTTGGCAAGGTGCCTGAGGCTTTTTGTTCCTCTTCCGAATAACAAGGGAAACCCCCGTAGGTGTATTAAAGCAGAGGCAAATGATCAGACAGTCTTTGGGAAAGGCCTCTTGTGGACGAAGGTTTCCCCTTGTCGCTGAGTGGTTTGGGTTGAAGTTGGGTGAACACACTGGGAGATGATTCAGGCTCTGGAAGGGGACCGCCCTTCTCAACTCTGAAATTTGGTGATCACGAAAGAGCCTGAAGTCTTCGAGGACAGACAGAAGAGGTTCTCAAGCGCTATCTGGAGCATTATAAGATAGAGAAATATGCCGGCAACTTGAGGCCGGGAAAAAAAAGAAAGGTTTGGCTTTAAAATAAATAGCCACAGGAAGCAAAGTGAGTCAGGTGTTTTCTCTCTCTCTCTCTCTCTCTCTCTCTCCCTCTCTCTCTCTCTCTCGCTCTTCATGAGTTCCTATTTTTGAAACATCACTTCCTCCAAGCGTCAGACAATTATATCTGCTAATATATTTTTGCCAACACGATCCTAAAAAGGGTAGCGTGAGTTATTTATGCCAATCCTTCCTCGGCCTTGAGTGAATAGGAAAGTAAACGTTGCAACATTTCATTTTAGGAAATTCCTTGTGCAAGAGCTCTCAGAGAGCACAACCCCAGATTAGGAAAGCTGACGAAGAGTCTCAAATGCGGGGGGGGGGGGGGAGATCATCTGCCAGAGACGTCCTTTCTCTCTGTGGCCATCGCTTTGACATTGTCTTCTCTGGCCCCCTCTGCCCTCCACGCTTTAGCCACACCCTCCTGACTCCACAGCTGCTATCTGGGGGTGACTCTGCTGCCATCGGCTCTCACCCCCTTCACGTCAGGAGCAGGGGCCCTGAAGATAGCATAGCCCCTGTGTCTGCCCATCCACGCTGTGCCACAGTCCTCCTCCCCTCCTCCCCCTCAGCACCATACCCTTCAGGCCACTGCCTCCCTGGTCACTCCCGACAACAGCGCCCCTTCTCCCCTTCAGTGTCCACTCAGAATCAGACCTCATCAGACCTGGCTGGGGTTAGCCTTCAGAAGGATGGTTTTGGAGACAAATACCTGCTTCATTACGTGTTAATTATGTGATACCGGCTAGGCTAGGGAACCTCTCTGGGCCTCAGTTTTCTCATCTATAAAATGGGAATTAGAATACTCCCCATTTTTTTTTCCACAGTAGGTGTTAAGGAAATGAGCGTATCAAAGTGCTGAGCGTATCAAAGTGCTGAGCACATCAGTGAATATGAACGTATGGTTACTATTTTTATCTGCTACCTGTCCTGACTTGCATCTATGTGTTTTTGAAAGTCCCATTACTTTACTTATTCATACCGAGCATCTGCTATGGGCCAGACACCATGTCTTCCAAGTTCTCTTGCCGGGGGGTCATGATTAGAGGAGCTGTTTACCGACTGCCTATTATATTTTATCCAGAAGTGCTTTTATCATTTTTCAGAGAATTTTTGCTTTGTGTTGCTGTAGAGCTAAATGCTAGAGATTGGCAGAGAATGAACAGTGAGGTCTCTGTGGCCCCAGAGAGCTGACCTTCTTGCACGCCCACCGTACATCAGCACCGTTCTTCTAAATAGCTGGCTCCGGATGCACGTCACCGAAGCTTACTTCCTTAAAGTGCATTTTTAAAAAATGTTTATTTATTTTTGAGAGACAAAGCGCGAACAGGGGAGGGGCAGAGAGGGAGGGAGACACAGAATCAGAAGCAGGCTCCAAGCTCTGAGCTGTCAGCACAGAGCCCGATGCGGGGCTCGAACTCACCAACCGTGAGATCGTGACCTGAGGCGAAGCCGGACACTCAACCGACTGAGCCACCCAGGCGCTCCTAAAGTGCATTTTTAAAAGTTTATTTATTTATTTGGAGAGAGAGAGAGAGGGAGAGGGAGAGAGAGAACGAGTGGGGGAAGGGCAAAGAGAGGGGAAGAGAATCCCAAATAGCTCCGCATGGTCTGTACAGAGCCTGAGGTGGGGCTCAAACCCACAAACTATGAGATCGTGACCTGAGCCGAAATCAAGAGTCAGATGCCTAATCAACTGAGCCACCCAGGCTCCCCTAAAGTGCATTTTTAAAGTTAGTCTATGGCTTTTGCCACCGGCCCATGAGATCGGCGTATTCTTTTGCTTTCTTTTAGGAGCGCTAATAAGGAAAGGAGACAGACCCAATAAGCACCTACTGGGTGTTGACACTACAGTGGGATCTCATTTCCCCTCTGCAGCAATCTCACGAAGATACATCCTTCACCTGGTTTTGTAAATGAGTTAGCTACAGATCAGAAGAACTAAGAAATTTACCCCTAATCCCAGGTTTTGCACAACCTGAACCCACCTGACACCAAAGTCTGACCATTTTGCTACCCTCAATGCTATAGATCTACTGATAATCTTACAGCTCCACCATTTGGGCTTCGAGGCAACACTTAATCAGCTCTCAGAACATTATAGCAACAGCAACAACAGTATACCATCAGGTGAGGGAATCGTGACGTCCCTCAGCCCAGTCTTCCCCTCTTTACTCAGGTCCCCTTTTAAGGAGACCGATCTGTTGACAATTTTGTCCTTTTCACAGTTGAAGGAAGCTTAATAAGAGAAAAATGTAATGGACTCACCATTGAAAGCACGACCGTTTAGCACAGAATACGGTTATATGATTTGCAACTGCATTCACCACGCGTCTTCTAGATTATGGCCAAATCCCAGCTTCCATAACAGACAGAACCATCAAAGGCCCTTCACTGTCAAAGCGTTTTGTGTCTGTGTTTGTTCAGAAAGTGCATCCCTTTCTGGCTCCCTTGTAAAGATCTTGATCTGTAAATATCTTGGTCTGTTTGACAGGTGCAGTGGTCGAGAAGAAGCAAATCAAGTTGAAGTCCTTGCTGGCTACTCACAAGCATACAAAGTTGCCAGCAGGAGACTGGAGCCTGCTGGCTCTGGGACCAAGCAGGTGAACAGAACTGAGGTGGGGCCAACCAGCCTGGCCCACACCTGCTGTTGACATCAAACAGTTGCGGGTTTCCGTGGTTCTTTCTTTCTTTCCTTCTTTCTTTTTCTTTCTTTCTTTCTTTCTTTCTTTCTTTCTTTCTTTCTTTCTTTTCATAAATGCTAAGCTTAGGGAACTCAAGTCTCCCCCACTTCACCCACCACCCCAACCAGAAATCTTCCTTCCTAGAGTGAAGGTAGCAAATGTGCCTTTTCTTTCTTTCTTTGTAAGCACGCTATGCAATCTGGATGCCGAACATTTGGTATGGTGCCTTTCAAATATCTTCTCCCAGGATGTTTGCTTACTTATTGTTCTCCTGGAATCTTTTGATGAACACAGGTTCATCTTCCATTTCATATTGATCGGTGATGGTTGCCCGGAGCAGTACTCTACAAAGCACTTCGAGCCTGGGCAGGCTCTGTAGGAAAGAGTACCGTGATCTATTAAGAACGGCTGACAACCATGACGGCCCCCAGGGCTGTCACTTTATAGCCCTGGAATAAATTAGCTAAGTAGTCAAATGGATTTCCATTCAGGTGTCTACCAATGTATCCATTGGATGGAACTCTGCAGACAGGTGAATGGAATGATAGACATTCATGAAAGGAGCAGAGACTGTACCAGCTATCAGTGGATCGTAGAAACGCACGCATTCTCCCTCTCCAGGGACAGCAGATTTCACTTTCTTCAGGGAGGTGGTGTAAGCTCTAAATTTGAGTAAGAGTTTGCCAAGGAGGGGAAAGAACACCTCAAGAAATGTAAATGGGGAGTGGGGTGTACAGAGTGGTATACCCAGGGGAGCGCATGCCGTTTGGTGGTCCTGGGACATCACAGGTGTAGCAGAAGATGGCAAGCAAGGAGGCTGGAGAGGCTGCTGGGGTTCACGTCACCATACACTCAGTGTATGAAGAGGTTGAGACTTTATCATGCAGGTTGTGGGGTGTCAGTTCCTGGTCCTGTCTTATACTTAGCAACAGGGTCAAAGTGTGTAAGATAGTAAAGTAAAGCTTGAGAGAAAGACAGAATAATGTGAACATGAGGCCAGGGAGTGCTTAGAATTTAGTAGGTGGTAAGGCAGTAACATCAACTAGGTTTCACATCAAGGGGCCGGGCTCAAGCGTCATGTTTGGCTTTAGCAGAATCTTCTATCAGAGAATAGAAAAAGAAGTCACGGAAGAGAGAGTTTGGGATTCAGTCTCTGAAAAGTTGGGGATATTGAAAGTAAAAGGTAATTCATAGAGCCTTGGGCCCAGGGGTAAGGGTAGCAGTCCAGGTATCAATCTTGGAGTTCGGGGGGAGAAAAAAAGACTAGGGTCTGGGACCAGTACTGCATCATGTGGGGAGTTGGTCTTGGGGATGACAAGGATACTCTATTTCTAGAACTGGGGCAGAACAAAGCTGACCAGACACTCAGAACTTTCAGCTAATGTGTTGCCTGCAGCTTTGGCTGAGCAGAGGGGCATAGGCTATACCCCTTCAGAGGCCTGGTTTTCAATCCCCGCGAGGCCCTTTGTCTCTATAGAATCTTGAACAAAGCTGGTCCTCCATGAGAGGTTAAATAGCCCTGACATGTCACATGAGATTAGTGTAGAGCCCGGTGAGCAGAGATGGGGCAACCTAGTCCTCCTAGCTGCAGGGTGGGAACTCAGAGTTGTCTTGTGAGTCCTACTTGCTTCCTACCCTCGTTCCCCCAGCCTGGACTCTTAGAGTTGAATCAGGAAGGAGGGATTTAAGCTGTTCCAGAACCACTCGTAGACACACCAATCTTGTGAGCTGGAACTCTGTTCCAGTTTTGATTAACCTAGAGTCCATCCCACATTCTCAGCCTATGACTCAGCTCTTATAGAAGGGCTCAGGTACTGCCCAGCTGAATGGCCTTGGCCAAGTGTTGACTCCCTGAACACCTCCTCCCTTATGTGCAAAACAGAATGATCCCAACTATATGGAATTGTTATGAGGTTTTCTTACGAGTGTTGGTGAAATGTATATACTACACACTGAACATCTTTGCTGAGTGCTCCACAGGCACGATGGTCACCACGATGGCCACAAGATCGATCACGGTGCGTGATGGCCACTTTGCTCTCTGAGTCATACTTGGTGCACTTGCTCCAGAGAGAGGCGAGCAGGTGCATGGGCTTGTTCAGGAGAAAGGTACACGTAAGCAGAAGAATGCGAGGTGGAACGGGGAGAAAAATCCAGCCAAGGAAAGAGGTAATAGCCAAATTAGGTCGATTTTAATTTAAATATTCAATGACTCCTTTGTGGCTTCAAGACAAAAAATAAATAGGTAATTATTATGCAAAGAGAATATGCCCCTGAAGAGTATATAAACAAAGGAAATATCAGAGAGGCTTTGGACAAGTCCACTAACCCATAGGATTAATATCATTTCATGGCATTGAAGACCTTCCATGTCTTGGGTAGTGGCCATTGAAAACTTCCTTTTGCCCTTCTCCTGGGCTGTGTTCCTTTGTCTTTCTCTTTGTCTCTTCCTAGCTCTTTAACACTTCACATACTGAATTTTACTGTCATTTCTTGCTCATCTGTCTTGCCCACCAGACAATGAACTTTTTGGAGGTGAGGACTATGTGTACATTTGACCTTTGTTACCTGGCACAAGATAGGCAAGATGACTCTGCCTTTGTGAAAAGAATACGAGTCTGTGAAACCTCCCTGACATAGAATTTACGAGCAGTTCTCAGAGGACACATGTGAAAATGTAGTTTCTTGGAAAAGGGGTAAACAGAAAGGAATCAAACAAACTGAGATTTTGTGTAGCAAGGGGAGTCCTGCAATGCATCGTCAATGGTATTGGTTGGATGAATAAGAAAGCCTTCTAACCAACAATACATAAGCAGAAGAATAGGAACAGAAGGGAACGAGATCCCTCCAGGAATAATGGAAGCCACTGAGACACAAGACTGCCGAAGGCTAAGTTATTGAGCCACTATTTTTAAAACTGCCTTTGAAAAGAAGCTTGAATGAAAGCAAAGAAATTGTGCAATTAGAGTGTATTTTTCTTTTGTGTTCTTATCTGCTTCTCTCACAAGCTATTTTTGGTACGTTTGCATTAACTTTCTAGCAAAATGCCAATTAAAGCAACTTTTAATAGGCTGTGTTTAAAAGACCGAATCCAAAGAGGAGAGAGTGTTAGATCCGTGCGTCAGTGTGGAAGCCAGATTCTTAATCCTACTTGGGCGATAAGTGAAATTCTCTGTGGTTTTCACCTGGGAGAGCAACATATTTAATGGAAAAGCAAACTCTCCAAGTGGTGATCCAGAATGCACGCATCTAGTGCTGGAATGACTTTCTCCCTTTTATCTTTCCTCCTTTTCTTCCCCCCCACACCCTCCTGGGAACAGTGACTTGTTTCCCAGATAGTGTCAAATGACACCTCAGCACTCATGTTTATAATATAAACTGACAATACACCCAAGTCTGTGTTGACCATTGGAAGGTTTTACGTGACATCAGTACTGATAGCATTCTGGGAAGGTGAATTAATACACACTGCAGTATTTATATTTGGATTACAGGTGTTCTGAGCAGGGCTCCAATAACATTCATGAATTTTGTTGAAAAACAACGTCAAAGTGGAACCAAAGATTTGACTTGGTCCTGCACATATCTTTCCTGATTGACCAGGTTCTGACTTCTGCCTTCTATCTCCACATCTTGGTGCATTCTGTTCTCGGCATGCTGTCTCTCCTCGCTTCTTTGACTGTTCGATGCCTAGCCATCCACTGAGTCAACTTAGGTCTCACCCCTCTGGGTCCCCACAGAACATATGCTAACCCTTTCCTCAGTGTTTCTCCTACAGAATTGCCATAACTACTTGTCAGTCTCTCTCCATGGACACGACAGGCTGACTAAGGGCAGGTCTTTATTGACTACGATGTCTCTATTCATACAATACAAGCACTGTCTATGCCACAATCGCCATGTATCCATATAAAATGAAGAAAGTCTAGGGGCTCCTGGGTGGCTCAGTTGGTTAAGCATCTGACTCTTGACTTCGGCTCAGGTTATGATCTCACAGGTTGTGGGTTTGACCCCACGTGAGGCTCTGCGCTGATGGTGCGGAGCCTGCTTGGGAGTCTGTCTGTCCTTCCCCATTTGTGCACTCTCTTTCTCTCTCAAATTAAATAAATAAACTTAAGAAAATAAACTGAAGAAAGTTTAAAAATGGATGGATAACTACCTACATACTTAGTTTATAGACAGACTTGGATGGTAGATGAGGCATGGATGTGGACAGGACGGTGGGCAGTGGGATTTACAGGCAGGTCGGCACACAGGTGGATAATAGAGCTAAGAGGAGGTCACACAGGGATGTAAAACCAGTGTTCTCATCACTTTTATCCTTCATGATCTTCCCATTCAGTTCTTTGGGAAATTCTAAGGGTCCGTTTCTCTTATTTATATTGAACGAGCTGCTTTTCTTCTCTACTTGCCTGAAAAAGTAGAAGCTCAACCAATTTTTTGTTGTATTGAATTTAATCAGCACCTGATTTTGCTATGTCACCTACAACTGATTTCATTTCCCTTTGAAGGACTGTAAGAAAACAGATTGGGGTTTTTTTTGCCAATGGTGTTTGATAGGCCTGGTACCGAGTGCTCAGTTGGGAGGAGACCATGCACTATACAAACAGGGGGAGGAAGATGAGTCACCGGAGGGCTGGAAGAAGAGGTTGCCCCTTGCCTTGATGCCTCTTCTGCTAAATGAAATCGGACTGATGGATAAAGAGGTTGTCAAGAGGAAGTTCTCCGACACCATGTTTCTGGTTTATTTGCAGCATCATTATTGTGAGAAACTCATCATTCTCATGTCTGACTTCTATGGACAAATTTGGGGTGGGTGCATTTGATAGGAAAAATCTCCAGCCTGCAAAGTGGAACACAACACCCAGACGCAGAAGGAAGTCATGTTTTCTTCAGGAGAGAAATGTGGGGTTTCGATAGAGAGTAAACATGGACAATCTGACCCTTCCTCGTATTGGTAATTACACTGGTGATAAGATCTGGAACTCACAGCTGGGTAATTAAAAAAATCCCAGGATGGGGGCAGCTGGGTGGCTCAGTCAGTTAAATGTCCGACTCTTGGTTTTGGTTCAGGTGATGATCTGGTGATTTCGTGCGTTCAAGTCCCACGTCGGGCTCTGCACTGACAGTGTGGAGCCTGCTTGGAATTCTCTCTCTCTCTCTGCCCCTCCCCCACTTGCAGTGTCTCTGTCTCTCTCAAAATAAATAAATAAACTTAAAAAAAAATCCCAGGGTGGAAGGGGAGTATCTGTGGTTAGTACAGCTTAAGGCTCACCAATTGTGAGACTCTGGACGAGTCATTTTTAGCCCCTGGAAAGTAAAGAATGAAGACCAAATCCTCAACATATTTCTTTTGGAGTAATTATTTGGATGTTTATAAGGCTCTTATAAAGGAAACTATATATTTCACAATTTTAGTCTGACCGTAAAAACTCAATTTTATTATTATTATTATTATTATCCAATATCACTAAGACCAGATGAAGGAATTCAAGTCCCACATTTTTCTGTGTCTCCTCCTGTGTGTCAATGCATCCACTTTTTCTCCTAACCTCTATACATAGGTTTTCAGTTTATATGTTACAGATAATACATTAGTTCATCTATTATGAACAATTTCTTAGGAATTGCTGGGAATGTTCATAAACCCTGGGTTAAGTAACTTGGCTGTACATATTCATACTAGTGTATGGTGATATTAAAAAGGACTATAAATATGAATGAAAACACTCCCAGACTTCAACTTGCTTAACTGTGTGACCATGGCTAAGTTATATACCCTTACCTGGTCTCCGTTTCCACATCTGTGAAATCAAGGCACTCCTCATTGCTTGTGTTCTTATAAAGATTCAGTGAGCTAATACAGGAAAACATACATCAGAGAAATGCCTGGAAATGCCTAACATATAGGAAATTCTCAGAAGATGTCTGCTATCATTAAAATAAAATCATCTGGAATGCATCTTACCTACCCCAGGGTCAGTGATGGCTATATTCTTGCTAGTTTGGAGTTTCTTTCATTTCCTGTATCTCACCTGGTCGAATGTACTTTAAGAAAAATCTGAAAATCACCACTGCACATGTTACACATAGAAAAGGAAGATATTTGAGATGGGGAATATGAGCATTGTATCATGTACTTGGTATGGTGTCTTCCTCCAACCCTTTGATTGCCATAGGGTAAAAGCCCAAATTTGTCACCATGGTAACCCAGACCACCCCTACTCTACTTTCTCGGGCTTCAATTCTCACTGCTCCTCTACATAAGCCTTTATGTTAAGAAGATTTCGCCTGCAACATTCCTGGGTACCTGCTCACTTAACTCTCTGGCCCTGGAACATTCAGCCAAGGTGGTCTCTATCAAACAAAAGACCCCTATGTTGCCCCCGTGAGTCCGACAGAAAGCCACTGCAAGTCTAGAGCAGGAGAGGAGCCAAAGTCTTTGCGACGGTCTACAGACTCTCTAGAACCTGGCCCCAGCTGCCTGTTGGGTCTCACCTCCCACCTCTTCACCCAGTTCACTTGAACCATACTGGCTTCCTGAATTTCTTCAAACTCAGTAGGAATACTCTGCATTAGGGCCTTTGGATTTCCTTTTCCTTCTTCCTGGAGATGCCTCATTGTCAGTTTTCCATGTGACCCCCCTCTTCTTCCTTTGGGTGTCTGGTGAAATGTCACCTTCTCAGAGACACCGTTTCCCTCATGCACTATATAAAAGAGTGACACCTCCTTTGTCCCTTTTGGTCGCCTTAAACTGTTTTTTTTTCAAAGCACATTTCATGACTGGGTAAGTCTTATTTTTTTTGAATGTGTTTATTCTGTAAGGTCCAGGGACATGGACTTTGTCTTATTGGATCTTCACTGACTGTACCAACCATCACCTCAGAATGGCTGGAACACCCACCTGCCTCCCTAGTGTTACCCATACTTCCCCCTTGCGTAGGGTTCCCTGCCTTGGTCTTCCGATTTGGCTCAGGTTTATGCAGCCAACTCAAATCTACCCTCTCTTCGAGTCCTTCAATAGATATCCCAGCCTGTAGTATTCTTCTGCTTCCCTAAATCGCTAGAGGAATAAAAAAAAAAAATGTCCCTGTTAGTGGTCATCTGTGGCCTTGGGTGCGCAGGAGTGCATTCAGTCAAGTGAATCTGTCTGGCATTCAGATTGCCTGGGAATGAATACTGGGTCAGCCACTGATGAGTTGGGTGACCTTGTGCAAGCTGGTCAGCCCACCTGTGTGTCATCCCCTTGCCTGTGGCAGAGGACAGTGCCACTGTCCACCTCATGACTTCGCTGCAAGGATCAGATGAGTAACATTTATCAAACACCATGCCCAGCACAGAGTAAGCACTTGGTCAACGCTGGCCTTTATTTTTAGCACCTGAACAAATCGTGTCCCCAGTTAGTTCGAAAGCTCTATTCCTTGTGTGCCCCGTGACATATGGCAGACTCTTTCACACAGCAGGTGCTCAATAACTCTGTTGACTTTTGGTAAAATTATTTCCCAGAAGAAATGTCAGAAGAAATCCTTGGAAACACCGTGCCAAAGCGGTTATGATTGTAAAGCTGTCTGGGGACTCAGAAAAGGTAAAGACTTTCTTTTCAGCATCGCAAAAGAAAGTTCCCTTGCACACTCATTTGGAAAACACTTTCGAAGCATCTGCTATGGGCCAGACACGGTCTGGAGGCCTATGGACGCAGTGACACAAAGGTCAGGCTTCTTTTTCTTAAGGGGCTTGTGGGGGCGGATCCATGAGCTGGTGGCTGTGACACGTGGCAGGGCCACGGGCGAGATGTGTGCAGTGTTGCAGGGTCTCAGAGGTCACTTATGGATGGGGAAGTCCTGGGTAGGTACTTTTTCGGGTGGACTCAGGTAGCCTACATTTCTATTTCTGCGTGCTGCACGAGTGATTCTGAAAACAAGAAATGGTGTTAAAATTGAAAATGGAATAAGGTCCCTGGGGAACAAAAGCAGAAGTAGTCTGGGGGAAAATACACTGAAACTGCGTAAAACAAGAAGCAGAGATTGAACAAAAATCGTTGATTTCTTTGGGTTTCGCTATAATCTGAAGACATTGTCCTGAGGACAACACGTGGGATAAGACTTAGGATTTTTTTCCCCCATTTCTGGCACATTGTTAATGAAGAAAAGTGCTTCTATGCTCAACTCCTCCTTATTACAAGAATGCAAAGGGAGCATAAAGCTGAGGGGAGCTGGCTGAGCCAGGCAGAGTGAAGCACGTTCTTGCCTCCGGGTCCTTAGTCCTGCCTCTGTCCTCACCTGTCCACTTCTGCCATCCACTCAGATTTCTAACTCCTCAGACAAAGTCTCCCAGGAAGCAAAATTAAAATAATTTTCTGATAAATCTAAGCATAAAATATAATTCTTTTCTGATAAATCTAGCCTTGAAATATAATTCTAACCAATGTTTTTAGGAGACAAAAGAAAAAGTTGGCATCTTTTACATGAGAATTCACCAGATTGCCTGTTTCCTAATTACCATGGTAGGACGTGTGTGGCTCATGCTTATGGTTTGTCTCCCTCTCTCTCCCTCTCTCACCGTAAGCTTGAATGGATACAAGACCAACAGACAAAATTCAATTGCATTTCCATACGCTGGAGATGAAAACAAGATGAAATTAAGAAAACAATTCCACCTACACTAGCAGCCAAAAATTAAAATACTTCAGTATGAATTTAACAAAAGAAAGACTTATAAAACGATAACATTGTTGAAAGAAATGAAAGATCTCAACAAATGAAAAGATATTCTATGTTCCTATACCAGAAGACTTACTGTTGTCAAGATAGCAATGCTTCCCAAATTAATCTACAGATTCCTTACAACCCTTATCAAAATCCCAGCAGATTTCTTTTGAAGAACTTGATAAGGTGACAATGAAATCTATATGGGAAGGCAAGGGACCCAGATTAGCCAAAACAATCCTGAAAAAAAAGCAACAAAGTTGGAGAACTCATGTGTTTTGATTTCAAAACTCACTGAAAACCTAGAATAATCAAGATAGCGGGGGCGCTGGCATAAGAATGAACATATAGAACAATGGAAAGGAATCGAGAGTACAAAAGCAAACCCTTATATTTACCATCGATGCATTTTTTACAGGAAAATTCAATAAAAAGAGCGATCTTCTCAATTTGTGTTCTGGGACAACTGGACATAAGCAAAAGAACAAAGTTGGATTCTCTACACCACACAACCTATAAAAATTACCTCAAAACAGATTATAGACCTAAATGGAACAGCTAAAATTATAAAAGTCTTGGAAGAAAATGTAAGGCTTAATCTTTGTGACCTTGGGTTAGGCGATTGTTTCTTAGCTATGACATCAAATGCATAACCAACTGTAGAAAAACCTACAGATAGATTCGATGTCATCACAATTAACAAGGTTTGGTGTTAAAAAGACACCTGTAAGAATGTGAGCAAATGATAAAATGGGAAAAAATAATTGCAAGTCATATGTCTAATAAGGGATTTTTATCCAGAATACCCAAAAAGTCTTATAATTCAGCAATAAAAAGACAAATAACCCAATAAAAAAATGGGCAATAGATCTGAATAGACATTTCTCCAAAGAAATATAGAATATTTCTCCAAAGAAGAGACACAAATGGCCAACGAACACATGAAAGAATTGCTCAACATCGTTAGGCATTAAGGAAATGTAGATCAAAAATCACAATAAGTCACCACTGAACACCCACTAGGATGGCTAAAATAAAGGCAACAAAAATACGGTTGTCTAGGATATGGAGAAAATACTACACAGCATTACCCTAAGACCAGAAATTCCAATTCTAGGTATATACCCTGGAGAAATGGAGACATATGTCCATAGAAAAAACTTGTTTACAAGGGTTTATAGCAGCCTTACTCAAATAGCCAAAAAAATGGGAAAAACTCAAAGGTCCACCAATAGACGAATGGCTGAACAAAATAAAGTATATCCATACAATGGAATATTATTTGGTCATGAAAAAGGAATAACGTACTGATTGATACAGGCTACAACACGGAGGAAGCCGGGAGACATTACGCTAAGTGAAAGAAGCTACTGCCAAGACATGAATGACTCCTTGCATATATGACATGTCCAGAATAGGCGACTCCAGAGAGACAGGAAGCAGATTGGTGTTTGTTCAGGGAGAAGTTTGGTGGAAATGAGGAGTGACCGCTAATGGGTATGGGAGCTTTTAGGGGGTGATGAAGCTGTTATCAGGCACGATCGTGGTGATGGCTTCACAGCTCTGTGAGATACTAAACCCCACTGAACTGTGACTTCAATGGGGTGGATTTTATGATACATGACTTGTATCTCAATAAAGCTGTTATTTAAAAAAAAAATGCAGCAACAAAGTAAGAAAGCAATGAAACAAAAACCATGTTTTTAAAATATAGTTGACCGTCAAATTGGCTATACAACTTGTATATGGTGTATACAGTGTGCTCCTGGCTTCGGGAGTAGATTCCCACGATTCATCGCTTACACACAACACCCAGTGCTCATTTCAAAAATTGCCCTCCTCAATGCCCGTCACCCATTTTCCCCACTTCCCCCGCCCCCACCAGCCCTGTTTGTTCTCTGTATTTAAAAGCCTCTTATGGTTTGCCTCCCTCTCTTTGAAACTCTTTTTTCCCCTTCCCTTCCCCCATGGTCTTCTGTTAAGTTTCTCAAATTCCACATATGAGTGAAAACAAATGGTATCTGTCTTTCTCTCACTGACTTATTTCACTCAGCATAACACCTCCAGTTCCACCCACGTTGTTGCAAATGACAAGATTTCATTGTTTCTCATTGTCAAGTAGTGTTCCATCCTACGTATAAACTACATCTTCTTTATCCATTCATCAGTTGATGGACATTTGGGGTCTTTCCATAATTTGGCTATTATTGATAGTGCTGCTATAAACTTTGGAGTACATGTGCCCTATGGATCGGCACTCCTGTATCCTTTGGATAAATTCCTGGTTAACGGCAGCATTGGAATCCTAGCCTCCTGAGGTTGGAATGAATCTTGAAAGTCTGTTAGGGCAATGCTCTTGGCTCGAATCCCCTCCTGGAAAGTGGTTACCTCTGTATTAGCCTCATATCAAAGACCAGGAATCACTACTCTTCCTTCTCTCTTTGTATGTCAGGAAACTATAATAGCTGCTATTATTATTATATTTTTACATTACATTCTATTTTATTATGATTTTATGGGCCAGGCACAGAGCGCTTTATATCACTAAGCATTTAATATCTAGGTCATAAATGGATCATGAGGATTAGGATTGGGTCCATTTTTCAGAAACCAAACTGACCCCTAAGAAGTAAAGGAACGTTCTCAAAGTCACATAGCTCGTAAAAGAACTGAGATCTGTCAGACTTCACAACCCACCTTTAATTAATATCCCCTATTAACTCAATTCTAATTCTAAGCTGAAGTATGTCTCCTATAATTGCCAATCCTTGTTTTTTGCCTCCTTCGTGTCACCTATGCATGTTCAATACTTCTCCTGCCTAACAGCCATATTTGAAGATGGTTCACGTCCCCTGAAGTCTTCTCCATGTTAAGCACTTCAGTTTCCATCCCTTTTGTCTTAGGTTTTCAAGCTCTGGTCCTCAGCCATTTTCGTACAACTCTTAGAGTGTGCTTTGCAGAGGTCAAGGAATAAGATGGAATTATTCCAAGCCACTCGTTTCTAGGCACCTAGCAAATGGCATCTGACTTTTCCTAACCAGCCTTTAGAGTTAGACAACATCGGGCGCATTTTACAAATGACAACTTGGAGCTCAGAGAGGTTAAGGTCTTGTCCTCAGTCACACAGCCGTGAAGTAACAGACCCAGGATTTGAAACGACGTCTGGTTTTGCTTGTTATTACTGACTTGAATTAACAGACTAGCGATTCCCCCATCTCCCCAGCACTGAACACAAACAAGAATTGACGCCGTTCACCGGAAGGATCCTACCCAAGAACTGAAATTCTCCGAGCAGCTGGAGGTTGTAAATCTTCGAAATGGCAATTAGCCCGAGGCCAGGCTTATTTGTCGTAATTAGAAGTCGCTAAAATTTCAGAAGGGCTCTTTGTGTGCCGAGCTGGCTACTCCTTCTCCAAAGCGAAAAGCAAATCCTTCATTTCATTTTCTTTTCCTCTGTTTTTCTTACCACAGTGAGGTAGTGTCTGGGTGAGAACATTCCCCCACTTCCTGCTCCTTCTCCCAGAGCGCCGTTTTCACAGAACGCCTTTTAACTGTGGCATTTTTAAAAAACTTGGCAGTTAGTTTGATCAGAGCATAAAATTTGCCTTTTATGCTGAAAGATTTTTTTTTTTTTTCTGAAAACTTCTACAGTGGTTGTACTATTTGGCCGTGGGTTGAGAATGGGGAATGCGTTCCCGCCCTTGATTTGGAGGCCTGTCCCCTCTGACTGCAAGCGTTGGTCACATGCTGGGGGGGTGGGGACAAGCCAGCCCCTTTTAGATGCCAGGCTGCTGGCCACTGAAGGCATAAAGTGGGCTTTATTCTATTGAGGCGACGGGTCCCGGGGCTGCTTCAAGTCAGGCTACGAAGACCAGAAAGACTGTGGAAACCAGTAAACGCACTGGCTGCCTTCTTCCGAAAGCCCTAGAATTCCCTCCCAGGGGAGTCAGCCTCTTCTTCCCCGCAAAGGAGGCAGCGGCCCCGGGGGGTGTTTGCCTGGGAGATGACATTGACGTCTCATTTTTACTTTCAAAATGAAAAGCGAGGAACTGAGGGCTTAGTAAAGGACCAAGGAGGCAGGTCTGAGCGGCAGGACGCGTCTCCAGCAGGCCGCCCTTCCCGTGGGACCCGACCCGCTGCACACCCCACCAGCCTGCACTTAACGGAGCCACACTCCGGATTAGTCCTCAGGCCACATCCCCCCGTGTGTATGAGCCCCACGCTGCGGCCAACCCCAACCACATTCAGGTCCGGAACCCTGGAGCCTTTCGCATATCAAAGATGAACATCGACTACAGTCACATGCACATAGGCACGTGTGTGCATTCCAGTATTTTATGCATAAAAAGGTCAAATCCGGGGCGCCTGGATGGCTCAGTTGGTTAAGCGATGGCGTCTTGATTTCGGCTCGGGTCGTGACCTCACGATTGGTGAGTTTGACGCCCCACCCTGGGCTCTGTGTGGACAGCTCAGAGCCTGCTGGGGATTCTGTCTTTCCTTCTCTCCCTGCCCCTTCCCCGCTCGTGCTTTCTCTTTCTTTCTCTCTCTCTCTCTCTCTCTCTCTCAGTCAAAATAAATAAATAAACATTACAAAAGATCAAATCCTAATAACTCTTTTGGTAGCTTATCATAACCACATTACATATAAATATATGTATGTAATTTTTTAAACATTTATTCATTATTGAGAGACAGAGACTGAGCAGAGGAGGGGCAGAGAGAGAGGGAGACACAGAATCTGAAGCAGGCTCCAGGCTCTGAGCTGTCAGCACAGAGCTGGACGCGGGGTTCGAACCCATAAACTATGAGATCATGACCTGAGCCGAAGTCGGACGCTTAACCGACTGAGCCACCCAGGTGCCACTGAAGCAAATTTCCCTGTAAGAAAAGATTACCATTTGAAGCATCAATACATTTTTAAGAACGTAGCCATTTTGGGGGGAAGTTGTTCACCTTGTGAGTACCATGGTTACGAGGTAATTCCACAGGTGCTCCGAAGAGTTATTGCCTAGAGACGACCCACAGAATTGAGCTTAACCTGATGGCCAGGAAAAATCCTTGTACCATTGATTAAGCTAAAGCGGGCCTTCCTTTGTTGTAAAGAGCCATAAAATAAATAGTTTAGGCTTCACGGGGCATAGGATCTCTTTCACAATGACTGAACTTTGTCATTGTGGAGTGCAAGCAGCCATGGCGAACGAGTTTGTTTGTGATCGAATGTATGTACCTTTACTTACAAAAACAAGCTGCTGGCTGGATTTGGCCTGCGGGCTTGGTCTGTTGACTCCTTTTCTAGAAAGAATCCTTCAGGGGCCTTCTGAAGTCTGGATGGATGTCTGCCTTCACATGAAAGACAGTCAACCATTAAGGTTTTCGGTTTCTTTCTGCCCTTCATCTCCACGGCTACCTCCTGTGCGATGGGCTGGTCAACCCACAGTCAAGCATGTTAGAATCCTTTCTAAATGAAAACTATGTAGGTTCTCAGGAGAACATGAGGAATGGAATTAAGGGAATGTGTAAGTCAGCCCTAAGGATAGTTTTCCTATGCTTCAGAGCATGGGCTTTCTAAAGGGCATTCCAGAGGCTCTGGGACCATTATTTGCCTTTTCTCGTGTTCTCAGGAGTTCGGGGTTCTGGGTAAACTACAGAATGAAGCCCAAATAATTGGATCTTACTAATTAAAGCCTTGAAATGAGATTGAGATATATATATCTATATATATCTATATATATATATATACACATATATATATGGTATATATAGTATATATAGTATATATATTTTCACATATGTATATTTTAAGTTTACTTATTTATTTTGAGAGATAGAGAGAGCACACATGGCGGGGGGGCAGAGAGAGAGGTGGCCCGACCTGGGGCTCGATCCCATGACCGTGAGACCATGACCTGAGCTGAAATCAAGAGTCGGATACGTTAACAGACTGAGCCACCCAGGCATCCCAAGGCTTGAAATAATTATTATGCTTTGTTTTCCTACACAGATTTTCATGAGAACAAAACAAATCTCCACAATGGATGAGTTACTCCTGTGACTCTGTTGACTTTCTGGTAGATGGAATCCTTTCTTCAGGCCTTCAGTGCCATACCTGAATACGGTTGAGAATTGGTGTAAAGATGGCCCTCGGCATGGCGGGATCCTGGGTGGCACTTCCTGCTAGCCTCTGGTGTTCACATAGGGTGTAATTGGGCTGTCACCCTGCCCAGCCATGCAGGGCACCATTCACAACCCACTTGAACAAACATGGCAGCTCTGGAAGGAATGGTGATTAAAAACCACAGCTGACCAGTCCTGTGAGCTTTGGCAAAGAATGCCAACTCTGGATCACAGTCTCATTATCTAGAAGATGAAGAAGGCAACATCTACCCCATAGGGAGTTGGGGAAAATTAAATGGAATGCAGTGTGTGAAAATGCCTCACTTAGCACTGTGCCGGCTACTTAGTGGTCAATGAATGAACAGACAAATGAAGGCAGGTAGAGCAATAAATCGTGACAAAGAAATCATTTTCAGAAAATTGTATTTAAGCCACAGAAAATGGGGAAAAAATAGGTTTGAAATCTTCTCTACTACAAAACTAGAAGCAATGGGATTTTCTTGTTTATTTCAGTTACCCACACAATTTTGTTTCTTACCACCCACTGACACCTTCTGTCCTCATTACCAAGATCCTGTTGGCCGAGCGGTCTTACAGACCCTGGACTGCGGTAACTTGCAGAGTGAGACTTTTTGCTACACTCCTGCTACGTTTAGATAATGAGAAGTCACTGTCTCATCAAGTTAGGGGAGATTACAATACGACCATCTATACATTGAAGCCCTTATGAAAATCCGAGGGGCGGCTTTCTGAATATCACACTTCCAGAACACGAATCTGCTCACGCCATGAAGTCCTTTCCTAGTCGAGAACCCCTGTGGCTCTCAGGTCATGATGCACTCTGTGTCACAGCACCCCTCCCCCGGTGCTTTTCAGCAAAGCGGTAGCTGATAACTGCCACCAACTATTCTCTAACAGAACCAAGAGAGATAGGACCCTGGGCTTTTGTCTCTCTCCCCTGTGCACCTGGACGTCTGCTCTATTACAACAGTCGGAAAGTAGATGCTCACAAAGCTAGGTGTCAGTGGCCTCACACCGAATTGTTAGCTCCTGGACTGCAAAGCAGGTGCCTCTATCTCAATTCATCTTCGAATCCACTGATTCTAGTACATTGATCAGAATACACTGGGCAAAGCAATAATGTTTGTGGAACGAATGTTTGATTTATATACGGCAAAAGCTGTTCAGTGTGGTCTCGTCACTACTCTACTGACCCCTTGTCTTATTCTGGGTATACATTTTAAAATAAATTTCTAGAAATGTCTTCCTTTGTTTTCATTAACTGTATTTATTCTTTTCTCCTGTACAGTTCAAATAAACTTGGCTGCCTGGTTTCTCAATTCATAGGAGATTAGAAGGCAAATAAGAACCCGGCATTCTTTAGAATGGAAAACTTAAACATGGAAGTTTACCCTTGCCCCCTTTCAGGGAGGGGGCAGGGGAGGGGGAGGGAAGAAGAAGGAGGGACCTCACTTGTCTTAACCACGTTCTACCTGACAGGTCCTGCGCAAGGCACTTGACGTGGGCTACTGCACGATTAAATGAGGAAACTATATGAGGAGAGCCGCTGGCCAACTATCAGATCATTGAGCTCATGTGTGACATGGGTGTGTGTGTGTGTGTGTGTGTGTGTGTGTGTTATACGTGTTTCACCCATGATGTTGTAAAAGATCGCATGGAGAATAAGGAAAAATAAAACAGATGTTTCTGAGTCTACAGAATCGTTTTTGACATTATGTTTTATAAACTCCCGTGTTTCAAAAAATGACTATGAGTGTTCTCTGGGGAATTTCACTATTGGAGAAGCTTTAGGTATGTTTGTTACATTTTTGAGTTAAAAAAATGTACATTAGGACTTCATTACATTTACATTTACATTACGTTTACGTTAGGACTTCTGAATCTCATGCACGTTCCATGCCTCTAACACACACTCCGTCTTGACCATGCGTCACAGGTTGGTGTCCAAGAACAATCAGAAGCCAAGGAAGAAACCAAGCAGCTGGGCTCTGTTCCCGATCAAGGTTCTCCCTTTTGAGTCCCTCACAACAGAAAGCAGGCAAACTCCTCATTCAGAAGAAGTTCTGCTACACTGCTTGCCCTGTTTAGTCAGACCATATCACTGTTACTTCATTTCAATTCTTGATGTCGATGACGTGCCTTCAAATAGAAAACTGTAGATTCCGAGCTATAAAAACCAATAGTTTTCTGTCATTTTGTTTTCAGTTGGCACTTAATAGCTGCACTCAGTATGTCTTCCCCCTGTGATTGCATTCAACCCATATTGTTTACAAACTGGAAGTATAATCTACTTGGTAGGTTAAAAAAAAAAGAGTCAACTTTCTTTGTGTACCTACATTACTTTCCCTTGAAAGGGGTAGGGTAGGGAGATGAGTTCAGGTTTTTGAGTCAGTATTATTTTTAAAAAAAATTTTTAAAATGTTTATTTATTTTTGAGAGAGAGACAGAGTGCAAGCAGGGGAGGGGCAGAGAGAGAGGGAGACACAGAATCTGAAGCAGGCGTCAGGCACTGAGCCATCAGCACAGAGCCCGACGCAGGGCTCGAACCCATGAACTGTGAGATCATGACCTGAGCCGAAGTCAGATGTTTAAGCGACTGAATCACATAGGCACCCCGAGTCAATATTATTTTTGAGCCCTATGCTAATCCTGGTGGGGGGAATATAGAACAGTCCTAATGAACAGTCTTACTTGTTCTCACATGGTGTGGGGATACAGAACTGTACTACTGAAGAGTACTGCTCATTACTACGTGGTGTGGAGATATGGAGGCACATAATACCTTAAAGGACATAAATTCTAGAAAGGCAGATGGACATTTATATGCAAATGCAGTGCCTTATAATAAATACATATGAAGTTGTCTGAGTGATAGAAATGATAGAAGAAGGGATGTATAAATTCCATCTGGAAGATTCACTGAAGATTCTGCTAAGAAGAGGCTGCCTTAGGAAGCTTTTTAAAATTTTTTTAAATGTTTATTTATTTTTGAGAGAGAGAGAGAGAGAGACAGAGCATGAGTGGGGAAGGGGCAGAGGAAGAGAGGGAGACAGAGAATCCAAAGCAGGCTCCAGGCTCTGAGCTGTCAGCACAGAGGCCGATGCAGGGCTCGAACCCATGAACCCTGAGATCATGACCTGAGCCGAAGTCAGACGCTGAACCGACTGAGCCACCCAGGCGCCCCCAAGCAGGGTTTTGAATAATGTGTGGGAACTTGCTGGTTGCAGAAGGGTATGGAGGGGGTTCGAACAGAGGGAACAGGGGGGAGAAAGTATGGGGGCATGAATCGGCATGGGGTGAGGGGAAAGGTAAGGGGGACTGAGCAGCGCTGTGGTTTGAAGTGCAGTGAAGGGAAAGGTAGGAGAGTGGGGAGAGAAGGAGATGAATCTAGATGCAGAAGGAGGTTAATGAATGTTGAGGTGTCCAGGTGGGACAGACCAGACACTGCAAACCACTCAAAAGCTTAAGACTTCTATTAAAACCTGGCTCTCTCCAGTTCATTACTTTAGAGTGATTTAACTAAATAACCCATTAAAAAAATCTTAAAACATTTTTAATTAATTTCAAAAGGCACAGTGATTGCACTCCCATATTCCCTATCCAAATATTAATCCCCACTCATTGCTGTTAAGTCCCAGAATAAATACAGATACTTTAAATCCTGGATTGCTGAAGTTAACATTCTTTCCTGGAAGAAGCAGAAGAGAAAGAAAAAAAAAAAAAAAGTAAAGACTCAACACTGTTAAATCCTACCTCTAATTAAAATTAGGAGAGGATTTAAATTAATATCCAGAAATAAGCCAACAGCTCAGAGAAATGAATACAAATGTTAGGAAACGATTGTATTTTCCAGCAAATGCCACTAATACTTTCTAAACACATCTGCTTCAGACTGGAGTTGACAAAGCAAAAGTGACTCCTGCAGTGACTCAGGAAGGGGACTGAGGAAAGGGACCTCAATTCTGGTGACTTGATTTCAAAATGTACTTCGCAGGCTGCCCAGAATGAAGATAGATTAACTGCACGGCCCCAGCAGTATCCATGAAATTCCCCTCCATGTGGGCCAAAGATCTCTTTTAAAAAGCATTCCGGCACAGGGCGGGAGTGCGCTTGGGTGGCTCAGTTGGTTAAGCATCTGACCCTTGATTTTGGCTCAGGTCATGATCTCCTGGGTTGTGAGATCGAGCCCCACGTCGGGTTCTACGCTGACAGCATGGAGCCTGGTTGGGATTCTCTCTCTCTCCCTCTCTCTCTCTCTGCCCTCCTCTCTGTTCACGCGTGCCCATGTGTGCTTGTGCGTGTGCCCGCAAGCACTCTCTCTCTTTCTAAATAAATAAATAAATAAATAAATAAACAACGTTCTAGATATTCCTTAACCTGGAAGAAATTCCAGAAATTCCAGGGATGGCTGGCTTGTGATTTCTGCCACGAAGGCCTCGTCATTTGCAAACTCTGAGTCCATAGGCTGTTCTGGGTTGACAAATTGGAATTGTGCCCGGGGGGTCCTTGGTGTGCCGCTAGGGTGAGCCATTTCCTCTCTCGGGGCCTCAGTTCTCCTACCTGTCAAATGGGAATAGAGTTGTGGTGAACCCGACCTGATATGGCATCTGTGGGCGCACTTTGTAGGAGGGGCTCTGGTTCTCACCCGATGATATCTCTGTTGCCTGGGAGGGGTTCTTCGTTGGCACACCCGGGTCCCTTTGGGCTCTCTCATTGCTTTCTTAGCTTCCCTTCCTCACTTCGATGTAGGCTCCATCCATCCACTCTGGTTCCTTCTCCACCCTGCTCAACTTAAATAAATATCTTAATCCACCCCATCCTTGGTCAAAATCCTTCAATGACTCCCTAACGACTGCACAATAAACACCGACATTCTTTAGCTCTGCGTTCATGATGGAGCCCAGTGTGTTTTTCCAAAAATGGGTGCCTAGTCATGCTGTTTCCAGCCACCAGACCATGCCAAGCTATGTCCCTCCCTTGCGCCATTGGACATTCTCACTCCTTGACCTGATATCTCATCCTGCTGTTTCTCGCTGTGCTCAAACACACCCCTGCAGAGAATCTTCCCAATATTCTCAGGCAGTTGGATGCCCCTCCTCTTGCCCCTTCTGTGTGACCTTCCCAGTTTGCCTGTGAACGCCTTGAAACGGGACCACGATGTATCATTCTTTGTCTTCAAAGCCAAGCTTAGAGCCTGGCATGAAGTCTGTGTTTGGTAAGTGATTGTTGGCTTCAATTGCCTGCCCAGGCCAGATGTCAACCATTCCGAGATATATGTGAGTGGTTCTCTCCTGTTGCCTCCTGTCAACGCTGGGCTGCTTAACTGAACTCAGCAGGGGGTGGGCCCAGTTAATTTTGTTCCAGCAACTGCAGGCGGGTGATAGAGGACAGCAAGACACAGTCGTTCAGAGACGGTGCCTTGGACTCACAGCAGGAGCAGAAAGCAGACAGAGGGCCTGCCCCACAGGCCAATCCCACAAGCCCCAGGGATTTTCTCCTCAGGAGGCGTGAGTCGCTGTGGCAACCGCCTTGCCCAAACTTCCTTTCAGGGCAAAGAGACTATTTTAAGTAAAGTCGACTTTGGTCATTCTTCAAACATGCCATTCTAAGGGGAAATAAAATCAGAGGCCCTCTCTTTGAAGGCTTTCCTGTTCTTCTCTGTCCCCAAGCTCCATTCCGTGCTCTTCTGCCTAAAGAGGCCGCTGGGATCGGGATACCTCACTTTCTAATGCCCAGCCCATGGTGTCCGGAGTAGAGTGCGAACCTTCTGGCTTCGTGAGAAGCCCAGTCACGTTTTGCCCTCAGGTCACATAACCACCTGCTTTCCTCGATGCTGAGGCAACCCTTTCCAGTCTGTGCTCTGCAAATTTGTGTCTCTAATATCCTTCCTAGTGTCTAATCCATAGTGGTAGCCTGATAAGGGAAGAACACACAAGCACTAAAATTAATCTACAGCAAGCCAGAATTCGTCTGGAAACCACTTCCAGTCTGTAAGGCAGGAAAGTTTTACCCGATTTTAGAAAATCTGGTACAAAGGGGAAACTGAGGCTCAAAAGATGAGTAGCTTGCTCATTTCTTATGAGGCATGAGTGAGTATTCAGGCCCTATTTGGACCCCTGACCTCCTTCTTTCCATCATTCTACAACACTTTTGGTCCTTTAATCAATTGATTTTTAAAGTTTATTTATTTATTTTGAGACAGAGAGAGAGCGAGAGCATGAATTGGGAGGAGCAGAGAGGGAGAGAGAGAATCCCAAGCAGGATTTGCGCTCTTAGCACAGAGCATGATGCAGGGTTTGAGCCCATGAACCGTGACATCATGACCTGAGCCGACGTCAGGAGTCAGATGCTTAATGGGCTGAGCCACCCAGGCGCCCCAGTCCTTTCTTTAAATGAGCTCCAAATGCACCTGCTTCAGGAAGCCATAACCAATTGCAAATATAAGTCAAAGGCCAGAAAAAAAATGTGGTAAAGAAGTAATTTAAGACCCAACAATGACTTGTTTCCTCTGCCATTCCTATTATCATATGCTTTCAGCTTTTCTTAGGCTATTTCTTCTTAGTGAAACATCGATATCTTTATGCTTCACTATTTTATTAAGTATATTAAACAAGGGAATGGAATTCACAAGATGTACTTTGAAAAGTACAGATGCCCTGCAAATCGAGGCGGTATTGTAATTATGATCATTGGTACGAGTTTTTCTCTTGCTAGGGTTTGTGGGTTTGCTGCTTTGTCTAATTTGTTTATTGTATATATAGATTTGGTGGAGCCTGCTAATTGCTGCCCCCAAAATCCATTTTCCCTCTTTTCCTTGTTTTATTTTAATTTTTTAAATGTTTATTTTTGAGAGAGAAAGACAGAGCATGAGCAGGGGAGGGGCAGAGAGAGGAGGAGACACAAAATCTGAAGCAGGTTCCGTGCTCTGAGCTGTCAGCACAGAGCCCGACACGAGGCTCGAACCCACGAACCGTGAGATCATGACCTGAGCCCAAGTCGGATGCTTAACTGACTGAGCAACCCAGGTGCTCCCCCCTTTTTTCCCTGTTAATAGAACTTTGGGTTTGGTTCTGTGGCAATGGCCCCAGGTAAAATCTACGTTTCCCATGTTGCAGAGTGACTGGGATGACCACACATCATGTCGCTTCTTGGAAGCAGAAATCATTGGGTGAACTTTCTTGAGTGATTCTTAAAAAGTGGACTTCGGTGGCCAATATCTTTTTTTTTTTTCCTCACCTTCTCTTACTTTTAGCTTGTCTGGGTGCAGACATAATGGTTAAGGTTCGAGTGTCTTAGGACCATGAGGACAATAGCAAGATACCCACAAAGACTTCATTACCAACATCCTTGAGCCAATAAACCAATGACAGAAACGCCGACGCCTGAATTTAGTGTTATGAAAGAAAAAAGTTAATCTCCAACTTGTGTAAGCCACTATTATATGGATTTTCTGTTGTGTGCGGTTAAGCTCAATTCCTAAGTGACATAGTCATCAAAAGAAAGCAAAATATATTGTAAAAGTCCTGGCCTAGAAGTCTGATTTTGCTTAATCGGTCTTCCAGCTGCAGTTCTTGCCTAAGAAGTCTCCACATTTTAGCTGGCGTGGTCTTTCCATCCCCTTGTTTAAAATCTTTCAATAAATTTTCATTGCCCTGGGGATGAAGCCCCACGCCCTTGCCGTAAGTAAATGTCCCTTCCCGTGCCACTGTGTTTACCTTGTAACTTGCCATTGCTTTCTCAGTGTCTTGTCCAGGGACTGTGGACCCAGTGACAGTAGGGCCCCCATCTGTCTGGTGTATCATCATATCCCCATCACTTAGTCTAGTGCTTGGTATAATGCAAGCCCTCCACTCATAATATGAAGGCCAACTTGGGTGACCCCTCTGTCTTGTCTTAGGGTTTGCTTCTGGAGAAACTCATATTAAGGTTTTGAGGGCAAATAGTGTATCTGGAAGGTGATCCCAGGAAAAACTAGGGGAGCAGGAGTGGGGAAGTGAGAGAGAGAAGAAAGGGAAGCTAAGGAGGGTTTCCTCAGACAATTTTGACTCTGGGCCCTGGGGACAGCACCTTCTGCAGAGGAATTCTGAGAGCCAGTGTGGAACACATCTCAGAGTTGTCATGCCCAGGGGCAAGGGAGCTGAGGCCTGATGCTATTAGTTCCCACTAGACGTTGGTTAGGGCTGCTGGATGGGGAGGTAGCAACGATTCCCCAACATTGCTGGCCTGCCTGGTTTTCTGGCAGAGAGAACTTGTCTGCCAAAGACAGCTAAGTCTTCAAGGAGAGAGCCTGGATGCTGGCATCTAGAGGTGAGGCCGTGCCCATGGCCCGTAAGCGCTGAGGGGTAAGAGTGGGCACCCCGGGGCTCTGCCCCATCACTGTACCTCTCTCAACCAAGCCTCCCCATCCACAGAGGTAATTCTGCAGATTGAGTGAGTCAGGTGGATATAGTGTCTCTTCCACCCAGAAATAAACTTGTAATCTGGGCAGGTGGTTGACCTCTCCTATCTATAAAATAAAGATTTTAATTCTTATAATTTTTATAATCCCATCTGGGCTCCAATTTCCTCATCTGTATAATGGGCATAATAATAGTGTTGTTTCACTGTTTTGTTCTGAGGATAAGTGAAGTACTTAAAAAAACTTTCTGGCATTGAAAAAATACTCAATAAAGTTTAGCTGTAATTATTTTTATTAGTATATTGGTATTAACGTTATCACTATGTTCTACACAACAATGTCTGCATAGTTTCCTCAGCCTTGCAAGCCTTGCCAAGTTCATGCCTGTGAAAAGCAAACACATCTTTTGATGGTAAGTTTTGACTTGACCTTTTTTTTTTTTGTACCGAATTCTATTTGTAGATCACCATTCAAGCACTTTGGGGGTTTTTAGTCATTTGGAAAGTTTCAAGTTAGAAGGTGGCCTGGGGCTTCAAAATAGTTTGCTCAGAGAGAATGGGGAAAGAATTTGGTGTTCAACCTTAAAACTTCTATCTTTCATTCATCACCAGTCTTTCCTCCCATCCATGACCCTGCCCACCATCGCTATCTTGCTGATGACGGGATCTAAATAAAGTATCGCCATAAATTATACCAGCTAGCAAGAAGTCAGTTCTCTATTAGAGTCAAGTCACTAAATGGTGAAATTGACAATAACCCTTGCTGGCCTCACCCAAATCACTTCTTAAAATCCAATAAGTGTTGGTCTAGCACATTTACACATTACCCTGAGACACCTCTAAGATACTTTAGCCTTAAGGTTCAGAGCTGACATATTAACAAGGATACCTTTTACATTTAGGCTATCAGAAGTCTCCTTTCAACCGTGACTTTAATTGCCGATTACAGATGGAAGTCAAGTTTGCAGGAAGCAGAACGTTCCTGCATAAGGAGGGCTAAAAGTTCAATGCATTTTCTATGAGAAGCCCAGTGTTACTTTTAAAGATCAAACTCGGCTCAGATTTTCACGGCATTTTAGAACTTGAAAGGATCTGAGGGGTCGTCTAGCTACAATTGCCTTCTTTCACAGATGAGGACCGTTGGGCTCACAGAGGTTAATTAATTGCCCAAGGTCGCATACAAAAGTGCTTCTCAAACTTTAGCGAAAATAACCACCTGACGGGATCTGACTACAATGCCAATTCTGATTCAATCGTTCTGAGGTGGAACCTGAGATTCCGCATTTCTACAGGCTTCCAAATGATGCATGTGAGTAGCAAGGATGTTCCATGAGGGGAGTGAGAAGTCAGGATTCTTTGATACCCAATTTACTGTTTTACTTTATCAGCTGGATTATCCCTTGTTGCTGAAAACCACAGAGGTTTAGAATCATGATGATCATTTATCATTGCGGGGGCGGGGGGAGGTGCTATGCTTTTTAATTAACTAGAGTATGAATTTGCAAAATGTTCCAGTAAATTGTCAAAAAATTAATTGATAAGTCAATTTGAAGGTCGTCAAAGTGCCCAAGAATTGTGTGGTGGAATCTCTGATGTTTCATACAGAACAACTTTTAGGAGGAAAGAACGGAATCTGATAGTTATAGGAACACAAATGATATACAGCCATCTGGTTCCAGTCCCCTATGAAAATGGCTTCAGCTCAACAGATCCCATTACCCAGGGTTATGTTTCTTACTCAAGAGGGTCTGCATCCCATGACTGATCCATGGACATACCAGGTGGTCATGTTTTCTAGTCCCCAATGGTATCATTGAAATGTACCCTATCTAAATTTGTGTGTCGAAGTCCTAGCACCCAGTACCTTAGATGTGACTGTATTTGGAGATGGGACCTTTAAAAGAGTAGTTAAGGTAAAATAAGGTCATTCAGGTGGGCCCTAATCCAATGAGAATGGTGTCCTTGTAAGAAGAGGAGAAAAAGACACAGATACCCAGAGGAAGGATCCTGTGAAGCCATAAGAGGGAGATGGCCATCTGTAAGCCAATGAAGAAGGCCTCTGAAGAAACAGCCCTGTGGACCCCTTGATGTCAGACTTAAAGCTTCCAGAACTGCACAAAAACAAATTTCTATTGTTTAAGCCACCAAGTCTGTGGTACTCTTCTATGACAGCCTGAGCAGACAAATACAATGTTGTTGGCAGGTTGCCATAATTTCCATATTGATACCTTGGCTTTTGGGGCAAGAGCTTTTGTAATGGGGAATGCCAAGTGGAAGTCTCTGAAGCTGCCACTCCATGGCTGAAACAGTACATAGAAAAAAATAGCCTATCAGGGGTTGACAGAAATTATCATTGCCCTTCGATACTTAAAAGACATAGGGGTGATGGTCCCTACTATTTCATAGTTCAATTGCTCAGACTCATTCCTATGAAAACCCAGACAGATCCTGGACAGTGATAGCAGATTCTGGTTAACTCATCCAAGCAGTAGTGCAAAATTATGACTACTGGGCCACATGTGCGATCTTTACTAGAGCAGATTGGCACATCTCCAGGTACATGGTACCTGAGAATCAATTTGGCAAAAACCATTCTTATCTTTGTCAGAAAGAAGTTGAGAAAGAGTCACAGTCACCTGGACTGGACAATAGTATTCGTGTGCTGCCCTGCCCCGGGGTTATGCTAACTCTCCCAATCTCTGTTGTAATGCCTGGTCATAGTGTGAAAAGTCCAGGACCAGCTGGACATTCTGTAGAACATCGCACTAGTCCACAGTGTTGGCGAGGTCATCCTAATAAGACTGCATGAGCAAGATGTGGGTATTCCACTGGAAACCTTGATAAGGTTCATACACTCCAGTGGATAAGAGAGAGATTCTTTGAAGATCCAAGACTGCCAATTCTCAGATATTCTTTTTCAGTGAAGGCGTGGGAGAAAGAGTCTGGAAGATGCATTCACATCTAGAGTCCTTGGCCCCACAGAATTTCTTTCATCGTGGAATAATAAAAAAAAACATGGTTTTATTTCATTCTAATGTCTGTCCTCCCACGGGCGCTAAACCATATGAGAACCTGACCAACCATGAACAAGTAGGACACTTGCGTTTTATTCCTGTCACAGGGACAAACATTTGGCTTTGATTATATAATGAAGTAATACAAGGGAGACCCTGTTATATAAGAAACTCAACAAATTTTAGCAGGTCCGTTTGACGTTAACTCTCATTGCTCAACAAATTTTTACTGAGTGGCTCCTGTGTCCAAAGTTCAATGAAAGAAAGCCAGCTTAGGGGCACCTGAGTGGCTCAGTTGGCTAAGCATCTGACTTTGGCTCAGGTCATGATCTCACAGTTCGTGGGTTTGAGCCCCATGTCGCGGGCTCTGTGCTGACAGTTCAGAGCCTGGAGCCTGCTTTGGACTCTGTGTCTCCCTCTCTCTCTGCTCCTCACCTTCTTGGACTCTCTCTGTCTCTCTCCCAAAAATAAACATTAGAAGAAAAAAAAAAAGAAAGCCATCTTACAATACCAGAGCTAACAAAAACCTGAATTTAATTTGAATAGCACTCTTTTGAAGATAATGTGAGTTAAATATACCATTGCTAGCACAATATTTCTTTCTCAAAAAGATTAATTATTATTGGTATTAATTTTATTTTGCTACGGGTAAACAAAGTACCCGTTCTTTCAGAGGACACAGAGTCATTATGAGTTATAGTTCACAAGAGAAAATTTTTGGAAGATTAGTCTGGGAGAGGGAAAGGGAAGGAGATTTGGATGAGAAACAGACCAGTGTTTTTCAACCTTGGTACTATTGACATTTGGATCAGATCATGCTTTGTTGTTGGGCAGCTGTTTTTATTGTAGGATATTTAACAACACCTATACGTCTGGTCATGACAACCAGATGTCTTCAGACATTGCCACCTGTGCCCTTGAGGGTAAAACTGCCCATGGCTGAGAACCACTGACGAGATGAAAGCTATGCCTGAGTTGGGGCAGGAACAGGGGACTTGGTGATGAAAGATAGTAAAGAGGGATGGTGGTGGGGTGGGGAAGGGCGAGGGGGGGACCTGGTGATTGATCAGTTGAGAGAAGTCAAAGGGAAGAAGGAATTAAAGATGATCCCAAGTTTTGCAAATGTTCCCTGGAAACTTGGAGTGATGGTGATAATGTTTGTAGGAAAGCTGATACAGAAGAAGTAGGTGAGTTTTTAAAGAAATTTTCTTAAATTTTCTGGTGCAAAATCCTTGGGGGCTGAACTGCCATTTCTTTTTTTAGTGTCCTTAACTCACTGGTCATCATTTTCCTTCCTCTGTGCACATTATGAGATTCTGTGACTAAGTGACCTTCCCAAGGTCACGGGGTTTTTACGTGGGAGATTTGGACTCACATGCCCTGACTTCAAAACCCATGCTTCTTCTGTGGCTCTTTTGTCTTGTTGGGGTATGGAAGTGACTTCTGGGGGAAGATGATTTTCAGGGTACCAGAATAAGGGATGGGAGCGGCTTGCTCTTCCCAGGCAGTGAAGGGAACAGAATTGCACTGGCTGGGTCTTCGATCAGCTAACATGCTGCCATGGCATTTGTACGACTACAATCCCAAAGAGGTTCTCACTTACATCTGGCCTTTTCCAGGAAGCAGACAACTCTGCCGTGCAGTTGAAATCAGATACCTGATGCACACACTTCCACTCCCAGTGAACCACATGCCTGTGTTTAAACAGAAGGCAGATTTTGGCAGCTGGGTGCCAACTCCTCCTCCAAGGAGCTATTACTCATGGCTCTCTTCAAGAGCTGCTTTCTTTCCAGCCATGGTAAAGTCCCTTTTCTCCCATCCTAGAGCAGGTGAACCAGGCGGGAGGGATGGACCAGAGATGGACATTAGGCCAGTGAGCAAAGCAATGTGGGCATGTTAGCTGCTAGGTGAGGTCATTTTTTCTTGAAAATGCCACCGCATGTGTTAGCACTCAAAATGCTTAACTTTAACATACCTTCTTCCAGCAAAACTTAAAGGTAATGTTAACCTAGAGACAACCTTTCTGCAGAAAGTGATTCAAAAACCAAAAGGTCTACACTGACATACACAAAAGATATCTCGGAATGGATTCACAATACATTGTGAATATGATTGCCTCTGGGGAGAATCGGCAGAGAAAGGTCAAAAACAACTTAACTTTTCACTGTGTATATTTTTTGAACACGTGAATGCTTCACCATGTGAATGCGATATTTGAAAAAGAGGCACGTTGTGGTACAAATTGGCGGGGAGTGGGAGGGGTCACTGAAGGGTCTTCTGGAGGCACTGGTAAGGGCCTGTTTCTTGAGCTGGGTGTCAGTTAGCTGGAAGTTTCCACTTTGCATCAATTCATCAACCCTCCCCCCCGCCGATGATTTGTGCACTTCTCCCTCTCACATTTTTTTTTAAATTTTTTTTAACATGTATTTATTTTTGAGACAGAGAGAGACAGAGCATGAACAGGGGAGAGGCAGAGAGAGAGGGAGACACAGAATCTGAAACAGGCTCCAGGCTCTGAGCTGTCAGCACAGAGCCGGACGCGGGGCTCGAACTCACGGACCGTGAGATCGTGACCTGAGCCGAAGTCGGATGCTCAACCGACCAAGCCACCCAGGCCCCCCCCTTCCCTCTCACATTTTAATAAAACACTCAAATGTTTAGAAGTTAAATAAGCAAAAGAAAAAAAAATCCGTAAGAGTAAATTTGGTTGACTGAGTGATTCATTCATTTATGCATTGATTTAGTGAAAAAAAAATGTATTTCTTGTGTTTACTTTGTGACCTGAACTCAGGATACAAAAGTGACTAAGGCCAGCTCCTTGTCCTTGAGCAGACTGACCTTATGACAGGGGGGAGAAGTTTTATTACCATGACACCAGGCTGTGTGCATAGGTTTCCTGTCTCTGCTGCGGCTCATTACCACACACTCTGTAGGAGCTTACAACAACACAAAATTATTATCTGCCCATTCTGGAGGTTCAAGTGCAGCGCAGTTCCACTGGGCTAAAGTCGAAAGGCGTTTCTTTTGGAGGCAACAGGGAGAAACTTTGTTGCTTCTTTCAGCTTCCGGAGGCACCCGGTGTTCTTTGGCTCAAGGTATCTTCCCTCATCTTTACAGCACATCACTCCGTTGGGTCACTGCATGTCATTTGCTTTGTTCGCATGGTGAGTGTTTGCATTAACTCTCTGGGAACATTCAGGATCATCTCTCTATCTTAAGATCTTTAACTTAACACATCTGTGCAGCCCCTTTTTGCCCCATATGGTAACAAATTCAAAGGTTCTGGCAATTTGGATGAGGACATCTTTTGGGGGGTTGTCATTATTCAGTTGCTATAGATGAATATTTGTTTTATCTGCATAATTTATATGTTGAAACCCATTTCCCCAATGTGGTGGCATTGGGAAGTAGGGGCTTTGGGAGGCAATTAGGTCATGAGTGTGGAGCCCTCATGAATGGGATTAGCACCCTTATAAAAGAGACCCCACAGAGCTCATTGCCTCATCTGACCTATGAAGACACAGGGAGACAGAGTCTATAATCCAGGAAGGGAGGCTCAGATCTGACACTAAATTTGCCTTGATCTTGGACTTACCACTGTCCAGAGCTGTGAGAAATGGATTTCTGTTGTTTGTTAACTGCCTAGTTTCTGCTATCCTGTTCTAGCTCCCTGAACAGACTAAAACATCTGTCTCCCACAGTGTGTGATGTAAGGACCCCAGGTAAGGGAGTCAAGGTAGAAGTAGCCATAATAGTCAATGTGGGACGTGGGTGGGGATGGAGGCAGCAGGTAGCAGGTAGCACTTCAGGTGGCCTGAAGGAAATGTAAGAAGTCAGACGGAGATAGGTGTGTGTGAGGGCCCCAAGGGACACCAGAGCTAAGAAATGACGTATATTGGCTGCCATGAGAGTGTTATCCCACAGGCTTGCCCAGGTCTAACCACCATGAAATATTTTCAGATTCTAACCAAATCTGAATGATGGGTAGGAAATGGATGGGAAAGAAGAGCGGAGGGGAAGTAAGGGTATTTCAGGCAGAGGGATCAGCCTGTGCAATATTTAGTGGGGCTTTAGGGGTGGGGAGGAGAAGTGAGCACAGTATGCATGGGAAGCTGATGGGCTGATGATGACTAGGCTCAAGGAAAATGTCAGGATGCAGACCCACAATGTCCTTTCCATGACTTGGATGACCCTGCCCTTTCTGCTTCCTGTCTGCTTCATGGGTCTCATCTTTAAGAGACGCAGGAAGCCCTGAGGACTCCAAGCAGAGGAGGACATCTTCCAGGACCAAAGCTTCTAGCTTAAGAAAGCAAATGCTGCTCTGGGTCTCAGGTGGCTCTTGCAGGAGGGGGCCATTCTGGGTGGACAGAACGCAATTGAAGTCTTCCTCACGTCTAGGCAGATCCTCCTCAGCAGCAACTTCAGGACCACGGAGAGTAACACATGTACACAGAGTCTTTCCAACGCTTTAGAGAAAACAAATTTAACTTTGCCAAGTGTCTCTTGTTCGAAAAACGACCTTCAAGTTGATATGCTTTGCAGGTTGCTTAATATGCGAGAGGGGCTGCAAATTATGAGTTATGTCTTTGTCATCGTCTTGATTCCTGTGCAATTAAGGCCCTTCATTGCATTTCTTCTAGGTAGTGCTGGGGTTAGGGGGCCTGGGATGCTATATGCCAGGCAGTTAAGATTTGAATCCTATAGCTGTCTGTGTCAGTGTTTCACTGAGGTACCATCCTGGCACTCCTGTTCTTCCATAACTGTGCCCCTTCTGTCTTGCAAGACTGTGCTAATGGTGTTCCCAGGTATTCCCAGCCAGATTGCTTTATTCTGTATTCCCTCAAATAAACCTTTTACTTCTTCACTTACCCATCTTTTCTCCTGCCATCATCCACCCACCATCCTTGGAATGGACAACCATTCAGGGTCCCCTTGTCTGCATCTCACAGTGGAGGTTTCCCCTGACTGAGCCAGGATGCAAGATAGGCTTCTTTCTTAGTTCTTCTGACATTATCGGGACAACGGTCCCAATGAGGGACATGAACTTTGAAATTCATAGGTCCAAATGAATCATTTAATAGCTTGGAGGAAATAATCCAATGTTTCTGATTTTCCTTTTTTCCCCTTTACAAATCAACAAACAAAAGGAAAACTAAACTCAATTCAGGAAGGAAAATGTTAGAACCCATTTGTCTATGCTTTGTTCTGCTTTCTTAGGAATTAGAAAAATATCTTTAGGGTTTGTTGGCTATATTTGTCAATATGCCTTGATAACCCAATTGACGAACTCCTGTGCCTCAGGGCAATGTCAAGAGAGAACAGTAAAGACAAAAGAATCAGGTTTCTCTAGAGAAACAGAAATAATAAGATGCACATGAACACACACACACACACACACACACACACACACACACACAGAAAACTATATATGTAGAGAGAATTTTTTTAAAAGAATTGGCTCATGTGGATTATGGGCTTGGCAAGTGTAAAGTCTTCAGGGAGGCAGACTGGAGATACTTGCCAAGACTTGTTATTGTAGTCTTCAGCCCAAGGGCCGGATGGAGGCTGAATTTCTTCCTCATTGGGGAGTTCAGTCTTTTCTCTCAATGCCATCCACTGATTGGACAAGGCCCACCCACATTATGGAGGCTCATCTGCTTTACGCAAAGTCTACTGAATTCAGTGTCAATCACATCTAAAAAATATTTTCAGAGCAACATTTAGACTAGTGCTTGACTAAAGAATAGACACTCTAGCCCAGAAGAGTTGACCCATAAAATTAACCCTCATAAGAAGTGATTTATTCTGCTAAAAACTTGGTAAGGATTAGAGGTTCCTGGGGCAACTAGAGACACTGGTAAATATGTGGTAGGGGTGACAGAGCTCAAGATACTTGAAATGGTCTTGAGAGAGGGGGCCCCTGTGCAACACGGTAGAAAGTAATCAGGGATGAGAAGAAGCCAGGGAGATTTACCCAATAACATGCCAGGCAAAGAGACATCAAAAAGAGTATGTCCAAATATTCTTTTAGAAATCTTGTTCTGTGGTGTATTCAGTGAAATCCTTACTTGTCATCTCAAATCTTCAGTAAACTCTTAATAGTAGGTGTTTTGTGATTACTTTGCAGGGCCAAAGAAGAACCAAAGCGGGATGCTTGAGTTGTATGAGAGTAAATCAACCAGGAGACACAAGTGAGGTCCAGAATCCAGCACGGGCAGGAAAACAGAGCAAGAATTGAACAGGAAGTGAAGTCATTCGGTGGTAGATGGTTGCGTCTCAGTTTTATGGAGTGAGTGGTATAAGGCATCTGAAATGTAAACTTTTTGGACATGTGACCTCGGAAGACAAGAACTTGTAAGGGCACTCAGAGAGGTGCCATCTGGTTCCGCATTCTGCAGATGTCAAGATTTCAAAATCTGGAAGTTCCACCTGAAAATCTGAATTTCTTTAACATTCTCTTGAAAAGCTGATAAGTACACCTATCTTAGTGCCAGTACGGAATGGTGCTCAATGAATTAATGAATAAAATAAGAAATAAATGAATGACTGAGTGGAGTCATCAGTATATCAAAACTCTGTTTGCTTCAAAGGGTGAGGACTCTGTCCGATCTGTTTTCTTCCCTCCCCCCAGGACATTAAAAGGTACTATTGGTGGGGCGCCTGGGTGGCTCAGGTGGTTAAACGTCTGACTCTTGGTTTCAGTCCAGGTCACGATCTCACAGTTTGTGAGTTCAAGCCTGGCGTCGGACCCTGTGCCGACAGCGCAGAGCTGGCTTGGGATTCTCCCTCTCCCTGTCTCTCTGCCCCTCCCCTGCACCTTCTCTCTCTCTCTCTCTCTCTCTCTCTAAAAGATAAATAAATAAACTTAGAAAATGTACAGTTGGCTTAACAGACATCTGTGAATTCGTGATGAGCCCTTTCATGAAGAACGGTAGAGGATCTATAGAACGTGGTGATTTGAAAACTCCACTGGACTTCCAAGAAGGGAGTGTTTAAGTGTAGCCTCCCACTTCCTTGACAGAAAAAGTTACCGGAAATTCGGGGCCTCTTTTATGCCATTGGCCAAGAGGAAGGAACAAAACCAAGAAGAAAGGGACGTTGACTGTGAGTCAAGTTCCCAAAGACGCCTTCCTGAAAAACAGCCTGGTGCGATGTCCCTCTTTGCGATCATAACTACCTTGCATTAAGAACTCCGAGGATACCGACTGCTGAAGTAACGATGCTCGAATACAGTCCACTTAATCTTTAGGACAACTCAGTGGTTTCACGTCTTCGTGATAATAATTTTTTCATGTTATCTCTTTTTGAGAGCAGGAGCAGGAGAGGGGCAGAGAGAGAAGGGGGCAGAATGGGAAGCAGGTTCCATGCTCTGAGCTGTCAGCCCAGAGCCCGTCGCGGGGCTCGAACCCACAAACCGCGAGATGGTGACCTGAGCCGAAGTCGGAGGCTTCACCGAGTGAGCCCTCCAGGTGCCCCGCAGGAGCTCTTTGAAGCCTCCATTTGCATGACGCTTTTTCACACCTCGTTGGCCAGAGCGTCTCACTAGGTCTGTCCAGATTCACAGACTTGGGGGACCAGATTCTCCATCTTCAGTGAGGAACTTCAACGTCAAGAGGTGGAGGGTGTAGATACTTGGAGGATGAAAACTGAGGGCCATTAATGAAATAAATCTATTACAGATATGTTACATCGATCAAATTTTATGGGGAAATGGAGGCTTGTACAGCATTCTCAAAACAAAAACAAAAACAAAAACAAACGGTGGTTTTTGAATTGATTTTCAAACCTGGCTCTCTCTATTTCCACCTCATATTTATTTTGTCATCATCCTAATTTTAAGGAAAACGGATCCTGTGGGATAGGTCAGTGTTATAAGCACTGCGCTCCCAACCAAAAATGTTGAGACAAAGAAGCCATTTTTTTCTCAGCAAGAAATTGGAGATGTGGTGAAGAAAATGAATCTGCAATAAAACATCGTGAGTGCAAATGGAGAGCAAGGGCTCAGGGTACCGGAGGGGAGAGACTCATGCAGGTGCTAAATGGAAGGCAGTAGAAATTTTCCCCCAAGAGGTGGTGTTTGAGTAGACTTGGAAGATGAGCAGGACTCACTGAGAAGAGAAGAGGGGAAAGGGATCCTGAAGAAAAACCAGTGCCAGCCCATTTACAGAGGTGAGAAACAGAGCGCAGCGTTCAGAATTTAGCTGAATGCTTCATATTCCTAGAGCACAGCTTTTCATACTGTGATGGCATCAGAACTGCCTGGAAATCTTCATCAAAAGGCATCCTTGGGGCGAGCCTCAGTGGCTTAGTCAGTTAAGCCCCTGACTCTTGATTTCTGCTCAGGTCATTATCTCATAGTTCGTGGGATCGAGCCCCATATTGGGCTCTGCCCTGACAACTTTGAGCCTGCTTGGGATTCTCTCTCTCCCTCTCTGCCCCTCCGCCTGTCATGTGCATGCGCTTTCTCAAAAGAAATAAATACACATTAAAAGAAAAAGCATAGAGGCACCTGGGTGGCTCAGTTGGTTAACCGTCTGACTTCGGCTCAGGTCATGATCTCGCAGTTCACGAGTTTAAGCCCTGCATCGGGCTCTGTGCTTGGAGCCTGGAGCCTGCTTTGGATTCTGTGCCTCCCTCTCTCTCTCTGCTCCTCCCCCTCTCAAGCTCTCTCTCTCTCTCCCCCTCAGAAATAAACATTAAATTAAAAAAAAAATAAAGGCATCATCAGGGATCTACCATCAGAGGTTCAGATTCAGCCTGTGTGGCTGAGAGGCCAAGATTTACCTTTTTACCAAGCAGCTTGGTGATTCTGCTGCAGGCGGCACAGATAGCCCTAGTCTGAGAACCACTATCTGAGAGGTGAAGGTAGTAAAGAGAATACGAGAGATGATGTGGTCCAGCAGTGGCATGGGATTAAGACAGACTCAAAAGGACCTCATCAAGACCTCTCAGCAGATCTCAGAGGCCGGGCTGAGGAGTTTTGAGTTCATTCTCAGAAAGCAGTGAGGACCTCCCATGCTGTGAAATCAGGAGAAGAGAACCAGGAGACTGAAATGTTCACTGTCCCCGTATCGTGGTGTTCAGATTAGAAACTGGGAGAAATTTTGGTAAGAGGCATCATTTAAGAGGTAATTGCGACAGATCAGGAGAGTCCCGATCGGGGATTCGGGTGACCCTGACATATTAAATAATTGGTTTCTGCTCATAGCTGCAATTGAACGTACTCGGTCGGTAATTATGTGCTGAATCGATGATAAAATGAATGTGAAATGTGTGTATTTCAGGTGGGAGAGAGAAAGATTTTCACAATACCAGCGGTCACATGTTGGAATGGAACACACATATGGTGGACCCTAACTCTTGGTGCACTTGATGTTGACGGTATGTATTCCTTCAGAAATGAATCCCTTACCTGAACGTAGCCTCCTTTTTAACTCCTATCCTCCTGAAGGGAACAGAGCTCCTTTATTGGAGGATCGTGAAACATATGCATCTCCTTTCAAGATCAATTAGGCGATCTCTCTGGGTCCGTTCTATTAACCTGTAATTAGAATGTAAAGGCACTCACGCTCCAGGACGCACGTTTTAATTGCATCTCACCAGGTGCTGGTATTACACACACCACCAGAAAACAAGGCAGGAGGAAGGAACTTGGCTGCAGAGAAAAAAAGGGGCTTTGGCTCCTGGCCTGATTCGCAGGCCTGGTGGCCCCGGCTCCCCATCTCCCTTTATCCAGTGCCTTCTGGCAGCAGAAGGAAAGATTCAAATGTCTGGATATTGTGCAAAACAAGTTGGCTCAAGTCTATCAAACAGGCTTATTTGTACCTTTCCCAACCTTGACCTCACTGTATTTTTGGCAAGAACCAACGACTTAGGGTGTATTCATCAATACTAATGATGAACTCTGGGAATGACAGTAATGAATTCCCCATTTTACAGATGCAAAAACTTGGACTTGGAAACAGGATCAGAATCTTGTTCTTCTGATTTCTAGTCCAGTTCTCACTCTAGGGTGTTCTTGTTGATCTACACCAGGCAGGTGAGTGTGCAAGCCCTTAGATGGTGTGTCACGGGGGTATGTTACTTTTCCAACCCTTCTCCATCCATGGATTTAAGGCACACTTCCTGAGCATCAGTGAGCCACAAGACTAGAGCCAATGCTTTGAAGAATGCCCAGTTCCTGTCCTCACTGAGTTGGTAGCTTAAAATGAACCAACTGCACTTTTGAAGGGTGCTCTAACTACAAATGAGAACCATACGGTTCTGTGAGTGTTCTCATCTGTCAAAATGTATATGTTCGCCACCTCAGCTGGGCTCCCTGTTTCTGTTCTTACCAAACATGGGTGATGGGCACCTTCCTCGCTGCAGAGCAAGGAATTCAGAAAAAGAGTTTGAGGAGGAGGTTAAAGGAATAAAGAGGACGGTAATGAGTTGTAGCCCCCCCCTCCCCAGCCCCCAACATGCATCAACCTGTCCTGGTCCCCAGAAACTGTGAGTGGAAAAGAGTCGTTTCAGATGTAATTAAGGGCCTCCAGATAAGATCATCTCAGAGTTTCCAGCTTATTCTTAATTCCAATGGCAAATGTTCTTATATGAGATGAAGGACAGATGCACAGAGGAAGAGGGGAAGGTCACGTGAAGACAGAGGCAGAGTGGGAGTAAGGCAGCCACAGTCAATGAACACCTGAGGCCACCAGAAGCTAGAAGACGCAGGGAACGGATTCTCCCCTCCAGCCTTCGGAGGGAGCAGGACTCGGTGACACCTTCATCGTGGGCTTCTAGCCTCCAAATCTGTAAGAGAATAATTTGTGTTGTGAGCCACCCGGTCTGTGGTATTTGTTTTGCGGGACCCGGAGACAGGAGCCGAAAGACAGCAGGGAGGACAGGCACCAGGGTGGCAACGCCATGTTGAAGGAGTCACTCACACTCAGGGTCATGCAGACACAGGGTGGGCCATTGCAGGAACCCGGCAGTGAGCCCGTCACTTCCCTTGCCTGGGGCACTGAAGGGCCTACACACGGTAGGCGCCTAATAGAAGTCCCTTTGATTTTCTCTTCTTATCACGGACTCCCTTCACTGTCCATGTACATCATGTGGTTATTGGAGAGGAAGGAAAACCAGCAGGAATTGAGTGTCTAGCTCTTACCTTGAAATACCGCACCTCAACTCTGAAAGTAGCGTCCCAACTAGCAGACCCAAGTCTCATTTCATAGGTGAAGATCTGAGGGTCAGAGGTGATTGGCGACTTTTCCACGTGTTGGAGCTCGGGCTGAAACCCCGCTGTCCATGACGCCAGCCCAGCCCTGCCATATGGCTAATATCGCCAGCTCTTGACTCACCCCTGGGCTTGGAACTCCTGCTTTCTTTCTGCCCACTGCTCAGGGCCCCTCAGTTTCTTAGCCTTCAGGTGGCTCGTGGTCCAGAAAAGAGGGGAGGGAACCGACCGCTTCACATAAAGGTAGGAAGAATGAGATAAATATTAAATGGAAAAATAAGCAATGATGACCGATGGCCCGGACCTGGAACCTCGCATCGCGATGAACGGGACCACGTGATGACCAACCCAAGGGGCAAAAGTCCTCGTCTGCCCGTGAACTCCTTCGATCTGAGGCTACTTCCACTTTGGTCGGACCAGGAGTCTGTCTTACAGCTCTTTTTCTGTTGAGTTTCTCTCAGTGTTTAAAATATCTCCAGAGCGAGCTCGGAAGTAACTTTCCATTTTGCCAATGTTTGCTTTTCAGTGTTTTCAATGAATGTTCTCTGCAAACTGCTAAAGCTAATTGAACCACCACCATTTCAGCTGAAAAAACATTCTGCCTTGCCAAAGCACATTTGCTTGTGTATGCAACTTCCCCGGCAAGGGGGCCAGAGCCGGGGGAAATACTTGCATGTAGCCTAACCGCCAGGTGCAGATGGGAAGATTTTTCGTTCTGTTTTGGGGAGGATGGAGAGCTGACATTTGAGGGGCACCCTTCGCTCTCCTCTCGGGCACTATTTTTCTCAGTACGGAAATGCAAACAATGAGTAGCTCGGAGAGGTCAGGTCCAGGGTTACAGGCCAGGGTTACTTGTCCAGGGTTACAGGTCAGGTCCTCACCCGCGTTGGTCCCACCCGAGCAATGCCACATTGGGTCAGACCCCAGGCCAACCCGTAAAACACCCGGAGAATTTAATTTCCTCCCTGATATCTGTGACTTGATTCCATTGGAGGACTGGGATTTAAACTCAGTTCTGTATGACTCCGTGCCCTTATTAGATGATCCCTTGTGTTCTAAATATGCCATGCAGCCTCTCATGAGTGTGAGGCACTGAAAAAAAATGCTCTAAAAATACTCTCAAAAGGAACTTCAAAACTTTCCATGAATTGGCTTTATTTGAGCAAAGTGTTACCTACCTTTAAAAAGAATTCCAACCTATTCTCTCGACAGATTTCTAAAACTGGGTTATTTCTTCATAAAACCAGGCACTACACATGTGATGTGGCTCCAGAAATGCTGGTGAACAGTCAGATTCTTCTCTCCAACTTGAAAACATAACTTAGGGAGCCGGTAGAGAAAAGTGCCCACTGATGTTGCAACATAAGGAGGAATAAGACGGTAAGACCAGGTCTAAGTCACCTGTCACTTAAGATCAGCAGAGGGTCAACGACACTTGGCCCAGTTAATTAAATCTCTCTCTCTTTTTTTAATGTTTATTCATTTTTGAGAGAGAGCACACAAGCGGGGGGAGGGTGGAGGGCAGAGAGAGGGGGACAGAGGATCCAGAGCAGGCTCTGCACTGACAGAAGAGAACCTGATGTGGGGCTTGAATTCATAATAGTGAGACCATGACCCAAGCCGAAGCTGGATGCTCAACTGACTGAGCCACCAGGTGCTCCAATTAAATCTCTTAAAAAGGGGAAAGAAGGGATGCTGAACTGGAACTTACTTTGGAAAAAAAAAAAACTTAAATAAATAAGGGGGCCTGGGTGGCTCAGTCGGTTAAGTGTTCAACTCTTGGTTTTGGCTCAGGTCTTGATCTGACAGTTTCATGAGTTTGAGCCCCGACTCGGGCTCACACCATCTCTGTCTCTCTCAAAATAAATAAATAAACTTAAAAAAAACTAAAATAGAACTCAGCTTAGAGCTGTGCTTTTCAGTGGTTGAAACTTATATAGGTTTGGGCAGCCCATCTGATATTTTGAGGTTAAGTGAACTGTTTCCTCAATGGGTAGGTTTTGAGATACAAATGACAGACTGACTACAGCACCCAGCTTGACCCTTGGCATACAGAAGGTGGTTCATAAAACTGATCATAAAAAAATGAGGTTACTGGGGCGCCTGGGTGGCTCAGTCGGTTAAGCGTCCGACTTCGGCTCAGGTCATGATCTCGCGGTATGTGAGTTCGAGCCCCGCGTCGGGCTCTGTACTGACCGCTCAGAGCCTGGAGCCTGTTTCAGATTCTGTGTCTCCCTCTCTCTCTGCCCCTCCCCCGTTCATGCTCTGTCTCTCTCTGTCTCAAAAATAAATAAACGTTAAAAAAAAATTAAAAAAAAAATGAGGTTACGCTGAAGTGACTGGATACCTTACTTTCTGATGCACACCTGAGTCCTTTCAGGCTGCTTTAACAAAATACCATACATAGGTGGGTAGCTTATAAATAGAAATTTGTTCCTCAGAGTTCTGGAGGCTGAAGTCCAAGGTCAGACGCCAGCATGGTGGGGTTCTGGTGACCCCCTGGGTTGTAGACCTCTGGCTTCTCACTGGGGGCCCTTTTTCATGGTGGAAGGGTGAAGGGAGCCCCCTTTATGAGGGCACTCATCACATTCATGGGAGATCCGTGTTCATGACATTCCAAGGTCCCCACCTCCAAATATCATCACACAGAATTTCAACATATGAATTTTGGGGGGCACACACACGTTCAGAACTAAGCAGTGAGTTTCACCTTACAGTTTCCAAAGTCAGAAAGTCTTGCAGTGAAGTCAAGGAAGACACCACTTTGTCTCTGAATTAGTGCATGGAAATCCCTATATCCGAGAAATAAAATGTCTGCAATATGCTCAATTCGTGGCATTTATAGACAGAGACTCTGAACAATATCTGAACGTCAGGCTTATCTTTGTAAAGCCAAACTGGATTAGGAACAAACCATTTAGGGGCACCTGGCTGGCTCAGTCAGTGAAGCATGCGACTCTTGAACTTGGGGTTGTGAATTCAAGCCCCACACTGCATACAGAGATTACTTAACAACAAAATGTAAAAAACAAAAAAAGGAATAAGCCATTTAATGGGTGTACTAAAAAGAATCGCTAATATGTATATGATGGGGACAATGTTCCAGGCACTATCCTAAGTGTTTTATGTTAACATGTATTTTTTTTAATGTTTCTGTATTTATTTTGAGAGAGAACATGAGTGGGGGAGGGGCAGAGAGAGAGGGAGAGACAGAAAGAAAATTCCGAGCAGTCTCTGCTCTGTCAGCACGGAGCCAGGGTCAGGGCTCAATCCCATGAACCGTGAGATCATGACCTGAGCCAAAATCAAGAGTCAGACGCTCAACTGCCTGGGCAGTTAAAACAGGCACACCTATTTTAACACGTTTTGTGTTAACAGGCTCTACTACAACGCTATCCAGACCGTTTACAAATGGAGAAACCGAGGCACAGAATCTTTTGGTAACTTTCCTAATATCTACAGGAAATGACAGGAGTGGGCGTTGGAACCCAGGCCATCTGGTTTAAGTACAGCTGCTTCTGTAACTTCCACACCAAATCCTAAAACCCAGCCCCACCGTCCCGCTGCCCAATTTTCTTTTAAAAACATCAAACCAAAGTAGACTCTAAACAGTGTGCTTGATGACTTTTATTTTTTTACTGTTATATGTATTCTTAATTAGTGTGTTTCATGGGCTTTACCTAAACCCTCTCAAGTAATGGCCACCTGATTCTGGGAGATCACCATGCTAAATCCATTAAAATTTTTTTGTAATGTTTATTTATTTTTGAGAGAGAGAGAGAGAGAGAGAGAATGAGCAGCAGAGGGGCAGAGAGAGAGGGAGACACAGAATGCGAAGCAGGCTCCAGGCTCCGAGCCATCAGCACGGAGCCCCCCGTGGGGCTCAAACTCACAAACTGCGAGATCATGACCCGAGCCACCCAGGTGCCCCAATAATTCCATTTTATATAGGAGACCATGGAGGCAGAGATGGGTTAAAGATTCCACACAAAGTCTCAAAGCCCAAAAGTGTCACATACTGAATTTAAATCAAGGTTGCTCGTTTTATTTCCTGACTCCAAAGACGAAGGGTTTCTTGTTTTTGTGTTACAAGGCATAAGCATGGTGACATTTAAATGATAATCTTTTTGCATCCTCGGCCTGGCTTGGAACAGGGGCAGCGCTGAGAGACTGGGCTGCACCTGTCACTCGGGGCGGGCGCTCCGCACCGGGCCGTCCCTCTCTGCTTAGTCTTCTGTTCTCCGAACACTACAGCCTGTGCACGTTTCTCGCGGTGGCCCTTTCTGGGGCTGGTGGCCCGCTCAGTCACGATTCTGGGATGTTCCTTTTATCCTTTCTCTTCACACTTGGCGTTGCATATTCTGCGGGTATGAGGGGGTGCGCTGGGGTGAGCCGGCGGGCGGGAGCGTGCAGATGTGCGCAGTCATCCCTTTGGATAATCCGTTATGACTCAGTGCACTTGGGCGCTGTCTGCTTGTTTGCCTTTCATCCTCCCCCTGACGGCTTGGCTGTAGTCTTCTGTTTGTGAGTCTGTGTTTAGAGCCCCTGAAGGTACTGTAAAGTTGCCTTGGGTCAAAGTCTCCCGGTGGCTGGAGAACGGAAGTAGACCAGAGCCCCGCCTGGTGGAAAGGGGATTCGGGTGGCAGAGACCCCCAAGGCGACCCGTGCTGAAACGGGGTTCCCTCAGAGCAACCCTCCAGAGAGCTAGACCTCGATGTAAGTTTTCCAGAACTGTCCTGCCGGGCACTAGCTGGGCATGGGTTTGGAGGTCTTTAGAACAATGAGCTAGGAGCCCAGATTCACAACGTCCTTGCAGTCTGACCTTGAGCCAGTTGCTTGGATTTTTTTTTTTTTTTAATGAAACGAAGTTGCAAAAGCATCGGCCTTTGGAGAGGGGCGAAGGGGAGTGGTTCTCCCAGCCAGAGACAGCCTCCCGGGCGAAGCCAGCGGGTGCTTTCTGGCCAAGCGCTCAGGATGACAGGCTGCGGGTGGGGGGAAGGGGTTTGCTTGGGTCCCTCTCCGCTCCTCTTTCTCACTACCCCCCCCAGAACTCATGCTTTCTCTCTCTCTCTATCTCTCAAAAATGAATGAACCTTAAAAAAAAAAAAAAAAGGCAAACCCTCCTCCCATTATTCAGTCACTTGGAGCCAGGCTTCCAAACCCACAACCAGACCCTTCCACACTTTTCCGAGCCTCGTCCAGAGCTGTCTTGTGGTTAGAAAAGGGAGGAGACAGCCTGAGCTCGCATTCTCAGAGCACAGATTCTGGCAGGACCGGGACTCCCAGGGTCCAGCCAGGATGGTAGGGCTGAGCTGGCCCAATCCCCGCGTCTGAGAGGATCTCTCATCTGGACCTGGGCCTCCTGGGAGGACCCTGGATTCTCCCCTCCAGCCAGGAGCCCCAGCTGGGGCCACCTCTTTCCCCTACCTCCCTGGGGCCTTCTATTGTTGCTGTGTCCCTGGCCCCAAGCACATCAGAGGAGGTCATAGCTTGGCGTGATAGAAGGACCTCCGTGGTGGGGATTTGGAATCTGAATGCGACAGAGATCATTATTACTGCTCAGAAGAACACCCACATTTCATGGTCTGCACGGTCATAATTTTATTTCATTTACCATCATGGCAAATATTGTGAAGTTAACTAGGGAGTGGGGACTTGAACCCTGTAGTGGGTAGAACTGGGTCCCCCACAAAAGATTTGTTCAAGTCATTACCGCTGGGTACTTGTGAATGCGACTTTATTTGAAACTGGGGGATCTTGCAGATGAGGTCACATAGCAGGAGGGTGGGTCCTAATCCAGTGACTCGAACAGGGAAATTTGGCCACACACAGAGAGACACAGGGAGAACACCACATAAGGACGGAGACAGAGACTGGGGTGACGCGTCTATAAGCAAAGACTCACAAGGATCGCTGGCTTTCACCAGAAGCGAGGAGAAGGGCCTGGAACAGATTCTGCCCCGGAGCTTCCAGAAGGAATGGACCCTGCTGATACCTTGATTTCCTACTTCTGACCTCCTGAACTGTGAGAGAATACATTTCTGTGGTTTCAAACCTCCCGGTTTGTGACACTTTGTTAACAGTGTCGGGACACTGATACGCAGTCATAGGGGTTAAGTGATTTGCTTGACACAATGAGGTCAGGGGCCTCCGGAGGATTTGGAAGTGATTCAATCCAATCTCTCTCTTAAACAGGGGTCCCGTCTCCTCAACTGCATGCGCCCTGCGTGGTCGAGGGGTGGGAGCCTGGGAGCTCCTGGGGCTGGCTTCCTGGAAATCCCTGCGCTGTTGCTCACGACAAAGTCCTGCCTTCACAAGAGCTGCTCGGGCCCAACCTTTTCTCTATGAAGTTTCAAGTTTCTGGAGATTCTGCAGGTGTAGGCAGGGGCTGGGTGGAAATGCAGATCTTCGTCTCCACCGGAGTCTGGGGTTTGTGAGTACACAGGTTCTTCGATTGTTCTGTTTTTCTTCTTTGATTTCTCCCTGTCTTCCCTCTGAGCTTGGCATGCCTTGTAGCGTTTTTCTTTTCTTTTCGTTTTTAATTACAAAAGTGACCCATACTCTTTGAAGCTAAACTCAAGCTTGGAAGTCCAACGTGGGACATGTCCCCTTCTCTGGCTTGCTGTTCTCCTTACCTCTCCCTCACTGCTGTTGCCCCTTCTAGGAAGTTCTGTTATTCAGTTGGTGAATGCCTCTCCAGCCCTACCCAACCCATATACATTCACCCATACACATATACTGTGATGATCTGTTTATCTATCTATTTATTTTGAGAGACAGGGAGGGAGAAAGAGAGAGAGTGCACAAGTAGGGGAGGAACAGAGAGAGAGGGAAGGAGAGAGAGAATCCCAAGCAGGCTCCGCACTGTCAGTACAGAGCCCTGTGCGGGGCTTAAACTCATGAAACGGTGATATCGTGACTGGAGCCAAAATCAAGAGTCGGATGCTTAACCGACTGAGGCACCTATTCCTGTGATTTATTACAAAAGGACTGTAGCAATTTGCATTTTTCAAAAAAAGCATATAATGAATATGTTTCCATATCAGTACATGTATCTGTACCCTCCCTAAAAAAATTAGCAAAAATGTCTAAAAGGTATTCCCTAGTAAAGAATAACAGACTTGAGGGGTGCCTGGCTCAGTCAGCTGAGCATCCAACTCTTGATTTCAGCTCAGGTCATGATCCCAGGGTTGTGGGATCGAGTCCTGCGTCCAGGTCCACACTGAGCATGAAGCCTGCTTAAGATTCTCTCTCCCTCTCTCTCTCTCTCCCTCCACCCCTCTCCCCTGCTTGCACTCTCTCTGTGTCTCTCTATCTTCTCTTAAAACAAACAAACAAACAAACAAACAAACAAACAAACAAAAAAGAATAGCAAACTTTTCATCATTCGCTCAGTCATGGGCATTTGAGAGGCCGTCAGGGCTCAGGTGCTGTAGGGATGCCGAATGACATCCCAGAGCCTGCACTGTGCCCGTGACTGAGCGCTTCTCCTGACCACCCTGCAAATGCGCCCTGCCGGATCAATAGGTTGGGGTATATTAAGATGGTAATCAATAATTCCGAGCTGCATTTTGCATTTTACAATTTATATTCAATAACTGTTCCAATTTTCATTGCTACGTTATCATCTTCAACCATCCTATGAGGTTTTTAAAAAAATGTTGGCAATAAAAATTTTAATCTCCAAGAATTATTTTTTTCTGATTTCTTTCTCTCTCTCTCTCTTTCCCCCTCTTTGTAGCAGCTGGTTCTTATCTGGGGGAATGCAAAAGCTTCATAAATCTTTGCTGGAATTACTTGGAGGAAGGATAAGAGGAAGAAAGGAAAGTTTCGCCTTGCTTTTCTCCATTTCTTTCCTCCTGTTCGAGGGTCCTGTGGTCACACGCTTGAGTTGGGATCCTGGCCCTGACTCCTACGAGCTGTGTGACCTTGGGATGTGTTAGCCCGTCTGTTCTGGTTTTCTCAGACGGCACTGTACCTTCTGCGTTGAGTTTTGGGGGTTGGGTGAGGCAGGAGGTGTGCTGAGCTTAGACCCTGCCGTGTTTATAGCGGGGCTCTCATGCTTATGTGACACAGTCTGTCAGTTTTCTTCCGACTCCAGAGATCCTTGATCTACACTGAACTTGATGGATTCATGGCAGCGAATGTGGGTTTCGGCTCTGGGTTTTCTCAGCACTGGTTTCTTTGCTCTGCACAGGGCTCTCCTCTAGAGAGACCACTAGCCACGTGAGTCGGTGAGAGGAAAATTCAAGCAAATGGTTTCCCGGTTGGCTTTGGCAGTTACACCAAAGGGACCGCATTAGTGGATGAGAGAAAGATGGTTCTACATTGTCAGGCGGGCCCATCTGAGCCTTGAGTTCTTGGGCAGGCTGCTTTCATTTCCCCCCACTTTCCTCCCGACCCCTGCCGCCTACTTGGTCTCTTATGGAAGTTCAGACTTTGTGGGGCTCTGCCCTACTCATCTCTGACCGAGAAGGGCTCCTGGGAGGGATAACTGATCGCCCTTCCCTCCATAATCGTTTATTCCCTCACCGAATACTTACCGAACATCCTCTCTAGTCACAACCATAGGCACAGATGATGCAGTGGCACAGAGCTAATAGTCTAGTGAGTGGGGGACAGACCCTAAAGAGGGAAACACCCAGAGAGAATGTACGCAACTGTTTTGGCCTGACATTTTATTCTTGATCTTTCAGAAATTAAGTGACCGGGGTGGGGCATGTGTGTATTTTGCTATAAAGATCTAATGAGCAGAACGAAGGGGCATGTGGGTGGCACCTGCCCAAGGTGGGCTCTATGGTTTTGTTTTATTTTATTTTATTTTATTTTATTTTATTTTATTTTATTTCATTTCATTTCATTTCATTTCATTTCATTTCATTTTACTTCACTTCACTTTGTTTTATTTCACTTCACTTCATTTTACTTTATTTTATTTTATTTCATTTCACTTCAGTTCACTATTTTGTTTTGTTTTATTTTATTTTATTTTATTTCATTTCATTTCATTTCATTTCATTTCATTTCATTTCATTTTACTTCACTTCACTTTGTTTTATTTCACTTCACTTCATTTTACTTTGTTTTATTTTATTTCATTTCATTTCACTTCAATTCACTATTTTATTTTGTTTTATTTTATTTTATTTATTTTTGGGGAGATGTCAGGTTTTAGAACTTCATTTCCAGTGAGGACATTTCCTGTGTGTTCTGAAAAGCTGGAGGTTAGAATTCTGGGGCAGAAGTGATGATGTGGGAGGCAGAAGGGCAGTTTCTTCTTTGTAGGCAGCAGTAATCTTTTCATCAGGCTTTGTTTAGGACAATTCTGGATATCTATACATGAGTTTAATTTCCAGCCCCCCCGCCCCCCAAATTAAGTGGGCTACCTAATACCCTTTGAAAAACCTTTTCTCTGTGTAAACATCCAGAGCCATCTTCCATGGCTTGCCACTGAGACCCCCAACTGAGGGACAAACTCTGTGTTCAATTTGTTCCAATACATTAAACTGCAATATATTCTCCCAACAAGCCTGTGACAGAGGCTTCTTACCATGATGGAAACAGAGGACGAGGAAACAGAGACTGAAAACAGCGACGCACAGGTGGACCAAGTTAGAAGAGAAATGGAGTTCTACGTGGCTTGGAATCCAAGCCTTTCCAAACATGCCATCCTGGTTTCACAACTTCTGATTTAGGGCTGATTCTGAATACAGAACAAAAAGGTTGAGAAGGGAAAATGAAAATGGTTATCTAGCTCTGATCCAAGCTAATACACGAATGTCAAACTTACTCTCATTAATTTTAATTTTGTAACATTTTTCTCCATCCTGTGTGAAATTTCTCTTTGAATGTTATAATCTGTTCAGCTCGGGTACGTTCACACTGATTATTTAACCTCGGCTAATTTTTTGAATACTTCCCTCCAAGGCTCCCCCCACACATTCTGCAATAGCACAGACTTTCAAGTGGAGTAATCAAGATTCCTTGTGATATGACATCTCTTTTCGTTTGTTCCACATCCCTCATTATTTTATCCCTTTTGTTTCCTTCAGTAGGTGGGAGCAGAGGATTTAAATTGAACATCAGTAATGAAGAAAGGCTTAAATTCAGACTGGGAACAAATGTGTGTGTGCCTGAATATGCCATAATCCTTCAGAACAATGGAAAATATCCTGGATTTTAGGGGAAAAAATGTATGAACTGTGATCAAAAAGGGAAAAAAAAAAGGATTTTGGACTTAGTTGGAAAGCTCAGTTATTTTAACTTCAATCCTTTTTAACCTTGAGAAAGTCATTTGGGCTCTCTGAAACAGAGTTTCCCTATTTTTTTTTTTTTTTTCAAACAGGTAATCTCTCATGATCTACAAAAAGGGATAATATGTAATTTCATAGTTATTATGAAAACTGAGGAAGTACAAGTAAATCAACCAAAATCACATGGTGTGTATTTTGGAAAACTGGGTTTTGGATCCGTTAGCATCAAAACTATATTCACTCCACAAAATGCTGTCAGGAAGATTATTAGAAAGGAGAGGGCATCAAGGTTGAGGTGGTCATTGGGTCTTAAGCTGGGAATGTGGATGGAAATCAGGACAGAAATGCCAAAGGGTGAGGGAGAGAGTCCCAGGCCAGTTTGACCATGGATCTGAGAGAGTCGGGCAAAGCCAGAGTCAGGCCTAGACTCACCACTCTGTACTTCTCAGTCCTCAGTAATGGAGACGCCCAACTGACTGAACCAAGGACTTATTCTGCTTTTAGTTAGGACATTCATCTACCAGCCATCTGTTCACTCTACCCACCCACCCATCCATCATCCCTCCATCCATCCACTCATCATCCAATGTATATTGAGCTCTTTTATTTATTTTTTTCAGATTGCATTTTTATTTATTTATTTATTTATTTTTAATATATGAAATTTACTGTCAAGTTGGTTTCCATACAACACCCAGTGTATATTGAGCTCTTTTAAATGGCAGGTGCTGTGCTAAATACTAAGTTGCAATTCTTAGCAAACACAGTTCCAGTCTTCTTGGAGTTTCTAATCTAGTGGGGTCTTTGTTTTTTTTAGTTTTTTTAATTAGGTTTCTTTATTTTTGAGAGGCAGAGAGAGACAGAGCATGAGCCAGGGGCGGGGGGGGGGGGGGGCAGAGAGAGAGGGAGACACAGAATCTGAAGCAGGCTCCAGGCCCTGAACTGTCAGCACAGAACCTGACGTGGGGCTTGAACCCATGAACCGTGAGATCATGACCTGAGCCGAAGTCGGATACTCAACCGACTGAGCCACCCAGGCGCCCCTAATCTAGTGTGGTCTTAAGAACCATTAATACTGTAGTTCATAAATATGCAATATGAATTACAATAAACATTATGAAATATAGGTACTCGTGCCAATGATGAATGGTAAACCACGGTCTGGTCTAGTTTTCCCCAGGGAAGTGACGTTTGGCCTGAATGGTTTGGGCACTGCCTGGGACAAGGGAGACGTGGGGGCCATTTCCAACGTGGGGCATCACGTGGGAAGGGCCTGAGACTGGCCATTCAATTCCTCAATTGCACCATGCTCCCCTTGTGTGGTTGGAACAAGAGAGGGATGGGAAACCGGGTGGAGAGGTGGGCAGGGCCAGACCATACAGGCCATGAATTGGTTCTAGCCTTTATGTTGAAAATATGGGGTGGGCCACCTGGGTGGCTCAGTTGGTTAATCATCCGACCGGCTCAGGTCATGGTCTCACAGTTTGTGGATTCGAGCCCCGCATAGGGCTCTGTGCTGACGGCCCCGAGCCTGGAACCCACTTCGGATTCTGTATCCCCCCTCTCTCTCTGCCCTTCCCCCACTCACAGTCTGTCTCTCTCTCAAAAATAAATAAACATAGACTGAAAAGCATTTGGGGGATTTGCATTTTGCAACCATTACCCAGACTTCGATGACACTGGTTGGGGAAGAGAAGTCATGAACACCGGTTGGTGAACCATGGTACAGGCACTACCGTTGTGCCTACAGTCACTCCATTCATAAAGAACTCCCCAGGACTGGAATCCAAGGCCTCCAGGAGCAATCAGCCTTGACAATTGGAAACACAATAGGTGGATGGTGGGGAAGAGGAGGAGACAGACTCTAACCAAGCAGCAACCATGTGAAGCGCATTATAGACTGTTAGTTACCTACGGATGCCATGACGACATTCTACAAGCTGCATGGCTTTCAGTAACAGACACTTATTCACGCACAGTTCTGGAGGCAAGAAGTCTAAAATCAAGGAACCCGTAGGGCTATGCTCTCTCTGAAGGCTCTAGGGAAGAATCTGTTGTCTACCTTTTTCTTAGCTTCTGGTGTTGGCCAGCGATCCATTGGTGTCCCTTGGCTCATGGATGCATCACCCCAATCTCTGTTTCTGCTTCACATGATCTTGTTCCTATGTCTCTGTCTTCCTATGGCCATCTTAGAAGGACAACAGTCATACTGGGTTAAGGTGCATCCTAATGACCTCGTCTTAACTTGATTACATCTGCAAAGCTCCTACTTCCAAAGTCACACAAAGGTACAGGGGATTAGAGCTTCCACATCTCTTTTGGGGGACCTGATTCAGCCTGTATATGGACATTCTTATTCTCAGTCCTCGTGACAATAATCACATGACCACACTCCTCTCTGCTGGTGATTTCCCTCCCCTATCTCTGGCGATTATGGCCACACGCTGAGTGCCACCTATGTCCTGGAGGGCTCAGGCCCTCAACAGTCCCCTGGGGAGGGTGTCCCCATCCTCATGTAGCAAATGGGATCACAAAAATTTGGGGAAGGTAAATAAGTCTCCCATTCTGCCTAGCTGGGTAAACACATTTGTGTTTATGCTTTGTTCTCTTTTGTTTTATTACAGATCCCTGGCCGTTTCATTTTTATCTCTGTGTCCTGGGGAGATGCACTCCTCCCTTGGGCTCCCTGAGCACTGAAGACACCTCTGGCAAAGAGAAATCTCAGGGCAATCCTGCTACATCCAGAGGTATCTCCATTGGGGGTCATGGGGAGAACAGGGCAATAATCTGGGAATTCTTCTCTGACTTTTTCACTAACATCCTTTATAATTAGCTTTTGAATTATACCATTCTCTTCCACATTCTAATTGTTAAAAATTATATAATCAAAATCTCCATTAAAATAAGCGTGCATCATTATTGGTGCAATTAAGTTTAAATGACAGAGTTTCAGGAAAATTGGGCTCTTCTTGTCTCTCTCTCTCCTTTTTCCTCTTTTCTTTTCTCTTCTTTCCTTCATCCCTCCCTCATTCCCTGTATATGTGAGGTGTGTGTGTGTGTGTGTGTGTGTGTGTGTGTGTAAAAATGATACAAATACAAAAAAAGACGCATAGTTATCCCCCCCACTTTCTGAAAACGTGCTACACCCTTTGCTTTTAGGAATGACCTGGATTAGTACCTAAAAAGTGGGGGACACTTTTTGCTTAGGCCATTTTGGTTTACAGAACATTCCATAGGAAAACTCTACCTTTGGATTCTGGGGGGAAACCTGTACTTTTGTCTTTCAGGGTCTCATTCATGAGAGGAAAAGACTTCCCATTGCCCTTAAAACAATCGCATGAAATTGGCCCAATAAAAATAGATTGGGCTTGACTTTATACTACTGAGATCAGCTGTATGCAGCTACACTTCAGTTTTACTTTGGCTTGTTCTGTAGGCCCTCACTTAACCTTTCACGAGGCAGTGGGATAGAGTAGAGAAAAGAAGACTTTGCAATCAGATACCGTAGTTCAAACCCTGATTCAGGTATTTCTTAATGGCCTGATTTTGTGGTTCTCTTTCGATCAGGCCCTCAGATACGTTCCTTTATTTAAAGTTTTGAAAATACTTAATTGAGTGCTTTTTTAGGTGCTGAGGATTGAATAGCGGACAGAAATGTTTCTGTTACATTCAAATGTCAGCATTTTGTGCATTTATGTCCAAATCCATGGCTGCCACATACAGATAAATCCCTGATGTAATGGGTAGCTAAGATTTCCCTGAAAAACCCCTGTAAATTCAGTCTCTATTGGCCCTTTCCATTTGTCCCCCAAAGCACATAAACCCCAGTATTCATAAACAATACCCACAAATGGGCTTTTTTTTTCCCCTGGGGCTTATTAACCACTCAGCCTAACAAATATGTAGTCATGCATACAAAAGCACTGAGAAATACTGGACATTGTCTTGTCTTGTTTGTGCTTGACCATCAGGAGACATTCAAAACATATATGTCAAGTAAAGGATGGAATAATTGAATAAGAATCACACAATCTAGAAGGGCACGTGCATATGGGAAAACATATTCTACAATTCTTCCTGCAGATGGGAAGTCAGCTCAGCCACCCTAGTTAATAAAGTCTTAAGTCCTAAAATGGAAGTTTAAACAAAATGCTGTGAGAAGGCATTACCACAAGTCCTACTCAGTCAGAAGATTCTTTACTGAGGAGGTAGCAGGATATTTCGGTCTTGAAGGGATAGTAGAGATTGCTTACATGGAGAACAGTTGCAGGAAAAAAAAAAGACAAACAAAATGGTTTGTTGAATGAGCTGAACTTGATAGAGTATAACCTAAAACACCTAAAAACATGTGTCCTTCCTCTGGTGCCGAGACCATTGTGCCATTTTTTTTCCTTTTCTAGAATTGAAGTGATGCTCAAAAAGAGCTTTCGGGTCACTTTCAGGTATGCATTGGTCAGCAACTCCCATAACAATGCTTTGTAACAAATCACTCCAAATCCAGTGGCTTATAGCAGTGAGCCATTATTCTCACTTGTCCTGTCTTCAGGGCAAGAGGGGTGCAGCTGATCTACACTAGACTTGGCTGGACAGCTCTCTGGCCATGGGTCAGCTGGCTTTGACAGTGAGCTCTTGGCCTGCTTCACTGCCTTGTCCTTAGTGCAAGAGTAAAGGCTCTGAACATGGTTTGAATCTGGCCATGAGAAAGGGAGAATACAACCTCACCCATTATCCTAGCTCATTTTGGTAGTTCTTAGAGCTGCTCACAAACATTCTAGTCCTTTCTCCTCTCAGAACAGGTAAGATCACACTTGGACACCTATGTGAAGTTAGCTGTGGCCATGTGACTTGCTCTAGGTGATGAAACGTGTAACTTCCAGGGATGTCTGGGTGGCTCACTTAGGTTAATCTCCAACTCCAGATTTCAGCTCAGGTCATGATCTCACGGTTTGTGATATGGAGCCCTCCATTGGGCTCTGCGCTGCCATCACAGATCCTGCTTGGGATTCTCTCTCTCTCTCTCTCTCTCTCTCTCTCTCTCTCTTTCTTTCTCGTCCTTCCCTGCTCAGGCACTCTCTCTTTTTCTCTCTCAAAATAAATAAACAAATTTTTTAAAAATGTGTAATTTCTGGGTAGAAGCTGTAAGAAACAGTTCATGCTTAGCCATAATCTTATCTTTTCTTTTTGGAGACCAGCAGTATTCACTGTGGGTCTCAAAGTGTTGTAATTAGCAGAGCTCCTGAAATGGACACATTGCATGAGTGAGAAAGGAGTCTTTGTTTCAAGTTATGGAGACGTGTTGTGCCTGTACCCATTCACCCACGTGTGTGTGTGTGTGTGTGTGTGTGTGTGTGTGTGTGTGTGATCCTTACTGGTCATACTTCTACTCTCCCTATCCCTGTTAGATTGCTGTTTCCAACCCCTCCACTGCACTGGAGAGAACATGATGAAGAAAATGGCACAATTTTACGTAGCTGGTGCAGCTGGAGTTCTTACTTAAGTGCTAAATGCTCTTCGACATGGCAAATGCCTAACGGCTGACCTTCCCATCGTGGGGCATTTCAGGAATTGCTTACAGTAAAATGGCTGGGATTCCTCATTCTGCAGGTCCTGAGAAGGGCAATGCTGGGTCCTACTGATGGCTTTTGATTCTGTCTCAATTCCTACCTCTGGGATCCCTCCAGGGGTCTTCTGCTTGTATCCACTTCCTTTGCAGGTAGACTTCTTGGACAGGGTCCTTTTGAGATGACTGTAATCCAGCTGCCCTCCAACAGTGTCCCCTAGATGCACAGGAAGCATACCCTCACTTCCTTGTTGAAGAAATTAGTTAGGTTGGTGGCAAGTTTCGGGCTAAGGTTTCAGGACTTGCTCTATCCATCTCTTAGCGGGACTGGCAGCGATGGACTTTGCTCTTGTCTATAGAACACAAGGGCAATTAACCTCTATTGTCTTAGATTTAAAATCTCAATAGAAACTACAGAGACAAGCAGATTAATTTACCCCTTGCGGAAGTTCAAAAGATTGCCATGTGTCTCAGGAGAAGTGAAAATTCAGTGTGATCAGAGTCAATGCTTTTTGGCTGGAAAGAGATAGGGTGGGGTTGGACCCACAAAGTCAGGTTTTCCATGACACCCAGTATCATGCCTTCTGTTCCGTCTTGCTCTGAACTTAGGGGTACTCAGTCCAGCTCAGACTCTATCCTTCTTTTCGTGGACTGACTAGTGTTCCTCACAAAATTTATGTCTACTCATAACATCAGAAAGAGACTTGGAAATATGGCTTTCTCAAATATAATGAAATTTTTTTAACTTTATTTATTTATTTTGAGAGAGAGAGCAGGGGAAGGGCAGAGAGAGAGAGAGAGAGAGAGAGAGAGAGAGAGAGAGAATCCCAAGCAGGGTGTGCACCAGCAGCTTTAAGCCACATGCGGGGCTCAAACTTACAAACTGTGAAATCATGGCCCGAACCAAAGTCAAGAGTTGGACCCTTAACCCACTGAGCCACCCAGGCTCCCCTCAAATATAATTAAATGAAGATGAAGACATCCTAGATCGTGGTGGATCTTGAATTCAAGGACTGGTACCCTTGTAAAAAGATTCTAAAACATAATGAGCCATGAAGAACACCACGTGATGATGGAGACGGAGGCTGGATGGAGTAATGCCTTGACAAGGATGGTCAGGAGCCAACAGAAGCTGGAAGGGCCATGGAGGACCCTCCCCTAAAGTCTCTGGAGGGACCAAAGCCCTGTTGACTTCTTGATTTGGACTTCTGGCCCTCTAGAACGGTGACAGAATAAATATCTGTTGTTTTCAGCCCCCAGTTTGTGGCAATTTGTTACCGCAGCCACAGGAAACTGCTACCTCACCACCTATGATTTCTGTATTCACTTGCCATTTTCCCTCCAATGAGAACACACGTTTTTCAGATGGCAGGAGTCTGGCTCGGCTCTATTTCTCTTTGTAGTTCCCCCAACATAGTGCTTTGACACGGAGACATTTATGATATATTTGCTGCAATAAGGGCATTGATACATGGTTGATAATTAGCTTTAATTTGAAATCACTTCACAACAAATTGCAAATTTATAATAAACACAGAAGTCGTGTGAATGGAGGAGGTGAATAATGATATGCTATTTACCTCCTACTATTGTTCCCGCCTTGCGATAGATCCCTTCTGCCATTAATTTCAAATTCTCGCTCAATTATCTGGGTCAATTCATATTCTTTAGAAGCAGTTGGCATCTTGAGTCAACCCATTTAAGTTTCGTATGAAGGAGTAAACTGATTAAAAAAAAAAACCAGTGAAATAAAAACAACTTGAAACTGCAAGCAAATAGGAAATTATTAAAAATAACTGGGGTAATGGATTTAGGAGAGTGTAATTTTATTTTAATTTACTTGCAGAGTGCTAATTGTTCAATTATCAGAATGCACAAAAGGAAAGATAATGTGGCTCTTCAACGGCAAACATTGAATGTAGTATTTTTCTGTGAATTTCTCCGGGGAGGGTGTTGTGACTAACACTCTTACTTTACGACATTCTTACCTTGACCATTTATTTAAAAATATCTCTCTGTTACCTCGGTGGAAAGAGGCTTTTCAGATAAAACAGCACACAATAAAAAGGGAGTGGTTCTTATCATATAAAATAGTACTAATTTGAAATGAGGAGGGGAGAGAAAATTGTCAAAGCCATTGAAATGTGAGAATTAAAAAAAAAAAGAAATTAAGCACATCCATTCCACCCAGTGCATTGTGGGTATTCTATATGTGATCACATATACAGACAGTTAAAGAGATGAGGGAAACATTCTGAGCACACCAGAGAGGTTAAGGCCCTAAGTTAAATGTCTTGCATGGGATGTTTGGGCCACAGACATCCCTTCTGAACTGTCATAAACACTATGTCGGTGGGCTCAGATTCGAGAGGACAGGTTGCATACGTAACGTATGGACAGTGTTCCCTTATTCTTTTCCTAGTAAGTCATTCCCAGATGGCGAGCTATACCACAAGACTGGAGATTTCAGGTTGTGTTAATTTTTTCCACCTTACTTCCTGCAGATCGATACTGTTCCCAAAAGCAGCTTTCTGCAATGAACACAATTTAGCTAATGAGGAAGTAGGCAACACTTCTGTTTGAGTTATGGATCATGTGCTGAGAAATCGGCATCTCCATATGTCACTTTCATCAGAGCGAGCAAAAGGAGGATTCATATTATTATTTTATTTTAGCCTGAATGACTTAAGTAGCTGGCTTTCGAGATTTGAGGGCTCTTTGTATGCGTGAGTAAATACTCTTTTTAAGTAGGCACTTTCTGCCAATAAAAAGTGACCAGCCAGTGGCAGTGAGAAATGAGGGTCCTGATCTAGCATCTTTCCTTATTTTTTGGGGTGACCTGGGGCCACGTGTTTGATCTTTCGACAAAGATTCTCCCTTGACCAAACAACCCTAGCCAGCTTCCTCTGAGCCTTCTTCTTGACTAGGCTTCAACCTTGGCCTATAAACCTGCACAAACATTAATAGCTTCTAACAGCTCAAGGCCACATTCCTGGGATGAATGTGGTCCCCTTTAAAGTATCTGGCCAACAGCAGGCACATGAAAAGATGTTCAACGTTGCTCCTTATCAGGGAAATACAAATCAAAACCACACTCAGATATCACCTCACGCCAGTCAGAGTGGCCAAAATGAACAAATCAGGAGACTATAGATGCTGGCGAGGATGTGGAGAAATGGGAACCCTCTTGCACTGTTGGTGGGAATGCAAATTGGTGCAGCCGCTCTGGAAAGCAGTGTGGAGGTTCCTCAGAAAATTAAAAATAGACCTACCCTATGACCCAGCAATAGCACTGCTAGGAATTTATCCAAGGGATACAGGAGTACTGATGCATAGGGGCACTCGTACCCCAATGTTTATAGCAGCACTCTCAACAATAGCCAAATTATGGAAAGAGCCTAAATGTCCATCAACTGATGAATGGATAAAGAAATTGTGGTTTATATATACAATGGAATACTACGTGGCAATGAGAAAGAATGAAATATGGCAACGTTGTAGCACGTTGCCACGTTGTAGCAACGTGGATGGAACTGGAGAGTGTGATGCTAAGTGAAATAAGCCATACAGAGAAAGACAGATACCATATGGTTTCACTCTTATGTGGATCCTGAGAAACGTAACAGAAACCCATGGGGGAGGGGAAGGAAAAAAAAAAAAAGAAGTTAGAGTGGGAGAGAGCCAAAGCATAAGAGACTCTTAAAAACTGAGAACAAACTGAGGGTTGATGGGGGGGTGGGAGGGAGGGCAGGGTGGGTGATGGGTATTGAGGAGGGCACCTTTTGGGATGAGCACTGGGTGTTGTATGGAAACCAATTTGACAATAAATTTCATATATTAAAAAAAATAATAAAAAATAAAAAATAAAGTACCTGGCCAAGAAAACTCAAGGCTAGCGAAATAATTTACCATTTGTTCATCCAACTCGTAAAGACAGGCTTCTGGTCTCTTGGCCACTGTGGGAGGGTAGGAGCAATCCCGGGTGGGTGTCACATTGACCAATCCCCTTTCTTGCTTCTTGTAATTGTTGACTTTCCTGACTCTGCTGAGCTCCTGGTTCTCTCCCTCCCAATTCCTCCAGGTCTCCTTTTAAATGCCCAGTCATCTCTGTAAAAATGCAAGCTAAGTTCAGACCACACTGGATTCTTTTCCCTATTGCACTAGCATATTACTGATGAGAATCTGAAAATCTGCTCCTGCCACTTTATTGTCCAGCTTTGTTTAGCTTTGACAGGGGCCACGAGTTTTCTATAACGTGAAAGGTAGATAATGACCAGAGTTCCCATCAGCTCTGGTATTTTCTGATGTAATGTCATAGTGTCCAGGGTTCCTGGGGAAAATGACGGTCAGTCCTGCATGGGATTTGGCACCTGTCCCCTAGTCGCTGAATTTTTCCCTACTCTCTTAGCAAAGCAGTAGTTTTGACCCTCGTACAGCTCACATCTCCTCGTACCATATTGGCCTGAAATTTTTTTTTCAAAACCAAAACCCGTTTATTTTGACAACCTTCTCTATTGGTGACGTTGTGGGGAACAAGCATGCTCATATATTGTTGGCATGAATTCAAAATGGAATGACACCTGAAGAGGGGGATTCGGCAATACTGATGACGCGTGCATGCAGAGTCACTCTTTGCCCTGGAGTCCACACTTGTAGGTAAATATCCCAAGATAAGTTGGCAAGATGTAAAAGAAGTTTGCATGTGGTTGTGCATGATAGCCCAACTTGAAGAAGCACTGAAGGAGGAGTCACTACCCTGTGGGGTAATTGCCACGGCTCTGCAGAAGGGATCAGATCGCACCTACATAAGAGAGGCTGGAAGAATCGCGAGGAAATTGGCTGATTGACTGGAAATCATAAATGGACAAGTGCAGTTCTCATCCCTGGGAATGGGGGTTTGGGTCATGTCTCAAATAAGCTACCACAACTTGCTGAATGGACACCCAGGAGACAGACAGTGGGCACCATTTCTCTCTGAGTCCTACTGCAGTGACGATGACTTAGTTTGTCCCACTAACGTCCCTCTTCCATCTTTCCCCTCAGAAAGAGGGACCAATGGCGCCATGAGGGACTGTTGCTGGAGCATGGATGGCGAAGTGTATGAGCACGGTGCGAGCCATGGATTGCAGTAGCCTGGGGGTGCACCACTGAGATCTGCCTGGATTCCCCTATCTTTCTACTTCGTGTTTGCAAAAGGCCCCCTGGCTTTCACATCTGGATTCCAATTAACAGCCTGTTACTGACTTCAGCTGTTCATTATCATTTTGTCGGGCATCGGTGGTGCTTAGTAACAGCCATTTCTTATGGGTTGAATTGTGTCCCCCCCAACCCTGCTCCCCCCAAATTCCATGTTGTTGTAGCCTTAACTCCCAACGTGACTATATTTGGAGGTAGAGCCTTAGGGCCTTAAGGACGTAATCAAGGTGAAATAAAGTCATAAGGGTGAGGCCCCAATCCAATAGGATTGGTGTCCTTGTAGGAAAGAAGAGATACCAGGCCTGCATGTGCATAGAGCAAAGGCCCTGTGAAGACACAGCAAAAAAGTGGCCATCTACGAGCCAAGAAGATGGTTGTCACCAGAAATCAATGCTTCTGGTGCCTTCATCTTGGGCTTCCAGCGCCCGATTTGTGAAAAAATAGAGTTTTGTTGTTTAAACCTCCAGTCTGTGAGATTGTTATGGCAGCCGTAGCAAAATAATATACCATCCAATCCCCTTTCCCTTATAGCTGCTATTTTCTCCAGACACCTCAAATGCCTGATAACGTCACTCCTTGTAAGGCACTGTTTTCCATCAAAATAGTCTCCAAATTCATCTCCAGTAAATGTTTTAACAATTGGACCAGCATCTTCTGCCAAAGGTTTTTGTGTTCCACACACTACCAGGGACGGGGTCCTCACTCAGCCAGGTGGTGGACCAGGAGTCTCCAGCTGCTCATTGTCCATTTTGTCCTCCCATTGCCTGTGCCAGTAGAGGTGGAATGAGTTTTCTGGAGGCAGATGGTGGGGTAGAGTTTGAACTCCAAGGTATTTTTTAGCAATGACCACTTGTGAAGGGAAGTGGATGGAAGCAAGATTGGACAGAGGAGGAAGCGAGCTGTGATGCTGGGTCAGCAAAGCCTCAGAAAGCATGGTGGGGAGTTCCGGACTTAGTACTGACCACCTGAGGATCCCGTGTCTGGTCAAAATGGCCGGACCTTCATACCCCACATCACTTACTCTACCAACGTGGACTATGCCAAGCAGGTATGACCTCAGCTGGGACAGCTGTCTGCAGCTGAGGCTGCCCTTGTAGGGCTGACAGCTGGAGACTGTCTGCTTATTGCCTTCCAACAGGTGGGCCATAAACCCTTTCCTTCTGGGGACCACAGGTGTCCCACCATCACGTGCACCAAGACAAAAACCTATAGCAAAAGGTAGTCTTGATGATGGGACGTTTAAAAGCATTTCCTATGAGATGGAGAGAAAAAAAAATACGATCTGCTACCTGACCTCGTATTCATTAACCTGCTAGAGTAGTAGGTCAAGAAAAAATAAAGAGAAGATGGGAGTATAAAAAGGAGAAATAAAAGCTGTCCTTATTTGCAGATAATTTCTCTGTGTATATAATATTGTGGCATAGTTGTATGTTCCAACATGGCCCCACCAAAGCTATCTCACAGGAAGCTGTTTAGAGGGTGATTGGCACTCCTCCCAGAGAAAGGCAGCATCTGCGTTCCCTCTTCTTGAAGCCGGGAGGGGACTTGTCATGCCCAGACCAATGGAATCCAATGGAATGCTATGGCTTGTTCTCTTTCAGGACTCCGGCTTTTGGAACACAGCCACCCTGTTGGGAGGAAGCCCAGGACACCTGGAGAGGCCACATGGGGATGTCCCAGCCAACAGCCTCAGCTAAGATCTTAGCTAATAGTCAGCAGTTGTTGGAACACGAACAAGACTACAGATGATTCTAAGGTGCCAGTTGTCTAGCTGAGGACATTACAGAGCTGAGCATCTGTCTCCACTGTATTCTATCTGAATTCCTGACCCGCATGAGCAATAGTAAAGGATTACAACTGCTTTAAGCCACTAGATTTTGGAATAATGTATTCTAATAGATTACTATAAATATTAAAACTTTATAGATACAATATTAAAGTTAAGAAGAATGAAGCACAGATGCTAGATGCAAAATCAATGTAAAAATCCATTGTATAAAAACCAAAAGAGTCAAATTCAGAGTTAAAAGTTCACTCAGGTCATGATCACAGGTTGTGGGATTGAGCCCCACATTGGGTTTCGTGCTGAGCGTGGAGCCTGCTTGAGATATTCTCTCTCTCTCTCTCTCTCGCTCTCTCTCTCTCCCTCTCTCTCTCTCTCTCTCTCTCTCTGCCCCTCTCCCTCACTGGTGCTCTCGCTCTCTCTCAAAAACAAAAAACAAAACAAAACAAAACAAAACAAAACCCCAAAAAGTCTAAAAGAAACCCCAGGCTTGACTAAGACTGGTCAATGTGATCACATTAAATTTAAGAATTTCTGTTTCTTAAAAACATCTTTACAGGTTACAGATGAAATGATATGAGCCTTTGAATTACTTCAAAATAATCATGGGTATATTTGGCTCATGTGTGTCCATGAGCTGGTGATTGTTGGAGGTGGGCAATGTTCGTAACAGTGAAAACTGGAAACAACTCAAATGTCCATACGTAGTGGAGTGGACAAAAAGAAAAAAAATATGGCCCATTCACACAATGTAACTATATAGCAGTGAAAATAAACTAGTTACATGCGTCGACATGGATGTTTCTCATCTGGAAAAGAACCAAGCCCCAAAGAATCTATTCAGTATAATTCATGAACAGGTACAACCAAATGCCACTTGTTTGTTGAGGGACCCACACATGGGCGGGAAAATGTTACAGGCAATGATTATCACAACATTTTGTGTAGTGATTATCTCAAGGGAGGGGGCAGAGGGGACGAGGTGTGTGATTTCTAAATAACTTAAAAATTCGATTTCTTACTCTGGATGCTTAGTTTACATATTTACTTGTTTCATTTAAAAATTTTATACTCTCTTTATTACTTTTCTGCATATAACATATAACTAACAGTAGAAACAAAAAGTGTCAAAAAGAGGCATAGATATATGATGAATCTTGAGACGATTCATGCGCTGGGTATTTCGTATGTAGTATTTCTAATTCAAATTTATGACTTAGCTGCATTTATTTGGACTTGGTTTAAAAATAAAGTGTCACCACTGTTGTTGTCTGGTTCATTCATTAGCCTGCGTAGTTCATTAACCGTTCGCTATGTGTAAGGCACATGCCTTACACATTTGCATTTCTAACCGTCCCAGGGGAAACTACTTTGAGAATCGCTGATCAAATCATGTAATATTTTTATGATTCGGAACGTCTTCCTTAATGTTAATGACCTTTCCTGTCGTCAGATAATTTTTCCTACACTTAAACATTTAAACAAAGGAACAATCGACCTGTTCATGTATAAAGTTTAAAAAATAGCATTTGTTAACTCTTCAAATAGGTTAATTATTTTTTCTTCTCATCATGCTATCGAGACACAAAAGGGGAAAGGTGATGTACCCGTGTCTAAACTGGGTGTTAGGAAGAGGATAGATGCTTTCGTAGTTGCTAGACTGGACAAGGTATTTGGAGCCAAAGCTATGCATCAGATGAAGAGAGGGACAACACCCTCGGTGAGTTGCACGGCCTGGTGTTCCCAGAGTCTGCTGAGGGAGAGAGGGTTCAAGGCACTGCTGAGAAGCAACTCGAAATCAGGGGTCACGTCCTTGGACACTGAGGTTATTAAGCATTTGGATAGATCTGAGAGAATAATAAAAGGAAGATCAGCATAAAGAAGTCAAAAGAGGGGTGCCTGGGTGGCTCAGTCGGCTGAGCGTCCGACTTCGGCTCGGGTCATGATCTCGCGGTCCGTGAGTTTGAGCCCCGTGTCGGGCTCTGGGCTGACAGCTCGGAGCCCGGAGCCTGCTTCGGAATCTGTGTCTCCCTCTCTCTGTTCCTCCCCGCTTGTGCTCTGTCTCTCTCTGTCTTTCAAAAATGAATAAACATTAAAAAAAAAAAGTTTAAGAAGTCAAAAGAATTATCCAAATATTTTCTTTTTGTTCTTAAACAATTGTGCCTTATTTGTCTCCCAGATACGAGGTCCAGAGGCAGCCAGTCCAAAGCTGGGAAGATGTTGGATGATGCCATCAAGGGCTCAGGATCCTCTCCTCTTCTGGTGTCATCCCCAGCTAGTGCTCTTGGCTCTCCTCAGGGGCCACGGCTGGCTGCTGTCCCACCTTGGTATTCCAGGAAGCGAGAAGGAAACAGAGCAGTGGATGAAAGGCCACGGCACTACGTTTCCCTTTCTGTCAGGCAAGTGAAATCTTTCCGGGAAGTTGCAAGCAGTATCTCTGCTTGAATTGCATTGGCTGGAGGGATGCTCCGAGACCCCTCGGGAAAGGGGGTAGGGAGCTGATGATATTGGACCTCGGGTCGGTCAGCTACACTGTCCGCCACACCAAGGAGGGACTCAGTTTCGGTTTTCGGAGATCTCAGCCTGTGCGTTTCTGGAATACCTCCCACTTCTCTTTGGGGAAGATTTCTCTAGATAGGGCTTGGTTTGGGGCCCTGCATATCCCCTAACAGGGCGGGAAAACCATCTCTCTCGCAGACCCATCCTTTCCTGGTTTTAGAGTTCAGTGATTAAGAGCACTTTCTTTATTTTATTGTCTTATTTTTATTTTTTTTAATGAAAAAAATTTTTTAATGTTTTATTGACTTTTTAAGAGAGAGACAGAGCATGAATGGGGATGGGGCAGAGAGAGAGGGAGACACAGAATCCGAAGCAGGCTCCAGGCTCTGAGCAGTCAGCACGGAGCCCGAGGCGGGGCTCGAACCCACGAACCGTGAGATCATGACCTGAGCTGATGCTTACCGACTGAGCCACCCAGGCACCCCAAGAGTACTTTCTTGCCGGAAGCCGAGCTATCCCAGCCTGAGTGGCAAGGCCCGGGCTGTGGACAGAGTGGTGACTGCAAGGCGGCCCAACCGACAGGGAAGCTTCTTGTACTCCTGCATTTAGGTAATTTGGCCTTAAAACTACCTGGGGTATTGTCTGTTGGGGAATTGCCCTCGGCAGGCCCCCTGGGAAAAGAACCATTAGGGAAGAAAATAAGGTTCCACAAGAAATTGAGCGGCCTGACATTTAGCCCTTGCCATCCCCTATGGAGACTCCTATTTACAGGAAGGATAGCCTCATACATTTGCCAGCAAAGGAGGCCAATACAGGAGAGACATATGGATTTGAAAGCCCCACTCCGGCAACTAAGGAGTGTATCTCTGGGCACAGGTGACTTTAACCCCTAGGCCCACCTGGCCCCCCGGAGGCATTCCAGATGTGATGACTGAACCTAGTCGGTTAAGGAACAGAATGGTTCATTAGTCCCTAGGTGAATTGTTCTCTGAGAATGTATAGGGCATGGGTTTCTAAGGCTTTTTTGACCCCTTCCTGGCACCGCAGACCGAGGCAAATGCATTGTTCTTCTGGCCTCATGTGGTCAGGAGGTCATGTCCCGTAACTGTTCCCCTTGAGGTGTTGAGAAATGGAGGGCCTTTCACGAGAACAGCAAAGCGAATGCTTTGTAGATTATAGATAAACGCAGATGCATAATGGAATAATGTAAGAAATTCATCTATAATCAAAGGGTATGCGGGAAAGTTAGGGGAAAATCGCCATGTTCTTTCTTAAAGGTTGTTTACACATAGGAACATTCTCAAAATTCGGTAATGTAGAAAAACATAGATGACGTATGTTCCAAGGAAATCGCTAGCAAATATAATGCCACCTTTGCTACAATAAATCGGCCAGTTCAACACACTGCTGTTGTCTGTGTCCATTTTATTTTAGTTTTAGATTTTTCTTTTAGTTTTTTCTTTTAGTTTTGTTTTATTTTCGCTTTTTCGCCGACGCCGTCCATCCTTTGGGAACCCCTGGACCTGCTGGAGCGGGACTCCGGCACTTTCTTTAAAGCCGGACTTCGTGGGCTTGGCTCCCGGCTCCTCCTCTCTTTAGCTTTGTGCAAGTTACCTGCTCCTATCATTTAAATTTCTTCCTCTGTTGGGGCGCCTGGGTGGCTCAGTCGGTTGAGCATCCGACTTCAGCTCAGGTCATGATCTCGCGGTGCGTGAGTTCGAGCCCCGCGTCCAGCTCTGTGCTGACAGCTCAGAGCCTGGAGCCTGCTTCGGATTCTTTGTCTCCCTCCCTCTCTGCCCCTAACCCACTCACATTCTGTCTCTGTCTCTCTCAAAAATAATAAACATTAAAAAAAATTAAAAAAAATAAATTTCTTCGTCTGTAAAAAAAAGGGGGGCGTTAAAAGTGGTTCTCACCTTATGAGAGTGATGTGAGGATGAGATGAGTTAATGCACGTAAAACAGGGCAGGGCCTAGTCCACAGCGAGCTCTTGGTAAATGTTGGCCATTATTCTTCAGAGTTTAGGAATCTATAAGGGGTCAACTGCTACCACTAGCTTGGATTGAAACGCCTTTCATTTGCTTTGGACTCATTCAAAGCTTCTTATTTTCCTCTTTCCCTTTGAGCTTCTTGCTTCTGAACCCCCAGGGTTGCACTGAGTTCGAGCTTCCTAAGTGACAGGGTTGCTATTCTAACTCTTGAGCAGGCATTCCTGGTCTCGACACCGCATCTGTTGCCCTGACTCTTTTTTGTATTTTCTCTCGGTCCGGTGAGATATGCTCTCTGGGAAAGGTGCCTGCTCAGACCCACGTTTGTTCCAGCTGGGACTCAAAAAAACACCCTCCACAGCTTCCTGAGCTCAAGCTATGGACGTGTCTGCAGCTCGTGCTCGTGGCAGCCATATATTCATTGGATCTGTGTGTCTTCCTTCCTCTCACTTTCCCACTGCTTTCCGGCCCAGATACTTCATTCATACGCTCCTCCAAATAACCTCTAATCTAGGGGTTCCCATAGTGAGAGAGAGCAACTCAGTGAGTCCTGGGCCTGCTAAAAGCAGAGGTCCAGAGTTAGATAATCCAATATGGCAAGCATTCAATGTTGAGACCCACATCTAGCCCAGACCTGGCCCTGCTCTGCTCTTTTCCTGACTCGTTCCCCTCTCAGATGTCCCAGATCTGCTGCACCCACCAGCACATCCCTAATTCCATAAATCCACCAGTAACATTTCCTCTGGTGCGAAGAATACCTTTATGCCCATTGCAGTGACTATGGCCTCAAAACATACCCAGTGATTCCTAATCGCTAGGAAGAATTCACACTGTCTTTATTGTTCTTCATGAGCTGATGCTAGTGTAGGAAATAGAAGCCCCTTCCCTCCAGCAAATATCAATCCCTCAGGTTTTTGAGTTAAACTACTTGAGAAAAAAAAAAGTTACCATCTTCCTTTGGTGTAAACACAGCACGTGTTCCTGGGGTTGATGATAATGTGATCTTTTGTATTAAAATGTCATTATAACAATTTGCAGAAATGTTTGGTTAGTTGTCAGCCATATTTGTAGTAGAAAATCTAACCTATAAAAAACCCAGAATATTTATTTATTTATTTATTTATTTATCTATTAAATTGTCTTTAATGTTTATTTATTTTTGAGAGAGACAGAGACAGAGCGCGAACAGGGAGGGGCAGAGAGAGAAAAAGACACAGAATCCGAAGGAGGCTCCGGGCTCTAAGCTGTCAGCACAGAGCCCAATGCGGGACTCGAACCCATGGACCATGAGGTCACGACCCGAGACGAAGTCTGACGCTCAACTGACTGAGCCACCCAGATGCCCCTAAAAACCCAGAATTTATGTAAAAACAAAATGTTCCTGGTATGTTCAAGTCACTTGCTGTAAAACATGGAGGACATTTTAGTGCAATTCTTAACACTTTTCATTTTTCATGAAAGAAATAATTGCATTTCCAAAATAAAAGATAGATATAAGCACTGATGTCAGTGAGTTCGTGGTAAGTTACCAGGTCATATTTACCATTTGAAACAATCTTGGAACACAGTGAGGAGAATATAGCTTTATCTTCTTTCTTTTTTTTTTTTTTTAAATATTTTTCCTTTTTTCTTTTTAAAAAAATGTTTTTTAATGTTCATTTATTTTTGGGAGAGACAGAGAGACAGAGCATGAGCAGGGGAGGAGCAGAGAGAAAGGGAGACACAGAATGTGAAGCAGGCTCCAGGCTCCGAGCTGTCAGCACAGAGCCTGACGTGGGGCTCGAACTCATGAACCACGAGATCATGACCTGAGCCAAAGTTGGACGCTCAACTGACTGAGCCACCCAGGCGCCCCACTTCTTTCTATTTTTAAGTAAGGATGTGCATTTAGGAAAAAATGAGATAATCTGGTTAAAGATGAAAAAATATTAAAATCCATTTAAATAATGTATGCCACTTAATGCTTATGATGAAGGTTTAGAAATACACATCCAGTCTATTGGTGGCACAGACCAGAAAGCCTCAATTGTTGACAGACAGAATTTTCTATGCATACGTCTCCCCATTGCCTATGGAAGACAGCCTGCTCAGGATTAAGCACCAGGCCAGATTTACCCTTGCATTTCCAAAAGTAAACCTGTATTGACGTGTCTCAAGTACTTAGTATTTCTTAAAGCGGACTAAATGGATGAGATCATGGGTTAAATTCTTCGAAATGCAGCAGCCCCTTTAAAGAAAAAAAAACCCAGCTGTTAACCTTGTTAGTCCAGAGAGGGGACAGGGAGGAGAAAAAAACGTAGCCTAGTAATTTACTTCAAAATTAAAAAGAATACGAATGCATATTATTGCTGTCTAAGCTCGTCAATACTTAATTTATACAAAAGAAATACATAATTCATGACTCAACTTTATGTGAAGGTAAGATATTATTTCTGATTGAGAAAATAAAAGAAATTTCTTCATTACCCACCTTCGTCTTGTGAAGTGTAACACAAAAACTCCAGAATATACTTTGTTTTCATAAATTGCTTCACATAGATTTTAGTAGTCATTCCTCTGAAATACTAAATAGCAAATACAACGTGATTTAAGACGTTCTAAGATTTATTTATTTGTCTTTCCAAACCGAATGAGAGAAGATAATTACTTGTATGGAACACTTAGAATAATAGCTCCATTCATTTATTTATTCAACATATATTGACCCGGGGTCAGGCAATGATACAAGAACCAGGACACAACACGTGTCTGTGAACATGACAGATCGAAATGCTTCCTTGTGGAGTTTATTGTCTCGCCATCCTCCCCCAAATCAGTAAGTTGTATCATCTGTTAAAAAGTAGTTAAGTGCCAGGGGCACCTGGGTGGCTCAGTTGGTTGGGTGTCCAACTCTGCCTCAGGTCATGGTCTCGAGGTCTGCGAGTTCCAGCCCCACATCGGGCCCTGTGCTGATGGCTCGGAGCTCGGAGCCCGGAGCCCGCTTGGGATTCTGTGTCTCCCTCTCTCACTGCCCCTCTCCCATTCGTGCTCTGTCTTTCTGTCTCTCAAAAATAAATAAACATTAAAAAAATAGTAAGTAAGGGCTGTATATGAAGGAAGTCAGAGGAGAAAGATGATGAGTATTGAGTGTTGGTAATGAAACAGGGTGTTTGCAATTTTAAATAGGAGGACAGATTTTTTTCGGAGAAGGTGGCGTTTGACCAAACACTCAGCGGTGAGGGCGGGAGACATGGCAGCCGCAATCTGTGGTAAATGACTCACTAAAAACTACCATGTGTCACTTAGGCTTGCAACAATTGCACTAAGCATCCTGCCTGCAGATGTAGCTCCAGCCGATAGGGGGCTGTCAGACCGTCTCAAACTCTGTTCTCTCTAGAGTTCTTCCACCATCTGCCAGGTTATGTGGTTGAACTTCATTGGCTCTCGGTCAGTGGTGCAGCCGCTCCCTTTGGGGGCACGTGCAAATGTCACAGCCTGTCGCTGGCTGGCACCATGACTGCGGGATACGGGTAGTCTCCCAGCTAGTGGGTGAGGTCTCGGGAAAGCAAACCCAAGGACGGCCAGCATGGAGGCCTGTCCTGCTGAATATCCTGGGTTCAATGATAACGAAGTTCCTATCTTGGAGTTGAGGGTGAATGTCTCCAACTATATGTTCGTGGCAAACACTTAGCCCAATGGGGTAGAACCTCCATTAGAGTAACATACGGGTCTCTTTCCCCTCCTTCTGTCTCTCTCCTGCTTTTCTGTTTGGTTCACGCATGGCCTACCTCTTGCTGTGTGTGTTACTTTCCATTGCTGTGTAACAAGTTGCCACAGACTCAGTGGGCAAAAACGACACCCACTGTCTGGCTCACAGTTGTGTAGCTCAGGAGTGTGGCACGGCACTGCTGATTCTGCTCCGGTGTCCCAGGACTGAAGTCAAGGGGCTGATCTGGGGAGATAGCTTCCAAGCTCCCCATTGGCTGAATTTAGCTCCTCGTGGTTGTGGGAGTGAGGTGTCCCCTTTCCTTCGGGGCCATAAGGAGTCCTCCTTTATTTTTGTTACATTAAATTTAAAAAAAATTATGTTTATTTATTATTTTTGAAGGGGTGGGGCACAGAGAGGGAGACGCAGAATCCAAAGCAAGCTCCAGGCTCCGAGCTGTCAGCACAGAGCCCGACGCGGGGCTCGAACCCACGAACCGCGAGATCATGACCTGAGCCGAAGTCAGACTAACTCGTTGAACCACCCAGGTGCCCCACATTTTTGTTAGATTTTAGTAGTACTATTTTTATGCATAGGTTCTTACTTCATCAATCATTTTTTATGATATGGTAGAAACAACTTTATTAACATTACCTCCTTAATATTTTGTAATTTTCACAAAACATTTATTTATTTATTTTAAACACAAATGTAATTATGCTTTATTTTGAAGTATATGCCCAATTGACTAATTTTTTTTTCTTCCTGTGAGCCTTAGTCATGGTCTGATGTTATGAATATTTGACTAGGGAGAGTTTCAGAAAAATACATTAGTCACCTTAATTGTTTGTTTTTGACTGGTAATTGCAAGTTCTGTCTTGTCCCCAAATTCACAACTGTAAACTCTTCTAAAAGGTCAGAATATTCTTTCCTTAAATGTAGTCTTCAGGGTACCTGCAATTTCTTTTTAAACAGCTGAGTAGCATCAGAACAGTATCATTAAAGCATACCATGGATTTTGAAACCATAGAAGATGAAGGAGAATGGGGAGATCTCTGCTGATCTCAGGATAAATTCTAGTGTGTGACGTCCCTGAAGAGTAGAAAAGGAAGAAAACAAAACAAAACAAAATAAAACAAAACAAAACTGAGAATTCAGGTCACATGGCTCTTTGGGATTCCTGTACGTAGAAATGTCTATTGTGTTGAAAGCTGTGAAGCATAATTAAATCACCACTTTCCTGACCATAGTAACAGTGAACATTGGAGTTCTATATATTATATAATTATCAATATAATTATCAATATAAATATGTCTGTAGTTTACAACTCAATGTATAATTTACAAATCACTTTGCACCTCTATTATCTTGTTTGAGGTTTGCAAGAAAACTTTATGATTTGTTCCTGTTCTCTAAGGAAGATGAGGCTCCCTCCTTCTCTGTTTAAGCCTGGGGAGAAACACTCCAAAGTTCAGGGTCAGGGTCATTACTGAGCTAGTGATGAGAGGCGACTGAGCTTTTTGATGACTCTGAAAATGTAGAGGTTAACATAGTATTAACAGCTGTTATTTATTGTGCAATCTATTATGTGCTATTTGCCAGTGTATATCTAATATTATTTCTCTACCCTCTTTTTTTAATCTATTTTAGATTTTCCTTGTCTTCTAATAGATGATGTACATTTATCTGGAATGCCTGTTTATATATTTTCCTTTGAAACAATGGGGGTGGTGGTGGTAGGCAAATTTGTAGATTTTTTTTTTTTAATTTACATCCAAGTTAGCATATAGTGCAACAGTGATTTCAGGAGTAGATTCCTTAATGCCCCTTACCCATTTAGCTCATCCCCTCCCACAACCCCTCCAGTAACCCTGTTCTCCATATTTAAGAGTCTCTTATGTTTTGTCCTCCTCCCTGTTTTTATATTACTTCTGCTTCCTTTCCCTTGTTTTCATCTGTTCTGTGTCTTAAAGTCCTCATATGAGTGAAGTCATATGATATTTGTCTTTCTCTGACTACTTTTGCTGAGCATAATACCCTCTAGTTCCATCCATGTAGTTGTAAATGGCAAGATTTCATTCTTTTTGATTGCTGAGTAGTACTCCATTGTATATGTATGCCACATCTTCTTTATCCATTCATCTATCGACGGACATTTGGGCTCTTTCCATACTTTGACTATTGTTGATAGTGCTGTTCTAAACTTTGGGGTGCATGTGCCCCTTCGAAACAGCACACCTGTACCCCTTGGATAAATACCTAGTAGTGCAATTACTGCGTCAAAGGATGGTTCTATTTTTAATTTTTCGAGGAACCTCCATACTTTTTTCCAGAGTGGCTGCACCAGTTTGCATTCCCACCAGCAGTGCAAAAGAGATCCTCTGTCTCTGCATCCTCACCAGCATCTGTTGTTGCCTGAGTTGTTGATGTTAGCCATTCTTTTATTTTTATTTTTATTTTTATTTTTGAGACAGAGAGAGACAGAGCATGAACGGGGGAGGGGCAGAGAGAGAGGGAGACACAGAATTGGAAGCAGGCTCCAGGCTCTGAGCCATCAGCCCAGAGCCTGACACGGGGCTCCAACTCACGGACCGCGAGATCGTGACCTGAGCTGAAGTCGGCCGCCCAACCGACTGAGCCACCCAGGTGCCCCTGATGTTAGCCATTCTGACATCAGGTTTGAGGTGGTATCTCATTGTAGTTTTGATTTGTATTTCCCTGATGATGAGTGATATGGAACATTTTTTCATGTGTCGGTTGGCCATCTGGATGTCTTCTTTGGAGAAGTGTCTATTCACGTGTTTTGCCCATTTCTTCACTGGATTATTTGTTTTATGGGTGTTGAGTTTGATAAGTTCTTTATAGATTTTGGATACTAACCCTTTATCTGATATGTCATTTGCAAATATCTTCTCCCATTCTGTCAGTTGCCTTTTAGTTTTGCTTATTGTTTCCTTTGCTGTGCAGAAGCTTTTTATTTTGATGAGGTCCCAATAGTTCATTCTTGCTTTGTTTCCCTTGCCTCTGGAGACGTGTTGAGTAAGAAGTTGCTGTGGCCAAGGTCAAAGAGGTTCTCGCCTCCTTTCTCCTTGAGGATTTTGATGGCTTCTTGTCTTAAATTTAGGTCTTTCATCCATTTTGAGTTTATTTTTGTGTATGGTGTAAGAAAGTGGTCCAGGTTCATTTTTCTGCCTGTTGCTGTCCAGTTTTCCCAGCACCACTTGCTGAAGAGACTGTCTTTATTCCATTGGATGTTCTTTCCTGAGTGATCAAAGGTAAGTTGGCCATACGTTTGTGGGTCCATTTCTGGGTTCTCTATTCTGTTCCATTGGTCTGAGTGTCTGTTTTTGTGCCAATTCACAAAACATTTATTAACTGTTTTACAATTTTCTCATTGACTTGCATATACAGTCTTTATTATGTGACATACTCTGGACTTCATGGTGGGGGAGAACATGACAGCCAATGGACCCTTGTGCTAGACCTGGTCGATCAGAAGCTCCTCACTTCCTCCTTTGTTTTTGGAACATATGTTCTGCCCACTTTCCAACAGCCGTTTTCAAACGGTACTGAGACCATCTGGATGGTGTACATGACTGAACCCCATTAAAGCCTCTCTGTATACTTTTAAGATTCTGGCGGGTGGGTGTGGACATCTATTTGTCTTGTCGCTGCCCCAGACAAGCCTCGTATGTAAGTTCCCTTGCTTGTTAAACCTGCCACCTACCAGCCTGGAGTGGTCTCCCTCTTTCTTCCATCTCTCCCTGCCCTGTGCAGAGGGGACTGGCTTCAGGTTTCACCCAAAGAACTCCCGAGGTTACAAACCAACAATTTCCTATTCTGTTCCAGTACTCTTTTTTTTTTCCTAAATCTGAACTAATAACACATTGTTAATTAATAACATATTGTAAGGGTAATACAGTCCATTCACTTTTATTTTCAGTTTTGGTCATAGTATTGTCACAGATGCTGGTTTAGATTTTCAGTGGACAATCCCATATTCTGTGTTTGTCTGTTTCTTTCCTGGCAGTGTCATTTGACATATGTTATATCCTTCCCACACTCCTTCTATATGGAAGATAATGCTAGGGGCTCGATTAGACTCATATTCAATGTTTTGGCAAGAAGAGTTTATGGCACACTTCATCTTGTATCACCCCCAGGAAGTATGCAATGCTTTGTTGTCTCATTATAACTGATGCTAAAAACGATCAATATGTCCAGGTAGAGTAGCTCGATCTCACCATTACATGTTTTCATAATTAATTAAGGTAAATTTTCATATCAATGGTCATTGCCTGAGCCCATTTCAACTGGGGTTGCAAGTAGGGATTTTCTACATCTGTGATTCCTTCTATATTTATTAGCTGGGATTCTTCTGTAAATAGGAAACTTTCCATATCGCCTAGTTTGGTTTCTGTGACATAGGACTTATAAGGAAATGCAAGACAGGTGCCTAATTCTTTTCCTTTAACAGCATTTTTCATGGGAGGAGGTTGGTCTAATTGTCCAGTTACATCCAATGGTGCCTACCAAGGTCTTCTCTCTGTCTCTCTCCCTCTGTCTCTGTGTCTCTTCCCACTCCACATTCTCTCCTCCCTCACCTCTCTTTTATCACAAATCCATCAGTTTCTGAATATTAAAATAGTCTCAATCAACTGCATTGATTATTCATTTTGTCCTGTCTGTGGCCAGTGGGGGCCCCTTCATGCCTGCTCCTTGCCTTTTGACAAAATCTGAATGATTGTCATGAATGGCTCTCTTGCTTTTTGACACAAGAGGGTATCAGTCTTGATTTCTTGCCTCAGACCTGGGCCAATGGATTTTAATTTTGTTACACCCTCCATTGTGCTTTAAACATTTATCATTAAAAAAAATAAATTCACTTGAAATCATCAAAATTATAATGCACATAATTAAAATGCACCCACTTACATGAGTTTTGACATTATTATTTACCCTGAAATGACCACCACAATCTAGATGTAAAACATTTCTATCCCCCCAAACATTCCTGCCTTTTTTGGTAGTAGCAGTGGTACATTTTCTTCATTCTGTAGGATGCATTGGAATCCATTCACTTATTTATTCATGGACATTTGGGTTGTTTTCAGTTCTCACCTACTATAAATGAAGGTGCTATGAGCATTCAAATACATGATTTTGGACACAAATATTGTAGACAAACATTCCCTTTTCGGGGAGGTCAATTCCAGGGCATAGAATTCCTGGGCTATATGGAAAGTATAGGTTTAATTTGATGAGAACTTACCAAGTTGTTTTCCAAAGTAGTTATACCATTTTATACCATTTAACCTTTCCATGAGTGATGGATGAGCCTCTCTATCGCTCTACATCTGCGACAGTCTTTATTTTAATTTATACTTCTCCTGTAACTAGTGATTTTGAGCACATTATTATGTGCTTGTTAGCTACTTGCATATTTTCTTTTATGAAGTGCTTGTTCAAGTGTTTTGCCCAAAGTTAAAGCTTTGGGTTGTTTGTCTTTTTATTGAGCTATATACATTTTTTATATATTTTAGATACAAGCCCTTTGTCAGATATATGCATTGCAATTATTTTCTCTCTCTCTGGGATCTCCTCTGAGTTTTCTCAGTTATCCTTTGATGAGTAGAGGTTTTTATTTTTGATGCAATTAATTCATTCTTATGTGTTCTGCCCAAAGACACATCTGTCTACTCCCAGTTTGCGATGTTCTGTGTGTTTGAAGGGATTTTGTAGTTCTGTGGTCTATTATCCATCATGAGTTCATTTTTGCAAATAGTATGACATAGGGTCATAATTAACATTTGTTTTTCCATAAAAAGGATAATTTCCTATTGTCGATATAACAAAGAACTGCCTAATGCTTTCTACCAGCACAAATTTGTTGTCTTAGAATTCTAGAGGTAAGAAGTTGGAAATGATTTTATTGGGCGACAGTCAAGGTGTCCCCAGAGCTGCCTTCCTTCTGAGAGCTCTAGAAAAAGCTCATTACTTTTGCAACCTGTAGAGTCCACCAACCTTTCTTGGCTTGTAAACCCACATCACTCCAACCTCTGCTTCTGTGGTCACATTTCCTTCTCTGACTCTGAGCCCCTTGCTTTCCTCTTATAAGGACAATTGGATTATATGGGGCCACCTGGATAATTCAGAATAGTCTCTTCATCCCAAGATCCTTAATCTAATTACAACTGTAAAGTTCCTTTTTGCTGTGGATTGTAATGGGTATGGGTTCTGGGGATTAGGATGTGGACATCTTTGATGGGGGAAAGCATTATTGTGTCAACCACATTTGTGCCTCAGATGAAATGTAAAATGAATGAAAACTACCACTTTTTTTAAAAAAAATTAAGTTTATTTATTTATTTTGAGAGAGAGAGAGAGAGAGAGCACAGGCAGGGTAGAGGCAGAGAGAGTGGGGAGAGAGAATCCCAAGCAGGCTCTGCGCTGTCAGCACAGAGCCCGCCGTGGGGCTCGAACTCATGAACAGTGAAATCACAACCTGAGCGGAAACCAAGAGTCAGACGCTTCACCGACTGAGCCACCCAGGAGATCCCCCAAAACTACTACTTGTGAGAAAGTGAAGCTGTGTGACATTTCCCCCATTTCATTGACCTGTGTGTGTCACATGTTTGCAGGCACAGACAGTAAAGGGTTCAATGGGCTTTTGTGCATTAACACATTTAGTTCCAACAAGCAGGAACGATTTTCATCTCAGAGCTGAAAAGGATTCCCATAAGCTTATTTAACAACTGTAGACTTGAGCATGCCAGTTGGTGTGAACGCTCACCCACTCTTTCTCATGCGCCTTGATTTTTTTCTATCATTTTACTTGTTCTTAAAGAGTGTTCTTAAATAATTTTGATTTAAAGACAAAGAACTTCAGAGCTCCTTTTTGGAGCATCTAAAGCATTTTCATTATCCGTCTGTCACAGTCGTCAATGGACATTTGGAGAAATGAAGCTTTAGGTTCTGGGCTAAGGGCCCACACACAAGAAAGGATCCTACAGTTGTAACAAATATTCTGTAACTCAGTCCTCTTAAGGTGTAACACAAACACCCATGCAGTGTATAAAATCCATTTGTGTCTTTTGTTCAATTGATATCTTATTAAATATGATTTGCCATGCAATCATGAAACAATATAAGATTCCCGTAATAAAAGCAGAATATTCTGTATGCTAACTTGACCCAAAACACATAAGCTCCCCAAAGAATTTTGATGTTAAAATATTAGAGGGAAACATATATTAAGTTAATTCATGACATTGCCGGTACCCTAATGTTATTTTTCCTGGCTGGTTATTAAAATAGAATATACATTCAAATATTTATCTTCTAAATGGTATGAAACATGAAAACTATTTTATTTGACTAATAGAAAACTTGTTGTTACTGAATCTTTTTAAAAATTTTTTTTCATGTTTTTGTTTATTTTTGAGACAGAGAGAGAGACAGAGCATGAGCAGGGAAGGGGCAGAGAGGGAGGGAGACACGGAATCTGAAGCAGGCTCCAGGCTCTGAGCTGTCAGCACAGAGCCCGACATGGGGCTCGAACTCACAGACTGCGAGATCATGACCTTAGCGGAAGTCGGACGCTTAATAGACTGAGTCACCCAGGCACCCCGATTCTTTTTTTTTTTCTTTTTTTAAGTTTATTTATTTTGAGAGAGAGAGAGAGAGAGAGAGAGAGCAGATGAGGGAGAGGCAGAGAAAGAGAGAGAGAGGGAGAATCCCAAGCAAGCTCTGCACAGTGGGCACAGAGCCCAATGGTGGGCTCCAACTCACCAACCATGAGATCATGACCTGAGCTGAAGTTGGAAGCTTAACCAACTGAGCCACCCAGGCGCCCCTACATGAATATTTTTCTACGTGGTTTTTCTATGGTAGCACTATCATGTGACTTTACCTTCCCAGGGTGTGCTACTGTGGTCTGCTGTGTTGAAGCTGGCTCACAAATTCCATGTCTGTTCCAGGCCTGGGAGGGGAAAGCAGATAAAGACACCATGTTTGTCTCCAAGGACTGAACTTGAAAACTTACACCTGTAACTTCAGGAAAAAAAGGAAAAAAAGGTCAACATTTTTTCACATGACCAGAAGGTTCTGGCAGGAAAGCCCAGAGAGGAAGTCTCCAGCTGGGCATCCCTGAGCACATCTAAAACCCTAGGGAGTGCTACTGTTTAAAAGACAGGGGAGGGACAGTGAAGTAGGCTTTATTCTAGAGACAGGGCAAAATCTTTTATTTAGAGAGAGGGGTATCCATGTAAATAGTGGCACATATGTTAAAAAATTTTTCTCATTCATTTCATTCCTTCCTCCCTGTCCCCCCCCCTTTTCTTTTCTCATTAACCACCATGCCACAAAGGATTCTAGATATGGAGGCAAGAGTGAAGGACGACCAAAGAGATAAAAGAAAATGGAAACAAAATCCCCTGCCCTCATGCTGATAACCATCCAGGTATCATGGTGGTTCTCAGTTTTGACTACGTATTAGGATCAACTGCAAAAGTTTTAAAACTCAAAATGCCCAGAGGGTACTCAAGCGAATCACATGAGACTCTAGGAGGGAGACCCAGGCTCCAGAATATTTGCTCCCCGGATATGTGCAGGTGTGGCCAAACTGAGGGCCATTGACATGCAGGTCAGCTTGTCTCCCTGCACCAGTGCTGACTCTTGCCACCTCTTTACAGTGAAGCCAGGTGACTGAAGATTGGCCCTCCACATGTCACCACTCACTTGAAGTTCTACAATAGTTTTCCGTTATTCTTTTTTTTAAAAAAGCATCAAAATTCTTTTGGCCTTTGCCATCATTTCCAGCCTTGCTGTAGATAGCTATCTCCTTGGGCTCTTCCCTGCTCTCCTGTCATTTCCTCCTTCAGGCTTATACATATATATATATATATATATACACACATTTTTTTTTTTGAGGGAGGGAGAGAGAGAGCACATGGGAAAGGGGCAGAGAGAAAGGAAGACAGAGGATCTGAAGTAGGCTCTGTGCTGACAGCAGAGAGCCTCATGGGGGGCTCGAACTCATGAACTGTGAGATCATGACCTTATCTGAAGTCAAACAATTAGCTGACTGAGCCACCCAGGTGCCCCTTATAAAAAGTTTTTTTTTTAAATTTTTTTTTGTTAATGTTTACTGATTTTTGAGACACACACACACACACACACACACAGCGTGAGTGGGGAAGGGGCAGAGAGAGAGGGAGACACAGAATCCGAAGCAGGCTCCAGGCTCTGAGCTGTCAGCACAGAGCCTGACATGGGGCGCGAACTCACGTGAGATCATGACCTGAGCCAAAGTCAGCCGCCCAACCGACTGAGCCACCCAGGTACCCCTATAAACGTTTTTGCTACTAGCTCCCACTTCACCACCAGCCTACCTCTGCCCAGGGGTCTTCTACTCTCCTGTAGGATCTTGCATCAAATGTCCATTACTCAGGAAGTCTTTCCTTATCCCCTACCCAGACTAGATCAGTCCCCCATTACCATCTCTCCCAGAGCCCTGCACTTTCTTCTCACGGTATTCGTGACAGTTTTAATTCGACATGTAGCTGGATAATTCATCAGTGCCTATCTACCCTTGTTAGTGAACTACATACACTCTGTGAAGACGGCTCTCACTTGTATTTCACTCATTATTAAACCTCAAATGCTTAGTTGACTCGCTGAGTAAGCAGTGATTTTGTCTCTTGAGCGAGGCTGATCGCAGAAGGTCCGGTAGGGTGTTTAATGGATTGAGGAATGGTCTCGAGAACTTCACAGTCGAGAGGGGCAGGCCCTGAAGCTGATGGTGTGGCATCAAACCTGGGTGGCTCGGCGAACGGTCCTGTCATGAACAGAGATTGGGAAGTCTGGGAAAGTAATCATTGTTTAACCACACTGTGCGACAGTGACTCCACTGGAAAACAGGGGTTGAATTCTAATCTTGTTCAAGACAAGTCTGTAAGACAGGGAAGAAGAGATAAACAAGGGCGGTATTTGGAACTTCAAGACAAATGTGCGATTCTAATAGAAATATTATTGGTTCCAGCATTTCCTGGTCCTCAGGAGTGACACGGAGCATCAAGGGGGAGCCTTAGGAGACCCGAGTCCCTTGGTCTTCCATTAGTAGACCCATTGCAACATGAGGCTTATCTTGCCAGGTTGATGCAGGACACCCGTGGGTCCTTGGAGACGCCTGCCTAGCAATTCTCCACCTTCACCCCCATCTTTCATGTCACAAGCGCTCACTTGATATTCCCCCCACTCTCCAGGCAGAAGCCGAGAGGGTAAATAAGGACACAGATACTCACCCCTTGCTTTCCTCCTTGCCTTTCCCTTATTTGTCTTCCAACAGCCCTTGCATGAATTTCCTTGGGCTCCCTTAAAAAAAGTACCCCAAGCTGGATTGCCTCAAACAACATAAATTCATTGTCTCATAGTTCTGGAGGCCAGAAGTTCAAAATCAGTGGAGCCATGCTGCTCTAGAAACCTGTAGGGGAGAACCCCTCCTGGCTTCTTCTAGCTTCTGGTGTTGGTTGGCCATCCTTGGTGTTCCTTGGCCTGTAGAAGCCTCACTCCAATCTCTGCTTCCATTGTCATATGGAGTTGTCCCTGTGTCCGTGTGTCTCTGTCTTCACATGGCCATCTTCTTATAAGGACCCCAGTCCTATTGCATCAGGCCCACCCTGATAACCTCATCTCAACTTGATCCAATCTGCAGACACCATTTCAAAATAAGGCCATGTTCACACACCATTACTGGAGGTGAGGACTTCAGCATAACTTTTTAGGGGATTCAATTCAACAATTAACAGAGCTCACATTATATCCTTTTATCACGACATGCCTGGCATCCTGTCCTCCTTGCTGCTGTAAGTGGAAGAAACTCTCTTTTACGATGCGGGAGAACATTATGATAATGGGTCTTTTAGAGCTGGGTGTTCACACATTAAAGAAGGAGAAATAAGGATTTGGAGAACTTACTCTTAAGACCAGAGCCTGGCTTGCAAGACCCTTGTCTCGGTGCCCAATCCTATTTTTACGTGTTAAAAGCCATATACATCTTGCTCCTTCTCTTTGCATTCACTCTGAGACAAATTTTCATTTTTACCCCCAAGCAAATGCAAGCCGGCAAGGACAAAGCTCATGTGCATAGAAAGGCAAGAGAATAAAAATCCCGTGAATAATGTAATGGTTAATGTCTAGACAAACATCACTATTTCCGAATAATCTCAGCTCCGCACTCCCATCCCCTGGTTTAGTCTTCAAGTAACTCAGCATCACTTTGAGATTTGGGTGCTTCTATGAATCACAGGCTCCTTTAATATAGCTGTCTTGGGGCCCCAGATCCTAAGTTGTTCTCATCCAGAAGCTAGAGATTGGCTTCTGCTACAGGACTAAAGATACAAGAGTCTGCCTGCCTGAAATGGTCTATTCTTGTCCTTCAAGATCTTCCCTCCCTGCCTGGGATCCTCACTGTTGTGGCCCTGCAGATGACACTGTGTCCTCAGAGGCCATGTCCTGATAGCACCACCTGCTCCATTTACGAAGACAAAAAAAAAAAAAAAAAAAAAAAAAAAAGGCATCTCACCAGCTGCTCACCTTGTGTTGACTCAACAACTAATTGAACGGTCAGAATAATTCACTTTTAAGTTAGCTCTGCTCATCGGGGTAGAAGTCATCCCAGCTCAGGGGGCAGAGGGACAAGGGGAATAAAGAGATGTGGAAAGAGGACGTGAATATCAGCCTTCGGGCCAGACGGGAATGAAGCATTTTTAATTCTGGTGAATTTGGTGAACCTCGAGTAGCATTTGCAAACAGCATAGATTATGGAAAATACTTGTTCAGTCATGTACTTTGTGTTTGAAGCAGAAACACTCACAAGGAAAACAGCGCCCATATGTTCTCACTTTCAAAATTGTGGAATAATTAGTGCACTTTAACGAGTCAGTAGATCTGTCTTCTGTGTGAGCATCATATGGTGCACACGGTAAATTGAGAGCTTTCAAGTGTCTTTGGCAAGACCTGACACGAGACTGGAGTTAGGTGGGTGGGGAGCTCCGATGATGGGATATTATTTATTCTTCCTTAATGAGATGGCTGCGTTTCACGTGTCCCTTGGTTTGCTTTTAGATCGTAATAAACAGCTCATTACCAAGCCCCTCCATAAATACCCCAAAAGAACACAGTGCGTGTGTCGGAAGGAAATAAATATTTACCAAATGAACTGACAGTCTTGCTCAGGAATATACGCCAACCTCATGTTCGCATTTATTATTTTAACTTTTATTTTTTCAAAGATGCCTAAAATGTCTGCTTTTTCCTATGGACCAATTTTCTTTTAAATCAACTTTGAAATATTCTTCCTATCATGATCCTTATCATTGACTGTTTGGGATCTTATTATATCAGGAGTGGAAATTGCCAAAGAGCTTTATACACACACACACACACACACACACACACATATTTTAATAAACCAAAGCAAACAAAATCTTTTTACTTGTCAGGCCCATCTATCATTGTCTATAGATCTCCTCTGAAACACATCCCAATTTTGAGAGTGCATAGGGCAGGGATCCTTCCCTTTATCATGCGTGAGGACGTGAAAGCTGAGTCACGGTCATTCATTCTTGTATCCTTTTTTCTCCACCAAACTGGGCCACAAATAGCGACTTCTTCCTTGACCCCATTTTGCTTACAAACATAAATGAGTGAGCATGGAGTATTATGTAGCACTAGATATGTGTTGGGGGGGTGGCGAGTAAAGGAGGCCTTTCTAACGTGGGGCGTCAAGGGAGGCTTATGTGAGAAAGAGACTGGGAAAGGACAGAGGTGAGGAGGTCAGTGGTTATGCCGCAGAGGAGAGGTGGTGGAAAAGACAGGGTAGAAATCATGTTCAAGCCTGGAAGCCAAGAAGGAGTTACCTGTTTGAGGAGACGTTAGGAACAAATTTGGGCTAGAAATGGGCGAGGGATGCTGGAGAAATGAGGGGCCAAGTGAAAAATTTAAGACTTCAGAATGAACTAGAGATGAATGGACACCCTCTCTATGGAAGGAAGGAGCCTCTGGGGATGGTCTGCTTCTATGGGATTGCTAGCGTTTGTCTTTTATTTGGCTGTGACATGACTCTGTGCAGACAGAAGTTAACTTATAGAAAACTGAGGGCAATGCAAAAAATTCTGCCTAGATAAAAGCAAATTAATTATGTCCAGTGGAATGCAGTTGATTGCGGCCCCACGGATAGAGCGGTTTTTGCAAATTCATGTAAGCGTTTTTTCTCAACGTGTGAATTTGTGGCTCTTTGACTTCTCATTAAACAGGTTATAACATCTTTTCCAGTTCCTTCATTAACTAATGAATTAAATGAAGTCTTTGGCACATGTTCATTTTATACCTGTGTACCCGATAATTTTAGTTTCCCGCAGGACTTCAGTTGAAGCTTCGTATATAAAATCAGTGGGATTATATTCATATATTCCTGCTTTTGTCTTCAGGAAGTGGCTACATATACTTATATGCTTGTGTATATGGGCATACACACCAGGCAAACGTTCTCCTACAAATGAGTAATTTTAGTTGGCTTTACAACATTTCTCTGGTCACTTTCTATCATCTGCACTAACATATATTTTGTCTTCCTGTACCTCTCCATCTCAAGAACACACACACACACACACACACACACACACACACAAATGCACACACTGTGCTCTTCAGAGGCCTGGAGGTCTATGGAAGAGACTTATGGGTAGCTGTGGGGTCTAAAACATCCACGTGAATGGGTTCCCTGCCTTCATCTTGACAGAAGCAATACCGTGGCAATGCTATAGGCAATGCTATGGGCAGAAGCCATTCCTGAAGGCTGGGGTTGTCAGCCAAAGATTTTTGAAGGCTCGGCGCTGTGTCAGGACATCAAGGCTGAATAGGACTTAAAAGTGCAAAAGAAAGAACATGGCGTCAAACATTGGAACAAAGAAATAAATACATACCTGGGAGGGGTAGAGGTGGTTACAGCACACTGCATATAACACTCTTTGAACTGCTCTACCTAATCATGGCGAGGGCAGTGATGGCAGTGGGCCAACCATTCTTCTACATGTCCAAAATCACAGCTCCCAGCCCCAGCCCTGAGACTAAGCGATGATCCCTTGCTCTTTTCGAGCCTCTGAGCCTTGAGTCTTCCTTGTCCTCATCAACAGAACAAGGCAGCCGTACTGGAAATTCTTCAGCATCCTTTCCAGGGCTCTTGTTATCACACTTGTCCTTCTTCTGCCGGGAGATCCTTTAGGACAAAGACTACAGTTTAGGCCTGGCGATATTTCACATGATGAGACGCTCGAGAAAGTGATTTTGATAAATTCTGGTTGATTAAGAGTCTAGATGAATGGGTAGATGAATGGGCACCCAGATGTGTGCCATCTTGTGCTCTCTGCGTCAGTCCCACATTCATATAGATGCAGAACTAAGCTTCTCATTGAGTTTCCTAACAAGCAACCATTTATATAAAAAGCTCTAATAAGCAAAGCAAATTCTACTAACGGATTTATGGGGGTGTCAAGGCAGGAAACTTGTATCACATGCTTGGCAGCCAACAGCTTCAGAATTCATAACAACATTTCTAGTCTTCTGTGTCATCATTAGCTATGCCAGAGTGGGGGGCCCCCACCCCCTCAACCTTGACATTGCTCCATGCAGGTCCCGCGTTTCTGGCTCATGTCTCATCTCTTGGATTTGCTTCCACCTTCAACCCATCTTCAGGCCAAAAGTACAAAGAACAAAATAAAATAAAACGGGAAATAAAAACAGCAGGCTTATTCCCACCTAATCCATCTCTTAATGATTTATTTCTGCAACACATTGTTTTTCCGAGCAAAATGAAGGGCCAAGTTCACAGGGACACTCGCCCTGAAGAGAAGGTGGGGTTACAGCTATTTTATTTTCATTATAACCAAATGGATGAAGAGGTGAAAATATATAAAAAGAAGTACAGGGGGCATAGAGTCAGCCATTTTTACGAGACGTCATTTATTGATTGATCATTTTATGCCAGACTTAATCACTTGAAATGTATTATCTTCATCCTGCAGATCCAAAATATGGTGGGATCAGAGCAGTTTGAGACTTATTCAAGATGATAGATGGTATGTGACATACATGGAATTTAGCCCAGAGCTATCTGATTCCAATGTCTGGCCTTGCTTTTCTCGAATGTCGCTCTGTTGCCTTCCGTATGGAGCTTATTCCATAATTGGGCCAGCCATCTCTCTGAATCCCTGATGTCTCCAGGTAAAGAAATGGCACCCTGGCAGCAGCTAAGTAGACCCAAGCCCTGGAATTATCCCCAAATTACTCACACTGTCTTGACTCGAGCCTCGCCAAGGATCACCTACAGGACTCTGTAATCTGATAACAATCGGAAACTCAGCAAAGTGCTTATCAGCTATTTCGCAATGACAGATGTTTGCCAGCCCGGCAGATGTAATGGGAGATCACAGAGGAAGGGAAGGTAGAGAAAGCATTACTGGTTAGGGAATGTGGTTCCAACGCCTGGAATACCTATAATCTGGCGTGAAAGACAAAATGGGAACTGTTGGGGGCGGGGAGTTAGGTTTCCATCTTCTCAAAATCATTACAAGGAAAGTTCGCATTAATACAGTAGCCACTTATAGCTACACGTGGTTACTTAAATTTAAGTTAATTACAATTAAATAAAATACGAAATGCAGAAACTCTGTCACAGCAGCCACATTTCAGATGCTCAATAGCCGAATAATGCTTGTGGCTACCACATTGGATTCACAGATGTAGAACAGCTCTATCGTGGCAGAAGGTTCCATCGGGGAGAACTGATCTAGAACACAAAGTGGTGAGATCAAAGGAAGCCATTCATGATGATGTCGAGCTAATTAGCAGAGCGAGCATTTGTAGGGTGGTGCCAGGATTAAAACTCAAAGCCCCGGGATCATTCCACCTTGCTCATCCATTAAATGGAAATAGCAATATTTACCCACTTTAAAAACAAAACAAAACAAAACAAAACAAAACAAAACAAAACAAAACGGTGGTACCGTGGGCATAACATAAAATTTACCATTTCATCATTAAAAAGAAAAAATGCAGCTTCTCTCTCTCTCTCTCTGTCTCTCTCTCAAAATAAATAAATTAAACTTAAAAAAAGGGGGTGCTTGGGTGGGTCAGGCAGTTAAGCCAATGACTCTTGATTTCAGCTCAGGTCATGATCTCATAGTTCGTGGGTTCGAGCCCCGCATCGGACTCTGCACGGATAGCATAGAGCCTGCTTGGGATTCTCAATCCTTTGTCTGTCTCTGCCCCTCATCATCATCATCATCTCTCTCTCTCTCTCTCTCTCAAAATAAATAAACTTGAAATTAAAAAAATGCAGCTTAGTATTTTTAAATATATTTACATTATTGTGCAAATGATCTCTGGAATTTTTCATCTTGTAAAACTGAAACTCTACACCTATTAAACACCAACTCCCCATGTCCCCCTTTCTGGCAACCACCATTCCACCTTGTGTTTTTGAGTTTGATTACACTAGATCCTTCATATGAGTGGAATCATACAGTATTTGTCCTTATTTCACTCAGCATGAGGTCTTTAAGGTACACCTATGTTGTAGCAGGTGAAAATTTTCTAGGACATTTTTTTTTTCTAGTCACTGGGTTTGGAATATTAAAAAATGTTTTTTAAGTTTATTTATTCGAGAGAGAGAGAGAGAGAGAGAGAGAGCGAGTGAGCAGAAGAGGGGCAGAGAGAGAGGGAGAGAGAGAATACCAGGTAAGCGCCATACTGCCAGCTTGGAGCCCCACGTGGGGCTTGAACTCACAAACTGTGAGATCATGACCTGAACTGAAATCAAGAGTCAGACGCTTAACCAACTGAGCTATGAGGTGCCTCTTGGTTTGGAATATTTAAAAAAAAAAGAAAAAAAAGAAGAAAAAAAAAACTTTCCTTAGTGCGCCTGGGTGGCTCAGTCAGTTAAGCATCTGACTTTGGCTCAGGTCATGCCTTTGGCTCATGTCATGATCTCACAGTTTGTGGGTTGGAGCCCGACATCGGGCTCTGTGCTGACAGCTCAGAGCCTGGAGCCTGCTTCGGGTTCTGTGTCACCTTCTCGCTCTGTTCCTCCCTCGCTCATACTCTGTTTCTCTCTCTCAAAAATAAATAAACATGAAAAAAAAACCCTTTTCTTATTGAAGAATAATGTACAGATAGAAAATTAAAAATTATAATTATACATCTTGAGAAGTTCTCCTAAAGTGGACACATCAGCATGACCATTTTTTTCTTTTTTTAGCCCTGAACCAGCTTTTTTAACAAGAGCTGGACATGACCAGCTGACTCAGGTTAGGTTCTGCAGAAGCAGATGCCAAAATGGGGATGTGTGTGTCAGTGAATCACTAGGGAAGGTGTCCCAGGGGAGACAGGTGAGAGAGCGTGGGAGGATGAACAGGGAAAAGGAGAAAGGTGTTTGCGCAGCGGAAGTCTCCACAGGCAGCTTCAGTCTGGTCTTGTAGGAGAACTCAGAAGGGAGGTAGCCTTCCAGCCATCCCACCATGTCGTGCGGGCGGGTCTTTCTCGCTCCCGTAACAGTGGCGATGGCTTCCCAGCTAGAGAAAGCACAAACTCGAGAGCCCTCTGTCTTTCTGTGCCTTTGGACACAGAAAGGACAGGTTGTCCAAGAAGCTCTGCAGAAACTGTCCCCAGAAGGTCCCCCAGGGGCAGAGGTGGAGGTGGCTGGGATGGAGGACTAGTGCAGAGAAATGGTAAAAAGGACCTGAAGGTATGGAGCATAGGGTGAGGGTGGGGAAGAGCCTTCACGTTGTCCACAAACCTGAAGACCAGCGGCTCTGCTCCCGCCAGAAGCAGCTACGACCTTGACTTTCAACACGATACATTGGTCTTTGCTTGCTTTTGAACTATACATAGTGGAATATGTATAAAATGAAATATAATGGACAGTACTCCTTGGTGGCTGCCATTCTTCGCTTTTCTTAAAGTTTATGATATCTGGCCAAGTTCTTGTGCATAACAACAATGTAGGATTCCACTGCTTAACTAGAGCACCATTTATTTATGCAGTAACAGTTCTGAGTTGTTTTTCTGCCTCAGAAATACGACCGAATGATGCAGCTATGAACACTGTTGACCACACGTTCTTGTTTCTGAGGAGAGGCATTGCCGGGTCATAGGGTACACAGTATTTAGTTTTGGTAGATGTGGCTGGAAGCCGTTCTGCAAGTTAGTTTACACTAATTAGAATGCCTACCAGAAGTTCACGAGGATTTCAGTTTACATCCTCGTCACACTTGATATTGCCAGTCTTTTACCATTTTAGCCATTTTTTGTGGGCATATGGTGGTTTTTCAATGTGGTTTAAATTTGTATTTCTTAAAAAAGGATGTTGAACACCTTGTCATATGTTTATTGTCTATTTGAACATCTTCTTGTGAATTGCAGACTGGTAACTGGTGCCCGTTTTAAAATTGGGGTTTCTTACCAATCGTCAGGATTTAAATATATACTCATACATTTGCTTTTTCATACCAATTAGACAATTTTTGCCAAATGAGAAAACTACATTTAAAATGTGCCTTAAAACAAAATGGAATTAAAAAAGAAACGTACGAGTTTGAAAGAATTTCACACCTTGCTGCCAATCAAATCCTTTGCTGTAATACAATTAATGCCAATTTGTAAAATGTAAGTTAGCAGAATTCTCAACATTTTCAAAGATGATATTAAGGTCAAGAATTTACATCTGTGGTAGCAAATATAGAAGGGAAAATATGATGTCCATCCTTACGAAGCTTACAAATGTGATGATATTCAATAAAAAACCTTTAGAACTGTATTCAGAAGGATCAAATCCAAAGCATCACAAATCTGCATTCTGTAAGTGCTCTTTCTGAAATCTTTTTGTTTTTTATTTAAACAAAAATGTTTTAATGTTTATTTATTTTGTGAGAGAGACAGAGCGTGAGCGAGGGAGGGGCAGAGAGAGAGGGAGACACGGAATCTGAAGCAGGCTCCAGGCTCTGAGCTGTCAGCACAGAGCCCGATGCGGGGCTTAAGATCAAGAACCATGAGATCATGCCATGAGATCATGACCATGAGGTTGGAAGCTTATCTAACTGAGCCACCAGGTGCCTCTCCTTCTGAAATCTTTATATTGACTTTTCCACTCCTCGTCATCTGTTAATATTAACCCTTATTATAGAAGAGACAGAGAACAAGATGAGAAATGCTGCAATAAACTCTTGATAATGTATCGACATGTTTGCCCCTATAGTTCACTTACAGACCACGTCTGTACAAGACCATATGGGCTCTGATCATTAAAAAACGAGAATAAATACATTTAGTGATATGAGTTTACAATCATATACAACACGCACATGGCAATATCAGGCAGTTAAGTACCCAACATCCGTGCGGACAAAATATTCCAATGACCAGTATTCATTTAAATGCACTTCTTGGGATGAGCACTGGGTGTCTTATGGAAGTGATGAATCATGGGACTCTACTCCTGAAGTCAAGAGCACACTTTATACGCTGTTAGTTAACTTGACCCTAATGTATATTAAAAAAACAAAAAAAAAAATAACGTAAGATATGGAAAAATACTTAGAAAGTTAAAAAAAAAAAAACAAGGAGGAAATACGAGAGAGGGTCATCTTTCCAAACCTTGTTTAAAAAAAAAAAATTGTCATTTTCTGTAGATCTAAGAACAACAATAAAACCACAGCAATAACTAACCTAAAAAAACAAAACTGATGCAGGTAAGGGTGCTTGTTCCCAGAAAGTTAAGCATGCCGAAAGGTTTCTCCTGTGAATTAAAGCCTAAAGCCAAGGGCCCACATAATCACATTACCAACTAGTTGGGCAATGCTGTATGGGCCTTATCTTAAAGTTAAACGAAATGCTACTCCACAATAAAGCATCAATAAGTTAAAAATCAGAGCACGCCAATCCAAATCAGTGGCAATTTTTGTATAAAGCAAAATATTCACTCTCAACTGTAAAGCTGGCCCCAACCGATTAAATCATGGGATTTCCTGTCTTTTAAAAATACCGTATCTACAATTCCTTTTTCCTGTAATGAGGCAGTTTTCTTAGTAATATCCAACCGATATATAAATAAATAATCGAGGGAAAATAATAGTCCCTGAATATCTTTAAAGCTCTTCTGACATTTCACTTTAAGAGATGACTATTGGGGCATGCGGGTGGCTCAGTTGGTTAAGCATCCATCTCTTGATTGCGGCTCAGGTCATGAGCCCATGTTGGGCTGCACGTTGAACGTGGAGTCTGCTTACGATACTCTCTCTCCCTCTCTCTCTCTCTCTCTCTCTCTCTGCCCTTTCCCCACTTGTGTGCATGTGCTAGATACTGTCTCCCTCTTCTCTCAAAAAAAGGGAAAAAAATAAATAAAAGTTAAGGAGGGCACTTGTCATGATGAACACTGTATGTGTGTAAGTAATACTGTATTCTATGTAATACATATATGTACATTACACTGTATTCTATGTAATACACCTGAAACTAATATTGCACTGTATGTTAACTAGCTTGAATTTAAATAAAAACTTGGAAAGAAATAAACTCGCTTCTTAGAAAAAATGTTGAGGAAAAACACTTCAACTATTTGCCATTATTCTGATAACAAAACAAAACAAAACAACAAAACAAGCCCCACATTCTTAAACAACCAAGCAACACTAAAACCACATTACACACATGGATCTTGTTTTTACTATATGTTTTTAGCATATATTTTAATTGTATATTTTATATGCATATTATATATGCATAAAGACTTATAATAATATAAATAAACCTACATATATATATATATTTTAATTTTTTTCACTGTTTATTTATTTTTGAGAGACAGAGGCAGAGCATGTGTGGGGAAGGGGCAGAAAGCGAGGGAGACACAGAATCTGAAACAGGCTCCAGGCTCCGAGCTGTAGGCACAGAGCCTGATGCGGGGCTCAAACCCACGAACCGTGAGATCATGACCTGAGCCGAAGTCAGACGCTTAACCGACTGAGCCACCCAGGCACCCCAACATACATATATATTTGTATATACACACATATATATTCTGAATGAGTCCTTGTTGATTGTACGCATTGCAAATATCTTCTATACTCTGACTTACTCTTATACTCCCTTAATAGTGTTCATTTGATGAACAGAAGGACTAAATTTTAGTGCAATCTAGTTTACCAATCTTTCCTTCTTGGCTGTTACTTTTTGTACCTGTACTTTTGCCTATTTCAAAGTCATGGAGATACTATCCAATATTATTTTTTATAATATCTATTGTACACCTTGAATTCATTTTTTCTATGTAATATGAAGTAGGGAACAAATGTCATTTTATTTCCACATGGATATTTATTTGGCCCTGCATAATTTATTGAAAAAGTCTCTCCTATACTATTCTACAGTCCTGTCTTATTCATAAACTTAATATTCATATCTGTGTGGCTCTGTTTTTATTCTCACTTATCCATCTTTGTGCCAATACTACTCTGTCTCTTTCCAACATTCTTGTAGTAAATCTTTATATCCATTAGAGTGATTCCTACTTTTTCTTTGATAAAGAGGATAAACTCTTTTTTTTTTATGTTTATTTTTTGAGACAGAGAGAGAGAGAGAGAGAGAGACAGAGACAGAATCCCAAGCAGGTGCCAGGTTCCGAGCGGTCAGCACAGAGCCTGACATGGGGCTCGAACCCGTGAACTGTGAGATTGTGACCTGAGCTGAAGTTGGATGCTTCACTGACTGAACCACCCAGGCGCCCCAGGAGAATAAACTCATATGTAAAGAACAAACAATCAAAACAAAGAACAAACCCAACAAACAAATAGAACTCTCTATACTACATATTCGAAAATTTAAAAACTCAAGTAAAAAAACCATCCTTTATTTTCTGCCCCCTCACTGTCACCCGCCTTTCTCTTCTGCAGGACTTCTGTGACCTCCTTTTAAAATATCTACCAGCATCTCATTTCAGATGGGTGCTATGTCTTGTTTACTATGGCTTCCCTAGTTTTAGAAATGTATATTTGAATCTATTTTCCAGTATATATTTTTTCATTACTAACTCTTTTCCTGTGTTCACAATTTAGGTTTGATTCATTTCTCATGAACCTATTATCAGAATTTGGGGTTTGGGTGTCTTGTGAGTTTGGGACCTCCTTCTGAAATGGATTTCCAAACTAACTCGGAAATGAAATAAGTTGGTTTGTTTTGGGGAGATAGCATGGGGGGCACGGAATATAGGGTAGTATTCTAGAATAAAACATTCCTGAGGAACACTGGGGTGTTAAGACCTGAGGCACAGTCATTGCCTGACTTCTGGCTGGTGTATTCTCTCCTCTCAAATCAGGAAATGACATTTTTTTAAACGTTTATTTATTTTGAGACAAAGAGACAGAGCGTGAGTGAGAGAGAGGCAGAGAGAAGAGGAGACACAGAATCCGAAGCAGGCTCCAGGCTCTGAGCTGTCAGCGCAGAGCCCGATGTGGGGCTGGAAACATGAGATCATATCCTGAGCCAAACTCAGTCGCTTAACCACCTCGACGCCCCTGATATTGCTACACCTTAACGTTTCTGTGTCGGTATTCTATTTTCACAACAAATGGGTGAAGTCTTGGCAGCATACGAGCATCAGGGATCTGGAAGATAACGGAAAAGGGCTACAAAGTGCAAATCAAGTGCACATATGCTGATACCTCTTGATGTTTCAATTTTTTATTTTCTCCTTATGTCTCCTCTGGCACTTACAGAATGATGGTGCAGCAAAGCTCTCTCCCTGAGCTATTTACTATTTAGGAGGACTTTGGCTTTTCTAGGTGGGGAGCATAGACTGAGCCTGCTTCTCTGGCTTTCTAGCTGCTGCCTGACCCCATTCCTCCTCTTCAAAAAAGACATTTTTCTTTGTGCTCCATTTTTGATCCCTATACAAAATGGATTGTTCTGAATTTTTGGGTTCTTAGGGAGCCTTCCTTACACCTGCTGAAGTTTTTTGTTTTGTTTTGTTTTGTTTGTTTGTTTTTGTTTTTTGTTTTTTGTTTAACTATGATGATCCCCTACCTGTAAAATGCACTAAGAGGAAGCCAGCTCTTCGTAGATGGTCTCAAATGATGATTTTCCCTTGATGGCTCTTGAACTATGGAAGAGAAAAAACCTGGAAATATCAAAATATCATTTGGTAAAAATGGGAACAAGGTGTCTGTAGGAAGATGAGGCTTACAAAAGAATGATAGAATCCTGTTTTGCCTCCCTCATCACATGCCCAGGAGAGGTTTCCAGACGTTCTTAAGAACCTGGGGTAAAGTGAGGAAATCAGAGAAAACTCCTACAGATACTTACCAAAAAGTCTCCAAGATAAAGACCGTATTTGACACCTTAATCTATCCACCAGGATAGGCTGGGGAAATTGTAACAGCTAAAGCCTCCAAAACACTGGAAAACATGAGTGCAAATAAACCTCACTTATCTCTGTGTTTTACTGGTATATTTAAAACCACTTTTGTACCAAGTGGCTGTATTTTCCTTTTCTGAAGATGGCAGAGTTTCCTCTATGAAATTGTCTGTATCAATATAAGAATAAGTCTTTGAAGTGTCATTGCTAAAAGAGTCTCTGAGACCTTAAGAGTGCTCATCCAAGAAATCATGACCTGTAGTCGCTCTACAATAAATGGACCAAAGACTCTTCACCCAGGTGAGTCCTTTTACTGAGATGACTTTCTGTACTGTCCAGACCTTAATTTTTTATTATAACTTTTTACTCTGAAATTGTTTAAGTCTCACAAGAAGTTGCCAAAACCATACAGAGTCCCCGTGTAGCTTTTATCCAGCTTCTTCTAAATGTTAATGTCTTGGAAAATCATAGTACACTGTCAAAACGAGGAAACTGGCATTGCTACACTAATATCAACTCAAGTGAAGACCTTGTTCAGACTTCACAGTTTTTTATTTTATTTGTTTAATCTTTATTTATTTTTGAGAGAGAGAGACAGAGTGTGAGCAGGGGAGGAGCAGAGAGAGGGAGACACAGAATCCGAAGCAGTCTCCAGGCTCTGAGCTGTCACGCGGAGACTGACGTGGGGCTCGAACTCATGAACCGTGAGATCATGACCTGAGCTGAAGTCAGATGCTCAACCAATGGAGCCACCCAGAGACCCCTGGACTTCATGGGTTTTTACCTAAGCTCTTTTGTGTTTTTATTTTCAGTGTCTAGTTTTATGAAATTTTATCACTCGTGTAGACTGATGTGAACATTACCACGATCAGAATACAATTGCTATCATCACCACAAATAAGTCATTCATTGCTGACTTTAAGTTAACCGCAATTAGAAATAGATCAATTCAGAGTAACTCTTCTTGCCTCGAGTAATCTATTATAAAGGTCTATTGGAGAAGACTTATTATAGTTTAAATATTTTAAAATATTGGTATTTAAAATATTAATATTTAAAATGCCTTGGTTTAGCAGGAAGCATTTAGAAGCTACTAGTGTGTAAATATGCATGACTCTAAGAACGTCATTCCGCAGATTATTATATACTTGTAAGCAGCGGTGTTATGGTTATCCATCGCTGAATAACAAATCACCCTAAAGTGTAATGTCTTTAATAACAACCACCATTTATCTTGCTCGACAAATCTTCGATTGGGTATTGGGGACAGCTCACCTTTGTTCCATGCAGCATTAGCCGAGGTGGTTCAAACAGAGCTGGAGGACTCACCTCCCAGACAACTGAGTCACCTGGATGGCAAGTTGCCATCAGTAGGTTCCTTTCCATGCGGTCTCCTCCGTGGAGTGGCTCGGGGTTCCTCACAGCGTGGTGGCAGGGTTTTAGGAGTAAGAGTAGAGCCAGGAAATGGGAGCTGCCCGTTTCTTAAGGCCTGGGTTCAGAAACTGGCCCTACGTCACTTTCATCTGGTGGACATACACCTCACCGTTTGATGGGAGAGGTGTCACAATTTTTGTGATCATATTTGAAAACTATCACATTCTTTTTTGTATAAAGGAAGGCATCACTTGCATAAAAGAATGGTTGGAGTTTTAAGAATTTATTGCAGGGGCGCCTGGGTGGCTCAGTCGGTTAAGCGCCCAACTTTGGCTCAGGTCATGATCTCGTGGTTTGCGAGTTCGAGCCCTGCGTTGGGCTCTGTGCTGACAGTTCAGAGCCTGGAGCTTGCTTCAGATTCTGTGTCTCCCCCTCTCTCTGCCCCTCCCATGCTCATGCTCTCTCTCAACAATAAATAAACGTTAAAAAGTTTTAAAAAAAGGATTTATTGCAAATTTGTTGCAATGAAGTTCAATCAATGACTTCAATGAAGTTCAGAAATATCTTAGTCTTGGGATACCTGGGTAACTCAGTCGGTTAAGCGTCCTACTTCAGCTCAGGTCATGATCTCACAGTCTGTGAGTTCGAGTCCTGCGTCGGACTCTGTGCTGACAGCTCGGAGCCTGGAGCCTGCTTCCGATTCTATGTCTCCCTCTCTCTCTGCCCCTCCCCCTGCTCATCTTTGTCTCTCTCACTGTCAAAAATGAATAAATGTTAAAATTTTTTTTAAGAAAAATCTCAGTCTTGAGATGTGTTTGTTTGGAAAGGAGCTCTCCAAAACAAAACAAAAAATTATAGAGATGTATCCAATGAAAATGTGATAAATTTGTATCTGGATATTATCATATGTGGAGGGCTAACTATTTTTAGCAAGAGGCATGAGATGACAGTAAATATTGGAAACTAAAAATTATAAGAATTAGACATTTTTTAAACTAATATTTTTTTCTAGTGGAGTTTTCATTTGGAACTGATAAACCACAGGCCGAGGAACTGATGAAATGCTCAGTCCTGAGGCCAAGAGTCTTAAAATTCTGCTTACTCGAAAGGATAGTACCTTGTTTTTCTTTTCAGAAGACTCCTTTTTGAATCTAATGTTTTTAAAGACATTAATTCCAAATTTGGAGATTTTGAGTGAAATTAAATATTAAAAAGGTGATGAAATTAATTTGATAATGACACCGGAGCATTAATCATTTTTCCTTGATTTTAGAACACTGTGTTCTACGTGTTTCTTGTAATATTAACTACAGTTAACACAAAGGTAGAAATCAGGGTTTTTGGAACATGGTGGATGTGATTTCCTTTAAGAATTTGCATTTCTGCATTAAAACGAAATAGCTAAAGCTTTTTGATAATGATCTGAAATAGGGGACTTTACTTGAATTGTTGCAGTTAAGACGTGTTGTAACCATAAACATCCTTGTCTTATGAAATGACCCTGGGAGGACCGGGATCCCGATAAGCTGGAAATTATATGAATTTGTAGAAAAGTGTCCACTTTAACTTTGGAGTCATGGCTTAAGGTTGTAATAGCTGGCGCATTTCTGATTGCTGGTATCTCAAAATTAAGTTGCATTTTATGTTGATATGTGCTGGATTTTTTTTTTTTTATAACATATTTGATTGGTTTTGTGAAGTTTGAATTTGTAGAGCATTAAGGTAATGCCTCTGAGGAACTAGCGTCCTATGAAACTGGGTTTATCTCCAAATAAAATGAGGCTACATGAAATATGTATGAGAATTTCAGGGCAAACCTCAAGAGTTTGTATTTATTTTATTTCTCTTTGCTAATCATATGGGATTCTAAGGTACTAGGGATTTTCTTGATCCTCTAGTGGAAAATTGAAAACTTTGGCTGGTACGGTGTTAAGAAACTACTAATTGGGATAATCTCATTGAAACAGTGCATAATCTGATACATTAAAGTGACTAGAGATTGTTACATGTGAACATAGTTTGTTCTGATATGATTAGAAATTAAGTCATAGGAAGCAGAGCCAGGCTATTCAGTTTATTCAAGCAAATATAGATATTTTGCAATTATAGCTAGGTACGAAGTCATTGCAGGGAGATTGGATGGCAATGAAACTAAGGTGCAGAGTTTTGAATACAGAGCTGGTGATTTTTTTTTTTTTAAAAACTATGTCAAGGCACAGAAGATTTATCTTTCCTATGTTTTGACAATCTAAGCAGACTTCACCCCATGACTTTACCGGCAGCAACTATGGAATGCCAACAGCTTCAGATTGAAAGCCAACAGAAAGCCCTGAAGTAAAACCGTAGGTCGGGTAAGTGCTTCAACCTGTAGAGGGACAAATTATAATTGATTCTATAACAGTGATTTTCAAAGGGTGGCCTCTGGACCAGTGGCACCATCATCATCAGAAAATGTATTAGAATGGCAAATTTTTGACACTCCCTCAAACTCACTGGAATTAGAAATTCAGGGGGTGAGGCACAACTATGTGTTGTTTTGTTGTTTCTTTAGGCAAATCTTCCTTGTAATTCTGATGCACAATAAAGTCTGACAACCATTATTCTAGAAAAAAATAATCTGACTGCAAATCTATAATGAAATGCAAGATAAACAAAAAACCCTACCCCCCAAATTGAACTTATTCAGTAATCATACTTTTGCGTTGATATTGAATTGCTATTTTGGAATGGTTTTCTTATATTCTCAGTAACGTAAAAAGGTAATGATGTTTATTTCATTTGGAAGCAAGATGTTGACTATAAAAGAAAATGAAGTATAATTTTTCAATCAAAAATGTAAGTAGGGACGCTGTACTGTTAGAGTTGAATTGGAAATATCGAAATCAAATCATAACTTTACAAAAAGAAATTCAGAATATATTTTTTATAGCTCTGCCCAAAGAAATAGCCCAGGAGAAATGCTTCCCTCTTTGCTTCCATTACTCAGAACAGCACTTAGATTCTTGTCTCCAGTGCTGTTTTCTCCCTGTGAGAAACCAGGGATCCTTGCAGAAGTTGCTGATCCCACTTGTGAACTGAAAGGTTAAATGTGAGCCTAGAGCACCTGTTGTGCCTGAAAGACAAGTTTTTTTTTTTTAATTTTTTTATTTATTTTTGAGACAGAGAGAGACAGAGCATGAGCAGGGGAGGGGCAGAGAGAGAGGGAGACACAGAATCCGAAGATGGCTCCAGGCTCTGAGCTGTCAGCACAGAGCCTGGCGTGGGCCTCGAACTCACGGACTGTGAGATCATGACCTGAACTGAAGTCGGACGCTCAACCGACTGAGCCACCCAGGCGCCCCGAAAGATAAGTTTTCACAAAGCACAAGGATCCCTATGTCCAGAGGCATTCTACTCATCAAGTGGAGATAATTGGGAATTGAAAGAACATTGATGGGGATTGATTTATACATCGTGAGCCTGAAAAGTCATGAGTTCATAATGACAGACATAAGAAAACACTAGTGACAATTTCTTTAAATGAAGGTGTATAGAAGACAAATGTAAAAAAAAAAAATATATATATATATATATGCATATGCATATATATATATTTTGCTCTTCAAAATGTGTTTGTATTATCAACTCATATATTTGCCAATGAAAAATGAATAAACTAGTGAATATAAATCGATCACACAGAAAACATTTTTCTGACTCATTGGGAACGTCAAAGAATGATTCTACAGATTATGACTTCTAACCAGATAAAGGTACATAAAATATCCAAATTCCAATAGGAAATAATTCTAATTATCTTTGAAGCATTTTGCTAGCTTCCAGGGAGTTTAAGTAACTAGGATGAAAAGAAACACTCAGGGGTGGGGGTCGCTACAGCTCCTTCTTCATAGAGTGGATAATTAGAAAATTGGCTTAACTTGAATTCCGAGAAGGAGCCCCTTTCCTCTTGAAATTGTTAACATTTGACATAACAACCATAAAACATCTTCCAGACTAAAATATCTGTTAGTAGATAATGTCATTTAAAAAAAGGCCATAAGCAGCCTGAGGTTGTCCTAGTAAGGGTGTGGAGTACGGTGTAGACAACTGAATTTAGCTCTTGATTAGGTCAAGGCTTTCTTGGGCAGCTTTTTATAGCCTGCTTCAGATTCTGTGTCTCCCTCTCTCTCTCCCCCTCCCCCACTCGGATTCTCTCTTTCTGTCTCTCAAAACTAAATAAACATTAAAAAACATTAAAATAGGGCCACCTGGGTGGCTCAGTCGGTTAAGCGTCCGACTTCAACTCAGGTCACGATCTCGCGGTCTGTGAGTTTGAGCCCCGCGTCCGGCTCTGGGCTGATGGCTCAGAGCCTGGAGCCTGCTTCCGATTCTGTGTCTCCCTCTCTCTCTGACCCTCCCCTGTTCATGCTCTGTCTCTCTCTGTCTCAAAAATAAATAAACGTTAAAAAAAATAAAAAAAATAAAAAAACATTAAAATATTCTATGCATTCAATAGATACATGCAAATTTAGTGTGAAAAATTATAATTTTATTTCTACTCTTCCAGCCCTATGACTTTTCTTGCCTTATTTTACTGTCTACCATCACCAGAGGAATATTGAATAGAAGTAATCTTCTCTTGTCTGAGATCTGATCTCAGGAGGGAAGTTTCTAATGTTTTACTATTAAGTCACTTTTTGGCTGCAGGTTTTTAAAAAAATTTACTTTATCTGATTAAGAAAGTTCACTTCTATTTATAGTTTACTTAAGATTTTATTAAGAAAAAATTTTTTTTTGCATTGATTTACTTTTGAGAGACAGAGACAGAAGGTGAGTGGGGGAGGGGCAGAGAGAGAAGGAGACAGAATTCGAAGCAGGCCCCTGGCTCTGAGCTCTCTGTCAGCCCAGAGCCCGATGCATGGCTCAAAGCCATGAACTGTGAGATCATGACCTGAGCCGAAGTCAACCGACTGAGCCACCCAGGCACCCCTACTTAAGATTTTGTTTTGATTTGTTTAAATAATGATTAGAGATTAATTTCAGTTTTTCCCTGTAGCTATTAAGAAACTAATCAGTTTTCTATTTCTTCTTGTATTAGTTTGGTAAGTTGTATTTTTCATTGAATTTGTCAGTTTTACCTAAATTTCCAAATAATGGCATAAAGTTGTTTCCCCAAAGTTCTTGTTTAATGTCTAATGATCTATCTTATCTTTTTTCTAATATTGGTGAATTGTGCTTTTCCTCTTTTTACCGTGGTCAGCCTAGCTATGTAATTATCAATCTTATTATTTTTTTCAACCAACTTCTGACTCTGCGGATTCCGTACGTTGTATATTTATTTTCTTTTTATTTATTTTATTATTTTATTTGCTTATTTTATTATTTTCTTCCATTTTGTTTGACCGAATTTCACATTTTTCTAATATCGTAAGAAGCATATCTATCCCATCTACTTTTAATCTTTTAAAAAAATGTATACGACATTAAAGCCAAGAAATTTCCTTCTAACTACAGTTGTAGCTTCATCCCACCAACTTTGATAGCTTTTATTTATATTTTTATTCAGTTCAAAGTACTGTCTAATTTTCATCGTGACTTCTTCATGGATCCATTGTTAATTTAGAAGTGATTTTGTTTACTTTCAAAATTCAAAAAGAAATTTTAATTATTTTCTTGTTCATTTCAAGCTTAATTCTATATGATCAGAATAAACTTTGTATAATTTCAGTTCTGTGTACATTTGAAATTATCCTGTACTTGTTAGATGTAATGTGCTAAATATGTCAAACCATCAGGATTTTTAATTCTATTTTTGTTAAATGTTTATTTATTTATTTTTGAGAGAGAGAGAGAGAGAGAGAGAGAGAGCATGAACAGGGGAGGAGCAGAGAGAGAGGGAGACACAGAATTAGAAGCAGGTTCCAGGCTCCGAGCTGTCAGCACAGAGCCCTATGCAGGGCCCGAACTCACAAACCAAGAGATCATGACCTGAGCCGAAGTCAGACACTTAACTGCCTGAGCCACCCAGGCACCCCTTTTCATTCTATTTTTAATCATCAAGGTCCCTACCAAGTTTTTTTCTCTGATTTTAACAATACCTTCTTCTGCCAGTGACTAAGAAGGGGCATGAGAAAATTTCCACAATAACTGAACATTTGTCTTTTTCTCTTAAATTTGTCATTATTTGCTGTATACATTTTAGGGTTATATTATTAGAGGAAAGACTTAATTATAAATTTCCTATAAACCCAATGTAGTGAAACCCTTTATATAACGAGATATCCCTCTTTCTTAAAAATTTTTCATTGAATATTATTTTATTTAAGATATATTATAAATATATCTTACAATGCTATTTAAAATGTTGACAGTTAAAATTTAAAAAAAATTAAATTATATTATTCTGATACTGATAATGGTTGGTCTTCTTTTGGTGTTTCCATAACGTATGTCTTTACATCAATTTGCTTCCAACTTCCCTATATCCTTATATTTACAATGGTCTCTTTTAAGCGACACAGAGTTTTGGGGGGTTCTTGGGGTTTTTTAAATTTTTTGATGTAAAATGACGGTTTCTGAGTATTTCATCCATTTGCATATAATATAATGTCTTTGTTTTTTATTGATATATATTTTTCAGTTCTTATTTAAATTCCACTTAGTTAACATATAGTGTAATATCAGTTTCAGGTGAACGATATAGGGATTCAGTATAGTGCTCATCACAGCAAGTGCACTTTGTAATCTCCATCATTTATTTCACTCATCACTCCCCCCCTTCCGCCCCCCTCAGGTAACCATTAGTTTGTTCTCTACAGTTAAGAGTCTCCTTCTTGGTTTGCCTCTATTTCTCTCTGTTTTTTGTTTCCCCCTCTGCTCATGTGTTTTGTTTCTTAAATTCCACATATGAATGAAATCATATCGTATTTGTTTTTCTGACTTATTTCACTTAGCATTATACTCTGTAGCTCTATCCATGTATTGCAAATGGCAATATTTCATTCTTTTTTTATGGCTGAGTAATATTCCATTGTATGTATATACCACATCTTTTCACATTCATCTATCGAGGGACACTGGGCTATTTCCATCACTTGGCTATTGGAGATAATGATGCTATAAACATTCAGGTGCATGTATTCCTAATACTAATACTGATATTGAATTAGTATTTGTGTATTCTTTGGCTCAATACCTAGTAGTGCTTTTTCTAGATTGGAGGGTATTTCTATTTTTAGTTTCTTGAGGAAGCTCCATACTGTTCTCCAGAATGGCTACATCAGTCTGCATTCCCACCCACGGTGCAAGAGTGTTCCCCTTTCACCACCTCCTTGCCAACACCTGTTGTTTCTTGTTGATTTTAGCCACTTTGGCAGGTTTGAGGTGATGTCTCATTGTCGTTTTGATTTGTGTTTCCTGACAGTGAGTAATGTTGAGCATCTTTTCATGTACTTGTTGGCCATCTGTATGTCTTTGTGGAAATGACTGTTCATGTCATCTGCCCAGTTTTTAATTGGATTATTTAGTTTTAGGGTGTTGGGTTTTATAAATGTTTTAAAATATTTTTAAATGTTTATTTAATTTTGAAAGAGAGAGAGAGACAGAGAGACAGAGAGAGAGACAGAGCACAAGTAGGGGAGGAACAGAGAGAGAGGGAGACACAGAATCTGAAGCAGGCTCTAGGCTCTGAGCTGTCAGCACAGAACCCATTGCGGGGCTCAGACCCACAAACTGCAAGATCATGACCTGAGCCAAAGTCGGACGCTCAACCAACGGAGCCACCCAGGGGCCCTTATAAATTCTTATTTTTTCTTTTTGCTCTTTTTTTTAAATTTTATTTTTTTTAATTTACATCCAAATTAGTTAGCATATAGTGCAACAATGATTTCAGAGGTAGATTCCTTAATGCCCCTTACCCACTTAGCCCATCCCCCCTCCCACACCCCCTCCAGTAACCCTCTGTTTATTCTTCATATTTATGAGTCCCTTATGCTTTGTCCCCCTCCCTGTTTTTATATTATTTTTGTTTCTTTTCCCTTATGTTCATCTCTTTTCCTGTTTTTATATTATTTTTGTTTCTTTTCCCTTATGTTCATCTCTTTTGTCCATTAAAGTCCTCATATGAGTGAAGTCATGTGATATTTGTCTTTCTCTGACTGACTAATTTCACTTAGCATAATACCATCCAGTTCCATCCACGTCGTTGCAAATGGCAAGATTTCATTCTTTTTTGATTGCCGAGTCATACTCCATTGTGTGTGTGTATATATATATATATATATATATATATATATATACCCCACGTCTTCTTTATCCATTCATCCATCGATGGACATTTGGGCTTTTTCCAAATTTTGGCTATTGTCGATAGTGCTGCTATAAACATGGGGGTGCATGTGTCCCTTCGAAACAGCACACCTGTATCCCTTGGATAAATACCTAGTAGTGCAATTGCTGGGTCGTAGGGTCGTTCTATTTTTGATTTTTGGAGGAACCTCCAGACTGTTTTCCAGAGTGGCTGCACCAGTTTGCGTTCCCACCCTATAAATTCTTTATAGATTTTGGATGCTAACCCTTTATCAGGTATGTCATTTGCAAACATCTCCCATTTAGTAGGTTGCCTTTTAGTTCTATTGATTCCTTCTCTGTGCAGAAGCTTTTTATTTTGTTTTTATTGATATTTCTGAAACTATATTAGATTGAGAAGAATGGAGAAGATAGTATACAGAGTTTCTATACACCTTACACTCAGCTAACCCTGTTATTAACATCTTACATTAGTATGGTAATTTGCTACAATTAATAAATCAATTTTGCTACATTATTATAAACTAAAACTTGCACCTTTTTCAGGTGTCTTCAGCTTTTACCTATTGTGGTTTTCTGTCCTAGCATCTCATCCAAGATACTACGTTGCATTTGCTTATCATGTCTCCTTAGCCTCCTCTTGGAGATTGGGATTCAGTGTTTGTGAAGTTTGGCACCCTGCTGGAGGGTATGACCGTTTGGAATTCCAACTGAATGACATTCTTCTTCTTATTATTATTGTTTTGACTCTAGATGTGTTCTAGGACTCTCCTCTCACAGCTCCATGAGGCAGTCGGGAGCACTCCTCTTCTTGTTAGTTGGTCAGCCGTTCCTGAGACCTGGAGAATCCACTGAGGTGAAAAGTAAAGCTGAATTTACCATGGTCACCTGTATGGACTGGGCCAAGAATTTGCTGCTTTATCACTCTCTAACGTCTTCAAATACCTTTTAAAAATATTTTTTCCAGCATTTCAATTTTTTTTTTTGCAGTGGGAATGTCCATCCACACAAAATTAGTTCACCTGACCATAATGGGTGAAGGCATTTAGAAAGCATTTGCTATCTATTGCAGACCAGCTTTCCCAAACACTGTCCAATTTCATTCTTGCCAAAAGTTTATAACAGTAACTATTTCTCCAAACTCCAATAACAGTGTCCAAAAGTAGTAATTTTGAAGCTTATAAAAAGAAAAAGATCAGGGTTCATTCATTTATTAGTTTATTCAACACATACCTTTGAGCTCTGACTGGACAGCAGGCATACTGTCTCTTTCCTCTTACTTTCAAGAGGTCTTTAGACTCCAGAGAAATTATTTTCAATCCTTTTCTCCAGCAGCTTATAAGCTGTATAAAGAAGATACTTTCTCAGGGGAAAAGAAAAGAGAAAGAAAAAGGAAAAAATCATGTTAGTATTTCTCTATAAGAAAGGGTGTCCCTCTACATCATATTCACAAAAATGAAGTCACTCTGGGGTCCTTCCGTGAATGAACTGACACTCTGTTTATTAAAAGCAGAAATTCTCCTGGCAACATTTAGAGGGAACTTTCTCTTATTAAATAACAACAACAACAACCTCAGAAAGTATATTGGAGGAGAAGGAGACTATTTGAAATTTCCTATATGGTTTGAATTTCTCCGTTATGTATACATAACTTGGTGATAACATATGGTGTTTTGTTTGTTTGTTTGTTTCAGGCGAGTCGTAACAAACATCAGTGTAACCACTTTCATTAAGCAGGGGTATATCAGGACCCAGAACGTAATATCTTAATATCCTCTTCTCCATCTTCAACCCATCAATCATTTATAGAACATCATTTAGAATAAGATAAGGTAATTTAAAGTCATTGATCAATTACTTTTGTGTTCTACACGATTGTCTAAGAATTTCCATCAGTAGCAACAACAGAACATAATTAAAAACAATATTAGCAGCTACTGTCTATTTCTCAAATGTCAAATGCAAAGCTTACCACAGGCCCCTCACAATCATGGTCTCGGTCCTCACATCAGCCATCTGAATGAAATGTCCCCAATTTCTACTGTTCTGATTGATCAGGTAATTGTCTATCACTTAAATGAAGTCTGGCTATCAACTGAAACATGAACACACTTCAAAGGATGATTGAAATGAATGCAAATATCAAGTTATAGAAAAATTAATTAAACAATAAATAAAAGTATAATATGTTCATTACATGGTAAAATTTATGAGGCATTCTAGAATTAGAAACTTGGTTTTAATTAGGCAGAGCTAAATAAATGACTTGTTCCCAAAGATAGAGGAGGTTTGATTTTCTCAGCATGCCATACTCAAGAAATTAAATCTTTTTTCCCCCATAGTAAATGCTTCTCTGTACGTGGCCAAGCCCTATTTATCTATTTGTTACTTAAGTATGCCAATTGGTATATGGAAATATCTAATCATTAACTAAGGATGTTTCCTTAAGATTCCATTAAATTAAGATCCACGAAGAATGAATTAAAAGTATACACAAGGTGAAAATACAGTGATTTTTATAAACTCTTCTTCATAAAACCAAAAGATTTCTTTAAAAATGTTTTTAATAGGAATATGATGCAATCCATGAAAAGTGAAAAATTGAGGCCCTTTTACAGACTAGAAAACCAAGGGTCAGTAGAGTTAGGTGGATTGTCAGTTTGCTAATTTCAAGGGTTTAAGGAAGTTTTATGTAAAATACTATTGGTTCTGGTTCATTTGATATGCATATGTGAATTTATGGGGAAGGCGTGAAAGAAATGGAAAAGCTCTATTTCATGTGACTTTATTGGAACTGGCCCATGGGGAACGTGAGCTTTTATTTCAAAGCTGTTAATACAGCCCTTCCTGACAAAAAGCACTTGAAATACGCCATCTTTTGGTCAATTTGAATTCCAGGCCATCATCACTTGGTGGCCATTCCTTTGAAAAGAGTTCAAAAATGTGTTGTCAGTGTTTGATTCAATAGTTACATTTCCTTTGGCTACACAGCTCTTAAGAAATATAGAAATGCTTCCAAGACTATCTATAACATTTGAATTAACCAAGTAGGGTTCCTAACAGCAAGCAATTACAATTGGTTTTCCCTTTTTGTTTGAATTGATTTTCTTTGGATTGCTTGTGTCCACTATACATAAAATGCAACACATTTTATTTCCCCCAGGTATAGCCCTTCCCAGTTAACCACAGCACCCTTAACAGAGCGCTAGGATACCCCACGCTCCCAATGTCCTATCCGGTTACGGCCCCTGCCCGAAGTCTTCAATGGCCCCCCTTATACTAAACAGGGTCTGAACTTCTCAAGGCATATCTCCCGCCTTCTCTCTCCAACTTCATATTCTGCTACTTTCTCCCTCCCAACTCATGCCTTAGAAAAGACGGGAGACCAGCAGTTTCCAGAATATGCCTCGCTTTGTCGTGCCTTTCATTGCTGCTGCTATCTCTGTAACATTCCTTCCTGGTGCTACAGCATTCTCTCTTTGGTCTGTTTCTGGAACTGCATTAACACGTTTAGCTATCAAATTCGATGGTGTGACTCTCCAGGTCCCCTTAGGCTTTAAGTTCCCATTTATTCATTTCCTCAACAATCATTAAGCAGTCACCGGGTGTCAGATATTTTACTTAGGTTTGGAGAAACGTGGGGCTCTAGGGTTAAAATAATGAACTAGAGACACAGCTTCTGCTCTAAAGGAACTCCAAGTCTGATGGGGAGATGAACATTCCATACTATATGTTATACACATGCTGTCATATGTATCTTTTAGTTGTTAATCCCCTGTTTCAAAGTCATTAGTTTGATTACATTAAATTTTCTCTGTTCACTTACTGTTATGGTTTCTGTCTTATAAGTGGACACTGGCCATTACCACAGGGGAGCCCAGGAGCATTGGAAGCACATATAAGACCTTGAACATACTCCCTGGGGGAGAACGGGGTTATATGAAAGCTTCTTATAGGAGATGCCCTAAAACCAGTAGAAACCATGGTGCTTGAAATTGATTAATTGTTCAGTGAATGAATAAATACATACTGTTTAATATGATTTTTCTACCTACGAAACTCACTTAACATAGATGGAAAAGGAGTCATCATTATTGACATTTAAGAGGACAGCAACCAAATTAGATCGATTTACCACGGTCACTTAATAATCATATGATAATTCTTTACCATCTGATCCAGAAATTCTTCTTCCTGATACTATCCAAAGGAATTGAAATATGGATCTGAAAGAGGTATCTGCACCCCAAACTCTTTGCAGCATTATTCATAATGCCTGGTACATGGAAACAACGTAAATGTCCGTTGATGGATGAGTGGATGAAGAAAATGTGGTACATGCATACAATGGAATATTATTCAACGTTAAAAAATGCTGCCGTTTGCAACAACGTGGATGAAAGACAGACTTGGAAGACATTATGGTAAGTGGAAGAAGCTATACACAGAAAGACAAATACTGCATGATCTCACTTACATATAGAATCTAGTCAAACCAGTGTGGCAATTGTCAAACTCATAGAAGCATAGTAGATGGTGGTTGCCAAGGTGTGGGGAGGGGAAAATGTGGAGATGTTGGTTGCAGGGTCAAAGTTTTAGTTATGCAAGATAAATAAGTTCTGGAAATCTACTAAGCAATGTAGGGCCTGTGATTAACAATACGGTATAGTATGTAGGGCCTGTGATTAACAATACGGTATATAAATTCTGGAAATCTACTAAGCAATGTAGGGCCTGTGATTAACAATACAGTATAGTATCTTAAAAACTAAGACGATGGATCTAATAACAAAACCAAAGGGTATGTGAGGAAACTTTGGAGGTGATGGATAAATTTATAGCACACTTATCTACAAACAGATTAAGTTGTATGCATTAACTATCTGCAACTTTTTGTATGCAAACAAAATACAACAAAACAAAAATCATAATATGACAATTCTTTGACCACAACACAGTTCTTTTCACGTCTCAGCAAGCAATCTTTCCAGTTTTTCAGGAGGGTTGCAAAACAAAATTTTATTTAGTGTGTAGGTGGTGAAAGGTAGTATGATTTTTGTTTTCCCTTAATATTTAAGGAAGTACAGAAAAATACTCTGGCTCTTTGGAAGTCTGGTCTAAGTCCTTCCTTCCTCTTGACCACAGTGAGGATATACCCAGGGGCAGAGTGCCAAACCTGGTTTCTTTGTCTTCTGATTCCAATTTATTTCTTTCCTGCTTTGTATGGGAGCAGATCCTGTCCCTTGCAGGCTGCATTTACCTGGTTCCCAAGTGGCTTCCAGTTTGGTTCACTCACTGGGAGGCGCTAGTGGGGATTGTGTCCCGGCAAGACAGAAGACCTCCAATCCTTTCTGTCCTCCTCAGGCAGCATCCCTCCCAGCATCTGCCTCTTCTCCATGACTCCAGCTTCTGATAGACCGCCTTGTCCAGGTTCCAGTGTCTGCCAGGGAACTTTGTATTTCTGGTGACATTTCCTCCCTCACTTGATCTTGCTGCCCCAGGGGTTGATGCTGCCTGCTGTTGCTAACTCTGAGTTACCTCACCATCAGTTTCTTTCTTAACCGTGCAACCAAAATTCTCTCTGTAAAAATGGCTGATGATACCGCTCCTCCTGGTGAGACTTTGACTGATTCAACCGGGTTAGGTTTACCAAACACCCTTTAAAATTGGCTTAAATATTCAAATGTATTCTCAGGTTGGCAGGTGACAAATGAGTGAAGCTGGCCAGGTGTAGAAAAATATATCCCTGATATAAAAAGGACAATAGCACAAGTGTAATGATAAATGGCACCTGTTGTTTGGCGTCTGGGTTGGAAGATGACAGGGAAGGGAACTAAAGGGAGGGCTGCAGCACTCTCGGGCAATGCAAGACCTCTCTACTCAAAGCGGGCTTACTCTTCCTTGCATCCACCACTTGGGCCATTGCTAGGAATTACAGGAGCTGGGGCCCCATCCCAGATCTACTGAAGAATAATCTGCATTCAGAGTGGATGCCCAGGTGACTAACATGCACTTAATATTTTGAGAAAATACCGGTCCACAGGATCTCTTGCTTAACGATGTTCCTCAGCTTTAGCTGATGGTTGCTAAATAAAAATGTGTTCTCCACATTATTTTTGTTAATGATGTGCCTACCAGAAAGAACGCATCTCTAGGCCTCTTAGGAGGAGCAGGGTCAGCTGGCTACATTTGTTTGGAGAAACAAAGGGTGGGGGTCTTGGAAAGCATGTCCACAAAGCACATCTCTTATCTTATTGAAACTTACCTGTCTTACTTGGCTCTCTCCTTTCATGGTTAGGAAAACACAGAGAAACTGGCTCTTGCAACAGAAAGAGTGGCTCAAAAGCAGACAGCTAGTAAGAGGACAAGTGGGGACTTCATCAAAGGACTACAAATGCCTCCTTTCTCTTGCTGTGGATTTGCTTCCAAAGTTGATGGGTCAGAGTCCTGGTGACCTGGGATCTATCCAAGGTGCTAAAATCCCAGGCTTTCCCCTGCTGTAACTCCAGAAGACAGAGCAATGGTTAAGTGCAGAGACTTCCTCACCATTCACAAAGTAGATATTTAATTACCAGAAGCTTCTGTGTTCCCACAGCAGGATGCATAAAAGGAAGTAAAGCATAATTGTGGCAATGCGTCTGGTTCGGAAATTAAAACTCAGCAAGGAAGGGCGTGTGGGGAGCCAGATGGTGTGGAGCAGAAGGTGGCCTGCAATGAGCCATTTCCCATTCAGGCAGGTCTTATTTGGGAGCTGATTTGTTTGAGGCTGGGCTGCCCCTGGGCCGGGCCGCTAGCTTTCTGTTTGGGGATTGCCTGTGCCTGTTTCAACAAACACTGCCTGTCTGGCAGATTTCTGCCAAAGAGGCTCAGTCATTTTGTCAGTGGCTACAAAGCAAAATGGCCAAATCTTCAGCAACTCTTAGAAAGCTGCTGAACAGAGAAGTGCTAGGGAGCAATAACCAGATTTCTCATCTACTCTAATGAGACATGTTTAAGATCCTACCTGGGTCCTGGAAGAATGATCAGAGTAAAGGAAGTGCCCCACCTCAGGCCCTGTGTTTGTGGAATCAGACTCCTGAAGTACCTAAACTTATTTGTTCTATGCCAGATACCTTATTCGTCACCCTTCGGGATGTTACGTGAAAACTTGAAAGGGTGGAGAGAAGTGTCCACCTCACTGAGCCACTTTCAACTGCAAGTTCACTCCAAGAACATTTGCAATGCTTCCTTGGCACAGCAAATTTGTATCTGACCCAGAGGTGTTCCTGCTCCAAGGTTGACCGCATCTCCCAATTCCATTTCCTACCAACTCTCGTTTATTCATACATTAATTCTTTCAACAAGTATTTAATGAGCAATGATTATATACCAGGCACTATTTTAAATGCTTGGAGGAGACTCATGAGTAAAATGGATAACGAACATATACATACATCAGACAATTTTGGGAAATGGGAAATTCTGGGCACACACACACATACATCTCTCAGTATCCTTGGGTAGGATGACATGGGGGGGCGGTACTTTTTCACTCAGCATGACCTAGTGAGGACCCTCTGGGAAGGGACATTTGATTGAGGTCTGAAGGATGAGAAGGCCAGCCATAAAGATGCAAAGATGGAGAGGGAAGGTAGTGTTCCAAGAGGAGGATGATCAGAGATAAATATCCAGAGGTGGGAATGACCTTGTATGTTCAGGAACAGAGGAGGTATGCTGGTGTAGGGGGGAGAATGACAGAAGATGAGATTGGAGAGGGTAGCAGGGGCTGTCTTCTGTAGGACCTTGTAGACCAGAGAAAGCATTTTAGTCTAATGGCCGTAAAAATGCACACGCATATCTTAATTCCTAATCTGATTTGTGTTCTACAAAGATCACTCTGGCTGTAGGGTGGAGGATGGACTGTAAGGTGGGCAAGAATGACGAACTGGTTCGGAAGAAGAGTTAGGGATTTGTGCAAAAGTGTACCTGTGAAATGACAGTGCCCTGCAGCAGAGGAGAGAAGGAAGAACAGAGAATGGTACCCAGGATACTTTTGGAGGAAGTCCCACTCCTGGTAGCCCCACCTTGCCTATACCAACCTTACTTACTGAGTTGGCTCAAATTCCAGCATGGGCAGAATAGTGTGAATCCTTCCTTTGCAGAATGCAGATCCTGATGATTGCAAAATGGCAAAGAGGAGTATTTGGCACATTATGAACACTTGACTGTTCAGGGCTCAGTAAGTGCTCTGAAAACTTACATGTGTTCATAAGCCATTTCAGATCTACAGAAGCGCAGAAGATCCAAAGAGTAGACTGGAGGCTGTGCAGCTGGAGGGACGTGACCATCCCACTGGGGAAGAAGGGCCTGGAGATGGAACAGGTAGGTTGAGGTCAAATATTTGAAAGGTCATCCTGTGAGGAAAAAGGTGACCTATTGACACTTGAGCAAAAAGCCCAGGACATTATTGGTTTTGCGGGGCTGCTAACAGTAACACAACTCTGGTGGTTTGCTAGAAATCTTTGGCGTCCTTGAACTGTAGAACCTTCAAGCTAACCTTTGTCTTCACGCGGCACTCTCTCTGTGCGCATCTGTCTCCAGATTTTCCTTTTATTGCAACATTTTTAAAGTTTATTTATTTATTTTTGAGAGCGTGGGGGGAGGGGCAGAGAGAGAGGGTGAGAGAGAATCCCAAGCAGGCTCTGCACTGTCAGCACAGAGCCCGACGTGGGGCTTGACCTCAGGAAATGTGAGATCATGACCTGAGCTGAATCCAAGAGTTGGATGCTTCATTGACTGAGACACCCAGGTGCCCTAGATTTTCCTTTTTTTTTGAGGACATCAGTCATATTGGATTATGGCTCACGCTAATAGCCTCATCTTAATGACTACATCTGCCAAAGCTGCTTCTCGAGAAGCTCATATTCTGAATTCTGAATACTTCTCGAGAAGCTCATATTCTGGCTGAGGGTTCAACATATCTTTTCTGAGGGGGACACAGTTTAACCCATAACAAGAACTAATCAGTAGAAGGTGATAGGGGGCAGATTTTGTTTCAATTTAAGGATCAGTTTTTCAACAGTCCGAATTTTACACCCATGGTGAAGGTCTGCATTTCTCAACCCTGAGTTCCTTGGTGTCAGGAGGTTTTTAAGAAAAAGCTGAAGGATATTCAGCCAAGGATTTGTGAGAGGAGGGGTCTACACTGCATGAAGTGATTAGTTAAAATGATCTCTACAGTCTTTACAAGCTAGTTGTCCACAATTCTATAATATTTACCTTAAAAATAGTAACAACTGACATTTACTGACTAGTAGGCTAAGCTCTGGATTGAGGCATTTTTTTTTTTAATCACAGAAATATCATGAAGTTACAACATGGATGAAGAAAGCAGGTACCAAAGTCCACACAATGTATGTTTCTATTTATATAAAATGTCAAAAAATAGGCAAATCCGTAGAGACAAAGGTGCATTAGTGGTTGCCAGAGGTTTGGGAGAGGGGGGACAGAGAGTGCTTGCTAATGGGTACAGAGATTCTTTTTGGGGTTATGAAAATATTCTAGAATTGAATAGTGATGAGTGTTGTACAACTTTTATGACTACACGTAAAATTACTGAATTGTAAACTTTTAAGTGGCAAATTTTATGTCTCAAGAATCTTACGAGGTGGGCGTTGTTGTCCCCATTTTCCAGATGAGAAAATCTGGACCTAGAATAGTCAGACTTTAGCCATGCTCTAATGGCAAATGGCATAGCAAGAATTTGTATTTATCTCTGTTCTTTTCTACTTAACAAAAACAAGTTTCCTAGGGACTGCCTAGCTGGCGCCTGATCACTCGATATGAAACACCTGCTGGTGATAAATGTCCCTTTCCTTGAGGACATTCTATAATCCAGCCTGTCCACTGACTTAAGCTGTCCCCAGACTGGAAATATGGGTATGACATTTTTCTTTTCATGGTCAGAGGCAGGCAGAGACAATTTTCTTTTCTTTCATCAAGTTTTCTGATTATTTACTGAAGAATAAGGAAAAGCCTGTGGTGAGAGGAGGCTAGATGTTAATTAAGACACAATTTCCTAAAAACAGTGTCTGCTCGTGTGTTGGGGTAAAACTGGGGAGAAAATCAGCATTTTGGCTTTGTAGGAGTTTCCTGTCTCTGTCATAACACGTTCCCAGCTTTGAACACACGTTTGTTATCTTGAGATTGCCTGCGGCCAGGAGTCTGGGCCTGGTGAGTGGAGTCCTCACCTCAGAGCCTTAGGCTCCATCAGGGTGAAATACGGTATTGCCACAGCTTTGATCTTACCCGAGTTTCTAGGTTTTCTCTCCAGGACCAAGGCTCACTCTCAGCTGCTAGACTCCAACCTCAGGTCCTGATCTTATGGCCCTTTCTCCTTCGCATGGCGGCTTTCTCCTTCATGGCCCGTGGAGGAAGCTCTTCCCTTGGTCTGCCATCGAATCTTACACACTATGGAATATTATCATGGGAAGGACTATTCCATCACTTTTCCCATGGAATATAACTTAATCAAGCCATATAATTTACAAATCATACCCATTCTCCAGGGGAGGAGATTATACAGGGCGTATGCACCGGGGGCTGGGAGTTTGGGGGTCCTGCTTAGGATTCTGACCACCCCAGGCATTAAGATGTGTTGTTTGCAATTAGGTCTGCTTGATTTGGTTCCACCAAATTTACAGTGTCCGCTCTTTAGAATATTGCCCCGAAAAACTTATGTGAAATGCATATGGCGGGCAGGCGAAAGTGGTGTTCATAACCTCTCCAGTTGTGTCATGTTTTGTGCTGTTAAGTCAAGAGCACCTCCAATCAAGAGGCCTGACACCCTTAACTGGAGCTGCCAGAGAGGTTCAGGGAAGTGCCACTTAAGGAGTAGGTGCCCCCAAATTATTACCTGGTACCAATTGTGCCACCACAGACGAGGCAGCTTAAAGAAGAGACGTGTATTTTCTCACAGTCCAAGATCCAGGTGTGGGCAAGGTTTGTTTCCTCCGAGGCTCCTCTCCTTGGTGTGGAGATAGCACCTTCCCTCTGTGTCTTTACGTGGCTGCTCCTCTGTGTCTGTCTGTCCTGATCGCCTCTTCTCATAAGGAGACCCGTCAGATTAGGTCAGGGCCCACCCGATGACCTCACTGTAACTCAGCTTTAAAGACCCCATGTTTAAATACAATGACATTCTGAGGTACTTGGGGTTGAGACTTCAATGTGTGTATTTTGGAGAGGACATGATTCAACCCATAACACCAACCAAATGTGAGGTACACAGAAAAGGTGATAGCATTTTCACTCCACCAGTGAGGAAGTTAGAGCACAGATGGAAATGGCTCATGGTCAAATGAATAATAAGGGGCCACAGAGGCATTTAAGCACAGGGCTACAGTGTTACCTCTTCTGGGCCCTTTCAGACGGCCCAAACCGGATGGCAGGTTAAAATTTACCCCTGAGATATCGTAAGTAAAGCTATGAAGTGGGGAATATGCTTGTAAACACAATGAAGAAAATCTCAGAAGGCTTTTATTAAATGGGTAGCTCTTTTTTGGGACGTGAAATCGTCCTCGCTTCCCATGCAGCATGAATACTACTCAAAGACTTTTTGTTTTACCTCATTCTCTTGTTTTATGATGAATTTGTGCATGAAAAGACTCATTAAGGACATCATTACTCTACATTTATCAGTAATGAACTGTCTGTGGCACCTATTAGTGGCAAAATGGTCCGAGTCCCTTTCTGGATCTGTCTACATTTTTCTTCATTATTTACTGCTCAACTTCCATCCATTTCAAATGGATTCTGCTGGATGCAATTTTCCCCCCAATTGTTCTTTTATTTGAGAGACAAATATTAATAGAATTCATAATCCTCGAGGAGTCCACTCTGAACCTTCCAATGTTAAAATGACTTTTTAATTTTTAATACCGGGAAGGGACAGGGAGGCTCACCTTAGGAACCCACAATCTAGCCAACCCATTGCATTCATCATCCTACTTAATTGTCATAAGAACTCAGAGATGGTATTGTCACCCCAATTCACCAAAGAGAGGCTGAAGAACAGAGAGGTAGCCTGCTTTGTTTGGTCACTTAACTTATAGTTATGCCCACCATAGAGGCAAGGACCTGGAGAAACCCACTGCCAAAGATTTTGTGGCACGGTACGTTTTCTCTGACTTCCACATTCATGCTGATTCCAATGTATCCAGACACAGGCTCAAACCTGGAACTTATTAAAATGTGTGAGCCCCACTGCTGTTTGTGAGCCCCGCAACACCTTTGCTCGGTCTAGTTCATTTCTGCCAGTGTTTTTATGATGCAAATGACTCCTTCTGGTATAGTCTGTCACCTTTGATGCAAGAGAAGAGATTCTTTTAAAACAATCTTTCTCACTTCTTCAGCTCCTTTAGAGTTTTTCTCTTATCACTCCCCAGTGATTAACATTCCTTTTGAGGACATCGGGAGATATCTTATCAAAGTCTCCACCCTGATGCCTGGAAGGTAATAAGATTTTTACTTCCAAACTCTTCAGCATCTCTTGCTGTAATCGGTTGAGAGATATGCTAAATTCTTTTCAACTTTCTGTTATTTGCTTAGTGATTAGCAAACCAACTCTTAAATAGAATTTTAAAATGTTGACAAACAGTTCTTTATGTGCGTCTGTCCTGCCTAACTTTCCAGGGTGTGGGTTTTCATGGTGACCCTCTGCCACTGTGATCTTAACTAAGGGCCTGCTGCCACTGGGTCTTTACCCTCTTGAAATGTTCTGTTACACGTATCAGTGAATTTCCTTTTTCTGATCATAAGATACAGAAATCGAATTCAAAGTGGCTTTAACAAAGGAGTCTTTCAAATACCGGGACTGCATTTTCTTAAAGTTTTATTTTAAATACTCTGTAGCACCTAATTCTTTCTAGGCACAGTAGGATCACAATACACATTTTTGACTGACTTATTACATGATATTGCTATTTTTCTATTTATTTGTACAAATCGTTGTTCAATGATCTCAGTAACACTCTGTTAAACATTTCTATTTTTCCAGTAGTTCAAGGCACTTTGCAGCACAAACAGGAAGCTTACAAAGTGCCTGGTGGAAGGAACGTGGGTTCCAGACCCCAACCCACTGAGCAAAACTCTGCTGCCTCCGGACTGTGTGATTTTAGAAATGTTGCATCTTTTCAGGCATGGGAGTAAGAAAAATCTTCCTGAAGGAAGTGAGGTCAATCAAACAAAATATTAAGCTAAGGATTTAAGAAGTAGATGTTAACTGCTTTTTCTGATTCCCCAAACTGTGTTACGTTTTTCATTTTATATTCTGTGCTTTTGTGCCGTATTTCCCTTTCTTAACATATAGCACAATTTAATTAATTGTAAATATGCACTTTTTTTTTTTTTTTTTTTTTTGCAAGAATACTTACATAAAAAGCAGGGACTCTATAAGTGCCGAAAGGATTGATGGAGGAATGTATGGTAGATGTTAGATGGGCTGATGGATGAACGGATTGATAGATGGATGGGTGGGCCAATGAATGAATGGTTGGATGGATGGATGGATGGATGGATGAAAACAACAGTCCTAAAGGTGAGAGCAGGGACTATCAAAACTTTCACTATATTTTATGTTTTTATAGATAGAAATTATTTTAAAATGTACAACTACAATTATGACAAAATATACTCAGAAAAAAATCAGGTATTTCAATAAACACAACATGATATACACTTACAATTCTTTTATTATTATTATTTTTAAATGTTTATTTATTTTTGAGAGACAGAGGGAGAGAAAGCATGTGTGGGGGAGGGGCAGAGAGCGAGGGGGACACAGAATCCGAAGCAGGCTCCAGGTTCTGCGCGGTCAGTACAGAGCCTGAGGCAGGGCTCGAACTCACGGGTTGCAAGATCGTGACCTGAGCTGAAGTCGGACACTTAACTGAGTCACCCAGGCATCCCTACACTTACAATTCTTTAATTGGTTTCTAGAATATAGTCGCAGTAAATAAAATATTTTGATATATATTTTAAGTACATGTATAAAAATCATATATATCAAAGAAAATGTCATATGTGAGTATATTCTATCAGTCGTAAATGTAGAAAATAGCCATGTGCCCCAAACCCAGGTTGAGTGACAACCTTCCTTGACTGTGTCTTCCTCTACCTTTGCAAGATTTAACCACTTTCCAGAATGTGTTTGTTGACCTTTGCTTTTCCTTGCAGTTTTCCGAAACATGTAGCCATCCCCCCAAAAGTATTGCCTCCCCACTTTGTTCAAGTGTACATTTCAAAAAGTTAAAAAACACGACCTTCTTTACACTTATGTAGTGAGCACATGTTAACCATACATTTAACTCAGGAATGGGAAAGTCACTAACTGGTAGTGGTGATTTCAAGGAGGATAAGAGAGACCAGAGTATAAAACTGATGAAAAGCTAATGAATGATAAAATGGTGACTTGTGATTGCTTAGTTAAAGAAAAACTCGCTGGCCTACGGGTCAATAAGTCCATAAACTTTGGGGATATGTCCTCTAATGGATAGAAATTATTTGTAACTTAACAACCTTCAAAAATTAACATCTACTGTCCAGAGCTGTGTTGTTGATCAGTAGCAAATAGTAAGCTAAACGAAAGTCATATTACCCTTAGGTAGGCTTGGTTCTAGAACAATGTTGAAAGGGCTTCTTTCTGCTTTGGTAATGATATTTCTGTCTTATTTCCAAGTTTTAGATGTTTCCATCTTAGCTTTATACATGTGGAATCATAATATACATATTCTAATATTATATGTGCTCTTGTTATGTTTCTGAGTTGATCCAGGTTGATGTAGATAAGCCACAGTTCATACATTTTAAGTGGGTGGAAACCCACAATTTATTTTCCATAAATATGTATTTTTAAGTGAAACTACTTCTTCCAGTATTCGATGTTCTTTTCACATACCACACCTATTAAAAAAATGTTGTCTAGTGTGGCAAGTCTTTGTCAACTCTTGGTTAAATAGCTCAGTCTCAGAAGCCAGCTTGGCTGGGTGTAAATCTCGGTTCTGGAATCTACTAAATCTTTCACTGCCTCTCCTTCCTCCTCCATAGAAGAGGATACTAGTATTGACTTGATATTGACATTGTGACTATAAAATGGTAGAACCCAAGCTTAGCTTACAGCAAGGATTCGCTAGATATTAGTGTTTATTGCTAGATTTCTTTTGCAGCTCAAATAGCTAAACTCCACAAATATCAATCAATAATATGCCTGTCTGTAAGTGGGTGTTCCAGATAAAGAATTTATACTGCTCTGACAAATGTGAAGAAAGAATATATGTCTTGGCTTGGAGTTCATTGCACATGAAATCACAGGGAAAAGGGATTTAGATAGGTGGAGGCTGATCAGCAAATTTGAATTTGAGGACATATAAGAAATTGTGATACATATGTATATTCGATCCATTCAAGTATTCTCGTTCTGATTCCACGTTTTCCAATCCATATCCTACACTATTTGACTTTGTCTGTCTTGTAAGTCCAAGAGTGATAATGGCTGGCCATATAGACTTAAGCGTCTTGCTTGCTCCCCGTGATTCTTGCTTCTCATTTCAGCCCATTTTCTTCTCTGCTTATATGCCTGACACTCATGAATTTGGTTAATGTGAGTCACCCGCTGACAGAATTTTTACTCAAGGTGCTAACATAAATCGTACGTTTGAATCTCCAGGGCTCAGAGCTTGCCTCTGAAACATGACAATGTCAAGACTACTGGAACACCACTCTTTAAAGTGTGTTCTTCGACCAGTAACACCAGCATCGCTTGGGAGCTTATTAGAGTTGCAAAATTTTAGGCTTCACTCAAAACCGACTGGAAAACTTCAAAATCTGTATTTTATTAAGATCCTTGGGTGACTCATATGCACATGAGCATGGGGAAAGCACACTACCAGAACATAAAGCCTGCCTGCCCCGTCCCAAACACATCCACATATTCATCTGGCTAAACTTCTACTTTGGGATGTAAAGAGAAAAAAGATGTGAAGAGGTGGAAAAATGGGAAATTGAAATAGAAGAGTAGGATGTTATATTTATTGTTTATAAGGAAAGTAGTTGTCAGTATCAGTGGGTGGCTGATAAAGGAACTATCAGTGAGTGTGAGGAAATAAAGGATCCTGGGTTGGAGTTTGGATGAGTGATTTGCTCAGACATCGATGGCCTTTAGGAAGATTACAAGACTGGGGTGCGGGATTCATGCTCAGGTGTCAAAGTGTCAGTAATACAAGGAAGGGACCAGGGTTTCGATAATAGGAGTAGAGCGAGTGATAGCCCATAGGGCAGGGGATTTTGTATCTGTTTATTAGACTGGTTTTACACTAGAGGGTGACAACCTCACTCATCCCTGTGTCTCTTACAGTGATAGAATAGTTTGAACACAGGGGCACCTGGGTGGTTCAGTCGGTTGAGCGTCCGACTTCGGCTCAGGTCACGATCTCGCGGTCCGTGAGTTCGAGCCCCGCGTCGGGCTCTGGGCTGATGGCTCAGAGCCTGGAGCCTGCTTCCGATTCTGTGTCTCCCTCTCTCTCTGCCCCTCCCCGGTTCATGCTTTGTCTCTCTCTGTCTCAAAAATAAATAAACGTTAAAAAAAAATTAAAAAAAAAAAAAAAAAAAGAATAGTTTGAACACAGTGTGTTCTCAATCAATGCTGGTTGCAAGGATGAATCGTGTTAATGGCATCTCTTGTGGAATTTCTGTTTTTAGTATTTTATCTATATTAATGAATCTAATCTTGATTTCAATCCAACAAAGTTCGTTTTTTGTCCTCTTCCTTCTCCTCTTTCTCATCATCATCATCATCCCCAATGGACGACTTGGGGAACTAGCAATGTCCAGAGTAATTTGTCCAAAGCCACATAATAAGTTAGCCTCAGAGATGGGTTTCAGATCCAGACAGTCTGATCTGATGTCACTCTCCAAGGAAAGGATGAACCATATGATAGGATGTTTGCATAAACATACAAATCCAGAGCAAAGACCATTCTTATCCTTTGGTGAAAAGCTGAAAGTACATGGTCCTGTTTTCTTCATTGAAGTGTTCACCTGTATGCTGAAACAGCATAATGTCAAAGTAGCTTTGAAAAACCTCCATTAAAATAATTTGATTCTTCTCACCGAAGCAGATTCATTTGGCGGGAGAAGTTCATAAGCTGAAGGGGAAACTCAGAATGTGAGATGACACATCAAAATTAAAATATATATAATACATATATATATATATATATATATATACACACAATTTTTAAAAATGTCCTCTTATAATAAGTATGGAGAAAGGGTCAGCTTTCCTCTTTTGTTACATTCTCCTCACTTCACAGATCACACTGATAAATTTGGCATCCCTTGGAATGTGCATGGTCCAGAAATTATGAAGGTATTATGAAGCTATGTGGGTTAAAAAGAAATAAAAAGCAGAATAATGGAGGAAGAAAGAAAATATAGAAGTATTTTATAGTATTATAATATGTGAGTGTCAACACTCATTTAAAAAAATTATAATGTTTATTTTTGAGAGAGAGAGAGAGAGACAGAGACAAAGAATGAGCAGGGGAGGGGCAGAGAGAGGGAGATACAGAATTCAAAGAGGATTCCAGGGTCTGAGCTGTCAGCGCAAAGCATGAAGCAGGGCTCAAACCCATGAACCATGAGATCATGACCTCAGCCAAAGTCCAAGGCTTAACTGACTGAGACATCCAGGTGCCTCTCAACACTCATGTTTTAAAAATTGTATTTATTTGTTTTGACAAGAGACAGAGACAGCATGAGTGGGGGAGGGGCAGAGAGAGAGAGAGAGAGAGAGAGAGAGAGAGAGGGAATCCCAAGCAGGCTCTACACCAGCAGTACAGAGCCTGATGTGTGGAGCTCTAAGCCATAAAACTGTGAGATCATGACCTGAGCCAAAACCAAAAGTCAGATGCTTCATTGACCAAGCCACCCAGGCGCCCCTCAACATTCCTGTTTTAAGGTGTGAGGTAACTTTTACACCTAATAATTTTCTATTCTAATTCATCACACATCCTGTAGTGTCCCACCAGCTGCAATCCTGTCTATCCTGGCGGCCATGACAGCGTGTGACATCATTTGTTTTGCATGACCACGTGTGCTCTGAGAGTAGAGAACTTAGTCCTTTGTCCTCAGCACTTATAAATCCTACACCTACTCTCGTCTTCTTCAAGCTATCTTGTGTATTGTTTACCTCTTTCTGTGTCCTTAACCCACATTTTTCTGATAATGAACCAGAATACAGAAAAATCTTGGCCCTGGGATTGAATGGTATTGTCCCTCTTTGTCATAACTGTTCCTCCCTTGATGTTAAGACTCTTAAATGGACATCCTAAAGCTTCTGTGAGACCTTTGATCGTGCCAAGATATATGTAATGTTCTTTGTTATTTTCAGTTTTGGTTTCAGGTGTGTGTGTGTGTGTGTGTGTGAGAGAGAGAGAGAGAGAGAGAATGCCTCCTTCCTATTGATTTCTTATAATGCTATATACAATACAATACAACACAATACAATCCAGTACAATATATAATACAATTAAATTAAAAAGTGAAAATAAAGGGTCTGGTTGAGAGCTTCAATGGGACATCTCCCCCAAAGAACTGAACTTCCTCTAGACTCTGTGTGGTCTCTCCAGCTGTAGATCTCACCTGCTCCTTTGACTTAACTCTGAGCACTTCCCTAAAGGGTAAGACAATGCTGCTTCTCAAGGGCAAAATTTCCCCCTCCACTTCAATGAAGCGTCTGTATTGCTGGTGCAACACCAGGGGACAATATTCTGCTTCTCTCTGCAGCGCTTAGCTGTCAAATGCCTGGGGAATGTTCTCATTTCCTCTCTTACCTACTCTTGCCTAGGTGATTTCATCTCCATCTACAGCTTTATTTATTTATGTATTTATTTATTTATTTATTACATTTATTTATTTTTGAGACACAGAGAGAGACAGAGCACAAGTGGGGGAGGGGCAGAGAGAGAAGGAGACCCAGAGTCCGAAGCAGGCTCCAGGCTCCGAGCTGTCAGCACAGAGCCCGACGTGGGGCTTGAACCCACAAACCGAGAGATCATGACCTGAGCCAAAGTTGAACGCTCAACTGACTGAGCCACCCAGGCGCCCCAATCCATCTATAGCTTTAAATAGCATCAATAAGCTGATGACGCCCCAATTTATATCTTTAGCCTTCAAAACTCCCTTGAGCTCAAGAACTTTTCTAATGGCTTACTCGACTGTTCCACTTGTATATCTAAAGGAATTTCAAATCGAGCAACCTCAAAACAGGAGCCCTTCTATTTTGCATCCCCAGACCTATCCCTTGGTAATCTTTCCAAGTACACAGCACTATCCAACATGTGAAGTTGTTCTTGATTACATTTCTTTCCAACCTCTAGGGCAGTCCATTGGCGTGTTTCCCTCCGTGATTCACCCTCAGTCTTCTCATGTTTCTCCATTTCCACTGACTTCGACTGGTGCCAGCTAACACTATCTCTTGCTTGGAGTAATAAAATAGCTTAAATTCCAAGCAAGAATTTAAGCATTGGGGTACATGTGCTCCTACATATGTACTTCCCTACAATCTGTAGCTACAGAGACATTTTTATTTATTTTTTATTTTATTTTTAAATATAATTTATTGTCAAATTGGTTTCCATACAATACCCAGTGCTCATCCCAACTAGTGCCCTCCTCCATGTCCATCACCCACTTTCCCCTTATCCCCACCCCCCATCAACTCTTAGTTTGTTCTCAGTCCATAAGAGTCTCTTATGGTTTGCCTCCCTCCCTCTCTGTTACTTTTTTTCTCTTCCCTTCCCCCATGGTCTTTTGTTAAGTTTCTCAAGATCCATATATGAGTGAAAACATATGGTATCTGTCTTTCTCTGCCTTACTTATTTCACTTAGCATAATACCCTCCAGTTCCATCCACGCTGCTGCAAATGGCCAGATTTCATTCTTTCTCATTGCACGTAGTATTCCATTGTATACATAAACCACATCTTCTTTATCCATTCAGGAAAAAAACTCTTTGACCTCAGCCACAGCAATTTCTTACTTGACACATCTCCAAAGGCAAGGTAATTCAAAACAAAGGTGAACTATTGGGACCTCATCAAGATAAAAAGCCTCTGCACTGCAAAGGAAACAGTCAACAAAACTAAAAGGCAACCTATGGAATGGGAAAAGATATTTGCAAATGACATATCAGATAAAGGGCTAGTATCCAAAATCTATAAAGAACTCACCAAACTCCACACCCAAAAAACAAATAATCCAGTGAGGAAATGGGCAGAGGACATGAATAGATACTTTTCCAAAGAAGACATCCAGATGGCCAACAGACACATGAAAAGATGCTCAACATCACTCCTCATCAGGGAAATACAAATCAAACAAATGAACAAATAAGGAGACTATAGATGCTGGAGAAGATGTGGAGAAACGGGAACCCTCTTGCACTGTTTGTGGGAATGCAAGCTGGTGCAGCCACTCTGGAAACCAGTGTGGAGGTTCCTCAAAAAATTAAAAATAGATCTACCCTATGACCCAGCAATAGCACTACTAAGAATTTACCCAAGGGATACAGGAGTGCAGAGGCATAGGAGCACATGTACCCCAATGTTTATAGCAGCACTTTCGACAATAGCCAAATGATGGAAAGAGCCTAAATGTCCATCAACTGATGTACAGAGATATTTTTAAAGTACCACCCAGATTATATCAACCCCTTTCTGCTCCAATTAAAAATCCTCCCATTTCCAATATAAAATTCAATATAAATTTTATATTTATAAAAATGTGTTATAAATGTAAATTTATATAAGTAACCATATCGATGCATTTCTTTATTTGATAAATACATTTATAAACCTTACATTTATAATATAAAATCCCTCCATGGTTTCCCTTTGCACCCAGAATAAAATCTGACCTATATACCAGCCCTCAAACTGTGACAAAATGGAACCCACGACTTTTTCTAAAAACTCTTTTCAAACTCCCCTTGCTCACCACCCAAGTTTATCTCCTTCCTTTTACTCTGTATGGCCCCGTGCGGCTCATGATGATGCCCAAGCTGAGCAGCTCATGGGAAGCAGCTTTTCTCTGCCAGCCACTTCTTATCATATTGCTTTTTTATTTTCTTCACAGTACTTGACATTGTCAGAAATTCTGTAATTTAGTGTGTGTTGTGTCTCCCTCCTCCACTGAAATACCACTGCACGAACCCAGGCGTTTTGTTGTCCATATATTTTAGTCTACTTCCATCATCTTAAACAGAACTTGGTACAAAGAAGATGCTCACAAAACATTTATTGAGAATGACTGGCTGACTGACTGACTGACTAAATCCTTACTTTAGTTTAAGCCTTATCCTTACAGGTGGGGACTTGGCTGCTATTGGGAGGGTACATTTTCTTCTTTCAAATTTTACTGACCTCCCTACTTCCTTATGTAGTGAGAATTTATACAGGCTCGTCTGCAAATTGTTGCAAGACTCCTGGCGTGAGAAATAAATACTATTTGTCCAAGTTCCAAAGAGCCTGCTATATATTCTCAGGTGTTCCTGGCTATGATATCACAGATAATGGCTTACACAAGTCACATGACTTTTTTTTTTTTTTCTTAATGAGGCACAACTGCAAAATATGATGAAAATACCAGCTTTCCGGTTTCATTGCTATGGCCGGTGGTCTTATGCATCTTACTTGGCCTTCCCTCCATGCTACCTTTACTTGGACTAATTTTTATGGTTTGTTTTTGTATGTTGGCACTACTTGATAGCTTATTCCATGGGCTTGGGCTTTTTGGCAGAGGTATCTTATCTTTCAGCTCCTACCCACCGGCAATCTTTTGGTTTGCTCTATCACACCATGTGCTGTCTTCAGAAGGTTTAATGGTTAAGACCTCTGGTTTTGACCATCATCTCTACCACTTTCAAGTTGAGTGACTTCGGGCAAATTACATATCGACTCTCAGCAAGAGTGTCATTATGTATGAGAACGGTGGTCGTTCTCATCTGAATCCTGTGACGTTGATGTGAGTGTTGGTCCAAAAGCACAGGCAGTAAGACAGTAACCAGTATTATCGGTGTGAACTTCCCAGGCCACCTTGTCCCCAGGCCACCTTGTCCTCTCTCTTCTCAACAAAAGCAACATATAACCAGGATTAAAAGGTGTCAATGCTACCAAGAGCCATGATGGAAAGCCTAACATGATTCTTGGTACATACAGTGTTTGAAATACTTGTTGGCTAAATGAATAGAAGCACAGATGTCTGTCTCTGGGTAGACTCCCCATAATGGACCCGAGTTCTGTTTCTTAGGAATGCAAGCTCTTAAAATAAAATATTGTCACTGCATTTGAGGTCATCGAGGGTATTTTCTCAAAGTGAATTTCATTTTTGAATGAATAGAGTATTTGCTTTTGCTTCATGCAACAAAGAACAACAACAAAATTGTGACTTTGAAAAAAAAAAAAGTTCTGTAAGTGGACACTTTCTTAGTATGAAGCTTTTGAGCCACAAAAGTTGTGGGAACTGTAGAAGTAGATAGATCTGGAGTTGCACCCAGGATACATCAGACTAGCTCTGTCTATTTGAGTTTTATGTGTCAATTTCTGCCCTTGTTTCTTCAGCATTAATGTGGGGAAAACAAACTGTGAACATGGAGAGTTGTTAGACTATGCACAAACCCAGCCCATTGGATGGCACATTGGATAAATTACTGCCTGGTCTCTGGGCTTCACCTTCCTCATCTGTAAAGTAGGGTGATGGCAACGGGATCTGACAGATGGGTCAAGGAGTGCCGCAAACTTATTGTGGTACATGATAGATGGTAAAACGTCACCATGAGTTTTCTTTCCTTCTTTTCTCATCCCTCTTCCTTTTACCTTCCACTTATTTTTTTCTTCATCTTCTGCATTTGGGACATACATTGATAGAATTCTTATAGCAATGACAGCAATAACTATCTTTGGAAGTATTTATATGCAGGCGTAGAAGATAGATTCCCACCAAAGAAAGTAAAAATAATAACTACCATAATTGGACGATGTACCATACACCTGGTACCTTATATCGTACACCCTAATTCTGGCAATTTATCAGATAAGAATTGCCACCTCCCTAATTCTTTTAAAGGACTTGCAACACCAAGGGAGTGATTCTAAGGCGATAGCTACATCAAATACTCAGTTCTCAATATATAGGTCTAATAAAAAAAAAAAAAGAATTGCTGTCTCCATTTTTAGAATGAGGGTAAAGACACCGAGGATGAGAGAGATTAAATGATGTTTTCAAGGTTGTAAAACTTGTAAGTGGTAGAGCTAGCTTTGTAAGTCAAGCTTGCCACATTCAGGTGAAACGATATGCTTCACACGCTCTCTTTGCGTGTTTTGTGACAAAGTGAATCTCAATATATTCCCAAGAGACGTCCGTTCATCTGATAGAACATCCTTATCATTCCTTGTGTCTAGCAGCAAGTGGAAAAATAATACATTAGGTGAGGAGAGAGGAGGTCATGTTCTTCAGCAGAGGGAACAATGTTTTGGAACTCTGTCTAACTGTACCCTTGGAAAATTTAATACATTTATCAGTACGTGTTATTTTCCAAGCCTGTGACAAAATAAAAAAAAAAGTCACTCAAAAGTCCAGAGAGGCAGGAGTGCCTCGGTGGCTCAGTCGGTTAAGCATCTGACTCTTAGTTTTGGCTCATGTCATGATCTCACGGTCATGAGATCGAGCCCCCTGGTGGGCTCCTTGCTGAGCATGGAGCCTGCTTGGGATTCTTTCTCTCTCTCTCTCTGTCTCTAAAACAAAACAAAACAAAACAAAACAAAACAAAACTAAACAACATAACATAACATAACACAACACAACTAGGGAAGCAGCCTAGATGTCAAACCCTTTCCCAGGCAGATAAAGCTGGACCTCCCCCAAATTCTAGACTGATAGCTGCCTAAAGGCCAGGGATTGGGTCTAGGCCAGGTGTGTAGGGTCATTGGGATGACTAGAAGTATGATGAAATGTTGAATGATCTTACTTGTAGTAGAGTCCAAAGGTGGAAATTCATAGGTGGAAATTCATCAGACATAAGTGGAGGGGGGGCAGGCTGAGGAGAAGATGTGGAGGCGAAACAGGAGGTTAGATGGCCAAAGAGACTTCACAATTTTTATAAAGAAGAGCTAGGGTCCCTTGCACTGATTGTTAGCTACAGTGAAGATGGACGTCTGGTGGAGGCACGGGCCAGGGTGAGGGTGGTTTTCTAGCTGTGCTCAAAAAAACATTAATGAGAACCATTACCTGTTTGGATTGTTCCTTTAGGGAACTTCCTAAAACACCCATTGACCCTTTAATGGAAAGCAGCAACACTTCGGACCCTTAAATTCTTTGAATCCTTCACGTAAACGTCCTTGCCTTGCCGTTCCCACCAATCCCAGACTGTTGTATCATGATTGCTTTCTGACCCTTATCAAGTACACACATTCAAAGACTTTCCTTAAGGCAGACTTCCGAGTCTCAATAAATTCTGATCTTACCATTCCCGTGCTGGGACACTGCCAAAGCTTTGCAAAGATTGTGTTTCCTTTACCCCAGTAAGTCATAAAATCACCTTTGTCTTATTGACAGGTTATGTTGGTGATATTTGGATAGCCAGTTTTTGAGTTTCCATGAAGGGTCCAAGTGGGTGTAACTCCGGACATCCGAATCCTATGTCAAACAGAGAAGGCTTGCTCACATATGTCAAACTTCCAAGACATATTTGATTGGAAGAAATATTTCCAGCTAATAATAATTTTTAAAACGTTCTGAAAATCATTGTTGCATTAAAGAAAAATAACCTCAGGGGCGCCTGGGTGGCTCAGTCGGTTGAGCGCCTGACTTGGGCACAGGTCATGATCTCGCGGTCTGTGAGTTTGAGCCCCGCGTCGGGCTCTGTGCTGACAGCTCAGAGCCTGGAGCCTGATTCAGATTCTGTGTATCCCCCTCTCTCTGCCCCTCCCCTGCTCACACTCTGCCTCTCTCTGTGTCAAAAATAAATAAACATTAAAAAAATTTTTTTTAATAAAAAAGAAAAAAGAAAAGTGACCTCTGAATTGTTCTACCTGAGTCTGGTATGTTTCTCCTTCATTGTCTATATACTTTGGAGGAAATCTCAACCTCACAGATCCCCTGTCCCTTTCTTTATGTAATGGGGGTGTTTAACCAGAAATGCTTTAAGGTGCCTTCCATCTTTAATAATTCTCTGGCTCTAAAATGTCTTTGCATTGATGCCGTCTGTCAAGATGACCTCTTAAGACATAAACTTCTGTTCCTAAAATGCTAATTGTCCTCACAGCATCCAACAGAATGCTGGGCACATACCAGTCTCTCAATAACCAGCTGTTGGTAGTTTGTACAATTGAAGCTGGATTCAATTCAATGTCTGGAGTTTTTTATTATAACTGTCTGATTCGGTAATGCACCAAGATAATTTTATATCTGAGACAAAGCTGATTCATGGAGGGTGAGGGAATTCACATTTATTGAATGCCCGCCAATGGCAGCCCCAGTCCTGAAGGTTTTGTATGCAGAAGAAATCACCACACTTTATTCAAACAGTTTGAAAACAGAGGCTAAGGCAGTTTGAGGAAATTTCCTAGGTTACTAGTCTATGCAAGACAGGGATTAAAGCCAAATGTGTCTGGTGCCCCATCCCACGCTCACCTAGCTACGGTAAGCATTAGGATCAACTAAAGCTTTACCGAATGTACAAAACTTTGAGTCTTGAGGCCAGATGTTAGGACTTACAGATTACGGATGGGACCTAGGGCCCTGCCATGAACGATTTCAATTCTGATCATCACTGAATGAAAGATCTCGCTGCCATCATCTTAGTACAGAAAAGGGAACTGAGATCCACAGCCACTTAGAGACCCTGCTGGTTCATGGAGGCGCCTTTATTTAAATTCAGACCCCTCTAGATTCTTAGATTCAAGACATTTTTTTCAAATTTTCCTTTCTAAAAATTTTTAGCAGTTATTCACGCATTTAGTACAAAAAGCAAAGTCATTCCCTAAGTGCTGTTATGGAAGAGACTGTCCCTGACCACTTTCCAAATGTATTTCTTCTCAACCAAGGACAACCACTTCCAGTGCCATTTATCTCCGTGTTTATATAACAAATTAAATGCCTACTTGTTGCTTTTCCAGTTTGAAGCTTTGAGTGATGTGTTCTCAGCATGGACAATGAAGATTTTTCTTTCTTTTACATCTCTTTCCTTTATATCGACCACTAACCCACGTTCTAAGTGTTCCTTCTGCCTGTTATAAATATATCATACTTTGGTTTCAATCTTTCTTTGGAATTTAAACTATCATGACCACGTAAATCTACTGATGGCTGGGTCATTTGGTCAGATGTGGTGATTTTTATTTTCCCTGTGCAATATTTTATCTTTGTAATCACATAGGCACATAGCACTAACATGTTACCTACATTTTGGTCGGCTGTGAAATACGATTTCACACTCATGAGAATGGCTAAAATTTTCAAATGGCCAATACCAAATATTGGTGAGATTGTGAAGTCACTTGAATTTTCTTGCATCGTTCGTGGGAACATAAAATATAAGCACTTTTAGAAAAATGATTTGGCAATTTTTTCTAATGTCAAATACACGTGGACCCAATGATCCAGCAAATCCGCCCAAGAGTAATGGCTACATATGTGCTTAGGAAGTTCTGTGTACAAAAGTTCACTGCAGCTGTATTCTCAACAGTCCCAAACCAGAAAAACTGAAATATCCATGATTAGGTGAATAAACTAAGAAGAAGAAGAAGAAGAAGAAAAAAAAGATGGCATATTCTTACATTGGAATACTACTTGACCATAAAAAGGAATAGTTGATCTGTACAATAACATAGGTTGATATACAAAAAAAAAAAAAAAAAAAAAAAAAAAAAAAAAAATTACATTGAGAAAAATAAACCAGCCTCCAGAGTAAGCAATGATGTGTCTATGCACATGAAGTGATAGAACGCAGGAGAGTGTTTGCTGAGGGGATGGCTGGGAAGGAGCAGGAGGCACATATCGGGGGCCATTGAAACAATCTAGGGTGTGGTGAGAGGTAATGATGCTTTGCATATATACATTTGACAAACTTACTGAACTTTACAATTAAGATCTGTGTGCTTTATTGTGTGTAAATTGTAATTAGATGAAAATGAGTAAAAACTAAATGTGGGAAGTGTATGAGGCTTCACTGAAGTCACTTCCGCCAGGAAACAGAACATGTGGCCCAGGCTTGGGGTTGGGAGTCAGAGCTGAGGTAGAATTCACGTCTATTTACATCACTTTCCTTTTTTATAAGATGGGACTACTGACCCCTTCTCATCAGGGTATGCTTAGGATTAAAGGACACAACAGAGGTGAGAGTTTTCTCCTGTGTTTCAATTGTATTTTCATTCTTTCATTTACTTCAGCTGGTATCTTCTTCACTTCTTTCCCGAACCTCAGGTTCACAATCCCAAGTGTATTAGTTTGGACAATTTGGAAATTGTCCAAGTGGAAAGCGTCAAAGACACTTCTCAAACGAAAGAAACCCTCAGCCCCAGCCGGCTCTAACTCCCCAGGAGCCTCGAAGGAGAAGAGCAAAGCGCAGGAGACAGAGCATTAGCCCAGCACTGGGTGCCCCTGGGGTGGCTGCCTCTGTGCCTTGGGGGGCTCCACTTGTCAGCACTGCTGCCCCACCCAGAGCAGAGCCAGCCGTCCCCAGCCAGGTTGCTCTGTCTCCTGAGAATGTCACCTGAGGGCCAAGAGACAATGGAGCTGAGTCACATCAATGACACCAGGCCCGCTGGGAGGAAAGACCACCCAGCCCTGCCCAATCTTGGATCTAAAACTCGTCCCCTGATTCCTGCTGATACCCCACCCCCAACAGGTGAGTTCTGTAGCTTGAGACCTGAAAACCAGAGCCATTGCAACAACCAGTCTTGCCTCCATTTCTCAGAACTTTTGTTGCTTCTTAATCTTCCAGATTCAAAATCCCCCTTCCTCCAATCTGTGCCCACCGACTGCCTAACACCCAGAGAAAGGGGGCAGAGAACATCTTGGAGACCCTCTCCGCCCCAGGCAAAGTCTCTCAATCTTGTAACTCTCTGGAGGTTCTCCCCACCCCACACTACACACTCACCTTCCCCCATCTTCCCGAGGCTATTGGATTAGCATGAAAACGTGGGAGACTCTGGGGCCAAAACCCTATAAATATTTGAAGAATAACTCTCTTTTTATGTTCTGTTTGAAGAATATTTTTCGTTTTATGTTCTTTCCTTCCTCCTAATTAGTTTATTTTTTTGTGGAGTGCTGAAAAGCAAAGTCATTCTGTTAACATATATTAAAATGTGTCCCTGACATTTGAAGAACTATTTTCAATAACGTCTGTAATTTTCTGTCATTCTGGGTAGTGTGGTGGAAAAATATAAATAAGGAAAATTCAAGTTAATGTCTTTTTGATTTTTTATACTTTTGATATAAATAAATTGAGATTCAATAAATATTTATTAGGCACTTTTGTGTACAGACTATTTGTTATGCTAATACTTGCATAACAACAATAATAACTGCTATCATTTAAATGTACTAGGTAGTATACTAATTCTATTATTTTATTTAATTCTTATTACAATGCCAAAGGTGGGTATTATTCTAATATCCATTCTTTTAGAAGAGAATCAGGTTTAGAGAAAGGAATTAGGGTAATTTAAGATCATATAATATATGGTAGAAACAGAATTTTGAGGACAGTTTTTTCCCCAGTTTTGTTGAGATATAATAGACATATAACATTGAGTTTAAGGTATACGGGGTGTTGATTTGGATTTGATTCACATATACAGCAAAATGATTACCACCAGAGAGTTTTCAAATACCTCTATCATGTCCCATAATTGTCATTTCTTTTTTGTTGTAAGAACACTTACGATCTACTCTTTTAGGGGCTTTCACCCATATAATACATCATTATTCATTATTCAATTCTGTGTATTAGATCCTTAGAATTTATTCATTTTCTACTTGGAAGCATGTACTCTATGACCAACGTCTCCTTATTTCACCCATTCCTAGTCCCTGGTAAGTACCATCTACTCTGCTTCTATGAATTTGGCTTTTTTAGATTTCACATGTAAATGATATCATGCAGTATTTGTCTTTCTCTGTTTGGCTTCTTTCACTTAGCATAATGCCCCCAAGGTCCATCCATGATATATCTATATCATATATCATATGATATAACCTCCTTGGCCATTTCATTTCTAAGAATCATGCGATTTTGTGTTTAATTTTGAAGCTTTCATTTCGTGCTTCAATTTGAAATGATTTCAGCTCTTCTTCCACGGTGGAGGTCCCTGTCTCCTTGATCAAGTGCTTTCTCCAGATTAACCCCATCCCAGGGAGGCTGTGGACACGTGGCTGTGTTGATTCTGCCAAGGCAGGGCCTTTGGGGCAAGGCCTCTGAGTAGGTAGGAGTCCATCAGTCAAGGACCGTTGTGTCCTGTTGTCACTTACATTGACTTCTCTGTTATCTCTTTGAGCATTTTGTTCTGCGATCATAGAACTACACGTTGTGTCTCGTGCTGGGCAGTGGGCCAGGGAGAGACTCTGACCCCTCACTGTCTGTGGGAGGCTCTGCACTCTGCCAGCACTCAATAAAGGCAAAACATCTACAATGCGCCTGCCATTATCAATCTATAAGAGCTATTGGCAAGCTGAATAATGCCCTTCCAAGATGTCCTTGTCTCAATCCCTAGAATTTGTGAGTGTATTGCCTTATAAAGTGAAAGAGGCTCTGCAGATATAATTAAATTAAGGATCTTGAGTTGGGGAGATTGTCCCAGATTATCGAGGTTGCCTCGATGTCATTAGAAGGGTCCTCAGAAGGGGGATTCAGGAGGGTCGAAGTCAGGAGAAAAGAGCTGTGATAATAGCAGCAAAGTGATAGGCTTTGAAAATGGAAGGAGGAGCTACAAGTGAAAGAGTGAAAGTGCCTTCCAGAAGCTGGATTAGTCAAAGAAATCGATTTTCCTTTACAGCCTCCAGGGAGAGGGCAGTCCTCCCGACCCATTTGGACTTGAAGACAAGCGTGTACATTGGCGTAACCCACCTAGTGTGTGGCCATCAGCTAGGGCAGCAGTAGGAAACAATAATATCTAATACCACTAAACCATCTGCCTGCAGTGGTAAGTCAATTCTATGTTAGTACTGGGGCCAGAAGCAGAGCGCTAAGTGCCATGCATCAGGGCTTTCAGGGGGCATGTCCTGAATTTGAATCCTGGCAAAACAATTCAGTAGCTCCACAGTCTTGGGCATAGTAACCACATTCGATGCATCCTAAATTACTCATTTGTATCTCGGGATTCATCCCAGCTTCCACCTAGTGTAACTGATTGTATAATAGAAAACACGGAAGGTTCTTGATGGCACCGCATTTGCATCAGGGATTTGCTTAATTCTTATTTCATCTTTTTTTTTTCTTTTTTCTCCCTCTGTCATTCAGTAAGAGGTCTATTTTTCTGGATTACCCTCTCTGGGCACCAGAATTTTTGCTAACATTCTCAACAGCATGGCCCCTTTCTTAGTGATGCCAGGGAAAGTTCTTAGTGCAGGATTTCATTTTGTAAAGGTAAAAAGAAAATGTCGTTGAGAACAATCATACCTTAGATGATGGATTAAACCAGTTTGTCATTTCTGCGACAATTGTGGTATGACAGATATATACAACCACCAACCTCTCTTTTCTCAGGCCCCAGCCCTCTGCTTCTGTAGGATCCCAACCACACAATCATCTTGGGAGTGCTGGCTATTTTATCCCTCGTGTCTTTGAGGGCCCAATGATCGTAGGATTCTCTACGAGCTGCAGGTACCCAAAATTCAGGTCTCCTGACCTTCATGTGGTGGCATTTCTACGTGGCATATGAAAAGCCACACATGTGGAACTGGCAGAAGGGTCCCCATTTCTCCCACGCTCTCTTCTTCTGTGATTGCTCGCATGGTCTCTGTGTCCTTCTGTGAGAGGAAGTTATTTGCATCCTCAGCTACGGGAGAAGAAAATGACACCTTTGGGGATAAGTCCTGTCTTCAAAACCCTGTTCAGTTCTCAAATGCACTTTCCCTTCTCCCGTTTCCTGTCTCTGCTGCAGAGGTGCTCTGCAAATCCTACCCTGGAGCTGAATTACATTGGTTTTCTGCCTGGCGCTCCCCTGATAGACCTATTCAGGTTCCAAAGATGTGGATCTCAAAAACAGGTTGCTTTGTCTAAACTTCAAGAAGATTCAACCCCTAATGTTTAGCTTTAATATAGCTTACAAATATGCCTGGATACTTCCCAAACGTAGAGCAGTCTTGAGCTACATAGAGGGCAGGTTTAGGGGCCGTAGCCATGGTTACCGCCTTCCAGGAAGGCCCACGCCTCTTGTTTGCAGGGCCCAGGGCAGGAGAGTAAAGGCTCACATTCCACATGTCAAGTTTCAATATTTAAAAGTTATTAATCAAAAAATATACTCTTTAAGTATGTTATATTTCCTACCTATTTCTTGCATATCCCCGGTACCATGAACTAGAACTAAATGGACTCTTGTCATTGTGGCAAAACTTCTCCTTCTGCAATAACTTAATGCATTTGTGCCATCTGAGAGGAAAGATGCGGTAAGCTAATTAATATGTCTTTTCTTACTACTTCCTCCGCTCAATTCCTCCTTGGATTCTAAAGCAGCATCCATGTTCAAAGTCAGCAGATGGTGTAACCTGCAAACCTTCAAGTCATTAGGATGCAGTCATATCTTCTTCAAGGACACAGAGCAAGAAATATGTGAAGCATTCCCTGGGTCCTGAATAGTGTGAATCACAAGAGAATGTGCTTATGGTTAAGGGTTGTACTATGTTGGCCTGAAGCACCTGATTTCAAGTAACAATATCCTTTTTTCCTTTAATATGTGATGTGTGTGTCAAATGTGTGATGTGTATGTGTGTGTGTGTATGTGTGTGTGTGTGTGATTTAAGACCCACTAAAGCATAGAGGTCTGGGAAACCCCCACCCCACCCCGTCACTAATGCTTGAGGACCATACCATTCCAGGTTTTTATAATCCAGTTGGACAAATAAGAATTAGGCACATAGAATCATTATGAAGCATCACAAAGCCTCACACAACTTAGTTAACAGGTAGTGACAATGACCATAGCTTTTTTTAAGAGTGTGGAGTTGCAGGCATGGGTCACTTAGGAAAGACCAAACTTTGTATGGGGAAATAAATTGGATTTAATTGGAGAAGCAGACGGGAAAATTACTGTGTATAAAATTCCATTGAAAATATAGTGTCACATTTTCATGTGTTTGTTATTGCATGGGATGAGCGTCTACATCAGGATTGCCACATCGCTCCCCATTACAGGGTTATTAAAGCACGATCCTGAGGCTCTCAGCCAGAGATGGGGAGGAGGAAACTGATATGAAAACAGCATGACGCAGGGACCCAAGAAGGGGAAAGATAATGTTGGACCGAGTCCAAGGAAGCATGAGCAAATCTAACACAGTATCGGGTTAACACTGAGAGATTGAGAGAGAAAGAATTCAAAAAACAAGCCACAGGTGAGCATCCAACACTCAGTGCTGAGGTCATAGGAGCCTGAGACGGGGCAGACACCTCCAGAAACCCTCCACAAACAAGGTGAAAAAATGCGAGAGGGCTCAAAATGAAAAGTATGGATGAAGGTGGTCCTTGTATAAAAGAATTTCCCTCTTACCCCAAAAGCAGATAGAGATGACTTTCGAGATAAAAGTAACAGGGGCGCCTGGGTTGCTCGGTCGATTGGGCGTCAGACTTCGGCTGGGGTCATGATCTCACAGTTTGTGGGTTCAAGCCCTGCCTCGGTCTCTGTGCTGACAGCTCAGAGCCTGGAGCCTGCTTCGGATTCTGGGTCTCCCCCTCTCTCGGTCTCTCCTCCGCTCCCACTCTGTCTCTGTCTCTCTCTCTCTCAAAATAAAAGTAACAAAGTTCATTGTAGCTACTGCATTTGTAGCTACCCTCCTGAGTTCCTGATGCTATTAAGGGGACAAAAGGAGAAAGACCCAGGGCTGGAAAGATGTATTTGAATGTGATCAGGCTGAAATGGAAGAAAGTGACATATAACTGTCAGCCACCATGCTCCCTGACATTGTTCTTTTGTGTTAGGTGGACTGGTCCATCCAGGGACACGTGGTGCCAGATGCTCCAGTAGTGCTTGTGGGGCACTGGCCACGTGAAGACTGCGACATGGAGAAGCAGCCAGTTGGCCTCGATGGGCTCTTTACCACCCAGCCAAAGGATCTAGGCTACACATATCAGCTCTCTTGTGGCTGCTGTAACAATCTGGCGGGGAGGGGGCGATCAAAACAACAGAAATCTATTCTCTCACAATTCTGGAAGCCAGAAGTCGAAAATCGAGGCTCTAGGGGATGCTCTTTCCTACCACTTCCAGTTTTGGGTGGCTGCTGACACTCTTTGACTTGTGGCCACATCACTTTAATCTCTGCTCTGTCTTCACAAGGGGCTTCGTATCGCCTCTTCTCTGTGTCTCTGTTGGATATCTACTTTTCTCTTAAAGGACACCTGTCATTGGCTTTAGGGACCACCCTAAATAGGGGATGATCTCATCTCAAGAGTCTGAACTTTATCATCTCAGTAAAAGCCCTTTAGCTAAATGAGATCACATCTATAGGTCGCTGGGATTAGGAGTCAGACATATCTTTTTGAGGTGCCCCTATTAACCCACTACATGGCACATACAATTTCTTCTACCAAACTCCCACCGAAGAAGGTCCTTCCTCTTCCTCTGAAAAATAGCAAGGGGGGGGGGGGGTAGAATGGGAAGAATGGGAAGAATGGAAAGAATGGGAGAATGGGAAGAAAGCCATGGTTTAACCACAGATGTGTATCCACTGGAAAGCCCACATCAGGCGTGGAGGTAAGCTCTTTCTTGATAGTGCTCACATCGGCTTAATCACAAACTGTTTGCAGGTTTTAACTCGTGTAGTCCTCCCACCTGCCCTAAGAAGAAAGGACTTTCATTTTCCCCATTTCAGGGACCAGAAAACTGAAGTGCAGGAGGTTACACAACTTGCATGAGGTCCTGTACAAGCAAATGGTTCAGTGAGATTAAATGCAGGGGTGGCCGGTTGCAGAGGTCACTCTGAGCTCCTATGTCATCTGGTTCATCTGCTATCTGTACCCTAATGAGACCCAACATTATAATACCGACTTCTCTGGAAGAACTATGATCTTTGAAGCATTGAACTAAATGTACAACATTATAGAAATGGTTGAGTAAAATATTGTCTTTTCATCTGATAAGATACTCTGCAGTGAATTTAAATGAATGTTTTTGAAGATATTTAATGATAACTTAAAATATTCATGAAACAATGTTAAGAGAAAATAGCAGATTATATATAATTCAAAAACATCAGGTTGTGTATCTATAAATAAATATATTCATAGAAAAATAAGTCAAGAACAAGAATGCCAAAATGTTCGTATCGGTTGTCTCTGGGTTGAAAATTTTGTTTCTTCGGCCATTTCGTTTGTATTTTTCAGATGATGTACAATAAACATATATTGCTTTCATGGTAAGGTAAAACCAAGGCTGTTATTAATCTGGGGCAAAAAAATGTAAGAATTTGAATTGGTCTCAGGAACCGGTAGATAAAAATCAAAGATGAAACAATGAAGAAGTCCCGATCCATGGGCCTGTGGAAGAGAAAGGGAGGAGGACCACTTGATTCTGAAGGACCTTGGTTAGAAGGAGCCAGAAAAAGGTGTTCAGGGGTGGTGGTTGCATGTGGGGAGTTGGGGAGGTGGGGTAAGGCGCATGCCCCAAACCACACAGGACCCTCAGAAGCCTCCCAGTAAGGAGAGTGTCAGTGTTTCCCTGCTGAAAACTGGAGTGGGCTTCAGAGAGGCCAAGAAAATGGCTCAGTGTTTTGTGGGACAACTGTCTAAACTTAATTTTGTTCCCAAAGTTTTTATACGTCCCAAATGGGAACATTAGACGGACCAGGTAGTCACCGCTCCAGCAACATGGGGTCTCACTGGGGAGCATTTACACCAGGCCCCTCGGAGGGACATGGCTTCTTATCCCAACTGTCAGGAGACCTCAAGACCATGCAGCTGCTTCCCTACCAACCCTTAAGGGAGGATCCATGGTGGCCTCCACGCCACAGAACATTGCCAACCTTCTGACGAAGGACGTGAGGTCATTCCAGCTTAAGTGAGAAGGAGGTCGTGAAGATGCACGCTCGCCAGGAACCATTCAGGATCTGAAGGCCAAGGAGCCTTCCGGAGCCAAGGCTGTGCCAAGGACCTGCGTGGTCTCCTTCGCCTTCTCAGGCCGACCCCACGTTTCACATCTGCTCCAACTCCCTCTTGCTGTCAGCTGGCTGTTTGCATCCTTGGTTCATTTCTCTGTTTCATAGACGACTCATTATTCTGGCTCGCTTGCACTCCTTCGTGTCCTATCTAACCTCTCAGTCTGCTATGGCTGTGAGCAGTTGCTTCTGCGGCGGAGGCGGCTTTTGCTTAGAATTTCTGTTTGAATTGCAGAGAGTGGAAGGATTTGATTAGCTCCCCCTGAATTTTGCTTAAATGCAAGACGACAGGGCCATGTCTGGGCCACGGATCGGTGGCACTGGTCAGTCAGCCATGTCTCTTGGCATTGCCCACTTCTGCAGGTTCTGGGTGTAGGGGAAATCCTTTCAAAGGGGTCGTTGGCATGGAAGGCATTGTGATCGATTTGTCCTCTCTAATGTTTATGCAGTGAAGAAGACCACTTTTCTTACACGATAGCATTTACATGGCAGGTGCCTAGAGCTAAATGGATTCCTCGGTCAGCCATTCAACACGTGGACCTTTTGACCAAAAGGAAAGGAAAAGACAGCTTCTCCTCAACGGACAGTACATTTCAAAACACAAGAACAGGGTTGGACAAGTCAAGGAAAGAATCTAGTGGTCTTTGCTTTAGGTTTTAGCATTAAGGGGAAAGGCCAGGTTTTTAACATTGATACATCCCTTTTAACAACCGAACACTTACTTTCAGGATATGAAATACAGTTTTTACTCTGCTAAGCGATTCTAGAGTGTTGTTTTGGAGGAACCGCTAAAGAAAATCTACCTTGACCTTATGGTAACTTGGTGCATCTCCACCGATTACCAAGTTGCAGCTCCAGAAATTTCAGACGGAGTTGGCCTAATCGGGGACACCGCACATGAAAATGAATTGCACAGCTGGGAACCTGAAAACTTCCTGGGCTAATTAACAGGAAGTAGCTTTGAACTTTTTGCTCTGTTGGGCTTCTTGGGAGTCACTAAATGATTGGTTCAAGTCCAGGAGCAGCTAGAAGGACCCAAGAGTATGAAGACATATTTCCCAGGTGTGTGGGCTCTGGAGAGTAGGAAGGCGGAGGCCCTGGCTATTCCAGGAAAAGAAGTCTTTGATTTTTTTTCCAATTATAGCTCATGTGTAAGCCACTCATGATGAGTGGGCCCACTCGGTTCAGTAAAGACAACGTGGATTATATATTTTTGGCTTTAGCTAAAGTCAGTTAAGGATTTGAGAAGAGATTATGCGTGTTCCGAAGGTATGAAGTCTTTTCTTTTCATCCCCTCCTCTTTTCTGTCTCCTGACTCCCTTTTTATTCTGGAGCTGGGTTCTGAGTATGCCGCTTACTGGCTGCGATTAGCTTCCGTGCCCTTCATTTTTTGTCATCTATAAAATGTGTCCTTCATACCTACCTTTTCTATTTTTTTCTATGGCCGGTGTATGTTTCAAATGACTTTGTAAGTGTCTCAGTATGTTGTTTTCCTAGGTATTCCATTTATCTAAGGCTGTGTAACAAAATGTTCCAAAATTTAGTGGTTTAAAACAACAATGTATTATGATACTCCAAGGTTCTTTAGACCACTGAACTGGTTTGCTTGGATTCTCTCATGGGGCTACAAACAGATGGCAAATGGGGCTGGAGGCTGACTTTTGGGCTGAGACACCCGGAGGCTGGTCAGTTTCTCTACTGTCACGTGCTGTCTCCGCATGCCCACTTTAGGCTTCCTCCTAGCACGGGAGTCTCAGCATAGTGAGACTTCTAAAATGGCAGCCAGCTTCTAGAGTGAGTGTTCCGGGAGATGTGGGAAGATGTTGCGAAATTTAAGTCATAGCCTCCGAAATTCCCGAATGTCACCTCTGCCATGGTACCTTGAGTAAGTAGGTCATGACGCCCCACCCAGAATAGAGAGGATGGAAAGCTCTACCTTTATGTCAGCTGCAGCTTGCGTACGTAGAGAGGGAAAGATATGATGGCATCCTATTTGGAGACTGTCAACCGCACCTGTTCTATGTTTCATTTAATTTCTGCTCCATTCATCCATTCGTCCATCCATCTACCCACTCGTCCTTCTGTGCATTAAACAAGTATGTAAGCCTCTTATGAGCTCATCACTATCCTGGGTGCTGTGACATAATGCCAAAAAGGCAGGGAATACTGTTCCTGCAACTCGTAAGAATGATCTATTAGTGGTGGAGACAGAGACACTACAAAATAAATAAATAAATCTGTTGTTTCAAAGCATGGTATGCATGATTTATCAAAACATATATGGGCCTGGCAGACCTTACTCAGATTGATGGTAGGTCACAAAAGTTCTGTCTGAAAGAGGGTCTCTTTCAGTACTCACTACGAATGAGTACAAGTTGGTCAGGAGAGGAGTGAGGGGAGAACCTTCCATGCAGGGAAAGCACACTGAAACAAGTCAACCTTTACTCAGATGTTAGTGCACAAATGAGGATTTTCCTGAACAACATCTTAAACTATAATTCATATTACCTCTTCTGGGGTTCCCTACTCTCTTTCTGGGCATGAATTTTCACCGTGGCACTTAAAATATCTAGCACACTATGTGCTGTATTTATTGATGGGCTTATACTATCTGTCTCACCTACTAAAAAGTAAGTTCCACAAAAGTAGAGGGATTTTTCTGTTTTGTTCCCTGTTGGATCTAGACCAGTGCCTAGCGCGTCAAAAGCCGTCAAAATATTTATTACATGAATGTGTTACTTGTCCCCAGCTTCTCTAATCACATTTTTATTGTATCTCATAGACTGCAAGCCCCTTTCATGCCAATATTCTGTTTGCTGTGCATCATGAGCGCTGGGCAGATGTTGAGGAAACCTAGATTCTATTCCCCATCCTGCTGCTAACTTCCTGTTTGAATTCGGGCAAATTGCTTAGAGGTTTTCTTGTTGATTTCCTCATTCCTAGAACAAAGGTGTTGACTTCTGCAGCCTCCTCCTATTCTGAGTGTCCGTAATCCTTTGATTTTTGTACAGCGAAATCATTACAGAGGGACCAAGGGCTTCCAACAATTGACCTAATTCATAAGTGGGGGGAGGGGAAAGGAGAACAAAAAAGATTCTTGGAGGAAGGAGGGCTTACAGGGTGTGTTTCATGGTGCTGAGGGGGGGGGGGGGCTGTGTTTTCCTTTTTATAAGGAGAGAGAAAGGAGAAAAAAACACCTTTTCTCTCGGGGACTTGAGTACAGAGGAGTAACACTGAAGATTCATCCAACACCTCTTAAGACTGAACAGCATGTGGTCTGATCTGGGAGGATCTGGCTCAGTTAACTCTGAGCAGAGGGCTTCTAGTAGGGGGTTGCGCAAGGAAGGAATCGGGGCACTTAGCCGGGCAGGTAGGAGAAGCCATCCCAGCGGCTCACCTCTGCTTCCACCTTTAAGGCAGCTTAATCAGATGGCATGCCACCAGCAGCATGGTGGAGGGCCCACGTGCATGGGTAATACAGGAATGAAGCATTTTACCTCTGCACGTGCGCCTGAAGACAGGCATGGCGGTAGGACTGAGGCTTAAGGAGTGTTTCTTGCAGATGTGCAAATTTTGGACCCAGATGGCAAGGAGGATGAGGAGCCATTTCACAATGAGCTGCAAATCAAGAGACGGTAGTGAGTCGCTTCTAGGGAATCAAGAGCTACTGTTACTTAGACCCAAAATGATGGCTGGGAACATACGAATTCTTATTCTAAGGTATAAACGTGCACATGTATTGCGATGTCCGGGAAAGAACGTAGACATTTGCAAGATTCTCTTTGGGACTGAGGCATTGAACATTTTTCTTGACATGTGACCGTGTTACCTGGTTTGTCGTAGAAGCACACTCTGAAATGAGGATTCAAGTGCAAATTATTATTTGGGGGTGATCCCAAATCAAGTAAGGGAAGTAAAACAGAAATCATTCCAATGTGGCGGCAAAGAGTGTGTTATTAAACAAGTGGCCACTGGGGAAGCTGGGGCCCGATCCCTCTGGAAAACTCTGGGAGCCAGAAGAGAATGCATGCCTCAGAGCTGTCCTAGAAGGTGCTTTGTTCATCTACCAATTCCCTTAAATCATTTTGTTGAGTCTTACTCCCAGCGGTAAGGTAGTACACGCACGTCTGGCACTTTATGACCATTATGTGCATGGACAGAGTGGGTCCTGGAGGCCAGAGGGAGCCTCAGGTAAAGGAACGGAGGTACTGACAGTTGGAAATGCCACAACATTGACCGGAGTGGTAAGGATCAAGGGGATATGGACAGCACATTATAGTCTCTGTTCCATCTGGCGTGGGGATCGAATGTCCAAACAAGTATCAGTAGCTAACAGCTTATTTGGAATTAACAACAACACGACAACAAAAGATGTTTTTACCCATCAGGAATATGAGGGGATGGCAGGTAGAATGGGTAAATATTGCCAAGGGGAAGAAAGTACTGGGGGAATGTTACCATGTTCCCGGGGCAGAGCAAAGATTGAAATGCTCTGAAGGGAAGCCAGATGTGCCAACACTCTTTATGCTTCATGCCTCTAGTAACAAATGTCATAGATAAATGTTAACTCTTTGTGTTGCAGGGTTTAACACGTTTTAAGACAGTTCAAAAAAAGAGGATTTTTATGGAAACCAAGAACAGAAATGGTGGTAGGAAGGGCCTTTGAGCCTAGAACCATAACACCGGAGGCTCTACACCAGAGATTCTTTATAAAGACCCCAGCCATAGGGATATCTGGATGTTTGGTCAGGTGCTCAGCAACGAACACAACTAGATACACCATCCCCTTCTATACCTGATTATTTATATCTCTTCTTGCCCAATGTACAGTCTTAATCCAGAAGGGTAAGTGTTAGAAGTGGTACAAATTCTCTAGAATCTCAGTGAGTCCCAAAGAAATCAATACGAACAAAACAACACCAACAAGTAACATTGTCAAATGGCTGAAAGCCAAGACAAAGAGAAATTCCTGAAATTAGCCATAGGGGGAAAAAGAGACATCAAAGACAGGGGAACGTCAACAATAATAATAATTTCCAAATTTTGGACAGAATACAGAGCAGTCGCTCCGCTCTGTATTCTCTGACCCACTGCCAGGGGGAGTATAAAATGCACACTTTGGAAAACTGTACAGCAATCCAATATATACTAACCTTGTAAACATTGATTTCTCCCACGAAATTCACCCCAAAGAAATGAAAACATATGTCTGGAAGAGATATATAACATCTCTTATAATATAAGAGAATATTGATTACAACTTTATTCATAATAACAAAACAAAAACAAAGGCAAAAGCAAACAAACTGGAAACATCCCAAATGTCCATCAACAGAAGAATGGATAAGCCTAACATACCAATGCATAGAAGGTGGATGAACAACAAGAAGGACAGACACAAAAGAGTTATAATATATGCCTCATGTTACATGAAGGTCAAGAACAGATAAACATAATCTGTGATGATAGAAATCAAGAAAGTAATTGCTCTAGAGGTAGGCTGGGGATGGGGTGCTGAGTGGCTGGCGGGTTTGAATGGAAAGAGTCATGACTTTCTAGGATAGTGGAAATGTTGGAATATGGAACTGTTGTGTACCTCGATTGTGGTTGTGGTTATAGGAGCGTATCCATTTATCAAAATGCATCAAACTCTATACTTTAAGATCCATGCATTTTACTGACAATATCAACTCGACACAATAAATAATAATATACTTATTATTTAGGTTTGCTTATCTAAAATCCATCAAGGGTCATTGCTCTTAAATAAAAGCTTGAAAGACAAAAAAAATTCATTTAGATCTTGTTAAAACCAATTATATATGTATTTAAACATATGTATATTTATACACACACACACACACACACACACACACACACATATATATACACACACAAACATGTATACAGACATACACATATACATCTACATATATACACATATCAACACATATACACATTTATACACACACACATACATATATACAGACATATAAATGATAAGCAAGCAAAGAAAGGCCAGGAGTCAGATTCAGTGATGCTGGTATGAGTTTGTGTTTAGAAAATTTCATTCCCTTTGCCCATCTGTAAAGAACCAGAGACGCTATGATTATGGCTAACTTTCCAGAGTTATGTCTACAAGCTTCTTAACTAGGTAAGGCATAGGTGGGTTTTCAACCAGAACACTTGACCTGTGCTGGCTTGTAAGCAGAGCTGTGCAAAATGCCTTTTGGAACAGCTACTAGGAGAGGCACCTGGCGAGCTCAGTTGGTAGTGCTTGTGACTCTTGATCTTGGAGTTGCGAGTTTGAGCCCCAAGTTGGATGCAGATCTTGGTTAAAAATATTAAAAACAGGCTAGATGTAGTATGCATCACTTTTTCTCTTTTGAGAAAGCTTAGCAGAAATGCAGAGACCCTCTAGCTCAGTGGGGGCTGGGTCAGGGAGGGGGTGGAATTACAAGGAAAGGGTCCGAAATCTTTACTTGTCATGAGCAGAAGTCTTTCGCTAGTTCTTAGACTTGTGGTTCAAATGGGGGCAGATACGGTTTCCTATTTCCTTAGCACTGCTGGACCTGGGCCCCCCGTGTTCTGGTTGGAGCCACTGACAGCTCTGAAACGCTGTCTTCTATGTACTTGGTGTCTGCTGGGGGGCTGCACCTTTCCTGGATTTCAGTTGTGCTGTGCTTCCGTTGCTCATTTTCCCAAATCAGCTCCCCTGATTTGTTTAGTGTTTATTGCCATTATTTCTTTGTTTTGTTTTTGAGAGGGGAAGGGGCAGAGAAAGAGGGGGACAGAGGATCTGAAGCAGGCTCTGTGCTGACAGCAGAAAGCCTAATGTGGGGCCCAAACTCATGAGCCATGAGATCGTGACCTGAGCCGAAGTCAGATGACTAACCAATGGAACCACCCGAGCGCCGCTCCCCTGCACTCCTTTTGGCCTTATCAGGGGCTCTTTCCTTACCCCTGTGGTGACATAGATCTCAGGTGGTCTCCACCTGAGGCCGAGACTGGGGTTTGAGTTTTATCTCTGGCTCCCATTCTATTTTCTGACGTTTCCCTGACTGTGGAGCGATGGACTCTATCAAGGATCAATGAGCAAGAGAAAGAGCATGACTTTGGGAAGAAATGGATCCAAACTCTGGTTCCATTGTTAAGTTGGACAAGCTACTTTACCAACTGTTCAACTGTCTCCAGAACTGTCCGATGAATATTACCAACATCCGCTTCCACAGTTGTCCAGGAGGCATCACAATGCTTACTTCATGAGGTTGTGGTACAATTTAATTATATTTAAACTTATATATGGATATAAAGAGCAAACTGGTTCAAATGATAGTACCTGGCATATTGTTGAGCTTCCATCCACCTTAGCGCCTCCTGTGCCTCCTGTTTTTTTTCCCACAGAAGAATCGATCGGTGATACGCTATGTAGCTGAAAAAAAATGTACTTGATTTCAGGAATGCCTCCTCACCCCTCCAAATCACAAGTTCTTGTACTCACGGGTACAACTCTGTCCTTAATTAATTCATGCTACACATTCCCAGGCAGGCTACTATACGGAAGCCAACAACAACAAAATCCTTCATTATGGAGATTGCTTAAGGACCATCATTCTCATTATTGCAATCTACATTAGTGTATCATTTTAAAACTCGCAGGTTGCTTTCATAGGGTTATATATAAGTTGGGTGCTCATGTACTTCTGCGGAACAAGTCAGGATATTTCCGAGAGTAAAAGAGCATAATATTTGAGGTGAGACAACAATCTGGGATGGAGCTGGACACATTGGAGTTGAGATCGCCCTACACAGGGGCTGGGATCTATTCAGGACAAGTATGAATCCTTATCATATGATGAAACGGAGTGTCAGGACGGTGACACGTCCTGATGTCAAGATCATCTGATTAGTAAGTGCAGAGTCAGCATGCAAATGCAGGTGTTCTGAAGCTGAAACCTGTGATTTCTCTAGGAGAACAAAATTTGTTTTGCAAAGAGTGATGGGAATGTCTGCATTCGTTGGTTGAAATTTTGCTGCATTAAATATTGCATTGGCTAGAATTCAAACCCTTTTTCATATATAGCTTTTTTGGCTTAGGCTTTATTGTAATTAGACTGAAGAAGCACCATAACTATCTTTGCCCACTGGGGTACTATTAAGAGCTGTACAGCATTATGGAAATGCAAATTTCCATAGCTAGAAGTAATCTTTGCCACTGAGTTGAAGTAAAATCTCTTAGCCTGATACTTTAGGCCTGTATGATTAGACCAGAATTCTTTGACTCCTCTCTCCAGGTTTTCAAAGAGAAGGGAACTTCCAGAGGGATGTTGTGTGTGTGTGGTGGGTGGGGGGAGGGCATGTCTGGCCTCTTTCTTTCCATTTTCTCTCTCACACCACCTCAAAGGAGTTAAAACACCTGGCGAGAGCCAGGATCTGCCTTCCGGAAGCAGATATGTGTTCTTGAGCAGACTGCTCATCCCGACAACCTTATGGGCCATACAGACACCATAGTGCAGCCACATCCAGCCTCAAAAGTTCAGAGGCATCAGAGGGGGAGGAAATCTTTACCTTGGCCTCCATTGCAACATTCGTCAGAGACCACTAAACGGAAAGTTGCAGAGAACTGGCAAAAATGTATAAAATTGGTACTTATTCCTTTTTTGCTAACTTTCTATGTATATTGACTTTATAGATCAGAAACTTGGAGAAAAGGAAGGACAAAAGGATTGATACCCTGAAGCCCATACCGCCTCCCTAAAATGTTCATCACCGTATTTTGTCATCCAACCCATAAAATGACTTGTCATTCTTAAGCACAATGTGAATTTTATGTTCCTATAACTTTGCTGCTCCCTTTCCCCAAATGGCTACGGATGCCACTAAAGCTAGTTTATTAGTTTTCTAGGTAGGTCAAAACAAAGTACCCAAGCTAGGTGTCTTAAAAAAACAGAAACTTATTCTTTCACAGTCTGGAGACCACAAGTCTGAGATCAGAATGGCGGCAGGGCCGTGTTCTCTCTGAATGTTCCAAGTGAAGGAATTCTAGTTGGCTTCTGGTCGTTGCTGAAAGTCCATGGTGCTCCGTGGCTTATAGACGCATCATTCCAGTATCTGTCTTCATTGACACCTGGCATTGTCCCATGTGTATCTGTGTCTTCACATGGTCTTCTTAGAAGGACACAAGGTGCTGGATTTTTAGGGTCTACCCTAAAATCTTGTTGGACCACATCTTAACTTGATTACATCTGCATGGACCAAGTAAGGTTACTCACAAGTGCTGGGAGTTAGGACTTGAAAACGTCTTCTTGAGGGACACAATACAGCTGGGGTCTCTATTTGTATGTGAGATCAAATCCCCTCTCTCTCTAGGAATAAATACCACTGCAACTATTCTCCCCTTCATCCTACATCATCTACTCTCTCCTCTATAAAGGGCCTTCTTCATCAGAATTCAATGTATGGTTATTTTTTTAATAGATTTTAATAAAAAAAAATACAACACAAAAATCTCTCTTGACCTCCACATTCATCAGGATTCTCTAAGCAGAACCAATAGGCTGTATATATAGAGAGAACGGGGTGAGACTTATTATAATGAACTGGCTCACAGGACTACTGAGGCTGTCAATCCCAAGATTTGCAGAATGAGCTGATAAGCTGGAGACCCAGGAGCACCAATGCTATAGATTCCACTCCAAAGACCCACAGGCTTGAGGCCCAGGAAGAGACAGTGTTCCAGTTCAAGTTCCAAGGAAGGAAAAAAAGCCAGTGCCCCAGTTCAAAGGCTGGCAGATGGGAAGAATTTTCTTACTCAAGGGATGGTCGAGGACTGATAGCCTCTACACACTGAGTCCGGTGGTGAAATCTTTGTCAACTAGGAGGTAAATCCCATTACAACAAGGATGCTTGCGTGTTTTGTTTGTTGTTATAGTTTCATCTCAGGACGGTGGCTAGCATTCAGTAGGTCTTAAGTTAGTATTTGTTGAATTAGTAACTCTTGACTCATCGCTGGCATTTGACACATTTGATATTTCTCTTCTTTAATCTGCCTCCTCTTGGCTTTCAAGCCTATCCCAGTTTTCTTCCCAACTTGCTGGCTGCCCCTTCTCAATCTTCTTTCTCGTTTCCTACCCATCTACTGGCCTCTTAGTTTAGAGTGCCTGAGGTCTCAGTCCTTGGTCTTCTCACCTTCTACTTCTCATTCCCGAGATCTCATGCACGGCAGTAGTTTTAAATCCCAGCCCTGTGCTGATGATTCCAAATTTTATGCCATCACTTCCTTCTTGAACTCAAAACCTCTTCACTTTAGTGTTTAATTGATCTCAAATTAGATATGTCTAAAGAGGAGCTCACGATCTTCTCCCAAAAATTCTTCTATTAATGTCCCACTTTTAGTCCATTGGTAAATCCTATCCGCTCTGACTTCCAAATGTGTCGGGGATCTGAACACTTCTCACTGCTTCCATTATGTACAGCCTGACTCAGCCATCTATTCCAGATTTTTAATCAACTACTACTTTCTCGGTGAGGCCTCTCTGTATTTACAATCTCAATTTTTGACTCCCTGAAAAACCAAGTGATGAAAATCCCTATCCCCTGCCTTACTGTATTTTTCCCTATTCCACTTTTCACTAACTAGTATATTACACACGTATTACGTATAACATATAAGTATGCGTGTGTGTGCACTATGGTGTGAACGTTTGTGTCCCCTCAAAATTCATATACTGAAATGCTAACCTCTAAGGTGATGGCATTAGGATGTGGGTCCTTCGTGAGGTGATTGGGTCATGACAGAAGAGCCCTCATGGTGGGGAGTGGTGTCCATATAATAAAGACTAAAGAGGACTAACTCATCCCTTCTCCTACAAGAGGTTGCAGCTACAAGGCATTTTCCTAGGAAGCAGGCTCTCACCAGACATCAAATCTGCGAATGCTTTGATCTTGGACTTCCCAGCGTCCAAACTGAGGAATAAATGCCTGTTCTTCATAAGAGACCTAGTCTAAAGTGTTTTGTTATAGCAGCCCAGATGAACTAAGACGGTGCATAAACTGATTTTGCTCGTTGTCTATTTCTACCATTAGAATGTAAGTTTCATTAGGGGTTACACTTTTTCATTAATGACTGTATTCTTGGCATCTAGAGTACTGGAACATTGTAACTGCTCAATAAATACACCTTGAATAAGTACATGTCATTCTATTCCCTTTAAGAAATCAAAGTCCTGCCCCATCCTTCAGGGTCTTGCTCATATAATCCCTTTTTTCCTGAAGAATTTCTAAGTGTCTTCAGCTAGAATAGGGGCGCCTGGGTGGCTCAGTCAGTTAAGTGTCGGACTTCAGCTCAGGTCGTGATCTCACGGTTCATGGGTTTGAGCCCCGCATCGGGCTCTGTGCTGACAGCTCAGAACCTGGAACCTGCTTCGGATTCTCACTCCCTCTCTCTCTGTTCCCCCCCACTGGTGCACTGTCTCTCACTCTTTCAAAAATGAATAAACATTTAAAAAAAACAACTAGAATTAACCACTCCTTCCCCTGGCCTTCCAACAAACCTTGCATTTATATTTTATTGAGTGCCTTCCATGCCTTAGACTCACAGGTCCTCTCATTTAATAACTTATTCCAACCAGTAGTCCAGTGCCTGTGAACTTTCAATACATGATTGCAAAGAATAAATATATTCTCACTGAAGCCTTGTAAGGTGAAAATAATCATTCCTAATGTAATGAAGAAAATGAATTTCAATAGCATTAAGCATCTCGCAGAAGGTTTTATAGCTGGTAAATGAGACTCAGAAGGAAAATCAAGGTCTTTGACACTATTTCGAGTGCTTTCTTCACTTCTGTGAAGTGACCCTTCAACCATATGGGTCATAGTTCCCAACCTAGGTGTACATGAACGCATGGACTGTTGTACCAATGTACTTTATCCTTAGAGGAGAAATATTGAGCCGCTTTATGACTTGGGAACAGAAGGGTATGAATTTTGGATTTCTAAATCAGAATCTTATATTACTTACCAGTTTGGCTTTATGATTTTCCCTAGTAATTAATTATTTATTACTAAAAATTTTTTCTATTAACATTTTTTTGATGTTTATTTTTGAGAGAGAGAGAAAGAGAGAGAGAGAGAGAGGAACCAGAGGAGGTGCAGAGAGAGAGGGAGACACAGAATCCAAAGCAGGCTCCAGGCTCTGAGCTGTCAACACAGAGCCTGATGCGGGGCTCAAACTCCCGAACCGTGAGATCATGACCTGAGCCGAAGTTGGACGCCCAGCCAACTGAGCCACCTAGGCACCCCTCCTTGGTAATTTTTTATAGTTATGAGAAGAAATAAAATTAGAAGCAATGAGTGTGGTAAAGAATGGAAAACTTATACTGCCAGATGTCAAAGCACCAAGAAATGGAAACAAAACAAAATAAACATCAACAATAGTAAAAATAAAAATAGTGAGAGGTGAACAAAAAAAGATCTACATTAAGAAAATGATAATGGAAAGACTGTTCAAGAGAGGAAGCTAAGTCTTACATATGTATTGAATGTCTAAGGGCAATTTTGCACCAGAATACCTCATAATAACTGGCTTAAAGTATTCTGGCTAATGGGGCAGAAGTAGGTATAATACAATTTTTCAAAACAATTCCATCCTATTATCCTTTGACAGGTAACATGCTTTTCTATTGCTGACTCTCGATTTGATCTGAACAGAAATCAAGTCTCAAGTTCATAGCTAAAAATAATACAATTTAACAGCAGCTCAAAATCACACGGGAGACACTTCTTCCTCTGATCAAGGTGGAGTAATAAAAACAGACCTACCCTCTTTTCCAGAACAACCAACAATTTTTCCAAATGGCACCACGATTTTCAAGACATTGAACATCAGGCAAAATAATCACTGAGAGACAGGAAAAGAAAGAGGTTAAGTGCTAGGACGCTGGCCTCGGCTTACTACAGGGAAGGATGCTTTCCACTTAGTAATTCATGTTCCCAGTGTGTTCAACACTGCGTCCTGTGTATCTACCCATTTTAAACACACGCTGAGCTTCTACTCTGAAAAAGACACTGATCTAGATGTTCGGGGAAAGACGCGTACCAGCCGGAAGCGTAGTGTGGCTGCATATGCTTTTGCATATTGTTCCTTGCATAAGAGCAACCAGGCAAAAGTTCAAATATGGGCAGAAGTTTCATTGGTCCTTATACTCCAAGATGTGCCCTTGGCTGTGAGGGCTGCTTCCTTTCAGGGTGACTCTTACTTCTACTGCCAAAGGGCTTAGAGCAGGATCTTACGGACTTGGGTTTCTAGGCTTATTTAGATTGCATGCTCGTGGCAGAGACGTATCATAAACATATAAAGAGGACAATTATAGGTGGTCAGCTCTCTATGCAGATTGTTACGACAGCGTAGCAGGAAAGAAGGTCACTAAGGGCTCCTGATGTCTTCATCTCATCCCTCGTTAAAAAATGCTCATTTCTTTGTTTCGAGAGAGAGCAGAAAGAGAGCCCGTGTGCAGGGGAGGGGCAGAAGGAGAATCCCAAGACGATCTCCGTGCTGAGCACGGAGACCAACGTGGGGCTCTGTCTCAGGACCGTGAGACCATGACCTGAGCCGAAATGGAGAGTGGGGTGGAACCGACTGAGCCACCCAAGTGCCTCATTCATCCTCGTTGCTTTTAATTCTTTGTTGTCGTCTCTCCCTTCCCCCATACACTATCTTAACTCACCACTTCTCTCCTCCAGCGATAATTAGGGTTGCTGATTTCTTGTGCAGTCCTCTATAGGCATTCCATGCTTATAAAACTGCACATATGGATGTTTTAAAACTTTCTCTACATATGCAAAACACTCGGTTCTTATCCAGATTTGCCCACTTAATAACCTATAGTGAAGGTCCTTCCAAATCAGCATAGAGAGAGCTGCCTCCTTCTCCCCCTCCACCCCCCCTCCCCGCTCCTTTTTAAAGTTTTTATTTTAACTGCAGTTAGTTCACATACAATGTTGCATCAGTTTCAGGTGAGAGCCGCCTCCCTCCTTTCAATGGCTGCTTAATATCGTGTTGAAGAAAACGTTCTGGATTTATTTGATTTGCTTTTTGTTCACGGAGTTTGAGGTCATATCCAGTTTGTTGCTGTTAGAAAACAAAGCAGCATCAGATACTGTTGAACATACGTCATTTCGCACCCCGTGAACGTTTATCTGTAGATTACGTTCCGGAAGCTGGAATCACTGACTCGAAATTTATGTGGGGTCTCACTTCATAGGAATTGCCCTCTGTTCTTCCTTGAAGCGGTGCCAACATGAGCTTCTATCAACAGTGTATGAAAGTTTGTCTTTGTGTTCAGGTCTCATCAAACTTTTAGATCTTGGCTTCCAAATTAGGTTTAGAAATTATATTCTTTGTTTCAATTTAAGGAGCTTTTTGATCTCCCTTTCTCAAAAGGAAGCCTTTTGATCTTCCTTTCTCAAAACTGCCTGCACACACGCCTTGTTCATTTTTCTAGTTTTGGGAGATCATCTCATGCTTCGGATATCGCTTTACGTCTGTGACACATACACTCTGCCAATGTTTCCACCAGTTTATCAATTTCCTCTTCATCTCTGTAGAATTTTTTTCCCGGGCAGAATTTTAAATGTATTTTTTTTGTGCAGTCAGATCTTCATCTTGAGTAAGTCATGAGCAGAGGAGAAGGTCTGTAGCAGAGAAGTAGTTTGTCAATGGGTTGCTGATCAGAGAAGCTGTGAGGATTAGTGACTGGATGAAGGATCACAAGGTTGAATGAGCTGATAGATGGAGGTGAACAGAGAGCGGGATGATGTCCTACTCCAGCTGTCAGATGATAAGGTTAGGGCGCGACCATGGGAGTGGTAGCTGCCAGAATGTAGATGATTGGAGGTGCCCAGGGGGAAGACTGGAGAGAATGAGGTGTTAGGAAAAGTTCCCCTATGGACATAGAGGTGACAGATGGATGGGTGGAAAGGTATAAGGGACTAGTGAGAGAGGCAGCGTTGAAAGCAACATAAAAGTACTTAGTAAATGCTCAATTGCAAGGAGAAATTAACAAGAGACAAGAGGACAGAACTTAATTTCATTTCCCTGTTTGAATCCCATCATGGCGCAGCAGCATAGCACTGTGGATCAAGGACTGGATGGAAAGTCAGAAAATAGTTCTCTGTGTAAGCCCCTTCCCTTCCCTGAGACTCCACATTCTCATTTGTAAAATTATCTGCCGGACTAAGTGAATTATGCAGTCAGGCTCTAATATCCTATGAGCGTCCAGTGCCCTGGGCAGCGTCACCATAGACTGATGTTTTTCCTAGCAGACACATTATGGGGACAGGCCTGGAACCCCAACACGCTCTCCGAACTATCAGACTGGGTAGACAAGTTCTCCTGGTTGGCACTGGGCCATCTTCTTAAGTAAGGCTGTCTCCAAGGGAGCGTTTGAATTATTGACATCCAAGTTGGACCGAGGCCCAGAATTGAAAAGAGATCAAAAGCATAGCCTTAAATAAAACCAGCTGGAAACACAGCTACCAAAAAAGAAAAGAGAGAGAAAAAAAAGCAGATTTTGTTTTTTTCTGGTAGGCTGGGGCTTTATTTTAACATGTAAAACACAAACACTGGAGGCCGAGAATCAGACCCTTTGCAGAGAGCATTTATGGAAGAGGTTGAGTGAGCATTTTGATTTGCGTAATGAGAACCGGCTGTTTAAACATGTTTAGTCTCATTAACCATGAGTGGGAAGAGATGTCTTCTCTCTCCCTCTTGACAGGACTGTGGCAAGTTTCTTTCTTTTTTTTTTTTTTTTTTTTGCAAAAAGAACTTGGAGGTGAAAGTGATAAAGCTGCCTCCACATTCTCTCTTTCAGTTTTCCTAGGAAACCTTCAAGGTGAGGAAATAAAAGCTCAGAGAGGTTGAGCGTGTTTCTAAAGTGACCCAAGTTCAGAGCATTTGAATCACTTGGCAAAGTGGCTGGCCAAGCAGAAACACTGGACAGGACAAACCGGGCGGCACGAATGAGAAGCACCGTTGGGAGTCACGCCCGAGTCCGCACGGTGTCTGGAAGAGGGCGACCTCCCGGGGCCAGTCGACGGATCTGGAAGGTAGAGCGCGCAGCCTCGGCAATTGGGACTTTTGGGCTAGATCGTTCCTTGTCGCGGGGACTGTCCTCTGCACTGTAAGAGGTTTAACAGCATCTCCAGCATTGCTGTCACCCAGTGGTGACAACCAAAAATGTGTCTAGACATTGCCAAACGTCCTTGGGGAGGCGCCACCTCATCTCCAGCTGGAACCACGGAGCTGGAGAGGGGAGGAGCTCTCACTCGTGGGGTCAGAACGTAAAAGGCACGGAAAACAGGACGTGGAGGGGACTGGAGGGCGCGAAGGGGGCAGGAGGTAGAAGGATCTGCTGCCTCAACTTGCTAATTTGGACACTGGCTCAACATTGCTGCGGGCCTTCATGCTCCTGTGTCTGTCTGTCTGTCTGTCTGCCAGGGTCTCCCAGGGTGTGCAGCGCTGGTCAAGACAGGTGGCCCATCATTCTCCACCTCTTCGTATGTCAAGTGGGAACAGGAGCACCCAGCTTTCACTGTAGTGGAGAGGCTTACAAAATAGATGCATCTAAACAGGCGGGCATCTGATAGCCTCTCAGTGGACTTGGGACATTGTGTCTGTGTGTCTCTGTTTATTTATTTAATTACAGGACAAGTTGCTTCCCTATAGGAATAATGGCGACCCATCTTCAGAACTCATTCTCCTCACCCGGTGCCTTATCCGTGTATTAAGTGTGAAAAACAATCTTAATGGTACATGTTTAAAAATGCTAAAAAATGTTAAAATAAATAAATGTTAAATGTTAAAAAACGAGATGTAAAAAAATCGTTAAATATTAAGATAAATGTTAGAAGGTTAGGATGTTGGGGGCACCTGGGTGGCTCGGGCGGTTAAGCGTCTGGCTCAGGTCATGACCTCACAGTTGGTGAGTTCGAGCCCCACCTTGAGCTCGGCGCTGGTCCTGTGGAGCCTGCTTGGGATTCTCTCTCTCTGTCTCTCTCTCCATCTCTCTCTGCCCCTCTCCACTCTCTCTGTCCTTTTCTCTCTCTTAAAATGAATCACTTAACTTAAAAAAGTGTCCCAATGTGAAAAAATCGACTAATCAATGTGAAATAAATAATACATGTTAGAAAATGTTAAAAAAAAATAAACGTTAGAAGAAAGAAATAAGAATCTTTTCCCAACCAGCTGTAGAACGATTCGTTTTCCAAGTGATGCTTAACATACTTTTAAAACTCTTTCTTTTGAAATAGAAAGTGCCAGTATTACGTCAATTAAAAAAGAAACAAAACAGGCTTTCACGGTTTCTTATTTTTGAGGTTTCGCTTAAATATTCTCCTGTCTTCAAGGCGGGCCTCACCTTATGAGGACATAAAAGCAGCCATAACCATGCACAAAATATCAGCTAGTGCGTGCAGTGGGGCTCCGCAGCAGACAGAAGCAGGTTCCTCGCTAAAGCCAGTGGGTGGGCGAGAACCAGAGGATGCTGGGGCCCCAGTGGGGGGCGGCTGAGGTTTGCAATCACCATGGGAGGGGTGAGGTAAGGGCTTGCCAGGAGAAGCATCTGAAGCTGGCAGAGCCCCCAAAGACGAAACGGTGCATGGAAATGAGGGTAAATCAAGCGGGGTTTACTGACAAGGAGGTTAATTTAAGGTAAGTATGTGCAATAGGGACCCACAAAGGATAGTGCAAAGCCGAGCATCAGTGACCCTGTTCCCTTCCCAGGCCCAGCAGGGCAGGGAGAGGGAGAGCTCGCTGGAATCTGCGAGGCCAAAAGAATTTGTGTACAGAGCAGCTGTCTCCAGGGGACCCGACAGAGGACGCAGCCAGCCTGAAGGGACCTCACTGGGAGAGTCGGTGGCAGAAATGCCCTGATCTCTCTCTCTCTCTCTCTCTCGCTCGCTTCCCTTCAATCTCCTTCCAGGTCCCCCTCTTGGCTGAACTCAGTCAGAAGCCAGAGTGCACAGGATGCTGATATTACCCCACAAGTCGGCCTCCAAGATGGAGAGCAGGGGGGTCTGATGGGAAAATGGAAGATACTATAGAGTCGCCACGTCTGAGGATGTGCCTAGAAGAAGAAAGATTCTGGTAAGCGATAGAGTGAGGTTGGGGTGATCTGGGGCTAATCTTTGGAGTTTGTCCTACGTGCCGAGCAAAAGTTCAGTGTTTGCTCTGCCAAACGTAAAATGTCGGGGGTGGACAGAAACCTGGTCTCTTTTATTCCAACTGAGGTCTGTCCTTTAATTTATAAAAATAAACGCACTCATGTAGTGGTGGAACTCCTACGTATTGGCTGAATGGGGCTATATCCGTGGACAGATTCTGAGAATCCTCAAGCAACCCTGCGCCGTGTGTTTGCACGTGTGCCTTGACCATTTGCAGAGAGATTTTGCCAATTCACTTAAAGGTAACTGTAAGCAAATTCTCCATAGATGCGGTTTGCCCAGTTACCGTTAATTGAGTCACCGTGAGGCCTTTGCGGTGTTCACAGATACACCAATGGGATATTTTGCCCTCTTCTGTGCGAAGCCTGTCCCTCTGCTGTGGGTAGGAATGTCGCCGAATCTGGTTCTACTCCTGAAGCCAAGACTGCCCTGTATGTTAGTTAACCAACTTGAAAATAAATTCGTAAAAAAGAAAACAATTAAAAAGAAACAAAAAATAAATAAATAAAACATGGTAGTGCTCATTTGCTCTGCTCTCTTCCACAGGGAGTATGTGTGCAGATGGTCCATATTCGAGGAGGTAAATGAAAAAAAATGCGTTTATGTACTGGCAGATATTTAGTGAACACCTACTGTATGCCCGGCTCTGTGCCTGGGTGTACAAATGGTGAGCGGTGGTAATTGTGACATATTCAGAGCCCAGCGAGACGTGCTCAAGCCAATCGTGTCCACGAGCCCAACACTACTTTAATAAAGCTTTTGCACAACAGAGAAGACTCACTTCTATCTGGAAGCTACAATAGCCAGACATGCTAGGTTCACCTCCGAGGATACTGTTCTTGAATACTATTAGCATGATCTTACTCTATGAGAGCTTTATTCTTTGACTTCAGGAAATTGCGTATGACTTAGTCACCTACGAGGAGGCCAAAAGACATTCCGCTTGACCCCAAGAGACGGCTTTTCTCTTATTCTGAAATCATAAGCGCAGACAATCTGGAAAGGCTTAAAAAAGATTATCTCCTTTTATTTATTTACACGGTCATTATCATCATTATTATTGCCCACATTTAATATTTATTGAATGTCATGCAACCTTGGGTTAAGAATGGAATGGAATGAAGGCCAAAGCTAGTGGTTTGACATACAAAGCGATTCTCCAGAATGGAAACTTGGAGATTCCTCTGTGATGCCCATACTCCTGCACAAGGGTGAGAAGTGGCTTTAGAACAAGAATAAACCACAGGACGGGCTTAGGTTCTACCGTGGACGATGTTGCCCCAGCTGGATTCCTTTCTGGGGACGGTTTTCATTTCTTCATAAAGTACTAGTGTCTTTTAAGCCAATCTCTAACAAAATGGTTATTCTACAGTTGCACTTTTTCTAGGAAGTCAGGCTGGTTTTATACAAGATAAAGCAAATATCTATTTCTCAGAGGGAAAGATAACGGTATTGTAATCAGACACAAAAGGTAGGGAATAAAACAGTGGCTTTCACTGTGATTTAGTTACTTACGTTTTAAGTTTCTAAAAAGTTTAAAAAAAAACAAAGAAGGAAAGGAAAGAAAACAAGCAAAAAACAAAGGTAGCTCAGTTCTCACTCACCAAACTGGTAAATGATAGCCAGTATGTCCACACTGAAGATGTTTCATTCATTTCAGGGATTGACGCAAAACAGAATGGCATAGAGAAAATTGTGTGAGGAATTTTAGAAGAAGATTTTTTAAAAAATCAGGTTAATTTGTCTTCACAATGCGCAAAAGCGATGCACGTATCCTTCACCAAGCACTGAATGGGGCTGCACTGCATTCAGGAGACATCTGTTGGTTGCCCCAGCGACACCAATTTTCCCATTTTTTCCTATTTTGAAACCTCTCGATGTCCACTTGGGGATCCCTGTGACTTTGGAGAAGGTGACTCCCCGTCTGTCTCCAGGAGTCTGGCACTGTATTTGGCTGACAATTGATTTGGGGACGGAGCTATGACCTAAGCTAGAGTGATCAGGCTTAGTAGCGTTGGAGTTCTTGCTTAGGCTTCTGGGACCCAGGGGCCTGCTCTATCTCTGAAGGTTGTAGGTTGTGGATATGTGGCTTGAAATTGGCATAGCCAGTTTGGGGAGCAATCTAGGAGGAGGAAACCATAGCAAGAGTCAGAATTTCAGTATTGCTAAAAGAAATGAAGCTATCATCCTGATATCATCGTAAAACTCTGAATCAAACCGTGCCTGAAGCCCTCCCCATCTTTAGAGCTCTAAGTATCCTACGTTAAAAGCTACTTTTATTTCTTAGTCAATTTAGGAATAACTAAAGTGGTCCTAACCGATACATGTTTAGATATGGTGACTCTGTTTATGCAGACTTCCCAATGTGCCCTATCCTGTTCCAATTGCCAGAACTTTTAGGAAATAAATTCTGCTGATTCATTCCTCCTTGTTTCCTCCAAACACTTGAAATATTTCTACTTACCCTTTATGGCTCTGTTCAAATCCCCACTCCTGTACAAAGCTAGCCCAATCTTGCTCCTGAACTTAATAAAATTACTAATCTCCTGTTTGTGTCCACATAATTATAATTATAATTCACATGAAACATTCACCCCATTGTCTTCTGGTTGGTTGTTTCCATGACCGTCTTCTTCAGAAGACTATACATCTCTGAATCTTAAGGGTGTGAAATAGAATCTTGTCTATGGAATATGTCCGGTAAATATATGCATATATTTTCTTTATCCCTCTATCCTTTCTAAACTGTCAGACATTGCACCAGAAACTTGAGATTCAATTTTTTAAAAATGTTTACTTATTTTTCAGAGAGAGAGAGAGACAGACAGACAGACAGAGTGTGAGTGGAGGGGGCAGAGAGAGAGAGGGGGACACAATCCAAAGCAGGTTCCAGGCTCTGAGGTGTCAGCACAGAGCTCGACGCGGGGCTCGAACTCACGAGCTGTGAGATCATGGCCCGAACTGAAGTCAGACACTTAACCGACTGAGCCACCCAGGCGCCCCCAGAAACCTGGGATTCAAAGATGAATGCCCTCATCTTGACTTTTAAAGAACCTCCTATCTAAGGACACAAAATGTCTTTTTTTTTTTTTTGGACTGCACATTTCTGGTAGTTTATATATTATCTGTTTCTGCATACGATAGTAATTAAAACACAACTGCAATATATAACTTTACTTATAAATTATATAGATGTGCTACTCTGCTAATATATTATTTACATTACAGAATTTAAAGTAAACATTAGATGAGCTAGAACTAAGTGTAAATCAAAGACCTACTAATTTATTGTTGCATCCTGATGGATTGCCTTGTGGATGCCCTGGATCCTTACCCCCTCTCTGAAGACCTCTGCCCACTGGCTCAGAGATCGGGGGAGATAGAGGGTGGGAGTTCCACATGGGGCTTGTCCAGCATGGAAGGGAAGAAATGGAAAAGGAACACCAGTGCTCTGAGCCCAAGGCTCCAAGGGTGTGGGTGTGGGAAGAGATGGCAATGAGTCATTCAGATGGCTTCACTTCTCAGTCTTCATGCTCTGAGGCTGCAAAGAGGGACAAGGCTTGAGTCCCCTCCAGAAACATACCACGTTTCCCTCCCTTCTAGGACAACCCCACAAAGCAGGCTCCTTGTGGGGCAGAAGGAGGATAACCTTTGGTGAGAAATTCATCTTGTTTCCATTGCTTTTTGCTTGCTTGGTTCCTGGTAATACAGATGCCAAAATGTGTCTGCAATTCTGTATTGCCGACACAAGGGTCTTTTCCAATGTAGCCATTAGCTCTGGGTCCATCACCCATGATAAACACAAAGGGTTTGACTTTAACCTTGAAGCCAAGAGATCTGTATTAGTTCCCTGACTCCCCCCAGTGTCTCCAACCAGGCAGAGCTAAGGGGGGCCAGGATTTCATTTGCCATATGCTCACTGGGTGTCTGTAAAAGCGAACTAGAATGCACTCTCTCATGTATTTTTCTCCCTGCACAATAGTCCCACGAGGTATGTATTATCCCATTTTACAAATAAGACAACGGAGTCCATGATAATTTAACAACTTCTCCCATGGTCAATTAACATGCAGAAGAACCGGGATTCAAACCAGAGTTCTCTGGCTTTGGTTGCTTTAATTTTTTCCCACCTGGGTGCACTTCTCTGTCTCATTACTGACGATAGAATTAATTGCCAGAAAAGTATGCGATTCTCTTTTACTTAATAAGTGGGTAGCAGGTACATGGAAATCATACAGCTTCAGAATTTGAAGGGACTGTACCAATAGCACATTCTTCTTGCAGTTGTGTTATTCTTTTTGCTTGTTAGATGAACATTTAATTATTTTTTTAAAGAGGAGTCTCCTTTTTTCAAGATTTTTACGTTTATTTATTTATTTTGAGCGAGAGAAAGAGAGAGAGCATGAGTGGGCTAGGAGCAGAGAGAGAGAGCATTCCAAGCAGGCTGTGTGCTATCAGGATAGAGCTCAACGTGAGGCTCAAACCTATGAACCATGAGATCGTGACCTGAGCCAAGATCGAGAGTCAGGCACTTAACTGACTGAGCCACCCAGGCGCCCTTAGGTGAGTGGTTTATTTCACCTGCAAGGTGAACTCACTAACTAGGGGTAGAGTTGGGATTCCAATCAGAGTCCTGCCTTCGTGCCCCAATTTCCTTTCTACCACCCCTGTGTGCCCAATCTGACGTTCCCGTTGAAGACTGGGCAGGGCTTTATGGTTGTAACATATGTTAACATTTTATAGCATCCCTGAATTTAACTAGTACTTTCTGGTTCATTATTTCTTTTAGATCTCCTCACCACTCTGTGAGGTAATTAGTATTCTTGTGCCCAGTGTGCGGGTAAGACAAAAAATTTGGGGACCACAGATATGCATGTTCAGGATTTGGCTGGGGAGCCCCGAACTCTAAAACCACAGGATTCTGCCATCCCCAACTAAATTCACTCAACAGTAGTGTTTGCCTTTACAGTTTACACAGAAGTTTACAATTCCATGCGTTATTTCAGTTTCCTAAGGGGTTAGTATCAGCTTAGGAGAAAGCTGCATGAGGAAGACAGGGACACGGAATCAACCTGACTTGCCCCAGATCATATTGGGAGTTACTACTGAGGTTGTCTTTTTATATAATTGGGGGAGTAAAGGGACCCGCGTTATCTGTTTGTGAGACGTTTCATTTTAATTTTTGCATTGAAATAACTATTTATCTTTAACGGAGAAGAGATAAAAGCACGATAAAAATTATGAGAGTAGTATAGACGTGTAACAAGAGGCAGGCGGGATAAATCAGAAGAGCCTTGGTCTAATTCATAGGCATGAACCGAGGTATCTTTGTTATGATACTGATGGTAACAACAACAATAGACAAACTGGGGGAGGGAGCTAAATGTGTTTTATATATTATATCATGGCCTGGTCATAAAATCCTATGAAGTAGGTTGATACAAGGGTTACCACTGTTCTACTTCCACGGAGATAACAGTCAAGCTGAGCCGGGATTCCAGAGGGTCTGTTTGACCTCAGAGTCAGGGCTGACTCTACAGGGTTCAGTGCTATAGAACCTCCTGCATAGTTTCTGCCTTTGGTAGTGGGTTAGCCCACCTTAGGAGGAGAGCGTATTACAGAGCTGTTCATACCCTCGTCTTCTTTAAATGATTTCTTTGGTAGTTGAAGAGGCAAAGGGCAATAGATTTAAATGCCCTTGGGGGTCATATCTTTGTCAAAGGACTGGCAAGATAATGACGATGCCTTTTCTGTTATTTTTTTTCCCCAATCAAAATGGAAACGAAATTGCTTTTATTGGGTACCAAAACCAGAAACAGCCCTCCACGTTTAACCCAAAGCACTTAACTTCCTCCCTAACTGTGCTGTAAGCTGAGAGCCAGAGAGCTAATAGTGCGGCATGAGAAAAATAAGGGAGAAACAGAGAGAGGTCCAGAGTTTAAACAAGATCTGTGTGGACCCCAAAACCGTGCATGTCCTTCTGCACAGTGCCGTCAAGCCCTGCTTTCATGTACGGTCAGTGTCATTTCCATTTTTTTCAGCAAACATGAAGCACCCGTCACACGTGAGAACAGTGCTGTGGGTGAGATGAGAAAGGACCAAGCTGAGCCAGCCCTCAGCGAAATTGTGTTCAATGGGAGGACTACATGTTTTCCAGGTCAAGTATGGCTGTTACTGTGAGAACCATCTCCGCCAAGCCTTCCGGGTAAGAGTCAAGACGTAGCACTAATTTGGGCGAAGGGCACAGGATGGAGCGAGTTAAGAAAGGCTTTGCAGAGAAGGCAGCCATCGAACTGAATCAAAAACAGGCAGCGCGACAAAGGCACAAACACCCAAAGTGAATGCAAAGGTAGGGGAACCCAAGAGGGTATGTTTAGGATCCTGTACGTATGAACACAACTAACGAGTTGTCGCAGAGGCAAATGCAGCTATTTCCTCAACAGCTCTGGATGGGGCTGGTTACAATCAGAGAAGCTTCAGCTCCTCAAGCTCCCTCTGTTGATGTGTCCTAGAGACCCAAAACATTGCGCCTCTCTTCCCTGTCTGAGCTTGCACCAGCTTGAGAAATGAGACAGAGGTAAACACATGGAGACCAAAATATGACCCTTGTGTTGCAGAAGGACTGATCGTAGGGCTCAGCTTAAAGAGAGAGCCAAATGCACTAGAGATGTGGGCTCCCTGTTTAAACAGACATCCCCTGTTGTCACAGCTGGGCTGGGCTGGGGTGGGGCTCTGCCCAAGAAAGACTCATTGCCTGGAAGGGCAGAGACCTGTCCTCTTGCAGAGCTGGCTCCCAAGAGGAAAATGGGAGGCAGTAAGTTGAGAGCCCAGTTTGTCCTCGCAAATGCACCATTGAGAAAGCTCTCTGTACCTTCCCTGTGAAAGGGGCCGAGGATGCCAGCAGTTTGAAATTCATGGACTCCTTCTCACAAGAAGGGGAGTGTTGCCCCTCACACGGACCTGATGCCCAGACCCTGGACCAAGTCTCAGCCATCCCCAATCTTTCTGAGCTCCGGTTAGGTCAAAATGGAGACCTTTTGAAATAATTTAAGTGTCCAGAAGCATGCAATCATCAATGCTGAAGACTTACTCAAATTTGTAACTCCTCCATTGCACTGAATCAGGACAACCCCAGAACTGGGAGCCTGGGATAGTGTATGGGGAGTGAGAGTCTTCTCTGTTTTCCTCTCCCGCTCCTCCACCTCCCCTTGCTCCCCTGGAGTCTGGATTTCCGAACCCTCCACAGTCAGGAACATGCATAAAGGGCATTAGGGAAGAAGGCGGTAATGTAATGTGGCCACCATGGTGGGCGGACACGTGACCGGGAGTTGGTTCCTGCTACACATGCATGGGCACTCCTTGTTTATCTCTCAAAGGACCCCTTTTGAGGACATATTTCAGAGGTATCCACAGCTCCCTTAACACAGGTGATGCCGCACCTCTATTGGTCACTTCCAACTTGTCCCGCCCTGTAGGTTTCCTAGACTTCCGGCTGGCTTCCAACTTTGAGGTCACATCTGGCCCCCTGGAAAACACTGCTTGCCCATGGGTAAGACTCCCTATTCTTCCTTCGTCCGGATATCTGAGATGGGTAGTCCTGGCAACAGCTCACCCAGACGAAGCACACATGTTTCCCAAATCCCGTAACCTACGAGCAAACCTGGTGGTCCTCCCAAGCCACTCTCACTTGATTTAGGTAGGAAGGAGTAGCACTCTCTTCCTTGTGTGTTTTTGGAAGAGGCTCATGGCCTCTGGACACTTCCATAAAAGGAAACCTTTTTCACCTGCTTTTCTACTCATGTCCTTTACTACTTTGAGGCTGGTAATGAACATTCTCAATTGTACACTTTTGTAAAGCCTAGCCTTTATTTTTTATCTGGCTGATTGGCACCTGTTACTGTGGTCTCGGAGAATTCTGCTGATGAAGATACAGAGTGGAGTCTCGCTTATCAGATTCTTATGCTAACATTTATTCAATTCTTACTGTATGCCAAACGCTGTGCGGATCTCTGCTTATTTCATTTAATCCCCAGAATAGCCTATCTGGTTGGCGTTATTTTACTGATGAGGAAATCTTGACACAATAATCCACGTTAATGTGGTTGCAAGCATTGGAGCTGGACATCAATCTAAGTAGTCCGATGACACACAAATGGTTCATCGTTGCATGAAACGTCTTCCCCCATAATAGCAGCAGGGTTGGGAATCAAGCCAGGGTCAACTTTCTGGAAGGAAATCATGCTCACATCCCACCAGTGCTGAGCACAGTGGTTGATTTAGACAGAGCATAAGACAGTTGTGGGAAAGAAGGTGAGAGGACAGGAGTGGGAAGACAGCCTTAGAAACCAACGAATGGGGCAAAGTGGAGAAGATGCGTACAGAGTTGATGTCCAACAGGCTTGGACTTGGCCCTGAGCTCTTGGTTTCAATTTGATGAAGAAAGGATAATAAGGATAATAATAGTTATCACAAGACTAACCAGAGAAATAAACGAGATGTTGTAAGTGCTCATGAAATAGTGTGAAATGTTAGGTAATCTAGGGTGATGATGATGACGATGGTCATGACGGTGATAAGGAGGAGGATAGCTAATAACAATAGCTAACATTTATTACGTTTATTCATGGTCTAGGCACTTGACGTGTGCATGTTTAATCTTCACAATGTACGATGAGACAATACAATTGTTATCTCCTTTTGCAGAAGAATAAACTCAGGCATGGACGAGCAATTTGCCCAATGTTAACACAGCTAGTGAGTGGCAAGCTGGAACATGGGCACAGACAGCTTACAAATGGAGCCCGCATTAACCATCACTGTCATAGCAATATCTAGCACACCTTAGGGAGGTCGATGATTCTCTTCAGCCACAATATATGGTCATTTAATCACTATAATTATTTTTACACGATTCTTGAGGCAAGAGGAAGCCAATCAAGGTACAGGAAGTTTGACGTATAGCAATATTATTGGAGTATATTTGGGGAATAAATATTTAGTAAGTGAATTCATAATTAAGAGAAAGCCAGAACAATTTGTCGTCTATTATCTGATTCAATACATAACCTATTTGAAAATTATGTGGTGGACACAAAGAATTTATCTAAACTTTTGGTACAAAAGAGGAAAAAAAAATGACAAATATTCTGTGATTTTGCAGAGATTCAGTTTATTCTTGACCATGGCATTTGGAGTCTGTTTATCTGGAGAATGCCTTGGTTTAAGATACACAGAGCATAAATGCTTTGGGAAGCAGAAATAGATTTCACTTTATTACCCCTTTCACCAACAGAACCTAATCTGCTTGCAATGATTTAATCAGCAACAGCGAATTGTTTGCAGAAAACCTCCTACATAAATCAAAAACTTCTGATATGCATTTGCTTGTGACTTCGCTGGTGCCCTCTGGCCAGATGGGTTAGCCATCTGCAACTCCGTCTGTGTGTGTGTGTGTGTGTGTGTGTGTGTGTGTGTGTGAATAAACTCCGAATAATCATAACATAGGAACAGATTTTTTTTTTAAGTCCTTTGATCACTGGCATTGTAGTTGATTCATGTATACTCTGGTGTTTGGAAAATGCATTTTCTTTTAAATGTGGTGGTCTGAATCTTTTTTTAGATGAGACCTAAGAGCGCGATATCTTTTCTTCTTTTTTTTCTTCCCTCCGTTTTGACCTTCCTTCCCTCCTTCTCCTTTCACTTAGGTTTCTTTCGTCTCAGGCAACATACAGCAACTCAGCTTAATTTAAGTATAAAAAAAGAAAGAACGGGTATGTTGGGTGCCTTTGGAGTAGCTCTCTGCATCAAAAGACAAAGCAAAGATAAACCACAGCTTTTTCCACCTTCCACCAACAGACCGCTTGTCATTTTTCTAATCTCTGCCTGGCACCCAATCCCGAAACCATTTTAAAAAAATATTTGTTTTTTGGGAGAGCAAAAGTGGGGGAGGGGCAGAGAGAGGGGACAGGGGATCCAAAGTGCGATCTCTGCTGACAGGCTGACAGCAGTGAGCTTGACATAGGGCCCTACCTCACAAACCGCGAGATCATGACCTGGGCTGCAGTTGGACGCTCGACCAACTAAGCCACCCAGGTTCCCCATCCCAAAGCCGTTTTTAAGTACCAATATCAGGCCATTATGCTTTACAGTTTAAATGTATACAATGTTATATGTCAATTATATCTCAATGAAAATGGGAGTAAAAGTTATCCATTGTTATATAAGCAGCCACCCCAAATCTTAAAGCAGTAGACATTTGTTAGCTCCCATTTACAGTTTGGCTGGGGAGGTCATCTGGTCTGGGCCAAGTTCAGCTGTTGTGTGGTGACCAGAGGTATTGTCTCCGCACCTGAGATCAGTTGCTGGTCGGCTAGGGGATGGTTTTCTGGATCTTGGCTGAGTCCTCACATATTCCTGGCACTCGGCAGGGGAGAAACAGGCAGATTCTGCCCCACTGGGTCTCTCATCCATAGGGGGATTACCGGGGTGTGATCGGGGCGGGTGGTGGGGGTCTGAGGAAATGAGTGGAAAGCCTCGTATGGTCCAATTCCACTCATTTCCATCTTTCTGTCGTTCCACTGAAGACTCAACACTCACCATCCCTGGATTCGCTGCAGCATCACGATTCATGTAAATTAGGAAAGGAGCGTTCTAAAGAAAAACCTGAGGTTTCATCGCAACAGGAATGAAAAAAAGGGTACGGAGCAGGAAAAAAATATTCAGAAAATGGCTCCCAAGAATCCACGTCTTTGGGGAGATAGAGGTGTTCAGCAGGGAGTGATGAGACATTATCAGGCTGTGCTTGTTCAGATCTTGTTACACAAGTTCAATGGGACCTCTACTTGGAGAACTCCTTGTTGATGACGCCGGGGTGAAAATTCGATAGATAACAATGGTTTACTATGAAGATAAGAAAGTATTAGGAGTGGCCTTTGTGGGGAACATTTCTCTTCACTTCTAACATTTCCATCCTGAGAAAGTAGTTCAACTAGCATAGCCTTGGACCTTTCTTTTGCTTCTTCGGCTTATGAGTTACTGAAATGAACTACCTGTCTAGGATGTTCGGAAGGAATAAGTGGGGACACCCAGCTCAGCGAAGACTTCTATGCTGCGGGAGTTGTGGGCAGGGGAGGCCCGCCCCAGTCCAGCACTGCCTGAATTTGACTGAGTAGGTCCTGTAGATCCCGAGTTTGAGAACCCTAATAGAGAGAAGCGATGTAAGGAAAAGAGATCAGCAGTCTAAAACTATTTGGAGCATTTTGAAACTCTATCACATATTTGGGCTAGATAGAGGTGTCTAGTGGCATCTAAACATAGAAAGACATGTGAGGATCAGACAACGAAACACTCACACACCATACGGAACAGTGTGTGCTTTATATTGATGGCATTATGTGAGAGTCTTTGTCTGTTGTTGATGTTGTTGAATGCAGAGGACGGAAATGAAAATACCAGTGCTTTGAAAAATTCACTCCAGCACAATGGTTGAGAATGTTCTGGCAGGGCTTCACACACAAGGCAATGGAGCTAAGTCATATGCACCACCTTATAGATTAAAATATACTTGTCCCACAGAATACACCCCCCCGCCCCCCCCCCCACACCCCAAATGAACGGAAACAACCCAGAAAAAGAGAATAGCCACAAGGAGACAGAGATAGAGAGTTTTCAAACAGTAGAGATGATCTCGCTGTCCGTTCTCACCAATTAATATATTGGGCTTAGTCTGGCTGCTAAGTTGCAGAGACCAAAATATCAGTGTGCTCACAACACCAAATTCAATAAGAAATAGCTGATCTCTGGATCTAAAAGGGCTCAGAGATGATCCAGTCCATGCCTCACACAGGTTCGGCGATGTGTCCAAAGCCCCACGGTTCACTTTCCAGTGTCTTTTTCAGTGCTCTGCCCCCCTTTGCTTCCAGATTCAATATTCCACATCTCTGTCCCATAAGCCAGACTTCTGGGTGTTATCCCCAACTGATCTCTGCCTTCTCTCCTCCGATAGATTAGTTACTCATTTATTCTGCCCTAGGAGAGTCGCCCTTGCACTTCCCTTGCAGTAAAATACATTATCAATCATGTCACCTTTCTGCTCAAAAGTTGTCACTCAACAAGGAAGGAGGGCATTGAGATAGGAGAGGTCCAGAATGTCTTTTGCTCCAGGATTGCTTCCTTCCTTTCAATGACCATGTCCTGTGTGTCCAAGGTTGGACTTGGTACTTAGAGGATCCCTGGTGGGGGGGGGGGGGTGCGGTTAGGCTCAAGTAAATACCGTATTGACTCCAAACTGTTCCCAACTCTTGCCTCTGTTTATGGTATTCCTTCTGCTGCTGTTGCCATCTGTCTCCCCAGTTTCCCTACAGTTTCACTAAACCAGCAATCATTTCTTGTAGCTACCCTTCTCACAACTGTCTATTTAGAACAAGGGTTGGAAAACTATGACCCAGACTGGCCTGTGGTGTTTATAGACTTATTATAGCACGACCCACACCCATTCATTTACACATGCTGTAAGGCTGCTTTGAGTCTGCAACAGCAGAAATGAGTTGTCACGAAGCAGACCGTGTAGCCCACAGATCTTGAAAATATTTACTATCTAGCCACTTAGAGGAAAAGTTTGTTGACCCCTAATTTAGAAGGTTAGCCACATAGCACTTTGCTTTACCTCTCTTGATAATAAATGATGGCTATTAGCAATCGTCACCGCCGAGTGAGTGAGTGATTGAGAGCCTAGGCAACAGGTTTAGTTCTAGGTTTTATACTTTCTCATTCAATGTTTATGACTAAGTGTAATTCTTCACATAATAAAGGGAAGAAAACAAAGGCCTAGAAGAGTTTAGGAATCTGACCGATGGAGAGCATGATAAGCAGGAGAAGCGGTATTTGAGCTCGGATTTTCCCTGATGTTGAAATCTGTGCCCTGTCCTACTCTACAACTGATTGTGTGTCTCTTTTCTCTTGGGCTGAAATTTAATTTCCTATTTGTACAGTACTTAACAGAGTGTCTTGCATGTAGTATGTGGTTAACCTATTCAGTTACTAGATAAATGCATGGCTGCATTCACACATGCAGAAGAAAAGGTCACAAGGGAGCATGTAACCAACTCTTGGTACTTTGCGTATGACCAGGGGTAGAGATTGTTCTTGGCATTGTCTTATTGGAATCCAAGCCCCTTGAAGGTACAGGTACATACTTTCGTTGAACCAGCCAAGACACAGGTCATTTTGGACTTGGGGAATACTTGCAAACTAAGTTTACGAAGTTCATTAGTCCTGTTTCAGCTGCAAATGAAGTACTCCTTCAATCAAGTCACACATCTTTCCATGCCTATTTCCTAATTCATAGATGAAGATAATTTGATTTGTTTATCTTCAAGGTTTTACTACAAAGCCTATTCAAATCTAAGAATTTGTGAGTATGACTATAACACTTCTGTAGGTGTATTTATCATAGAACCATGAGGGCTAAGACAGAGTGGATGAAAGGAAGAGCCTACTACATGCAGGCTCAGGTCTGGGTGTAATTCATGCATTGTCTCATTGAATCCTCAGCACATTCCTGGAAGAGGGTGCAATAATTAGTATAATAATTTGAAAGAAATTTCACAGGGATTAGCGAAGTTTCCTAAGAGCAAGCACAAAATAAAAGTCCCAGTAGGAACTTGAACGTAGGTCAGATTCATGACAAATAATACACTGTTCCCACCAGGTCAAGGCTTGTTATACCACACTATTCCACACCAGACACCAACATGCAATTCCACACTGGATGCTAACTGAATGTTGCCATTCATTCTTTTGCTTTCAGTTCAAGATGATTGATCTGAAAACATAGGCAAAGTAAAAAGTAGAGCAAAACCAGAAAGCACTATTGGAGAGACTTTAAATTTCAGATCTTCTGAATCACAAGCTACCTACTACTGAAGTCTGTTGTGTTAAGTGATATATCTTCTCAGTTCTTTTAAACATATTTGTTTTTATCATCACCACTAGTGTCTGCATGTGGGCCTTTGTAGTTCTAATCTGACAGTTGTGACAGGCTGATAGAGACTCTGCTCATTCCTTTAAAAAAAAAACTTCAAACTTTTGCAACACAGTCTTCATATTTATTAAAGCTAATCATCTCACCCTAAATTAGACAAAAGCTAAATACTTAATTTAGCATTTATTTCATGTTCCCGAGAATAATACAGTGTTTTCACACCATCAAGTTTTCTGCTGTTATATAGAGGGTAACATGTTCCTTTCAATTTTGGTATAAAAACACAGACTCCAACAAAAAGTAATAATAATAGCCAGTTTGAAAATGTTTCATAATTTTCATTCTTATATATCACTATACGTAATCCTCCTTCAGTAGTCTGTGAAGTAGGTACGCTGATTCATATTTTATAGACAAGGAATGGGAGCTCAGAAAAGTTAAAATGCTTACCAACCCTAACTAACCTTTGCTGACATTATTATGGTCAGGAACATCTCCAGCGCACTGTTGGTGGGTATGAAAACTGGTGCAACCACTCTGGAGAACAGTGTGGAGGTTCCTCAAAATAATTGAAAATAGAAACACCCTACGACCCAGCAATAGCACTACTAGGAATTTATCCAAAAGATACAGGAGTGCTGATTCCTAGGGGCACGTGTACACGAATCAATTCATTGTATCTCTATGAAGGGTAGAGCCAGACTAGAACCCATGCTCCCCAAACAAAATTCCATAATTTCCCTTCTGTTTTCCCCATTTTTGCTTATTTTGTGGATTATTTTGTCTTATAATCAAAAACAAAATAAAGAATACAGCATGACCAATAATTGCATGGTGCTTTATATTTTCTAAATCAGTCTTGGTAGACACGTTTCATGTTTTCTTTTTCCTTGCAATGACTCCGGCAGAGTTATACAATTATAATTACCGTTATACTCAAGACTAACAGATTCAAACAAACAAAACTGAAGGCTCTGAAAAGTGTCAGCACAAAGGTTTATATACCCCCGATACTGGTCTCTATCTTTGCCTTGCTTCTTGTCACTGTATCGCTGTGCCCCACCCTGTAAATCACCAGTAACACATCTTACCTCCATATTCTCACCAATGCTTAGAAGCTGATTAAGCAAAACAGAAGGTACCAGCCAGACCAAGTAGAGTGAACTTTGAACCTGCTACTTCCTTCTTACTGCCACCTTGGTTGTTATATGATCAGGAAACACAAGTTACCAAGGCCGAAATTAGAGAGATTTAGATTTTATGATGATGAAAATTTCTCTCTGGAGGATTGCATTTCACCTCATGTGCCCTGGAAGGCTGTTTTGACAGTTCCAAATATAAGGAACGTTCCACATCTAACGGCTTGGCCATGACTCACCTCCAATAGTCTCCATCTGCAACATCTGCCCAATTTGTTTTTCTTTTTGAAATCGTGATTTTAATTTTATACTGAGCACGCTTTAAAGCAAAACCCGCATGCTGCTGTCCTACCAGGGAACTATTTAAAACAAGCATGGAAGATGAAATGAGGAGAATATGTCCTCCTCCAAAGTTTTTCGAAACAGATTCTGGTCTTGTGCATCATTAACAGTAGAGGAATAGAGCTAGGAGTTGAATTTTATGCTCTCAGCAGTTGTGAACATTTGGTAGACAGTGTGCAAGCATTCATAAACCATGGACCTAGCAGGATAATTCACCTCTTCCTTCAATATTCAGATATGTTCTCTTAAGTTCCTAGAGAGGCTTTGGTGTGTGGTCCCCCATTGTACGTGAGAGCTAGTTTTCCAGTATAATATTCTTCAGCGTTATGTTCACCATGATTTATGCATCGCTTCTACCATGGAGTATACTCTCTGGGATTTTCTTAATAATGTTTCCTGAAGCTGGTATGGCTCATCTTCTTAAAAATTTAAACAATACTACCATCTTATGTGGATCCTTAAGAACTTTGGCCCTAGGTAAAACTCATTCCAAATCGACTTTTACTTCTGAACTCACTAATTTGCAAACCAACATTTATTGTGACAGTGCAATTACTTCCACACTAAGCCTTATGTTTGAGGCCATGTACCTGCAGGTGAGCTAGGTAACCATAGGGATGATGTCTTATGCACCTCAGAATCCCTGGCACCTAAACTCAACCTTACCCCATGTAGTAATGGACAGACTAATTAGTTAATTGCTTAGGATTGACTTCTGGACCAGCCTCTAATTAGCTCTGTGACCTTAAATAAGTGTCTTAATCTCTCAGAGTCTTAGTTTCCTCATCTGTGAAAAAGGGCTAATAATGGTACTTAATATATACATTTTGGTGGCAGATTGATTAAAACTCAGTGGGTTCATTTATGTTGTATTTATGTTTATAAATGAGCAGAGCATAATACCTGACATATAGCAATTGCATAAAAATGAAAGTTATATTATTAGGGAGAGGATTTATTTAAAATATGCTAAATTAATCTTGAATAAAGTTGGGAAATATGAAATCCTACAAGTCTAGAATTTTCTGCTGCTATAAAATTTCAAAGCAGTCTCTGAGATGTAGTGGAAAGAATAAATGTATTTATGATCGGACATCCTGCCTTTGAGTCCCTGTTCAGTGACTTATTAGTGAGCAAGTTTTCTCATCACTCTGAGGTTTGCAAACCTTTGTTAGTAACAATGGATAATATTAATAACTACTCCATGAGTCTGTCATGAGGACTGTATCTATGGAAACATTCCCCAGGGGAGGGGTTTTAAATTTTTTAACCCCAACAGCTTTTTCCAAAGGACTTTTCTTCACAAAGAACCCAAAGAATAAGCAAAGAAAATAAATAACAACAGAGCGGAGTTCATGGACTTGAACCAGGAATGAGTGAGAGTTTTATGTACTGATTCTACCCATCTCCAAACCCCCACCTTGTTCCACTTCTTCCCAGCCATCGTACAACTAGAAAATTATTTATCTAGGGTGAATAAATTTTGAGCCAATGAAAGGATTATCATACCACAAGGAATGAGTGTGCTGGTAAATGTTTTCCTCTGTCTCTCCTTTTGTGGTTACAAATATTTCTGGGATGCATCATACTCTTCCTGGATTTGGGAAGAAGCTCCCAGTGACCCTAACCAAGGGGGGCTTTTTGGAAGGTCAAGACTTTCATAGGGCTCCAGGGTGACTAAACATTACACCAGTGATAACTGTTTGGGCTTAGATGCTAATGAAGGAGATGTGGAAAATTGGTCTCTGGGCTCATCCCTGAACTGAGAATATCTCATAAAGTTATAGGGGTAGAGACCTGGTATCAGGGAATTAGTTCCTTTCTGTTTGTCAGTCTCTATCTGATTGACGTTTCCCTGATTATCAGTTCATTGATTATTGATACATTTGATAGAGAAGGAGGAAATGATAGACTCAGAGAATTTGATGTTGGAAGGGGTTTCCAAGACTCTCATTTTCCAGATAGAGATTTCAAGACCCAGAGAATTCAGAGGTTTTTCCCAAGACCGCCATATGTAATCAAGCTACTGAGAACTGGAGGCTGTGGGCCCACAGAACTCTCAGCAGATGAGCCTTACAGACTTCGTTAAAGGCAGATATGGGTGGAGCCTCTCAGTGTACCCACGCTATTGGGGGCACCTGGGTGGCTCAGTAAGTTGAGCATCTGACTCTTGATTTTGGCTCAGGTCATGATCCCAGGGTCATGGGATCAAACCCCATGTTGGGATCTGTGCTGAATGTGGAGCCTTCTTGGGATTCTCTCTCTCTCTCTCTCTCTCTCTCTCTCTCTCTCTCTCTCCCTCAAATAAAGAAGAAGAAATGTATTGGGAAAGACTTCCATAAAGGATAAAGGGAAGAACACACAAGAGTAGGTGGGAAAAGTCTGCCCATCTCAGTGTACGTCTGGCTCCTGTGAGGCCTCAGATGTCAATGCAGCTGAAAGAGTCTCAGTCAAAGAGAGTCAGGGAGCCCCAGGGCGAGGGTCCTGCATCAGGCAGAATGACTGTTTTCTATTACCCCTGGTGGTCACAGCCACTGACTTAGAGCTGCCCCAAGAGCGGTGGCCTCAGAGTGAACAGTGCAGCCCATCACAAATGTTCAGGAGATGGAGATTACAACTAACCTCCCTTCAAGCAGCAGGTTCCCTCTTGAAGGGAGGTCCAGGCGGCACATCTCTATGGCTGCTAGAAGGACAAGAGAAGAATGCCTAAGAAAATGCCTGACCTTAATCTATAAAGGTGTGGGCAGTGTGCTTTGGGTAAACTACCTGGCCCACAATCCACTATCCTTTTCTCTGTTGGAGAATTGCCCCCTCTGATGCTGGGGATGGATGTGCTGGAGGATCACATGATATTTTTCCAAGACGATATTTCCCCTTAACATAGCACTAGGAATGGAAACTCTGGACCAATTGTGTTAAACTCTTTTTCTATTTGAAAATTTGAAAATGTAAATCCAAGAATATGGTTCAATAATATTTTGTGTTAGAGAGAGAGAGAGAGAGAGAGAGAGAGAGAGAACATGTGTGAGTAGGGGAAGGGCACACAGAGAGAGGGAAAGAGAGAATACCAAACATAGACAGCACGGAGTCTGAGGCAGGGCTTGATCTCATGAACCATGAGATCATGACCTGAGCTGAAATCAAAAGTTGTACCCTTAGCTGACTGAGCCACTCAGACACCCCTTCATTAGTCCCTTTTCATCCTGGATAGGCAATGGTTTATTTTTGCAGTATGGACACTTATTCTTGTATGGGTTTGCCTTTCTAGCCCACAGAACCTCAGCCGTTGGCGCTCGCAGGTGACTCTAGAGTTTCAGATATAGCATCGTGGCCTCCTAAATAATATAGCATCTGACCAAGTTTCCCACTTCATAGCAAAGGAGCTGTGGGAATGGGCCCATGTCCAGGGACTCCATGATACTGTCTGGAATCTGCAGTCCAAGTGCACATGGGAATGGCCTGCTGCAGGCTCAAGTGAGGCCAGCTCAGAAGCAGCACTCTGAGGATGACAGCATCCCCAGGATGTAGAACATATGCTGGCTCAGAACTCTTCAGAGCCCCGTATCCCAGTAGGAAAAATACCCAGGTCGAGGAATCAAAGGGTGGAAGTAAGCGGCCTCATTTTCTTTTGTTCTCAGTGACTCAGAGGGAAAATGTGTATTCTCCATCCTGGAACTCTGGGCTTGGTAGGTTGAGAGGTTCTGATCCCAGAAGGGGTGGACTCCTTCCAGGCGACACAACAAGGGTCCTGCTGAACTACATACTATGGCTGCTGCCCAGACACTTTGGACTCCTCGTGTCCAGGATCCAGCATGAGAGAAGAGGAGTCTCCATCTAGGCAAGAATAATTGATCCCGACCAATTTTGCTTGGTATGGCTGCCTTTGCACATTGGAGTGGGAGGATGTGTGGAGACCTCAGGTGATCCATGTGGGGTCTTCTCAGTAGTCTCTAGCCAGCTAGTCCAGCAAACCTGGTCAGAGAAGGGAATGGTTTCCAGGGCTCAGACCACTTAGGAATTGGATTCTAGGTTATTTGCCCAAATACACCACTGTGATGGAGAATTTTGTGTGACAGCTCAGCTAAAATTTTATACTCAGTTACTTAAACACTGATCTACGTGCTGCATTGAAGGTATGCTAGAGACGTGGTTCACATCTGCAACCAGCTGACTTTAAGTCAACAAGGATACTGTTGATAATGAGGGGTGGGCTTCATTCAATCAGACGGAGGACTTCACAGCAAATACTGAGGTTCCTCTCAGGAAGAAGAAATTCTACCTCAAGACTGTGACATCAACTCCTGCCTAAGTTTCCAATTTGCCAGCATGTCTGTAAAGATTCCAGACTTACCCAGCCAGCCCTGCAAACGTGTAAGTCAATTACAACTGTGTCAACCAATTCCTCTAAAGAAATCTCTTTTGATAGATGATGGTGATAATAGATAGATGATAGATGGATAGATATAGATAGATAGATATCACACACAGAGAGAATGAGAGAGAACATGAGAGAGAGAGAGAGAGAGAGAGAGAGAGAGAGAGAGAGAAAGAGAAAGAGAGACTTCTCTAGTTCTATGTCCTATTGAGTTGGAGTCTCTGCAGAACCCTGCTTGGTACAGTCACTGAGACCAGTTGATGTGGTATCTAAAAGGCTGTGGGGAGGTTATAATGGGCAAGGGGTGGGGGGGGTTGGGTGGAATGGGAGTGATGAGGATCAGCTGCTGTCCAAGGACCAATCACAATAAGGGGGCTGCAGTCCCCTCATGCCACACTCTTCTGGCCATCCCTTAGCCAATGGCTGAGTGTCATGGACATATTAGAGCCTGGCCATTTCTGTCCAACCCAGAACTCCTCTAAGGGGCGATCCTGACTCCAGATTCCCCACACTGAGTTGGACAGATCTGAGACTTTCAGATCTGTATCACACAGAGACTCTCTCTGCTCGGTATTGGCTCCTCCCCCCTTCACTGTCACATGGCTGGTCTTCCTCAGTCTGAGAGCTTTCCCTGCTCAATCCTTCTCCCGCTCCTTTTCCCTTTCACAGACCTTATCCCCTAATAAGTCTCTGCACTTAAATCCTTCCTGCCATCTGCCTCCTGGAGCACCCAGCAGACACATGTCCTTCCCTCCTTATCATACACCTCCTATTTCTGTGTAAGTCAGCTCAGGTTACGGTCTACTATTTGCAAGGCAAAGAGGTTCGACTTGGGTGTATAGTATATTTCTCTGCCTTCGGTACATTTCTGGGATCCTCTAGCATTCATTTGCTCTCCACTCATCTTAAGTCTGACATGCCCTAAACCTGATCTTGCAATCGGTGACTGATTGTCTTATATGTGCTGTTAATCATTTATGCTTCCTTCTCTTACTTTTCTAACAAGGTTCTAAGTGCTGAAATAAATCTGGATACAGCTGCTACTTTTTCTATACTTCTCTTAAGGCCTGGAAAAATGTGTGTGTGTGTGTGTGTGTGTGTGTGTGTGTGTGTATGCATGTGTGTCTAAATTGGAGGGGTGAGACAAAATAGTGAAGGTAAGATCGTATTTGCATCCTTGCTATACCAGAAAACAGTCTGTACACAGTTTTGCAGATGGGCCATTCTGGATTTATTTAGAAAAAAAAAATTGGGAGAATGTCTTCCTTTAGGAGAGGATTCCAAAGATTTGTTGTATCCATAAACCTTTTAGACTAAATATTAACACCAGCTACCTAAGAAGAATGTATTTTTAGGTGCAAGAGTTCATGCAAACATACCATATTATCAGAACAGTATGTTTTGGTTTTAGCTTTTAGAGGGAGGACTGCCCATATTTTAGGTCATGCAGACCCAAGCTGAGTTTAGGAACTGGTTATATGCATCCCATTCCAGGCATTATCTCTGTAAATAGAGTTCAGAGCATCAGGGACATTTTAGAAAAATACCAATAGACCACGTGGAGCCTCCACTCAGGTGTTACTTTATCAACAAATACTTTGGTCCTCCTATGCCCTACGTGTTTTCTGGGTATTAGATTGGAAGATGTTATCAAATAGATACTATCCCTTACCTTCAGCGGATGGACAGCTTTTTAAGCCAGTATTAAAATTAGGTTTAAAATTAAATTAGGTTTCAAAATTAAACTTAGTTAATAAAGATGTTCAGGTTTACAGTGAATAATAGATTCTGTTACTTGCCTGTTGCTGCACACCTAGAGAGTAAATTAATTTGTTTGAACTTCTTTATTCATCCTTAAAATACAGGTAGAAATATCTATTTTCCAAGATTGTGGTGAACACAAGATGAGACAACACTACGTAAGGCACGTGAGAAAATATCTGGAATATACAGAACATAGTCTTTCCTAAATTCTTATTTTAGCTTCCACACCTTGCCATCCAATTTGCCAAATAGCTTCAGATACGTTATATGTTGTATAATTCTATAATTCTATAATATATTATATATGTAAAATAGTTGTCTAAATATATATAAAAATGTAGATGAGTCAATTATTTGCGGTTGCAAGTATATCGTTTGATGTATGTGTGTGTTCACATATACATAGATATCTAGATAAATGAAAGCTAGACGGATAGATATCTGTGTGTGTATATATTTATATAACTGACTTCGGGGGGAGGATGCTATATGTGTATATAGATAATATAATTACAGATGGATTTATACATGTATAAAACTAGCATTCTCCCTAGAATTCAGTTTGGTGGAATTGTCACAAAAAAAGAATTTTCTAGTTGAGAAAGTGCTTCTTAACACCAAAAAGGGAACATTTAAACTGTAATTATGGACTCACTAAAAGCACATTCTCTCCTTCTAATTCTGGCAATCTGCTATGGTTGCAAAGGTCTGGGAGAAAGGAAGCAAGATTTGCCAACATCCAAACCGAATAATGCTGAGTGATAATCTGAAGAAATATGGTGTTTGCCAATGTCCCAAACAAATGAGCATTCTGTGGTCATCTGTCTTTTTTTTTTAAAGTAAGCTCTACACCCAACGTGGGGTCTGAACTCACAACCCTGAGATCAAGAGTCACATGCTGTACTCGAGCCAGCCAGCTACCCTGTCTGCCTTTAATTTGGACAGAAATCTGAGTAACTGGAAATATCTCTCTTATAAGCATAATGGTTCGGGTTTCTAAAGAACTGGTGTCGCCACTTGAATCTTTTGACAACGTGAAAAAGTGGACTGGCCTCTGTGAATTGCGTGTTTTTTGGTAAGACATGGGCCATATGCCCTCCTTACAGGGCTATTATGAAGATCCAATGAGCCCTGGAATGGGGTAACGTGAGGGCAAAGACAGACTCCATCCAGAGCCTATCATTCAGAAGATGTTATTTCCCTTTCCTCTTTTCTCTTCCCTCTTTCTGTTCCTTCATGGTTTTTTTTTCTCTTTCTTCATCTGTTGTACAACCCAGTCATCAAAGCCCCATCAGCATGGGAAAACACAGTAGAGTTACATTTCCATTAATTCTCCAAATTAGAGTGGCTAACAGTTCTATTTACCCGAGCAGCAGAAATTCTGCCTTTAATTTCTTCAAGTTCCTAGGATTCCTCTTACAATTGTTTGGCGTTGGTTAGGGTCCTGTGTTCTTACTGATAGCTGCTGTTAGAAGAGGAATTGAGTCCTGCCCTCTGATGTCCGCTAACCCCGTGGACAATCCCTCCTTCCGCCAGTAGGGGCCAGGGCCGCCATCTTGCAGCTGGATTCAACAACCTGCCAGAAGTTTGAAAATCCATGGTGATGGGTGTCTGATTGAGCGGCTGACTCTGGTACCCCAGATGCCTTCCTTTCCATTCCTGCCTCCCCACTTCCGGGCCGTGGTAGGTCCTTGCGTTGTGGGGGAAATACTTCTGTCAGGGTCCTGCTTAGCTGTTCTGTTTAGGTCCCCAGTTATACCTTCCAGAAGATAATATTTTAGATTTACACAATCTAACCATTTCCTCCCAAGACACATAGTTGCAGTGCCAGAGTTCTGATCTGAACATCTTTTAGTACCAGAGGCACACTGGGGAGAGAGCGAGCCCTCACAGCTGGCCCAGCCCCACAGTCTGTCCTTTGCCTCTTCTCATTAGTAGTGGTGGGGGGGCTCCTTTTAGAGCCCCCTTGTTCTTCCTGTGCCCTAGGTCGGGGACAATCTAATCTATCATGCTTTTTATTACTTTGAACTTCAAAAGGAAGTGGACAGAGTTCTGATTATTTTCCTCCTACCAGGCCCCTCTATCTCTATGTATATCTGCTGAATGCACAAGATATGTGCTTTGGATTCTTGCCCTATATTCTTCAGAGGGAAGCTCTAAGCCCCAAATACCAGCGAATCCATTGGCCGTTGGGTGAGGACAGCTCTCCTCTACCTGCCCTGGAGTAGCCCAATTTCCCTGATCTAAATGCATCTTAACTTGTCAAGACTGTTGTATTTGAGGAAACGGAAGGGTAAGTAAACCTCGAAGCAGACACACATCGGAATGCTTTATGGACAGATGGGAGGGACCGCGATGAAAACTCACAGTGTACTTGGAGAGCAGCAAATATTTCACTGCATGCGGAAAGGTGAGCCGAGGGACATTAGCAGCTAAGGCTGGAAAAGCACTGAGTTCTAGAGAACTCGGAAAGACTGAATGCTGTGTGAGGGAATTGCGAGTTTATCCTGTGCCCAGCGGGGCCACTGCTGGAGATTACTTTTAGTAATCTCAGCACACAGCAATGGTGTCAGCCGAGAGCATCATCGCAGGCATTTTTAGCACATAAGAAGTCGGAGCCAAAGGCTATTCTGCTGATCCCCAGTTCTGCTCGCTCACTTCCTGTTCTGCTGACCACTGTGACCCCTGTCTAGCTCTAGATACTCTTCTGCACAGTCACACACAGAGGTGGATCTACAAAGCACTGAGGACCTTGTACACACATCTGTGCCAGCCTCCTTCACAGCCCAATGCAGCAGCTGGATGTCCCAGCTGCGAGATCAGCCAGCAAGCTCTGACTCACTCACTCGCGCCAAGGCTGGTTAGTGTAGATCGTTTCTCTAAGGTCGAATTCTGATCAAACTAGGGTTCCGTAACCCTCACAGAGGTTCTGCTTCCCTGACTGAACCTCGATATGCATGCGTATCATCTTGTATTTATGGTATGTCTTGTGTATTTATACGGAATTCTGTTATTCGTAAAGACGGTCATTCCCACAGGCTCATGGATTGAATATGCTTCGCTACATTTCAAAGACAGGAAGCCGAAGTGAGCACGTGTCTTGGGGTACTTGGTCTTCGAACTTTTGACTACTGATTTCCTTCCAGACGCCACCCACTGCGGGGAAGGAATCATCACGGTAGCGATATGAGCTACAGCTATAGCTTCTCGCCCCTTTCCCGCCGGGCCTCTCTTCTTCTCATAGGTCCTGGGGTTTTGATTTAGGTAATTTCACAAGGAAAGACTAGTTCCTGACAGTTGACCCTCTGACTCAGATCAGGAAAACCACAGCTGAGCACTTCTTGTAAGCTCTAAGGCATGTGTTCATTGTGGTCAACCACAATTATGCTCTCAGAGCCTTGGTCACTGAGGAAAGGTCAGGGAAATGGGGGTGGATGGACGTTGACTGTGGGGGTGGGTGGGCGGTATCTGTATCAGATAATGAAGGGCTGGTCCTTGAGTCAGAATTAGGCTGTGCAAGCAGCCAATGCAGTGCGCGCGCGCACACACACACACACACACACACACACACACACCAGTCAGAGTTCAATTAGGGAGGCAGAATCTCAAAGAGTATTAAGGAATCAGGGTTTTATAAGATTAAGCTTTAGGCAAATGATCTGCATTGGCCAGACCTGGCATGGGCGAGTCAGTGGAAGCTTGCAAGGATGTCCCAGAGCTAGCGTATCTGGTCACTGGATTGAGACGACCGCAGAAGCTGGTACAGAAGTCCGTGAAGGGTGGTAACTAAGCTTGGGTCCTTCTCTGTGAATTGGCAAAAAGCAACACACGCTTATACCTCAGGACTGGCCTGAATGCTTTTCCTTCTCAGCAGAGGGTGAACCAAACTGATAGAGTGACTTAGCAAAACCGGAAACGTGGAGGTAGATTCTGCCGAAGGTCTGTCACGTGAGTAGCTGCTCTCTTGTACCCCTCGGTTTCCCCTTAAAGATAAAGCCACATGCAACCCACAACAACTGTATGCGAACGTATGCATGCACGTATAGCGTGAGCATATCAGAGATACGTTATTTGAACTATAGAGAAATGCGACTAGCGTTTATCCTGGATAAGGTAGCATTTGAAACATATTTCAATAAATCAACATCGAGATTTGTAAGCGTGGTGCCCATCCATATTAGCTTCTGGGAGTTTTCGAATCCCTTAAATCATGTGTAAAATATTGGTGATATGCGTACCCAAGAGAGGCTTCTGCATAAAAGCTAGTTTCTGTTGAGGTGCTAGCCATCCTTCTCCAACACATTCTGGGCACTACCCCACATGGCCTTTAAGGGGGGGAGAGCGTGAGTTCGAGCAGAAACAAGCAGCCCGCCTGCTGTGGGCTCCAAGCACAGCCTCCACCCCTCCAGGAAGGACTTCCGGCTAAAAAAGAGGAACCCCTCGAAAGACCTGTGAAGGGAATGTTATCTAAGCTGTATGTAGACCCTTGCAATGAAATTGGCTATCGTGTCATGTGCTTGCCCTGCTTGCATTTCTAGGTTTCTTTTTCATGTGATACATCACTTAGTCTTTGCGCCAACTTGGTTCAGGGGGCAGGTTTTTTGGTCCGTTTACAGATGAGCAAACGGAGACTCGGAGAAGGCAGTGGATCTCCCTGGACCCAGAGGAGAGACGACAAAGGTGTCCTGCTGGCTTACAACCCTTCACAGTGATGGGATTGGATTAGGATTTTTTGTTCTCATAATCTTTCATAAGGAAACAATCTTAACTGAGGGGCAGGCATTCTCATCAAAGATCATAATGGCTTTAGGGAAAAGTAGGAAATGACCCAAACATTGTCTATGATATAAATTTACTCGAAACTCTGCATATACATTTACAAAGAGTCTGGCATAACACAGAAAAATTCTTTGTTTATAATTAAGCAAAAACAGCAGGGGCAGAATTTTCCATATTAAACTCACTTGTGTCAAAAAAAACATACTACACTCTTCTAAGCTGGAAAAAGTAACAACATAGATAAAGTGTTCGCATGTTAGCTTCTGTTATCTTCCAAAACTTTGAAAATATAGTGGAAAAAAAATGGAATGAATGGGAATCCAATGGCCCCAATACCGGATATCTAGTATGTGCCATAGTCACAGGTTCAATGTGTGTCCTCAGATTCATATGTCGAGGCCCTAACGTGCTACGCAGAAGTGAGGCCTTTGGGGGATAATTGGGTCGAAATGAGGTCATGAGAGTAAAGTTCCCACAATGGGATGAATGCCTTCATTAGAAGAGGAAGACAGACATCTGTGTTCATTGGCTTGCACGCACAGGACAGGCAGGGGAACACCCAATGGCAAGGCCGCCGTCTGCAAGACAGGAAGCGAGTCCTCACCAGAAACGGAATTTTATGGCACTTTGGTCCCGGACTTGTCATCTCCCAGAGCTGTGAGAAATGAAAGTCTGTTGCTTAAGCTTCCCAGCCTATCATGTTTTGTTAGAACACCCTGACCAGAGCAAGACAGCCAGGTACGGATATAAATTCTTCATATGCATTGAGTGACAAGGTTTATCTCCTTGTCCATCTTTAGTCAGGCCCCTCTGGCCCTTCTTCTTGACTAGGTCCCAACTCTGACCCCTGTCCTCCTGAGGCCTGCACAGCTCAGTCTTAGCAGGAATCCTGCTAGGCCAGTTTGGTGAGAATCCCTTCCAGTGATTACTATAGGATCACCCTCGAAGGCTGATCAACATCCCCTATACTTGGTATCTGCTCATGTTGGCTTGCAGCAGATGCTCTGTTAAGGTGGTGTAGCAAGAATCCCCCCACCCTCGATATCTCCTTTTAGTGATTTTCTATCCACTGACCCCCTCACTCCCCTCAGTGGCTGTAAATCCCCATCGTCTTTGCTGTATTCAGAGTTGAGTCTGATCTCTCTCTTCTACTGCAACAGTCTTGACTTCCATCGCAATAGTCCTAAATAAAGTCTTCTTTCTCATTTCAACAGAGTCAGAATATTTTTTTCTTTAACGCGATTTACTTAAAGCTCTAACAACATTATGGGGGTAGACATTATTACCCCATTTTAAAGAAGAGGAAACTAAAGAATAGAAGCATCAGACAACTCCACCCGGCAAGCAAGTGGCAGGGCCAGGATTTGAAGCCAGTTGGTCCTGCCAGCACAAGAACTTCTGCCACGTGACTTGCTTTAACTAGTTTTAGTCTCTGACCATACTCTGTATTTCCTCGGAATTCTTTCTTGCAGTTCATTTCTACTCTACTGATATTCATAAGCTTGTTCTTTGGGTCCACCCGTGTCTCTCTCTCTACTCTGAGCTGGCTCTGTCCCATTACCTGTCTATACGTCCAGTATTAAGCATGAGTCTTGACATGTTGGAAATCCTCAACAAGTGTTTGTTCGGTTCAATAAAGATGCTCTTGGCACCTAAAAACGCATATTATCACAGCACTTGGGACATATTAGATGACCGAAACACAGATCGGTTGAGTTGTTAAATTTCACTTTCTTTTTAGTGGTTTTAGGGTTGTAGCAAAACTGACCAAAGGACATAGACAGCTCCCACATGACCACCTGCCCATTTCCAATTTCCCTTAGTCTTATACTCTTTTTTTTTTTTTTTTTTGCACCAAAGCAAATGGGATGGGGCAGGAGACGCGTCATGAATACATTTGAATTTGCTCCTGACTCACTAATGTGTAGTAGGGGATGTCCTAGAGCTTTTCTGAGGTCAAGACTGCTACAGAGGAGTCTTGTTCATCCCTTTGGCTCACGGAAGCAGATGTTTAAGAGACGTCTGTTGGGTGAATGAGCTAAGTGTGTGGGACAACAGGAAGAAGAAGGACACGGAGCCAGCTCCCTGGGAGGGAAGGAGCTCACTTTATGGCTTCCCTCCCACATCCTCCTGCTTTTTTCGTGAGGCTGTGTGGGTGTTCGTACAGGGACAACGTTGGGGTCATGTCATTACCAGAGGACTTACCGCGTCAGTCAGCAAGGGGCAGCCTGGGACTTAGAGCCAACCTGAATGAGCACGTGAAAAGACGTGCTCAACTGTCTATGGTCCTTTGTGGTTTTGCAAGTGCCCTGCTCACTGGGGATCTGAATAAATAAATAAAAGAGCTGACAGGAAAAATAACTCAGGAAATAAAAGTGAAATATCTCAGGCGCCAAGTGAAGTGTGGAGAACCTGAGGGATCACAGGGTCTCAGAGCAGGGAGGTGTCCAGCAGGACTGACGGGGAGGAGGAAGTGAGGGGCAATCCAGGTCTTGGCATAGAGCATCGCTTGGTCAGAGTTACGGATTGCCTGTAACAGTGGCTGCCTACGTCTCAAATGCCTCCAGCCAGATGTTTCTTCAGCTTCATGGACACAAGTGGTTCTCTGTTGTGGTTGCTCATTAGGACCCTCAGTGGGACCTTAGAAGACCAAAGGATTCTAACAGGAGACCAGGAGGGAATAGCTGACATGGGAGGAAGGTAGTGGGGGTAGGGCATGGCGGTTGGGGGTTGGGGGGCTGGTGTGAGCAGGTGTGGAGAGGTGAAGGACACCAGTGTGGACGGAAGAAAGAACATTCGTAAGGCAGGAGGCTGGAAAGGTAACTCAGGGCCAAGTTTTCCACAGCCCTTAATGCACGTCAGAAAAAGGACTCCGTTTTTTGTTAAGCACCAGCTAAATCGCAGGCACAGAGCGTTCACTCGATTTTGTTTATTCTCACAAAATATTCATTTATCCGTGCAATCAATATATATTTAGTGCCTATTATGTTCCAGGCACCTCTACGGAGAGCCAAACAGAGATGCCCGCGCCTTCATTCGAGAGGGGAGGATAAACTAAAATCAAATAAGCAAAAATTAATTAACTCATTAATTTAAACATCGAATAAGCAAATAAACAATTCCCCCCCCCCCCCACTACTCGTAAGTGCTATGAATGAGTAAGGGGTGCGGTGAGGGAGAGGTTTTCCATGCTTAAAGCAGTCTTTATGCTGTCTCCTAATATTTTCTTCCAAAGGCCAAAATCCAAATTCCTGTGGAAGTTTCCAGGATACGCTCCCATGACATGCACAACGCGGGACGTCGCAGTCATCCGTAGAGAGACTGCTCCGAGGATGCAAGCGTGTACTCTTGCCTCTGGTTCGGCCTGACTTGCACTCATCAGCTGAGGGACTTTGAAACCCTCCCTGTTCCCTTATGGTAAAGATGGAGCGAGCTGTCTTATTTCCCAAGTCCAGTTGTCTGGACGGAAAGGTGGGATGTGTGTGCAGTTCCCACCACGGTTCCTGGCACACGGGTGCTTAAAAATAGCCTCCTTTCCTCTCGCCCTTCCGTATCCACATCCACAACCAAGTCGTGTGCAATGGTGGGACCCTGAGGGAAGGTCTCTTATTTGTGTTCAAAGAAAGCCGCAAGTATAGGGAACACACAAAAAAAGCCCACTGATTTCCATTTGGCGGCTCCAAAAAGTCATCGCAAGTAAGATCATTTACTGAGCAGTACGTACTTCAGCGGCAGGCCCAGGCTATCCCTTCTGCGAACCGGAGAAGGTGTAAATGTGTGTCACCTGCTGTCCTGGGTCTGGAGAGGCCCGTAGGCCCCATCAGGAGAGTGGCAGGGAAGAGAATGATTCACAGCTTGACTCACCTCCAGGGTGATTCCCCAGAGATGCGTTTATCCTGGGGTGTGACGAATAGCGTCCTCTACAGTTACAAGGAGCTGTCTCGGAGTGCAAGGCTTCTGGGCGGTGATTTGCAAGGGGACAAATAGGGTCTCAAGGAAACCAAACCACACTCCTGCTGGCCTGTGTGTTCCTGCGAAGTGAGGCCTGACCCCTCTGGAAAATGCCGGATGTGACCACCATTTCACGTAGGCATTAGGGCATCCCTATCAAAGGCATCTTTGAGATAGTGTTTTCCTTCCCACAAAGGAAATAAAGCTAGATAGAGCATGAGTGAATTCAACAAGGAAGAAAATAGCATTTCTTAGTTAACCGTTATTGTCTTACAAGTTTTGAAATACTGACAATTTTCAAAAGTCAGCTCGGTGACCGTATCCATTGTCGATATCTTGAGGTGAAACTGTATTGTGATTCTTTTCTTTTCTTTTCTTTTTTTTGAAACTGTACTGTAATTCTGCAGGATGCTACCACTGGGGGGTAAGTGGTTGGAAGGCACACAGGATCACTCTGTAATAATCTTATAACTGCGTGTGGTGCATGATTATCTCAACATAAAACATTTAATTAAAAAAAAAAAGTAACTTAGAAGAACATCTCAACCAGATACAATGTGAGAACTCTGTTTGGATCTTGATTCAAACACAGACTATAAAAGGGCATTTTTGAATCAATCAGGAAGACGGGGAACAGATATCCGAATCAGGAATATTGTTTATTTTGTGAGAGATAATAATGGCATGGAGGTAATGTTTTTTTTTTTTTTTTAATGCCTTTATCTGTTAGATATGCATACCGAATAACTTATAGATTAAAAAGACATTATATCTGGAATTTTATTTAAAGGACTCAAGGAAAAAGTGTGGGGGCAGAGAGATGAAGTAAGATTGATAAACTGTTGAGGGGTTCCTGGTAGCTCAGTCAGTTGAGCATCCGACTTCCGCTCAGGTTGTGATCTCACGGTTCCCGAGTTCGAGCCCCGCATCAGGCAGGATCTCTGTGGTCAGCGCAGAGCCCATTTCAGATCGTCTGCCCCCCTCTCTCTCGACCCCTCCTCCGCTGGCGTTCTCTCTCTCAAAAATAAATAAAAACACTTTAAAAAAGATTGATAAAATACAGATAATTGAAAAAGCTGGGTGATGGGTGGGCACATAGTGATTCATTAGACTTTTCTCTTTGCTTTTTGTAAAATTCTATGACTTAAAAAGTTAAGAAAAACAAACAAAAAGACAGTCAACTCAGGGCCAAGCACAGCGTGTGGCTAAATTCAGCTTCAAAGTATGATTGGCTGGCTGGGCATTCAGGGTGAAGCCCAGAGGTGATTGGCCAGCCACAGTCAACACAGAAGCTCTTCCCAGAATGGACACAAAGGAGTCAAGTTGAGTGAATGCACATGGAGGCCGTTCTGATGTTGCAACTAAAGGTCTGGGGTAGGACAGGGCGTCACTGCATTTTAACATCTACCAGGGGAGGCTCCTCATCTGTTCCGGCTATTTCCCATCGCAGGGACTAGCCCCAGGCCTGGTCCAAAGCTGCTTCTCAAAAGCCCTCTACCGAATGAGTGCGTGGGCACGGATAGGGTCTTAAGTGCACAGAGGGGACTACGAAAAGCTGACGGTGACTTTGGGTGGTGGAGTCCATTCCCAGCAATGAACTCCAGTTGAGCAGGAGGAAACGTGTGTGTCAGGAAGTGAGAACATGGGGACAACTGACCAGCAATAGAGAGGATGCTGTTTCTTGTCGTTCTGTCCTTTCTTGTCTGTAAGGCGGGAGCTACAGCAGCGGGCCCACAGTTTTCTTGTGAGCACTGAATGTGTGATCAGAGTTTCCCCAGGAGCCCTATTCCTTGTCTTTAATCCCGTCTCTGTTATTTTGGACCCTGGGCAAGCTCCTTGCTTACTCTGTCTCCACTTCACTGTCCTCACGTGGAAAAACTGACAAACAGGTGCTGTCAGGTTAAATATTTCATGCCAAGCGCTTGGCATTGCACTTGACCCTTGGTAAGTTCTCTGTGAGCGAAATCATCGTCATCACTGTGGCCACCGTCATCATCATTAGCGTGGTGGCAAACCCTAGCCTCCTCTAGGGACAGAGGTCAACTCCCTTTTCCTTCGCGCTCGGGACTATGTAGGGAGGTTTCTGTTCCCCAGAACGGAGACAGTGGGTTTCAGAAGAACTGAGGAAATCCTCATGACATGCTTAGCCCTTTACTCGGCACACGGTATTTATGAAAGCAACCAAATAAACCAACAAACCCAGCCTCACTAGTCGTGATCTAATCCCAGTTGCAATGTTCTTCCCTTCATGGTGTGTCGTGGGGTTTCTGAAATGATTCCAATTTCAAATACGTCACACTGTTGACAGAACATCAGTCAGAGGTGGTCGGGTGCTGTTTCCTAAAATCTGGTTACGGGAGTCATAACTTCCAGTATCCAAGTGGCTAAGTCACTTCAGCCTTGAACTCCAGTGGTCCTTGGAGGAAAGGAAGGAAATGAATTTGCTTTTTTTTTTTAATGGGTTTTGTTCCTGTCTAACCCATCAAAGGGAAAGTACACACACATGTGCACGTGCACGCGAATGACACACATGTATTCGTGCGCTCGCGTGTGCACACACATGGGTACACACACACACACGGTGGAAGGGCGGTAGTGGAGGGGCTGGCCCTGCTGTCAGTTTGGCAAAAGGACTCAGAGAATGAGACGAAAGAAATTGGAGAGCACGTGAGCTTGAAGGGGTCTCTGCTGAACCATTTCACTTCTTGGCTAATCATAAGAATGTTGGCTTACGGGCAATTTTTGTCCCCTTGGGATGGCAACGCCCTCTCCCTGTAGTTATTCTGAGAGACGCTGGTTATATTGGCTGAAGGAGTCTTGTTACACTTTCTAAAGGCATTGGCTCGAATGTCTGGAAACTCGCGGCCACTAAGAAAGGGGCTCAGACCAGTAGGTAACAAGAGTTCACATAGAGCAAACTGGATGCGGTGTCTGTGTTTGAAGGAGGGCAGGGCTGGTGGAATTGGTGTCAGAAGACTCGGGGTCTGCCTCTAACTAACTGTGGGTTTGGGCAAACTATTCCCAGCCCCCATCTGAAAAGACATTTTTGAACACCTCCTATTTATTAATTCTTGAAAAGAGCTTAGCGCATTTCACAGCACATCGCAAAAATTCGATAATCCCTGTCTCTTGTGATTGTGTATACACAACTGCGCTAAGTTATGGAGGAGCTCATGGTCTTTAAGGAAAGAGAGTCATTGAACGTATATACAAGAACAAATATAACCAGAGATATACATACGAGACACAAAGAAAGCAATGTAGGGAAAGATTTGATCTTTCTTTGGGGGAAGTGGGAGAGACATAAAGGAGGGTTTCCCAGGGGTGGTTCTATCTACACTAAGCTACAAAAAAAATCAATAAGGGTTCAGCAGTGTAGGCTTGGGCACTCCAGACAGAAGAAAGGGCCTGTTCAAAGCCCAGAGGTTTGAAATGATCTAGTCCCTTTGGGGACCTCCAGAGATGTGGTATCTTGACAAAGGGATATAAGGCAGGAGAGAATGCCAGCAAGGATCAGAGCCTAGCCATGATCTCCAACCTTCCAGCCCTCACAGTTCACATGGCTCTGAAACTCCTCCCTTGTGTTTCCTATTCACTACACCATTAACTGGTCAGCCTCCGCCCCCTTCCCCCAGCCCCCTGCCCACCTGAACACCTTCATTCGGAGGGACCCTCCCACCGTTCTCTGTCTGTCGATAGCTGGCGTTCCTCGAATAGCTCACATGCTTGCTTTCTTTTAACGCTTGCTGTCTTTTTCTCTGATTAAGCACCCCCACACCGAATCTCTTCCCCCAAATTGGCTAGTTTCTATTCAAACTTCTGTTTAAAATTTTTAAAAAAATTTGGGATGCCTGGGTGGTTCAGTTGATTAAGTGGCTAACTCTTGATTTTGGCTCAGGTCCTGATCTCACGGTTTGTGAGTTCAAGCCCTCCATTGGGCTCTACATTGACAACACAGAGCCTGCTTGGGATTCTCTCCCTCTCCCTTCCTCTCTGCCTCTCTCTCTCTCTCTCTCTCTCTCACCTTCAAAATAAATAAATAAACTTTAAAAAATATAAAATAATTTTTTTATGTTTTAAAACATTGTCAACATAGAAAATATACGGAAAGTGAATAAGATAAGTATGAATAATAGTACAAAATAACAAAGTGAACTTCTCCATTCTCATAATGCTGCTTAAGATATGGTATCTAAGATATGTGTCTAGAAGTCACTGGGTAAAAGCCATGAATGCATGATCACCAATTATATTTAAATATTCTGTTAGTGGTACTAACCCACATGGAAGGAGAGATGGCAAAAAAAAAAGTATAAAGATTGGAAAGGAAGAAATGAAACTCTTATTATTGACACAGGTGATATGATTCTTTATGTAGAATCCTTAAAAAAATCAAAAGATAGGGGTGCCTGCGTGGCTCAGTTGGTTAAACGGCAGACTTCGGCTCAGGTCATGATCTCACGGTTTGTGAGTTCAAGTCCCCACGTCGGGCTCTGTGGTGACAGCTCAGAGCTGGAGCCTGCTCTGGATTCTGTGTCTCCCTCTCTCTCTTTCTAACCCTCCCCAGCTTGTGCTATTTCTCTCTCTCTCTCTTAAAAATAGATAAACATTTAAAAATCAAAAGATAAATTATTACAATTGGCAAGAGAGTTAGCAACTTTTTGAATACAAAAACAATATGCCAACATGAATTGAATTCCATACCCAGAATTTGAAGATGCAACTTTAAAACTTAACATTTGTAATAGTCAAACACACACACGCACACACACACACATTACACACAACATAACCTAAAACACCTAGGAAAAAGTCCAGTGAACTTTACTCAAGTCCATTATGATGACAATTACAAAAATCTTTTGGAAAATATTAAAGACCCAACACAGTGGAAGAAGGACTCAATATTGTAAGGATGTCGAACATCTCCCCAAATTGAGCTACCGATGTAATATGATTCCAAGGAAAATGTCAATAGGGTATTTCATAGAACGTGACAGGCCAAAGCCTGAAATATAATTGGAAATGCTAAGGTCAATAATAGTCAAGAAGAAGAAAAAGGTGTTGATTGCCCTTTCCTTTGCAGAAATCATTAATTACTGTAAAGTCAGAGTAATTAAATCACAGGGATATTAGGCACAGGCAAATCGACAATGATCAGAATAGAGTGCCCACAAACAGCGTGGCCAAATATGGCACATGGGAAAGCTAGAGTTGCAAATCAGTGGAGAAAGGAGAGCCTTTTCAAACAATGGTGCTAGGAATCTGGGTTATCAATGCAGGGTGGTGGTGGGAAGAAATAAATTGAATTCCTAAATCACTCTACATACCAAAATCAATTCCAGGTGGATTAAAGACTTAACTGTGAAAGGCAAAACTGTGAAACTTTTACACGATATCATAGGAGCAAGTCTTCGAGACTCAGTGCAAGGAAGGACTTCCTAAACAGGACACCAAATGTGCAAATATAAAGGCAATGACACAGTGACTGAGGGTGACCTAGGGATTGCATGGGCTCCATCACTCTCCGGGCTAGCGTGTGGCTCCCAGGACACAGGCTGGGGATGAGGGTCTCCGGAAGGGACATAAATGGCATCCCGTACAGGGTGATTGTGAAAGGTATTAAGTTTGTGTTATAAAGCAATTAATAGACACATGCAAATAAGTACCTACAGAAATTATTTGAGGGTTTGCACAGACGTGAAAAGAGTGTGTTTTAGTTACGTAAGCTTGGAAAGAACATTATGTTCTGAGCCTACAAATGTTTACAAAAGTTTAATGAGTAACACAGAAGATTAATCGGGATTAGATTATACCACAACTCTGATTTTTTACACACTGGATGCACTAGCACTCACATCACTGATCCACACATCTAGTTAGTGTGTATATAAACTTGCCAATTACTCCATCAACACTGATCTTCACATATTTATGTTCAGTACTCACCTCAGCCAGATTTGGTGATCTGTGCTCAGAGTTGACATTACCTTTTCTATTTTGGGGCAAAAATCCATAAGGAAGAAACTCTAGAAATTGCAATACCGTCTTTGTCTATTGGGATTGATTCTAACGACTTTCAAATGTTTCCGCAGTCAAAATTTTCCTCTGAAAAAAATGTCACCCAATTTATTATAAATTTTGGTATACTTAGTAAAGGCTTTCAGAGATGCTCTTCTGCAAATATCACAGAAATGACTGAATGTTACAAGACACTGAGATCATTTCATCCCCTGCTGAGTAAGAGTGCCAGGTCTTGGTGAAATGATGCCGGCAGTCAAACGTTGTTTAAATTTCTTTTGGGAGTATAGGAGCAGCATCCTGTCATCTCTCCCGGCATTCTTCTTTGAAATTTGACTCTTTTTCTTGTAAGTGACCACACTCTGCAATTACTTTCTCCTCTGATGAACTACGTCTAAAACCTCACACCGAAAAGACAAGATGACTCAGAAAAGAAAGATCTTTATGCAGCTGTGATTGACTATTTCAAATCTACTGTTTAAATACAAGAATATGTATTAAGCCACTGGAATTAGAGGAAAAAACCACACCCAATGGAAGCTTAAGACATTTCAAAACATTAATAACTTATTCTCTAAACAAATGCATGAGTTGAGTTTGTACTTTGGAAGGGCCACTGCACAAATGGGGGTTCTCCATTCTAACCCCCATGTACCTTTATTTTAAATTTATTAAAGTATATCCAATAAAAAAAATCCTACCATGAAACCTATATACATTGTTAAAAAAAAAAAAACAGCTGTAAACACAGCATTTGTTTGGAACTGAGGCCAACAGAAGATTTTTTCAAGGAGGAGTATTTCATCACCAAACTTGGAGCATTGCTGGCATTTGGTGATACAAAGAAGCATATGGGCTTACAGTTGGTTTTATTATTATTACTATTTTAAGTTCTTCATGCACAATGCATTTCTTTATTTCTTGCCCCGTGATGGACCAGTCCCACTGTCCACCCTTGGTTCACCAGTCTACATAACATTAAACAAAATAAACTTGAGACATATGGCTATTTCTACTCTGAATTTTTAGCTGATATTTATATGCTGAATTCAATGTAGGTCATGAGTCTTTCAATGAAAGTCCTGTTTTGGAATTCTCACTTCTAAGGAGGTTGAACTAAAAGCAGAATGTCAACTTTGCCTCCTCAAAATTCCACAAGGAGGTAAAAGCCCCAAATCAAGTATAACACCCATGATAAACCATTTTCAACCCAGACATAGAAAGAATATAAAAAGTAGGAAGGGAAGAAGAAAGTGGGGATTTTTGTTTTTGTTTTGTGTTGTTTTATTTTGGTGTTGTTTTAAAGATGTAACTACAATGACCTGGCCCCTCTACAGGCTTCGGTAGAGGAGGTTTTCATGTCCTCAGTGCAGCCCCGGGGGCTCCACGGATTCCCACAGGGAAAGGCTGCTTTTGTCCTCCTCACCCTCAGATTTTTCACTCTTAGTCCGTGTTTCTGACCTCCGCAAATGCCTTACTTTCTAGTCACCTGAGAGAGTGATGAAAACTACCTTCAAAATATTTTCTGTTTTAGTTGGCTTTTAAACTGTTTGCATTTGAAGAGCTGTTTCAGAGTGTTTAGTCAGCGAGCCCCCTGGACATTAATACTTTGCAAAGAATGTTGTTGTTGTTGTTGTTGTTTTCCTTCCCTTTCTCCAACATGACTCTCTGAAGCCCCTGACTGGGTCTTACCACCTTGGCTTATGCTGTCACAGCTTTGAGCACTCCGCCTTCCATAACTGGTCTTCATAACACTTGTCTCTGTTTTCGACTAAGTGTTGGCTTCCTGAAGATTCTCTGTGTCGTTTCCTGTAATATTCCCAAAGTTTCACCCAGGCACACTATATGTAACCCTTCTTCTCTTTTCCTACTCCTCTTCCCCATCTCAGTCTTTCTTTTCTTTATCCATTTCCTCAACACGTATTTACTGAAGACCCATCACGTACCTGATCTCTTTGAGTAAGCAGTTAAAATACAGTTTCCTAAGTGTTATGATATGAGGATTAGAGCATGATATGCATGGGGGGGTCATAGTTAAGCCAGACTTGAAAAATTTAGGGAACCCCGCCCCCAATTTAAAAGTTGCTCACAGCAGTTATTCACACATTCACACTCCTTTTTCCACCTGTCTCCCTTCTGTCTCACTGTCTCACTCACACTTCCTGGAATCGTCTCCCAAAGAAACCGCCTGCACCAAACCCTTGCCTCAGGCTCTGCTTTCAAAGGAAGGCACACAGGGATATAGATGGACCATCACACTAGTGTTTCCCTATCTCTCTCTGTACTGCAACTTTTAGTTTCAGATCCTACTGCTAACTACCTCATTTTCATCAAGGTTTTCAAGTTAAAATTCTCAGAAAGAATCTTGTTTCCCTTGATTCTTTTTTATAGATCAGACCTCTTTCCATCACCTGAAGCCAATAGATTGGCTTCTTGGGGTGAGGTGCATGTGCCTACACCAGTTCAGTACACTGTGGTTGGCTGCGTAGGGCACAGAGAACCACACTCTTGGTGGGCTCTACAGGCAGAATGATTTTAGAGTTGGAAGACACTCTGGAAATGTAGTATGAATTGAATTAAGTCAATAGTACTGCATAGGAGGTGCTATTATTCCCATTACTGGATGGGAAAACTGAGACTTATAAAGGTGAAGTGACCAGGTCAAGAGCCTGGTCACCACCCCTGGGTGGCTCAGTTGGTTGAGCATCCGACTTTGGCTTGGGTCATGATCTCACAGTCTGTGGGGTTCTAGCTCCATGTCAGGCTTTGTGCTGACAGCATGCAGAGCCTACTTTGGATTCTCTGTCTCCCACTCTCTCTGCACCTCCCCTGCTCACATGCGCTCTCTCTCAAAAATAAACATAAAATTAAAAAAAAAAACACAGATTTCACACACATTAATGGTGATGTCTGGGCTTCTATTCAGAACTTTCTAACCCCGGCATTCTTTTCATTGCACCACAATGCATCTTCAACACGAACAGTTGGGACTCAGTAGATTAGACGTAGAACCAAGATGCCCTTTTAATTTAATTATAATATGTAAAAAAGTAAACGACTTCTTGAAATGGGCTCGTGCATATCTTTTACCTTTCTTATTGTGAAGATATATCCATAAGAGAAAAATCAAAGAGGTAAGGAATAAACTACATCTTTGCAGTGGAACCAGCAAGATTGGGGGTCAAGGGGGTGATTTGTCTTAAGGTCAAAGTGGCATAATTGGGATCTTAACAGGAGACATTATAGGTAAAAGAGCCTGTAAATCCAAGGTCTCCTGACTCAGAGGGGACATCTCACCACATCAGTATGAAAGCTTATAAGCAAAACCATGTCTGTGAGGTTCCCTGTTGACCAAATACCCTTTTTTTCTTTTTGCCATGTGAGGCAACGAAACTTTAACACTACACCCAGTACCTGTAAGGACATTTATTGTTTTAAGGGGAAAAGGAATGTGTGACCTCAGTATGATAGAAGACCCCAAAGGGGTAGATGAAACTTCAGGTTTGTCTGGAGTCAGAATCAAATAACATCATCAAACTACGTTTTCTATCCCTTAGCTCTGCCTTTGAGGATTTTAGACTCTGCCAGAGTGAAGCAGCCATTTCAGACCCTACCCACCCACTTTTCACATCCACAGGATCAGAACAAAAGTCTATTTCCTGGGATCCTTGGCACAAATCTCAGGGAATCCCACTGACTCTGATGTGATGGCTTGCCCACCTCTGAAGCAATCACTATGGCCAAAGAAATCATGTTGCCTGATTGGCTGAGCCTGAGTCCCGGCTTATGTACTGTGTTAGCTTTACCTGAAGCACTCCAGTGGAGTAGACAGGGATGGGAACCCCTAACAAAATCAAGGTCCTTTCTTCACAAGAAGAGAGAGTAAAACTCTGGGTGAAATAAATACACACACACACACACACACACACACCCAGAGCAAACACGCCTACACACACTACATTATCTTCACAAAGAAAACTGAGTCTAATGCTCCAAGATACAAACATGTTCAGAACTTTGCTGGACTTTAGCTATCCTCAGATATTAGAAGTAATTAATGGGTTGACAAATATCATAGGTGGAATTTAAAAAGCTGAGTTCAACCAAACTAAGCAAATCTGGAGGCAACTTACTTGCTGCCTCCTCTGTGAAGTGTCCCCTCACTCTCCAGTCAAGATATTTTCCTTTCATATTACTAGTGGTCACTTACTGAACAAATAGGTCATTAAGTAACAATACACATTAATAGTGGTCACTTACTGAACAAATAAAGTCATTGCATAACAGTACAAGTGTCCACAAGAAGATAAAACAATTGTAAACATATATGCACCCAACATTAGAGCACCTAAATATAGAAAGCAAATATTGACAGATTTGAAGAAAGTAAATGATAATGATAGAACAATAATAGGAGAATTCAATACACCACTTTCAATAATGGATGGAACACCTGAACAGAAAATTAATAAAGAAAGAGTGACCTTGAACAACACTGTAGATCAGATGGACCTAATGCACATATACAGAACTTTCTAATCAACAGTAGAACACTCACTCTTGCCAAGTGCACATGGAAAATTCTCTGGGATAGATCACGTGGTAGGCTGCAAAACAAGTGTAAACAAATTTAAGATCAAAATCACGTCAAGTATCTTTTTCAATCACAATGGAATGAAACTAAAAATCAATAGCAGTAAGAAAATGGGAAAATTCACAAGGAGGTGGAAACTGAACATCATATTCTTGAAGAGCCATTTGATCAGAGAAGGACGTATTTAAGAGGGAATTTTAAAATTGTCTCCAGGCAAATGAAAATGAAAACACAACATACCCCAAACTTACAGGATTGAGGAAAGGTAATATTTAGAGGGCATTTTATGGTGATAAACATGTACATTTAAAAATAAGAAGTCTCCCATTCACAACCTAATTTTACACCTCAGGGAATCAGAAAGAAAGGAACACGATTAGCAGAAGAAAGTAAATAACAAACACTAGAGCAGAAATAAATGAAACAAAGAATAGAAGAACAGTAGAGAAAAATCAACAAAACTAAGATTTGATTTCCTGAAAAGATACATGAAAGCAACAAACTTTTAGCCAGTGTTCCACAGGTAGTCCCTGTGTTTCATTCACTGACCTCTGGGTCATCGCACCTGCCCAGGTCTGGGCCCAAATGAAATCTGCAAGCTCATATTTACTGGCTGAATCTGATGAAACACAGTGCCCACCAGAGCACTGATATGTCTAAGTATTCAAATGTACTGAGCACAGATTTCCCTGGACCAAAAAGTCCCCACTGTTTCCCACTGCCAATTTAATTATATATTTGTTATTTGACATGCATTAGTTCAATCGATGTGTCAGCAGCCAAACCTCAGATATCTTGTTTACCTCGTACTGTCTCTGTCTCCTCAGGCAAAGAGAACAGTTCTGGGAGATTCTTCGTACAGAAGTGCATGGGCTGCAGCAAATACTTTATTATGATTTATTTTGGCTTCAAAGGCCCATTTGTGACTTATTTCTCACTTCACTGAGGTTGCTGATGAGTGTGCCCAGGATGACACTGAGCCCAGGATTTCCAATCTGAGGTCACACATAAGAGCAAACTGCTGAGAAACACAGCCACCGTCACCCCACTGATCCAGGGGTGAGTCCTGACATTTCTACGCATGAGTAAATGCACGCAGCATTGGTGCCCCTGGGATGGTTACTTGTCATCCCTAAGCTCCAGTTTATTTAAAGGTAAAGAAAGGAAAATCGTACCTAAGTCCTGATGAAAATTAGGAAACAGCATTCTTAAAACCCCTGTCCTGTGCTTCACGAAAGTCACCTTTATTTCAATTCTTTTAGCACTTATTGGTGCTTTGTCATGTGTCAAACACCCTGCCAAGTGTTGTAATGAAACAAGGGTGAGCAAGATACCTGCATTCTTCTCTCAAAGAACTTACAGCCTTGTAGAGAATAAAATATATGTGAAGGCAGGGAGGGAGGGAGGGAGGGAGGGAGGGAAGAGGGGAGGGAAGGTAGAAGGAAGGGAGGGAGGAAGGAAAGAAGGAAGAAAGGAAAGACATACAACACAAACAAAATAAAATAACCTCGCGGAAGATTACCAAGTGAATTTTTCTTAAGCTAAACTGAGAACTTGATTTATATTCCTTTCGCGAGCTTTTTATTTCCCCTCCTCCTGTTTGAAATACAAATCAAGTCTGATCCTGTCCCCCTGGGTCTGCCCTGTCTCTGCCTACCCCATCTCCTGCCATACCCTAATTCGCCCTTTCCTCGGTTGACCCGGCTACTTCCGGACTTTGTCGATGCCATCCGGTTCCCTGGAACTCCTTCCCACTCCTCTTTACCAGATGAGAAGCTCCTCCCTGTCTCCCAGGACTCAGCTCAGGACCGCCTCCTCCACCCAGTCCGGCATGAATCCAGGTCCCGGCTCTGCTCCCACGGACCCTGGATAGAATTCAGACCCAGGGCTGAACTTTGTTGATACTTATTTGTGTGTTTATTTCCGCGACTGGGCTATTTAAGATATTCCAGCGAAGTTCATGGTCATGTCCCTGGAGGCTAGCGCATGGCCTGGCGTGTGGCCGGTACCAAAGTAACCTCAGTGGCACTGAACTTTTCTATTGGTGAGTTTGTCTGGCTGCCTGTTGGCAAAGCACCAGGTTTCACCCAGACTTTGGTGATGGTGTAGGGCTTGGTGCTCATTTTCAGGGCCAGACGTTGGGTTCTCTTACCTTCATAAGAGAGACCAAGCTCTGGGAATTGAGTCACTCGCAAGCAGCAGGGGAGGAAACCAACATATTAAAGTATGCATTTGTTTGGAGAAAGCGTGCGGCCGGTATTTTCAGCAGCCAGGTTGGAGAGTCTCCTTGGGACATTGAACCAAGAGCTGTGGCAGCTTGCTTGGAAGAGAATAAAGGAAAATGCCATTAATTAATGACATCCTTTTTCCACCAGCGGAAGTGTGGCATTTGGAGTTAGACAGATGGGAATTTAATTTTTATCTCAATCTCCACCTGTGTGACCTTGAGAAAGTTACTTAAATTCTCTAAACCTCAGTGTCATCGCCATCTATAAATTCAGATCATGCTATTTTCCCATAAGGGCTGACGTGAGGAATGGTAAATAGAAAATAGTATGGAGTACGTAGTGTCTATCGTATGCAGTATTTAACATTTTTTAAAATGTTTATTTATTTTTGAGACAGAGGGAGATAGAGCATGAGCTGAGGAGGGGAGAGAGAGAGAGAGGGAGACTCAGAATCGGAAGCAGGCTCCAGGCTTTGAGCTGTCAGCATCGAGCCCGACGCGGGGCTTGAACTCATGAGCTGTGAGATCATGACCTGAGGCGACGTCGGACGCTCAACCAACTGAGCCACCCAGGTGCCCCAACTGTATGCAGTATTTAGAATGTGGTCTCTGAAGGAGCCTGGCATATGGGTCTTTTGCTCAAAGGTAGAGATTGTTATTAACGCAGACTTTGCTCAGGACACTGAATGACTTGAGTTAGTCAGGGCATCTGTGCTGGAATCACAGATTGTGTGAGACTCAACTCCCTTCTTTTCAAAACGCCATCATTTTCCAGACAAAACCACACTGCCCCATTGATGCCTCTCAAAATGACCATGTGGTTTACACCGGGGCTCCTTGAGGTTGGCAAGACATGACAGAGTCTGAGCCATAACTTCAAGCAGATTATTTCTGGGAAGTTCTTAGCTGATGGCTAACCCTATACAGCAGTGCGAGATCTAGAAATTTCTACTTTGATGACACCTCTTGATTTTCTATCTTTGATGTTAATATTAACTCTTACTATAATGTCTTCCAGACTCCACAGTCCTATCCTCACAGGCCTTTGAATAACTGTCCCCTCTGCTTGGGGCTCTGGAACTCAGTGTAACAGTGTGTGTGTGTGTGTGTGTGTGTGTGTGTGTGTGTGTGTGTGTTTTAGTTAAGGTTATTTATTTATTTATTTATTTTTATTTTGAGAGAGAAATAGAGAGCAAGCATGGGAGAGGCAGAGAGAGAGAGGGAGACAGAATCCCAAGCAGGCTTCATGTTGTCAGCGCAGAGCCTGACATGGGGCTCAAACTCACGAAGCTGTGAGACCATGACCCTGAGCTGCAGTCATGAGTCGGTGCTTCACCGGCTGAGCCACCCAGGAGCCCCGGTGTATGTAACTGTTCTGAGATCACCCGCAGAGGTCTCCCCTGTCCTGCATAGGTCGTGGGCCCAGGGTGTTTGATCTACCCATAGCTTCTGGGTTGTAAATCCCAAAATGTACAGTTACTTTTTCGTAATAATCCAAGTTTATGTGGAAGAGGACTGTGCCTGTTTCCTGGCCCGTGATTTCTGGCAGGCAGACGCTGAATGTTCCATAAACAGCGATGGAAAGAATGAATGGACATGTCGGCAACAGCCCTTCAACCACACCCTCTGGGGGGGCACGTGGTAGGATGGAGACAACTCTGGCTTTGGTGTCAGCTGGGCCCAGAAGGAAATACCAACTCTGCTGTCTCTTACCTGGGTCACTGTGGGGAAAGAACTTCTCTAAACCATAGTCTCTTCACCTGTAAAATGGGATCCCAAATCCCTCCACCACAGGATTGCTGTCAGAATAAATCAAGTAAGAAGCAAACCAAAAATAACCCCAAACACCCCACACAGAGCAGATATTTTGCCCATGATAGTGAACGAGTCATTTCAAGATTCCAGACTCATCGGATCTTCCCAATGCTGTGCCACGCTGGTCGATACGAAAGCGCGGGTGTGTGTACACGTATGTGTCTGTCATAACAGGGAAGTTGGAATATGCGTGTAATCGAAGGTGGCATGCAGGAGTTAGGAAATTTCAGATAGTACAATCCGGATTGTTCCAACGTTGCTCCCCTCAGCTCAGTCTTGCTGCGAATGGGTTCTTTGGGGACCGAGTCTTTCTTTCCCCAAGTTTGATCTGTGCCACTCTCCTTGTGCTCTGGACACTATCACCCATAATGGTAAAAAAAAAAAAAAATAATTAATAAAATAAATAAATAAATAAATTCCAATTCATTGACGTGATCCCATCAATACCTACAGAAAACAGATATACTTGTTTTTTTCTCTGAATTTCTTTAGACCTCCATTACCTCTGATAAAAAATGGGATGGTAAGGTCTACCTGAGATAATTTCTTCTTCTTCTTCTTCTTCTTCTTCTTCTTCTTCTTCTTCTTCTTCCCACGGATCCGATGGGAACAAAGTGTCTTAGACTATGATGTGCAGGATGTTAATGTCGACGTGAATGGTGCCTCCAACGGACCCGCCTTTTCTCACAAACCGAGTCTTAATAGTGGATTCTCTACGTGAAGTTCAGTTTACCAGGCAAGATGGGGAAGGGTGACGCAGGTATTTTAATGACGACATCTGTGAACTGCGTGGCGGGAGAGATCGGGGGGCGGGGGGAAATATTCCAAGATGTTGACTTGGTCTCAAAGCTCAGGTCCAAGAGTGCTGTGATGTGCGGGCCGGAAAGATGCCGAGGCTGTTCTCCCCGTCTCTGCCTTTTGCCTCATTTTTGTGGCTATTTTATCCAGAACTTAGATCTTAAGACTTCAGGTGGGTAGAGGACACTTTTTTGTGTTGTTCTTTCCTCAAAGTCGTGAATGCTCTTCAAAAATGATTGGTTTTACACCATTTTCTTGGCACCGAATCAGAATTTAAAGACAGATCTGGGTGGGGCGCCTGGGTGGCTCAGTCGGTTGAGCGTCCGACTGCGGCTCAGGTCATGATCTCAAGGCTGGTGAGTTCGAGCCCCGCATCGGTCTCTGTGCTGACATCTCGGAGCCTGGAGCCTGGCTTCGGATTCTGTGTCTCCCTCTCTCTCTGCTCCTCCCCCACTCATGCTCTGTCTCTCTCTCAAAAATAAATAAACTTTCAAAAAAATTTAAAGACAGATCTGGGGAAGGGCTTAACAGATTCCATGGCACAGATTTGGGCTAAGTTTGTTCAGAGAATGTAGCAAAGTGGCACGTTTCATCCATAGGGGTGCAAACAGGCTCTTACATGTTGGCTCACTTACCTGCTATTAATTTCAACTGAAAGCGATACCAGGTATTAATTTCAATCTACTCAATGCCCGCCACGAGAGAATCCTTAACATGTGGACCTTGTCTCCCTCGGCACCTAGTATTACAGGGGAATGGTGACTATGGTGAACTGCATCCAATTCCCCTCACACACCGGCTCTGGGATTCCTAGACACCAGCCCACACATCTGGTTCCTGATCCGCATAAATGAGTCTGGATGCCTGCTGTCCCTTCCTGAAGCGCTCCTACCTGTCCTCCTGCTCTTGGGCACCCTCGGAGGAGGCTGTAATGGACCCACCGGTGAACAGCTAGAGTATTTACCTCTTAACTCCTGACTCTCGTTGGATGGGGTGCCCCGGGGGGGGGGTGCTCTAGCCCCCCTGGGGTGCCCCTGCAGGCAGACAAGCAGGGAGATGTTGATGCTCGAGGAAGGATGCTGTCAGCCTCCGAGAGACCCTGTCTGTCTGGCCTGCAGGTGGGCACAGCATGGGCGAGGGAACAGGTGGGGCATTGACAGCTCTGGTCTGCGGCAGGGAGCACCCCAGGTTGGGAGGGATCCGGTGTGCAGAAGCAGAAGCAGAAACAATGAGCCCGGAGCCAAGGGTGCTAGCATGAAGGTGGGAGGTGAGAGGGTAGCAGACAAAGGGAGAATGGGAGGTACGCAGGGCAGCACAGAGCATCTCCCTGTGAATTTGCCCCGCCCAGCTGCCTGCTGTCCACGTATGTCCGCACTGTGAGGCCGCAGCATCTTCTGTCCCTGAGATCCTGTCTTTTCCTCCCGCTTATGTTCATCTTTAACTATCCAATCTCCTCCTCCCTAAGCCAGTTTGAGTGACTCCCTCTTCCTTGCCTCCAGGGGAGCCCCAGCTAAAACATTCATTAAGCCCATAACAAGCCAGCCTCGGGTAAACCAGAGTCCCAGGCTTCATCATAAATGCTGGCCAGAGTCCGTCTCCGAGCAGTAAGGCAGGGATGTTAAGAATGCAGATACGAGGTTCGACCACCTGGGTTTAATTCTCAGCTCGCCCACTTTTTGCTGTGTGACCTCGGCAAATTACTGAACCTCCCTGTGCCTCGGTTTTCTTATCTCTTAGATGGGGATAATGATAGCCGGTATGACTGTGAAAACATGATGAGTTAATATGAGCTGTGCTCAGAACACAAACCAGCAGAGTCGGCTCTTGGTAAGGGTTAGCTAGTTTTGTCCTTTGATTTAACTGCAACCTGAACACCCTTGTTGCCTATGTGTTCAGACACAGGTCAGTAGGCACAATGCAGCAAAGCAGGATCGAGTAGCCATGGCTGGGGCCAGGCACGCACTCACAAGGGAGGTCACAGGTGGGCAGTGGTGACAGAGCCCTGCACCAGCAGAGTCTGCTTTGCAGAAACGACCAACACTAATCCCTGCCGGGTACCCAACATGAAGCGTACCGTGATTTTGTTCCAAATCCTGGCTGGAAAAAAAAGGGGCTCGGATTGTTACTCTAAGTTTCATCAGTATCTCAAAAGATAGGAGGAAGAAATTGAAGGCTGATGGGCTGGTCCTGAGATATAATCTGGAGACTAATCAAAGAGGTAACAGTCCCACCTTGGCGAGGGCAAGATTTTGGTGCTCTTAGAAGTCTCCTAGCAGACTCGTGTTATTTCCAGGTCCTCAGGGCCTCTCAGCACATAAATCAGGGTCATCTAACCTGGAACGTACCCATTCTCTGCTTCGGGACATCTTGTTTATGGCCAGCTGGAAGAGTAGGTAAGCCTCTGTGTGGGAACATATATCCCAGGTAGCTCTAAGGGTCTGATTGGTGAGAACCCCCACAGCGCCTCCATAAAGTAGGGGTAGTGTTGGAGTTGACAACTCTAGCCAGTGGGAATGGCCTGGTATTCTGTCACCATGTCCTGGGACGGCAGCCGATAAAGCTACTAGGATTGAGTCTCTGTCCCTGCATTACCCTTTCAGATTGATAAGGACAGAAAGGATGTCCCTGAGATGGGGACCCTGGCCTGGTTGCTTGATCTCTACTAGACTACGATGCTCTTCAGGGCTGGGACAGATCCAGGTTCCTCTGTTTGCCCCACTGTTCTATGACTCCTGAAGACTGGGGCAGAATTGCATTGGGAGAGTATCCGGTGACTCAAAAAGAATGTGTTGCATATATACACAAATGAATGGATATGAAAAAAAAAAATCCTTACCCAGAGGAATTCATAAATGCTGTTCCTCAGCCCCATCGTGGAACACTTGTTTCAACACTATTTAAATGATTAACCCTTTAGATTCAAGCAGATATATATCATCTCAGAGGAGGTAGGCTGTCCAATTAGCCAAGTCCCCTTGTAACATTTTCATGTTGACCATTTTGTGTACCTATATGGTACTCTGTACCATATTATGTACGTAATACGTGCCATATTATGATGGTTATTCATTAGTCAATTGTGTGATTATGTTTTTAATATGTGATTATATTTTATATAACTAGATCCCTCCCCCTCCCCATAAGCTTCATTATGGCTAGAACCACATCATTTTGGCTCATCATAGCATTTTGAGTTTCCAAAAGGGTATCTGGAACATGGAAGATCTCAAAAAATATTTGCTAACTGAGCGAGTAAATGAGCAAATATAAAGACTGTGCACAACAACTATGTTTACTGTAATCCTGTGTCATAAAAAGATTGAAAAGCCAACAGTTGGCTTTTATGGATTCCAAGGTTGGCCAAAAAAACAGCTGGAAGAGAAATGGTTCAGGAAATACATAAGAACTCTCCAATTACTTTTGTTATGGGTGTTCATTTAGCCAGACAATTATGTTCCTTTTTTCTTCTTTCAGTAAACAGGTTTCAAAAAGGAGGTGTATTTCCAAAGATATTTGCCGATTTTATAGATGGATTTTTTTTTCTAGAGCTAATGAGTGAATGCTTGCAGAAAAAAAAAAAAAAAGGGAATACAACCAGAGGGATTTTTATCCACTGAAGCACTTGTTTACTGTGGTATTTTTTCTTAAATTGCTCTGAGAAAAATAGAGGCCTTTATCTACTAATTGGAGCCATGTGTCCATTGGTATCCTATGGATATTGATGACGGTAAGTGTACCTGCAAGCTTTTTGAGCAGTGACTCAAGTCCCTCATTGTTCCCTTTATTACTATTATTTTTTTTTTATATAACATGAACCAAGATGTCCACTCCCCATGCACACACGTTGTTCTCAAGCATCATCCATGCTGAGCACAAACTCCAGATATTAACTGCAATGTTCCTGCAACACACTGGTGGGGGAGGGTTCACGAATTAATCTGTCAAGTTCAAATACCACAAGCTCATCTTTCGGGTATAGAAATATAGGAAGGATTTCCGTGCATACATTCGGAATCACATAGAAACGACCTGACCCAAGCATGTAACCATAATCCAAGAAAACCCAAGATTTTTCTTTTTGTTTCTTTCCGTCTCATTCATGTTCCTTGGAGAGACTTGCATTTGTAATTTTTTACTAACCTACACCAGTGTTTCCCAACTGGTGCTTTATCGGATGTGTTGTCTTCTCTCCTCTTTTGACAGGTTCAATGGTAAATCAGGGCATTCAGTGAAAATCATTCACTCATTTCTTTGCTCATCTGTATTCACATATGTTTGCAAGCGGTCAACAAAACTCTGTTTCAAATCTCATCTGTCAGGAATGGTGCCCGGCTCACCAAGAACCCCGAATGGCCCAAGGTGCCGTTCACATCACTTGGATAACCTTGTTGGAGTCCTTTGTCACAAAGTTCACTACGCTGTGATCCCCGTAGGATCGGTCGCTGCACTGGTGGGTCTGTCGCTTTTCACCAAAGTCTGGCATCACATATGCAGAAAGAAATAAACTAGAGGGTCTGACTTCAGGTAGAAAAGACAGGCGTGTTGACCATGGGGCATTTGTTAAGACAGAGCAAAGTGTCAGTGTGTGAGTGACTGCAGATGAAGGGAGGGTCCCCCCAAGCTGACCACTGACAGGTAAGTCTGAGTGAGCTTGGGGAGGGTGTAGCGAAAAGGGGGAGCCTGCTGTATCTCCAGAGAGGGTCTTCAAGGGAGGGGATGCTTGGTACACCTGGAGTTTTGCAAGTTCTTGGACAGAGCATTTCACGAGAAAAAGAGAGAGCGCGCGCGAGAGAGAGGGAGGGAGGGAGAGTAAATATTTCGAGAATTGGGAATAGACATATTTTTCACTAGTCAGACAAGGCCTGGGTCTAGGGGGGACTCAGCAAGCCCCTCCCATTTTCCCCCATTTATCCTCCCCACATTCTTCGCTCGCCTTCCACGTGGCCTCCTCCCCCGAGCTTCTTGTCCAAGCTGGAACTCATTCTCTGGGGGGGTGCCTGGAGCACACAATCCATGACTGCGGCTTCTCGGCCGGCCGAGTCCCAGGCTGGCTCCCCTGCCAGCCATCTGCTGAACTTGGCCAGCTGTGCGGATTCAGCACCTCTGGCGGAAGGTCGGTGGCGAGTCTTGGGCGCGCAGGAAGGGCCCGGCTCACCCTGCTGATTCTGCAAGACGGGAAAGGCAGACAGGCAGGCCCCGTGTTTCACACAGACAGCTGGAAATCACACGTCGGGCCAGGCCAAATGTTCACGGGATGGCGCATCTTGATGGGGAGGTTGACATTGAATCAGCTTAATGAAGAGGGGAGGTGGCCGTGGGCACACTGCCCGTTGTTGAGCGCCATGCATAGGCAGATAACACTACAAAAGGTTGACTCAAAAGACATTAAGGAAAGAGATAAGGCCTCTAGGAAGCCTTCTGTGCCCACTATCTCCCTATAACATCACTCTATCTGCACCAACTCACTTGTAAGCCAAAATCGGAAATTCAGGAGCAGAAACTGCCTTTTCACGCAACTTAATACCATAGGACCCAATTAACTAGGGACAGATAGAAAAGGGGAGATAAAATAGTGTATAATGAGATCATCAGGGGTATGCAAATGAAATCCCACAGTCTTGTAATACTTGGAGAGAAAAGATATTTATACACATCATTATATTTATATGTGGAGAAAGGAGCTGCCCCCGTCCAGGGCCTGGGTGAACCACCCTCTGGGCCACAGAGAATTCCAGGTGCCCCGAAGAGGCCAGTCCAGAGTTGCTTCATCCAGGCAGACCGGGAGAAGGCGTTACACTTTCTGAGCCTGAAGGTGCACCCTATTCCTGGGAAAACAATTGAAGAAGATTCGCAGCAATGTGTTCCCCACTGCCTGGAACTTTTATTACTCATGGTGCTGCAACAAGAAATAACAGGGAAGAGAAAAGCAGTGATTGTCATGAACCCAGAACTTACTAGATAATGCTCTTCACCTTCACACCTTTAGTCTTCTTCACATTCTTGCAGGAAGGAGTACACTGTCCTTAGTTTACCAATTTGAACCCAAAGCTGAGAGGAACGAAATGGCTTGGCTTGAGGCTGCATGGTGAGAGAGTAGCGTCTGGGTCACCATCTCAAAAACGCCAGGAGCAAACTGCACGACTGTGAGCTATAGGGGAGGAACACAGGTGTGTTCCAAGAACTACTCAGAAGCAGGCAGGTTTCCTCTTTTCCAGATGTTCGCTGAGCCTCTGCAAGATTCTCTGTTGAGTCTGGATGTTTGATCTCTGGCAGACATATTTTTTTTCTTCTTTTTCTGCTCATGTCCCTCTGGGGCTTACACATACTGACCCCCTTTTCCTAGACCCCACCCTCCAGACACCTGCTCTCAGGTAAGATGGGAGGAGCCATGCCGAAGCCCTGTGTCTTCCAACAGGATTCAAGTATACGTTGGCATTTCCTCGTGATGTCGCCCCAACCCGCCAGTGTTTGAACCCCAGTTCCAATTTGTTCTCTGTACTTTTAACAGTATGCCTCTGAAAAGTGTTAGTTGACAATTCCAGCTGCAGTCTTTAAAATAATAGCAATAATGATGATGATGATTACTTTTAATATTACACATTTGAAAAGAATTGGTTGACCATTCCAACTGCTATTCTTTAAAATAATGGCAATAATATAATGCTTATTTATTTATTCTAAAAACTGAAGCTAAGCCTTTCTATTCTCCTGTATTTTCCTATTTTGGTAAGTCCAGCTTGATGTCCCAGCCCCAGGCCAGTTCTGTGGGTCTATCTACCTGATCTCCTATCCCTGCCTAGATACCTGGGTGCATCTTTTAAAGTCAATGTCCTAGTGAACCCCGGTCTTCTCATCTTTATGATCCCGCCCTTTCCAGCAAGCAAACCATAAAATAAATTTCCTTCTCTCTGGTGTGATCAAAAACCAGGATTAGCTCAGAACTAGGCAAGGACCAATGAATACTAGGAGACACAACTCTCTAACTTTAATCACTTATGTTCTGTGGTATGTTGGTCACTTGCTTGGAGTGTCAGGTCCATACTAGGAAGCTCCTGTGTGTCGCCTCCCCCACAGTCATGAGTGGTTATAAATGTTGTCAAGCCCCAGCATGAGTGATGCTTCTTGTTCTGTTCCCATTTTGTGCATATCTGGCTCCAAATCCTTAGATTTGCACAAGTCACTCAACCCACCTGTCAGTGGTTATTGGACATCAGGGCTTCAGACCCATTCATGGCAATGGTTAGGTCCCCTGGTTTGTATTTCTTGTCCTGTGTTCCCATATTTATGGATCATTTATTTTATTCACTCCTAATGTATTAGACGTTATGGTTTCCTGATTTTTATTTTAAATGAAGCTCAAGGAACGTGCTTGGATTTATATGACTTCCTGCCTCTAGTCTGGATTCTCTTCATCAAATAAGACCCGAAGCCAGGTTGGCTTGCGTCAGCCTTCCTGGAGTAGTGTTGTAGTTCTAAGAATGCCTATCAGTGTCATGACGCTTTCTGAGACACGTTTGTTCACATATCCGTCTCCTGTAGTATGATGGACTGTATCCCAGTTGGGGATGGGACCTCATTTACCTTTATTCTTGAATTTTTTTTTCTTTCATCTGTGTACCAAGTTCCCAAGCACTCAAGAAAAGTTTACCATATCAATGAACAAACACATGAAGGATGAATGAATAAATACACTTTTCCAGTCACTAGACCTAACAGTGGCCACACGACCTTCTCTGTCTCGTGTCAGGTTCGGCACATTTAACTCTATGAACCGAGGCCTGGATCCATGGTGAAGTGGGGCGAACGGCAATTGCCTTCACCCTGAGTCACTGCAGGACACCCAATGCATATGGCAGGGCAAGGATCTCAAAGAGTCTCGATGTTGGAAACGACCCGGAGGAAAACCAGCTCTTGTAAAGGCTCATGTTTGAGGGGATGGCGACACATAGTGTCTCTCCACACACCTTTCCATCTACAATCAATAATGCATCTCTTGAAAGACAAGCCCCCAAAAGGGTCCATGGGTCAGAAATAGATCCAGCCGGTGTTTAAATGACTAACCAGGGCAATATATCAATCGAGAGATATCTGGAGTCATCAGTTTTCCACACCCTTTTGTATGTAGTTTTATCTTAATCTCATAATAATCTCAAGGTATGGGCAGACAGGAAGTTATTAACTTCTATTATTAAGAGGAAGAAATAGGCTCAAAAAGGCAAAATGAGTGACTTATCCAAGGACACAGTGTCAATGAATAGTGAAGCCAGAACTCAAACCTGGGTATTCTTTCCACACCACAATGCCATGGTTTAAATGAAAAAAAAAAATAGAAGAAAGAAAAAAATCATCTATTTACTTATATCCTTCTATGCATATGAATTAAACCAAGTTTTTCTGTAAGTTACCAAAAACTAGAAATGGTATATTATAATAGAAAAAAAAAAGCACATGGAAGTCAAAACAAGCCTGTATTTATCCATAACGTGTAACCTCAGAGAAATTGATTAACCTCTCGAGGTCAGTTTTTCAACAGAAAATTAGAAAAATAGCACTTTGCAAACAATTCTGAAGATTCATCAAGTGATACTGTGCATAATGCCTGGCACACAGTAGGTCTGCCAACCACAGACTGATTCTTGTTATTCTAATTCCCCCATATGAACCTGACCCTAGATACAACAAAAAAAAAATGCCTATTTTATTCATTTTTGATGTATTGGTATTTGGGGGGGGCGTTGTAAAGGTGGAAAACCATGTCTCGCTTGGTTATAAGTTTAGTAAACTGCCTTTATTTGAAGAAAAGAAAAAAGACATGTGATAATGCATTTAGTTCTTAATGGGATGGCAACTGAATGGTAGAATTGAGTGTTGAGATGGTCATTCTGATTCCAGACCGCATGGTTTGATTTGGCGTAGATGAGTTCTCTGCTGTTGTGTGCCCGTGTCTCCCATGTTGTGTACCTTCTCAGTGAAAAGTCGGCTTGCATACATGCATGTATCCATGCATGGAACATGGGCCGTGCATACTCACTAGTCTTCACTGGGCCTCCTGATATACTCAACACTCCTAAGACTTCAGGAACTCCCATTCCCCATGCAGGAGCTCTCCAATCAACCAGACTCCATGCTCTTTGAAGCCAACCGGAGTCAGGTTAAGGGCCTCACACAAGTAAGAGGTTAGAAAATATTTGGTTGTTGAATCCACTTCCATAGGATGGCCCTCCGAAAAGCAAATACATAAGTCGGTCTATCTATTTTTTTTTTAATGCAATGATGTGACTTGTTTCATCCCTTGAGTCCTCTCTTGGCAAAATTCAATGCTCCCAATCATTTCTCTGATGTTCAGGTCCCCTTTGCCATTCTGAACCCTCAAATTTGGCTGAACCTCCAGCTTGAGGTGGGATCTCCCATTTCTCACAAAAGATACTCCAGGCTGGCTCTCCACCAGGCTTCTTGAGTCATGTCTCTGGTGTAAGGAATGGAGAAATGAGCCTGTGGACCCACTTGGAGTCGGAGAGCTCTAAAACCCCTGCCTCTTGTAAGATCTATGTTGCGTGTTCGGAGTTAAGCCTCAATACATCTACCTGAGTAGCAACTTCCAGATTCAAAGAGAGACTCTTTAACAGAACTCTTTGATTTCGCTGCGTCTAAGGTAGGAGCACGACAACTGATAAAAGCAGAAATTGGCAACTTCTACATCAGTTGAAAATGATAAACATCAAAGCTGCATTTTTTTTTTTATCACTTCCAGGGTTGTTTTTTTTTTTTTTTTGACTTGTGTTTGTTTCCATCTAAGCAGGTTGGAAAAACAAGTTAAGCTGAGAATATAGCTCTTGCATTAAGTGTTAATAATTTCCACTGTGAAATACCCAGATCCTTTGATCCTTTATCTGGGCTGTAAGTGAAGGGTTTTGCAGGGGGTGCAGGTACCAGTGATAAGAATCTCTGCAGTGACCTGAAAACATCTTCCCCAACTTTTTGACAGTCTTCTGATCGGCAGGTGGGATCTATGACCCCTCCTCCGGAATCTGGGCTGGCTTTTGTGCTCGTTCTTAGCTCTTGACCAATAGGAAGCCACAGAGGTGACTTCTGGGGGCTAGATCATAGAAGGCAAGGAAGCAGGTACTGTGTTAGCTGGGAAATTTGCCCTTGGAATCTGGAGCTTCCAAGTGAACCGACTCGGTGCTTTGAAGCTGCCGTCTAAGTGCCATTATCCTCACGGGGAAATGGCACAGAGACGCCTGAAGATTGCACGGTGAGGGCAAGATGACAATCCAGCTGCTTGGAGCCCCCATTCTAGTTCCACCAGCTGCCTAACTACAAACACACGAGAGAACCCCTGAGCCAAAATTGCCCAGCCGAGTCTGATTTCCAACCCCGAGAAGCAGTGCCAGATAATGATATGATGGTCATCGTTTTAGTTCACCGACCGGGTGCTAATTATTGTAAAAAAAAACAAAAAACAAAAAACACAAATAGCAACTAAGCATTGTCTTTAAAAAGTTTACTTGCAACTTAATTCAAAAACGCTCCCTAAAACAGCCACTCTCTGGGCTGCAGCATCAAAGTTGACTACGACAAGGTTCCTGGCCTTAGGGAGTTCCCCTTCTAGAGGTAGAACCAACTATCCAGATAACCAGGAGCTGAATTTTTACAGAGCTCACTGCCACCCTACTGCTATTACTAAGATGAGAATTTGCCAAGCGGAGAGCATACAGATGAGCGTTGCACAAGAAGACGGACCGTGTGCCGGCTCAGAGTCACGAGTGCAATGTGCCATCGAGGACAGGGATGCTTTCCTCTGTGGTTGAAGCCCAGGGCGACCTGTCAGGATGAATTAATCTAGAAAACATAAGACTTCAATGGGACATTGAAGCAGTTCTGTAAGCGACTTGAATGTCACACTAAAGTGTTCAAAATGTATTCTGTAAGTGACGGTGAGTCAAGCAAGGGAGGAGCATTGATCAGGTGTGCATTTAATAACCTGACACACAAGTGCGCATAAACATACACGCTCTCTGTGTATATTCATATATGCACACATTTATATGCATGTGTGTGTAAATAAATGAAGAGAAGTTTTTAAAATTAATTTTTTTTAACGTTTATTCATCTTTGAGAGACAGAGAGAGACAGAGCATGAGCGGGGGAAGGGGCAGAGAGAGGGAGACACAGAATCCAAAGCAGGCGCCAGGCTCCGAGCTGTCAGCACAGAGCCCCATGCGGGGCTCGAACCCACGAGCTGGGAGATCATGACCTGAGCTCAAGTCAGATGCTCAGCCGACTGAGCCACCCAGGCGCCCCGAGACATTTTTAAACTTAGAAACATAATTGTTATACTATCAGTGCAGAAATGCATAAGAAGTATATGAAGAAGAAATTTAAAAATTGGCCGAATCCCAATAACCTGAGATAAGCATTGCTAACGTTTCAGAGAATATCTACAGATCGTTTCTTCGCGTGTATTCTTTCACTTAAAAATATTTATTGATCATTTAACAGTGTCAGGCAGTGATGAATGAGAAATTTTATGGTCCTTGGTTTCATTGTGTTTCCAGGACAGTGACAGAGGTGGGTAATAAACAGGAAAATAACTCAACACATAAACAACTGAAATTTGGTAGCAAGGGCCTTGTGGGGAGCAAACAGTGTGCACTGATACAGACCGGGGAGGTTTCCATAGAACAGGAAAGGGGGGCTTTGATATGGACGATTTCGACAGAGGCATGACAGATGTGTGAGCTAGAGAAGTACAGCTCAGCCAGAGGAAGGGGCAGGCAGAGGCACTGAGAAAGAGATTGGGGTATCCAGAGACAACAGTCTGTCTGAGCAAAGTGAGGAAGGGACGATGTTGTGACTTAAGATTGCAGAGGAAAAGGAAAGGCAGAGTCGACCAGGGCAGCCAGGAGGTGGATTGTGGGACCCTGTAAAGAGTTTGAATAGCATCCCAATGAAAAGACATGAAACTGATTTTAAATAGGGGAGACAGTTTTGGAAACCTACGTAAGTATAGGCTATGGTGTGAATATTTTTCTCCTCTGCCCTAATGATATGTTGAAAGCTAACTCCCAAAGGTGATGATATTAAGAGACGATTAGTGCCCTTTTCAAAGGCAGCCTGAAAAAGCTCCCTTGCCTCTCCACCACAGGAGGTTACAGCAAAAGATGGTCATCTAAGTACAGGGTTCTCGCCAGACCCCAAATCTGCCAGAACCATAATCTTGGACTTTCCAGCTTCCAGAACTGTGAGAAATAATGTTTGTTGCTTGTAAGCCACTCAGTTTATGGTCATCTCTTCTATCAGCCCAAATGGATGAAGACAGTATATAAATACAAAAATAATTTTAAAAGACATAGGATTATAATACACATGCTACTTTATTGCTGTGTAAAATGTTCTGAATGTTTTTATATGTGGATAAATATAGCTCTACGCTATGCTATTATTTAAATGGCTATAGACTAGTCTGTTACATGCATGTACTCTCATTCATTTAACCAATCCTTTATGGATGGACATTTACTATTTGTTGTTGTAAAAAATGCTGTGTTGAACGTCCATTGAGCATGTGTCATAATATACTTTCCTAGGTAAGTTGCAGGGGAAAATTAACTGAAAAGGCAGTCTGAGTTAAGGGGCTATACAGTATAAATTTTTGTCTTATTGTTAAATTCTCCAAATATGTTGTGCCAGCACTATATGAGAACTCCCCTTTCTTTAACCCCCATAGTCACTGATATTGATATTTCTAATCTTTATAAATATTACAGGCTCCAAAATATCTCATTTTATTCCCATATTTTTCCTTTACCTATGGGGTTGAACGTCTTCTCACAGATTTTTTAAATTTGTGAGTCATGTTTTGGGAATTCATTATTTATCTCCTTTGCTCAATTCTCCATTGACAAAGTTGTCTTAAAAAAAAAACACAAACACTTGTTATAGCTCTTAGTATAAAGCTAATGAAATTATTTTTTAAATTTCAGATTTTAATTTTTGTTTTTGGGATGCCTGGGTACTCAGTCGGCTAAGCCTCCGACTTTGGCTCAGGTCATGACTCACAGTTCACGAGTTCAAACCCCCCGTTGGGCTCTGTGCTGACAGCTCACAGCCCAGAGCCTGCTTTGGGTTCTCTCTCTCTCTCTTTCTCTCTCCTCTCTCTCAAAAATAAATAAATAAACATTAAAACATTTTTAAAAACCTTAAAAATTTTTTGTTTTGATGTGGTCACCCTCTCTGCTCTTTTATATTTTCCATTTTTTGAGGTCAAACTTGGACAGAGGTGGTAAACAATAATGTCACGAGGATGATATGATGGAGTTTCTGGAAAACCTAACAAGACCTGAGTCAACAGCACATAGAGTAAGTTCAGTAATCTTAACAGATATAAAATAAATATACACAACAAAATAGTTTTCCCTTAAGAAAAACAAAATGAAAATAGAAACAAAAAATTCCATTCACAATTGCCATAGCATCAAGAAGATATAAGCAAACTTGATAAAAATACATAGGATTCTTTTCTGATGAGATCTAAAAGAACCTACTTAGTAGAACATGAGAAAATGAGAAAGTGAAGAAGCTTACCTGGCTGGAGATGAGAAGTGTTCAGTATTATAAGGGTGACAGTTAGCTCATCCTCAATCCATACAATCAATGCACTTCCAATCAAAGTCCCGATGATTCTCTAAATTGACACAATTATTCTGAAGTTTATCTTAAAAGTAAATATACATTAGGAAAGACAACTCTGAAGTGGGGAGTATTAAAAGATGGCTTTAATGTCGTAAATAGATATCATAAATCTCCAATTAAAATGGGAATCTGTATAGAAAGTGATAAAGCGATGCATGAAAGGAGAATGCAAATTAGAGCTGAAAACGCATAGAAAGTTCATCTATGGCCAAGGCAGCACTGAAATCCGTGTAGAAGTATGGATTACTCAATAAATTGTATTGGGGCAACTGTTAAGACATTAGAGGGGGAAAAATAATCGAGATCACTTCTTACCTTCTTACTTAAATTCCAAATAGGCAAACATTTAAACGTAAAAGAAGGCAACATAAATGTGTGGCCATAAGATACTTGAATAAAATAAGGTTATTGTCACAGTTTAAATAACAAATGAGGATGTGCAATGTAGCCATGCGGTAAGGATTTGAAAGGAAGAGGTGGCCATGGGGATAGTAAAGAGGTGGCACTGACAGGCTTGGTGATTGATTCCATGCAGAGCAGGAGGACCAAGGATAGAAGGAGGAAATGTGATCAGTTTCTCTCTGGGAAGATATTGATGGCAAACGATTGTCATTATTACCCATGGACACCTCCCTGCCTTGTCCAAAGCCTGACCTGGACTCTGGCTCCTTGACAGGAAATCGTAGAGGGAACCTCAGTTTGCATTGACTTTTCTCAATCATTAGTCCACATTTCCTTATTTTGACTAAGTGTGACTTGAGTCAACTGACTCACCTACTTAGATCTAGACCTTTGAGACATTGCCAGTCAAAACTTACTTGAATGTTTGGATTTGTGACAGCGGGCTCATACCTAATATCTGCCATCAGTTAGCTTCTCTGTCTCCCAACCCATTTCTGGTCATAATATACTCTTCATCTTGACTGGTTGAGCTAGAGGCTGTACCGCTCCTACTTACCTGGCCGTCAGTCCTTTCGGAGTAGTGCTTGTGACCTTGCATGAGTTCGCTTTCAGTAAGCTGATCATCGAGTCAGGGGTGCTGCTACGGGTTGGATTGTGTGTCCCCCAAATTCATGTGTTGAGGTCTAATCTCCAGTATTTCAGAATATGACCTCATTTGGAGACAGGGTCTTTACAAGGAAATCAGGTTAAAATGAGGTCATTAGAGTAGGCTGTAATCCAATAGGGTTTGTGTCTTCACTGAAAGGGCAAATTTGGATACAGACACACACACAGGGAGAAGGCCATGTGAGAACGAAGGCAGAGGTTAGGCTGATGCTTCTACAAGCAAAGGAATACTGAGGATTGCCAGCAAAGCATCAGCAATGACAAGGAGGTTGGAAAAAATTCTCTCTCACCGTCCTAAAAAAGGAATCAATCTCCCCAAGACCTTGCTCTGGGATATCTGGAATCCGGAACTCTGAGATAACAAATTCCTACGTTCAAGCCACTCAATTTGTGCTACTTTATTACGGCAGCCTTAACAAATGACTGTAGGTACCAACCCATTTTCCTTTTTCCTATGCTTTTCCTTGAAGGATAAGTGGAATGAAAGGAAGGAGTTAACACTCAAAACTGTTAGCACTTTGCTACAAATTAAGCTTTGGGAGATGAATTATATAGCAGAAATAGAATTAATCATGAGAGAGTTTCCTGATAATTCCAGTTTTATTGGTCAGAATTCTTACTTGCGAGCACGAGAATCCCTTCATTATTTGTACAGAGAAGAAATGTCTTAATGGATGCTGGGTAATACCAAGTGCCCTCAGGATGGTCAGACAGTGGGCGTCGCTGTAGAGCCAGGCACCGTGTGTGATCACACCGTGATGGGTCCCCTAGCAAACCTGACTCTCACTCAGGCACCTGTGAGGAGTGGTCGTTAGAAGTTCCAATGTCACCCTGTCTAAAGGAGCAGCTGGCTCTGTCTCCAGATGTCATCTCCTCATGTTGCTTATTTCCAAGCCCAAGTCCAACCCCTGTGCCGTCACTATAAAATAGATAACTGGATAGAATGACATGGAAAGCGCCTCTCAGATTTATATTCCCAGGAAAGCTACAGTTTTGGTTTCTGCTGTTGTTGTTGTTGTTTTGAGAATCCTTTGGAGTTTCTGAGAAACTATATAAGAGGTAGATTAGAATTTTTCTTCGTTTGTTTATATAACAACTAAACTAATTGGAACAATATGGTGTCCAAGATGGGATTCTGGAATCGAGAAGGGACATTTGGTAAAGACTAAGAAACTATGAATTTGTATCATTAATGATGTAGTGATGTGGGTTAATTGCTTTTGACAAATGTACTAACGTTAGGTGTTGATAATAATAGGGGAAATCAGGTGTGGAGCATAAGGGAACTATGAGGTTTTCACAACTTTTTTTTTTCTGTAAATCTAAAACAAAATTCAAAGAAAAGTTGATTATAAATTCCTAAGTCACATTTCCTCTCGGAGAGAGGAAACAAGTTTGCGGTGGTTTATGTAAGAGGGCAAATAAATGTCTTCCAGTTACAGAACCCGGAGAGGGAGGGGAAAGACAACCTGTCCTGTCTGCCAGCCCCGCTGTGTCTCTAAAGGTGACGTGGAGCCTGCAGCAGCGTGGGCGAACCTTGCGGGCATCATCTTATGTGAAAACAGCTGGTCGCAGAAAGATAAATAACATACGATTACACCTACATCAAGTATCTAACATAGTCAAATTCATAGAATCAAAGAGTGGGATGGTGTCACTGGGGGGCAGGGGGGGCGGTGGGAGGTTGGGGATTACTAATCAACAGGTGTGATGTTTCGGTGAGGCAAGACCTAGAGGTCTGCTGTGCAGGCGTGTACCTATGTATTACCTTGTCCAGTTGGAAACTTGTTGAGAGGACAGGTCTTGTGTTGAGTTTTCTTACCGTGATAAACCAAAATGGAAACACACAAGAAGTTGAGACGCAGAACTGAGCACGTTTGGCTCTAACAAAGCATGCCAGTGAGTCATTGGATGGCAGACACACAACAAGGTAGTTCTGAATGATAAATCCACGATATCTAAATGGGATATCTTGAAGGACAGATGGAGCTTAGCCACGTGATGGCGTGGCTGAGAGAGCTCTACAGTGAGGAGTGTTTTATAATAAGCAGAAAAGCCTCTACATGCCAAGCTCGCTAAAGAATGCCATGTCACAAATGCTGGTAACGATTTTCGCTTCTTCAGTTCAAAGCAAAGGGAGTAATGTCCTTAACTTCTGAATTTCAGAGCAGATGAAAAAGAATTATGGTTGGTTACCCACAAAAGCAAAGCGAAAGTGCAACATAACAAGAATATAAATCCGTATGGAACTGTAAGAATGAATGTCCTGTAGCATGCTTGGGGAAGGCACTGGAAGTTGCTGCGGTTTGACTGTGTCCACCACTAGAACACATGTGTTGAAATTTTACCCCCAACCCTTAGAGTGAGGGGGTATAAGGTGGTGGGGGGATGATGGTATTATGAGGTGGGGCCTTTGGGGGGTTGCTTAGCTCACGAGGGTGGAGCTGTCATGAATGGGATAATGTTCTTTGGAAAGACATCCCAGAGAGTTTCCTAGTCCCTCCTGCCATGCGAGGATACAATGCCAAGTCTAACAGCCAGAAGAGGGACATCACTTACTAGGCCATGGTGTCATCCTGACTTCCAGCCTCCAGAACTGTGAAAAATACATTCCTGTTGTTAATAAGCCCCCCAGTTTCTGGTATTTTGTTAGATAGCATCCTTAATGAACTAAGACAGAAGTCTCACAAAATCTGGGACCTCCACATCAACCTACGGGAAACCTAAGAATGGGGTGGTTAGCTGACATCTGAATTACGGAAAACCACACCAAACTCTTGTCACTGTAACTGGCCAACAGGTCCGTTGTCAGGCAGGGGATATCGAAACTTGGTCATTGAGGTGGCCTCTCATCTCTTGTCCCCAAGAAAGGGGTGAGCATCAATATCCGTCCTCTTGAAACTGATCATAGCTACACACGGTTTTTGTACCATTTCAAGGGACCATTTGGTACCGGATCAAGGAAGTGCCTTCTGCTGTTTGTGCCTTGTACTGTCCTGGTTTTCAGCACCAAGGACCCCCGGATGGTGTTACTGAAAATAGTGTTCTGAGAACAACTCTCATTTACTTTATTATTTTCAATATACTCATCTCTAAATTATGGTTTTCATAATGAGGCCATCTTCCTAATGACTGGAACAGCTGGAGTGCTTTGTAGTCACCAGCAAGCCCAAGATGACTTTCCCGATGTAAACACTTTCATGAAAGAAAAGCCCATAAGATATGACCTCTACATAGTTAATACAGACAAATTGTTTCTGACTCCAATGGACAGTTTCATGGACAAACACAAGGGACACCAATATTAACCTATTCAAAGTGTTTCTTTATCTATTACCTGGTTAAATTCTCAAACTATTCTGGTCAGGTGGACAGAGTTTTTTTTCTATTTGTAAACATTACACTGAAGTTCAGCATTTCCTGAACTATTCAGGACGAATAGAGCCAAAATATGACCACCAACATTTCTAAAGAGAGGAGTTTAAGTCCCTTCGGATTAGACGTGCTGTTTCTGCCACTTTTTAGGTTGACATACAATTGGTATTTACTTGGAAAAATCTGTTTTTGAGAATATAGAGATACTTATATTGACTTCTTATAAAATTTTGGTCATTAAAATGATTTAACAAAGTCGAGGTTTGACTCTGCTCTAAAATTTTGTTTAGCTGCTTCCAGGGAAATGTAGATCCTGTTTTAAAAAGCTTAGGGAAGGGGCGCCTGGGTGGCTCAGTCAGTTAAGTGTCCGACTTCAGCTCAAGTCACGATCTCACAGTCCGTGAGTTCGAGCCCTGCATCGGGCTCTGGGCTGATGGCTCGGAGCCTGGAGCCTGCTTCCGATTCTGTGTCTCCCTCTCTCTCTGTCCCTCTCTGTCTCAAAAATAAATAAACGTTAAAAAAAAATTAAAAAGAAAAAGCTTAGGGAAGATTTGGAAGCATTCTACAGAAGAAGAAAAATGAAACAATCTGGACTAGAAAAACAATTGTGCTTATTAGTTCCCTTAAATTGAAATGTTAAACTTGATTGGAGAAACAGTTCATATTAATTAACTTGTGTTTTTTCTTCTCAAGAAAGATTATATCGAAGCTAAAACAAAGGTTAAAGTAGTACATACTCTTGAATGCGAGTACAAATTAATTTTATTTGTCCCTAATTAAATGTTATCAGCAATTGTCATCCAAGCATTCATTTTTATTTATAACTAGAGAAAAGCTATTATTTCTTGTCTTTCTTTTGCCTCCGAGGTTCCTCAAAGCCTTATTATGGTTGGATGTTATTTGGAGGAAAAAAAAAATACCAGCAAATATTAGTTTTCCTTTTAAACTCCAATTCTTAATCTGCGACCATTAATTATGTTTAATTTCTCTCCTGTAAAGCATTTCTTTTTGCCAAGGTCTTTGTTTTTCTGTTTTCATAGAAAGAGGCCCCCCGCCCCTGCTCTCTCCAAACAGGAACATGTATGAAATCTGAGTTCGTATCTCACTTGAAAGCCCTAATTCTTTCTGTGAAAGCTCCGTGCATGTTCTAACATGTATTTCCTCAAGACTCCAAACTTTGTAATGATTTACGTTGACTTGCAGCATCCAATGCAAACATACATATCAGAGTATATTTGCTTAACGTGGTTCAAATTTTTGAATTCAGGCATTTCCAAAACTCAACAGGAAATTTGTAAGAAGAATAGGGTGACATTTTTCCTGCAGAAAAATAAAGTCAAAAAATGACATTAGATGGGCATTTCTTCACTTCAGAGCGACTGCTTATTGGTAATGAAACAAGAATAACGTTGAAACAAGGCAAGTCCTGGTTTGAAATCTGCCTCTATCACTTGCTGGTCGTGTGACCTGTAAGGATTTTCTTAATGTCTTAAAGCCTTGCCATTCTCATCTGTATTAGAGGGTAGTAATAATTGCTTCAGAGGCACCCTCTCTCTAGCATCCTTGTGTTTTCCTTCTAGAGTGGATTGTTCCCAACAGAATACGAGATCTTTAAAAAAAAAAATCCATGCTTGACCTTATTTTTTTCAGTCTGCCTCTGTGCCCTCATTACACTGAAAGCACCATTGTCAGGGTCACTCCACATCCTTCACATGGCCATGCTTTATGGACCTTTCCTTATCTGTTTCTACCTCTCATTGGTAATTGATGCAGCATACTACCCGATCCTTCTGGAAGCCCTCTCCTCTCTTTGTTCCTGTAATATGAGCAAGAGAATTGGCTTGCTTCCCATACCACTGGCCCTTATGGCTCTCCTATGCAGGCTCCTTTTATCTCCTATCTCTTAAAGTCTGTAGTGGCTCCAGTCATGGGATTGGGCCTCTTTCCTTCTCTATCTTCCATTCCCAAGTAATCTCAAAATTCTGGACTTTGCATAGTGTCTATATTTGCTGAACGCAAGTTTAGATCTCCACTCGCTACTTCTCTCATCTCTAGACTCACGTGCCCAGCTGGCTGCGTGATATCTCTATTTGGACATCTCGAAGACACCTTAAACCACGTTTCCTCAAAAAAAGAGCACTTGCTTCTACCTTGGTCTTTCCCTTTCCAGTAAACCACACAGTGTGCCAACCAGTTATTAAATACCAGATTCAGGTTCACTCTTCCTTAGTCCTCACTAGTCCCATCAAAGTCATCTGTAGACCTTGGCGTGTCTTCCTCCAAGCATATCTCCAATGCACTGGGAGCATCTCATCTTTACACATCCACGCCACCATCCCTTCTATTCTGGGTTGACTCGTGTCCCCCAAAATTCATACGTGGAAGTCCTAGCCCCAAGTATCTCAAATGTACCTTATTTGGAGATAGAGTCTTTCAGAGGTAGTTAAGATAAAATGAGGTCTTTGGTGGGGGGGGGACCCTAGTCCAATAGGACTGTGTCTTTATAAAAAGGGGACGTTTGGAGACAGACGCACACATAGGAGGCAGAAAACAGGTGATGTATCTACAAGCCAAAGAGTGCTAAAGGTTGCTAACGACTACCAGAAGATTTTAAAATATGGGAAACCGGAAGAGAGCGGATATAAAAATAAATTCTTAAACTATGGGTGAGCATGGGTCAAAGGAGAGAGAACAATGAGGGCTATCTTTAAATTCAAGTTTGTTAAAATACCATGTAGTGTTGGTTTCAGAAGTAGGACCCAGTGATTTATCATTTCCATATGACACCCAGGGCTCATCCCAACAAGTGCTCTCCTTCATGCCCATTAATATCCATCACCCGTTTAGCAGCCCCCCCGCCCACCTCCCCTCCAGCAACCCTCCGTTTGTTCTCTGTATTTATGAGTCTCTTATGGTTTGTCTCCGTCTCTGTGTTTATCTTATTTTTCCTGCCCTGCCCCTACATTGATCTGTTTTGTTTTTTTTTTCTTAAATTCCACATCGGAGTGAAATCTTATGATATTTGTCTTTCTCTTTCTGGAGATTAGGGCTATTTTTACAGTGCAGGAGAGGCGTGATAATGGCTTGAGCTGATGGCGGTCATGCAGGACCAGAGCAACGGTGGGGCTGTCGGTAATTTTCAAAGTAGAGTCCAAAGGAATAGCCGATGAATTGGATGTCCGTGGTATTCATCGAAAGACAGCAGTTATGGATAAGTCCCAGGTTCTTGACCTGAGCAACTTCATGAACGAAGTTGTCATTTATTGAGATGGGGTCACCTCTGGCAGGAACAGGTTTGAAGGAAAAGATTGGAATCTCAGTTTCAGAAATGTTAAATTAAAAATGTCTATTAGAAAAAAAAATGTCTATGAGATAACCAGATGGAGGTACCATGTAGGCAGTCAGCTATATGAGTTTAAAGTTCACTAGAGGGGTCAGTTTAAAGTAATAAGTGAATTTCGAGTCTGGGGATTTTATATCTGGACACTAAATTAAGTCAGTGCCTGGCATAGTTTGCGATCGGTAAACCATCATCGTCTGTGGGTATATTGCTAATTCTTCCTTCTGCATTAACTGTGAAGTCAAGTTCAAGAATAATTTTGATTTAAATAATTGTATTGACATCTTATGCAATGGGGTCCATTTATTTGATTGATTAGAACAGAACAGAAAATGAAACTAAATGTCTATAATAGCTCATGTGCTATGTAGGAGGAAAGCATTTTTTCTAAATGTTTATTGGATACTCTTTTAGCCAACAGACATTTATAGAAACCCCATTGTGTGTCAACCCCTGACTGTACCCAGATTACATAATGAAAAATAACAGACAGTCCCCAGACTTAAGGAATTCAAAGCCTGTTGAAGGAACAGGCATTTGGGTTGTAACTAATATTCCTTGCTATAACCACCTGAGCAAGTAGCTGTGGGTTCAAAAGAGGTCGTTGATGTAAACTGTTGAATTACGTTCCCCCTATATCGTTAGTGTCCATTCTACAGAAGCAGAATTTAAGACCCGAAATGTGAAGTGGTTTTCCCAAAGCAAGGCTGGGTCTCAGATCCAGATTCCCTATCTCTGGATCGGGACTCATGACAACATCCAACTGGCCCATCTTGATCCCCTCGTAAGACTGACATTTTGGAATGAAGACATCATGAGTCTTCGGTTCCTTATTTGAAAAGCTGAGAAAAAAAAAAAAAAAAAGAGCAAATGCTTCCTAGTTGTTTATGTGCATGTTTCAGGAACACTGGGTAAGTCAACCCTTGTAAATACAGGAAATATAAGTCATATTTATATGGAGCTCTGGCTCCTTCTGAGTGGCTCAGACAAGTTACTCAATGTCCCTGAGCGTCATTTTTCCATCTATTGAATGGGGAGAATAGTAGTAATTATTTTGTGAAGTTGATGGGAGGATTGAAAACGCAAAGCACCCTCAGCGGAGTGTGCCCACCACACCCCCACTCAGTGCCATTATTATCGCTATGATGATATATAACCGAGCTGGCAGGACTCATCATACTCATTTATCATACTCATCAATTTGCCCGCTGATCTGACCAATGGGAGAATAAACCTACAGGGATGAGGAAAAAAGAGATCTCTGCGAAAAACGTCTATTTTTAGCATTTGTGAAGCAGGACTTATCATGTCACGATCTCCTCTATTTACCTGTCTTCCTTCCGAAGAACTTATTGATAAGAATTTACAAAGTGCTGAAAAATAAAGCCCCGATATTCCCCCCTTGAGTGTTTGTACTAAGTCACTTTGCTTTTAGGAGAGACCTACATTTAGTTCTCATTTTAGCTAACCAAAAGAAATCGGGAGATTTTCACTTAAAAAAAAATGTTTATTTATTTATTTTGAAAGAGAAAGTGTGAGTGGGGAAGGGGCAGAGAAAGAGGGCGAGAGAGAGACTCCCAAGTGGATGCCACATGGTTAGTGCAGAGCCTGACGCGCAGCTCGAACTCACAAACTGTGACGTCATGACTGGGGCTGCAGCTGGACCCAAACCATTGAGCCATCCAGGTGCCCCCCGCCCCCCCGCCAAGATTTTCACTTTTATGAAAAAAGGCAAAAAACAAAAATTGCACTCAGCCCTGGTTTGGCCGCCAGAAGGACCCATAAGGAGGCAGAGCGCTCCCCGGCAGCCAGTGGCGCCCCCCAGTGCCTTCCCCGGGAACCACATTCAGCATCTCAGAGTCAAGCCCCCAGAGGTCTCAACTGTCTGCGAGCATGTGTACTTTCTCTCGATTTATTTTGTGCCTCTGTTAGCAAGACGTGTCCCAAGGTATCAGAAAAACCCACTAGTCAATTTGTTTAAACTTAGCAATGGTCAAATAGTGGTCAAAGAATGGCGTTAGAGTAACTAGGGTGAAGGGGGGGGGGGGCGTTGTAAGAAAGAATATTTGTTAAGGATTTACTCTGTGTCCTGTGAAGCTGGCTGCTTTTTATGTCTTTCCCTCATATATTTACACCCACCTTATTTTGACGGATAAGAAAACTAGGGGTCAGGGGGCACCTGGGTGGCTCAGTGGGTTAAAGCCTCTGGCTCTTGATTTCGGCTCAGGTCACGATCTCTTGGTTTGTGAGTTCAAGCCCTGCTCAGCGCAGAGCCTACTCTGGGATTCTCTCTTTCCCTCTCTCCCTCTCTCCCTATCTCTCTCTCTCTCTCTCAAAAATAAATAAATAAACATTAAGGAAAAGAAAAAGAAGAAAACTGAGGGCCAGAGTGGCCATGCCACGTGCCCTAGGTCACATGGCTAGTAAGTTAAATAGTTAAAAACCAGAGACATCTTCCTCTAAGTCCTATTGTCCTTCTACTGCATCATCCTGTTTGATGGTCAGCATTTATCATGTGATAATTGATATTTATAGCCACTGCATTGTGGCTTTGAGTTGGGTACTGAGAGAACACACCAAGAGAGATGAGCTTAAATATTGCAGTTGAAATGTTAAAGCCCGGTATTGCTGTCTTTCCTGAAGGATTCAACCTCAGCACTCCTGATGTTTTGGGTCACGTCATTCTAATAAAAAAAAATTTTTAATGTTTATTTATTTGGAGAGAGACAGACAGACAGACAGACAGAGTATGAGCAGGGGAGGATCAGAGAGAGACACAGACCCAGAATCCGAAGCAGGCTCCAGGCTCCGAGCTGTCAGCACAGAGCCCGATGTGGGGCTTGAACTTGTGAACTACAAGATGGTGACCTGAGTGGAAGTCGGACGCTTAACTGACTGAGCCACCTAGGCGTCCCCTGGGTCACATCGCTCTTTATTGTGGGGGCTGTCCTGTGTACCTTAGGAATTTCAGCAGCATGCTTGACCTCTATCTGCCAGTTGCCAGTAATAAGCCCTAAATGCCGCTAGTGAAATGTTTCTGGATATAGTTGAGAACCACCTGTTACGTTGTAACCCCTGTGGGGTCAGGGACGCCTCTCTGGAGGGTTAGCTGTGAACTCGTCTGACCAAGAACCCTGCATAGAAAGTATTTAATTAGGTACTTGTTGACTCTAATTCCTTTGGTGATGATTTCCGGTTATTCCTTCCTTCCTGACTACACTCTTTGTGCCTCTGAAAGTTTGAAAGTCATCAGAGCAGCAGAAGAGAATTTAGTGCCAGCGAAAGGCCACTACCCTCAAAGTACATTTGCCTGCCCTTTAAAAAAGGGGACTTGTGTGTTTCCTCATAGGTCTTCGGGGTGTTCCTCTCCCACATGCTGCTGTCACAGAAATAAATCCAGCCGTGCCCCCAGGCTCGGGGTGGCCCTAGAGTTCTGAGTCCCTGGGTAAATTAAGTCACTCTTTTTCTGCATAAGGAATCACTTCATAGGGCTCTGAGGCTCCTGTCTCTTTTGCACACATCCGGCTTCCTTCCTTCGACACACGGATCGTGCTCTGAGGTTTCTGTAACACGCTCCCCTCTGCCTCTCTCAACCCCACCTCGCTCTCCCGCACACGGTGGGCGGCCTTTGATGTGTCTGCTCACCTGGGCAATCCCAGAGCCTTGAACATGGCCTGGGGGTGGTAGATACCTATGGGAACAATTGGAGATTCCTTCCTTTATTGTGTGACTTAGCGTTTGCCAGGCATTCTGACAGAGGATGCCCTTGCTGCCTACCCGTGTGCCCTGGGCATTCAAGGACCCTTTGCTCTGAAGGATTTGTACTGTTCTGGCCTGAGCGATCTCTCTGACTTCGGGACGGCCCAGAAGACCCCGTTTCTTCTGTGGCCTGTCTGTTTTGTGAAAGGCTATCTTCTCCAGTGCCTGCCCTCCGTTTGCCTGGTCTTAATTTTCCTTTCTTCTGAGGATACCATTCGTATTGGATTCGAGCCCACCCTAATGACCCTGTCTCCAAATAAGGTCACATCCGAGGTCCTGGGGGTTAGGACTCCAACGAATTTAGGGAGGGATGCAATTCAACCCCATAACACCCTCTTCCCTTCTGGTTTCCTGCTTTCATCTCCCAAGTTAACGTTGTTTTTTTTTTTTTTTTAATTGATTTTGAGACAGTGAAGGTGGGGGCAGGGCAGAGAGAGAGAGAGAGAGAGAGGGAGGGAGAGAGAAAGAATCCCAAGCAGGCTCCGTGCTGTCAGCACAGAACCGGACGTGGGGCTTGAACCTACGAGCGGTGAGATCGTGACCTGAGCTGAAACCAAGAGTCAGATGCTTAACCAACTGAGTCACCCAGGCGACCCCCCCCAAATTAACTTCTTGCCCACACATCCCAGTGCGTTGCTTCTGAGGGAACCTAAACTAAGGCAATTTATATACCCATATGTAACTTATTTATAAATTTTATGTGTATAATTATTTTTCTGTAGGTGCCTAATCCTCCTGACATGTACGTCAAGATGTAATTTTCTATATTCCACGCATAGAGAAACTGAGGCTCGGAGAAGCTACACATTTTCCCAACAATCCATAGAGAGAAAGGTTGGAGCGCTGGGAGGGAACACGGGTCCCTATGGGTCAGTATCTTTACTGCCTTTCTTCTTTCCTGGGCTGTGGCTCTCAGACCCAGAGGTCTCCAGGGCATTCATGTTCCTGCAGATAAAAGTCCTAACTGTTCTAAGTTTCTTTCTTTGAGAAAGTTATTAGCACGGCTACCTGGCCAGAACTGCATTCTTATTTTTCAGATCAACCCAACCAGCCTTTCCGAGCATGGACTCTGGCGGTGCATCAGGTTGGTTTCATGGAAATGCGACATGAATCAGATCTTGTCCCTAAAAAGCCCCCTGTGAAAATGTGTAGACTTTAGTACTAAGAACAGCTTTGTTCCCAAGCTTTGTTCCCAAGGAAAGACATGTTTCCTTTTTGGGGATTCGGAACTAGATAACGACTAGCATTTCCTGCTCAAGCAAGGCTGCCGGAAAGCATTAGGTTCACCCCTATCATCAGTGTATTTGGAATGGATTCCCATTCTCTTTGGTGGCTTTTCAAATTTACATTCTGGAACTTCAGGCTATTGACAACCATTCAACAGTGATGTGACTAAGCACGATAACAAGTATTATCACCCATATTAATTAAACACGTTATGTGTTAGGCTCTATGATTTATATGCATTTCTTTATTTGACCTAACAGCCCGATGAGGTGGTTGAATAAACAGACAACAGCCAATGAGGCGTTTTCCAGATGGAGCCTGAAGTTTGGAGAAATAAGCTTATTTTCTCCAGATCCTACAACAGACGGTGGTGGAGATTCATACCCATATCTCTGTGTCTCCAGAGCCTGGAGCTAAACCTTGCTGCTATGCTCCGCTTGTCATATTTTAGGCTCCCAGAAATCTTTTGTGAAAAGTGGGGCCGTCTATATGGCACGGGGGCCATGGAAGTGCCCTGCTCGGAATCCTTTTCACTGAACCTGCTGCAGGAGGCAGAGCCGACCTTTTGCTCAAGATGTTGTGTCTTCAGATCAGGCAAGAGCGTCGAGGCCATGCTTCCACTGGGCCGCCCGTGGCCAATGACCGGCCAATGACTGCCCCATGATGGGGCCGAGACAGCCTCACAGACACCTCATTGTCCTGGCTCAGACTTTTACCGAACTGCTGTGTGGTCTGAGGCTCTTTCTATCCACCTCTGTCTCCTTTCACACGTGTCGGACCTGCATCACGGTCTCAGCTCTTCCTGCCTCCTCCTGCTCTCTCCCTCTTTATGCTTCACAGGGATTTGCCCCAGCAAGTCTCTTACACCTTCTAACCCCGTGTTTACATCAGAGAGAAGAAGAGAAGAGAGAGAATAAAAGAAGTTTGTTGTTTTTCTATTTTTTTTTTAATGCAATCCCCGAGCTAACTTAAAGCCTGGTGCTCAATAAATATCTGTTGGAGAAATGCCTCCAGTATTCGAGTTGCCCACTGTATTTGAATTAAAAGGCATGTGTGCTCATGAATAGCCAAGATGGGAGGGCATGGAAGATGTCTATGAGTGAAGAAAGTCGGAGAAGTTAGTCAAGCTACAGCAAGTGTGGGTGATGTGGGGAGGTATGTTCTAGTACATGGCTCATACTGGAAAGTCAATGGAACATATGGCACCGACAGGAAGTTTTTACAGAGCACAGACAGGGAGCGGGATAGAGACCAAAGTGGGGCAAGACTTTGTGTGTGAGCTGTATGAAGTTATACCCTTTCAGTCATCAAGGAATGGGAATAAAGATAGTCGTTCTAGGGGCGCCTGGGTGGCTCAGTCGGTCAAGCGGCCAACTTCAGCTCAGGTCATGATATCATGGTTCGTGAGCTCGAGCCTGGAGCCTGCTTCAGATTCTTATCTCTCTCTCTCTCCCTCTCTCTCTCTCTTTCTCTTTCTCTCTTTCTCTCTCTCTGTCTGTCTGACTTTCCTCTGTTTGTGCTTTGTCTCTCTTTCAAAAATAAATTAACATTAAAAAAATAAAAGATCGTTACTCTATACAGTGTTTTCTAATAGACGTGCAATGCAAGCTGCAAATGGGAGCTATATATATGCTATAAAAATTTTCTAGTAGCTGCATAAAATGTGTAATGAAGTAGGTGAAAAGAATTTAATAATACATTTTATGTTATCTGATATATGCAAAATATTATCATTGCAGCATGTAAGAAATATAAAAATTATTAGAGAAATTTGATGGAGATATTTTCCATCGTTTTTCCCACTGAATCGTCAAAATTGGATGTATATTTTATCCTTCAGAGCACACCTCCAGTCAAACTAGCCATATTCAACTTCTCAGTACAACCTGCGTCTAGTGGTTCTTAAGGAACAGCAAAATTCTCTAATATCTGATCTGGAATGGCCTAACGAAACATCGTAGGGAATTTGTGTTTATGGGAGGGAGCACTTCCCAAAGACATCCTGAAAAACCCCACAGGCCGGGTGGACGGTTCCGGGCCTTCCAGTTGGGAGCTTCAGGGAGATGCCCAACCTTGGAGAAGGTTGACTTTGGAGACCTGTGAGAGCTGGTTCGATTCCAGCTCTTGCCGTGGCTGGATGTATGACCGTGAGTACAGCTGGGCCTCAGCTTGTTCCCCTGTAAGAAGGCGATACCCCCATCCAGCTCTTCAATGGCTCGTTCCTCTCTTCCCGTCGAGCAGTGTGTGCGACAGGCACTGTTCTGTGTGCCGTACGTTACTGATTTAATTCATCCGACAACTCCATGAGGTAGGGCCACTGTTAACCCCTGGTGCTCTTAGACACAGGGATGCTTGATATAGACAGAGGTGGGGCGACTCACCCAGGGTCCCCAGTGAGTGGGAGCTTACAGTATTCAGACCCTGGACATCCAACGCCAGAGTCCAAGTTCTTGTCATTCTATCATGTTGTCTCTCTAACGGGGCTTTGAGACCCTAAGACACAGCAGCAGCAGCGGCAGCAGCAGCGACAACAACATACCCCAAATCAAGCGCTCAGAAGACAAGTGTTTCTAGACCTTACCAGGAGATGACTCTGTAGGCAGCAGAGTTGAGTTCTGTGCCGGAATTCATCCAAGCCAAACTCCATTATCCCCAAATCTTTAATAGGAACCAGGTGTTTGGTGGGCTTGGAATAAATTTCCATCCGTACAGAGTTTTTAAAAATTATATTCTTTAACATTTTATAACACTGAACAAGCAGTGAAAGACAAAGTGAAAGAAAAATCATGGAAAACATGTGCACTGACTCCTTCCATCGCTAGGAGGGGAGACGTTAGTAGTTTTGTTTTCTGGAAAGGGAGGGCAAGTTGCAGAGTGGCAAAGAGACGTGTCCACAGTTGTAGAGTAAGTGGTCTGGAAGCAAAGCCTCAGGATTGAAGCCTGCTGATCCTGGCATTTTTAGTCCTGTGTATGAGGCACATAATAGCTTGAGTGAATATTACGGGATGGGCTGTTGTTCCAAAGAGCTACATGTCTGCAAACAGGGGCTTTGCACTTGCCCCAAGACCTTTGCACTTGGCATCTCCTCTATTCCAACAATAACTGTTACCCATTGCTCTGGTTAAATTATTTCCTACCAAGAGATGTTAACGTCCTAAGCCCCAGTACCTGTGAACGTAACCTTATTTGGAAATAAGCTCTTTGCGGATAGTCAGGTTAAGATGAGCTCATAGGATGGCCCTGTCTCCAACATGACAGGTGTCCTTACAGAAAGGGGAAATTTGGACAGAGACACAGACCTGAGGGAAGACAAAGTGAAAAAAAAAAAAAAAAAAACATGGGAAAGATGGCCATCGACAAACCACGAACACTTGAGGCTCCCAGAAGCTAGGAGAAAGGCGTGGAACAGATTGCCCGTCACTGCTCTCAGAAGGAACCAACTCTACAATCCCAGCCAGTTTGGGCGTTGTGCATTACGAAAAATACAAATTTATTTCCCACAGGTCTAGAAGTACGCGATCAGGTGCCAGCACTGCGGGGTGCTGGTAGAACTCTCTTCCAGGTTTTAGACCGTCGGTTTCTCTCTCTGCGCCGTGGCGGAAAAGAGCAAGAAAGCTCTCTGTGGTCCCTTTTATAAGCGGTAATCCCATCATGGGGCCTCCACCTGTGTGACCGGATTACTTCCCAAATGCCTCACCTCCTAACGCCATCACGTTGGGGGGTTAGGATCTCAACGTACAAATCTGGGGAGGACACAAACATCCAGACCACAGCACCCTGCAGCACCTTCACTCAGACTTCTGGCCTCAAGAACTGTGAGGCACTAAATGTCCTTTGTGAAGGTGCCTTGTCTGTGGCCCTTTGTAACCGCAGCCCAGGGAGACTCGTACACCCGGAGCTTCCTACAGGTGACTCTGTGAGTTTAAGCGTGGCCCCTCCGAGAAGCTTCTCCTGAGTGTCACCACAGCTGCCCCCGACTCACCGCTATGATTTCATGTGATTATTTCTTTTCTTACCACCATCTGAGAGATACCTTGTTTAATACATTGTCTATTCCCCCATGAGATTGTGAGGCTTGTGACGAGAAGCACCCCATCTGTCTCGTTCATCAGGAGTGCAAGGCATGAAGTGGAAACAAATATTTACTGACCAGGTCGGAAGGGAGGGAGGAGATCAGAGGCAGAGCTGGGTCCAGCTTCTTCTGCAAAAGTGCTCTGTGTATCACAAAGAAGTCCACAAGTGGTATTGGTGATACCATCATCATGATCATTTTATTTTTTCTTTCTGTTTGAGCCCATTTGTATCCTATTATAGCCAGATTTTAATGTTTTTTACTTACGTATTTATGTTGAGAGAGAGTGTGTGAGTGGGGGAGGGACAGAGAGAGAGACAGGGAGGCAGAGAATCCCAAGCAGGCTGGAAAGCAGAGCCGGTCACGGGGCTCAAACCCGCCAAGGATGAAATCATGACTTGAGCTGAAGTCAAAAGTCAGATGTTTCACCGCCTGAACCGTCCAGGTGCCCCGCCAGATTTTAGACACCAGTGGAAGAAATCCTGCCATCCCCCTGGCTGTGTTTGTCCACGGTTCCATTTCATCACCAACTGCGGATCCTTTTGACCTTGAAGCGTGCCACTCCCAGGATCTCCTAAAGAGAAATATTCGCCTTATTAACATTTTTTGCTCATTTACTAATTGCTTTTTTTTTTTTTTTAATACCAGAGCCTCCTCTACAGCTGGGGTTTGTGTAACCTTTATCGATCTTACTTTACTTGTAATTACATGTGTTCTAAAAGTAACTCTTGTCACCAGGCCTGTCAAATTTGATCCATGACTCTTTAATTGTTGTGACTGCTTCCCCCTCCCCCCCAACCCCGCAATGGTAGCAAAAGGGTGCACGTGTATTTTGTTAGGCCAATTTCTCATCATAGGAATGGCGATTTGGATGCTAAGGAAGCAGATCTTTAGTGGTGGTCCTTATCGGTGCCCTTTCAACAGCCGAGGCCCCTCACTCCTTCCTGCTTGAGGGCTGGTGCCTTGAGGACGCGATTGCTGTGCAACGGAGGCAGGAGCAGAAGTGGACACGGAAGGCTCAGTTCAATCTCGAGGTTCCCAGCGTGCTCCTGTTACGGCACCTCGAACAAGTCGATCCAGTTTTCTGACCCGAGGGTTTCTCATCTCTAAGGTGGGCACAGTGACACCACCCATGTGACAGCAGCCTGACTGGGGTGACCCTGGATGCTCGTTAACATTCTGCGTGGATGGCGGTGTTCCCCCAAATGGCAAACTTGGCTGACTTTGTGTAGTTTCCTTCTTTAATACCTCCCTCTTTTTTCGTCTTCTCCTTGATCCCACCTGGAGAGATGAGAGGGGCATGAGAAAGACAGAGAGAGAGAGAGAGGGCACATCCTTCTGTTGTACCCACAAGGAGGCTGGGCCTTTGGGTGCTCCTCACAGCCTGACCTCCCCGCCAACCAGCTCCACAGAGCTGGTGGGTACATCCAGATCTATTTACCAATAGTCTTGGTTCATAGGCTGGTCTCAGGATATTAACATACGGGGGGTGGGGGTTGACCTAGAAAAACAGGATCAGCCATAGAAATGGGGAGCACGGACTTCTAGATTCCACACCTTGACACCTCGCTTGGGAGAAAGGCTTTGACAGCATCAGGAAAAGTGAGGCAGGTAAAGTGTGACCTGGAAAAGAGAGAGAGAGAGACAGAGAGAGAGAGAGAGAGAGAGAGAGAGAGGCTCTCTGTAGGTGGCCCACCTCCCTACTCCTCACCCTAGAGCAAGAAGAGGCCAACAGTCCTCAGATCCGCTCTCCTGCTCCCCCGGCAGGTGGACGTGGCCTTGGTAGGAAGCAAGAAGGGACTGTGAGCCCCCCACAGCTGGAGGCCCCTGTGTGTGTGTGCGCGTGCCTGCCCGCACATATGCATGAATGTGTCTGCATTTGAAAGAGATCAGCTATAGACGTGTATGTGGAAGGGGCGAAGGAAAGAACACATTTTCTAAGGATATGTATTTTTGGAAGATAAAGTGAAAGTGGGGGAGGGGCAGAGAGAGAGGAAGACCGAAGGTCCTAGGCCGGCTCTGTGCTGACGGCCGTTGAGCCCGATGTCAGGCTCCAACTCACGAACTGTGAGATCATGACCTGAGCTGAAGTCGGACGCTTAACCGACTGAGCCACCCAGGTACCCAAAAATACATTTTTAGAAAATGTTGATTTATTTATTTTTGAGAGAGAGAGAGACAGAGAGAGACAGAGACAGAAAGAGGGCTGTCAGTGCAGAGCCCAGCGTGGGGCTTGAACTCACAAACCGTGAGATAGTGACCTGAGCCGAAGTCAGACGCTTAACCGACTGAGCCACCCAGGCGCCCCAGTTTTGCGGTTTTGTAGGAGTTCTCTTCCTTGCCCTCATGAGGGGGTTGAAGGTTCCCCTGCTCAGGAAACAGTTTGATGCTAGGGTGCACTTGGGACCAGGTGGGGTCTGTAGAAGCCCCTGTAATGTGCCCGTAGTGACGCTTAGCCTCAAGCGTTTTGTGAGCCACGGGGAAGCTCCTCACCTCCCAGAGTCCCCTAACAGTATGTACCAGTCCACAGATATTTGGTGCCCGTGTCATGCTCTACAACACTTCTGCCCACCTGCCTGGCCTCCTGCCCCTTCCAGAAGGGAGAGTGCAGGGAGCAAAAAGTAGTAACAGAACTGCCTTGGATGACCCCCAATGGAACCTTATTTTCTGTTTTAAGAATATAGCATTTGTGCTTTGCTGTATTTCTTCTACGCCCTCCCCTCTTTAGCTCCACTCTATGTTGTCCCTCCGCCCAGGGCCCCGAGGCCACCCTGCATGTACCACACCATGAGCCCCCTTGCCTTCCGGATCCTGGGCAGTCTTGTAGGCAGGAAGCATCGTGTGAGGTTGCATGGAGTGAGGGCTAGGCTGAGTACCTTTCACTTGGCTTCCCACCTTGTGTTCACTTGACCGGGGACTCCTATTTTTTGTCAGGCAGCCCCTCCCCCCTGCTGCCCCTCCCTCTGGATTCTGGGATCCACTTCCTCTCTGGCCCCTTCAAGCATAGGAGTGGGAATTTCTCTCCCTACTGGCCATAGCCTTGTCCTTTCCTTTCCTTTCCTTTCCTTTCCTTTCCTTTCCTTTCCTTCTCTTTCCTTTCCTTTCCTTTCTCTTTTTTTTAAATAATTTATTGTCAAGTTAGTAACATACAGTGTATACAGTATAGTCTTGGCTTTGGGAGTAGATTCCCATGATTCATCCCTTACATACAACACTCAGTGCTCATCCCAACAAGTGCCCTCCTCGATGTCCATCACCCGTGGCGCCACCCCCAAACCCCCTACCCAACAACCTTCAGTTTGCTTTCTGTATTTAAGAATCTCTTATGGTTTGCCTCCCTCCCTGTAACTTATTTTTCCTTCCCTTCCCCTATGGCCTTGTCCTTTTCTTGAAACGTGCCCACCTCTTTATAAATTGTTCCTTCTTTAACTGCTCTGTGCACTCCCCATTTTGAATGTGCCATCTGTTGTTGCCTGTGATGGCCCCAGCTGATACAGATTAACTATTGGCTACCAAAGGTCTGTTCTCCTTTAACACAATGCAGACTTGTTGCTGGAAACAGGGATCTCAAGGATTTTCCTTCCAAACCCCCTGACCCAAGGGCGTGTGATATGACCAACTGTGGCCAATGGAAGATGAGCTGCCATGAGGAATGCTCCATGGGCACTCCCATGCTCTGATTTACTTCCAGAATAATCTTGGAGGCCACTGTTTGAAGGTAGAGTTGTCCCAAGACGTGGGGAAAAGGCTGGATTTCAGAGTCACCGTTTGAGGGAGAGCCCTGACCTCTACAACGACTGAGAAATAAACTTTTAATGGGTTAAGCCTTGAGCCGCAGCATTGTTCCACTGGTTCGCCTACCCGAATCATATAGAAAGAAGTCTATTTAGGTACTTGAAGTATATTATTTCTAATCTTTGTGAGCATCTTCATTGCCACTTTACAGGTGAAGAAATGAAGACCCAGAAAGTCTGAGATCATGGAGCACGATCTGTTACAGACTGAATTGCACCGCCTGCAAAAGTCGTATATTGAAGTCCTTACCCCAGTACCCCAGAATGTGACTACATTTAGAAATGGGGACTTTAAAGAGGTAATTATGGTCAAATGAGGTCATCTGGATGGGCCCTGATCCAACCTGACTCGTGTCCTCATAAGACAAGGAGATTAGAACACAGACACGCAGGGGGACGACCACATGAGGACACAGGGGGAAGGTGGTCGTCTACGCGCCAAGGAGAGAGGCCTCAGAGGGAACCGGTCCTGCCCACACCTTGATCTCAGATTTCTGGCCTCCACAACTGTGAGAAAACACATGTCTGTTGTTTACACCATCCAGTCCACGGCGCGTTGTTGTGGCGGCTAAACAAACTAATACACTATTATTACTGAGCTGGAGCCTTGAAGGATCCTGCCAGCGGGAGCTCCAAGCAGTTGCTAGAAACACTCACAGTCTCAGCCCTGGATCTTGAACTTACTCCAAACAGCTGGGCATGCCAGGGGGGTGGGGGTGGTGGGTATTGCTGGGTCAAATTACTAAATGAGCTGCACGAATTTGTGAGTGTCCCCATCTCCCACCCCTTTCTCTACAGCACTTTTGCCCCACCTGACCTTCGGGCAAACTTTCATGACCATCTGGAGGGCGAAGCTACTTTCCTGAGGTATCCGTGTAATGACCTGGATCTCCAGTGTCCTATGGAGGAAACTGGAGTTTGCGGAGGGTAGGTGGTGGCCGTGGACACCAGACAAGAGGTCTTTTGACCTTCCAGAGTCAGCAGACACAAAGTATTCTGCATAGGACGACATCTCCCAGCTGCTATGAATTTTACAATATTTTCATATTAAAAATGATTCTGTGCTGTTTCAAGAAAGGACAGAGTTGATACTGAGTGACGAATGAAGGCCTGCCAGATTCCAGCGATGTCAATGAGCAAGGTTTCAATAGGCTGGGGGCTGCAGAGAGAGGGCTGATGTTCTCTCCACAGTGGGAGGGACTAGCGCCTGGCAGGAGGCTGATGGCCTTTGTTTCCAAAGCAGCTCCGCTTTTGAGTAAAAACATGTGGATGACTCTGGCAGCTTTCTTTGTTTCAATTTCTATTCGTTTTGATGACATCCATTGGCATAAAAAGTCACTTACAATTAGAGTGGGACAGTCTGGGATTATCCTACCCGCGCGACCTTGGACCAATCTTTTAACTTCACTGAGATTCTCTCTTCCACAAAATGGGCACAGTCAAGATGACTACCATGTAGGTGTGTCCAGAGAATGAAACACTTCCGATGCCTGGGGTGGCATCAGAGTTACCATACTGGATCCATCGATTTGAGTTCTACCTGCCCTTCCACATGAATTTTTCTCTCTTCACGATGCACGTGACACTTAGATTGTTAACTCTCACAGCAGTCATCTGGGTTAAATTAGGTGATGTGTTTGTAGGCAACGAGATTTTACACTGTTATGTGCCTCTGAGGTTATGGTAGTGATTTTTTCCAGCTATTATGCCCCAGAACTTTGCATATGAAAGCAAATGCTTATTGAATTGAATTACATTAAATCAAACTCACTTGTTTAAATGTTAAGTTTTTTATCACTCAAAGCAAAAGTGTTTTTCTGGATCAAAATGGTAAAGTTGTTAGCATTTGTGTATGAAAGAGAGGAAGAAAAACAGCCCGACTAGGGACTTAAAGTTGGGAGGCCAACTGTAGACGACAGAGGGACGACATTGTCCATGGAAATATATGCTACATACACGTATTGTAGAGCCACCATTTTTCAACATGAAAATCATTGTGCTGCCATGGTTCCCAAGAAGCCACAATAAATAATCCTTGGGATCATTCACCTGGGAAGGAGAAGGAAAGCCCATTCGTGCATTGGTGCCATATGCCTCAGATTAAAGAGTGGTTACAGCCTCACGTCTAGGCTGCACAAGCAGGACGCTCAAGACCGTAGAGAAGTCTGGGCTAGATGGGTAATGCTCAACTCAAGGCCCAATGGAGATATCATCAGTCTGCCCCACTTGGAAGTTGGTTTGTCTTGGCCAGGACTGTGGTCCCTGAGGGAGTGGTGGAAATAAAGCGTATCGGAAGCGGTGCTTGAGATGTTCCCGGTACAAAGCCCACTCCATCTCAACTGCCTTCTGCATGACATTCGACTCTTACCCAAACCTGCAGGGACCTCAGTTACTGGAGGGACAAACCCGGAGTAAAACTACTTTCCTTGTGGGGTTGTTGGGTAGATTCACCAACTAATGCTTAATGTAGCATGATTTCCTGTACATAAACTAGGACTAGAAAAAAATGTGAGCTTGCCTTCCTGTCCTTCCCCTTTTAAACGCACAGAGCTCTGGATCTCTTTGTGAAGGGTTGGCCTCCTCCAGATCCCCGTGGGGGCCTTCTGTAAGAATCTCTCCCCTCGCCTATGGAGAAGAGAAAATAAGACTGGAGATTTTTCAAGAGATGAAAGAGAGGGCCACACTCCAAAGCCAACAACAACACAAAAAGTCACCATGTTTGTTCTTTGGAGCAGAAGATGAGGCTTCATCTTCAAATACAGTTTATCAATCAGAAAAACAACATAGGATAAAAAGCTGGTGTATCTTTTAACATAAAGGGCTAGATCAAGCCTCAAACATATGTAGTCAAAGGACAGAAAGGCAAAGAAGAAAGAATAAAACACGCACTATGAGGGCTTCTGGCACACAGATAGATATACACGTTAATTTTAGTTTCTATACATTTTAGATTGGAGTGACGATAAGATTCTAGACACCATTACATCAGGTGGACATCAGTGTTTCCTGGGTTTAGAAATAAAGTCGTGCTCTGTGTGGGAGATTCATGTGAATCTCCACTCTAACGGAGAAGGACGTTAACCATCCCTGGATGTCCTCCAAAGATTTACTGAGAAAAGGAGGAAAGTGGGCAAGTCCACAGGGAGAGTAGGGGGTGATCTTAGGAGGGCAGAACTTAGATATAACTTGTTCATTCATCAAGCCAGCTCACTGATCCCACCGGTGTCAGCCACTTGCCAGGGGCTGGGGACACAGAGGTGACCAGGATCCTCTCTGTTGCCTTCCCAGATGGCTGCTAATGTACACCATTTTACCCTTTAAGTGTGTCCCCTAGGGTCTAGCCATAATGAACTCCTCGTGGCTCTTTCTAGTTTGTTTCTAGGCATGTGCATGCATCACATTACATTGTATATTTCTACTTGCTTGTCTGTGCCCCTCATGATGCTACAAACTTTTTGAATTCAAAGACTACACCTTGTTAATCACTGTATATCCACCACCTGCTAAAGTCCATAGCACATCTAGGCGATAATTAATAGGCAGACAAAAATAGCTACTTTTACCCATATCCTATGTACTTGGTTAGAAACAGCCTGTCTTCTTGAGTTTGATCACCTGGGGAAACCTAGTTTTCAAGCTTAAAATGGTGAGGACTAGACACTCAAACTTTATGATCTCTCGAATGCACAAGTACTCAGAAGAAATGTTCCTAGTTGGCTCTAAGCCTCCTGTTGCCCGTTTCTCACTCTCTCTTCCTTTCCTTATCATCGATACTTGTTACAACCAGAAAACCAACCAGGAAAAGACCTATAACTCAACACGATGGCCTAAATGATGCTTTTCCCCTTTAACTGAAAAAGTGAAAACAAAGTGTTCAATTCTGTACTCTCCATTAGCCCATCTGTTTCTTACAGGCCATCATAGTGACAGCTACAGAAAAGGTTGGCCATGAACAACACCTCCTGCTGCTTGAGAAAGACACATCTGTATGTGTCTCTGTTCAGAAACAGACAGGAGTTTAAGAAGAATACATTTTTCAAAAACATGGTGCAGCACAACAGATTGAATACCTGTAAACGGGGTTAGCGCATGCTTGTGTTTAGTTTAAAGGATGGAAAAAGATCCAAGCCTTCATTAACTGGTGGTCTGGAGGATGTACGGAAGAAATATGTAAGGAAGGTCAAGCTTAAACTCATGGAATTTTGTAGTGGCAAGATAGCTTGGAGGTCGCTGGGTTCCACGCTCCTGTTTTGTACATATGCAGATGGAAACCCAGAGAGGAGCAGGGAGTCATCTAAGGTTGCATGGCTTAGAATCCAGGTGGTGCCCAGCCACCCTTGATTTAGAGGCACTTCGTCTATCACAACCTCATTGCACATGAAGGGCAACTCACTCTCTCCAGCTCACCTCACGGGGAAAGTCCAGATCTGGGAGTAGAACCCCATTCTTCATAGTCTCTGAACAATTTTCTTTCCGTATTCTTCTTCTTCCTAGGGATCTAAGCCCTCTTCTGGATCATGGAAGGAGCACAGTCAAGTTGGCATGATGCATTCCAGAAAAGACATGCAAAGAGCATGAACTTGAAAGACAGACAAGTTGCAACTGAATTTCAGTTCCACCAAGTTCTGTCTATAGGACCCAGGGCAAGTTTAATCTCTTACATTCTCAACTTCCTTTTCTGTGCCACGGTGATAACAATCTTTACCGCAAAGGGCTGTGGTAGAGTCTAAATGAAATTGTGTTTCTGAAGAATCTGGCACAGAACTTGGCACACCCTATCTCTCAAGTAATATGTGTACTCCAATAATTCTTCTTAGCAAATGAGGGCAATGGAATTTAGGCTAATTCAGTATTTTGAAATACGGCGTTGGCCACTACTTTTACCTTATGAAGTGATAAGAAGTTGCAAACTTAAAAATGGACTTAAATCTATACCACCAATAAACAACACCTAAAAAAATCTATAGAAAGCACTTAAAAGTGAATCTCGCAAATGTGTTACTCTGTGGAGAACGCCAGCGCGAAATTTCAGCAGGATATCAAGGTCAGAAGGAACATTAGTTCCTGAAGAAGTTACAGGACTTTATCTGTTGGAAAAGCTCAAAGTCATTTGTACGTTTTATGTATACATGCATAGACACGGACATATATGTACACACATATATACATATATGCATATATAATTGGTTTCATGTTTATACGAGCTTACTCCATGTAAAGCCAACTATAGCAAAAAGGCAGAATCTGAGTGACCTCATAGTTTTGCATCAGGTAAGATGATCATGGGACCATTGGACACAATTTCTTTTGCTCTTTCTTTCCACACAAGTGGATACCAGGAGCAACTGGAAATCACAGAAGATCACATTAGAGTTCTTGCTCGTTTTCTCAATGAACTTTCTCCCTTTCTCACGCCCACGGCTTATACTCTCTGCCTCTCGGTTGGCTCACCGGTGAAATGGGGGGTAATTATGTTTCTTCCTACTCTCCTCAGTTCCAGCTTGATTTTCAGGGCTGAGTAAAATGCCTAAGACGCAGATGGGAAACACTAAGGCGCGGATGCATGCTTTTGTCCAGGCTCTGAGGCGTGGCGATGGATGGAGAAGACACGTCCCAACCTCTTACAAGTTAGTGAGGGACACCGAGGAAGAGGGGAGAGAAGTACGCTTGGACAGGATGCGAGAGAGTACAGGGAAGGTCATCGGGCTCATTCATTTGCTGGGATGCTTCCCAGAGGAAGTGACATCTAAGGGGATCTGTAAAGCATGAATGGAAGAAAGCAGCTAAAAAGGAGTTTGGGGGGATGGGAGGGGAAGGAAGGGTCCCGGGTGGAGACAAGTTTGGGCATCTACAAAAGAAAGACAGCACGCTACTCATCTGGGAAAGGGAAAGAAACGTGCTTCAGCTGGATCATAGATTTCAAGGGGGAAAAGCTCTGGAAGAGAGGTCCGTCAGGATGTGCCGATGCTCCCAAGCCACCTCTAGTTCAGATTCTGCAATCAGAGGAGGACTGTAAAAGGTTTCACACAAAGTATTATTATGAGTGGCGTCATGAATTATACATCAATTCATTTGGCAACTTGAATGCGGTGAGCCCCCTGTGTTAGGAACAACGTGCTTCTCAGAAACAAATACCTTCTGCTCCTGCTCCCTGCCCCCTCTCCTTCCCCTCGACTCCCACACCTTTTCTCTTTGTCCAGGTTTTCAGTTTTGTGCACAGCTGCAGTCTCTGCACACCCTTGACATTGGCTTTGTCTTCAAAAGGAGAGATCTGAGAGTTGCAGATCCAAGCCCGAATCTTCTGTGCACGGGCTGAAGCCCGTCTCTTCGGCCCGAGGCTTTAGGGTCATTGCCATCTTTTCCTTGACTTGGGGCCCCTCTTCTACACCCCAATGGCCGCCTTGCGAAACTTACAATTGTCGAAGACTAAAGAGATTTTAGAGACCACGGTGTTCACCTGGCCGTCTCCTCCCCTGTACCTCAAGGTGAAAGGCTGGGTTTTCTTCATCTTTTCACTCCAGTTGTGTTTCATCCAGTGCCGGGCTCCACCAGTGCAGGAGATAGCAACAGATGAGGAAGATGGGGCCCATCCAAGTATTACAGTTGTGCCTTCCTGACTCCCACTTGGCCCATCCTTAGTGTCGGGCATGGGAGCACTTCCTCTGCACGCCTACGGTTCCGGTCCACAGGCGGGGAGCGCCATGATTCTAATGCCCTGGTCCCTCTCGGAGCCCCCGTGCCCTGTCCTTTCCCGGTCAAGAGGGACGGCCTAATTCCACCGCTGAAGAAGCAGCAAGGTGCGTCCAGCCCTCGCGCTCCCCTGGTCAGAGGCCGCCCGCTGAGCCTCTGGCTTTCCGCCACCGGGGCAACCCAGAAGTTAGGGCCTGGTCCTTCCTGGGGCAACCCACCCCTTCCTCCCCAGTCCCTCTCGGGGTGAGTCCCTGCAGGGATAAAGCATTCCTCACTCAGTGCCTGCCCGAGAGACCGCCGCTTCCTCCCTGCTTCAGGGCGAAGCCTTTCTGTCCCAGGATGACCCGGGACTCCTGGGTGAGGTTAGCAAATTCTAGATCGCATACAATCACATTCCCTAAGAGGATCTCTACTTGTAATGAAGGCAGCACCGGGACGCCTGGGTGGCTCAGTCGGTTAAGCATCTGACTCTCGATTTCGGCTCAGGTCATTATTTCCCAGTCGTTAAGACGGAGCCCTGGGTCGGGCTCTGCGTTGGGCCTGGAGCCTGCTTGGGGTGCCCTTTCTCCCTCTCCCTCTCCCCCTCCCCTGCTCTCTCTCTCTAGATAAATAAGTGAGTAAGTAAGTAAGTAAGTCATGAAGGCAGCGTTCTGTTCTTCTATCTGACTTAAGATTTGTTTCTCTCTCAGTGGGTTCAGAACTCAGGCTGGGTAAGTAGCTACTTGTTAAGTCCCCAGCTCAGAAAAGCAGATGTTCCCTGCCTCTTCGGAGGCTCCCTTCCATCGCATGACTTCTCCCTGCTGGTCAGAGCCAGTGGAGATTTGCAGAAGCCACAAACTAGCCAAGAACTAAAATCACCCAGCCCTGGGACTCCCCAGGAGGAAACAAGCCAAACCCTGCAAACCCGGACAAGGCCAGACCGCCGACCGCCGGCTCTGGAGTCTGCAGATGCAGCTAAGGGAGCCTCGGCTGTGTTGAGACAGATGTTTGCATGTCACACAAAGGAGCTCCTAGGCTGGGATGTTTTGCAGGAAGCTTCATCTGTCAGACTGCAGGGCCTGCTGACATAGAAGGTTTGGAAGGCTGCGGAGCCCATCTGGGGGCTCACCGCTTTACATTTGACGAAGTAGAACGCTCTCCCTCCGGCTAATTCCATCCCCTCTGTGAGCTGTGCGGCTCACCGCACACTCCCCGTAGAAGCCAAAATTTGAATCATGTGAAAGGTTCCGATCGTGTTTTTTTTTTTTTCCCCAGACGTTATAATGTTTAAGGTTAATGAACAGCATTTTTTTAGGACAATGATAAGGCAGTGATCATGTTAAGTAGTGATCCCATATGACTTCACTCATACGAGGACTTTAAGACACGGAACACATGAGCATAAGGGAAGGGAAGCAAAAGTAATATGCAAACAGGGAGGGGGACAAAACAGAAGAGACTCTTAAATATGGAGAACAGAGGGTTCCTGGAGGGTTGTGGGAGGGGGGATGGGCTAAATGGGTCAGGGCCATTAAGGAATCTACTCCTGAAAGCATTGTTGCACTAGATGCTTATTAATTTGGATGTAAATTAAAAAAAATTAAATTAAAAAAATAAAAATAATTAAAGCTACGTATGTTCAATAATTTAAATATTTTTAATTGTTTATTTTTGAGAGAGAGAGAAACAGAGCACGAGCACGGCAGGGGCAGACAGAGAAGGAGATCAAATCTGAAACAGGCTCCGGGCTCTGAGCTGTCAGCACAGAGCCCGACGCGGGGCTCGAACTCACAAACCGTGGGATCATGAGCTGAGCCAAAATCTGGCGCTTAACCAACTGAGCCACCCAGGTGCCCCAAGTACATTCGATAATTTAAAAGGGAATTGCAGATATTTCAAACAGCATCTGATTTGGGATCCTTTGGCCTCCATTGCATTCTTTAAAGTAATGCTTAGCATTAGTTTCTAACAAAAAATAAATAAGCTTATTTATCCAAAGTGTGGAAAATAAATAGAAGCACACACACACAAATAAAAATCAGCCTCGATCCTACCATCAGAGTCAGCTACTTTTAATCAGAGTATGTTTTATTGTGTAATCTGCCTTTTTATCACTCCCAAATAGATTGCAAGCATACTGTCATACCTTCAAATAGTTTTAAAGCACTGCTTTCAAAGGCTGAATAGAGTTACACTGTAGAGCTGAAAAGTGTATGTTCCCGGAGAGTTTTTATTTTCTCTCACTTCATTATCCCTGTTACTCCAGATAAATAACGCCTGTGGTAAGATAACCATCTAAAAGTAAGAATTAAGCCGAATTCCACAACCAAGAGATAAATGCTTGTAACATACGGTATCTACTGTTTTGCTGTCTGTACTTTTTCACCCAGAGAGGCAGTGGAAACATTCTGGATGCTATGAGATAATTTTACAACATTATTTGTATTGGCTGAGCAGCCCGGTACAGACACAAATTCTGTATTCCGCGACACTTTCTTTTTTTTCCCCTCCTTAATAGGTAACCTGTGGGCCAATCAGGATTACCTCACGAGACAGATGAAGAAAAGGAGGCCTCCACTGGGGGAGTTAGGGTTCCTGACTAATTCTGAGTTTGGCTTCTTCTAGGACTTGTTCTCTTCGTATCAGGGAGGTTAATGGAGCTCACTCTGTTTTCTGAGGGTCTACACTGATAAGATCCTCTGCTGGATGCTAAAGAACAGATGCAAACATATGAAAGACCTATTTCTTACTTATGGGGAACTCAGAAGCCAGAGAAGCAAGCAGACACTCAACGACATGGCCAGACTTTCCATGAGGTGTAAATGGTCTATTGTAGCTGCCTGTATCTGTAATCATGTTGCCGAACAAAGAAATATGGCCACGAATTCGTTGGTTCTTCTCTCACTGAACAGTCCCCTTCCCATGACTCTGGGCGGGAGATGGTTTGTCTTCCAGAATACAGTGGCTATGCCACGGTGCCACTTTCCAGGCCCGGGCTGCTAGAGACTAGCACTCCCTCTCTGTCAGAAGGCTTGACTGGGGGAAGCCAGCCACCATATAAGGAGTCAGGTTATCTTCAGACCGCCATGCTGTGGCTGGACAGAGAGGGCATTATGCCAAGTGAGGTAAGTCAGACAGAGAAGAACAAATACCACATGATTTCACCTCTATGTGGAATCTGGAAAAAAAAAAAAAACACAAATGAACAAACACACAAAAGCTGAAACAACTTATAAGTACAGAAAACAAACTGGTGGTTATCAGAGGGAAAAGGGTGGGGAGGGAAAAAAAGGATGGGAAAAATGGGTGAAGGGGCGTAGAAGGAATAGTCTTCCAGTCAGAAAATCAATAAGTCATGGGGATGAAAGGTAGAGCACAGGGAATCTAGTCAACGGTGACTCAATAGTGTTGTGTGGTGACAGGGGACAGCACACTTGTGGTGAGCACAGAATAATGTACAAATTTGCTGAATACTGTGTTGTACACCTGAAACTCATGTAACACTGTGTGTCAACTATATTTCAAATAGAAAAAAGAAAAAAAAAAAAGAGCACCATGCCACAAGGAAGCCCAAGCTACCTCATGAATAGACTGTGTAGAAAGAGAGAAATGGCTACCCAGTCCCCAAGTGTTCCAGCCATCCCTGCTCAGGCACAGATGTGTGAGTGAAGACACTTTCTTTTTTTTTTTTTAATTTTTTTTTAACGTTTATTTATTTTTGAGACAGAGAGAGACAGAGCATGAACGGGGGAGGGGCAGAGAGAGAGGGAGACACAGAATCGGAAGCAGGCTCCAGGCTCTGAGCCATCAGCCCAGAGCCCGACGCGGGGCTCGAACTCACAGACCGTGAGATCGTGACCTGAGCCGAAGTTGGACGCTTAACTGACTGAGCCACCCAGGCGCCCCTTAGTGAAGACACTTTCAAATGACTCAAGGCAAAGCCACCATCGGGAGACCATTGCACGAGAGACCTCACAGAGTAGCCAGAGTAGCCCGATCAATCCGCAGAAGCACAGGACATAATAACGTGTTGTAATTTTTTGTTATTTATTTACTTATTTATTATTTGAGAGAGAGATCGAGAAAGAGAATGCAGGGGAGAGGGGCAGAGGGTGAGAGAGAGAGAATCTTCAGCAGGTTCCACACTGTCAGCTCAGAGCCCAACGCAGGGCTCAATCCCACAACCCTGGAATCATGATCTGAGCCAAAATCAAGAGTCAGGCACTCAACTGACTGAGCCGCCCAAGTGCTCCCATGATGTTTTGTAATGGTAGGCCATTAAGTTTCGTAGAGGTTTGTTGCATAGCAGTAGATACTCTCAAAACCTATATAGTAGGTTGAACCGTTGTCAGCAAATATTTATTCCTTGCCCTGCTCTCCATGGATGTATTATATTCCCTTTGCTATCGATACTGGGTGCATGACATCCTTTAGCCAGAGGGAGGAAGGTGGGCGCAACTTGGCTCGTGTGCCTTTTAGCCAAAGGTCACGTACTGTTACGTTCTGAGCAGAGGCTTTAAGAGGCATTGCAAGCTTTCACCAACTCTCTGTGCTCCTGACCCCACATGGGAACCACACATCCTGCATAGAGGTGACTCCTTCAGCCTGGGTCCTGACTGAGAACACGTTTGGGGCACACCTATACCAGCTCTGCAAAGGTGTAATAGCAAACACACCGCCACAGAAATGAACATTTGCTATGAAAACCCACCAAAATTTAGATGACGTTTACAAAGCGTTATCATAGTAAAAGCTGATTTGCATAGAAATTGGTGGCAGCCATCCGAATGCTTGAGTGGGGCTGAATGGTTCCCTTCCAAGATGGCGTACTCCCACAGCTTTCAGCAGGAAGACACGGTTTCTTGTCATATGGACTTCTCCAAAGGGCTGTTTGGTAAGTCTTTGTGACATGGGAGCTGGTTTCCCTCTTTCCCTCAGAATGAGTGATACAAGGAGACAAGGCAAAAGCTACAATATTTTTTAGGACCTGGTCTTGAAGGTGACATGCCATCGCTTTTACACTATGCTGTTGGTCCCACAGACTAACCCTGATACAATGCAGAAGGGGAGTCTACAAAGGAATAAATGCCAGTTGGAATCACTAGGGGACATCCTGGAGGATTGCCACCACAGGACCTCCCCTGTTTATGGCCAGGAAGCATGCTGAGAAAGCTGTGTATGCCCCAAGAAAGGCAGAGTCTCCAATGTTCTCTTTAGATGTTAGCAGAGGATAATGGGAAGAGAAAGATTTACTGGAGTTTGGATTTAAGAGCCAGAAGAACATGCATTGGGGAGCTCCTCCCAGGGAGAAGAACCAGAGGATAACCAAGGCACATTCCCTACCCTATGACAGTGGAGCCTCACAACGCATGTCCAGAAGAATTTTAAAAATTGCTATTTCCTGGTATCTGCTACTGTGTCCTCAACTTCCCCTTTATAAAGGAGTATGTTGCTTGTGGGCACCCTGTCCCTGTTCCTCCCGATGTACTTTGTGTGTGCGGAGGGAAACCCCCCTGTCTTTTCAGCTTATAAATCTTTTGATTAAGGAGATGCCTTCAAGTCTAATGTAGAAACCATCATGGGATCCCATGTCTGGAAAGCCTGATGCCATTTTAGATGAGATTTTTGTTTGCACATTTGGTTTGTGGAAGGAGGGGAGTGAGTATGTTTGACCAAAAGTCTGGACTGCAGTATGTTGTGTTGCGGTACAGCAAATAGTAGCTTCCCCTTTCCTACCCCCATGGGAGGGGCAAATTTCCCTTGCCTGTGGTTGTTGGGCTTGAGCGTGTGCTCATTGGCCAATGAGATGGGAGGAAGCACTGATGTGCCATTTTCAAGAGGAATCTCATAGGGTCACTGGGAGCTTCCCATATTCCACCAGTTCCCTTACACTGCCGCTGCCCGCCTCGAGAGTGTCATATTCAAGAGATGACTCTCCTGTTGAGTCTTGGGATGAGAAGAGAGTTCAGGCTCTCTTGACCTAACCCGTAGCTTAAAGCAGAACCCTAGCACCTGATATGAGTGAGGAGTAAACATTAGTTGTCGCAAGTCACGGAAATGTTGAGGTTGTTTCCTATATAACATCATCACAGCAAAAAATGGAAGATACAAGGGCATATGGGGAAGATGCTGGGAAAGGTGACTTGAGACAGATTTTGAGGGACCTTGACTAGTCATCTGGAGAACTATTTTTTATTATATATGGTTATGGAATCACTGAATATGTTTTATTGTGGTAGAATACACAAAACATAAAATTTATTGTTCTAACTGTCTTTAAGTGTTCTGTTCAGTGGCTTTAAGTACATTCACACTGCTGGGTAACCATCCCCACAATCTATCTCCGTAACATTTTATAACCCCAAATTGAAACTCTGTATTCATCAGAGTCACTGAATCACTGAATTCTCCTTCTCCTTCTCCTTCTCCTTCTCCTTCTCCTTCTCCTTCTCCTTCTCCTTCTCCTTCTCCTTCTCCTTCCCCTTCCCCTTCCCCTTCCCCTTCCCCTTCCCCTTCCCCTTCTCCTTGCCCTTCTTTTTCTTCTTCTTCTTCTTCTTCTTCTTCTTCTTCTTCTTCTTCTTCTTCTTCTCCTTCAGAAGGAAGGAATACTCATATGGCTTTGAGTGACCAGAACTTTATACGCACACCAAAGGAGATGATTCAAATATTTTCACTGATGTTTGTTTTTCCTACATTTCCATGGACCCCCATTCAAATTTTTTTTTTTCAACGTTTATTTTATTTTTGGGACAGAGAGAGACAGAGCATGAATGGGGGAGGGACAGAGAGAGAGGGAGACACAGAATCGGAAACAGTCTCCAGGCTCTGAGCCATCAGCCCAGAGCCCGACGCGGGGCTCGAACTCACGGACCGTGAGATCGTGACCTGGCTGAAGTCGGACGCTTAACCGACTGCGCCACCCAGGCGCCCCTCCATGGACCCCCATTCAAAGTGTGGACAAGCCATCAGTAATTCCTTGCCCTAAAAATGTTTTTTTTTTTTTTTCCGTATAGCAACAGAAATTGCCAGAAATTACTGTCACTTTTTGTCTTCCGTAAAGGGGTGGGCTCATTGAAAAGCATCTCTGTGGAGGAGAAGGGGAGAGAAGGCCGGTACTTTGGGAGCCAGGTGGGAAATCAGGGAAGAGAATACAGAAAAAGTGAGAAAGAGAAGCAATTGTGAATGTGGAAAGGAGACAGTCGCCCTGCAGATGGTGACCACCCTCCGTCCATTATGGTCCTTCCATCCTGGTCAGCTCCATTATCATCCATTCTTCCTCCAATATGGTCAGCTCTGGTCTGTGGCAGTGTTTACCTAATAATGGTGAGCATGTCCATCAGCTAAACTTTAGCAAAAAGCTAGATTTCCAGAGAAGCCATCAGACTTCCAGGAGCCACACTGAGCGATGACAATGAGGATGGCAGGGCAACCAGGATCAGCTGAAGGTCAGAGGTCATGGCTCCTTTTCCCAAGTGTCACTTAAGCCTCCAGACTTCCAGAACACACCCAGTAGATGGTGAAGTCAACGTGGAGATTAAATTTCCCAGCAAACTGGTGCGAGGGGTCACATTTCAATTGGTTTAAAGAACGTAGGGTTTATATGCCTGCGTTTGGGGACCAAGTTTTACCCCTCACCTCATATACATCATGTCATTCCTCTGAGGTTGGGGTTATAAACCTCAACTTCCAATGAAGCAGAAATACACGTGAAGGATGTCAGACAGGCAGTTAGGCAAAGGTGTTCCTCTCTTACACAGAAAGCGGAGTCATAATTCGAACCCAGCCCCGTGGTCGATGCCAGAATGTATGCTTTCCAGAACCCAACTAGGAGAGTTCTTAGGACCCAACTGCCCGTTGGAACAATGCTATGTAAATATGGGATGAGAAGCAGATGCTTACCAACAGGCAGGAATGCCCCGTCTCCTTCTTTGCGTCTTTTCTAATTGCATTTGCCTGGGACCTAAAGCTAAATTATTTTTTATTTTAGGGTCTATCTTCAGTCAGTGCCAGCCAGTCATTTGTAAAGCTAAAACACATTGACTGAAAATATTGAAGGAAAACCTACTAAAAAGCAAGACAATAACAACTAACCCCCTAAGTGACATGGCAGAAGGGAAAAAGAGAAAAAGGCAAATAGATTACTCAAGTAGCTGAAACCCCATGGAATTGCAAAACAACTTCAAGAGCTGAATCTTCTTCTGAAGGGATATTGGGCAATATCAAATCGGGCAATTTGATCATGAAAACAAAAGAAAAAATCATGTGCAAATTAGAAGAGTAATACAGCAAGCACGTGATTTGATATTATAAAAAATAATACGTACTAAGGTCTCCTAAAGCTTTGGTGATGAGCATAGTGCCTTGTGTTACAACTGTCAGTTTATTTGCCCTTCTTCCTCGATACTAAGTCTTTGGAGATAGAAGCTCTGTAGTTAGTTCCCGTCACTGTACCTACAGTACCAAACAAAACACAATGGAAATGCAAACATGCTTTGTTCCATCGCACCGGGAACATTCGATAAATATTTATGAATGACTTTTTTCTTTGCAATATGAACATACAGGTGAAGGTGACTGAAGCAAGTGGAAACTTGAGTAGGACAATTGCAAAACTGGCAATTATTTCCACTTTATGTGCTGTGAGTTATTTAAGACTTACAAGGAGGAACCGATATGTAAGTTATGTGAGACGGTAAACCAAAGGTGAACTCAATTTGTATTGTAAAAATAGCGTAACTTAGAATTAAGTTGTAATTTTGAAAAAAAATCACTTAATTTGACGCCAAATGAAAGACACTTTGCCAAGCTAGGAAGTCGGGAGTTTTACAATAGAAAGTCTTTGGCTTCTACTTCGTATTAGTCATGAGATGGTGTATGAGTTCCTGAGCTTCTCCGCAGGGCCAGATTCTTCATTCATAATGTAATGGGTACAGTGATTTTTTTTCCCAGTGAATTTTCCTAGGCAGAAATTACAACTGACAAATAATAATTTGTCCTTAATTGAAATGGGCATAATTTTATTTTTTTCATGTTTTATTCCATGAGACTGAAATGATAGGACATGTTTACATGTTAAGATAGTGCGAGATACTGTAGGCCATAAGCTCTCAGTTCTTCGGTCTTAAGTAGAAGACATATTGTTTCCATCTCAGATGGAAATCATGTTTTTATATTCAAGATTTTAGATATATTCAGTGAGAGAAATTGGCCTAAAATGAATGTCTCCTGACTTCAATGTTTTTGTACTGTATTAGTTGGCTTGGGCTTTCGGAAGAAAATATCATACACCGGGGGCTTATATAACAGAAATTTATTTTCTCACGGTTTTCCACAAATATGGGAAGTCCAAGATCAATGCCCCCCCACCGATCATTCCTCGTTCATAGATAGCTGTCTTCTGGAATATGTCCTCGCATGATCATTGCAGAGAGAGAGAGAGAAAGAGAGAGAGAGAGAGAAAGAAGGCAAACCCTCTGGTGTCTTTTCTTATGTGGGCATTAATCCCATCCTGGGGGCCCCATCCTCAGGACCTCACCTAACCCTAATCACCTTCCAAAGGCCTCACCTCCAAATACTTTTGCAGTGGGGGGTAGGGCTTCAACTTATGAACTTGGGGGACACAATTCAGTCTGTGGCATATACTTTGCATAAGAACGGTAATCCTTCTGAAACATCTGGAACGCTCAGGGTCCCTTTAAAAATCTGATAAAATCCATGGTTGGGTTTATTCCCTGGGAGTGGGGAAGAATATATGTATAATTCCACATACATATCCACGGTGGTCCATCGGTTCAAAATCCCCACCTTACGGGGTACCCCGGGTGGCTCAGTGGGTTAAGTGTCCAACTTCGGCTCAGGTCATGATCTCACGGTTCGTGGATTTGAGCCCCTCGTTGGGCTCTGCGCTGACAGCTCAGAGCCTGGAGCCTGCTTCAGATTCTGTGTCTTTGCTTCTCTCTGTCCCTCCTCCGCTCACACTCAGTATCTTTCTCTCTCTCAAAAATAAATAAACGTTAAAAAAATTCAGGACCCCTTAATTCAGGACACCTTAGGACCCCTGGCCCTATGCTATTATAGGTCTATTCAACTCTAAAAACAGTTCTGAAAAATTAGCAGTCTTATTTAGGGTCCGACAGATTTAGACAGGATGGGTGCAGGTGTTTTCCTCATGAAATCTTCCAGAAACAACCTCTCCCCAACTTCCACTTTGGGGAGATTAAGTGGCTTGCTGAAGGCCACATGGTTTATTTTCTGTAAGGGCCCCACCTTCCAAGGAAAATTATTAACAGGTCCTTCATTCTGTGGACGTTGGGTCCTGAAGAGACTCTAGGTGTCCCCTAGTCCAGACCCCTTGGTTGGCTAATAAGGAAAATGAGGCCAAAGAAGGGAGAAGAATGTGCTGGGGCCACACAATTCATCTTAGCCTTTACCAACGAGCTAGCTTCGGGTTTCTTTGGAAAAATCATGTGAAATTAACACTCTTGTTGTTTCTTAAAACGATTACTCCAGGACCGTGTCTTGTGTCTTCTAACCTCTCATTTGGGATCTCCATGACCAATTTAATAAGTTCAGTTCTTCCAGAATAACAGTATTCCATCTAATGGCTAAGGTCTCTTTCAGAATATAGTACTATGTCTATATTTCATTTTCCAATATATCCAGACTGCTGTAGGTTCTCTTTTACTTCTGATGGACCCAACTGAATTCTCAAAGATAGCTGAACAATTTATTGCTCCCATATAATTTCATATTCCTCTGCAGAGATAACACAGTAATTATCCTGATTGGAATTGTGCTGAGAGTATACTTGCATTCCATTTTTTTTTATGGTTTTTAGCAAAGAGTTTTATTTGATAGAATACATAACAGCATCGTAAAATTATTTACTTTTTCAAAACGCATCCTAGTGTTCAACATCTACGATTAACCCCCAAGATGGAGATGTTTGTCTCTCCACACTCTATCGTTGCTTAGATCGAAGGTCCTGTGTTCATCCACACATTGCCAGTCTTGCTGGAATTGCTGCCCCTGAGACATCCTTGAACCTCCGAGATTAGAACAATGGAGTAAGCTGTGTCACAGCAGAGGAGAAAGAACCCGCGGTTTGGAACCAAGGAAAGGCAGGAGTCACCTATGAGGCTTCACTGACCGGAGAGACACATGAAAAAGTCTCCTGGCTGAAGCAGAAATAGAGTTTCCTTGGAGAAGAAAGGAGGTGCTGGAATTTGTGGAGAAATGGAGCGAAGGTATATTGGGTATGTAATTGGAGATAAGGTGGGCCGACACTCCAGCCTACGGAATTTTTTTTTTTAGAGAGATTTTTAGAGTTGTAGCTGAGAGAGACAGTGTGAGTAGGGGAGGGACAGAGACAGAGAGAGAGAGAGAGAGAGAGAGAGAGAGAGAATCCCAAGCAGGCTCCATGCTCTCAGCACAGAGCCCAACTAGGGGCTCGATCCAATGAACTGTGAGATCATGACCTGTGCCGAAATGAAGAACCAGACGCTTAAGCAACTGAGCCACCCAGGCGCCCCCAGCCTGCAGACTTCTGCATAGAACTGAACAGAGCTTGGCATGTCTTTGAATGGCTCCCAGTTATTACGTGTGTGATTCTCACAACAAGGATGGAGTACCGCTAGTGAAGCCCCGCCCCCTGCCCCCCGCCCCGCCCCCGCCAGAGTAAGGTGCAGGCAAACCTGGGCATTCCCAACACTGAGTCGAAAGAAGAGGAACGGCTCCATCGGAAGAGAAAAATGAGGTAGGCTATAGATAAAGACCCCTGGGCCCCATCCCTTCACAGAAGCCCACCAAGACCCCCAAGTAACAGCTCTCTGGAGTGCCAGCAGCCCCCCACCCCCGCCCCCAGCACAACTGGTTTACAATTTCAATGTAATATTTGTCCAGGATATTAACATGTGTTTTATTCTTTGTTCTTGTGTTTTTCCTCACCTTGATTTAAGCCCTTGGGCCACTCTTTTGTTTAGAGGCTGTTGGTGTTGCAAGACTAAAGAGAATTGTGTGAAGTTAACGTCCTTTGCTAGTTTCAGCCTCTGAACAGAAACAGAGGCATGTGTCCTCCTTTTGACCTGGGAGCCTGAAGGAGCCTCGGTAATGACGGATTCAAATTTGCGCCCTCTTCCAAGCCCGGAGAGCGGCTCCCAAGTCAGGTTTAAATCGATTTAAAGACAGTTGCAAGCTCTCAAGTATTTGCAAGGTAAGGTTCTCAGTCCTTGCGTGTTCTTTCTCCACTCTCTGCCTTCCGCCTCTTTGTCTGCTCCCACCCCGGCAGCATCTTTGTGACCTCCTCTGAACCACCCCTCCTCCCCTAGGAGCCAGGCAGGTCTGGCCTTTGGAACTTGGAGGGAGGGTCTAGAAGGCATTTAATCCATACCCTCAACGTGCATGGAGACTTTTGCCTACTTACCCGGGGCCGTGGAGTATCTTAGTCCTCTGGACTGGTGTAACAAAATCCCATGAGCTGGGGTGCTTATAAACCAGAGACATTTAGTTCTTCCCGTCCTGGAGGCTAGATGTCTGAGATCAAAGTGTCAACAGGCTTAGGTGCTGGTGAGAAATCACCTCCGGGTTGCAGACTGCCAACTCCTCATTGTGTCCTCACTGGTACCAAGAGGCAGGAAAGCCCTCTGGGGTCCTGTTATAAGGATACTAATCTCATTCATGGGGGCTCCACCCTCATAACCTGATTAGCTCCCCAAGGCCCCTTGTCCTAATGGCATCACACTGGGGGGGTTAGGATTTCAACATATGAATTCAGCGGGGGACACAAACATCTGGTCCATTGCACGGGGCTACCTGCTTCATTGTAAGTTTCAGACAGCATCTCACATTTCCCGGTTCCCATCCGGACGTTTACCCCGGTAACTGGTGTTCCATCTGTGGATGGCAAGTCCTGGAGGGAAAGGCACAGTTCTGTGCAGTGTCTGTGGCTTGATGAGACCGGGAACTGTCGAGGGCGTTGGAGAGTGGGAGACAGTCACCTGGACGTGAGCTCTTTATCCGAGACTCTGCTCAGAAGCCACCACCAGGGGCGCCTGGGGGGCTCAGTCAGTTGAGCATCTGACTCTTGGCTTTGGCTCAGGTCATGATCTCAACGGCGTGTGAGTTTGAGCCCCGCCTTGCGCTCTGTGCTGATAGTGCAGAGCTTGCTTGGGGTGCTCTCTCTCTCTTGCTCTCTCTCTGCCCCTCCTGCTCATTCTCTCTCTCTTTCTCTCTCTCAAAATAAAGAAATAAACTTAAAAGGTGTTTTTAAAAACAGAGCCACTGCCATGGTCAGACTCCGCGTCTGTCTTGTCTATGTGCCAATCCTCTCTGTATTCTAGATAATGAGTGTGCTCACCAAGTTTCACGGGAGACCAAGGTTATGCTTTATTCATCTTTGTGCTGACCCTTGTCCTCGCACATTCTCTGGCCAGTAGTAGATTCTCTGTAAAGACTTGGTGACTTGGCTCAAATTAATAGAATATATACATGTATATATTTATATTTAGAAATTCATGTAGAGAGTAGATGTGCGTGTGTGTGTGTGTGCGTGTGTGTATCTATCTATCTCAAATTGCATTCCCCAAAGATAATCTATATAATTAAGGTCTTAAAATGTTGGACAAGCTGCCACAGGAAACAATACTCAGGGAAAACTCCAATATTTAGTGAGTGTTTACCATGCGTTCTGTCAGGTGCTAAATACTTTGTACATGGATTATCTCATTTAATCTTTACAAAAACCCTATGAAGTAGATACCTTTGTGACCAAACCCCCCGCCCCAAGCAGTCTGAAATTCCGGACGTGGTCCAGACAAAACTAAATGTAGAAGTTGAACACGAGCTGGGGACCCCAAACCTCAGAGATTAAGATTTTGGCTTCAAAGAAAGCTTCCAACTGTTAGAGCTGCTTTACGGGGGGCAATCAGTTCTGTGTCTCTGGAAATAAAGTGTAATCCAGACTAGAAAATTATTTGATAGTCACATTACAAAAGAGTTCAAGTACAAGAACGTTTGAATGCTTAAAAGAACGCCCATCAAGCCTCGAGTTTTATGGATTCTCGACACCATCATGAGTATGTGTATACATCTCTCTCAGCCATGTTTGTGGGGCTTTTCCTCACCACCTCTGAGTTTATAGGATCTGTTTTGGTCTCTAGCTCGCAAAGGGACGTGTCAGGCCTGCTCTCTGCTACCGTCTCACATAAACACAGAATAATTTGTTGTTTGGGCTTTGAAAAAGAAAGCCGAGTTTCGTTTAGGAACGGACAGAGATTTTCAGAGAAGCAACAGCAAAGGTCTCTGGGACCCACGGAACATGAGCTCAAGGCATGTGAAGCTGCCTCATAACTTCCTCTTGGTGCTGCTATATCGGATCTTGTCCTCTTTGTCCACCTCAGAAGATGCCCTGTCCACCCCCATCCCCCCAGCAAGATGCTCCTGGCAGCAGCCATGGAGTGTTCTAGAAATGCTTTCGATTCCTGCATTCCTTGACATTGGCCCAGAGACCACCAGGACCCAAGGAGGCTGTCTCCGGGCTCTGTCCTCTTCCACAGCTTGCCTGTTTAACCCGCTCACAGGAAGGGGCCCCCTGATGAACTCAGGACCTGCCCGTGTCTCCCAAGAGCAACTATTAGGCACCGCTTGGTTACACCAAAGAGGGTGGTTACGTCGGTGCACTCTCTTACAGAAGGAAGGCAGGCTTCAGGGAAATCCCGTTTTGTATAGAACCCCAACGTCATTTCACCCAGCACATTTGTAAGAAACCAGTGGGCGGGCGTCCCTGTCACCAGCCACCCTTGTGCAGGTGCTTTTGGAGAAAGCTCGTTTTCCAGCCCACACTTCATTTTGCTTCAGGGAACCAGGTCCTGAAGCAGGCAGGGCTTTTGCACGTGCTTCTGTGCCCACCTTCCCCCACCGCGGGCCACTGGTCCGAGAAATCTCATAGCTTCTGTTCAAAGCCTTCTGATTTAGTTCCTAGATTCCCCTAAACTGGGGAAATCATAATCACAAATGCGGACAGAGCCCACATAACGTCTCGCCCCTGTGACGACCGCTTGACGTATTTCAAATAATTAACACCTATTATAAAATTCCATGGCTAAGGACTATTAGCCCACTTTCTAAAGAAGGACCACAAATGCATGGATGGTGTTATTTCTCTGGTATCATCGTGGACGTGATGTAACTTCTTCCCAGATGAGGAGATTTCACCTGCCGGAACAGTTTCTGCAGAGGAACTTTCAAAACACCTGAGTGCATTTAAACACATGCAGCCCTAAACACACATGCCCCGTCCTTGATGGTCTGAGTAGCGGTCCCCCCAGGGAACACTTGCAGTGCCAGAATGTAAGACTGGCACTGCTCACAGCCAAGGACTGCAGAGCTGCTGGGTCTCACCTTAAATGGCCCCACATTATTGTTTCTGATACTAGTATTGTTTTTTCTAGAAGCTCTCACATATATATATATATTTGTCAGTTTTCTGCCTTCCTCTTTACGTTGGCTTGGGATGAGCCCTTTGTAGCCCCTGGAAATGTTTTTACATTGTTTTTGATCTCTTTGTAAGGAAACATATACCCAAGGTGGTTTTAATTAAAAAAAAAAAAAAAGTACATTGCTCTGGGGAACACAGAATGGGCAGGCCCCTGAAGGACGTATAGTCAGGGTGATAAGAGAGAAAATACTCACATAAAATATCAAAGAGGATGGGATTATTGGACTTGAAGAAATAGAAAGTAAATCCTATGGGAACAAAGAATCTTTTACAAGTATTCCTTCTTTGGCTTGCTGACCACTCCTGAAATGGCAGATTTTCCTCTAAGACCCCATCACGCTTAATTTCCGCGTGGTTCCGCGTTTCTCTTTTGCCAGATAATGTAGAGGAATGATGGCACCCTCAGCCGCACAAAGGTTTGCTCAATTTATGCAAAACTTTCCTATCAGTTTTGACGGGCTCAATCAGCGCCTTTACCGCAACCTTCAAAATCATTTCTACTGTGAATCACTGTTAGCAAGAAGGTCGTGCATAATGTTTTAAAGTGTTTTCTCTGTGCAGATAAAGGCTGGAGACCACTTTATAAGAGGTGATGAAGTGTGATAGTATTTATACTTATTTAACATCATGTGAGCATACTCCATTACTCTGAATACTTTTTGATGTATCAATTCAGCTACAATCCCCAGGTACAAAGGGACATTTCAGATATGCTTAAAGTTGCTCGTCAGTTGACTTTAAGTTCACCAAAAGGGAGATCACCATTGGTGGGCCTGCCCTAATCAGGTGAACCCGGCTCTGACGCTCCCAATGGTTTGTTCCCAAGGTGTTCCAGCCTGCTTGTGATCTTCCATGCTGTTTCTGTTTCTCTTGTAGAGCCCCGACTGACACAATTATTTAACAGTTACAGAAAAGATTGTCAGCTTCGGTTTTCTAATTCATGACGTGGGGATTTGTGAGGTTAAGTGATAATGCATATAGGCTTCCGGGCACTGGGTAGGTTGGAAACAAACACACAGGAAAGTTCGAGTTACAATAGCTCAGGGTCAGGAGGCCTGGGAGAGGCGAAAGCTGCTCTGGTTTAAAATTTACAATATGTGCAGCGGACTGTAGGTGAGGTGTGCAAAGTTTCCCTAAGAGAGAGAATGAAACTAATATATAAATCAAAAACAACAAAATTTCCTTAAGAGCAGTAATGAATTCCTTGATTTCGTTTTGATATCCGGAGAAGGATACATACTAACCATGCTTGAAGACTGACTTAGACCCTGCATGCCAAACTGGGTTTTCAGAGCAGAAATTCTACATCTATTAACTCTTTTAATTAGAAAGTTGCCTCAGACTCTCAGAGACAATGGATGTAAGGAAAATCCAGGAGGGCTGATTAAGGGACTGAGGGGCGTGTTCAAGGAAAAAGGCCATTGTCAACGTGAAGCGTGCTTTGTTATTCAAACATTTCTGGCTGAGCTACCTCCTAGGTAGCCTGATGGGTATAGGACTTGAAAAATATATATGGGATATCAATTGAAAAACAGATGACTATAAGGAAAGGGAAGAAAAATAATATGCAAACAGGGAGGGGGACAAAACAGAAGAGACTCTTAAATATGGAGAACAAACAGAGGGTTCCTGGAGGGATTGTGGGAAGGGGGATGGGCCAAATGGGTAAGAGGCACAAGGAATCTACTCCTGAAATTATTGTTGCACTATATCCTAACTAAGTTGGATGTAAATTAAAAAGAAATAAAAATAATTTTTTTAACTTTTATTTATTTTTGAGACAGAGAGAGACAGAGCATGAACGGGGGAGGGGCAGAGAGAGAGGGAGACACAGAATCTGAAACAAGCTCCAGGCTCCGAGCTGTCAGCACAGAGCCCGAGACGGGGCTCGAACTCACGGACCGCGAGATCATGACCTGAGTTGAAGTCGGACCCTTAACTGACTGAGCCACCCGGGCGTCCCTAAAAAAATAAATAAAAAAGCAAAAATATATATGGGATATCATTGTATTGAAATAATTATTAAGGCAAGTTGGACCTAAGATGCTATAAACTAGCCCCCTTTCTTTAAATGCATTTTTAAAAATTCAGGCAAACAGCTTTCGTAAGTTAATGATGCATGGTGTGGTGGAAGAAAGGCACCTTGACATGCAGAGACCCCACAGTTTAAAATATGAATATCTGCATCCTAATAATTTTGATGTTCCTCTCTGACCAAAGCACTGCTTAAAAGTGTGATTAAAATTAAAAAAAAAAAAGTAGATGAAGTCTATAAATGCGTAGCAACTCATACACTCCTGCATTCAGCTATGAAACTGTTTAGGCAAACATAAAAAGCCCCGAGAAGACAGGTAACAGGAACATGCTCATGGCATGTGCAGTGAAGGTGGGAGGCAGGGATTGGGGGAAGGTGACAGATAGACGACATTACTTCTAAAGGAGCCGATGAAATGCTTAGATCTGAGACACACGCTTTCCATACACAGAGCCAGGTCCAGACGCTGGCATTTTATGATGCTTCCTGGTAAATCTGTTGTTCTCCAAAGTCTGAAGAGCGGGCTGCTTCTCCCTTCCCCCCACACACAGACGGAGGCAGGGTAGGGTCCACAGGGTACAAGGGCTGGCTCCGGAACAAAGCGCTTGGGTTCATGTTCTAATTCCCCCCACCAGCTGCATGATCCTGGACATTTCCCGTGCTTCCGTATCTTCATCTGTAAAGCGAGTATAATGGCAATTTCCTCACATGATGGGTATTGAGAGAATTACAGGTTGCAAGTATCTTTGAACAATATTTGGCCCATTATAAGTCCTCAATAAATGTGAGTTTATTATTATGCTTGAATATATATGATGTATATATAGTATATATATAATACTATATTGTATATGTAATATACAATATAACATATATGATATATTATATATAATATATAATATAGTAAATATAATTATGTATATGGTGTATATGTATTATTATATATGATATATATTATATAATTACACAGGATATTAATGCTAATACTAGCATATAATAATGTTAATATATTTTTAAAAATTTTTAACACTTATTCATTTCTGAGAGACACAGAGAGACAGAGCGTGAATGTGGGAAGGGCAGAGAGAGAAGGAGATACAGAATCCGAAGCAGGCTCCAGGCTCTGAGCTGTCAGCACAGAGCCCGACGTGGGGCTCGAACCCACCAACCGTGAGATCATGACCTGAGCTGATGTTGGACACTCAACTGACTGAGCCACGCAGGTGCCCCAATAATGTTAATATATTTTGATATGTATATTATATAATAAAAGCATGAGTACCATTATACTTGTAGAATAATGTACAGGTGTAACAGCAAACTCATATTTACTGAGGACTTGTATAATAATTATATGCTTGTATATAATAATATACTTGTATATGATACAGGCAAGAGAAAATCAAAGCGCAGCACCCTCCTGAGACTGCAATAGTGGGGGGGGGGGGGCTCAAGGTGGGAACAGGTGTCCTTGGCTTGTGCCCTGCAGCCAATCACATGCTGTCACCTGATAGAACAATCAACCCCTGACTGTCCTACAGCCAACGACAAATCATCTTTGGTTCCCAGCCCCTCAAATGAGCCCTCAGAATGGAGAATCCCTGCTGTGAGTGGAAGGTTCTAACAGAAAGGTAACACACATTTAGAGCGCACCATAATATCTGCCAGGCCACAGACCTGGATGGGATTGTGGAACAGCTGGAACAATTTGTAAGTTGTTTGCATGACAAGAAAACTGTCCTGTAGAAGTCCGCGAAGAGTGTGCCATCTGTTTAAGGTTAAAGGTCAGCAAGAATTTGCCTCGTAAGCAAGTCTTGCACGTCTGTGCTGGGTCGTCCTTTTGTTTTCTGCCGTGCGTGGCTCAGCACTAAATCTGAGATAGATGGAGGGATCCCCGTCTTACAAGAAGGGGAAACCGTGGCTCGGAGAAGCACTGTCCCAGCCCATGCGCGGCCCAGGGCACCCCAGGGAAGAGAAGCCGGGTACTGGTTCCAGGCCTCAGCTCTCACCACACATGACGTCAGCTCTCCTCGCAGCCGTCTCCCTCCCGCCTGTGACCCTTGGAGATATTTTTCAGCTGTTTTCCCAGTTCATTTGTACTTTGTTTTTCAGACTGCATACTAAATACCGTTTCCCTTGATCCAAACTGATTCCTTTTCATCATAATTCTGGTCCCAAATCCATCAGCCTTCACCAGGTAAAACTCCCAGTTAGATGTGAAACCCGGATGCTACCATGCGGAACCCTCCCATGTAGATGGGGGCCTCGGCGGCGTTCTCTGGCCCTAGGATCAGGAATCGATTATTTGCTAATTGTAACGTAAGTATGAAATCTAACCTTCTGATGCCTGTAGTCAGAAAAGACAAGATGTCCTGGGCTAGCAAACAAATCCAACCTCTTAGCGGCTTCATAAAAACTTCTTGCCTTCTATGTTGCCTGAGAGGAGGTGGTTTGACTCCCATGTCACGGGGCATGTTTTTCCTGAATGGTCACTCTGTTTTATACCAGGGGATGGATTTTGAGTCATCAGTCTGGAAGAGGAAAGCCAAATAAAGGTGAGACTCTGGGGAGGGCGATGATTAAGCACCAGTAGGAAAAAAAAAATATGTGGAATTTGAAAGCCGACTTGGACGCAAGACAGTGTGCTTAAGATGTTATTAACCAGAGTCTAAGGGGGGGATTCCGAGGTCACCAGACAGTGGGTTAAAAATGGAAATGACGTGGGAGAAACCAGAGAGGGCCTGGACTGTAATGGGTTCTGGAAAACTCCCTTGACCGATGGTATTCTTCTGAGACAAGACGTGCCCAATATGGGGCCACCATTGCGTTAGGGCCATCTTCCTCAGAGAATAATACCTAACGCTTGCCAGAATTTATATTCTCTGTTATGTGACTCGAGAAGACGAGCACACGGGAAGGACAAGACCATCTACCACCTGCTAGATAATTTCTGAGTAAATGTCACCTAATCTTCACTACAGTCTTTCCAGGTGTTGTTCTTCTATCTTTCTCCTTTTTTTTTTTTTTTTTTTTTTTTTTTACAAAAAAAGAAACAAGTTCATGAAAACGATAGGTATTAAGTGACGAGTTTTGAGCCCGAGTCTGTCCACCTCTCGGTAGCACCATCCCTGCCCCCGTCAGTGTGCTGCCCCCCTGCTCGTTGTGGGAGTCATGAGGTGGGACCGGGTTAACAGGAAACGAGGTTCAGTTACCATCAGGTGGGCTGTGGGGATCGATGCAGACCCTCACACACCACAGTGCAGATGTAAGCTCCTCAAATGATACTGATGACGCGATTCTAGAGAAGTGGGCAAAGTGACAACCACCAAAATCGTGCCCAGCCTTGGCTATAATCACTAAGTCCCGGGAAGACTCCTTGGGCTGTCAGCGCACAGACATTTCCTGTACAAGTGCCATGATATCTTAATTACAGCTTGTATGGGAGGCAGTGCATAATATGTTCTCTTGAGGGGACGCTACGTAAATTAGTGCCTATTACCCCGAATGACGTGCATTTTACTCATAACAAATGAATATTGAGTGTGGAGCAGTCTCCTGCTTCTGGTATTTTTCAAGCTGCCCACGACACTGTGCCCAAGACCGTCTTAGTCACTGCCGCTTCAATCTTGTAGGTCTCCTGTTCAAACGCTCCCAATAATTTGTCATTGACCTCTCCGCTCCGTTTTCCACCTCCCATCTGTTTTTCTCTTCTCCCTGTGTTCTTTCCAGCCTGCGCCTACGTTACCCTTGCTTTTATACAACTGGTCTTTCCACCTGTCTTTCAAATGTGCCTACCGCTTTCCTCCGCACCTTTGCATGTTACCGCTGCCTCTCCACTTACCCAGATCCAGTGCACCTGTTATGAAGGATCCTGGGGCGTCCCTAGTGACACCTTGCTCCTCTCTACTCTTGTGCTTGGAACCAAGGACCTCAAACTTTACCTGAAAGTATAATGGGATAAATATGCACGTAGAATATAGTTATGGATATGGGTATGTATACACATATATGTATACAAAACCAGCTGCCAGGTCATGAGGATGCTTCAGCAGCTCTGTGCAGAGATTGCTGTGGCAAAGATTGGAGTCCTTCCACTAACTGCCAGCACGCACCTGTCCGCCATGAGGGCAGCCATCTTGGAACCATACCCCCGAGCCCCAGTCCAGCCTTTGGATGGAACTGCAGCCCCAGCGGACGTCTGCCTGGATTCTCACAAGAGACTCTGGGCCAGAGCCACCCGGATAAGTGATCCCTGACCCTCTGAAGCTCTGGGGAATGACAAATGTTTCTTGTCTTTCTAAACCATTGAGTGTAGCTATGCATAGGCACAGCAACAGATAACTGATGTCATTGTCTAGCATTGAGTCAGGGCTTAATGTGTGCCAAAGACTTTGCCATTTGCTAGCTGCTCTACTTTCTTTTATAGTATTCATCTCATGCCACTTCAAAAAAAGGACTTCCGTGTCTTCATGTTCGAGATGTGGGTATGAGGATCTGGAGACAGATGTTTTGCAAAGCTATCCAAGGGTAGAGTCACACAGGGGTAGAGTCAGGGTCCACAGTGATCCCGGGGCGCAGGGCATGGGGCACGGATACTTACCCACCCCCTCCATGCTGTCTCGACATCTCATACAGGGGGCGGGGCCATGTAACTTCTTTTGCCAAACTCAAAGGCATCACACTTGCCTATGCCTGTGCTTCTAGTTCAAAGTGAGCATTTGGAAGGCAACATCGTCTCCTTGATACGCTTTATCTGATTTCATGCTTACCCAGATGAGTTTGTGACATGTCTGAGGTTGCAGAGGTAAGAGGTGGCCTCGTGAGGTGGCCACATTTCTTTGCATGTGTTTCCCTCACACTGCTGGGGTCACTGACGCAGTGGCAGTTTGCAGACTACGAACTTAGTAAAATCTCTACATGCCAGGATCTCTGTGCCTCCCCCCCGCCCCCCAAAAATAAAAGAGCACAAATCTTCCCCTGCCAGGTCTGAGCAATTTCAGAAATAAAGCCAGGTTCATACAGAGGCCAAACAGAAACTTTATTGTTTTATTTTTTTTTTAAGTTTATTTGTTTTGAGAGAGTGAGAGAGCAAGTGAACAGGGGAAGGGCAGAGAGAGGGAGAGGGAGAGAGAGAATGCCCAGCAGGCTCTGCGCCGAGAGTGCTCGGCTCACGTGGGGCTCAAACTCACGATCTGCGAGATCATGACCCGAGCCCAAGTGTCTTCACCTGGGTTCTCTCCAAATCAGGGACTGTGACAAGGACTTGGGTGCCCGTGGATTATCGGGAAGGAGAGCCCAGGAAACAGAAACGGGGAGTGTGGGGAGTAAGCTTGGGAAGGAAGGAAACTGTTGTAAAGATGTCTCATCAAGGCCGCTGTCACTGGCAAGGGAAGCTGGATTGTTCCGGGCCCCATTGACCTCCACGGCTATACCTCCTTGGCATTTCTGCTGCACGAGATTGCTGGCCACAAGGTTCCTTCAGCCCCAGAGAAGTCCCTGAGGTAGAAAAGGGAAAGGCTTGTAATGTGTCCTAGAGGGGGACATCCCTGAGCCCTGGATCAGATATGTGACCACGCTGTCTGAGTACAGGCCGTTAAGGCTGCCACCAAAGACAGGCCAAAAAGACATGACGGAGGGCACGAAAACTGTCCCCGTATAGTCACCTGCTGGGGGAGGCTGCAGGGGGGAGGAGCTGGGTGCTCTCTGAAGGCAGCGAGGACCCACGCAGGACGGGGACCGAGGCGAACCAAGCATACCCGGTTTATTCCTTCTGATCTTACCAAACTGGGAAGTCCCTGCACCTCCCCGGGGAGGGGGAAGTAAAAGGCGCAGAGAGAGAGACCCTTCCCTACGCTCTGGAAAAATAATCGTCCTCATGGAAACCACGAGTAGAGCGCAGTACCCCTCTTGGAGTCCCGTGACTCTAGTGTCTTTGGAACGACGAAAGGAATAAATAAAACACGGGATAAATTTACAACTGTGACTCTTCACCAAGCGAGCCGGACGGGAGGCCCTCAATAACCCCCCTGACACCAGAGTCAATACAAATCAAATATAATAAAAGAGTTCTATCCTCCTTTTCCCTCTTTATTAATTTTTTTTTGCAGGGCTTTGGAAAAGGTCACAGTAGAAGATTGCATTATATTTCAAAAATCTTTAGAGTTCCCCACAGGAAACATTATTACCAATATATTCCCTTCCATTTGATGTCTTTTTAGCAGTTGATGCCCCCAAAAATCTGTTGTTTTTAAACCAGTTTCCAAGCGAGCAGATCTTGGGTGATTAAGGGGAGAAAAAAATAACAACAACCAATAAACCACCAGGAAATGTTTCGGAGAGAGAAAGAACTGGAATGTGCCGAGGCGCCTCTATTACCCACAGCCTCCTGTGGTGTCGAAAAGCAGACTCGGGAGGCTGACGGCCTGGGCTACATCCAAGCGACGCTGTGCACATGATCTGGTATCTCTTCTGTGTCTCTTCTTCCCCATAAGCGCAGCTAATTTGGAGACGCAGTGTAAGCATCACGTAAGCTATTATACGGAAAGAGCCCAGCACAGAGCCTGATGTGTGGCAAAGGCTGTTTAAGTGCATGCCAGAGTCACAGCATTGTGGCGGTGCAGGGCTGGACCCCAAGGTCGTCTTTACAGCCCTAATGCCAATCCAGGTAACTGAAGCAACGAATCATCCAAGGACTTTTTCTCCCTCATGGGTCCTTGTCTTTGGACCACGTTGGGCCATTGAGGAGGGCTTTCCGAGCACCTTCCCCATGCTGTCTTTGGTGTGGAGCTTTATGGGCATTAGCAACACTCCCTCAAAACCAGGCTCACAGAGACAGGAGACTCGATCCTCCTTCACTGCTGGCATGGTGTATTAGCCTGCGAGGGCCGTGTAACAAAGCGCTACAGCTTAGGGGCTCAAACCACAGACATTTGTTGTCTCCCATTTATATCATTTATAAATATGCAAAAAAACGCTTCTGCAGAAGTGGATCTTGGAAGTCCAAGGTCTAGGTGTTGCTTTCTTCTGAGGCCTCTCTCCTTGGCCCTTTTCTCCCCGTGTCTCACACCATCTTCGCTCTGTGTGTGGTCTACGTCCTCATCCACCCCTTTTAAAATTTATTTATTTTGAGAGAGAGAGAGAGAGAGTAAGAGAGAGAGAGAGCACACAAGCAGGGGAGGGGTAGAGAGAGAGAGAGAATCCCAAGCAGGCTCCACAATGTCAGCACGGAGCCCAATGTGGGGCTCGATCTCACAAACCTGGAGATCACGACCCGAGCTGAAATCAAGAGTCAGGCGCTTAACCAACGGAGCCACCCAGGCACCCCCGCTTCTTCTTAGAAATCACATTGGGTTAGAACCCACCTTAATAACATCACTGTAACTTAATTCCATCTTTAAAAACCTGATCTCCAGGGGCACCTGGGTGGCTCCGTCGGTTAAGCGTCTGACTTCGGCTCAGGTCATGATCTCACGGTTTGTGGGTTTGAGCCCTGCATCGAGCTGTGTGCTGACAGCTCGGAGACTGGAGCCTGCTTCGGATTCTGTGTCTCCCTCTCTCTCTCTCTCTCTCTCTCTCTGCCCCTCCCCCGCTCACGCTCTGTCTCTCTTTCTCTCAAAAGTAAATAAACATTAAAAAAAAAACACCCGATCTCCAAATACAACCACATTCTGAGGGGCTGGGGGGTAACACTTGCACACATGAAATTTTGGAGGACAGGATTCAACCCCTAATGGATGAGGTCAAGGAGAAGAGACTTTGAAAGGGACGCTTTTTGGTGCAAACAGTGACATTAGATAACGGGCATTTGTATAGGAGGGTGCTGCTTTTTCAGAACCACTTTCATATCAGGGAACTTAGTCCGGGCAGATCAGGGGTAGAGCGGCAAACAGCATTTATTGACTTTCTGGGAAAATACAGTGTGCCCAGGCCTGTTCTGGTTATAGGTATACATTTATATAGTATATCATTTATACATATATGCATTTATTTATTATATAGAATAACATATAACATATACAAATACTATAATCTTATATATTATATACATCATTACATATATATTTATATATAATCTATAATCTATGGAGATAGTATTATATATATTACATAGTATCATACATATGTACATATAAGATATAATATATATAAATAGTGTTACTCACCTTGAGCCACAACAAATCGCCACAAACGTGTGGTTTAAAACAACAGGAACTTATTCTCCTACAGTTGTAGAGCCCAGAAGTCTGAAATCAAAGTGTGCACAGAGCCATGTTCACTGCAAAAGCTCTGAGGGAGAAGCCTCCTTCAAAACTTCCAAATCTGGTGGCCCCTGGCGACCCTTGGCTTACAGCAGCATCGGTCAATCTCTGCCTGTCTGCACATGGCTTTTTCTTCTCTGTCTCAAATCTCCCTCTGCCTTTCTCTCATAAAGACACTTGTCATTGGATTGAGGGCACAAGTGGATAATCCAGGATGATCTCATCTCCAGATCCTTAATGTGATTACATCTGCAAAGATCATTTTTCCAATAAGGTCACATTTTCACAGATTCTGGGGATGAGAAAGTACGTACCTTCTGGGCGGGTTTCACTATTCCACCCACTACATATATATGTATTCTGTCTCTCATATATATACGTATACAAAGAGATGGAGAGATGAAATTATTTGTCTATATAAATTATATATGAATGTTATATATAAATACATAAAAATAATTTCACTTAATCCTCACCAAATACACACACATGCACACACACACACACACACACACACACACACACCAGGCTGGGACAGACCCGTAAGGTAGAAATGCTTCTGCAGAAGCGGACTGTGCATTCGGATGTCCCCTCCCCCCGCCGTCAGGTTACCCCTCCAGTGGGTTTAGGTTTAGAGCTGCAGAGTCGCACCCCTGGGATGGGGGAGAAGGGGGGTGAGCCCACCGTGCCTGCTTGCCCCAAATTCCCTGGGGGTGTCTTGCCTCCACAGAGAGGCCAGGTTTGAGATTATGCACATTTCTAATGAATATGCTCACATAGAAACCTGAATTTATGAGTGTCATTATTTCTGCTTAAGTAAAATTCCAGCATACATATTTTGATTAAATTTCTTTTACCAGGGAACGACAATGTCAAAAGATCAGAGAATTAGAGAGCGCATTGCTAAGACATGTGACAAGCTTGGGTAGGGCGGAGCAACCCGGAAAGGGTCTTTCCTGAGCTCAGCAGCTGCGTCTGTGACGGGTAGAACTCACTGTATTACCACCTGTCCAGGAATACTGACAACTGTGTTAATGAACTGAAAATGAATTCTGCTCATTATTTTAAGCCATTTGAACTTGAAACTATATTGCCTTTAATAAGCAACAGATTTAATGGGCTGCAGATAGCTCGAAATACTAATTAATATCCTCTTTGCTGGGCTGTTCACGATATTAAACTTTCCAACGTGGTGATTTGACTACATCGTCAGAGTTAAAGATGCACAACCCGATACAAAGCACATAACACCATGAATTGATTTTTCACTGATGCCTTCATTTTTGAGTCACTGTTCCCCTAAAAACAATGTGTGGCCTCCGCCTAAGCGCTAGCTACGGGGATTTACTTTCGGATAACACTCACAGGGGATCAGAACTTGATTTTGAAAATTGCCCATCGAGAGAGCATGCATGAGACGGAACGAGCCGGGATAGATCCAGGCTGTTCAGGCAAGACAGTGTTTCATGCACAGCTTTGTGGTCAAATGTCTGGATGCCCCATATCCTTGCTCTCCTGGGGTAAAGCACATCTACTCGCATCCGTGTCGCGAGGGCAGAAGACAGTTTCAGAGCAGAGACTGATGTTTGTAGAAAGACTTTCTTGTAAGGCCCCTGGGGGGGCTCAGTCGGTTGAGCATCCAACTCCTGATTTCGGCTCAGGTCATGATCTCACGGTTTGTGGTTCGAGCCCTGCATCAGGCTCTGTGCTGACAGTGCAGAGCCTGCTTGGGATTCTCTCTCTCTCTCTCTCTCTCTCTCTCTCTGCCTCTCCCCCACTCAGGCACGTGTGCGTGCTCCCTCTCTCTCTGTCTCTCTCAAAATAAATAAATAGACATTAAAAAAACAAAGAAAGACTTTCTCGCAAGGTCGGCCCTCGGCTGGCCTCTGGAACTTGGCTGGTATTCGGTTCCCCACAGTGATAGAACACTTTCCCTGCTAAGTGTACTCGCTGTGCCTAGACTGTGGAAACAGTGTGGTGTTCGCTGTTTTCTTTCAGAAAGGCTGGAATTTAGCATGTGCTCGGCAGCCGGTGCCTGTGTGACCAGGCCGTAATAAAACCCCGAGCCCAAGCTTCCAGTGGATTCCCCTGGGTGGGGACATGACCCACAGGTCGCTGCGTTTTCGTGGCTGGAAGAACATGTTCTCTACGACCCTCATGGGAGGGAAAGGGCATGGGGAAGCCTCATGTGGGTCCCTAAAGACTCTGCCCGTGTCTCTTCCCCTTGCGTTCTGGCTGTGCATTCTCTCTATGACACTGCAATAAATCTTAGCGGGGAGGACAGTCGCATAACGAGCCCTAGTGAATCTCCCAAAGTGTGCGCGCCTCCGGGATCCCCAGCACCAAGGGACTGGTAAACGATAATATGGTCACTCAGTTGATTTTGACCGAGGGGCACAGTGCCTCCAGAAGCAATCAGGGCCAGGATAAATATTTCACTTATAAAGTTGAGAAACTGAAGCTCAGAGAGTCTCTACGGCTTGCCCAGACTCACTTGAGCCTGCGTTCTTTTGTCTGCAGGAGAATTTCATGTGGACCAAAGTGATACATTGGGAACCAAACTTCATTTCCAGTAGTGGGACAGGTGGGATGGGTGACTCAGAGGCTCGAGCCTGCCCACCTGTGCCCAGGAGACGACGCCCATCCGATGTGCAGGAGGGGGGTGAGGCGGGGGGCTCCGGGCACGTCCAGCCTGGGCCACACAGGTCCTTGAGGACCGTTAGCTGCCAGCCTCCTCTTTCCCAGGCTAGCGCCGGCTCCAGACCCCAGCATCACCTGTGAGAGCGAAGCCGGACCACCACTCTCAAAATGGAAGCATCAACAATCTTTCTGAGCTCTTTGTGCCCTCGAGAGAAATAAAATGCTCAGGATGAAATGTCAGACCCCCCCCCCCCTTTTTTTTTTTTTTTATAAACTGCTGAGCCCTGGTTGCTGGGACTATTCAGAGCTCACACGTCCATCCTAACAACAACAAAGAGAGAGCAAGTTAGGGAGAGATGGACATGTTGCACCAGCCAGGCTGATGGGTTATGCTTCCAGAACCTCCCAAGTCTCTTGCATCAGTGGAGACAAGCCGAGATGATGACAGCTGGTTTGAGAGGCAAGGAATTGGCTTCTCTTCCTGCTCTGCTCTGTCCTACCCCAGGGCGGCCTTTGTCTCCAGCTCCCGAATCTCTGTCATGCTGCCATGGAGGAAAGCGTCAGAGAACGAGAGAAGTAGGCTCTAATTCATCATGGGTGCAGAGCTCGTCCTGGTCGGCCTGAGGCCGAGGCAATTAGCTGGATGACAGAGGCAAGAAGCAGGGCATTAAGAAGGGGCCACCATTCACTATGTGTCGCGCACGGGCAAGACCCGGACCTGCCCCCGGCTCAGCCTGCCTCTGGGGTAGATTTCCCATTTCACAGATGAGGAACCAAGTAAATGCAGGAGGCAAAGTGATTTGCCCAGGATCACCCAACTACTAGGAGAAATGAGGCCAAAGCCTATATAGAGATATATAGATATATTGACACTCTTTCCATTACCTTATGGTCTCCCACCACCTCGGTGGCTGTGTCTGTGTGGGAGTTCCTTGCGGGCACTAGCGCTTGTTAAAAATCAGCCTGGACAGAGTGGAAGGATCTTGGGTTCTGGAAGGAGGCCATCTCAGGTATCTAGAACCTGGATCACCTGTACTATCAGGGCACTTCGAGCTGCCTCAGTCAAGGTCAACTCAGGACCTTGAATCAAGACTGGTTCAGCACAAAGTGGGATCTTCCAGCCAGGACAGGTGTGTGGGCCAGGGAAGATAGGCAGAAGCTTGGAGACAGAGGAGTTTGGTGGAGTCTTCCTGTGTCCCAGAGGCTCGGTGGTGAAGGGTTTCCACTGAACTGGAAGTACAACCAGCCAGGTTCGAACTTGACGCCTACTGCAAATGACCAGTGACTTTCAGCAAGTCTTGCCTGTCTAGAACTTTCTCAATCTGTGTTTGTACACATTTTAGTGGCTAGGTAGGGTATAACTTGAAGTTGGCTTAAAAAAAAAAACTTTACCCATTCATCTATCAATGGGCATTTGGGTTCTTTCCATCCTTTGGCTATTGTCGATAGGGCTGCCACAAACATGGGGGTGCATGTGTCCCTTCGAAACGGCACACCTGTATCCCTTGGATAAATGCCTAGTAGTGCAATGGCTGGGTCGTAGGGTAGTTCGATTTTTAGTTTTTTGAGGAACCTCCATACTGTTTTCCAGAGCGGCTGCACCAGCTTGAATTCCCACCAACAGTGCCAAAGAGAGCCTCTCTCTCCGCATCCTCGCCAACATCTGTTGTTGCCCGAGTTGTTAATGTTAGCCATTCTGACAGGTGAAGATGTGATTTGTATACACACACACACACACAATGGAGTACTACTCAGCAATCAAAAAGAATGAAATCTTGCCATTTGCAACTCCATGGATGGAACTAGAGGGTACTATGCTAAGCAAAATTAGTCAGAAAAAGGAAAATATCATATGACTTCACTCATATGAGGACTTTAAGCTACAAAACAGATGAACATAAGGGAAGGGAAGCAAAAATAAAACAGGAAGGGGGACAAAACAGAAGAGACTCTTAAATGTGGAGAACAAACAGAGGGTTACAGGAGGGGTTGTGGGTGGGGGGATGGGCTAATGGGGAAGGGGCACTAAGGAATCTACTCCTGAAATCATTGTTGCACTATATGCTAACTTAGATGTAAATAAAAAACAACAACAACAAAAACAACAAAAACTTTACACAACGCAGGAAGATTTTCTACAAATAACGATGATGGAATAAATGTGAGGCATTCGGACCACAGAACTATGTTCCCTGAGGTTCTGTGATGAGTACACTGTTCTGAAGTTCCTGTCAACCAAAGAAAGAAAAACACGTGGTCAGTCACAGGAGTCACATTGTCTATGAGCTAAAAGTAACCTCATTTTCCTCCACAAAGCAATTGAAGATTATTTTCATTTTCTAGGGCTATTGCACAACAAAGTACTCAAAACCGGGTGGCTTAAACCAACACACATTAATTCTGTCTCAGTTCTGGAAGTTAAAAGTGTGAAATTAGGGATGCCTGGGGGGCTCAGTTGGTTAAGTGTCCACCTTCGGCTCAGGTCATGATCTCACGGTTTGTGGGTTCAAGCCCCCCATCGGGCTCTGTGCTGACCGCTTGGAGCCTGGAGCCTGCTTCGGATTTTGTGTTTCCCCCTCCCTCTTCCTCTCCCCCACTCGCAATCTGTCTCTCTCTCTCTCAAAAATAAACATTAAAAAAATTTAAAAAAATAAGTGTGAAATTAAGGCATTATCAGGGCCGTGCTCTCTCTGAAACCTGGTAAAGGGGCTCCTTCCTTGTCTCTTCCTAGCTTCCGGCCATTTTCTTCCATCTTTGGCATTTCTTGTCTTGTAGACCTTGTCTTCATGGTCACGTGATGTTCCCCCTGTGCACATGTCTACCTCTGTGTCCAAACTTCCCCTTGGTAGGGCCATTTGTTCTATCAGATTAGGGGCCCACCCTATTCAGTATGACCTCATTTTAAACAATGTCATCTGCAACAGCTTTATTTTCATTTAAGGTTACATTATGAGGTACCGGGGGGTGTAACTTCAATATATATTTTTGGGGTACAAAATTCTACCCATAACAAGGATCATGATGGTTATGAGTTCAGGCTCTGGGCTCAGACTGGCTTGTTTGAATCCTGACTCCAGTGTTTCTTGGCTGTAGGACCTTGGGAAGGTTACTTCCCCTGTCTGTGCCTCAATTTCCTCCTATGTAAAATGGCATTTTAAGAGTATTAAACTCACAGAGTGTCTCTGAGAATGGAGATAATAGACAAAATGATTAAAAAATTGCTTAACCCATAGAATGCACTCCATTTCCATCCCATGGATCTGACATTCTAAGTTCATGTTGCTGGTATATAGCAAAACTGGATCTTGGGCCACGGAATTTCTGAAAGTGGGCAAAATGCATTTTCCTCTGTATTTTAGCTTAGTTGATTAACTACATTATGTTTAAATAAATATCCTTTATATATTTAAAAAAAAATTAATGTTTATTTTTGAGAGAGAGAGAGAGAGAGAGAGTGGAAGTGGGGGAGGGGCAGAAAGAGAGGGAGACACAGAATCCCAAGCAGGCTCCAGGCTCCAAGCTGTCAGTACAGAGCCCGATGGGGGGCTCGAACCCACAAACCGTGAGATCGTGACCTGAGCTGAAGTCAGATGCTTAACGGCGTGAGCCACTCAGGCGCCCCACCCTTTACATATTGTTAAATTTATTTATTTATTTTTGAGAGAGAGAGAGAGAGAGAGACCATGTTCACACAAGTTGGGAAGGGGCAGAGATAGAGGGAGAGAGAGAGAGAGAGAGAATTCCAGGGAGGCTCTGCATTATCAGCCCAGAGCCCTATGCAGGGCTCAAACTCATGAACTGTGAGATCATGCCCTGAACCGGAGTCGGATGCCTAACTAACTGAGACGTGAATCAAAGAAAGGACATGGGCAAATCAGTATCAGAGGCGGTTTAGGTATTGCTGAAAGGTAATCAGCTGTTGGTGTCCCAAGGAATATAAACTGTACAGGGGGACAGGGACATTGGCCGTCTTATTCACTAACGAATTCCTGCTGTCTCGAACAATGCCTGGCACAAAGTAGGTACTCAAGAAATAATTGGGCACTGCATGTAGAAAAGCTTTGCAAGTGGGCGTATGCTCTAATCTAGAAATGCTGTGCTTTTAGTAATTTCCTTTAAGGAAACAATTAAAGATAAGCAAAGATTTAGTTATTCTACTCTTGATGAAGGACGGTTTATAAAGCCAAAATGTTGGCAGCAGCCTAAATGCACATCCATAAGGGACTAGTTACATAAGTGACGGCCATCAGATGGCGTGCCATTTGCAGTGGGAGCTAAGGAGAACAGAGACCTCCAAAGAGGTCCGTGTCCCAACCTTCAGAACCTCCGAGTTTACAGATGTGATTAAGGTCAAGGGCCTCCATCTGGAGAAATTCTCCAGACTCCGTTGATCACATAAATCCTTAAAAGGGGAGAACATTCCCATGGTTGATCAGAGGGTGGCGATGGCAGCAGTATCCAAGGGATGCTGTGTTGTTGATCAAAGGTAGTGGAAGGGTCCTCAAGCCAAGGAACACAGTGGCCTCCAGAAGCTGGGAGGGGCAAGGCGACGGATTCTACCCTGGAGCCTCTGGAAGGTGTGTAGCCTTGCCCGCACCTTGAGGTTGGCCCGGTGAGGCACAGCAGACATCTGACTCCCAGGACTCTGATACCGTAAGTGCATCTTGGCTCAGGCCACAGGAGCGGTCACTGGTTCTCAGCAGCCACAGAGAACTCGTACTGTCTTCCGAAGATGCAACGGAACGGGGCCTCACACTCAGATGCCCACGGCAGCCAGGTGGTTGCCCGCTTGCTCATGAGTGCAAGCTAGCTCTCGTGTCGAACGATAAGTGGAAAGCTATTTAAACCGATACCAAATCTACCACCTGCTGTCTAGTCGCTTAGCCTATGAAGCCGCTACGTAAAAGGTAGAGGGGAGTGATGTGAGCCAACAATCTCTCACCTTCCCTGCGGTGGAAAAGTTATCAGCGTGAATGAATGCTCACAGCATATATATTCCTTTCACAGAAAATAGCTGCTCTCAAAAGGGCAGGCACAGTAGCATCCTTTTCTTTCGGTTTCGTAATGTTGTGTACACAGAAGAAGATCTGGAAGGATGTGATCTGATAACAGTAACCATCGGCCAGGGTAAGAGGCTGCAAATGTTAATGCGGCTTTGCTTGTCTGTGCATTCCGATTTCTTTGCAGGGGACCTATGCTGTTTTGAAAATGCACCGCACCTAAAATAGAGAAAGGAAGAGTGAATTGTTCCTACCTGGCAGGACAGTCCTGAGACCCATTCGAGAAACCCAACTTGAGCTATAAATTCCACGCCGTCACCAATTTTTGCCTTGTCTCCTGGGTGCTGGTGACAATTACCTGGGATGCCATTTCGGCCCGGGCCTCATTCATCCCTCCGTGGGGCCAATTCGGTGCAAAGTGTGCTGACCCTACAGAAAAGGCAGCACATTGGGGCTGCTTCCCTGGGGAGCCCTCCACACTGCAGCTACGAAACAGGGCCGTGCAAAACTCATAAATCCCCCGCCTTTTTTAATTAACAATACTGCAGAGTGGAGAATACAGTACATATTACCAGGTCACGCCATCCATCTCAGGGGGCTGAAAGCAACAGAATTGAAAACGGGGAACCGAATGGAACTTTCCCTGTGGCAATTCCCCTCCTCCCGCGTCACCCTCTCGCTCAGCTTTCGGGAGGCGGATTTAGTCTGAAATGCAAAGGCAGTTTCTCCTTGTGGAGAAGAAGTGGGGTCTGGAGGCAGACAGATCTGGGCTGGAACCCTACCTCCACCCTCCCCAGTTGACCACCCCGGGGCATGCTCCAATCTCCCTAACGTGCAGCTGCTTTATCTATTAAAAGGGATGATAGTTTCCACCTCCAAGTTTATTATGAGGATGAACCACGTAGAAAGCATTTAATACAGCTGGCACATCGTGAGCTCACAACATGCCATCGCTTATTAATTATGAATCATGTTTATTATTGCAGTCACTGTGTTATAGGTTAGTTCTCTGGGAGACTCTGGGGGAGATGTCTCCCCGCCCTGGATCTGCTTCTGGGGAGTGGCTTGTTTCATGGAAGGTATTGTTTATTCATGAATGCAACCCAACCCAATGCCCAAAGGATAGAAAGGTAGCTTATAGAAGTGAGTATAGGACGTGAAGATATCGTTCACGGGCAGGCTGTGGCAAAGGAAAATTTAACATAGGGAAATAGTCAGAGCTATCCATTCATGCTGGAAATGGTTAGCTCCCCAAAGCTGAGAAAATGTTGTTACTTTTCAGGGCACCTGAGCAGCTCAGTCGGTTGAACGTCAGACTCTTGATTTTGGCTCAGGTCCTGATCTCACGGTGCGTGACTTCAAGCCCTGCATGGGGCTCTGTGCTGACAATATGGAGCCTGCTTGAGATTCTCTCTCTCTCTCCCTCTCTCTCTGTTCCTCCCCTGCCTGTGCTCTCTCTCTCTCTCTCTCTCTCTCAAAGACAAACAAACAAACAAACAAACTTTAAAAAAGTTGTTTCTTTTCAAGTTCGGTACACTGGTTACAGGTGCACTGCAAACTTGTTTCTGGATCTCAGTGGGCAAAGAAAAAGACAATTAGCTAAAAGACTAGGAGAGGCGTGGATTTATCTTATCTTATCTTATCTTATCTTATCTTATCTTATCTTATCTTATCTTTTAATGTTTGTTTATTTTTGAGAGAGAGACAGAACTCAAGTGGGTTAGGGGCACAGAGAGAGGGAGACACAGAATCTGAAACAGGCTGCAGGCTCCAAGTCGTCAGCACAGAGCCCGCTGCGGGGCTCGAACTCACAGAGCTGTGAGATCGTGACCTGAGCTGAAGTCAGACGCTCAACCGACCGAGCCACCCAGGCGCCCCGGATTCCTTTTATTTTTTCTGGCAGTGAGGCCTGACAGGAGTCCTCTCGTGGGCTGTGCCGATGGGGACCCTCTACGTGAGCAATATCCACAACAATTCAGTAATACATAAAATGCCACCTCTGTTTTTTTAAGGACCTCTTTGGGAAAGGACAAAAGGTTATGTAACGAAGTGCGATTCTGCAGAGGGGCCATGATCATGCTATCCGGGAACACAGTTCTCAGTGGTCTGGCCTGCTCCTGAATATGGTGAGCGACAGCGGGGGTGGGGGGGTGGCTAGGGGGTGGTGGGGGCGTGGGGGGATCTCCCCCCCCGGGCATATTTTCTCCGGCACGAAAGGGGGCGCGTGCTTGCCCTTAAACACAGAATTCATGGTCACAGCTCAGCCCCGTGATGGTTCTGTGACTTGACCTAGTCCCTGAATAGTCACCGAACATGCTGAGTTTCTATTTCCTCATTCTTAAACTGGAGGGGCCAACACCGTAAGGTCATTTCCTTCCAGGACTAGTGGGAAGAACAGATTCCATTTTAAAGAAAGCGAGGATAAGTAATAGCCGTGCAGTGAAGACCAGATCGCTCCTCAGTCTACGCTTCCTCCGCCTCTCCAGTCACTGAAAATGGTCAGGACACCACTTTGAGGTCTGGGGAAATGCCAAAGTGAGACTTCGGCTCAGGTCATGATCTCACAGCTCTGTGAGTTCGAGCCCCGCATCGGGCTCTGTGCTGCCGACTTGGAGCCTGGAGCCTGAGGGTGAAGACGCTCCTAACCGAGTAAACATAGGAACCGTGGGAAGCACTATTCGCACCGTCTAGGCCCTTCCACTGGCGCCTTTAACCCCGTCTACACCCCTGTTTCCTACTCTGTGCAGATAACCACAGTACCTACCTGTGGGGCTTACTGCAAGAATGAGGTGGCTCAGAGGGGATGCTGTTCCCGGCAGGGAGAGAGTTGTGACTGTCTCTGCCTCAACCACCCACCATGGTTTCGACATACTGAACATCCCCTATGTATGTATCCATTAGCAAAGTCCGCCATCGGTGTGCTAACCAACTCCTCTTGCTCATTTTAGTGAAGTCTTTACTTATTTTTAACTTTTATTTATTTATTGCTTTAAGTTTATTTACTTCTCTATTTCTTTTTTTTTTTAAAAATCTAATGTGTATTCATTTTTGAGAGAGAGACAGACAGAACACAAGCAGGTGAGGGGCAGAGAGAGAGAGGGAGACACAGAATCCGAAGCGGGCTCCAGGCTCTGAGCTGTCAGCACAGAGCCTGACACGGGGCTTGAGCTCACGAACTGTAAGATCATGACCTGAGCTGAAGTCGGATGCTTAAGCGACTGAGCTACCCAGGAGCCCCCTCAGTGAAGATTTTAAAAAAGTAAGTGTTCACCTCTCTTCAAAATTTAGTTGCTCCTCGTATCTAAAAACGGCATCCTCAGGATACCTCTCTTGTAATTTTCGAGAGCTCAAAATGAAGCAGACTTCTGATCTGACATGGCAGAGGAGTGACCACATTGCACCAGGAAATGGTGCAGGATGGAAAACAATGGGGTGTCAGAAATGCACATTGTCAGCAAATGTATGAATAAATTATTCAGTTCCAAGGCATCGCGTTGCTTCACATACTGCAGTGATGTTTGGCGGTTTCGCAGGTGATTCGGTTAATATGTTAAGAGAAACCTTCCTGTTTTCGAGCGCAGTCGGGTGCATTTTGCAGAGTGACTTCTTTATTTTAGCTTCGGAAGCTAAATAGGTCGTTGCGGTTTTGTTCGGGAGCCTGGGAGTGGCACAGACTCTTCCCAGCTCTGTGATGAGACCCTGCGTCCCTGCCACCAGCACGGAGCTCTTCCCAGATTCGGTATTTTTCATCGGTGAAAACTGCTGAACACACACTTTCGTTCCGTTCAATAAGCCTTCACTGAGTATCGGTGTGGCTCTGGGGGATGCATTGATAAGACTCACCTCTGCCTTGGAGGATTGTAACCTACAGGGTGGGGGCCTTCGAGAGTCGATCATTTCAATCCACAGCCCATCCTTTCTTTGGTGCTAACTCCCTCGTTTCTCTTCTTTTCTTTTCTTTTCTTTTCTTTTCTTTCCTTTCCTTTCCTTTCCTTTCCTTTCCTTTCCTTCCCTTCCCTTCCCTTCCCTTCCCTCTTCTCTTCTCTTCTCTTCTCTTCTCTTCTCTTCTCTTCTCCTCTTCTCCTCTCTTCTCTTTTCTTTCTTTCCCTTCCCTTCCCTTATCTTCTCTTTTCTTCCTTTCCTTTCCTTTCCCCTTTCCTTTCCTTTCCTTTCCCTTCCTTTTCTTCCCTTCCCTTCCCTTCCCTCTTCTCTTCTCTTCTCTTCTCTTCTCTTCTCTTCTCTTCTCTTCTCCTCTTCTCCTCTCTTCTCTTTTCTTTCTTTCCCTTCCCTTCCCTTATCTTCTCTTTTCTTCCTTTCCTTTCCTCTTTTCTTTTCTTTTTTCTTTTCTCTTTCCTTTCCTTTCTTTCCTTTCCTTTTCCCTTTTCTCTTTCCTTTCCTTTCCTCTTTTCTTTTCTTTTCTTTTCTTTTCTTTTCTTTTCTTTTCTTTCCTTTCCTTTTCTTTCCTTTCCTTTCCTTTCCTTTCCTTTCCTTTCCTTTCCTTTCCTTTCCCTTCCCTTCCCTTCCCTTCCCTTCCCTTCTCTTCCTTTCCTTTCCTTTCTTTTCTTTTTTCTTCCCTTTCCTTTCTTTCCTTTTCTTTTTCTGTTCCTTTTCTTTTCTTTTCTTTTCTTTTCTTTTCTTTTCTTTTCTTTTCTTCTTCCTCCCAGGACTCATGGCTAAGCAGGTGGCTATATGGTACTGTCTAATTTTCTTATATTATCATTTCCCCTCTAGAACATAAACTCATGAGATCAGGGGTATTTTATGTTCCCGTCGGCATCCCACTCAAGGCGGACTCGGTATCTGTGAAGCGAACCCGTGTGCCAACCCCAATATGCACCTCTTTTAAAATCATGATTTGGGATTGTTCTGAGCTTCCGAGAGGACACACATCAAAGACCCACACGGGGAGTAAGTGCTGGAGCTCTGATGCCAACCAGGTCAGCTGGACTCCTGGAGCTGGAAGCTGTCGCAAGCAGTTCTTGTTTTTAAGAGCAGTCGCTGCAGCTTCCAGCAGAGACATGAGATTCAGCTCTGACTGGTGCATGTTTCTCTCTCTAGCGCCCCAGAGAACCACACCACCATTACCTAGGTGACTAAGTCAGGAAGCTGGGAATTAGCCTGAACGCTGTGGTCGGCCATCAGATCCTGCTGACTCTGTACCTGACTATCTCTCACACCCGCTTTCCCTGCCCTGTTCCCAGCCACGTGGTCCAAGCCGCCATCACATCTCATCAGGGTCAGGGCACGTAGCTTCCAAACTCCCCTCCCCCTTCCAGTCTCTCTCCCTCCAAGCCATTCCCCAAGCCTTGCATTTAGAGGCACACACTGAATCCTGTCTCTGTCTGTCCCTCCTGGTTCCTGTCAGTCTCCGAGACAAAGTATAGAGCACCCCCCGCCCCCCACCCCGGGAGACCAAGCCCAGGGTGCAATAACCCTCACCCCCCACACTTCCTTCTGACCCCTTCCAGGTTTTATCCCTGCTCCGTGTGTTCAACGTTAGGCACTTGGACTTGTTTCTAGTTCCCAAACATGTCAAGATGGTCCCAAATACCAAGCCTTCGCTTGACATTCTCCCCATTTGAAATGCTTTTCTGCACCTGTCCATCCAGAGAGCCCCACATGCTTTTGGTTAATCACGCAGACCCAGGACCGGTTGGCCCGAGTTCCCCAAGCTTCACCACCAACTGACTGATGATGTTGAATGGCTAGCTTTGCCTTTTGTGCCTCAGTTTCTCCACCTGTAACAAAGAGATGAAAAGAGTCTAGTTCATAGCATCCTTGTGAGGATTTAGGAAGTTCATAAGTAGAAAGCACGTAAAACAGTGACGGGTCCTGAGTAGGCAATATCAGTAGCGATCTCTGGACCAGAAGCATCAGAACCCCTAGGGACTTGTTAGAAATGCAAATTCTCTGGTCCCACCTCAGACCTACTAAATCCGAAACTCTGAGAATGGGGCCCAGCGAGCCATGCTTTAACGAGGCCTCCAGAAGACTGTGACAGTATCTAGGGTTTCAGAACCCGCTGCTTGGCTGCTAGCGTTAACAGCAGTCACAGTGTCAGCATTGGTGCTGGTGGGAGCATTGCTATGAATGTCCTTGTCTATGTTTCAGCGTACAGACTAGTTCAGCTGCTGGCTTGGGGATTGCGGTACAAGGGCAGGTTCGAATTGGCAGGTCAGTGCCCAATGGTGCACCAAAGTGACTGTACACGTGTCTATTCCCACCAGCCTTGTGTGAGAAAGGCCTCCTGCTGGTCCACACTTTCATCGACACTTCATAATGGGAGACTTTTCAAATTTTTCCCATCTGGTAAATGTGAAATGACATACCCTTGTGCTTTAATTTATATTTATCTGGTGAATTATTACGAAGTTCAGAATCTTTGAAGACATGGTTTTTGGTCTCTCCCGTTTCCTCATCTGGGAAGTTTCTGTTTATAGCTATTGTACCTTTTTCCCCCCATTTGGATGTTTTTTCTTATCTATTTGTATATCAGATTTATATTTTTGAACGGTGTGTGAGATTCAAATAAATACGTGTATATAAGTTTCTTAGAATAGTGCACATGATCAGCATAGTTCAAGTGCTGGCCATTGTAATAATAATGTTTAATAATGTTACAGATTTATAAATTGGTCATTTTTTAATTGTACTCTGGTAATAGGCTTATGTCATGAATTTTTTTCATCTGAATTTATTGACATAACCATATTCTCTTCTCTTTTAATATGTTAGCATAATGAATCCTAGTAATAAAATAATGTTGAGCTGATTTTGAAATGGTAGAATATATCTAATTTGGTCAGGACATATTTTTATACAATTCTGTGTGCATGTTTGTTAACATCTGCTTAGGATTATGTAAAACTATCGGGGGCTGATATTTTCTTTGAGAAATACTAACTTGACTTATTCTTAAAACAATTATATCATTGTTTTCATGTGGATAAGCAATGGGTTTGCTGAGGTTTTCTACTTCTTTCGATAGTTTAGTAAATTTACATATATACATATGTGTGTGTGTATGTGTATACATGTATTAAGAATTTGTCTAATTTCCCTAAACTTTCAACTTTACTTGTGTATAAATATCTCCCTAATATTCCACAATAGTCCCAAACTCTGTTTATGGTTTTAATCCTCACCGCATCTCTAGTTCCAAGGTCTTTTTTCAATCCTAATTTTTCACTTCTGATATTTTAAATTGTCCTGTCTCTTTTTCTTTGGTTCATCTAACCGTTGCATTGTCTTAATTTTCAGTTTTTCCAGAGAACCAACATTTGTACTGATGGATTTCTTAGCTGTTAATTTGGAGGCATATTTTCGCTTCCTTCGTTCGTCTCTTTAGCTATATTATAACCGCTCACTTTGGAAGCTTAGTTCATTAATTTCCTATGTCTTCATTTTTACTGTAACTGTGTAGGATTATCTATTTCCCCCTGGATACTATTTCAGAAGCGTCCCACAAGAACATTTTTTATATTTGATTTCTCATGTTCTCTAATTTTTGTATATCATTTCATCTCATGTGTGGGTTATTTCAAAGTTAAACGTGGAAGTTTTCAAGCTGTTGTTCTTGAGAGTCAATGACTACAGTGGTTCAGGGGTGGGGGTTTGGAGAGAGATGTTCGTGTTCTAATCCTAGCACTGCTGTTCCTCAACCACCCAACCCTGGGAAGATTCTCACTTTCTCAGTCTTGACTTTGGTCTCATCACCCACAAAAGAGAGTTGTTATGGGTCTCAGTGAGATAACATAATACTCAAACCACGTCTGGAATTCAGGAAGATTCATATGGCTGCTCGTATGTTGTGGTCTCTTTTAACTCAATTACGGTGTGCTCAAAATACAAAGTCTGCAGGGTACTTAACCCTTTGAATTGCAGAGAGTTTGCTTCACGGTTTTGTAGAGCATGGTCAGTTTTCATAAATGTTTCATGTGTGCTTATAAAATATCTAACCTCCCATTCTTCTCAAATGCCAGCAATTATCCCCTGCGCATGTAGGCACTAGGTCACTAGGTGTTTGTGGAGTCAGCATCTCCCCTACCCTGCAACGCAGATGGAGAGCTCAGTCTGTCTTCTGAATTCACCCTTTCTTATCACTTCGTCCCACCGGAAATCAATTCTCTTACTCTGATATCATTCATCCGTGCATTTTGAATATTTCTTATATTTTATCAAACATTTTTAAGTATGGCGTATCGAGAGGGGCTTCTGTGGATATTGGCTACAAACTGCCTAAAACAAAAGAGGGCGCCGAATGAGCGTCGCTGGCTAACTGAAGGCATGGAGACTTGGCTTCCCTGCATGAGAGCTTGGGCATCTTAGTAACATTCTTGAATCCTCTGACTTCTTATCTGAAAACTGAGTACGCCATGAGAGTTACCGTGATACATCTGTAAAAAGATTAGCATCACTTATGCCACATAAGAAACATTCCGTGCTTTAAAAGTCTCTAGTACAGTCAAGTGTTGATTTGACCCATGCTGGGAAGATTACATCATTATTGTCCACATACTTCAGCGTTGGATTCCAAACACACGTAAAAAAAGGAAGGGAAGGAAGGAGAAAATTGAAGAAAGTTGTTATTTGTCCCCAGAACTGGCTATGGCCCCAACTGTTGATCAAGAAATGGACTCAACTTGGTAGATGAGGAAGCTGGCACAGGCATTGCCAGTGACAATGAAGGATCACTGGCATAAGTGACACTTAAGGATCACTGGATAAGTGGCTTATCCAACGTCACATAGCTAGGAGGAGTTGACCTCAGGTCTACAAAGAAGGTTTGCAAATTGTTCATGCAACAGCTGGTCATCCTGAGATAGAGAAGGATGGTAAGGGCTACATCCAATGATTCTTTTATGTGAATCACTCTATCAAGCAATGAAAAGTACTCTTTTTTTCATGCTCAAGATGAACCTAGAACGTAGGTGCTCATATCTCCATTTTACAGATGAGAAAATTGAGGCACTCAAGAGGTTATGTAATTTTCCCATAGTCACCCAGCTAGTAGATGACAGAGCCAGCGTTCAAACCCAGAACTTGACGTCAGGCCGTGGGCTCCACGGCTCGCGTTCATACTAATTCCACTCGGATTGCACAGCTGGGAAACAGCAAACCAGTGTTTGAGCCCCGACGGTTTTTCTCTGGCGCCCACACTTAACCTCTAATCTGAATTGCTTATGCGGGTCTAACAAAGCACTTCTTTATTTAGCCGATCACTGAATTGGGTGACCTCATGTATTTCATTTTATACATCTCGTGTAAAGTTGAAACACTTAGAAAATAAAATTAATAGCAGCGAGTTATTAGCACTTGCCGGGTGCCCAGAGGTTTGCTAAGATCACAACTTCTCTAAGGCTCAGATTCTACTTTTCGGTGTTACCAAATTAAAAGGGACAAAAAATATAAAGTAGTTTTGCACATGAAATAATACTAAGAAATCAGGCAGCTGGTATCCAATCCAGAATGCCCGACTTCAAATACCATTGGACTAGCCACTATGTTACATTGTTGAGCTCTGATTAACAGGTTAAGAAACAGAGGATTAAAAAATAGAGATGCCTGGGTGGCTCAGCATCTGACCGACTCAGGTCATGACCTCGCGGTTCAGGAATTTGAGCCCCCGAGCCAGGCTCTGTGCTGACAGCTCGGAGCCTGAAGCCTGCTTTGGATCCTGTGTCTCCCCCTCTCTGCTCCTTCCCTGCTCACACTCTGTCTCTCCCTGTCTCTCAAAAATAAATAAATGTTAAAAAGAAAAAAAAGAGTTGTTTGGTTTTTGCTTTTGTGTTGTTGTTGTTCACATAGAATGCAAGTAGGTGGGTTAGTGTTAGGCCTAACTTTGGGAATTTCAATCGACATTGGTTTTTCACTATACCAGAGTGGCTCAGTACAAAAAAGAAAAAAAAAATTACTGTATAGAATAAAGAAGGCATGGGGAAAAGATATTGGCCGAGAAGAATTTCGGAATCAGAATGATGGGATAAAGAGTAAAAAGGTGGAAATTGGTGAAGATAGAAGATGCTAGAATGCTTACAATTTGACGTTTCCTGCAACGGCTGTGGTAGGCATCCTCCTAAAATGGCTCCCAAATAGCCCCACCCCCAGGCATTCACACCTTTGCGTATTCCCCTCCGGCAGAGTATCGGACAGTGACTTGTTGCTTTGAAGAGAACCTGACAAAAGAGATAAATGGCACTCCCATGATGAGGTCATAAAAGATGGAGTTTCATCTTGCCAGTAGTCTCTTCCTTTTGCTGAGACTCTCTCTTACCCTCTCACTTGCTCGCTTTGATGGAGCAAGTTGACGTGTTGGGAAAGGCTGTATGGAGAGGGCCACATGGCAAGACACTGAGGGCGAAACGTAGCCAGGAGCTCACGAGGAACTGGAGGCTGCCAACAGCCACCAGAGTGAGGTTGGAAGCTCCTTCTCCAAGTAAAGCCTGAGGGCGACACCATTCTGCCCAATATATAGGTCGCATCCTCGTGAGACAGCCAGCAGTATGGGGCCTGGCTAACTCATGGCTGGCTTCCTGTCCCACCTAAACTGTAAGGTGAGTGCGTGCTGTGTAAGCCACTACATATTAGAGGAGTTTGTGACACAGCAATAGATAGCTGACAGATCAAATATGGCCAGGAGTGAGCCATGCTGGAGGTCTTTTTCCGTGCTTCCCAAAGACCTGGTTCTAAACCCTTGTGAGGAAGGAGAGTGCTCTCAATGCGAGACATTTTGTGGCTGAATTTGAAGATATTAAAGGACCCAAGCGTCATCAACAGTTACGGAACCACTCTAATAATTGGCACCCGACTTTTATTCAGTTCCCTTGATCACTCTCCGGCACTAGGCTCCTGATGGAGGAAATCTTGCCCTGCCCTTACTCAGCTCTTACTATACTCACGATATTATATTCTTGAACTTTCCAGTATCAGCCAGTCATGTTTTGATTTCTACCTCTTACCCAAAGCATGTGACAGCTTACGCATCTTTGTACCGTTTAACCAGTAGAGCTTCACATTTTACCCAGAAAGCATCATCCCAATAGCATTATGCTCAATTTGCACCCCACTGAATTTTTAGACGGATGCAGATTTTTAAATATGGATGCATATGGACTGGCACACCGGTGAGAGTTTTATATTATGCAGGATGAAAGCTACTGTCCCAGGTCCCCCCATTAATTTAGTAGAAGCTCTCCATGAGCAGTCTTTGGCCGACTGACGTATCCCAAGACTCATCTGCCTAAGGCAGTAACAGATGGAACCTTCTCACAAGTTCTAGGGGGACACAAGGTAGCTTTTCGAGTCCCATAGTCTTCTCTAATTCTTCTCAATTCCACAAAGTCTTCCTGAGGTCCATGGGGATATTTACTTGCTGAAGCTACTTCTCCTCCTAATGAAAGTATTAAATGCTCACTCTATGGTTTCCTCTTGGGCCATTATCTCATAGATCTATTCTAGGTTCCCCGTCTCTTAACCCAATTTATAATCGCATGCTGGTGCAGCCTGCAAGATTTCTTGACAGGCTTCATTTAAAATGAGCAGCACAGATTTTGTTTTAATTATTACTTATCATCATCATCATTATCATTAATGGATATTATTTACTAAATGTCCTTTATTGGTCAGTGACTCTGCAGAGTTTTTTTTTTCCTCTAAGCATTAATTATCCCATAATTATCCCCTTTTTAAATAATTGAGGATACGGAGACTCAGAATTGTTCTGACTTGCTCAAGAGCACATCACTAATTAGAGATGAAGCTAAGGCTCAAATCTGACTCTCTGCCCAGTGCTCTTTTTGTTTCAGAGTTAGCAAAAGGGAAGAAAAGGTGCCCTTATGCATGGTTAGGAACATTATAGAACTCACTTCTGATTATTTTACGCTTTAAAAGCGCCTCACTCTCCGTGTTTTCTAAATTTCCCTACCGGAAAATGATTTGGTTCTTCTTTCTGATTCTTTCCAAACTGGGATCTGGTGACGGCAAATTGCTTCATCCTGGTTGCAGATGTGACACTACCTCTTAGGAGGGGTAGCCACAGAAGTGTTCCCACGCAGATAAAAGAGCCTGCCTCGAATAAGGATTTTGCTGGACCAGTGGAAACCAAGAAAGTCGAAGCATCCTTACTTAACGCTGTTAGTTGCATGGGCACACTGGCTTATGGGAAGCTACCATGAAATACAAATCGGAACCATTTTCATCGTGAGAAGGTCTGACATGTGAGCTCATCTTCTGCAGCTCCTAAAATATCACTCAACGTGTTAATGGATGTCAGTGGAAAATGGAGGCTCAGGTTTCTTCTTATTTTCCCTCCGAAGTCAGGGGTTCTCATTGCACCCCTTACACACCTCCACCCACCTTCAGGATCTCCCCGTGTCTCGCAACTGACGGCTGGTCTGCCCAGAGCTTTAATACGCCGTGAACTCCTTAAGACGGAACGCAGGTCACATGCTTCTTTAAAGTGTCCCAAGTGCCGGGCACGTGGCAACCACTCCAGAAATACTTTTTGAATAAATGCCTAAGTAAGCTAGGAAATGTACCGACACGTGAATGAACAGGGAGCTAGCCATCTAGGACCGGAAATCCCCATAAAGAAATTAAAACCAACGATAGCTAGCACGTATAATGCCTATTGTCAGACACCGCTCTTTTAATTCTATGCCATTTCATGCTCAGCACGGTGCTCTGACACAGGTACTGTCATGAATCCCATTTTATAAACGAGCATCCAAAATTTAACGAGGCCACACTTCTTGCCCAAGGTCACGAAGACATTAATGTCTGAGCTGGGTTTGGAAGCCAGAATCTGAGTGGTTTGCTACCATGTTGGATGGCCCGATGGTTTCCTATTCCCCAGCCAACGGGGATAGGAGCAGGTGAAGAGGTCGCTCAGGATTCCAAGACAGCGAACTAATTGTTCTTGGTGTTCTCAAGCGTATCATACCGTCTAATCACACTAGCAGAATTTGGCTAGGAAAGGCCAGGGACTGAATGGGAGTGCAGGTTTTCTGCCTCTATGTCTATTACCTTTCCCAAAAGAAGTCCAGTCAAATTACGGCCAAACTTAGCGAAGACGGGAAATAGATGAAGGGAATGAATAGTCACTTTATATCACACTGGGAATTTGGAACGCCACTGGGATTTTGTTTCTTCTCATTAAGTTCTCGTGATAACCTTGCAAGATGCATTTCAGCTCCTTTAAGCGAAGCCACCGTTGAGGCTCAGACAGGTTAGGGAATGGACTCCAGGTGACACAAATAGAAAGTGGCAGAGCAGGAACCCGGATGCCAATCTGCCAACCCCCAAATCCACACTTCTTGTGTGATGTCAGGCTTCTTCCACAAACGGGGCTTACAATTGACTTGTCATTAACGTGTGTGTCTGAGGACACAGGATCTAGCAGACCGAGTCAAAAACACACAGTAAAAATCAACCCTCGGTGAGTTGGTTTGACTCACATTACAGGATGAGTCACCATGAAAGATAAAGGCTGAAGCGGCAAGAGGAGGTGACCTGAGCCTCTGATTGTGCTCCCAACAAGCGTCAGGTAGGAGGGCCCTTGTGTGGGAAAGCATTTCTCTCTTTCTTTCTTTAAAAAAAAATTTTTTTTTTTTACAAGCTCTTGTTACACGGTTCAGTTATTTCAAGTTTTCTGATGGTTTGGGAACCAAAATGGGCTATTCTAAAAGACACAGTGAGAGCAGTTACTAACTAGGACGTACGCAGGCAGTGAAATTCTGATACGCCTCTGGGTCTGAAGGTCACCTTCAAAGTTCCTATTCTTGATCAGAGTTCAGAGTACAGATACCTTTCTTTCTGTGAAATGTGTGGATGGCCCCTTTATTAGGAATAAAATATATAGTAAATAGCACCTATTAATTTGGTTTGAAGGAGGTAGTCTTTCTGTCATGTACAAAATACATGACCTTGTGCAGGTGATTGAAACTCTCTGTGCCTTAGTGCCTCACCTGTGAATTAGGATCAATGATGGGAAGTCAGAGGGGATGGCTCTGGGCTGTAATGAGCTAATGCCCAGCATAGCACATGGATCTGAGTTGGCACTCAATCAATGGTGTTCTTTGCATGCTATATTATCTTATGGATGAGTCCCAATTGTAAATCCAATAAATCGTAGAAAGCACTTTTTACTGGTGATTTTCATAAGAGAGCACACAAATTGCACCTGCCATCTTCTATTTATCTGTTTGGTCAGGTTTGCCATATTTGGTGAAAATGAATTATTGAGCAGTTGAAGTTAATGAAAATGAAACTCTCAAATTTAATCGGGTCGTGATATTTGAAGCAAGGAAAAGTGGAATCTCCGTTCTTGCACTGGTTTTTTGATTCCATGGAAGCAGCAACGATAGTAGTGATCATATTATTGGTAGTTGTAATGGTAATAGACAATAATAATGGAAGGAAAAATAAGCATTATTGGGAAGGTACCACATGTGAGACCCTGTTTTAGTCATTATCCATACGCATTTCAAAATAGCCTTGGAAAGTAGGTATTTTAAGCATTAGCTTAATTAGCTGATGGCAATTATAAGTTTTTCTCAAAATATCTTTGAAATAAGAGAGAAATAAACTAAGTAAAAACAATAGCAGGGAATGATCATTTTTAAGCTGAACAGAATTAACAGTAGATAAATCAGTAAAATAATAATGATAATGGTAATAATTGTTACCACCATTGCTAGAGCATGAACTGAACGCTTACCTTGTACCAGGCACGGGGTTAGGTGATTTATATAAATGATACTATTTAAAACTTATAGTTGGAAGATGTTAACTACATAGAGAATGTACCCGAATGTGACCTAGGGAAGGAGACACTAAATGGGGATCTCATGAATTGCAGACAGTGGGACATACTCTGGGCTGTGAAGCTAGAAGGTGATCATGCTTCGTGTTCGCCAAACAATAATTGGATCACTATCTCAGCCTCCCTCCTCTCTTAGTTTGGATTCCCCTCCAAACAGAGCCTGAGACAAGGATTTAGGTGCAGATTGTACCGTTGGGAAGTGATTCAAGAATTTAGGCGTGAGATAACGAAAGCAAAAAGTAAATGAAGTGTGCATTATTTTTCTTTAACAATTTTGGAGTAATGTCTACACCCAACATGGGGCTCAAACTCATGACCCTGAGATCAAGAGTTGCATGCTCTACTGACTGAGCCAGCCAAATGCCCGTGGAGTGTGCATTGTTGACCGGGTTATCAGAATCAGAACTTGGCTTCAGTTGCACTGTGGGCCGCATAGAATCCTCTCAGAATGATCTCTCCAAGAACGGGGGTCTGCAACATTTATCTCTCAATCTCACGCCCCAGTGGTTGAGGGATCCCATGCAGTAAGTTCTTGCGTTTTTAGTCTTCCCTGAACGTGGGCACCAGAAAAAGCCCTAAGGCAGAAAAACAGCAGATGTTAAAACTCTTGCTTGAGGTGTTACATGGTAAGCATGCGTGGAGCCATCCACTAGGGCTGTATGAAATCAGAAGAAATGGGGCACAGAGCCCCCCCAAACATCTACCTCTCGCATGTTCAGCTCTGATCGTCCCTATATGAAGTCCTTTCTGTCACGGACTCTTCATGGTGGTAGGCAGAAATAATCTCTAAAGAATAATCTAGGGGCGCCTAGGTGGCTCAGTCAGTTAAGCGTCCCACTTCGGCTCATGTCATGATCTCATGGCTCGTGAGTTCCGGCCCCAGCTTGGGCTCTGTGCCGACACTCAGAGCCCGGAGCCTGCTTCTGATTCTGTGCCTTCCTCTCTCTCTGCTCTTCTCCTGCTCGCACGCTGTCTCTCTCTCTCTCTCTCTCTCTCTCTCTCTCTCTCTCTCAAAAATAAATAAACATTAAAAATTAAAAAAAAACTAACCTAAAAAATCCTCAAAAACCTCATAGTGGTTAGTGGGAAAAATCTATGGTACCACACCATTGTGGGTGCTCCTGCGGCTGAATCTGAGATTCATAATCTCTCTCATTACGCAACTTATATTTTTCCCACTCTCACCCACCAGCACTGCAGATGGTCTAAGGTACTGGCGTGTTAGAGTGATCCAGACCTTCTTCCCCTATTAGACCTCGCCCTTGGGGGCACGTTTGCTGCAACTGCCTGCTCCCTATTATCACAAGGCACAGAAGCACCAAAATATGACTCTGAATCCTGAGTGAACCTCCCCACATCCATTAAATGGCGGCAAACTTCAGCCCTATGAAAAGTGTGTCAGTCAACCAGTATGATCGCCCTTTTTTCTGATGGTCTCCTGCATGAAGAGTTCAAAGTGAACAGATGGAAGTCATAGCTGCAGGTTGGGGGGACATCCTCGCTGTGATCCTTGGTTGTGACAGGAAACACCGTGTTGGCAAGTGGTCACAGGAGTCACGGGAGAGGGGCCAGTTCTCCTTTTACTCGTAGAGTCCTGAACCTGTGAATTCTGTTTATTGAGAACAAATTACTATAGTAAATAAATTACTATAAATAAATGACTATAAACTATAAATAAATTACTATTTATGATTTTCATAAATCATTTATGGTCAAAGCACGTACCATAACCTGAAGGATAGCACCCCAATGTGCAAGGTATTGTCCTTATGTGGTGTTTTAGGTTAGCTTCTTATAGATTTTCCCAACTTTCTATCAGACCATTGCTTCTAGGTGATGGGATGTGGTAGGATCGCTGAATATCTTGTATGTGCATCTATGGTTGCGCTTTCTTTTCAATAAAATAAATCTCTTGGCTGAGCCAATGTAATGAAGTATCTCATGTTTATTAATCAAATACTGTCTACCCCTTTAAAAATTGTTTTGGGCACAGATATGAAAGTTGGGGAAGGCAAATTTATATCCATTTACTTGTTCCAATAAGAAAAATTGCTGACCTGCCAACCATTGACCCCAGCATAACCAAGTACCAAGTGGCAGGCTGGACTCTTCGAGAGATAGAGCCATATTGAGGATTTAAAGTTCATCTTTCCTGCTAAAAGTTTGGGCATACAATAGCAGAAGAGACTATATTCCATATGGTAAGAATCCATGCTACCAGGCTCAATGTATAGCCTGTATCCTTGTCACCATAGCTATGTCAATCATGAGCATTGGGTGGCTGAGGACGCAGGGACCGGTTGTCATGCTCTGGGTGAATCATCATACTTATCTGGATATTCAGTGGTTCTTCTGATGTGGATACACTCTGGTGAGTGTGAACATGAGACACAAACATTCCTGCCCTTGTTTCCCGCCACCATACATCTACCTACATGTGTATTCCCTAGAACTCGGTGCCTCCGATTTTCAATTTTTCCCCTTCCTGGTTCCTACCAACTAGCTAAGCTGTTTATCACTACTCAGGAATTCATTTTTAATCTTAGAGCTGAGCCATTTCTGTCCTCATATAAATGTGAAAAATTTCATTTTCTGCATGAGCCTCTTTAGGACTAAGGCTACGTCCAAAACCCACAATAAATCCTTCAAAGCCAGGCCATCTCAAGAGGCTTCACGACTACCACTGCTAACATTTGCCTTCCTCTATGCTTATACTTTGCTCCCTCCCATCCTCCCATCATCATGTAGTTAGGTGCACGGTCTCTTCATTTCTTTCCAGCTCTAAACAACGACAATGGCAAGGGACATTTGTTTGTCGTTTTCAGCATTACCACTGACTAACCAAACCCATTCCTGCTTTGGTGCAAGTTTGCCGCTGAGAATTATCTTTGTGGGAGGCAGTTGCCCAGCTCTTGCAATGGAAGCCAAGGCAAAGCAAGATTCCTATAGCATGCCAGCAGCATGATTCAGTCTCCACCCAATGTGATGGTTTAACCAGAGTTTAAATACTGAGTTATGAGTACAAAGAGGCATAGACTATGCAGAAATGATTTTCTGTGGTTCATTAAATAGACACAGTATCTCACAGCAGTTGAGGTAGTGGTACCAATGGCGATGTCATAACCAGACTGTCCTGTAGGCATGACCTTGACTCAGGCTTCTGCTGCCAGGTCCATTTGGTTCCTGTCCATCCTCTAAGCTTGTTCTTCATCCTCTATTAATTCAGTGAATGAGCACATATCCTTATAATTTCCTTTTCTGCCTTCATTAGAGGTTTTTTTTTTTTTTTCTGTTGTTCACAGTTAAAATTCAGACTACCATGGTATCCAATCCAAATGTATTCAAGGACAAATGAACCCATCAAATTGGGGAGAAGGGTAGATATGACTGAGTTACAGTACTTTGTGGGAAAAGTACTAGAGTCTGAGGTAGGAGATGTTAATAATGATAATGCAAGTAGGTATTAATAATATTAACTTCTACTAGTATACGGCTCTAAAATTCCTAATTCTTTCAATTCTACTATCCTAGATCTGGCTCTGTGTCTTACAGATTTTGTGCTGTGCTGGTAAACCTTTAATGACCAGCGTTTCAGAAAAGAAGAAATATGCTCAGAGCATATTGCCAGTTTCCCTGGTGTAAATACTCCCATGGTAGTCAATCTCAAGCAAATCTCAGTTTGACGTCATTGATGGCGGAGTTGGGAGCAGAGGCCCACAGTTGGCTCTCCTAAGCTGATATGAGTGGAATGAAGTACACACTACATATGATTTTGACGAAATCATTTAATTTCCTCAGATTCAGTTTCCACAACTTCGACACCAGGAACGAATAGGTAATCTCTAGGTGCCTTCCCTGGAGTAAAATAATATAATTTTAATTCTGAGGACATAGTTTCACAAGAGATGAATTAAGCATAACACCATCCCTGGGATGAAAATTTTTGGTAAGATTTGTGGATTCACTGTAAATAGAATCAGCTGTAAATATTTTTGAATTGGTGTATCATGACAAGAAATGTACTCTGATTAAATTTCCATTTTTAAAAGGAAAAGTGAAACATGTTTCTACTTCAGAAATCCCATTGCCAGCTTGTTGGAAGTTTGTGGAAACAGTATTTTCAGTTGACAATGTGCATCAGTGTGGTGGGCAAGATACCAGGAGAGAAGGCCGAGAATTGGAGATGTTAGAAAAAGCGAAAGACTAAGAATGCAAACTGAAAAACCTTATGCTTAACTCAGCTGACATCAGGAGGCTTGTCTCACACTTTAGCAAATATTTGAATCCGTTGAGAGATTAGCTAGAGGAACTAAAATAAGTTTATTTAGATGTTTGAATTGGACACTCTCATCCTAGTAAAATAATTTGTGGCAGCCTACCTATGTACTGCCCATCTTCCTTTCTAATGAATCACCAAGCTTCACAACTTCGGGCAGCTGAGTGCTTGGGAGAGGTGGGGGAAGAACCGTCCATAATACCCAAGGTTGAGGAGGAAAGGTCTGGGATGAAAGGGTATCTCGATCCGTGTAAGCCAATATTGGCAATTTCCATTCCCATTGCCATGAATTAGTTTGGAAATGGTATCAACATCTGGCCGGGAGAGTTTTTTGAAAAGATTTGGGGAGGGTCGCCTGGGTGGCTCAGTCGGTTAAGCATTCGACTCAGCTCAGGGCATGATCTCACACTCCATGAGTTCGAGACCCGCGTCGGGCTCTGTGCTGACGGCTCGGAGCCTGGAGCCTGCTTCGGATTCTGTGTCTCCCTGTCTCTGACCCTCCCCCATTCACGCTCTTTCTCTGTCTCAAAAATAAATAAACATTAAAAAAAATTTTTTTAAATAAAAAAGAAAAACTTGGCGGAAAGTTTTTTCTACCTTTACAAAGGGATGAAGGCAAATATCATTCCTTCATAATCTCTGAAAGCCATTTTCATCTGTTGTTTGGAATTGTGGCAGGCATCTTGGGAAAATAAGGAAAGCTGGCTAAGATGACCATCCAATACACTACAGATGACAAGCAGAAGGGCAGAATGAAATGAAATCCTTGGTGATGTCACAGGGTCACTGAATTAACTAATCTTGGAATTGTCTTACTTTGGGCCCCTTTGTTATGTGAAATAAGCAACTTTCTTCATAAGTCACTTCTTCATTGTACAATTTTCTACGTGCACATATATCCCTACTTTGAATTATTCTTTGAATATTCAACATAGCCCTTTTTTCCAGCACATATTTAGTGTAAATAAGTCAATTAAATAAATGTAGAGGGAAATTAGTAAAGAAGATGAAAAGTAGTTGTTAGGTGAAGACAATAAAGCTTAACCTTGGTTAGAGACAACTAAGTCGGAGGGATGTTCTGCTTTATTAGTGTGGTCGGAGAGGGTCTCGTAATAAGATGTTGTCAAAATGAAGCATGGAGAGAAAAACAGAATAAAAGGATGAGCAAAACTTTAATGACCTGCAGGAAAATTTCTTACTGGACTAATACATGTAATATCGGACTTTTTAAAGAGGAGGGGTGTAGGTGTGTGGGGGGGTGTGTGCATGTGTGTGGATGTGTTTGAAAGAATATTAAAGTTTTTCCAATTTTTATGGAAACTATAAACCCACAGATTCAAGAAAAGTAATCAAACTCAAACATAGGAAACATGAAGAAAACTATAGCAAAAGACATAATAATGAAATTTCTGAAAACCAGTGGCAAAGCAAAATAAATAAATAAATAAATAAATAAATAAATAAATAAAGGCAGATGGGGAAAAATACATTATATACACAGGAACAAAGGATAATAGCATATTTCTTATTGAAAACAGTGTATGTGAGAAGGCAGTCGAATAATGTCTTTAAAGTACTGAAAAAAAGAAGCAAACACACCTCTTAATCTAGAATCCTTTACAAAGACAAAATATCTGCAAAAAAAATTGCAGGTAAAATGTACACAAAACAGTAGTTTAATTTGTTTTTTTCTTTTCTTTTCTTTTCTTTTCTTTTCTTTTCTTTTCTTTTCTTTCCTTTCCTTTCTTTTCCTTTCTTTTCTTTTCTCTTCTCTCTCTTCTCTTCTCTTCTCTTCTCTTCTCTTCTCTTCTCTCTCTTACAGCTGGATAGTGACTTTATTATACTTTTTTAACAAAATAAGTGAGAATTTATTTGAGAATCTGAACCTCCAATTACACAGGACTTCAGTGCTTCCTCCCCACTCCACTCTGCCCCATGCTTGAATGGCGTGTGCCCTGCCTCCACCATTGATGGGAGATTCTAGCTTTGTGTCTATCCTAAGTCCCTCCTAAAAGGAATGTTAAAGGACGTTTTTAGGCACAAGGAGAATACTTGATGGAAATCTGCATCCATACAAAAGAATTGAAAGCACTGGGATTTGTAACTACTTGGGCAATTACACATGATTATTTCCTTACTGTTTACATACTATCAAAGATAATTGCTTTCTTTTATTTAAAAAAAAATAATGTTTATTTATTTTTGTGAGAGAGAGAGAGCAGGAGAGAGGCAGAGAGAGAGGGAGACACAGAATCTGAAGCAGGCTCCAGGCTCTGAGCTGTCAACACAGAACCCAACGTGGAGCTTGAACCCATGAATTGTGAGGTCATGACCCCAGCTGAAGTTGGATGCTCAACCAACTGAGCCATCCAGGCACCCCTTAAAATTGTTTTTAACATTTATTTATTTTTCAGAGACAGAGCATGAGGAGGGGAGGGTCAGAGAGAGAGGGAGACACAGAATCTGAAGCACGTTCCAGGCTCTGAGCTGTCAGCACAGAGCCTGAAGCGGGGCTCAAACTCATGAACTGTGAGATCATGACACGAGTGCAAGTCGGATGCCTAACCAACTGAGCCAGCCAGGCACCCCACAAAGACAATTGTTTAATATAAATAATAACATGTATTTGGTATATTATGTATAAAGTAACATGTATGACAAAAACAGCATAGAAGCCATGGAAGTATACTAAGTTTCTTACAATGCACCTGATGTGTTATAATAATGATTAGAAAGTAGACTGTGATAACTTAAAAATGTTTGCTGTACAATCATAAAGCAACCATTTAAATAACACAAAAGTACAGGTAATAAGCCAACAAAGGATAAATGGAGTCATAAAATAAATTCAGTTAGTCCAAAAGAAGTCAGAAAAGAAGAAATAGAGAATGTGAGACAAATGTAGAATAAATAGGAAGATCATACACTTAAATCTGACTGTATCAATAATCTCATTAAATGTAAATAGTCTAAACACTCCAGTGAAAGGCAGAGATTAATCGGATTGGGATAAGGCAAAGCAAAGTCTAGCTATATGCTTTCTATAAGAAATGTACCTGAAATACAGAAACACAAAAAATTTTAAGAAACAAGGTAAAAAAATAAAAAGATATGCCATGTGGGCACTCATCAAAAGAAGCTAGGAAGCTATATTAATATCAGAATAGATTTCAGAGTAAAGATAATGATAATTGAGTCAATTAGTCAAGAAGGTATAATAACCATCAATTTTCATTCACCAAAGAACAGAAGAATTTTATAAGCAAAATTGACAAACTACAAAAGAAATAGAGATATGCACAACTGTAGTCAGAAATATCAATATTCCTTGATCAGTAACTTTAAATTTTACTAAGAAGCTTTCTACAAAAAAAATCCCCAGGCCCAGATAAACTTCACTGGTGAATTCCACCAAATATTTAATGAAGAAATAAAAATAATTCTGCACAAACTCTTCTAGAAAATGAAGAGAATACTTTTCAGTTCTTTGAGGCCAGCAATTTACTGATAACAAATCCAGATATATGTATTATAAGAAAATGAAACTAACAATAATGTCATTCATAAACATAGATACAAAAATTCTAAACCAATTTTAGCAAATAAAAACCAACAATGTGAACAAGGATAATGTGTTGTGATGACGGGGCTTTACCCCAGGAATACAAGTTTGCTTAATATTTGACAATCAATCACTAAAATTCACCATATTACCTAAAGAAGAAAATTCATATGATCTTATCACTATGTGTAGAAAAAATATTTTGACAAAATCCACTATCCATCCCTTTTCAAAACTCTCAGAAAATTGGGAATAGAAAGAATATCCATAACCTGATAGACAGTATCTACAAAAAAACCTACACATTTAGCATCACACTTAATGGTATGCTTTCCTCTGTACAATTGGGATATCTCATCCTGTGGCTCAGTTTTACCATCTGGATCCAACATTGTACTAAAGGTTTTAGTCCTTGCTACTAGGTTAAGAAAAGTAAATAGAACATTTAAATTAGAAAGGAAGAAGCAAATTTTTCTTTACTTATGACAAGATTACCTAAGTATAAAATTCAATGTATCCATGAAAAAACAAAACAAAACCACTAAAACTAGTAAGAGAGTTTAGCAGCTTTGCAGGATACAAGATCAATCTCTGAAAATCAGTTGTATTTCTTTTTCCTAGCTAGGAAAAAAATGTATCTGTACACAGGAAACTATAAAATATTGGTGAAATAAATGATAGCAGACCTAAATAAGTGGGAAGATCTGTTGTGTTGATGTGAAAGGAAGCTTTATATTATTAAGAAGTTGGTGCTTCACAACATGTCTGTGGATTTATTGTAATCCTAATCAATATCTGAACAGTCTTGATTTTTTTTTTGTAGAAATTGACAAACTGATTCTCAAATGTACATGGAAATGCAAACGACCTAAAATAGCAGAACAGCTTTGCAAAAGACGAGCAAAGTTGGAAGACAAGCAGTACTTTATTTCAGGATTTATTCTGTTCTTATTATAAAGCTAGAGTAATAAACACAGTATGGAATTAGTATAAAGACTGACAAGTAGATCAATGGAATACAATAGAGGGTTCAGAAATTGATCTACACAGAATACGTTTTTTACAAAGTTGCAAAAGCGATTCAATAAAGAAAGAAAAGTTTTCAACAAATGGCACTGGCAAAACTGAACATACACACGCAAAAATGATGGTCATCAATATCTCATACCATATATACAAAAATTAAGTCACAATGTATCATATACCTAAATATAAAACATATAACTATAACATTTCTTAAGGAAAAGATTGGATACATCCTTTATAACCTGAAGTTATGCAAAACTTCTTAGATATAGAGCTACATGTATAATTCATAGAAGGAAACTCTGGCAAATTAGAATTAATTACGAGTAAAATCTGCTCTTCAAAAGATACTGTTAATGGAATAAGACAAGCCACAGATCTGGGGGTGGGGGGGAGGGGATATGTGCAAAGCATGTATCTGATACATAACGTGTAGCTTACATATACAAAGTACTCCTAATGTTCAATAATATGGAGACAACCCAATTAAAAAGAAAAAATCAGACATGACATTTGAACAGACATATTATCAAAGAATAAATGGAGAGCACATAATGCTCATCTTCATTAGGGCCTAAAAATGCAAATTAAAACCACTATCCACCTGTCAACATTTCTAAAATTAAAAAAGATTAATGACTTTAAGTGTTAACAAGGATGTGGAGAAACTGGAACTGTCACATATTACAGGTGGAAGTATAAAATGGTACAACCACTTTGGAAATAGTTTGGCAAAAAAAAAAAAAAGTTACACTGGTACTATTATATGACTCAGCCATTCCACTGCTAGATATTTAGCCAAAAGAAATGAAAATATATATCTACATAACACTTGTACATGGATGGCCATATTTACTAAGGTTAAAAACTGGAAACCACCCAAATGTCCATCAAGAAACTGTGGCATATCCATACAATGGAATAACACTCAAAAATTAAAAAAAAATGAGAATGAGTGATATACTCTAGTGTAGGAATAAATTTTAAAAGAAATATGTTGGGTAAAAGAAGCTAGACAAGAGGGGCGCCTGGGTGACTCAGTCGGTTGAGCGTCCAACTTCAGCTCAGGTCACGATCTTGCGGTCCGTGAGTTCGAGCCCCGCGTTGGGCTCTGGGCTGATGGCCCAGAGCCTGGAGCCTGCTTCCGATTCTGTGTCTCCCTCTCTCTCTGCCCCTCCCCCGTTCATGCTCTGTCTCTCTCTGTCTCAAAAATAAATAAATGTTAAAAAAAAAATTAAAAAAAAAAAGAAGCTAGACAAGAAATGAGTATACATTGGATGATTCCACTCATATAAATTCCTAAGAAATATAAATTAATGTATAATTACAGAAAGCAGACTAGTAGCTGCTTGAATATGGGTCATGACAGGAAAGGTGTCGGGAAGAAAAAATTACAAAGGAGGAAAAGCAAACTTTAGGAGGTGTAAATATTTCAGTATCACGACTGTGATGATGGTTTCCTAAGCGTATGCATGCATGTATATATACATACATATGCACACGTAAACCAAACAAATTATACATTTAAATATGTGCAGTCATTATTGTATTATTGTATGCCAATTATATCTCGATAAAGCCGTTAAAAGCAAACCAATAACAGAAAAAAGAGATGAGATCAAGAGAAGCAGAGCCAGACTATGTCCAGCCTTGCAAGTCCAAGCAAGGAATCTTAATTGCATGCAAAGTGCAGTAAAGAAAAAAGACACTAATTGCCTTTGGGAGTGCTCCACTTTAACGTAGTGAAACTCACTCACTCCATGTTCCAAGCATGGTACTAAGTGCTTTCACTTAGCCGCCATTTTGTCTTTCCAGCATCCCCGTGGTTATTCTTCTGACTGATAAGGAATCTGATGATCATGAAGACCAAGTGATTCCCCAAAGGACCGGGTAGCAGTGCTGGGATCTGATTATGGCTTGTCTTGCTGCAAAACACATGCGTGCTCAGCTGCACAGACCATTCTATCCTAACGGATAGGTGCTTGCATTGCAGAGGGAGAAAGGAGATAAATCCCCAAACGACTGTAACACAAAGTGGATCGTGTTCACGGTTATTCAAAGATATAAACAGAGAGCTGTAAGAGCTCAGTGGAAAAGGGAGAGGGAGATTCTGAAGGAAGGAGATGAGGTGGAAAATAGGAAATCTTTACAGAGCAGGGAGGCTCTACCCGGACCTTCAGGGTTGGATAAGATATGAACAGGTGAAAGGGGGGAAGCAGAGCTTACCTAGCAGAAGAAACTGTTTAAGTAAAGCTAAAAGTCAAAAAGCCAAAAGTGAACAAAGCTCTTGGAGTATAACACATCAGCTCTTTTGGGAGGGGCTTGAAGTGGTTGAAGGAAACAGGGTAAAGCACATTGTTTGGAAATTGGGCCAAAGTCCGATAATTTGGTCCAACGCAAAGCTAAATTATGTGTTCCCTGGATGGATGGTCAGGTTCTTCCTGGTGGATGGTGAATGTTCTGTGTTCTGTGTTCCAGTGGTTTGGCCGAAGCCATGGTTGCTCCAGTTCTGTTCTTGACAGAAAAATCTCCATAGGTATAGAGAGAATTAATGCTGAAAGACACCAGTGAATCATCTGATCTAATCTCTTTTATAGATAAAATAATAGCTGAGAAAGATGATGTATCATGCTCAAGGTCAGCTGGTAGCCAAGCGAGATTTAAGGCCAACTAGCAAGTTCCCAGACAAGTTGGCTTTTCCTGTATCGTGTTGCCATCTACTCTTCGCCCAGGGAATTATCTTTCCTGAGCTTCCTCTACATGATTTTAATAACAAGGAGTTAAAGTTAGGAGCATCTGATGGAGGTGAGATTATCACAGCAAACAACACTTTGTTGGAAACAGATTGATGCCAGTGCTTGTGGGCAGAAGTCTAAAAGTAGTCTGGATTGCTGGATTGAGAATCTCTTAATAGAAATGAAAACTTGATGCTGGAAACTGAATGCAGCCTGTTTTGAGCTTGAAGAGTGCCTGGGTCTCGGGCAGAGAAATGAACTTGCAGTCATGGGACACACAAGGCAAGATACTTTCTTTGTAACCATACAAGTCATTGATGGCGTGAGTGGAATAAGTCAACTGGAACCTATATTTCTGCAAATTCATTAAGGGAGTATCTATTGAGTACTTACTATGTCGGATGCACTCTGCTTAGGTCAGTATAGCAGGTAGAGGAAACCACTGTTATTGTTGTCTGTTGTAGATGTACTCTCTGCTTTTTCTGGCTCCACCCAGGACCTTTCTTTCTTTACCCCTGTCCCACTCTGTGTGGTTTAGGTGTGCCTAACAACCACAGTACCCTGTAGGTATTGGGGTGAGCAGGGCATTCACCCAGGCCTGCCGCAACCACATTCCCCTGTCCTCTGAACCTCAGCGATGCCTCAGGGATGAGCATGAGACCCGATCCCGGCCAATCAGAATCTCTCCCTGGGAATTTGTATAGAACCACTAGAGAGACATGTTCTCTCTTTTCTTTTCATTTATACCATCGAGGATGTGATTCCGGAACATCCAGCAGCCACTGCTTGGCAAATGCCCATATGAATTGTGGGCAAATAAAGTCAATTGTCAGAAGGAAAAAGAGCCACAACCAATAGATGTCAAGTTCTGCCATGAATCCTTGGATACAATCATGCCACCCCAGTGCTCCCACTCACATGAACTGATGTTCTTATTGTGGTATTTAAGCTAGTTTGGATGTGGTCCTTCCAAAGGGAAATATTCACACATGCCATGAGCTCCCCCCCACCACTGTGTACCAAGACATATGCTGGGGGAAAAACTCTGGGATTGAGTTTGGTATGCTCCTAACCTTGCAGGGGTCACGGCTCATTTAGGAGAGAGGTGTAAAAATCCAGATGGCAATGCCATAAGAGAATACCAATAATAGTATAAGTATCAGCACACTTGAAAGTTAAAGCATGGGTCAAGAAAGTCATCCCAAACCTGGAGACATCGGGTAGCATAGTCCTTAATGACAAATAGTTGGTCTGAAACAAAACTCAGGAGCAAAGGCCTTCCAGCTAGGAGGAAACCATCTGCAACATATGCGATTTTAAAGTAGCTTTGCACATCTGGAGACCTCTGAAGTTAGTATTGTGAGGAAGAAGCCACTGGAAATGAGGCTGGAGAGGCAGGGAGGAACCAGATGGTGGGTGCTTTGAGAGAACAGAGCCTACCAGCGGAGGCAAATGCTCAGATGCCATAAGCCATAGAAGAGGGAGATAGTCACTCAACTGAGAAGACTCATGCATTGAGGACACAGGGCCATTGCGCTGACGGAAAAGTACCAGAAGACGCAGAAGTGATGCGAGTCCAGTAAAGAACATCGGATGTCACTGCTGTCAGAGAAGCAGTCATGGAGTCCAGTGCAACTATGGCTGCCCATTGGACAAACCCCCTGACCATCAAACCCCAACAGAAATGCCTCCCTGCCCAAGACACCTACTGATCTTGGAGACTATCACATCAGAAACGTTCCAAAGTTCCAATTACCATGCTCATCGTCTCTCAAAGGACCGTTTTCCCCGGGGCACACTTTCGTCAGGTAGGCCGGGTAGTACTTCAGCTGGTCTAAAGTTTACTTTTGCAACTTCTTCCCACTCAGAGGGAAATTTTTCCATGAAGCCTTTGGGATTTACCAGCTCTGGAACACAAGAGTCATGAGATTCCAGCCGTTGAAAGCTGGAGTTGTGGCCTACTTATCTCTGAATCCCAATACGTAGATCCTTACCCATAGGCAGATGTGCAGTGACTGTTTACAGAATGGCATTTCTGGGTGTATTCCTTCCCATGTGAGAACACCCAGAGCAAAAACTGCACCCCTTCCGTTTCCTCAAGGTCTTGATGCGTTATTTTGCCATTAATTATCCAGCAACCAGAGGTTTGGGCTTCATGTTTTAAGAAGCAGAATTTAATGAGAAACGAAGTGTACATATTTACGTCCAAAGCAACACGGAGTCAATTAATCGGAGCCCCAGTGGCTGAGGGTCAGGATTTCTAGGCATTGTGTCCCCCGACTATTTTCTCCAGGCTCTTCGTCTTCAGAGTCTATTGCTACTTCCCCTTTGGCACGGCCCCGGTTTTGTAAGTCCAATTGTTTGGCAATAAATACAGGGTCCAAATCAGTCCCCAAGAAGCGGTGCACGATAAGCGTGCCGAATCTCATCCTAGAATAAGAAATCCTCTTTTAACTATCTGTTTAAAGAGATTGACTCTTTACGCAAACCTGCTATCAATGTCTGTGTATAATTGTCTAAGCAGGTACTTGTCTTCTCAAACATCTGCTAACACTGGCAGGTCCCAAAATAAACCTCCACATTAGCAACTTGCACTTTAAAAAACAAAAAAAACAAAAAAAAAGAAAAAAAAAACACATTTATCCGGAAACATCTGCTGAGCTATTTTCTGGTTTCCCCCCTCCATTCTTCCCTCCCAGGTCTGTTGAGGCAGAGTGAGGTGAATGTACAGATTGAGACTTCAGAAGGGAAACAGCTACTCGGAAGAAAGGAAATGAAAGCTAGACAGAGCTCAGGGAAGTACTTGAGGTGGGGGCAGGAGGGCATCCTGGGGGAATGGATAGCTCTAGAAGGCAGGGTGGAGCACGGGGTTCACACCCCTAGTGTATCTCTTCCCACCTGGGTAGATGCAGGCAACCAGCTTTACTCTGAAACACATCGGGCTTCTTTTAAATGCTTCTAACAATGCCAGCTTCAGAAACTTACCTCGAAGCCCTTGTATCCTATGTAAGAATGATACCTGTAAATGTGTTTAGCATACAGTGCCCTTCAATATAGACCGATCGAATCAATTCTTGACACACAGGTTACAATTTCAGGAGAAATAATCGATGAACCCATGAATCGAGTTTCTCCAAAATCACTCTGATACTGACAGGACCTAACGCCATCACTCATCACCTACTTCAAGACAAGTCCCCTCTTCCTCCTTAGATTGGAAACTCCTTGAGAGAAAACAAAGAAAAAGAAAAAAAGAAAAAAAGGACTGAACTTTACTTCTTTGTTTTGTTGTTGATTTGTTTCCCATTGGCTTTAACACAGAGCTCTGAGCAAGGAGAGGTGTCCATAAAAGCACACTGAATTGAACCCAGGGGAGTCAGGATAAGGGATAGAAGATGGGGGCATCGTTTCACTTCTGGGCTTGGCCTCTTCCATGGGCGCATGGATCCTGGACATCCTGGGAAATTCCAGCCCTTGAGTCCTTGATGACTCAGAAAGCCCTTTAGCTCCAAACTCATGTATTTTTCTAAAATACAACTAGCTTGGGAGGTGGTTTCAAGTTTTTAGTTGTTTTCCTGTTTTAACGTCAGATGTTACCTCCTCAGACATCCAATCTCTGCTCTGCTTCTCAAGAACAGTTTACATGTCTGAGTGTGTTAGTTATGGTGGTTGGTAGAGTAGATGAGTCTTGAAATTTCAGTGCTTTACCATGAGAAAAATGTATTCGTGTGCACATCAGATTGGGGTGGAGGGGCTGTGTTCCACACAGCCATCCATGGACCCACACTGATCGAGACTCTGGTATTATCGACATGTGACTTCCAAGGTCATCTAGGGCATTGATGACCTCCAGGCAGGTGGGAGAATATCCTGTTCCCTGAAGGTCTCTTGATCTGTAAAATGAACATGGTAATAATTGTTGGGAGGAAATAAATGAGCTAAAATAGCCAAAGGGCTGAGTATAGCATTGAGGATATTTCAAAAACTCAAGGTGTGTTGAGTTTTTAGCTTCGTAAAGTTAGCATCTAATAAATGCTACCTACTCATGTAGTAATGTTCCTTGGATCCTTACACCAGCAATGCGTTCTCGGTTATTCCTGCTTCTCTGTGAGCCACTTGGATCTATCCAATTCCTTGGTTCCTGTTGCCTGCAACCAAAACTTCTTTAGCTTGCACCTGCAGAGTGCTATACAGTTGTTGTTACGACCTAGGTTAAATCTAAGCGTTCACATCTAGGTTCTAGCATCCCAGTCCTGCTATTTAAATTTTTTTTTAACAATTTATATCTTGGATACAGAGGTAAAGAGATTGCTATACACATCACAAATAATATAGGCCTACAGGGTATCACAGCTTGAGCTGACCAGATAGCTGCTGTTGTTATTTTTTTTCTTTTCTAAGTTTCCTGGAAAATGGAATTTCCCATGTCATGTGCACAACCGCAGGTAATAGGCAAATGCTATGTTTGGTTGTGTTCTTTTTTCTTCTTCAGTTCGCTAATCACATTTTCTAAGATTCATGTCTTAAAATAAATCCACTTAATGTGATTGTCAGTGGCTGTTTGAAACTTCACAGGATGCCTTTGTGCCTCCAACACATCTATGCATTGGTCTCTTTGTTTAGATTATGCGGCTTTACAGTCTTTGATAGCATGTCCAGTCCAGTTTAAATGCCATCCAAACACTCGGGACAAAAGGGACCCCTCACACCCCCAGCCTCCTCAGGCCCCTCCTCTTTCCACAGGTAATTACAAGCTACCCTATCGATGCAAAGTCTCTTATTTTTCCAGCCTGGTTTTAAAAGCCCTTATGTTCTGACTGTAGGGTTTTTTGTTTTGGTTTGGTTTTTTGAGCATGATTTTTTGTTTGTAACCAATTGGAATCATACTGTTTTTCTCACTTAACAATATGTCTCTGAGAAATTTACATGTTAATATAGATCGACTCAGTTATGTTAGAGGCCACGTAGTGTTCTATGCAAAGTCCAAGACTATTAGCCTCTCCCTTATTAATAGGCATTAGGTCGTTTCCTGACTTTTGCTATTCCAAGAAATGCCACATGGGCATCCTAATGCCTGAGTTGTTAGATTTCAGTGAAAGTGTTTCTCTGGGATAGATCTCTAGAATCATCGATAATGCCAATCTGCAAATGTGCATGGCCAACAGAATGTAAGTTCCATTCCCTAGCCCTTCGCTAAAAAAATGGCTTTTATTAATCTTTGCATTTTTGCCAACCCAGTGGGTGAGGAACAGTATCTTGTTGTTTTAATTTGCATTTCACTGGGCTTGAACAGCTTTTCACATATCTATTGATCTTTTGCATTCTTCCTTCTGTCAGTTTCATGTTCAATTTTTCTATTGGGCCATTAGTCTTTACCTCATTGATTGGTGGGAGTTATTTATGTATCCCAGTTATAACCACTTGCTTATGGTATACATCACAAATGTTTTCTTCTTTTCTAGCTTTCTGCCTGCCTTTGGTTCCTTTGATCGCCTCCTTTGAATCCCTCATTTGGCATTAGGCTCTCCAGCTGTTTGGAATTCATGTCGAAACTATGCTTCGCTCCGTTTACCTCCATCCTGGGAACAATTTACAGAGAGTCTAGCTTTTGGTCCCGGAAGTGCGCTTTTGTGTTCTACAACCAACAGGTCACAGCTCCTCCCTTTGGCTTTACACCCCCTGTGTCATTTTGGTCAACTAGTCTACATCCTGAATTTAGGACTTCATTTCTCCCAGGGCTTGTGTCGCCCTGAATAGTATGGTGTAGATAACATGGCTTGTGCCCCACTATTCTTCTAGGTCAGCGTCTTACCTCTGGCTGTGAGCAAAGAGGCTGATATTTACGAGCACATCACAATTCAAATGCACTCAGTCATCATCATGCCATAATTACTATCACTCCCTAAACAGTCATAATTCTTCACCATTGCTTTCAGTTTTCCAGAACAGAGTTAAATTAATGCTCTTGTTTAAATGACGAGAGAAAAACTAGAGACGTGGTGTTATAGTCAATGCCTTCCCTTCCTTCCTTCTCACATCCGAATGTGTAGAGACGTCTGTGAATTCTAGCTGCTGAAACTCTGGATCGCTGAGTGTACGAAGTACAAAGGCACAAAAATAATATTGAGTGTTTAGGTAAGAGTCAGGAATAGGATGGCAGAAAGAAATCTGGAGAGTGGAGAAGTTTCTGAGGTAGGCATAGAGAATAATCAGCTTTTTGTAGGTCAGAGCAATGACTTTTCGAATCTAATTCCAAATGAAATGGGGGCCATTGGAGGACTTTAATTTGTAGACAAATTGCTCTGGTATTTGTTTCTCAAAAGGTTATCATGGCTGTTGAGTAAAGGAAGGATTTTTAAGGGTCAAGAATTTTGGGGGACATAGTACATGAGGTTTGAAGGCGTGTTCACCGGACAAAGATAAGATGCAAAGCATATTTTCATGTTAACATTTGTCCACTGATGCATCAATCAGAGAAAAATCAATGTCTTTGAGTCATTTTATCTTTAGTATTCTGTTTTCAACCATCAGCTAGAACCTAAGAGTTTACCTTTTGGAGACATGTCCAAGAGGAAGGGTGTTTTCAAGAACAAACACCAACAATAATAATTATTATTTTTTAATTTTAAACATTTCTGTTTGGTTAAAAGTATACTGTTTAGACTCACTACTACCATTATCCTGACAGAGAAATAATTGATCTTGTCAAGTTAATGGAAATGAATTCATGAGCAGAGGAAATTCTGGTTAATACAGCCCAAGTCAAAAAATGATTAATTCATCTGTGCCCTACATCATGCTTTGCAATTTAAAAAATAAAGTTCTTTCAGATAAAATTGATCGAAGCTAAAGTTATGTTTTATGTGAATTTTTCATAATGTTCTTGGAACTCTTCATTTTGCGATTAGAGGTTGTAGGAGCAGAGAAAATCTCCTTCTTCCCTTTTAGTTTCTTTGGCCGGTCTAATAATTAAGTTTCTAGAAGACAGATTAATGGAAAAAAAGAAACAAAAGCTTGATAACACGTATACCTCCTGTATACATGGGAGAGACCCAAGAAAACTGAGTAAGTCTCCCACATGGCCAAAGTCATCACCTTAAATAAACTCTTCAGCTAAAGACAAAAGAAGGTGTTACAGGTGGGAAGTCAGTTATGGAAGGTTACCAGGAAAAACACAGTAAACAAGGGTAAGGTTGTTACAATGATTTAAGGCGTTGCCTTCTCCCCTGATAAGTTTCTGGAGATTTTGCTCCATCCCCCTCTTCCTGGTGTGGTGAGGGCCACACCTTTACAAATGGAGATTTCCCTTATAAATGCAAATGTCTCTTACCAAAGGGTAAATCCTGCTTGGTCTCCGAGTTTCTCCCTCCTTTGCAGTTTCTTAAAAAAATCATCATCCTAAAATAATCGTTATGCCAAAGAGATAGATTTGGCTGATAAATTCTGCTCCCCTATAAGGTCTAATCATAATAGGTTCAGCCATAATTCTTTCATAGGCACAGTGTACTTGCTTTTATTTTGTTTTTTTGTTTTTACAGATTAGCCTGGTAGAATGACCTTAATAACCCTAAATATGTAGGCTCACACCCACATACCCACACACCGCCATTTATGTAAGATTTGACATCATGCGAGTTACTTCATCTAAGCATTATTTTCCTCATGCTGTCTTCCACATGGTGATAAGGACAATTTACCTTTATCAGTCCTAGCGTCTTGAGATAATCAAGTGAGTTTTATGGTTATAAATATTATGAGACATAATTGTGTTGATGTTGCTATTATTATGCAACAAGACTAGACACGATTCAGTATCTGGATGTAAAATTCACTTCATAAAGTGTGTTACCGAAGTACTACTCTGACAGGACATTTTCTGAAGTATTTTCTCCAATAACCTGGATTGGCTTGAACAGCTTGACTTTAATACATTTCAAGCTATTTTTCCAATTAATGTATGTGGAATTGAGTGAGCGAGGCCACCAGATTACATCACTATGACTTTAGAAACATTCCTTAATTCTATTCACTCCTTTTCTTCCCACAACCTTGGCTCACCATCTCCTGCTCCAATGGACTCACTACTTTTGCTACCCTCCACTCATTCTTGTACTCCCTTTCCCCAAAGAATGTCACAAATATATCTCATCAATCACTGTTGTGCTCATAAATCTTCCATGGTTCCCTATCGCCTGCAGTATGGCAACAGTCTAGCTCCCTACCGTGGCTTGCAAACCCTCCATTGCCCTGATCGGTCTAAATGGCCAATTGGGAAGATTCACCATGGTTTTTTTTAACCGCCACTGCAGTGACAAATGCTACTTCTTCCTGCTTGGAATTTCCTTCCGCCCCCTCCTTCACCGATCTGACTCTTATTCATTAATAACCCAGCTCTGGGATAACCTTCTGGACGATATCTTTCACGATCTCTCACTTTTGAGTAATCAACCTCTCCCTCCACTTAGCTAATTGTTACTTTGTGTATAACTGTCATTTTACATTGTGTCACGACTTTCCAGGGAAGACATGAACTTTGGGATCTCAGGGTCTAGGTGGTGCTCGTCTCTTGAATCTTAGCCAGGGGCCTGGCATCAGGCACTCAAAAATCTGGGGAACTGATTTCCACTGGTTTTAATTTCATTACTAAATCCTTTCCATTTCAGCTTGACTAGTATTTATTTTGCACCTGCTCAAGGACACAGCTGGGGGAAGACCTATAAGATCAACTGTGCACAAAGCACTTGGATCTCTGCCTTTATGGAACTTTCATCTAGAAAGAGACACCGGTACTGTATGTGTTAATCACAACTGGGATTGTTCACTCAAGGGAAAGCTCCGTGAGAGCAGGAATGTCTCTGTCTCCTAAACTATATGCATTCAATACATACGACTGAATAAATGATTGGGGGTGATGGATTCACCTCAACTCCTACAGATTAGGTTAATGCTTTGCAATTATATCTACTTGCACTTTTCAATCTGGAATCCATTTCGTGCAATGGATCATACCAGAGTCTTTGGCTCTAATTTTAGGAGACAGAATGTTACAGGGCTAGCAGCCATCTGTTTCCTTTGAGCAAATCTACAACAGTAAAGTGTGAGTGCAGATTTTTATAGCATTTATTGCATTTTTATTATAAATTGTTTGCATTATTTATTGCAGAGAATTTAGAAAATAAAAAAAAAAAGGATGGAGAAGAACATTAACATTACCTAGAGGTAATCTCTGGGGACATTTTGATGCTTTCTCTTCCAGCTCTTACGTGTGTTTGTAGAGAATGTGTGTTGTGTATGTGTATATATACATATACACACACAGGGTGATCAAGTCTTGAGACATAGGCAAACGCATAACAAACGATTAATTTACGGCACGTTATAATGCTTGATAAAATAATATTATCTAGATTTTCAGAATTTATGGTATATATGACACATGCTAATTGACACGTTTGGTACATATACGTCGATAGCACTCTTCTCTGCGAATTTAGAAGAGTTTATGTTCCATCCCCTTCGATTTCACTACCAGGTGCTTTGTTAGACGAAAGCAAGGGTTCTACAAAATGCCGCTGGACACAGAGCGAGTATTTGCACAGAGGCACAAAAACAATGTCACTAATTTTTTTGTTGTGGTTTGAGGAACTCTCACTCTTGCTCCCCCTCCCCCAGAGCCGTCAGACTGACACCCACCAGTGAAGGTGGAAACACAGATATTTAGATTCAGTGTCCACTGGGCACGTGGCTGGCTTGAATGATAACCCTGCATGCCATGCAGATTTCGGACCATTGGGACCCTGGGCTTCAAATGTTGCATAGAAGACCGAAGGCAGCAGAGTTTGCCATATCGATACAAAAGTAGTAGATACCACACGCTATTCCTAACCATCCTGATCATTAGTCCCGTCTCCAATAATGTTAATTTCTCCCACTCTTTATGCTAATGAACACATCCCCTGGTGTAGATTTTAACGATATTTTAAGTGTTCTGTAACCACTCTTAAAGGGAATGATTCTTGATCTGCATACTTTTAATTGTTACACAGCAGATGTATCACATTCCATTTGACCACAAATATTAAACTTTACCTGCAAGCATCACACTATTTATATGGAAGTATTTTTAAGGGAAATTGCCTTGCAGACATTATAAGCAATTAATAAATTTCTTTGAATTAGATACACCTCTATGTGAAAACGTGCATTTATTATGTAAGAATCCATCGGTAGATTATGTATGTGATCATATAGTTATAAACACAGGGATGCCTACACATCACAAAGTTACATTATTAAGCGTCAGCTTCAAATATGAGTATTTTTGCTGCAAAATTAATGTTGCACAATTTCTACAAATCTCTGCATTTCTGGCATGCTGCTTTTTCCAATTTACATTACATCTTGAGCGCTGCTTCCTGGCCATGAATATTCTTCAAATGCAAGGTTTAAAGCAAAAACAAAAACAGAAACAACAGTTTGTTCAGGCTTTCTCTCCTAGATACTACGCAGCCCATCTCTTAAGATAAGACCAAAATCGCGACTGTTTATTGCACGTTTGCTAGGCGTCAAAAATGAGGTTGCGGATTTGCAAACATTATCTCATTTAACTCTCCCAGATGCAGCTCAAAGGATTTATGTAACTTACCTAAGCCGATAGTCTAACGTTCAAATGTTTTCAAATACTAAACTGCTTTAAAGAGCTTTAGCAAAGTTGATAATTAAGCAGAAGATACGAAAGGCGTACTCTATTCGAGGCAGTGTGTGGAGCCATTTTTAAATGCCAACTTATTTCATATTTATTCTCTCCTATAGCTGAGAGCTTGTCAAAGCTTGTTTTACAACCACTGTGTACTTTGATCCTTTAAGCAGCTACCTGAGATGGTCTCAAAGAATCAAAGAATGTCAGAACTCTGGGGTTAGCTGTCCAAATTTGCCTCTAGTGCCACCAGCCTCCAGGAAGAGGGACCTCACTGCCTGCTGAGACAGGCCACCCCCCACCCCCACCCGCCGGCTGCTGGATTGGCTCTAAATGCTGAAGTCCTTGCTTACGGTTAGAAAAGGAGGTGACAGTAATGTCAGAAGATGACCTGAAGATTAGAGTGGGTTTTCCTCACTGAAACCCAAACTTTTTTAGGATGTGGCTTTCAAGCTGGTGTTGTCTCAAGCCAACCACGTATCCTCTCTCCATCGGGCACATTTTTTCCATGATCAGATGGGCCCCACTGCAATGGAGAGGTTAGGATGCTGGCCTTGGAATGATACCCCTGTTTTGTGTCCCACCTGCCATTAACTAGGAGTAGGCAGCGCATTTTTCCTCTAGAAGCCTTGGTCTTCTCAGAAGTACAATGGAGATCCCGATACTTGTCTCGCAGTGTTCTGGTCAAGTCGAGGGAAAACGTATGTGATGTTCCAAGGCCAGTGCTTGAGACATATCAGGTGCCCAATATTTAGTAGGTAACACTTAGAGTGACTAATGACAAAATGTTTGACATGTATTCCCTTCATAAATATTTATTAAGCGACCGCTACGTTCCAGGTTCTATAATAGTTGTCCAAAGGTCACGTGGTAGGTAAAAAGTTTAAGTTACGTAGAGAAATAAGCTCTAAGAATAAGATGATGAATCTTCCCTTCCTCCATCTTCCCTTTAGAAGAGCATCCATTCAGTGACCTCAAAGTTCTTCCATTAGTTTCCTTCGGCTGCCATAACAAATTACTGAAAACTGGGTGGCTTAAAACAGCAGAAATTCCTTCCTCTCACCTTTCTGGAGGCCGGAATCTGAAATCAAGATGTCAGCAGGGCCGCGTTGCCCCTGAAGACCCGAGGGAGAATCCGCCATTGCCCCTTCCAGTTCCTGGGGGCTCCCGTGTTCCTTGGTTTATGGCAACATCCCTACATTCTCTGCCTGCATGTCGCATGAGCTTCTTCCCTGTGTCTCTTTCTCTGTCATCTCCTTTATGTCTTTTGCAAGGACAACCGCCGTTGGAGACACCCTAATCCAGGATGATTTCACCTTGATACTCTTACATTATTTCCATCTGCAAAGGCCCTTATTCCAAATATGGGTGCCTTCCATGTTCCAGGTGAACATATCTATGGGGAGCTAAAGTTCAACCCACAGCACCATGGGTTCTCAATCTTTGCCTTGTGGAAAATAAAACTCCGCCACGTTCAAGCATTGGTATATAGAAGACGAAGGAAGGAGACAGGACAGACTATCATACTTTCGATGAAATCATGCTCACCAGGTTATTATTAAATCACAGTGGCTTCCACCTCTGCCTCTCTGAACCGTGCTTTGAATCCAGACAGATGTGCATTGAACTTGCTTCTCGGCCTCTTAACTTGTTGTGAAAGTATGGGCAAGTGATTTAACCTCTATAGGATTCAGGTACCTCGTATATAAAATCGGAATAATGGAGCTGAAGGACAGGACTGTTGTAAAGATTAAAAGACCCCACGTGCGTAAACCATCGAATCTCCCGACAGGCACATAACAAACCCTTAGTATGTGGCTGACACATTTGGTCCTGGCCTTTACCGGCTCACCTTTCCAGGCTGGCTTTCCCCTCACCACAGGCAGAAAATCACACCCACCGAATGTGGATTTAATTCTCGGAAGGCAATTTATCTCCTTTGTTTCTAAGTTCTTGGGAGGCAGTAAACTCTCTACCCATGTCCCGCCAGAAAAGGTGAGCCTAATTCTGTCACTCTTAGAATCAGCAGCCCATTTCTCCAATGTCATTCTCTTAGCCCGTCTGCAATTCATTTAATTGCTCGCTTACCAAGCAGCTCCCAAAGACGAGGACTCCAGCTCATTCTTGGGTCTCCCGGGTCCTACCGCGTTCCTGCAACTCAGTTTACAATCACTGCCAACTTCTTATTTTAATTGGTTAACAGGTGTTTAGATCCCACATCCATGCTCTTTTTCTTTTCCTCCCGGTTGAACACTTGCATTTTGTTCTGTATTCTTCATATAATATATTTGAAACCCCAGACAACCTTCTACGCGTACCTGGCTCGCGCAGCAAACTCCTCCACTTTTTCTAGCCATTTATTACAGAGCAAAGCCCAGATTACCACTAAACTGGGCGAGGCACCACATGCAACCCTGCCTTTCTCCACCAGCTCTGTGTCCTGAGAGGCTGCTTTGAATGGTCGGTCTTTTGGGGCAGCCATGCCCTTGGGCTTGGGGTGTGGGGGAGCATATTTTGGGGGAGAGGGGAGGGCAGCCGTGGTAAGGCACTGGAACCACTGAGAGGGTGAAGTCAGAGGTCTCACTTCCCTGACTCCTTTGGGGCTGGGTTGCCTCTACCAGAGCCCTGGCTTTTGGCAGGTGGCCCTTTCCATACAATTCCCTCTTTGGAAGTCAGGGCTGCTCCCTCTCCTCGTTCTAGCTCCCCCCTGTTGCAGGCACCCTGAAGTGAACCTTAAAACTATGACCACATCATTGCAATGAGTCTCTTTCCTGATAGCTCCTCAAACGTCCCAGTGGAGTATGCCATTTTTTTTTTCTTTGCTCTTGGGACTCTGCCAGACACGGTAATTAATACCACAGGTGGCACCAGAAAAGAGAGCCTCAAAATGAGATTCTAGGCTTAAGATGTTCAAATGTTTTGAAACACACAAATAGCCTCCTCTCCGTGGGGGAAATGGAATAGGAGGAACCTGCGTCCTGCAGAGACATTGTGATCATGAGATTATCACCAGTGAGGCACGGGGTGAAGTTCAAGTGCAGAACATTCTGTCAACAGAACCAAGAAAACCGGACCTACAAAGACATGGCTTTATAGCCCTGCCCTCAGTCCTACGGCAGCTCAGCTCTCTGGACTTTTCCCTCATGTGATCAAAATCAAGGACCCTCCCGTTGACTGAGGTTTCTGTACACCATGCACACGAGCCCACAAACACACCTTTAAATGACACAAAAGAATTTCTATAAATGTTAGCAAGAGGTCGGAGGGATGGAAGAAGAGAAGGAAGAAAGGAGAGAACACCTGCGAGAGATTAAAAGACACGTCCGAGCTCCCAGAGCCGGTAAGTGGTACAACTTGAACCCAGGATCCTAACCCACATCCACCAACCTTCCCCGCTCTCCGCAGCCTTTCCTCTCAGGGTGGGTAGATTAGCCCTGCAGATACTCTCCGCTCAGGCTTGCCTGACCAAAAACTTTCATAGGGTTCTTAAATCCTTAAAAAGAAACTGGCTTCAAAAGACTTTCAATCTTTGCAAACACTACTAGCTGTAGGACAGAGATGAGAGTACAAACCAGTCCCTTGCAACTTTCGAAGCACAATGCAGTTTACCATCATTTCTCCACGTGGGCAGCACCGTCCCTGGTACAGTGTGTCAAACATCCACTGTCTTCATGCTGCTCTTTCCGGTTCTCTCTGTAAATATACTCACCACCTTGGAAAGGAGTCCAACGAGTACTTAAAACCCTTTGATGAAAGTCCCCTTAATCGAGTCCTTTGAATAATGAGAAATTACTATCCTTTCACGAGGAATATCCTGGACAGCGTCCCGTAACGGGCATAGACGAGATCTGAGAAAACTCTGAAGTCAGGTCTCCGAAACCAACAGTGCTTAATCGTTCCAGACCTTCCTAGACTTATGGCGGGGTTACATCCCGACGAACCCACGGCACACTGGAAATATGGTAAGTGGCAAATACCTTTACTCTATCTGTAACCCACGGAACATCAGAAGGTAGTCTAGCCCACCTTAAACAGGCTCAGAACACTTCTATCAGCCTACAGTTGGACAAAATCGTCTCACAACAAACTCTCTTCCATAAAAGTGTTATAAAAGAGTGTTATTTATTTATTTATTTGTTATTTATTTATTTTGGGGGAGAGGGGCAGAGACAGAGAGAGAGAGAGAGAGAGAGAGAGAGAGAGAGAGAATCCCAAGCAGGCTCCATTCATGCCCAGCGTGGAGCCCAACACAGGGCACCATTTCATGACGGGGAGATCATGACCTGAGCCGAAATCAAGAATCGGATGCTTAACCAACCGAGCCACCCAGGTTCTCTCTCTCAATGCAATTTATAGAATTCTCTACGGAGGGCGAGACAGAAAATGGTTGTATGGTCCCAGAACCGCTGTCGATGGGTGGGCCGTCTATCCTCCTGACCGCGTGGCGGACCGGGAGCTGAGGTTGCTGCACTCACCCAGCAGCATGCAAGAGGATCCTACCGCATAGCACTAGCGGAGATAAAAATTCCAAACTCGGGGCTCCTGGGGGGCTCAGTCGGTTGAGCCTCTGACTTCAGCTCAGGTCACGATCTCGCTGTCCGTGAGTTCGAGCCCTGCGTCGGGCTCTGTGCTGACCACTCAGAGTCCGGAGCCTGCTTTGGATTCTTTGTCTCCCTCTCTCTCTGACCCTCCCCCGTTCATGCTCTGTCTCTCTCTGTCTCAAAAATAAATAAATGTTAAAGTTCCAAACTCGGAGTACAGTTTCCATGGAAGGCATGTTGCCTTCACATCGTTGTAAAGTCAAAAAATTGTAAGTCGAACCGTTGTAAGTGGGGACCGTCTGTACGGCTGTGATTGCCGACGAGCTCCATTTCTCCAGCTTGGAAAAGGAGCACATGTTGGATTCTTTCAGGAAATCACGTCCACTGGTCACACAGACAGACTGCGAGCCAGCCACCTGCGACGCTGAAGGTACTCCCTTAGGAGTGAGAGAGCCCTCAGTCAAATCTCGGGACCGCCTATGACCTTGGGCAAGCCATCAGCTTCTCTCAGTTTCTTCATCCGTAAAATAGGAAGAAGTTAGAGTTTTGACAGCCACGTGAGGAGCTTTTTTTATTCTGAAAAATGCCACATGAATGTAAGTTATCACCTTCACCAATGTCATCGCTGTGAACATGATAATCATAACGTGGCTCTGGTTTCCGCTTTATCCTTTTGCTCCATTACTTGGTTTTGATATTTGCTTCTATTATAAGTCCAACCTGATGATCTTAGGCAGAGCAATTCCATAAAAAAGAAATTCACCATGAAATTGTCTTCCTTTCTCTCTCCCTCTCCCCTCCCCCCAACCTTTTTAGAATTCTTCCTCCTTCTTTCCTTCCTTCCTCCTTTCCTCCCTCCCTCTTTCCCTCCCTCCCTCCTTCCCTCCCTCCTTCCTCCCTCCCTCCTTCCTCCCTCCCTCCTTCCTCCCTCCCTCCTTCCTCCTTCCCTCCCTCCTTCCTTCCCCTCCCTCCCTCCTTCCCCTTCTTTCCTTCCTTCTTTCCTTACATCCTTCCTTCCTTCCTTCCTTCCTTCCTTCCTTCCTGTTCCTCAGTTCTCTCATTAGAATGGCCAACAACATTCGTCTACATTCTCACCAATACCAAACATTATTTCCGGTAGGTTTTGTGCAAAGATACTGTGTAACACACCATCCTGAACTCAGTGGCATGCTTTACACTGTAGAATTTATTTCTTGCTCACATGGCTCTGTATTGGCTGGAGTGTGGTCAGACGAGACGAGACGGGGCTTAGCTTAGCTGGGCTCCAAGATCTGAGACAGGTTTAGATTTGTTCCTCTGTCTCTTAACCACTCAGGTATCCGAACCAGCAGGTACCTGGGGAATGTTCTTCTCATCCTGGAAAGGGGGTGTGCAACAGTATAATCTCTACCACGTGAACACATGCTATGCCATTGTTACATTAATATCCATCAGATGATTAAATTTAATTAATTGATTGAATCGAGCCATATAGTCAAGTCTCCCATCAAGGAGCAAAGAAGTATAATCAACACACCTAATAACAGGGCAAACCCAAATCAATAGAGTACCAAGGAAAGAACTATTTGCTGAATATAGTCTACTGCACCATAGATAGTATCATTTAAAAATTGCCAGACTGGGGCGCCTGGGTGGCCCAGTCGGTTGAGCGTCCGACTTTGGCTCAGGTCACGATCTCATGGTTTGTGGGTTCGAGCCCCACATCGGGCTCTGTGCTGACAGCTCGGAGCCTGGAGCCTGCTTCGGATTCTGTGTCTCCTCCTCTCTCTGCCTCTCCCCTGCTCATGCTCTGTCTCTCTCTGTCTACAATAAATAAACGTTAAACAAATTTTAAAAAAATCTTTGCCAAACTGATCTAGTAGATTTTACCTGTATTTCTTTCGTGTCTTCTAAGACAAACTTTTTATGTGATTTTTTTAAACATTTATTGTATTTCTTTTGTAAATCACCCTTTCATGCTGGTTCGGTGGGGATGTTTCCCATCATGAGTTGTATAAACGGAGGATATTCATCCTTCCGTGTATGAAGGCAAATTGTTGCAAATGTTCCTGTTTTTAAACTTTGTATGTTATGCCTTAACATGCACACTTAAATGTTTTCTATGTTTAATGTGTGGAATTTTTAGTTTCTGATTTCTGCCTTCAAAATCATGCATAGAAAGACTCCCTGTCGCAAAATCATACACTTGTGTTTCCTTCTGGTTCTATTTGATTTTCATTCTTTTACAGCACACATAGGGTTTTTTAATTATGTTTTTCCCTCTAGGACAGGCTTGAGAAAGGGATTCTTCTGTATTCCCAAATAAATAACCGTATTTTATGCTTGAGATGGGCCTTAAAGGAGAAATTAGGCAAAAGAGTGAATAAGCTGAGTTGGGGGTGGGGCGGGGGGATGGTGAAGGGAAATTAGGTCATTCTGAGTACGCGTGAGCCAGCCAGGCCTGCTACAGAAGAGTGGGCAGGGGGCTCTCGATGTTCACATCCGCCAGGGCATGGGCTTGGTATGGGGCTGTGGCGAGAGAGGTCAGGGGCCAAATCACAGTGGGCTCAAGGTCACAGCGAGGACTCCAGAGTTTACTCCGAGGGTGACAGACAGCCTCATTTGCTCTGTGTTTGTGCTAGTCACTTCTAACTCCAAGGACCCCTCCAACAGGGAACAGGTTAGAGACCCAGCCTCCAGAGCACACAGTCTATTCTTAGCAGCCGGCTCCACTTTCTGCTAAGAGAGAAAGAAAGAACCCTCTGATGCCTGCTGGGCTACTCACCAGACCAAAGGCGTGGTTCAGAGAAAGCAAGAAACCAGAGAACTGCCCGCGGTTTGGGGTTGGGGAGCAATACACCGGCCGCCCCAGGAAAGGAGGTCCCTCCCCGGGGCAGCCAATGAAATCTGCATATCATCCTGAGTTCTGGAGATCTGAGGCCCACATCAAAATGCGGAAGAAAACTCGCCTGAGCAAAGCCACATCCTGATGCTTCTGGGGCATCGGATTGAATTCAATCAAAGTGCAACAAGGAGGGTGAGCCCCCGTGGAGAAATTCACATCGGATCTCCAGTTCCCAAAGAGGCCCATGATTCAATTCAAAACGTTTTAATTGACGAGTAGCACCGGCCGGCAGCTAAGCCAGAGCCCTGGGGTTGCAAGGGAACAAAACAAGATTCCTAGCCCCAAGGAGTTCACCGTCTAACGGACAAGACCCGACTGTATACAAGCCACGCCAGGGCTTGTGTTAAACAAGAAATTTAAAAAGCTGGTACCAGGTTAACAAAGACAGAGAGACAGAGAGAGAGGAGAGAGAGAGAGAGAGAGAGAGAGAGAGAGAGATTGATTTGGACCAAGTAATCAGGGCGGCCATCGTGTAACACAACCAGGGGTGGCTACATGCTTCGAGGGCCCTGCGCCCAGTGAAACTATGAATCCCTTGTTCAAAACACAGAAGTAGAAATACCGTCAAAGAAGTGAAAAGGAAACCTTTCCCTTTTCTTCCGTGGCCTCTCTCTCAAGTTGTCACGGTGCTTTTGTTGGCAGTTAATGACGTTCCCGCGCAATAAAAATTAAAATTCTCAATTACCAGCCTGAAGTTTCCCATTCAGCCCTGCAACGTGTAGTGCCAGTCTCAAGTGCATGGACAAGAGCGTTGACTCATAATCAGAAATGCTGAAATTGCACAACTTGTCCCTTACAATTCTTGTGTCTCTTCCGTGCATGTGTACCCCATCCTTACCCCAATAGTCGGGATGGTGAATGGAGTCAGCACAGCTACCCTCTTTCGCACACCCAGCCAGCACTCTTCTTTGCCTCCCTGATGAGTAGGGAAAGGTTGGATGGATGGCCCCATCTTCCTTTTCCTTCTCTGTCAGCATTTTCAGTGGGACTGATGGGCTAATTCAAGGAAGGGACGCAGTAGGAAAGGACGTGTGCTCTACGGTTCTTGGTCTTTTGTGTTTCTTTGAACGGCGTTGCCTTGTTTCTATTCGAAGCGAGTTCTGGTTCAAACACAAAGCCTAGTTCTGAGCTGCCAGCACCTTCTATTCAAGCAGAGACGCGACACCCTTGCCTGACATTGACTTGGAGTCTCACTGAACTCCCAGGCAGCGCGGGTCCACCGGAATTCTGTGCTCACGGAGGCCGGCAGCGCTACGTGCAAATGGGGGGCAAGGAATAGCGTGCGCGTGCCACGTTTACCTCCTCTGCTCATGCGCACACCGTGTTGGGGCCTTGGTCTTCACCCACAAAACACCAGTCCAAATACAAAATTATTAAGAATTTCAAGAAGATGGGGGCACATGGGGGGCTCAGTCAGGTACGTGTCAGACTCTTGATCAGGGCTCAGGTCATGATCTCATGGTTCACGGGTTTGAGCCCCACAACAGGCTCCGGGCTGACAGTGCAGCGCTTGCTTGGGATTCTCTCTCCCTCTCTCTCAGCCCCTCCTCTACTCACACACGCGCACACACGTGCTCGCACGCGCGCTCTCTCTCTCAAAATAAATAAATAAACATAAGAGAAAAGAATTTCAAGAAGGTGACGGCTGGTCATTAAACCAAGCAAGGTGCGTGTCTGAGACCCAGGCTCTCTGCCTGATCCCACAGATCATGCGTTCCCAAAGCTGGTTCTAACAACAGCTGACAAGTGCTTGTTTCTGAACAAACCCTTAGACTCAGTGCCGTGATGGGTACTGTCTATGTCACTTAATTTCGTGTTTGCATAACCTTTAAGTATCTCCATTATATGGATGCGGGGACTGAGGCTTAAGAGATGAACTATCTACATCAAGAGCTCACAGAGGGCAAGTGAGGAAGCTCGACTCCAACACCTGCTGTCTGACCCCTGGTGCCAAGTCCTGGATTTTCTCGTCATGAAGGTAGGAGAGGTACAGACGAGGCTTCCAGAGAGAGTGGGGAGAATGCAAGCTTGGCGTGGGTGCACCTGCATTCATCAACTGTGAAAGGATTTACACATTTCTCATTTGGTCAACACCTTCTGGGATATGTGGGCGAAAGTGGCATTTGAGCAATTTCTTGGGGCAGAGGGAAACCATTTTTTTTTAATACTTTCCTTTGAAAATCAGTCTATTCCCACCCTGAGAGAATCCCACTAATTCTGTGAAATTCGAGCAACAATGCTTGGCATGTACGGTTGCCGTGAGAAGCAAAAGAGAGAGGCCATGCTGAGGATTTAAGGCGATGCTTCACATAAAAAATTAGTGCTGTGTAAATAGTAGGCAATGCTTTTTTTTTTTAAGTACCTTTTTAAGAACAAACAGGTAATCCAAACCAGGCCAATCAAAGCCCTCCCTAGAACTTCAGCTGGAACTCTTCAGAAAATTTCTCTCTGTCTCTCTCTCTGGGATCATAAGCTGTCACAATCCAGGAAGTCTATAGCTTCTAGGGGCCATCCTGATTCTATACAGGGAGACTCAGAATGAGGCCAAGCAGAGAGCAGCAAGGCTGAAAACGGACGAGAGAGACAACCCGATCACGTTAGGTGAACTCCCATATCTAGCCATACCTGAAGCTAACGCTTCTTGGATTTCCAGGCACATCCCTTTTTCTCTCCTAATTTCGTGTGAGTTGTGCCTTCGTCACCTGTAACCGATGAAAGGGCTCTGGTTAGTAGCGGATGATTTGCCGTAGGGACGTGCTAGCACCCACACTGGCGAAGTTAGACAGCTGTGGTTATTTGTCCACTCATTTATTCGTTGCCAAATGAATCGACTCATTTGGTAAATCAGTCAACGGCGTGTGCTTCCCAATGGGGTGTGCTGGGTACAGTGCACGCAGAACTCTCAGGAAGGTGCTAGATGCTAACGAATCATGACACGTTCCATAGCTGGATTGGCAAACATCCCAGTTTGCCATGATGGTGTGACAGGACAACACCTGTTGTTCCATAATAACTATGGGCAGTATCCCATTTCCTCTCAAAGGGTTTGGTTTAGAAACCAAATCACACAGCCCCGTACTGTATTGGCATCGTACGTACGATGTGGTGGCAGCTTCGGGGGAAGAAAGATGTAAGAATATAAGTTCTGTATGGGCGGAGGGTTTACCTGTTCCGTTTTATGCTCTATCTGCCCGCCATACATCAGGGGCTCAACGAGTATTCGTTGAATGAATGAGGAAAATGCAGCCTGGAGACTCAGGGTAAAGAGGGAGCACTGGCCTGGAGACTAGAAGGCTAGGGAGGGGTTTTCATGTGGGAACAGACAGAGGACAAAGCATCTGCCAAAGTAGAAGGGTGTGACAAAGCATGCCTGCTTAGGGTCTAGGTGAGTCTGGCGTGGCAGGACCACACGCAGTGCATGTTGGGAAGAGAAGGAAGGCGAACCCCCAGGAAGACAGAACCCCAGAGCCTAGAAAGTTTGTGTCTGTCTTCAAAAAAGAAACAAAAAGGAAGACAAATAGAAACTTCATTTTGAAGATGATGGCGAGCCATAGGGAGTCTTTTTTTTTTTCTTTAATATTTTTAATGTTTATTTTTGAGAGAGAGAGAGAGAGCGAGCAGCGGAGAGGCAGAGAAAGAGGGAGACACAGAATCCGAAGCAGGCTCCGGGCTCCGAGCTGTCAGCACAGAGCCCGATGCGGGGTTCGCACAGAGGTGGGGTTCACACAGAGCCCGATGCAGGGCTGCAGGGCCCGAACCCACAAACCATGAGATCATGACCGGAGCCAAAGTCGGATGCCTGAGCCCCCCAGGAGCCCCAAGCCATGGGGAGTCTTAAGCAAGCTAGCACTTTCTATACCGAAGGAGACTATTTTTGCTAAAGTGGCAACAAGGACCCAGAGAGAGAGAGAGAGAGAGAGAGAGAGAAATGGGGATAGAAAGACTCCCTAGAGACCGTGTGAGAATCTAAGGCTTTGTTTGACCCCGCTGCTCCTTGAGGATGCTTGCACAGACCTCTGGCCGGGCAGGAGGAATAAAGATAACCCATAATTCTTTTTCTTTAATGAAAATCGGTGCATTCAATTGAAAAGAATACATTTTGAAATTGTTCTAAACTTGTTTTTTCCACTTTTTTTTCCTATCACCTGTTGTACAAAACGTTGGCAATAGTGAGTGATGTGCTTTTAAGATATTCTTATATGGCAAAACAAAATGATACTGATCCTATGTCATTAGTGACCCCTGCACGGTTACAAGCCCTACAGTTTGGGGGAATTGCTATGCATCTGTCAAAACACTAAGTTTATTCCCTCTGGTCTAAGGAAGAGTCGACACATTGCTGAGCTCAGGGATTGACAGCTGGGTGGCCATATAGGGGACAGGTTTGAGAGGTAGTTAGTACCTTGAAGGACAGGTCAGTGATTGATTCTACATCAGGAGTAAGACTTCTACTCCAGTTGTCTGGATTCTTCAATTGTGTATGAGTTTTTATGCCTAGCCCAAATAACGCAAATCATCCCTTCTTTTGTATCCATTTGTGTTTTCCTACGTAGCGATTTCCTGCATTGAAACTATCGTATTCTGCTTCCTTGTTGAATATAAATATTTTCATCTCTTGGATGGATAAACAAAGAAGTGATATGTAAAGCCATGCTTACACATATCATCTGGCACTCTATACTTCAAGAACAAGACACATTCCTTTTTCATATAGAATAGCATGCCATTTGATATATATTGATTTATGTAAACACTTGGGGAAGCAGAGCTTGGTTTACATTTTTGAATAATTTCTTTACTCTTTAAAGGAAGTATCTTTCAAAGATACATGGCCCAGGGGCCAATATTCATCTTTCGGATTTCAGTTTTAGTCAGCAGAGAGAAAGGTTGCTGCTGCTAAATCATCAGCTCTTATGAGCTCTGTACTGGGATCGCGAAGCTTTATCGGAGCAAATAGACAAGTTTCTGCTCACGGGACGTCTCAGTCCCCAGCTGTCTAACCTAGCCATCTGCAGTTTCTTTGGTAAGGCAAAGAGGGAAGCACCTCATTAATCGTGATTATTAACTGGAAGTCCAAATTGACATGGATTAACCTTCCATCTGAGGATTTCCCCACACTCGTCAAGCATCTCTGATAGTGGGATATAGACGCCCAGTGTTTTTATTTGTGTTTTCCTGGTGACTGGAGAACAGGCAACTGAAACTGAAAATTCACTGCCTTGACTCCTACCCAGAGGGTCCCTGCAAAAATGTAAGACAACCCAGAAAATATTTACAGAAAAAAAATTAGAAGCACATTTTTTCTTCTAAGTCAAAGGGGGAATAATAACAATTGTGCAGCTGTAACGACCGTGGTGATGGGAAAGTGAAGCTTAGCTCATGTTTGGGGCGACACACGTGTGCTGGGTCAGAAAGGGAGGACCATGGCCAGGGACTATGAATATAGCAGGAAGCAAGCAGGGAGGAGAGACCAGGCAGAAAAGATATGGTCAATGCCAATCAGAAGACAGAATTCATGAACTGTGGCGGGTAGCATCTGTCCCCAGGGGGCAGCCAGCATGGTTGATGGCTGTCAGCACAACCTAAGAGGGAGAAATGGAGGGGCCTCAACTAAGACAACTGAGACCAGAGGCCAGGAATCATCTTGCTTCAAACATCTAGGACTCAGAGCACTCTGTAGTCAGTTAAAGGAATAAAAGGCATTATAAGGAGATTAGGGAAGGCATCCCAGGTCATGGAGTGGGGGGAGCCCCTCAGGGACTCTACCAGTAGGAGAACTGGAAGTACAAGGTCAGTTTCAAAGATGGGTGTCTGGGTCTACTCCAGGGCCTTCAAATGAGTTCCCCAGCAGAGGCACCATAAAAAGGTACCTATTCGTGCCATTCGTGACATTGATATGTCAGGGCACCTTTATGGACACCTCCACGGTCTGTCCATCATACCAAGTCACTGTCCCCTCAGGTAGTTGATTTGGACCTTTCACTTTGAAGTCATTCTCATTTCCCTGCCTGACTCCTTTGATTTGATTCTTCCCTACCACACTCTACCCGGCTCCTCTTTCACCACCACCTCCTGCCATTGGACCCAAAATTCCGTGAGGCCAAGGATCACATCTGTATTTTTCATTTTTCCCCCAGTGCCTGGTGTGGTATGTAGCAGAGTTCTTGGTCCACATGAATGGGTGAATGGTTATGCGTTTTGACATCATTCTTTACACTAGTTTTGTTATCCCTGCTAGGATAAAAAAGAATAGCATGTCTGTTGTCCCTTTACCTGGCACCATGGTGGCATCCATTCCTTATATCAGAAGTCACCACCTATGATGGCAATTTAAGAACGAGGCCAAGACGATAGTGAACAAGACAGCAATTGCATGAGTACTTCAGAGATCCAAGGAACAAAATGGGGGCCAGAGCAATAGGTGGACTTGAAACAGATCAACCAAATCTTTCTGTACTTAAGTAAGATCCAGGGACGATAGTGAGGTAGGTGTCCTTGACGAGTACTAGCTGAATGAAGCTCTGGGGCAAGGAGTGAGTAGGACAGACAACATGGACAACTGAACAGGTGCTGCTTCTTGGCTGGCCATACCGCTTAGGCAACGGGGGAAGAGTGTAAAGGAAACAAAGTGACTGCTACCTTCTCCCTTATGCAGCCACCCATTGTCTGCCTCCACAGCTCCATACAGCTAGGCACCTTCAATATAACAAGAAGTGGCTCAAAACTCAATGCTACTACTACTGTAAGAATGAGTCAAGTCCACAAAGACTTCCTCGACACTTCCCAGGTTCCTGAAAGTCAAGGACATGGCATCAAGTGCATAATTCTGGCATTGTGAGAATCTGCAGTGATGACTCGAGATAATCTCTCCTATCTCGACCTAATGGGTTGCCAATCCAGGGAGCTCTTGCAGATGCAAATCTGACCACATCATCTCCTCTTTGTAATCCCTCGGGGACTGACCATCAGCTCCATCACGAGGTACAAACTCCCGCCAAGAGCAGACCGTGAGCCTTGTCCCTCTCTGTGTCCCTGCTTGCTGTCATGCCTCTCTTTCATGGCCTGCTAGCCTTCTTTTTATTTCTTGAAAATTCCAAGCTTGCTTTTCTCTAAGGGCATTGCACCTGCTGTTTCCTATGTTTAGAATCATCTTGCATCAAATCTTAAAAGTAAATGGGCCAGTGTCATTCTTCGGGTCACAACTCAAAGGTCACTTCTGCAGAGAAGCCTCCTCTAAGTATCCTATCAATAGTAGTATCTCCTGTTGAGATGGAGACAGAGATTTCGTATGTTTATTGTCTCCATGGTAGCTATCACTAGATAAAATAATAATAATAATAATAATAATAATAATTACATTCACATGTAAAATAAAAAAAAAAGATGAACATAGGGGGAGGAAAGGAAAAATAACATAAAAACCGAGAGGGAAGCCAACCATAAGAGACTTTTAAAGACAGGAAACAAACTGAGGGTCGCTGGAGGGGAGGGGAGTGGGGGGATGGGCTAAATGGGTGATGGGGATTAAGGAAGGCGCTTGTTGGGACGAGCATTGGGTGTCAGATGCAAGAGAGGAATCACTGAATTCTACTCCTGAAACCAATATTACGCTGTATGTTAACTAACTTGAATTCAAATAAATACGTTTTTATTAAATAGATAAAATGATGATGCGGTAGCATTTGCTTCCCTGATAATTGGCCATCGCTCAAAAACATGTGCCCCAGGACAGTGGGGATCTTGAGGGCTTGCCTTTTGCTCTGGAAACATCTCTTAGAAGAGGACGCAGCAAAGAGTGAATACCCAATACAGGTGTATTGAATGAATGAATGAATGAACGAATGAACGAACAGATGAGTCAGGCCTGGATGACAGGAGCCACACCCTGGGGTCAAGTTCTGGGATACAGCAGCAAAAAGTGTGCACATTGTTCAAATCCAGGTCTCTGAATTCAACACCTCTGCTCCTTCTTCGCCACCGTTTAGTCCTGACCCTGCTATGACCCAGTTAAATGGACCCTGGATGACAACAGAGGAAGCCCCAACTACGTGTGGTTTCATCTCCCTTCTTCAAAATCCCGTCTTCTGAAATCCCAGCCGTTCATGAGCAGCACACATGCCCAGTGCTTCGAGTGTGGAATGTCTCTTCCTCTCCCTGATATCATAAAAAAATGTCTGATTTATCACCACCTCTGAAAAACCTTCCAGGACCCCAATAATTCCATGTCTTCCCCTGTTATTATTATTAATTTTTTTTTTAATCTTTTGAGAGAGAGACAGAGGAGGAACAAAGAGAGAGGGAGACACAGAATCCGAAGCAGGCTCCAGGCTCTGAGCTGTCAGCCCGGAGCCCGATGTGGGGCTGAACTCACGACCATGAGATCATGACCTGAGCCGAAGTCGAACGCTTAACCGACTGAGCCACCCAGGCGCCCCTCGCTGGGTTTAATCGATATGCTGTATTTACTTAGACCTTTGCCCTCCAAAATTCTGAATTTCAAGTATTTACAAGTATGGCATTCTTCTGATCTTACACAGCTAGTTCCTTGACGTCGGACACTGTGTGTAATTTATCTTGAGAGTGATTGGCTAAGTGCATTGCCAATAGAATCCTAGGTTAAAATCCTGATTATCCAGGTGACTTTAGTAAAATACTTAACCTCTCTGTGATTTCATTTTCTCATTTATAAATTGGGGATGAAAACAGCATCAATCTCATGGTACTGTATTTTATTTAAAAAAAAATTATGTTTACTTATTACGAGAGAGCGTCAAAGTACGAGTAGGTGAAGGGCAGAGAGAGAGAGAGAGGGAGGCACAGAATCAGAAGCAGGCTCCAGGCTCTGAAACGTCAGCACGGAGCCCGATGCAGGGCTCAAACTCATGAACTGTGAGATCATAAGCTGAGCCGAAGTTGGACGCTTACCCTACTGAGCCACCCAGGTGCCTCTCATGGTACTATATTTTAAATAAATCACTTAGAACAGTATCTGGCACTATCAGTCCCACTTCTAGATATATATCCAAAGGAGATGGAAACAGGATATCCAAGAGACATCTGCACTCCTGTGTTTATTGCAGCATTATTTACAATAGCCAAATTATGGACACAGCCTATATATATATATATATATATATAATGAAAACCTTGGTTTGTGAGCATAATTCATTCCAGAAACATGCCTGTAATCCAAAGCACTTGTGTGTCAAAGCAAATTTCCCTGTATGAACTAATGGAAACTCAGATGATTTGTCTCTCAACCCAAAAATGTTCATATAAAAATAATTGCAATACTATAATATAACACAAAATAATAAGAATATACAAAATATAAAGAAAAATAAACAAATGAACCTGCCCTTACCTTTGAATACATTCCTGGCTGGTGTGGGGGAGACGGGAGGAGGGTTACTGTATAGAACGACTTTCACTATCACTAATGGAATCACTGCTATCTATTGACTCCATGGAATCTTTTTTCTTTTCATGCAGCATTCACAAGAAACCTATCCGATGACACTGGCTTTTGCCTCGTTTTGAGGATTTCGCGGAAATGTGACATTGCATTGTCGGTAAACAGATTCATCGCTCACACTGATGCAGCCTCATTCGGGTGGTGCTTTTCTACAAAATCTTGTGCTGTTTCCCACATTTCCACATCTCCCCAACCTCATTTGAAGTGAGGGATTCTTCTGCCTTGTTCTCCTCCTCCTCTACAGACAAGATGCAGACACGGACTTCTTATAAAATCTTGCGATTTCGGCCACTCACATACCTCATTCGTACTTCTTGATGATTTCCTTCTTAACTTCCACCGTAATCATCTCTCTCTTCTTGACACCTTTCTTTTCAACCTTTTTCTGCATGGGGGCCATTGTACACGCTTGCACGGATGTTGACTACGGTACAGTATTAGTAAACTCTTGTCAAACACTGTACTTAATGTAACTGGCAATAAGGCAGCAGAGGAGAGGGTCTCTATCTGCAGGCAGCCTCACCTAGAATGAAGCAAAGCATTCTTAAGCGTACTCTTGTATAGAAAAGGAAAGAACTGTCCATAGGAAATCCCTGATTTCTGCCAAACACTGTGGTCTGAGACTGAGGTTCTGAGCATGGGGGCCGATCACCCACAATCCTGCAGCGAGAGAGAGAAGAACCATTGGCTCACTTTGATACATGAGTGCTTTGGATGACAAGCATGTTTCTGGAATGAATTATGCTCTCAAACCAAGGTTTTACTGTGTGTGTATATGTATACATATATAATGTATGTATGTATGTATGTATGTATCTCTCTCTCTCTCTCTCTCTCTCTATATATATATATATATATATAAAATGTATATATGTAACCCATATATATATATACATAATGCATATATATATATATAATGTGTAAATGTATACAATGGAATATTATTCATCTATGAGAAAGAAGGAGAAATCCTACTATGTTTTACAACATGGATAGTCATGGTAAGTGAAGTAAATCAGATAGAGAAAGACAAATACTTCATGGTCTCACATGTGGAATAAAAAACAACACAAAAGAAGGGCACGTGGGTGGCTCAGTCGGTTAAGCGTCTGATTCTTGATTTCTGCTCAGGTCATGACTTCACGGACATGAGATCAAACCCCGTGTTGGCTTTCACACTGAGCATGGAGCCTGCTTAAGATTCTCACTCCCTTTCTCTCACTCTCTTTCTCTTCCCTGCTTGTGCTGTCTCTCACAATAAGTAAATAAACAAATGTGAAAAAAAATGCAAAACAAAACAAAGCAAACTTATAGAAACAGAAGACAGAAAAGTGGTTACCAGGGGCTGGGGGGTGGGAGTAGGAAATAGAAGTCGATTAAAGGTTACAAACTTTCAACTATAAGGCAAATAAGTGTTGAGGATTTAATGCAGAACATGGTGACTATAGTTGACTGTGCTGTATTTAAAAAGAAAAGACTAAGACTATGAGTCACAGAGTTTCACAACAGCCACCCCCTTCCTTCCATTTTAGCGTCGCTCCTGAGATTACTTCCTTCCAGGGAACACAGGAACCTCTGGCGAACCCTAGGGTTGTATCAACATCTCACCCTTACTCCAGGGTGAAGTCCTAATAGCTCAGTGTGTACTCATATAAAGCAAATGGCCACACATGAAAGTTAGTTCAGAAGAAATTGATTCACCAGAACTTCCTGACTCCTCAGTGGGGGCTAACAGCTCAGTCAATTACTCAGCATTAATGCCCGTCTCACAGTGTACCAGGGAGAGGCATGTGCTACACTCGTTTCTCCAGGAGTGCAAAAGTGGATGGCCAGTGCTCTCTAGTCTTCAGCAATTGTTTTTCACAGGGAACAAAACTGCTTTGAACTCTATGGAAACCAACTGGAAACATTACAAGGAAGAATGGATGTTTCCGGTAAAATAGAAAGACACGTCTTCCGCTGTTAATGTGGGTAGACTAAAAGCATCTCTTTTTTCCTACTGTGTTGGAAATTTATTGAATAAAATCTATTGTACTGCATGGAGCGTAATCAGCCTTACCTCATTTCTTAAGAACAATGCTGTTATCTTTTTCTTTTTGAGTGTTTCAAATGGTTCTTCAATATTTAAAGTGATGTATAATCATCTGTGAAATCAACTGTGGACTCTCAGGACATAATAAACAAAAGAAAATGCTGGGAATATTCATCATTTCAAGTATCCATATTATCCAATTTATTTTAGGGTGTACCATTGCTTTTCAATTTTTCATTTTTGCTGTAAGAGTGTAGGCTAGCCTTAAGCATAATTCTGGCATAGATGTTATAGTTTATCATGAAGAATTATTATTTTATTTTTAGTGTGATTTAGCATCGGGATGATCTTATTGAGCCTACTATTTTAAGCCAACTATATTTTATTTGGAGGATTAGAGTTTGGTTCTTTATTTTCCTCAGGAATGTATTTGTTGAGCACATGGCTGTATAGGACAGTAGAAAATGTAATGTACTTGCAACAGATTCTTTGAATGTATACAAAGAAGAGCTACAGAAAATAATAGAGGACAGTTGGATTGGTTGAGTTTCTAGAGTTTGAGATCTGAAAGCAAATTTAGACTTATTTAACTGGAAGCTAGTGTTTTGCTGATGAGGTAACAGGCTCAGATTCCTTAAGATTCATTGGGTCCCACAGTGGCTTGTCAATGGCTCAATGGCTCATCTAAGACCTGGATCCTTCCAGATAATCTTAAGTGGCATCCAGACACGTCCTTCTGATAAATGGCGGGCCCCTAGAAGTGGGGCTTCCCTCTGACGCTGCTCAGAATTTCATCAGTTCATTCACCTGGCATCCAACCCTCATTATTGGAGTTCTTCCTTAAGGTGATCTGGTTTTCTTATCATGTAAACCACTGGTCCAATTTCTGGCCTCTAGAAAAACAAAGTTTAATCCTTGTATCTATTGACATTATTTCCCTATTTAAAGACCGATCCCACATCCCATAAGTTCAAGAAACTCCTATTCACCACTTTTGTGATTGTTTTCGGCAAGAAATGTCTTCACATCCCATCCCAAACTCCCGAAAGTCACGCAAAGAGGGTAAGAACAATACCCAGTCACTTCGATCCTGCCTTCTTTTTTGGACCTGCCTGACTCAGAACAGATAAGTTCCAGTGTTTTCTCATCCATTATAAAATAAAAATAAAAATTCCATTTCCTCGTAGGTCAAAGACTGAGTTTCCGTAGTGCTGCCTGTTACCAGGGAGGCAGAGGAGAGTAACTGTGGGATTCAGTAGTGAAGCCTGGTGTTTTATTTATTTATTTTTTTTTTAATTTTTTTTTCATCGTTTTTTATTTATTTTTGGGACAGAGAGAGACAGAGCATGAACGGGGGAGGGGCAGAGAGAGAGAGGGAGACACAGAATCGGAAACAGGCTCCAGGCTCCGAGCCATCAGCCCAGAGCCTGACGCGGGGCTCGAACTCACGGACCGCGAGATCGTGACCTGGCTGAAGTCGGACGCTTAACCGACTGCGCCATCCAGGCGCCCCAGAAGCCTGGTGTTTTAAAACACCTTTTACGTGTCCTTCAAACAAGTTCACTTCCACTTGAGGCATCCTGGCACCACAGAGTTATATCCCTGATTCTTAAGAACTCCTCATGTTATCTCCAGTAATTTAAGCAACCCATCACTTAGAGTTGCAACGGTCAGAGTTTCAAGACCCAGAGAACATGGAATGTACCAGCATGAGGCTGTGGACAGTCACCACTTCCACTGTCTCTCAGTGCGGGATGGTAATAAAAACTACCATTTATGAGATACTTTATAAGTTCTCTCTTTCGGTTTTCACAACAACCTACATTTGGAGAATAAATAGGCTTCAAAAGGATAAATAGCTCACAGGAGGTAATGTATGGCAGAGTTATAATTCCAAACAGGGTTTCTGATCCCAGATATTATGCTATAATGTCTGTAAAAAGGAAATAGCAAATAACAGCCCTAATTGAGGGAAGAAAATGTGGTCACTGGCAGGTGGATAGTCAAGGGGAGTTCACGAAGGAACAAAGGGCAACCGAGAGGCCATGAGAACGGCATCTAAGTCAGCTGCTAAGCTAATTTTCTGCAACCTAAGCTTTAGCTCCTTTTCAGTAAAGCATGATGGGAAAGGATGTGGGTTTTAAGACCAACTTTCTTTGGATCCTTACCTTGGTTTCAGCGTCTCCTGGGTGAAGAGTATTGGATAAATTGCTTAACTTTTCTTTTGGACTCTTCACCTGTGAAGTTGCAGCATAAAAGTGTCTTGTGTAATGAAATAATCTAAGTAGGTGGCTAGTACAATGTAGTTTAGAGGCAAATATTAGCTTCTATTACTTCCTCATACTTTATACACCTAGGCATAAAACAAAACTTTTTTTCCTCCCCTTATTCTTCCTCCTGTTTCAGAACTCCCTCATTATTTTTCTCCCTTCATTTCTTCCTCTAACTGCTGAGTAGCTATTATGTATAATGTGCTGTACACATAATGGCGATGCAGGTATATATCCTATATCTCACAGCCCTATGTCTTGAGATACTTGCAGTCTAGTGCGGGAGAGAGAGGGAGGTTAGCAAAAAATGACCACAGGTTCCAGCAACTTCCAAATAGAAGCTTCGGCGGTAAGACAGTGTCCAATTTTGGTTAGAATTATAGGAAGGCTTTCAAAGGGAGAAAATCTCGAGTGGACTTTGAGAGAATGAATAGGGGTTTTCCACATAAACAAGGGTGCTTACAAAAAGAGAGAGTTTTGTTCAAAGTCGTGGGATCTTAGAGCAACACAGCAGGTTTCAGCAGATGGGAGATTGATTAGATAAAGCAGGAGCCCAAAGCAAAAGCGGTGGGGTGCTATAGGACATGAGGCAAGACTTCAGGTTGGGCCAAGCCTAGGGCTAGTAGGATGGGAAGTTGAGAAGGTCATTAAGCCTCCCCCCACCTCGCTCTGCGTAGACATTGCATCCTGGGCATCACATACACACTCAGTACTTGGTTTCTGATTCTCCAAATAGTCGTTTGAAACTCATAATATGAATACATTTTGGAAGCCAAGGTTTTATTTCCAAATGTTCTTATGATTTTGAGGTTTCATAAATACCAAAAGACTCAGGACATAAAATATACATTGGACCTAATAGATGGAATAAAAAACATTTGATTGAAAAAAAAAAGAGTTACTACTCTCATCCTAAATTTGGTAAAACCCCCACAGGCAGGGAAGGGGGAGATAAGATATGAAGAGAAGCATAACTTAGAAGTGGGTGCGGTCCTTAAAAGAGATGCGAGCCCCAATTCTTCTTCCTATCTTTTGGCCTGTGAGAGAGGCAAAATCGTGAGGTTGCAAAATATAGAATATCAGGACATACTTGAGGATCTAATGACTAAACGCCGCAAGTTTCATTGTCCCGACCAACCAATGAGGGGTAAGGTTGGTTCCAAATCTGGCAAAATTTCCTTGCAGAGCCTGGCAGAGGTATAGTCAAGAATATGGGGTGGCATGTGGGGAAATAGAGAGTCTGAGCTGGGTTCTTAAATTTTTCTAGCTGCAGAATGGCAGAGGACAGAATGTTTACCTGTCTCATGTCCTTGAGAAGGAGGCCAGAGTTAGGTGAACTCTAGCAAATTGCCTGAGTGCCCTCAGAGACAGGAGGGGAAGGTTACAAAAATATTGTAGGCCAATCACTGGGGACCAGGAAGGACATAGATCATGGATAAAATAAGCAGATAGTAGAGTGGGTAGATGCCAACAAGCAAGGACATGAGCCTCTACACTCATATGATTGTCATGAACCAACTGCCTAAAGTTTGAAGTAAAAATCACCCAGATATATGATGAGTGGCAGGTAGAAATCCCTAAGTTGACTGAGAAGGAAATGCTTCTTTATCCCGAACTGATTAGGTTACGTTTTTCTCCCTGGGAGAGGAGGAAAGAGTATATCAATAGAAATTAGCTTCACTTATTACCAATAATCTTAATATATTTTGCTTACTCTCTGAAGATGTAAGAGAGGGGAAGAGAACTGTCTATGGCAATGGTGAAAAGGAAGACCTGGGTGAGGAGATAATGTTTGGATGGACGGATGGATGGGCAGGTGGATGGATGGATGGATGGATGAATGGGCAGGTGGATGGATGTATGGATGGGCAGGTGGATGGAGGGAGGGAGGGAGGGACGGAGGGAAGGAGGGAGGGATGAAGAACCAAAAAGAAAACTTTACACCATGTGAAAGGCTACTTTTCCTGTAGTTTTCCTGAGAACTTGTGGAAAAATACCTGGTGTGTATAGAAAATATTTGCCTAAAACTCTTTTCATTACGTGTGCATAATCAAGTCTTGCCATCTCTCTTGACAGAGCCTGAGTTTCTGACAGCAGCAGAATTTATTCTGGGTAAATTTGCATCTTCCTCCTTTGGCATGTTGCCTTTTTCTTGTTGTCTTTCTTTGTGTGTACCTTTGGTGCAGGTTAATGGATGCTGAGCCCATTTCAGAACATAAAATCTGCAATGTCTTTATAACCTATCATGTGTAACTGGGCACACCCCATCTTAAAAACATTAAGCTGCCTATATTATGCTCATGTCAAGGACAATTATTCCTCGGACCTTTTGTTTTATCACCAAAAGGACATTAGATTCACAATCGCAGCCCTCACACAAATAAAATGAGGAACAGGAGACAGATAACCTGGTGTTGTTTCCTGAACGGCACCAAAATGGAACCTGGGCCTTTGTAGCATTATTGCCAGATGCCAGACGTGAAGAACATCCCTGCACAAAGTCGATTCAGATGGAGACAAGGACAGAGACAACTGTGTGGGTCACATACTATTGATGTCTGAGCAAACTCTTCTCTGTGAATCCCCTTGGCCTCCAGCCTCCTTTCCCCCAATTTTTCTCTTTCCAGAAGGAGGATTTTCTCCTGGACTCATCCCCTGACTGCATATTCACTTGGGTCCTGACCTACTTTTCGTTATCGGTGTTTTTTTCTTAAAAATCTTCCATTTCTCCCTACTGAGCAGTAGTAATCATTATTTCTCCCATCATTCTCCTTGGACACCCCTGGGCTCTGTTCCGAGCCATCACCTGCCCTTCGGGTAGGATTTGCATTAGTGCTAGTTCAGCACAATCTTTTCTTTGATTAATAACAAACACAAGAAAACAGCAATGGACAGACCTGTGACAAGACTTGTTACGTGAGTATCTCCAGGGTGGACTAAACCAACCAAAGGGTGACGGATACTGTGGGTGGGGGAAGGAGCCCTTTACTGGGAACTGGGGAAAACTAAAAGACACTGGAGAACTGAAACCAAAACGGGAAGAAAAAGTAGACAAGCCATTGGTCTGTTAATGCCTTCGCACCTCACCCTAGGCCCTGTTCTTTTTTTTTTTTTTTAGAGTTTTATTTTTTATTTGGAGAGAAAGAAGAGAGAGATGGAGAAAGAGAGGATCCCAAGAAGGCTCTGCAGTGTCAGCATAGAGCCCGATGTGGGGCTCCAACTCATGAGCCAGGAGATCACGACCTGAGCCAAAACCAAGAGTCAGGTGTTTAACCGACTGAGCCACCCAGGTGCCCAAGGCTCTGTTCTTGGATGCAGATAAGCAGTGGGTTTGCCTCCAGCATTGTGAAGCCATCATGTTGCATCCGATGTGTGACAGCCATATCCAAGTGAGCTAAAGCTGAGGAAAGCTTTTAAAAGAAAGCATTTTTAAATATTAAAAAGGAAACACATTGTGGGTTTATCTAATATTTAAAAGTCTCAGCGAACAGGAGATTCAGCATGCTGCAAAGCAGTACCTCTCAAACTGTCTATGAGGGAGAACCCCTTTTGTCTCGTTCTTCTTCCCATTTGTTTCTGTAAAACACCACACAAATGAGACGAGGATTCCGATCACATGCTTGGCTCTCACAGGATTATGACATTGCTCTAAATGTCTCCAAATACTTCCTTCTGATTTCAGGACTTATCTCCTTGCTGGCCAGAAGCCAACGTTAAGAGACTGGCCCAGGTCCATGGACCCCTCTTCTCTTGTTTGTTGCCTGGCTCCGTACCCTCCTCACCTCCTCGCGGAGATGAGCCTGCCTCCCCTCCCAGCCCTCACCGTGGACACACGGGCAACCTCCATCCTCCAAAAAGGGGGAGCAACCAGCATGGCTGGTCTTCCCATTTCACAGATGGGGATATGGAAAGTCGGGAAGAACAAGCCACTTGGTGGATGATCACACATAGCCAGTGAGTAGCAGCTACAGGACCCCCTCCAGCATTAGGCAAAGCCCGCTGTACACGCGGGATGTTAAGCGATGCTCCGCAAAAGAACGACGTTACAGGGAAATGAATTTGCTTACTTTTGCTTACTCTCATCTCTTCCTGGGCATCACGACACTCTTAAAACAACAAACACAAAGTTCCAGCAGAAGGTACTTGTTTGAGTTTTGTTGCCCAGATATGTTTCACTGGAAACACTTAATCATATACAAACTGTGGGAAAGGTCCTGCCACCTATGTATCGGGTTGAGAAATGGGTGGATAAATGGCTATTACCACCTGAGAAGACTTCCCCACGAGATCCACAAGTCCCCTGGAAGAGTCAGGTGAACCACCACACATTGCATCTCACTAGTCTGCTTTCTGATCACATCGTATTTAGAGACAAAAATGCGTGATAAGTGCGTATTGTCCAAAAGTGCTTAGAAAACCCCAAATTATGAGATCTATCTTGACTCTGAAAGCCTGAAAATCAACTGATGCTCACTGGGTTGAGGAGCCATGAGTTGTGGAGAATCTCCTGCACCTTTGAGGTCCTTTCAAACTTTTGGACACCAGCCAGGCTTTCTTTCCCCAGGTTGCTTCCAGCTGAGGACTGAGCATGGATGGCCCTGGAGCCAGGCAACTCCTGACCCACATGAGACCCCTACCCCCCCAGGCAATCTTTTTTTCTAGCACTTTCCATCAGACTGGAGAAAATACGTTCAATGCTGCACTATAGTCCCCCTCTTTCCCTCCCTTCATTCAAGCGTTCCGTAACTACCAGGCTGTCTCTGCAAAATCCTGCCCCATCTCTTCTTTGTCCATAGCAGGCATTTACCCCCAAAGAATGTCTAGTATATTTAATTCTGTCTCCTGAACTGCTGGTACTTGGGTATGGTTTGGAAAGGTAGGAGATGAGATGGAGTTTGGGGACTGGATTACTCACTGCTTAGCTAGACAAAAGGACCCACTTCTGAGTATTATGTGCATTACACACAGTCCCTTTCCAGCCCAAAACCTGTGGAACCAGACAAATTATGTGCTTCCAAAACACAATGGTGGAATAGGCATGGGTTAGACGGTCCCATTCCAAAAGGGATAAATAGGAAAGAAGGAAAACGTTACAGGTTCCAAGTAAGTACAAATCCTAGCAAGACAAATTCCACTAGACCTTAAGGCACAAGAATAATCCTCTTTGGTTTCATGCTCCGTCCTCCAGGCCCACTGGGGTGGCAATGTCAGCAGGCAGCTGCCCACACGTGGCTCTCAGTGGGGACCCCCATGCTACAGTTCTGTTGGGAAGAATTTGCATCCATATGTCTTTGATTGGTGGCCCTTTGGTCTGTTAGAACCAAGCCGGTGGTCCCAATGATCTCTGAATTTCATTCGAATCCCTTCTTCCTTTGCCTTGAAGAGTAGCACATGTTCACAGCTGAATAGATGCGTGGCCTGGTCCTTTAGGATCGAAGAAGTCTGACAGTCTTCTTTAATTTTATTCCATCTCTACCCCCTTCAGTTCAAACTGGCAATGTTGCTTCTGGGGCTGCTGGGGCTGTTGTGGTTCACATGCACACTAATTTCCTTATCAAGTTACTTGGAGACACTATTGGTGTTCTCTGCAATGTGGACAGGCTGAACATTTTCTGAATCTTCAAGTTCTGGTTATTTTTGTTTAATAATTACTTCTTCTAATTACTTCTTCAAATGGAATACTACTCAACCGTAGATAAGAAGAAAATCCCATCACTTGTGACAACATGGATGGACCTGGAGAACAGTAGGCTACATGAAATACTCTAGACACAGAAAGACAAATACTACAGGATCTCACTTATATGTGGAACCTAAAATAATCCAACTCACAGGAACAGAGAATGAATGATGGTTACCAGAGGCTCAGGAAGCAGGAATGAAGAATGTCGATCAAGAGGTACAAAGTATCAGTTATGCAGGATGAATAAATTCTGGAGAACTGGTATAAGGCAATGTGACTAAAGCTGACACATATTTTAAAGTTTCTGAGAGGGTAGCTCTTGGGTGTTCTTGGGTCCAAGAGAAGACACAGCAGAGGAGAAAATGCAAGATTTAATAACCACAGTAGAAGGTTCCAGACACAAATGCTTAGTCAAAGCTTATCTGTTTTGCTAAACTAAAAGCCCTAGGTTGGGAAAACCTAGGGATTTGTAAAATGGAATGGGGACATTTGTATAGATACTTCTAAGGATTTCAGCTCTATAGACTCACCTGAACCACCAGACCCTTCCAGGCTGGCACAGCCATCCTTAGTTAGAGCAAGCACTTCCCCTGTACGGGAAGATGCTGCTGGAACTTTTCCCAAGAAACTAATAAGGTCCCCCCTCTAGAGCCACATGTGTCTGCTCTTTTGGATGATTGGCCAAAAACTATGGAGAAATCTCACCATATCAGGCCTGGCTGGGGATTTGTTGGGCCTGATAGAAATAAAATACTATACCCTAAAGGCGTTCAAGCATCCTCTACTGGCAGGAGCCAGGGGAGTATTCCTGGAATTGGATTTTAAGAATGTTTGATCAGACAGATTGGAACATAAGGCTGGGCAAGCAACAATTCACTGACTAGAAGCAGTTTTTCATGACAAGAGATTTAGCACTTTGATAAGACCCTAGTAGCAGAATAGGACAGACTCACTGTAAGGCTGGATCTCAGAAGCCGTGGAGAAGTGATGCCCCGTGCTGAACAAAGTAAGATTTCCTGAGTTGCTGTGACTAACAGCAGAGGAAAGAATAAAGAGATTGAGAAAATCAGGCACAGTGGAAATGGTTGTGTCACATGAAGCTAGAAGATCCACCAGAAGAACATATTCCATGGAGGGCCCATTCAGTCCCACTCACCAAAGCCATCAAGACTGTGCTTATGACGTAGGCAATGGCATTTCTAAGAATTTCCATGATGACTCTCCTCTAAAGGGCGAGGTGGTGTGCAGAATGGTCTTCACAGAGCTGGGTTCATCAATATTCGTAGGGGCCATGGAACCCTCCAGTAAATAGAGGCCTGGTGGCAATCCTTAACCTCCAGTAGTGGTGGGGTGGGAAGGGTTGCGGTTTCCATTACAACCCAGGCACATGGAGAGAGGGAGCTTGACTCAGAGGCAGCTTTGGTCTCAGTTCATAGAATACTGTGCCCTTAGGGACAAAATAGATTGCCGATAAAGGAAATACCTCCCATCTACTCTCAGAAGAAGATAAGAATGAAGGCGTATGAAGCTGAGGACAGTAGTTCCAATACAGAAACAAAAAAATGTAATGGGTACTTGTTCATTTCCTGGACCCAAGCAATTTTTAGGTCTGGAACTCACTGACTTGGGAGGAGGGAGTCTACAATGGTAGGAAGAGTTGTCCACAGCAGAGGTGCCGCTAGTCCTTTCCCCCCACAAAAAGGTCTGTGGTCGTTGATTAGACTATTAAAGGGGAATCCCCACCATTTTGAAGTCTAATGGACATGACGTTGATAGCCTGGAGACCGGAAACACATCATGGCCTCCCAGTTAGAATGTAAGTGTATGGGAACCAGATAAGTAAAGTCACAGCTACAATCCCGCTTAAAGTGGGTTGACTTGGTCTACGCCGTCTTGGTGGTAATGTTCCCAGTTCCTTGAGTGTTTAATTGGGAACACCATACTAGGTAGTGGAGTAAATTCCACATTGGGTATTTAGCCTCCCGGGTAAAAGTTGTCATAGTTAGAAAGGCCAAAAGAACACATGTAGGAATTCTTCTTTGCCCCATATATTGGACAACATGGAAAACTGCTAGCTTTGAGTGAGCCTGAAACAGAAAAGGTCTCTGTGGTAGGTGGTAGGCCTGGTCAGTTCTAAGCAGCTTTGCAACTGTCATGTTGGAGATGGTGATGGTGGGAAAGGATGGAGTGTGAGAAGTCACCGTGGGAGAATCAACTCCTAAAGACCTAGGGCAAGGACATGCCACCTATGGTAGAGAATTCGAATGCAATCAAGAATTGACTCCTGACATGTTACTGGAAACCAGCAGAAATAGAGCACTTGAGTATGGGGACCAAGTAGCCATACATTCAGACTACCTATTAAGAGATGATTCTATCTGACTCACCAGTGACAATGTTGGGCAATCCATGGTTACGGGATTCAGTATAAGTCCACTGTAAAGGGAAAATGATGCATCACGATTAAGACCAAGAAAGATCAAGTGGCACCAACAGCTTCATGGGTCTAATGGCCCAGACCCATTGTTACATAGCACAGTGGCACCATTACTCGCGCCCAGCTCACACTTATGGTTGTGTGTGTGAGAGAGGGAAGGTAGCATATGACGACCTGAGAGAAGAGAAAAATTCCCAAGCTCGGTTGACATATATGTCAGCCTGGGGTGTGCATGAAAATCAAAACGAAATGGTGGTTACATTAAAGCTACACTAAGGTGTGGCATTATGGAATAATTGAGAAGGAAATGTTTCCCAATGGATAGAAGTGCTGAACCTGATGATATTGTTTGTATGCAAGGAGAAATGGCCTGAGGTGAGAATATATACAGATTTCTGGGCAGTGGCTACTGGTCTCTTGGCTGGAAATCCGGAAGGAAAAGCAATTAACCTGATAGAATTTTAGAATGGCTTAGTGAAGACACTCAGGGCGCCTGTCTGAAAAAATTTCTCTGGAAGCTCGGGGTGACATTATTCAGAATACAGTACTGGAGTAAATCAGAAACCTCTGTGTTGTATTTACAATCATAAGGGAAGTTGGGTTCAGGAACCAAGAGATGGAAGCAAGAATGGTCCCACCCAGCATCACCCTAGAGATACAGTGGGGAACCTTGTGTTCTCACAGACTTCCTGCAGAATCGGAGGTGTGCTTTTTCTAGGGAACTAAGCATGGATGTCATTGAACTACGAGCTATGATGGCTGCCTGGGATCTTTGTTCTCCTTGGGTCCAAATCCTGCTGGTGAGAAGATGAGTCACCATCTTGCCAGGTTAATTGAATCTAATCAGCAGGAAGAAGTGGGGCTGTGTTTTTGGACAATATGTGGTGAAAGAATGTAAGCAACCCACACGATCAATGGAGGAGCATCTTGGTAACTCTGCCCGACTGTTAACTGTTGAGCGGACATGTGCCGATACCCTGGCCTGAAGAAAGGTATCATTACCAAGGGCTCAACTCAGCAGGAATGAAGCTTTGAGTTACACCACCAGGGAAGTTGGCAAGATAAGCAGAAGTGGTTTCTGAGGGAGAGGGGGATCTAGGATAACACAAGAAGACAGTGAGTACCAACTGTAACCCTGTGGCCAACTGTCACAACAGCAGCCATAGTTTATTCCATTAAGCTTCTTTTTTTTTTTTTTTACTTTTTATTTAAATTTCTGTTAGTTAACATACAGTGAATATTAAGTATCAGCTGTATAGTACAGTGATTCAACACTTCAGTACAACACCCAGTGCTCATCACGACAAGTGCACTCCTTAATCTCCATCACCCATTTAACCGATCTCCCCAGGCACCTCCCTTCTGGTAATATCAGTTTGTTCTCCATTTTTAAAAGTCTGTTTCTTGGTTTGCCTCTCTCTCTCTCTCTTTGGCCTTTGCTCGTTTGTTTTGTTTCTTAAATTCTACATATGAGTGAAATCATAGAGTATTTGTCTTTCTCTGACTTATTTTGCTTGGCATATTACTCTCTAAATCCATCCATGTAATTGCAAATGGCAGGATTTCATTCTTTTTTTAATGGCTGAGAAACATTCCAGTGTGTGTGTGTGTGTGTGTGTGTGTGTGTGTGTGTGCATGTGTGTGTGTATCTCACATCTTTATCCATTCACCGATCAATGGACAGAGGCTGGTTCCATAATCTGTAGAAAATTTTTTTCCATATCATAGATAATGCTGCTGTAAACTTGGGGTACATGTATCACTTTGAATTAGTAGTTTTGAATCTTTGGATAAATACCTAGTAGAGTAATTGCTGGGTCATGGGGTGGTTCTATTTTTAACTTTTTGAGGAACCTCCCTACTGTTTCCCACAGTGGCTGCACCAATTTGCATGCCCACCAGCAAGGCAGGAAGGTTCCCTTTTCTCTGTATCTTTGCCAACATCTGTTTTTGTTTCCTGTATTGCCATTCTGACAGGTGTGAGGTGGCATCTCATTGCGGTTTTGATTTGAATTTCCCTGATTATCAGTGAGGTTGAACGTTTTATCATGTGTCTGTTGGCCATCCATACGTCTATTCCTGTCTTCTGCCCATTTTGTAATTGGGTTATTGATTTGGGGGGTGTAGAGTTTTATACATTCTTTATATATTTGGATACTAGCCCTTTTGTTAGTCTCCTTGCAGAAGGAGAGGCTCTTAGGCACCATGGAGGAGCTGTTCCACACACATGGTTGGAGAAGTGGACGGAGTTCAACTCCCCCTTCATGCGACAACCTATGGCGAGGTATCTAGTCAGCTGGCAGGCTTTAATCAGTGCCACAACTTCGGGATCCATTGCTGAATTCAGAGTGAAGCCAACCTCTCCCAGCCAACTCCCAGCCATGACAGTGTAGGGCAGAACGGCTCTTGTCGACATTCCTGGCTCCCAATGGGACTTCTCTAATAGGTGATCTTTGCTCTGTGGCTCCCCTCGCCCTAGACAAGACTTTTTCAGGGCTCTCCTTCCATCTGAGGGTCCTCCTACCCCACCTTCCTTCCTTCCCTGTCTCCTTTCCCAGGTGCCAAAACTGCATCACCACCTGTAGTCCCTCCCCATTGGCTCTTGCTCCATTCCCGTTTTCGTTTTCAATATATCTCTTTCTTTGAATATTTTGATTGGTTCTTTTTTCCCAAATATTTTGTGATAGATGCTTGATTGCTACTTTCAGAGGAGGAAACGGAGTCTCAAAGATGTTGTGGAATGTCTAAGATGAACTCCTGACCTGTCACTGGACGCCGGGAGAAATGGAGCCCTGGAGCATGGGGCATCAAGCAACCATCCATCCAGTCTACCTATTAAGTAAAATAATCCAATAAAAAAAAAACCTTTGTTGATTACACCAACAGGCTCCCCTTTCAAAGCACCGTATGGTGATAGAGACTGTGGCTAATACTGGGGACAGACAGGAAGTTAAGAATGGCTTCCCAAAGTAAGTGAACTGTTGACTCGAGTAAGCCACTGCATGTTTGCAGTTACAAAAATATGGCTTCAGTGTTTTGGTATACCTTGAGACAGAAGCATTTTTGGTTGTTCAGTCAAGGTCCTTTGTGCTTTGAGAACATAGCATTCTGGACATGTACTTATCCTATGTGTTCCCATCATGTTCTGCACTGCCTCTGGCACATCCCATGCAGGCGAGGGTAAAACTACTTGTTTTGCTCATTTACTTGCCTGTCCCTACCACCAGAGAGAGAGAAGAGAGGGGGATCTACTTACTCACTAATCTGCATTTAGAAAATACGTCTCATATGCTATCCCAGGAAGCGACAGCCGTCTTGGATATTAACTACCATCCTATGCGAAATGACACAGAAGGAAATTCAGCCTCTTCAAGGCTGTGTTCTCCAAGTTCTATGTAACATGGACACTTGGCAGATTCCAATCAATTTCTTTGAAAGAGTCAACTGATCCAAACTGCTCAGTTCACCGTGGTGCCTCCATTCCGCCAGCCTCAAACAAGGAATTCTCAAATGTTGAAGAAAATGGCAAAGTGATTGTCCTTGCCTCTCCTCTTTCCTTTCTCTGGTGCAAGTGGTACCATATATGAATCAATCACAAAGAGACGGGCATCACATTTAATGACCTTCAAATAAATTTCAGGTGTGATACTAGGCTTTTTCCAAACAACCCTGCCGGTCAAACAGTATTTCCTCATTTTATGAAGGAGATTCTGGTATGTTCCAGAAGTTCAAGGTTAATCAAGGAAGGGACAGCCACAAGATGCACTAACACAGCTTTCTTGGGTCGAGTTGCATGAAAACAGTCCCTCCCAGAAAGATAATTTCCAGAGACAATAGCACAAAGCTACCACCTAGAGAGAATGGGGTGCAGGACCTCGCAAGGGAGAAGAGGGAATCCTAGAGGGAGCTCACATCTCTAGGTGATATCTCTTGTCTCTCAACAACAAGTGAGGAACGTCTGAGTCAGGATCTCCTAAGGGAGGCAACGGTTGGGGTCTAGCTACAAGATTTGTCTTATCTAGCAGGTGTTGAGTACAGCTTTTTTGGGGGGGATATAAAGTACATGGGTTGTAAGTGGCTAAAAAGTAAGTTTAATTGGACTTTATATTTTAAAAAAAATGAACGTGTAATAAGCTGAGTCTAGAGTCAGCAGGCTTTAGGCTGGTGGTCCTAGCCTTCTCTGAAGAAGGAGATGATACAGGGGCCATTTTAGGCTAATACACAGGGACTGTCTCTGACCCATTTATGTAAGAGACTCAGAATGGATTTTCCAAGATGTCGCAGCAAGGGAAAGATAAAACTGAAACATGAATCCAGATTAACATTTGTCATTCCATCAGGCAAATGGTATATATGTCACGCTTTACAAGAGTATATTTTCCTGGCACGCCAATTTTGCATTTTCAGGTATTAAAGGCAAAACTTCATCTCCAAAGTGTCATAAAGGAGATAGTAAAACAAATTTTCAAAGGGTAGCCAGTCGTCTTTCTCTCTGAAATGTCACTGTTAGAACACTGGATTGATAACAGAATCTGGCATGGGAGAGAGAGAGGGGAGGTGGGGGGGGGAGAGTGAGGGAGAGATGACTGGAGGAGGGAGGGAAGGAAAGAGGAAAGAAAGGATGAAGGGAAAGGGAGAAAGAGAGAGATGAAGGCAGAGAGGGGAAAGGAAAAGCAAAAAAAAAAAAAAAAAAACAAAAAAAACAAGAGCGATACATGTAAAACTTAGCAATCTGAAACCGGGTAGCATTTGAAAGCAGAGACACATTTGGGAATAAATTTTTAAAATGCTTTAAAAACTCGTTCCATAAAGTGTATCCAATTTGTTTTCAGCACATTTGGTCTTTGCTACACATTCATTTTTTCCCTTCTTTCTTTTCTGTTTACCTTTAACTTGGCCTTCGTTTAAGTAGGAGAATAAAAGCAAACAAAGCCTACTTTTTGTCTACCCAGAACATTGTGAGGAATATGAAATTCACTCACTGGTTACTTCCAAAGGAAGCTTGATGCTAGATTCTGAAAACACAGATTGGCATAAGCTGTTGAATCTGACCTACTGAGATCACTGTGCTCTGACCTCCCAAAACCTACTTGGTTATTTCAATGCCTGATTTTCCTTCTTGTTCCTTCCCACATCGGCATCATTTGGATGCAAGAATGCTCACCTCTCATCGCATGTGACACTGTTCAGAGAATAGCAAAACTTGTCACCTATGACCGTCTCCCTGCTTGAAGGGAGATGCTTTCAAAGCTTTTGAAGGAGAGCTTTCAAGCTCTCCTACATACATGCAGGAGAGCTTGAAAAAAAACCAACTGGAATTGGAGTTAGGAGTCTAGGGGTTTCCTGTGCCTCTACTCCTACTGTATAGTGCCAAAGGATGTCATTCTTGCCCTAGCTTTGGTTTTCCTATTGCGAACACTGGAAAGAGAAGAAACTCATTATTACTTAAGTGCCTACAATGTGCCAAGAATGTAAAATGCACCATCACATTCACTCCTTACAATTGCGTTTGTGGATGAGAAAAACAAAGCAAGAAAAAGGCTCAGAAAGACACAGCGCTGTGTCCCAGGCTACAGTGCAATTAAGTGACAGAAGTCTGCCTTTAAATGGCGTGTCTGACTGACTTCAAAGCTCATAGACTGTAAGATTCCATATGTTAAGCTTCTTAGCTCTCATCCCACGAGAGAGGTAGTTCTGGTGGACATTTCAAACCTTACAAATCCAAAACAGAACTCTGGCTTTTCCCATCCGACACCTGCCCCAGACTCTCCTAGCTCCTCCGTTGTTACCACTACTCTTCTACTTAACCTCAAATCCTGGAATTGGTCTTTGCTTCTTTTCCATCATCACCTCTACTCCCTATTTAATCTGTCAGCTGGTCTTTTGGACTCGAGTCCAAAGACACCGTCCACTGAGCCATGTCCTCTACCCTCCACCCCTGGATGAAGCCATATTCTTCTAGCCTGAATGGTAACTTCCTGCTGCTCACCTGCTTTTACACTTTAATGATTTCCCTTTGACCATGGCAATGATTGTAGAGACTTTTTCAATTCTATCAATTTGCATCATTTCCGTGCTTGGAATCCTTCACTGGCTTCCAGTCGAAAATGAACTTCAAACCTTTACAATGACCTTCAGAGCTCAACATGGTCCAGGTTGCCTTCCTTCCAACTACCATGCCCATGACATCTCACTCCCTTTCAGTGACCCAGACAGCATGACCTTTCTTGGTCTTAAACACTCCAAGGTCACTTCTTTCTCATCCCCTTGCTGCCAACCACCACCCCCTCTTCTTGGGATAACCTTCCTCTGTAGTCTTCACCAGGCTCTTCCCTTTGAGGATTCACTTGACAGTTCGCACGTGTCTTCTTCAGAGAAGCGCTCAGAGGCTGGCTCGCTCTATAGCCACATGAGTCAGTCCCCCGTAACATTATCATTGCCACCACCCTCTCACACGCGCTTGTTTATTTATTTTTTTAAATGTGCTTATTCAATTAGCTCTGGCTTTCCTCACTAGAATGCGAGCAAGGAGCTTATCTACTCTCTTCAGTGGTACTTACGACTAGCACTTAGAACAGCACCCAGCACATAAATAGTTTGGCTTTGCCGAGTAACATTGTCCAAGTGCATCTCCTCTAAACTAGCAATTCCACTCCCAGAACTCTCCTAAAGAAGCTCATGTGTACAGGAGCCATTTATGAGAATATCCAAGCAGGATTGCTCGTAGTACTAAAACCTTGGAACTCACGCAAACGTGGATAACTCAAATGTGTGCTATAACCATGCAATGGAATATTACATAGCAACAGAAACAAACTACAGCTGTGGGCAATCACAGAGATGGACCTTAAAAATAATATAGGGGAAGAAAATAAATCAGAAGGATAAATTCTCTTTGCTTTATTTATATGATGTAATGGATTTACATATATATATGTAATACATATAAATATATATATTTATATATATATATACATATATATATGTAATACATATAAATATATATATATGTAAATATAAATATATATATACATATATATATACACATATATATGTAAATACATATAAATGTAATTATATGCATGGATTTTTTTTTGTATGGATATACAAGCTTTACAGCATACACAATTATCCTAATGTCCCACTGCTGTAAGTATAGTTCAAATAAACATATTTCCATGCATTTCAATGAAATCTTGTCATTTTCTTCATAAAGAGTTTATAATTTTTCTTAGTATATTCCCTGGGCACTTTAATTTTTTTCTTTCTATTATGCACAATTCATTTATTTATTTTTTAAATTTTTTTACTCAATCTGGCTTCTTTCGTTTTTAATTTAAATTTTAGTTAGTCAATACTAGCCAAAGTATGGAGAGAGCCCAAATGTCCAGCGACTGATGAGTGCATAAAGAATGTGTGTCATCACATAGTCATCAAAAAGAATGAAATCTTGCCATTTCCAATGACATGGATGGAGCTAGAATGTGTTATGCTAAGCGGAATAAGTCAATCAGAGAAAGACAAATGACATGATTTCACTCATGTGATATTTGAGAAATGAAAGAGATGAACATATATATGGGAAGGGTGGGGAGAAAGGGAAGAGAGGGAAACAAACCACAAGAGACTTAATGACAGAGAACCAATTGTGGGTTGGTGGAGGGGAGGTGGGTGGGAGATGGGCTAGATGGGTGATGGGTACTAAGGGGGGCACTTGTTGTAATGAGCACTGGGTATTGTATACAAGTGATGAATCCCTGAGTTCTACTCCTGAAACCAATATGGAATCCTCTGTTAACTAACTAGGATTTATACATGTTAAATGTATAAATTTATTTAACATTTATATAAATGTTACATTTATATAATTTATATAAAATATAAAATATAAATATAATATGAAATATATACATATAATTTATTAATATAAAATGTAAAATATAAATATAATATATAAAATATAAAAATAAATTTGATTTCATGATTTCTTCTTACATTTTTCATTGGTTGTTTCAGGTGTAGAGAAATTTACTTGATTCCTCTATGTTGATTACATATTTAGTAACCTTACTAAATTCCCAATTTTCTAAATTTTAGAATACCATGCTCATTTTTTTCATAGATAATTATATTATCTGCAAATAATGGCAGTTTTATTCTTCTGTTCCAGTCCCTATGTCTTTCATTTCTAATTCTTGATTTGCAGCAGTCCTTAGGATTTAAAATACAATATTGAGGGGCACCTGGGTGGCCCAGTTGGTTAAGCATCCAACTCTTGATTTCAGGTCAGGTCACGATCTCATGAACCATGGGATCAAGCCTCACATCAGGCTCTGTACTGACAGTGTAGAGCCTACTTGAGATTCTCTCTCTCCTTCTCTCTCTGCCCTTCTCTGCTTGCTCTCTCTCTCTCTCTCTCAAAATAAATAAAATTAACATTTAAATAGAATAAAATAAAATAAAATGTTGAATTGATATATTCTTAGCTAAAAAAACGTTTATTTTCTTCTCAACCTTAAATTTGATACATTTGCTACTTAATTTTATACTTGCTGTCTTTTGTCTTAAGGTATCCTTTAACAGATATGGAAGATTCTATTCTCAGTTTGCTAAAATATCTTATATATTTTAGTAAATGAATGAATGGTGAATTGAATTTTAACAATTTTTTAATATATTAATATGCACTGATTAATGTTTTAATGCTAAACCAACCTTGTATTCCTGAAATAAACCCAAGTTTCTAATGGTTACTTTTTCTATTTTTGCATTTGATTTTACTAATGACATGGACCTTTCTGGCTTCACTATTAAACATACGTTAGCTTCATAAAACTATTAATAGCATTCTCTTTTTTTGTTGTTCTCTGAAGGAGTTTTTGTAGTTTAAATTGATTTATTCCTTGATTGCTTGGTAAAACACACCCATAAAGTCTCCAAACCTGATGTTGTAGGGGATGAGGTTAAATATGGAATCAGCAACCCTTTTTATTTCTATCTTTGTCTTGAAATAATTTCAGACATACAGAAAAACTGTGAAAGTAATACACTGCATTTCCATATACCCTTCACCCAGCTTTACCACATCTGAATATTTTAGCACATTCGCTTTATTATCATTTTGTACTTCTCCCTCCTGCCATCCCTCGCTCTCTCTTTTTCTCACTCATTCTCTCTCTCCATCCAACCATCTATCTATACATATTACTATATATTTTAAATCATATTAAAAAGTTGCAGCTACTAATTCCCTTTACCTAGAAATAACTGTGTTTCTTAAATCAAGGACATTCTCTTAAGTAAAAACAAAAAACAAAAACAAAAAATATTACTTTTTTTTACCGTTTATTTATTTTTGAAAGAAATCGTGAGTGGGAGAGGGGCAGAGAGAGAGGGAGACACAGAATTCGAGACATACTCCAGGATCTGAGTTGTCAGCACAGAGCCCGACGCGGGGCTCAAACTCATGAGCTGTGAGATCGTGACCTGAGCTGAAGTCAGACGCTTAACCAACTGAGCCACCCAGGCACTCCAAGGGCATTGGCTTCTATGACCGCAGTACAATGATCAAAATCAGAAAACTCGGCTTTAACGCAAGTTGGTTAATTTCTTAATGATTAGAAGAATACTCAGGTTTCATGTTTCTTCTTGAGTTGGTTTTAGAAGTGTAGTTATTTCATTGTAGTCTCTACATTTATCAGAATAAAATCGTTTGTGATATCTTGTTTTATGTCCCACGAATATCTGCCACCTCTGTGGTAATGTGCTCTTTATCGTCCTCAGGATTGTGTATTTGCACCTTATTTATTTTACTGCTCATTACTTATTATAGTGATCTGTTCACTACTACTGTTTTCAAAGAACTTTTTCTCCCCCAATTTCAATGATATTTTTGTTCAGAAAATTATATGTATGCCATTTTTTCCAATACACACATTTAAGCACAACCACTATTGTTGTACTGGGTCAAAGGCTATTTTTACTCACCTATACATTTATTGATTTCTCTTGTCGTCATTCCCTCTTGTAACTTTGACCTTCTGTCTGGGATCGCTTTCCGTTTCTTGAAGTACAACCATTAAAATGTCACTGGTGAAAGGTGGTTGGTGATAGGTTCTGTTATTATGTGTTTAAAACGTCTTTCTTTCGCTTATGTTTAAGAAAGACCTTTTGATCAGGATGGAATTTGAAGTTGACTGTTAAATTTCTTGAGCAGTTTGGATGTCCATCAGCACATCCATTAGCTGCTGACCTCCAAATGGCGTGGCCAAAAGGCGAGATATTACATTATCACTTTCCCAAGAGGGTACTTAAAGTCTCCCAATTTTAGCTCGTGTTCCAGAGAACCCACTAGGGTGTCTCTGAGGGTGAGTTTATTTTTATTCATCTTGTCTGAGGTTACTGGGTTTGGGGGTCTGAAATTTATGTGTTTAACTGTTCTTAAATGTTTTCAGCCATTGTCTCACTGAAAATTGCCTTGTTCTTTTATCTTCTTCTGTTGCTGATTAGAATATTCTAGATCTTCATACTTTGTTCTGTCTTTCATCTTTTCTTTGCCTTCCTGTGCTGAATACTGGACTTTTTTTTTTTTTTCCTGCATACTATCTTCCCATTCATTAACTCTTTCTTTAGCTCCTACTAAATATTTCACTTGGTGCATCTATTTTGCTTATGAATTTTAAGTACTGCAGTTTCGATTACGAAAAGTTCTCTTTAAATGTTTTAAGGTCTGCTTTGTCATGCTTATAGTCCCGTGTTCTTATATTTTCAGCACTTCCTTTTATTTCTTATTTAATAAAACATGCTTTTAAATTCTAGATTTCATAATTCTGAGACCTGAAATCTTTTCAAGTCTGTTAATCTTGGCGTTTCCACTGTTTCGCACGGTAGTTGGCTGTGGTGGTGTTTGTTTGTCTGTTTTCGTCACGTGTGTGTGTGTGTGTGTGTGTGTGTGTGTGTGTGTGTGTGTGTCGGGGGTGGGTTTGGGGAAGGAGGTGGAAAGAAGGTGGGAGGAATGAAAGAAGGGGGCAGGAAAGAGGAAGTAAAAACTCATGAGCACTCTGTAGTCAGTGTTCTTGGATCTTTGGCTTATTTGAGAGACTTTGGACCCCTTCACTGAGACTGTGAATAGATCTTTTGAATGAAAGGCCTGAAGGTGTATATGACACAGTTAAATATCTGACTAGAAATCCATGTAAATGGAGGCTCATGATTAAGAATTGTTAGACAGGCTTTTTCTCTGTTCCTGTCCCAGGTCAAGATAGAAACCCCCTTCGGTATGGGGTTTATTTGACGTTCATCCTTCCACTGAAGGTTTCGACTTTGGGAATCTCCTCTTTACAAAGATCTCCTATTAGAATCCCCACCTCGGGCAGGCTGTCTCTGTCCTGTCTCTCTGGCAGGCGCTGCATTGTTCACCCAAGGTCACCAGAGCACTTCAGACGTGCTCAGGGGACTGTTGACCTTGGCACTCTCTCATCCTCAGAATTACTACCTTCACCTGACTTGGGGTCTCCTGGGGTTATTAAACTCACAAAGCTCAGCGCCCTTCCCTCCAATCCAGTCAATACAGTTACTTTTTGGATCCCTTTTTAAAAAATATATTGCATGTAAATTTTTCATGGCAACAGTCTCCTGGTAAGAAAAAAAAAAATGAGACTGGAAGTGCCTGAGTGGCTTAGTCGGTTGAGCATCCGACTTCAGCTCAGGTCATGATCTCACAGTTCAGGAGTTTGAGCCCCATGTCAGGCTCTGTGCTGACAGCTTGGAGCCTGGAGCCTGCTTTGGATTCTGTGTCTCCCTCTCTCTCTGCTTCTCCCCTGCTTGCACTCTGTCTGTCTCTCTGCCAAAAATAAATAAATAAATTAAAATTAAAATTAAAAAAAAAAGAGACTGGATGAAGCTAGGAAGGGAAAGAAAAGAACACCTTTTTAGGTCATAATAGGCATACAAATTTACATTCTAAGTTTTTAAATTAACATGACAATGCTAATATTTTCATCGTTAAAAAAATCTTATAAGCATCATTGTCAAGTTCTAGATAATCTTGCACCCCAGGACAGACATGTTTTATTTGGCGATTTAATTGTCCAGTATTTGAGGTGTTACCAACTCTCCCTATGTTGTACATGTTGCAATGACTATGCTTCTTTCTGGAAAACACATATTTCTAATTATTAAAGGTAGCTTATTAATAATCTATTAACATGATTGCTATTTTATAATTATGCCAACTGTGTGTTTTATTACTAGTATGTATCAAATACATTAACTCAGTCAAAGAATATTAAAAATTAAGCCCCTATTGGGGCGCCTGGGTGCCTCAGTTGGTTAAGCGCTGGACTTCAGCTCAGGTCATGATCTCACGGCTCATGAATTCGAACCCTGAGTCTGACTCAGTGCTGACAGCTTGGAGCCTGGAGCCTGCTTTGGATTCTGTGTCTCCCTCTCTCTCTGTCCCTCCCCTGCTCTCACTCTCTCTCTCTCTCTGTCTCTCTCTCTCTCTCTCTCTTACAAATAAATTTTAAAAAAACATTTAAAAAATTAAAAAAAAATGAAGTCCCTATGAATGGATGGATTGATTAACACGTTGATAAAGGTCATTATACACAGACATACTTATATTTCTGTATGTTTGAGCACACACACAAAATATTTGATTGATAGCATAATGGCATCAGTGCTGGGGGAAGCGTGAGTGTCCCTACACGTGTGAGCATGTGAGCGTGTGTAAGTGTGCATGAGTGAGCATGAGTGTGCAAGTGGGTGAGTGGGTAGGCGTGTTTGCACATCGGTGCTCATAAATGTAGATGTGAGTGAGTGTGTACATGTGTGCCTGTGTGTGTCAAAGCAAGAAAAAGCGTGTTCAAGCTAAGGATTTTCCAAAGCTGGAGCTGCAGACTCAGTTGGGAGAGGATTTGTATAACCAACTGTGAAAAATACATGATATTTTCTCTCCTGGATGTGAGGAAATGAGAAAACACTTGGGAAGCATTTTAAACCACAGCTTTTCTCTAAGACCTATTCCCAGAAATTCAGATCCTGTACAACGCGTTTGGGGCTGGGAAGACTCATTGTAAAGAATTCTTTGGGTGATTCAGAGGCTCCGTTAGGTTTGCGAGATGCTGAATTATTCCAGGTGTGTTTGATATCGACCATGATTCACCCAGAAGCGAGCGAGTGACGGATTCTGGATCAGCACTCAGGCTCCTGTCGTCTGGCGCAGTCCTAGAGACCACAGTCACCTGCCAGTGGTAGAATTTACTCTTCCTCTGCATCGTGAGCCTAATCGCTGCTTATTAGGAGGAAAATATGTGTTTTGAACAGTGTCTCCCCCTTCGTTGGAAGGTTTGCCAGAAGAAGCCTGATGGATTTCCCACATCTAGTGCAACAATAAAAAATATATGTGAAAGGGGACTTCATTCCCTGGTCTCCTAAATGCATCCCCTCCATCCTCCACCCCAGAGAAAAAATGATTTCCATTTAAAAGGTGTTTTGACATTGATTAGTTGAGACTAAAATCTCACATAACTCAACGGCTTGAAAATCAAGTCATCGCTGATGGCTCTTCCTGAATTCAGCCAAAGAACTGGTGAGTGGCATCGAAAGAAACATCTGTCTTTTCATATGTATGAACAGTTTTTATTATAAATCCTGTAGGATTCTTGAGATTCATTATGAAAGAAAATCTGTATGATCATTTTAAAGACCATCTGCTTTGGGTTTAGGACCGTCACCTAGCTGGGCTTCCCGGAGCACTGTGTCCAAAAGGAAATAGCAAACCGCTCTGAAAATTCATACATGGCTGGGTTGCTCCCCCCCCCCCCCCTCGCCCCCGCCCCGATTAATAATGTAGATGCTTTTCTTTTCTCTTGATTGAAATGTGGTTCAGGAAGAGCTGAAGTTTTTCCTCTCCATTCGGATGATTTTTGACTCTTTGAAGTAACACTACCTTGGAACTAAGGATATTTTTGGAGATCTAAAGCTCTGGCTATCAACAGTGAGAAATTTATTTTTATCAGTTCTCGCCCCCCCCCCCATTTGATATATTATTGGGCTTTTAAAAATATCAGTTGAATACCATGCAAAGGAATATTTGTCAAGCTGTCAGCACCTTGTGATTAATACGAATGTGGCTCAGGAAAGAAGAAAAAAGCCAGGAAAACACAGTTGATATTATTTGAGTTTTGAAACCACAGGGACATCAAAGTCTTTCTTGATGTTGCTGCAAAATGTTACCAAAGCAATTACATTTTCTACTCTCTCTTCTAAGAGTGCCATCACATGGGAAACTTTGCAAGTTTGTAAGATACAGAGAGGCGGCTGGTAACTTATTATTGAAAACTCAGAAAGCAATTTCATAATCCAATTGAAGGGATTCTTCACCTATGTAAAGAAGCATCCGATGAAGTAAACCAGGGGAAATCTGTTTTTCTCCTACAATCTGCTTAGGATGTTGTCTCCAACTGACTTGTCAATGCTACAAACTCCCCATTCTCCTGCCACATGCCTATAAGCACTAAAACCCCAGTGAGAACAAGTGGGAGGAAATTAGCAGAGGTTTCCTGCTGCTCCCATGCATACGCACAGACCATGCCTTTCCCCTGCCCTCTCGTGGCCTCTACTTTTCCTTTCTTGAGCTCACGCCTTCTAATTTCTCCATATTAGCTAGAAGCCAGAATGCTGAAGCAAGGGGGGGATCTTCCTTGTAATTATGGGCCTGAGACTTGGATACAACATTGCAAGCCAAATATCTTGATCTTTGCTACTTGTCAGCTGTGTAAATTGGTGTATTCTGAGTCTCACGTCCCAGGTGAGGAAGTGGGGCTTCTCTAGCCTAGTCCCGGGACACCAATGAACCCAAAAGGGTATCACAAGCATCACAGAATACTTACTCTAAGAACCAACAGTTGCACACTGTATTATTTTTTCTTGTGTATTACTATGCTTTCTGAAACACGATTTTTAAGGTCCTCTAGGCAAGGGACCTAGTTCATGCTTCCCTTAGTTAGCACCCAGTTTTGAGCTAAGGATGTACTGGTGGTCCATTAGCATTGACTGTTTATTGGGTTCACTTAATTGATACAATAGCTAGAAAAGTAACAATCACTCTTTCTTGATTTGGCTTCTCTTGTTGCATTTCAGTTTGATTTTCAACAGGGACCGTACATAACCCCTGCCAGAAAGAAAGAAAGAAAGAAAGAAAGGAAGGAAGGGAAAGGAAGAAATGGAGGAAGACGAGGAGGAGGAGGAAGAAGAGGAAGCAGGGAAGGAGAAAAACTTTCCAATAAAGCAAGGCCAGACATGGCAAGATCTTCTGCTCCAGCTCTGGATTGAGCATTAATAAATAGGAAAATGACTGCATCTTGAGTCATGATGTAGGGAACAGAGGCAGTCCTTGCACTCAGGGAGGAGCCCTGGCAGGGAGACTGGACCGCGTTGGCAAGGACTGAGGTTAATACGAAACGTCATCGGTTCTTAGCTCTGCTAAGATAGCAAGTCACTTACTTTTGTCTGAACATGAGTTACAGCCTTGCAAAATGTTATCAATAATTCATGTTCTGTTTATCTCAAGATGTCTTAAATATTTGTCAAATGCTGAAAGTGGATAAATGAATGAAAAGTCAGTTCTTCTGATGTTGCATAGGTATTTATGGAGTGTTAGAATGTAGCTCTTTAAAGGAACACATTTTTCCTTAACAATGTATTGTCAATTAGGAGAGTTCAGATTCTAGGCTGTTCTGGCGCGCCTGGGTGGCTCAGTCGGTTAAGCGTCTGACTTCGGATCAGGTCATGATCTCGCAGTCTGTGGGTTCAAGCCCCGCGTCGGACTCTGTGCTGACAGCTCAGAGCCTGGAGCCTGCTTCGGATTCTGTGTCTCCCTCTCTCTCTGCCCCTCCCCCACTCATGCTCTGTCTCTCTCTATCTCAAAAATAAATAAAAACATTTAAAAAAAAAGTCCTCTAAGGAACTAGCCCAGTCTCTTTCCTAACCTGGGGTTCAGTTATACAGGTGTTCACTTTATGGTTGTTTGAAATCCATCCTTTCATGGTTTGTGTCATTTCACACATTTACTTCCTGATACAAGAATAAGAGGTGAAATGTTGTCAATCCAGGATCTTACGTCAAATGAATGGGAAACGAGTACCAAACTAAAACTACAAACTGACTTTAGGTTAGAATACATGAACCCTACACTGATCTAGCTGGTGGTTTTGGCTGCCTAAAGGACCAATACAGACCATTTTTAGGTCAATTTAATTTATTACCATATTGGGGCGCCTTATGGCTCAGTTGGTTAAGTAGCCGACTCTTGTTTTCGGCTCAGGTCATGATCTCACAGTTCATGAGTTCGAGCCCCCCATTAGGCTCTGCCCTGACAGTGCGAGGATCCTGCTGGAGATTCCCTCCCTCCTTCTCTCTCTGCCCCTCTCCTGCTCGCGCTCTCTCTCTCAAAAATAAAATAAAATAAAATAAAATAAAATAAAATAAAATGAAGCCAATTTAGTAATAAAATAATAAAAAAAATTATTAACATGTTTATGTTAGTAGAAACATGCAAATAAAAAGCAAAAAAGTCAATTCGGTAACTACCGAGGAACTTGGACTACATAACTGTTTCTAATAAATTTATGTCTGTAAACAACCGTCAAAGTGGGAACATAGGCATTTAGCAATGGTGTTCTATTTCACCACGGATATGTTCTTTGGCATTTAGGGTTCACTCACACCCACGACTCAGAGACTATTTCTGAGTTTAGTCACTGGCAGTAAGTGATCATGGTAACTTTTGCCCAGTGAGATATTGACAGATGGGCAGTGGCCAGACTATCCGTAGAAAGAGAACGGTAACCCATAACCTCTGCAACAACCCACCCCAAAAGATCAGGACTTGGTCAGCGACTGCCAGCTTCCCTTACCTTTGCCCTCACTTCCAACTCAAGACCCGCCAGAGAAAGGCAAATATGTTCGGCACACCAATCACATAGATGCCCTGCTTCCTGCCCGTGAACTTCCCCAACCTGCCATCGGGGCATACCTGGAGCTTTCTCTTTCTTCCTGGAAGGCTTTCCCACTCCTCTGCCTGCCTTGAGTCTCCCAGACCCAAGTGACGGTGGCTGATGCCCTGGTTACCGCAAAGGCTAAACAAATAACCTCGCTTTGTTCTCATTTGGGTTGTCTTCACTTGTTTCTGCCCCAGTTATTGCCTCCATCCAGTCCTCACTAACAAACAAATGAAAACCAACAATTATCTTTTAAAGCTTCTTATCCTGCACTGACTTCATTCCTTGTTCACTCATTTTCGAAAACACACACACACACACACACCCCCACACACACACACAAAGACAAAAAACAGTGCTGGGAGTGCCTGGGTGGCTCAGTCACTTAAGCATCAGACTTCGGCTCATGACTTCGGCTTAGGTCAGGATCTCATGGTTCGTGGGTTCAAGCCCTGCACTGGGCTCTGTACTGATGGATCAGATCTTAGAGCCTGCTTCAGAGTCTGTGTCTCCCTCTCTTTTTGCCCCTCCCCTGCTCGCACTTGGTCTCTCTCTCTCAAAAATAAATAAACGTTAAAAAATTAATAAAAACAATGCTGATGTCAGAAAGTATATATTTCATTATATTATCCACATATATTACTGAGCAAGACAAGATTATTATAAATACAGTGTGGCAACAGAAGAAGAAATACAGAGTTGAGTAAAACAAAATTTTAAAAAGACCTGAACACATACATGATTATGTGCACACACACACACACACACACACACACACACACATGCACACACTATGCAAATGGACCAATTCAAAAAGAAACCTGGAAAAAATGAGTAATGATAGAGTTGCCTTGTGATTGGACAGTGGATGACATTTAAGATGTTTCATTCTTGATACCCTATTCTTTGTGAAATTGTTCTTAATAATGAAGGAGCAACTCTTGCCTAAAGGAATTCAACAAGTCTTCCAGGTCTGTCCTCTGACAGAGACTTTGTACTTACATGTCACCTCACTGTCACTCCTAAACACCCCCTGGCCATTCTTTACACATTGTAAAGTGCTGTGCAAATGCAAAATATGATGCTGATCTTACAAGAGTATTTTTAATACCAAGCACCTGGGATTCATATGCCTAAAATGTACCCTGGCTCAGGTGCCCTGGTTTGGGAACTTCTAGGCTTGTGTGTTTGCCATGGTGCAGATGAGCTTGCCCTCTGAGGCTGCTACTGTTGCTGACAAGGACGATCCAGATGGAGAAAATATAACAAAGCTGAATGGTGGATACTGGTGCTCCGATGAGAACAAATTGCACTGAGTTGGGACGTGCAGATAACCAGGCAAATCACGTAAAATGTCTAGAAACTACAATGTATTCAGTAGGTACAATCAAACCCTAAGGTTATGAGAAGAACCAGGAGCCGGGGAAGAAGACTGAAGGTGCTCGTACGACCCTGTAAATAAGGAGTGGCCAGCCTCCCATGATTCCTCTGGTTTTGGGGTTGTCTGTTTCCCACTGGGTAAGACAGGATTGGAGATGTGATGATTTCAGGACCCCCTTCAGCTGTAGCATTCTATTCCAGTATAACTCCCCATATTGCACCAGACTGCATTTTATTTCTATCTGGCCATGTAGAACACACCATTAATCCTCAACTGCACTGCTATATTCATAGGAGAAGAGAATGATCTGAGATCAGAAAAAAAAAAAATCTAAGAATGTTAGGAACGAGGAAAGAAAAAAAAAACCTAATTTGTCTGTTACAGTTCATTTCACATGTAGAGGGAGTTAAGACGGGAAAAGTGTATCTCAGAAGGTAATTACATTTTTGTCTGCAATCAATAGAACACACTGGAGAGAGAAAAGCTACTTGTATTACACTTAGAAGTAGGGGCTTCACATTGTAGCTTGAATTATCCTCGGTCACAGCAGCTGCCGCAACACCGACAAAGCTCTAGCCTATTCCGAAGTTTTCACCTCCAGCACTGTCCTCCCTCGGAATCTCTACACCCCAGTAGCCAAAAGCATCAGGTTGCAAGTATGATTAGGTCATACTCAGACATCGTGATCGGTCATGAAGTATGGTAAGATCCATTTGTTATTATTAGCATGTAATTAACTGACGATATCAAATGATTAATTTGAAAAGAGTGAACACAGTGGTCTGTGTCACCTGAATCACTGCTTCTGACTCAGCTGGAGCTGAGGATTCTAACAATATCATCAGGTGTTCGCTCGTCTCTTACTTGGCTCGGATTTTCTCTGGGCTAACTTCATGTTCTGAAAGTTGCTTTCTATAGGGAGAATATGGCAGATGGTAGCTCTGGGTTAAGTCCTTCTTAGATTTCCCACAGGAAAGAACAGATCGTGTTTCCAGTAGTCGCAGAAATCCTATGGCAGTGTCCCCCCGCTATGCCCCAGGGTACGTGTTGCCATTCAGCCCCAACAGGATGGGGTCTTCTGGTTGGCCAACGTAGATTCTATCTCTACCGCTGATGGTTCATGGGATTGGAGGCCTTACCAGTGAGTGAGAGAAAGACATTGAGCAACAGGAAAGTGACAGCCATATATCTTTCAGCCAATAACCAAGGAACTGACAAGTCATAATTAATTTATACCTTCAATATCCCTTGGCCATTTCATCTTTCAAATTCCACTACAAGTGCCCGAGGTGAGACTCTTATCATCTCTTCTCTGGTCAGTTACCATAACTTGTTAAGTGGTCCCTTGTATCTTTTCAAGATCTCTGTAGCCCCAACACTTCTCTTGACAACGTCCTACGAATTCCTCTCCGTGTGCATTATCACTGAGACATGCTGATCTATTCGCCATGAACTAGATCTATTCATCACTAGATGAATAGATCTAGTTCATGGTCTATTCATCATGAACTTTGATGTCTAATATCTTTGCCAAGACTGTTCAGAACCCTTCCTCCTGGTTTACATCTGAAAACCACTTACTTAACCCACTGCTTACCTGTTACCAAAGATGGATATCAAACTGGCCACCATCCCACATGCTTCGCTGGAATCTCGCAAGTCTCCCAACAAGAGAGAAGACGAAGTCCCCTGCCTTTGAATCGGGGTGGGCTTGTGATTCATTGGTAACCACCAGGGTGGACAGAGGAGATGTTGAGAGGCTTCTGAATCCAGGTAAGAAAAGACAATGCAGTGTTTGCCTTGTTAGCTGGGACGCTTGCCTTTAGAGCCCTGAGCTGCCTTTGTAGGGAATTTGATTATCCTGAAGCTTCTATGCTGCTGGGAAGCCCAGGCTACAGAGAAACGTGACACATACGTGTTCCAGCTGTCAATCCACATAGACTGCTGGCCACTTGAGGGAAGGTCCTCCAGATGATTTAGGCCCTGGCCATCAAGTCATAACAACCTTCAAATCTTCCCAGCTGAGGACCCAAACGCTGGGGAACAGAGACAAACCTTCCCTCTATATGATGACTAAATTCATAACCCATGGAATCTGTAAACATAAGAAAATGCTTGTTTTATTCAGCTCTTGTAGGCTTTATGGTGGTTTATTATGCAGACCCATCCTTGGCAATGTCTTCCTCATTCTTCCCTCGGAAAGTTGCTAAATATTTACTATTCAAACTTCCGTATAACTGATCCATGTGTTCTGTTTGTGGATGTCTCGATGTCCTGCGCTCTGCTGTGAAGGCCACGGGGCCAGAGACCATGCCTCCTTCGCACCTGCTGTCCTGACAGGTAGCACATGGTGAACGAGTGCACATCTGTGAAGGAAGGAAGGAATGCATGGACAGGGGAACAAGTGAGAGTCTAATAAGATGGTAAGAACATAAACTTTGGGCATCTAAGAAGAGATGAATGTTTGGGGAAAATATCAATATCAACAGCATTTCAAGATACCGATAGTGGGATATCAGACATAAGCCTAGAGCTCTGCAGTTAGAAACCAGGGACTGGGATAGTTGACCAGAAAAAAAAAAAAAAAAAAAAAGTTGGCTCCAGAATTAGACAAATGGGAGAAGCAAATGTAGAAGGAGGGTGGGGCTCCATCATGAGGGAATCTAAACGAAACTGAAGTTCAAGGAGGGAGCTTTACACCTAAGCGGGGGAACTGAGAACAGGGTCGGCACGAGGCACGTGGGGCTGTGCCAGGACTTTCTTCTCCTGAAGCTCCATGAATCGCCACTCCAACTCCCCATTCATCCTATAACTTGGGCTCAAGTTAACCCATGCATGGCAGCTCATTGGTCTGTCTAGGATGAGAGAATAAATAGAGGACAGGGAACAAGGCAAGTCTGCTTGCTGTGTTCATCTGTATCACTATAGTCAACAGATCCCCCTTCTCCAAAGGAATTTGGCCTATGTTTTCCCCCCCGCTTGGCTTCCTCACTGACCAATGGTTCCGGGAAGTGGTGAAATTTCTTTTCACGACTGCCCTTTCTTCATCTGTTTTATATCTTTCAGGAACAGAGATGTAATGGGGCACTGAGTGGATGGTTACAAGAGGAGTAGGATCTGGAGGGGGCAAGTTTGCCCTAGTCTTACCTCTGAAATGCCTATGGCCTTACAAGGATCCCACCCAAATCCAGGGTCTAGAGGTGAAGACAAGGCCATGAGGAAAGGCAAAAATCTGTGATTCCACCAACAGAGGGGATCCCAGTGCACTGATCACGTGGAGTTACCATGTATTTGCTTCCCTGACATTAGTTCTTGAAATTAGTTTAGGAATCCTTCAAGTGGAGGCACCATATTTGACTGCCTGATGATTGTGCGGTATGGACAATATGGCTTGTTCACCAGTGACCTGGGCCTCTGTCCACTGAGCAAGTTTCTTTCTCCCGTGCTTAAAGGAAACAACTCCGGTTCCCCTCTCTTATCCCACCTTCCATGGCTCCTTCTCACCAAAACACCTCCCTCCCAGTTTCACCCCTTTGTGGGGTTTTCCACACCCCTATCCCGTTGCTCACGCTTTTCTGCACAAGCACCTGGCTGAGTATTTCTCCTCATTCAGGATTCATGGGACACTTGTCCCAGAAACTTTATTCTTTTCAAACTGGGTTAGGAGTCATCTGTTTTAACGTTTATTTATTTATTTTTATTATTATTTTTAATGTTTATATAGTTTTGAGACAGAGAGAGAGAAACAGAGTGCAAGCGGGGAGGCACAGAGAGAGAAGGAGACACAGAATCCGAAGCAGGCTCCAGGCTCCGAGCTGTCAGCACAGAGCCCGACAACAGGACTCGAACGCACGAACCGCGAGATCGTGACCTGAGCTGAAGTCGGACGCTTAACCAACGGAGCCACCCAGACGCCCCCTGGATCAGGAGGCATCTTAATCCAAGTCTGTTGGTGCACTTGGCAATTCATTAAGGTTATGTGTTAATTTCCCTGTTCCAGCAACTTCTCAGTGACCTCTCCGGGGAACCAGGTGCCAAATACACTTAGTTACTGTGCACCTATGATGTACTTGCTATGCTGGGGCTTGTGTTAATATTCATTCAGCTGAGAAAAACTACCGCCTTCCCATTCCTTTCAAGTACAATGTCTTGTTTAATGCCTCATCACCATCCTGCCAGATAGGTTATGAGAGCCACGGAAGAAGCCCAGAGAACTTACGTGTTCAGCGAAAACCTGTGATGCCTTCTGATACCACATAATCTTTAAGAACCACAAAAGAGCGACCGCCTCATGGAACCATTATTTTGACTTTATATGGAAAAACATGGTTAGGATGTGCTTTTCACCTTTCAGGTCCTTTTTTTTCTTGTCTTTGGCAAACACTGGTTGACACACACACATAACACACGAACCTATCTCGTGTTCATCACCAAATTCGCCAGGTGTTAATGTATCATCTGACAAACAATAAATACAACTTGTCTAATGCGTTAAATGAAAAGTCAACCAAGATGCCCACTGGTTTGCATGTGTAGAAATTACACTCTTTTTTTCCGCAATACCCAGGGGTGCCGGTTTTTTAAAAACCAAACGATGGAGGGGCGCCTGGGTGGCTCAGTCGGTTGAGCGTCCGACTTCGGCTCAGGTCATGATCTCGCAGTCCGTGAGTTCGAGCCCCACGTCGGGCTCTGTGCTGACAGCTCAGAGCCTGGAGCCTGCTTCAGATTCTGTGTGTCCCTCTCTCTGACCCTCCCCCATTCATGCTCTGTCTCTCTCTGTCTCAAAAATAAATAAACATTAAAAAAAAAAAAAGAAAAAAAAAACAATGGAACTTCCTGCTAATCTATTTTGTTTGGTTGGCATTTTGACTGCGCTATGCCGTTATCTTCATTTTGTTACTCTCACTATTGTTTATTAAAGGCTCATTCAGTGCCAGACACAGGGCTGAGCGTTGGGCAAGTATTTTATCATCTGGTTCTAATTCGGAGGAAGCCAATTGATTTCCATTTTATAGAGAAGAAAGCCAGTCTTTGGAGCAACTCGAAAGCTCAGAGATAGGGCAATCGGGTGTCGCGTCTGGGACTTTCATAAAGATCTGTCAGTGTCCCAAAGCTACCCTCAAAACCGGTAAGCTTCTCGAATTCGACTTACAGCGAAGTTCTCCATTACGATTCTATATATTTTTACAATTATGCTCTTAATTTCTAAACACGTTTCCATTCGCTATCCCAGGGAATTTTCCCTTCAGTTCTTGGGCTGGGCGGTGTGAGTAGAAGGGAAAGATGAACGCACAAGAGGGGTGTCCAGTGTCTAAGAGGCAGACCAACAAATGGCACCTGGGTTTTCTGACTCACCCCCAGGCTTACGCACTTGACGGAACTACTGAAATCCAGAGCTCCATCACTTAATTTCTGTGGTACTCTCTGCAAATGGATGCTTCTTCATCCTCCAACAAATTCCTTCCGTATCTTCTTTTATTTTATTTAGAAATAATATCTCTTTTTTTAATGCCCATTTTCCACTGCATTAAGGATGAAAAGTAGCTTTACAAGAAATAATAGTTGGCCAGGAATGCAAATGCAGGCAGAAAAAAATGTCAGACTTGGGCATAATAGCCGCTCTCTACATGCTCATGGGGATTGTGCAACAAAGTAATGGGGGTCTCCGGGGTTGAGAAGGCCCACATACACCCACTTTTTGGTGCTGTAAGCACATTAGCTATCCCTCGAATCGCCTATTAAATGTAAAGGTAGTAGGAATTTCACTGACCTCTTAAATCATAAACTTCAAAATATAAAATAATGGTGTTTGTCTACATTTTATATGTTTAAATGTTATGTGTGAAAGTCTGAAACAATGTCTTTAATCACCATAAAATGTGGAGAAGGATTAAACTATCCTAATTATGTATTAGTTTTTTAAAGTGATTATATAGATTCTTTTCTTAAATGTATCCTGAATTATAAATATGTGGTATATATATGTCTTCTCCATATCGAAAATGCTGAAGTCAAATGCTTCCATAAAGAGAGGTAAGCAGACTCATTTCCCATGAATTGGAAGAGGAACAAATTAACATGTATTTAGCAAAGCTATGGGCCAAGGAGTCTTTCTAAAAAGACGACTCCCAACTAAGCCTTACTGCCATTTGATGAGATAGCACTATCCCATTTCATGGATGAGAATGTTAAAGCTCAGAGAGGTTAAACACACACGAGCACACAGCTAGCAAGCAAGTTCAAATGTGCTTGCCTTATCGTAAGTCCCATGTTTTTTTAAACTGGGAATATGGATTTAAAACACACACAGCCACACACACACACACACGTCTCTATAAAGTCGGCCATATTTAAAACAAAAACCACCCAACTTTGCAGGCCACACAGAACATGTTTATTTATCGTTCATGGGCAGCCGCTCTCACCACTTCGGAGGAAAGTGGTGGAGGCGGGGCCATGTCAACAGGAGGCTTCAACAGCAAGCTCCCATGTAGCATTTGTGAAATCACAAACTGGAAACCACTAATGGTCAAAGCAAGAGTCTTGCTTTGTTTTTAAGGAGTGAGGATGAACCGTGCAAAAATCCCTGAGTCCCACGTCACTGAGTCTGACCCACAACCTGGGCCTCCTGGACTTCATCCCTTACACTGAAACCAGATTCCTCTAGAAGGACGGTTTGCCCAGTATGGACCAGCCCCCAGTGCACAGTGGGGCTCGATGGTGAAAAGGTGAAACTGTGAGGAGGTGGCTCATGTCTCACAACACTCTGTAGATACTAACTTAATTTCCTCCTCACGCCCCCCCTGCCCCCGGGTTTGCCGTGCTCACCCTATTTTCTAAAGGACCCTCCTGGCCTCGGGTGATTTACGAGGCTTATTTCTGATCGCAGGGTGGTTAAGTGGCTGAACCGGGATTCAAACAGATCAGAATCTAAATCCAGCGCCCTTTTGAAAGTTCTCCACAGGTGCTGGGCGAACCAAATCATGTGGAAAATCTGATGTGAAAGCCTCTTCAAGAAGCATAATTGACTATATAAATATAAAGCATTTTCTACCTAAATACGAAATATTGCCTGCTGTTCCCCAAAGGCTGTCACTGTACCTGGTCAAAATTGATTATCCGGCTGCTGTTAATGGCTCAGGGAAAATGGTGCAGACAACCCCAAATGGCAGACAATTATCCCCAAACCTGAAACCTGTATATTGTGTTGGTGGGCTAGGTTTGGGGGCCCGGTGACTTCAACCGGAGACATCCTTCTCTCCTGAAAAGGGAGCTGCGCATTTAAACAGTGGCGTGACTGAGGCAAATTACAGGTACTCCTCGAGACTCAATTTCCTCATTCCTAAACCCGGGACAATAATAGGCTTATTATGTGCTTATTATGGGCTTATTATGTGCTAAGTGACAGAATTGGAGAGCCTGGCTGGGAGTCAGGCTGTGAGGGGCGGAGCCCAGCTCCCCAGCTCAGGAACCACTGGTCTTGGGCACATTTGTAAACCTCCCTGCACGTCATCTCAAGTGGGGATAATAGTAGTGTTAAATAACAGGGTGGGTAACAACAGTATTCGCCGAGTTACTGCGCGGCGAGCACCGAGGAGGGTGGCACCGAGGAGGGTGTCAGCTGGGCACAAGTCTGGGTGTAAGCGCCCGAGAGTTGTTGGCAACGGAGATGTTTAAATGATCCCCCGTATGAGGGACACAGTTGACCTTTCCGCAGTTTACAAGATGTTGCACAGTTTACAAGATGTTGCGGGAGGGGTCCCTGGGGGCTGGTTAAGCACCCTGCTTGCGCTCAGGTCGTGATCTCGCAGTTCCCGAGTTCGAGCCCCGCCTCCGGCTGTGCACTGACAGCTCAGAGCCTGGAGTCTGCTTCAGATTCTCTGTTTCCCTTTCTCTCTGCCCCTCCCGGACTTGTGCTCTGTCTCTGTCTCTGTCTCTCTCTCTTTCTCAAAAATAAATGGACATTGAAAAAAAAAAAGATGCTGCATGAACCCCTGTTCATTTCTCCTTCACAGCCCCCCCAGCTCACTCGGACCTTAACCCTGGTTGGCCACCTGCTGCCGCACTTGGGGTCCTGAGGACAAAGGAAGTTCACCCACATACCTCAACTAAACGGAGGACTCGCTTCATCCCTGAATCCTACAGCTTTCTTGTCCTGAGGCGTGGGGCTAGTCTATGCAGACGCGACAAGAGCCCCTGGGTGCCTTTGGCTCAGGATCTTATATTCATTCCAACATGGGCTCCTCTGAACACTTAGCTACAGATACAGTTGGCAGTTGGGGGGGGGGTGTTGTTATTGTTGTTGTTTTTAATCTCATAGCCAAGTGAGCTTGGCACGTACTAGAGAGTCCCTTTCCTTCTTTGAAATACATAATTCATACTAATTTTTAGGTTTCTGAAAACTCCTACAGCCATTTCACAGTATTTCTCATACATGTTTGACTCACAATTTTCCATATTTCCATATTTATGTTGCAACTTATAGAACTTGAAAGCAATGTATATTTTGATGTATATACATGTACGTATTCTTTTTCTAATTATATATAGGTAATTATTATCTATGTACCTACCTATGTATCTGTGTATCTATGTATCTATCTATCCATACAACTGGAAAAAGATCACAATGCTGAGATAGACGACCCCACTTTAAGGTCTTCCATCCTTTGTGAAGGAATTGGCAAGAGGAAGACAGGATAGAGGAGGGCATCAACAGTGTTTGGAGATTGCATTTTTTAGTCTCATTTATTTATTTTTGAGAGAGAGAGAGTGAGAACATGAGTGGGGGAGGGGCAGAGAGAGAGGAAGAGAATCCCGAGCAGGCTCCATGCTGTCAGCACAGAGCCTAACGTGGGTCTTGAACCCTCGAACTGTGAGATCATGACCTGAGCCAAAATCAAGAGTTGGGCACTCAACCGACTGAGCCACCCAGGCACCCCTGGATATGATTTTTTTTTATGGTAGTTTCATAACATTGGATTGTCCTACATCAAGAATGCCCTGCTTAAGAGTGGTCTCTTTGCTTTTAAATATTATTCCTCAGTGTCCCATGCAAGCCCTCTTTTCACTGCACATGGTGCTTCTCTGGGTCGGACCTGGAGTTCTCACAGATTTGGCCAGGGATGCCCCAGTGAGAGAAGGTGACTGCATTTGACCATCACATCACCTCTGCATGGGCTATCCAGAGAAAGATCCAGGAGAATCCATCCCTATGAGAGGAATGTCACAGCCACATTCTCAATGTCACTGAACCATTCACATTCAGGAATCTCATCCCACCTCCTCCTCCTCTGGGCTCGCTTCCCAGACATAGGCAGGATTCTGAATAAATGGGTATTCTAGAGCTTCCATGATACCAGGAGCAGTTATGGGGCAGAAGATCCAGGGTGAAGGGCTTAGATTTACTTTCTTCCAGATTCTTCTTTCTTGGAAACTTCATATAGAATACTAGATTAATCCTTGGGGTGCCTAGGTGACTCAATTGGTTAAGCGTCCGATTATTGATTTTGGCTCAAGTCACGATCTCATGGTAGGTCATGAGATCGAGCCCCATATTGTGCTCTGCACTGAGCATGGAGCCTGCTTAAGATTCTCGCTCTCCCTCTCCCTCAGTCCCTCCTCCTCTTGTTCTCTCTCTCTCTCTCTCAAGAAGAAGGAGAAGAAGAAGAAGAAGAAGAAGAAGAAGAAGAAGAAGAAGAAGTTCATACTTCCTCCCCTGTAGAACCCTCTTTGAGAAACACTTCCCTGGAGACTAAGAATGATCTTCAGCAACCAGGTAATGATGCCCCTTCTCTCAGAAACACATCGAAGCCTCCAGCCCCTTCCAAACACAGCAGCTAACCCAACCTCACATTGCACTCTGGTGTCAGAATGAGGACCAAGCACAAAGAACAAAATTATACAATCCTGCTCCTCCTCCCACAAATATTGCATTCCCTGTGCGGGAACCCATTGTAGGGTCTCCGGGCTCTCTGGTTACTCTCTGATGTGTGTCAACTGATGTATGCCAGTGATCTTAATCAACTTCAGCAAATTCCTGAAGTTAGCAAAGGGCAGAATTAGGCTTTGGAACCTGATGCTCAATGAACAATATTCCTATCCTTCCCACTTATGCCCTCAAAGTTAGGGAGGAGGATGAGGACAGGGAGGGAAGGTGATAGAAGGTGACGAACATCACACAAACATCTACTTGGTACTAAGAGCTGTACTAGGTAGATACCTCATCCTTTTTTTGAAGGAGCTTGGTCATTAGTATGGGTAAGACTTCCTCCAGAATGGGAGGACCTTAAATTGTCCTCATGCATTCATACAAGCTCTATTTAAAAAAAAATGTTTCAGGGGTTGATGAATGGGTGGTGAGGTTAATAATTTACAAAAAGAGGAGGAAGTAGGGTGCAGAGGTCTGTATAGGTAACATGAGATCAAGGTCCCGAAAAAGTCAAGAGATTGACAATTAGATTGAATGATGCAACAATATGAATTACCCATAAATCAAGGGCAGTTTCCTGAACTGAGTGTTTGTGTGTCCCTTTGTGTCCCCCTAAAGTTCATATGTTGAAGCCTTAATCCTCATCATGTTGATATTTGGAGGTGGGGCCTTTGGGAGGTAACTGGAACACAAGGGTGGAATCGTCATGATGGGGTTAGTGCCCTTAAAAGAAGGGCCATTGAGGATACCACAACAAGACAGCTGTCTACGTGTCAGGAGGAAGGTTCTCATCAGACACCAAATCTGCCAGCACCTGGACCTGAGACTCCCCAGCTTCCAAAACCCTGAAACATAAACATCTTCTATTTAAGCCACCCAGTGGATGGCATTTTGTTTTAGCAGCATGAGCTGAATAAGACAGAAGGGATCACAAAACCCTGGGTATCGTTTGCTACGTTCCCAGCCTTGTGAATGAAGTGAGGCAAGGTGTAACTCAAAATGAATTCCCATCGGGGTATTTTCTAACTGTAATTTTGTCAATAACTTACATTAATTTTGCATGATAGCACCTACAGTCATTTTACACCCATCAGTCTACACTTGAGGATGAGGTGGATGCTATTAAAACCATTGAATATTAGCAAGGAGGTAAAGACCCGCCCAAGGTCACTCCATCAAAGTGGTACAGACAGACCTAAATCAAAATGCTCATCTTCTTTTCCTAATATGATGCTCATCCTTAATCTAAGCAGGTTATATGGAATAGAATATGGTGCTGCACTCCTATGAGGTGTACGTACAAGGAGACATAAATAGATTGAATTACTTGATTGGGGAAGCATTTTTTTTCTATGTGGAATGCTATCTTTTTCCCGCCTATAGAGACGTATCAATGACAGCCTGCTAACTTCCCCATCAGAGCATGACTCTCTTGTTTGTTTTCATTCCAAAGTAGCACGAGAGTGATTTTTCTATTATCTTTTACTTTTTCCATAGTGGGAAAATCCTCCTGTGAAATGCCCTGGAAAATAAGAATGGGAACTTTGATTCGTGGCAGGTTGATTTCATTTTTTTGGCGGTGTAAATTAATCTCTCAATGTTCAGAAAGTCCAGTCCCCACAGGATCTTATCTTTTGTGTACTTCAAAGAACAGCTCCTAAGTCTGGGACGCTATGAAGAAGATTCAGCGTTAAACACGGAACAGTAATAGCTTTGGTTACATGCAACCAAAGGCAGGTTTTGAGGTCAAATTGGCTTTATTTAGAATCAAAGAGTTTTAAAATGCTAAGCACTTATTAGCAATTCAAATTGTGTCTTAGGTATGGATATGAAAAAAAGAGCACGCCTCTCTTATGCCCCTGCCCCAACCTCCTCCCAGTTTGGCTTACTCTCATTGGTTAAGTCCTTACTTAATTTTCTCTTCCTCAGGAAAGACACCTTGATTCCTTTATGTTTTTTCTACCAGTCAACACCTGGCCAATGTTAGATGGTGAAGCCTCTCCTTACCCCTTGGCGTTCCTGGGGCTTCTGTGCATACACCCTCTTAGCAGACCTCATACCAACTGTTAATTGTGCACATGAGTCTCTCCTAATAGATTATGCACTCCTGGAGAATAGAAACGTAAGCACTGTAATCTCTATTGTTTCCAATGATGGGCAGAATCCTAGATACACTTAGTAAGCCCATAGAACTTACTGACTGAATGGATGATGAGGAAGCGAAGAAGTGAGTGAATGAATGATCTCCCTTAATCTCCAGAACAATCGTTCATGATGGACAATAGACCTTAAAGTTTTGAGATGTGAAATCTAAGGATCAAGAACCTTAACTCATAGCAATTGTGATACAAACAATACCTTACCAGGCTAACAGCAAACCCTAAGCTTTCGTTATTTCAAATCTGTCTTTACCTAGAAGCTGTAGATTGAACTTTGGAAAAAATTCAGTTACAATTGTTGATTCCCACACAATCATTGAAGTCAGCAAGGATAGCTTGGGAGATATTCTTTTTTTTTTTTTTTTTTTTAATGGCACAAGGTTTGACAACTAAGGAAACCCTGCAAGAGGTGTCTCAGGAATAGTACTTCTATTGAAGTCGAGAAGGGATCTAAAAACTTGAGCCTCCTAAGAGCCAAAGAAAACAAGGCATCAAGACTCAAAGGGCCTGACCCTGTGTTAAAAATAATAAGAAAGGATTATGGATGGCAAAGCCCAAGGGCTTTTGGAAATAGACCTAGTGATTTCAAAGGAGCTTTGGTTTGGAGAAGTGAGGAATGTTTGATTGGCCCTGCCGTTTGGTGGGGAAACTCTCTGATCCATGGGACTGTAGTTCTCCTCTAAAGTCCCACAGTCCACAGCCTGTCACATTTGCGTCCATCTGAGCTGCCTTAGAATGTCTGCTCCTTCCACCTCCAAAAAAAGGGATTGTTCAAATGAGAACAAGCTCCTTTACAACTGGACTTTTTCACCAATTAATTTGAAGAATGACGCAATGGTTTTTAAAAAATGAAATCAGCCCATGTAACATGGCAAATTGTTTCCATTTCACCACTGCCCTAATACAGTCTCGAGAATATAAATGATATATATTTCAGGATATATATTTAAAAGGCATGGTTCTGGGGCAACCTGGGTGGCTCAGTTGGTTGAGCATCTGGCTCTTGGTTTTGGCTCAGGTCATGATCTCACCATTCGTGAGTTCGAGCCCCGCACCGGGCTCTGCACTGACAGTGCAGCCCTATTGGGGTCCTTTCTCTCCCTCTCTTTGTCCCTCTCCTGCTCGTGCACTCTCTCTCTCAAAATAAATAAATGCACTTTTAAAAAAACAGGGGAAAAAAAGGCACGGTCCAAATTTGTCTTGTTATCAGGAACCTGAGTGTAGGAGAACAACGGGGGATGTGATGTTCTGGTACTTGGAGTTGAGTATCAGATCTGCTATGGGAATTCGAGCATGCGTCTTAGTTTCTTAGCATATAAAAGATGGGAATCCCAATACCTGGTTCCCAGGGTGAACAAAAGGACTGCAGGATGCAATATAGGATCAAAATGGCAACGCAAAATGGCGACCAAACGCTGGTAGGAGGATCATGGGGCTGGTGCCAGCCATCTTGTCTCAACACCACGTTTATTATCTTGAGACTTGGGGCAAATTATGTAACCTATTTGGTTCTCGCTGAGTCTTACCTGTGAAGGAGAAAAAGTGTTACCTGTCTGATGGGATTGTTATGAAAAGTAAATAATGTAATAGATGTAAAACTCTTAGAGCACCTAACATCTGGCAAATGCTCTCAAAGTACTATCTTCCTTCCTTCTTCTCTAACCGGCATTTTTCTCCACTGTTAAAAAGGAGATTAAAAATGCCTATTGCACAGGGAGCCCCTGAGTGGCTCAGTTGGTTAAGCACCCAACTCTTGATTTCGGTTCAGGTCACGATCTCGTGGTTTGTGAGATCGAGCCCCCTGTGGGACTTTCCACTGAGCCCGGAGCCTCCTTGATTGTCTTTCTCCCTTTCTTTCTGCCCTTCTCCCCTGCTTGCACTCTCTCTTTCTCTCTCTCTCTTTCAAAATAAATAAACTTAAAAAAAAAATGCCTATCACACACACACATTTTAAGAACGAGAGGTATGTATTGATCACGGACCAAAGCCTTACAAAAGTTTTGGTTCTTTATTAGGACAGAGCCCCCTTGTTCTGAAGCATTAAACACCAGGTCTCTCTCCATGTTATGCTTTTCTTAAATAAATGAAGAGATAAAAGCACTTGCATCCAGTAACCTTAGGGCTCGTGCTTTATCCCAACTGCTTGACAAGACCTTACATGAAAGGGAATCGTGCCCCACGGACGTAAGCAATCTAACCGAGAAACCATGCCTCTTACCCAAGCTCGCTGAGGCATGCCGTGCTACCTGCCTTCAGAGGTAGAGCAGAGAACATCTCAAGAGCTGACAGCCGCTCCCAGGCTTCCCGTATCCTTTCTACAAAAACCTGACAACTTCGTGTAAATAGGCTGGGGATGAGTAATAAATGCAGGGACAGGGGCTGGTAGCTTAGTCGGTCAGAGTGGAATAGATGGTTTTCCTTTATGTCCCCAACTACCATCGGAAATTTTTGCTTTCTCTGATGAAAGTAACAGCTAAATGTTAGAGAAAAATTTGCATTATCTGGGAGCCCAAAGACCCGGATTCTAGTTCAACCTCTTCCAATTGTGTTTGTATCATGGGACAACCCATGTGACATTTCTGGACCCTCATCACCTCCATTAACATGTATAAAGGGGGGGGGTGTCCAGGTGGCTCAGTTGGTTAAATGTCTGCCTCTTGATTTCAGTGCGGGGCATGATACCAGGGTCACGGGATCAAGCCCCACGTCGGTCTTTGCGCTGAGTGGGGAGTCTGCTTAAAAATTTCTCTTTCTCCCTCTGCCCTTCATTCCAGTCTATACCCTCTCTCTAAAATATATATATTAAAAAAACACGTAAAATGGGGAAATAGCTAACCCCAAAGTCAATGTTGCATATGATGTTGCTTTGCAAATTCTACCAAGCCCTACACATGTTTTATTCCATTTATTATACCTTTATATCGCCATTACCTTTGTGAGGTAATGGGGGAAGCCTAATCTAGTCCATGTTTTTAAGGGGCTGATACCTTGAACTGGAGAAAGAGTCATTTGACATAACAGATAAAGAGAGAAAAATCCAATTTCATTTAAACCCAACTCAGAAAACACAATTAGAATCCCTAGTCTCTGAAACAAGGGAGGTAACAGTCTTCTTTTGTGTGGTCATACTGGATGACCCCATGACACTCAAAGGGTCTTTGACACCATGAAGTGTCTTCAGTACCTGGTTTCCAAAATGATTTGTAGGACTGTCCTCAGGAACACTGAGCTTCAGTTCTGAGGGGGAGTTCCTTGAATGCTTGTATTTTCTCATGAGCCTAACCGTGCGTGTCTGGCTCTTTCTCTCGGCTCCCAGGGATCTGCCCCAGCCACATGCCAATTCTCTTGGGCCATCTTTCCCGTAGCTTTTTCACTACTACCGGAGCTCACAGCTGTCTCTCCACTGTAACACTTTCACCATGTGATGGATTTCTTTTCCAAGCTTTTCTTCCCAATACATGGTAAGTCTTAAAGATAAAGGACGATATATGACTGATGTTGGTATTTTCGTACCTAGTGAAGCCCCCGGTCCGTAGTTTTGCCCTCAATGTTTCAGAGAAAGAAAACAAACAAACAAACAAAAAGGAATAAAGGAGAGCATTCAAGGAGTATGGGTTGTGCAGAGGAAGGAAACCAGAATATGGAGCAGCTTCATACCAACACATCAGAGGAAAAGGTAAAGCATCCTTCACCTGGACATGTGTATCCAGATGGCTGCCATGTAGGAGAAGAGGGACTATATTTGCCCAGTTCGGCCCCAGATGCCAGACCTCTGCTGGGTGAGTAAAAGTTAACCAGTACCCTGGCTTACTTTCAGCATGGCGCATTTTCCACTGGAGAAAGAGTTGGGACACAGGTTGGACAATCACAAGGTGCAGACTTTGCATATGGAGGAAATCACTGTTTGTGAATCGTAGGGGATAGTTCCTACTCAGAAAAGTCCCCTCTCTTTCTAATATCTCATTTTGCTGCAGACGCACATTCTATGGTTCTGAGATAAATGATTTCCGGGGGGGAGGGGGGGGCCATATGCAATTGAGAGGAAGAGAGAATGAAAGAGAGTTAGTTCAGTGTGAGATTCACCAAAAACAGTGCCTTGTGTGGGCTGCTGTGATTCTGTTCTGTTTCCTGATTTATTACTCTTATTACTAGGATCTCCCACCAAGCTTTGTGCTCTGTTGGGATTCAATAAGGGTTGAAGTGACTCAGCTCAAAGCTTTGTTCAGAGCTCTTCTCAAATGTCCTCTCTCTAGAGAGTCCTTCCCGCGCCATGCTTTCTAAAGTGGCACTTTCTCCATCCCTTTCTGATCCTTTACCCCATTTGAATTTTCCTTCTACCTCACGAGCCCTATCTGCAACTGTACCCTGTACCTATTTACTTGTCTGATGTCAGTCTTTTCCATTTAATGTTAGCTCCGGAGAAACAGAGACTTGGTGAACTGTGTTCACCTCTATATTTTCAGTGCCTCAAATAGTACCTGATACGTGGGTGGCATTTAGTAAATATCTGTTGAATGAACGAATAAATGAAGGGTCTCCCTTGACTTTAACCTGCCTCAGGCTATTTTTGCCATATTGCAAGCACCTGGTATAGTAATACCAGAGTCGGCTAGCTTTCCCACAGCCCCAAATAAATATGGCTGCCACTCACTTCCTGTATTTATGCTACAATGATTACAAAAAGAGTGGCCACTCCTCAAAATGTACTTTATTGGATGCCTCCAGTTTTCCCTGCCTCTGCCTCGTTCACATCCACACAGATGCACGCTTTGCTGACAATACTTCTGAATCATATCCTCCATTGACCCCTCTGCCTTACCCCCACTGCCGCGCTGCAGTCAGGCCATTGTGCGTGCTAGAAAATAAGTCCCCTGGAAGCAGGGGTCGGTCTGTCCGATCTGCTATTGCGCCTTCAATGATCGGTGTGCCACACGGCAAATAGCCATAGTTCGGCAAATGTACAATGAATGGATGGAATGGGGAAGAGTAAGCAAATGCATTGTCACAACAGCTTTCCCATTTACGTCCCATACTTTGCTTTTTGGTAAACTCGAATCATCCTTCTCTCCCAAGCCAGTTTGATATTTCTGAAATTCTATTTTATACAGGTTATTCTCAGGTATAAAGGCTTTCAGTGCCTTTCCATTGTATGTGCTGTGGACTGACTGCCTGCATCCCATGGGACTGCTGCCTCAGTGGGCCTGGTGGGCAGAGCATCGTCAAGCCTTAAGGCCTAACGGCATCTGTCTCAATAGGTTGTATGTCTGCTTGGGACCCTTTGCCCCTTTCTTTCTTTTTTTTTAAGTTTTTAAATATTTATTCATTTTTGAAGGAAAGAGAGACAGAGGGTGAGCGGGGGAGGGGCAGAGAGAGAGGGAGACACAGAATCCAAACCGGGCTTCAGGCTCTGAGCTGTCAGTGCAGAGCCTGATGTGGGGCTCGAACTCACAAACCGCAACATCATGACCTGAGCTGAAGTTGGTCGCTTAGCCGACTCAGCCACCCAGGCGTCCCCCCTTTCTTATATCCTATTTCTCCCTTTTGGAATGAGACTCTCTATCCTACACCGGCCCCACTATTGCCTTTTGGAAGCACACAGCTTGTCTGGTTTTACAAGGGACACTGCCGGAAAGGAATTTGCCTCAAGATGAACCGTAGCTTGAGTTCCACCCACACCTGATTTCGATGACCCTTATTCTTTTGAATGTTTTGTTTATTTTTGAGAGAGAAAGCATAAGTGGGGAGGAGAAGGGGGGGGGGACAGAGGATTCGAAGCGGCGAACCAGAGGCAGGGCTAAACTGCGGAGATCATAACCTGAGCGGAAGTTGGACGCTCAACTGACTGAGCCACCCAGACACCCCTCGATGACATTTAGAGGAGATTTTGGACTTTAGACTTTGCATTTGATGCTGACAAAAGCTAAGATTTTTGGGCTGTTGGGATGAAATGAATGTACTTTGCATTCAAAAGGACACGAATTTTTGGGGGGAACGTGGTGGAAAAGGTTTGTGTTCCCCGCAAATTCATATACGGAAGCCCTAATCCCCAGAATGCGAGTGTTTGCAGAGGGAGCCTCTAATGAAATAATTATACTTAAATGGGTTATAAAGCTGGGGCCCTGCAATAGAATTTGTGTCATTATAAGAAGAGACCCTGAAGACCTTGTTCCTTCCCTCTCTGAGTGCGTGCAACAGAAAGGCCACTTGGGGACAGACTGAAAAGGTGGCAATTATACGCTGCAAAGAGGACCCTCGTCCAAAACTGGCCTTGCCAGACCTTGATCTGGAATTTCCAGCCTCCAGAGCTGTGACAGTACATCTTTGTGCTTTCAGTCCCCCAGCCTGGGGAGTTTTGTTAACACAGGCCAAGCAGACAAACATCCCGTGAATCACCAATCCATCAAATGGCCTCAGTCCATCCTTCCATTTCAATCTCACCTTCTAAGACGTCACACGCTCTGTTGAACTGAGTGGCCGGCTGATGCTCAAGGATCCCAGTGGAGCCCATTTTTTTTTTTTTTTTTTTTTTTGCTTTGGCCCACGGGTCAAGTGGACGGTCCACGTAATTATGGCATTGAATGAAATTGGATTGAGTTGAGATGAAGCATGGGGTAATTTTAACATTATGGTTTAGAAAGGTCTTGAACTAGACAATGTAGGAAACACATTTCAGCAGTCACCAAAGACACCGAGCTGTTGGTGGCACCAAACGGAGCTCTCCTGTTCCACACCCACTAGCACACTTGAGGAAAGGGTGTTCGGATGGAATGTGGTGCCGTGCACACGATGAACGGCCACTGCACGGTGTCCAAGACTAACCTAGATGGGGGTCCCTGCCTCCAAGCCCCTCCATGCGGATCATGAATGCGTCACGGTTCTTCTCTATTCCCTGGTTTCCTTGTTTATGCGGTGGGGATAAGAATTCCTATGTGCCTCATAGTTCATCTTGTTCGATAAACAAATGATAAATGAGCGAGAGAATGGATGGGCAGGGTTTTGTAAACCAGAATCTCTTGCCATGTAGGGTAGGGGTTGGATATTTTGCCAAGAGCCCTGTGCTTGCCGCCCGCTGGAAGCTTCTCAAATGTCTGAATCAATGCTTTTGGAGACGTGTATTCTGACGGGCTCCAAACCATCTCACAGAGCGCCTTCAGGCCATCTTTAGCCCACATTGTAGAGTCTGGCAATAGCATAAGTGATTGTTCATTCTACTTTTTCACACCTAATCAAACCGCACCCTTAAAATGGGTACGTTTTGGGGCGCCTGGGTGGCTCAGTTGGTTAAGCGTCCGACTTCGGCTCAGGTCATGATCTCCCAGTCCGTGGGTTGAAGCCCCGCGTCTGGCTCTGTGCTGACAGCTCAGAGCCTGGAGCTTGTTTCAGATTCCGTGTCTCCCTCTCTCTCTCTCTCTCTCTCTGACCCCCCCCCCCCATTCAAGCTCTGTCTCTCTCTGTCTCAAAAATAAATAAACGTTAAAAAAAATTAAAAAAAAAATGGGTACGTTTTATTACATGTAAATATATCTAAGTAAAATCGATTTAAACGTATCTATGTATATGCAAATGTAAGCATACTTACATTTGCATATATATGTAATATACATGTAAAAGCAGTATACTGTTTTATAAATGTATAGGTATATGTAAAAAGTAGAAGTTTGCCTTTAATGATTTCCAGGAATACACTAAGCAAAATCATCACTCTTTCCCCTAACCTAAGTTTTACTGGCATATACTTTATGAAGAAAGTTTTCTTAAGCAATTCGATCAATTCACAGTGGATATAGGTAAGGGTGTTGATGCTGCTTAACAAAGAGGTTTCCACTGGCATGTGCTGGAAAAGAACTCTGGACTTCACCAGAGCACTCAAAATTGTCATGAAATAATTTATGCTTTCAATTCTGGGGGCGCCTGGGTGGCGCAGTCGGTTAAGCGTCCGACTTCAGCCAGGTCACGATCTCGCGGTCCGTGAGTTCGAGCCCCGCGTCGGGCTCTGGGCTGATGGCTTGGAGCCTGGAGCCTGTTTCCGATTCTGTGTCTCCCTCTCTCTCTGCCCCTCCCCCGTTTATGCTCTGTCTCTCTCTGTCCCAAAAAAAAAAAAAAAAAAAAAAATCAATTCTGTTCAAAATCTGTCCTGATTACATCTTGTAAGTCAAGCTGGTGTATTCACCTGAATGTAAGTTACATGAGGGCTCGTTCCGAGTCTGACTTGTTTGCTAATTGTCAAAGGAATGAATGAACCAATTAAGGGCAAACTAATTTCAAGTTTTTAACAGCTTTCTGTGGCATACCAGTAATGAGCTAATTACAATTATATCACCTCTTCAGCAGAGTAGGTCTAGTAGGACCGATGCTTGCCAAACTTCATAAGCAGTTAATTGCTGAAATGTTCTTGAAACCAGTAACTATCAATAAAAACCATCATAAGCCACTTTACAGATTTACTTCAATTAAGTCCTTCAACAATCCTGAGCCATAGGCAAAATCATTACGTCTGTGTGTTCATCTACTCCAGCTACCACGACAAAACACCATATACGCTGTGTGGCTTCGTGACGGAAATTTATTTCATCTCAGTTTTGGAAGCGAGAGGTCCACGATCAGTGCACCATCAGGGTTGGGTTCTGGGGAGAGCTTTCTTCCTGGCTGGTACACAGCCTTCTTGGAGCTGTGTCCTCACATGGTGGAGACAACTCTCTGATGACCTTCTTACAAGGACACTGATCACCTCACGAGGGCCCCACCTTCATAACATCATCCTCTTCAATACTGCCCCAAAGCCCCACCTCCAAATACCATCACGCTGGGACCTTCGGGGCTAGGGTCTCGACATCTGAATTCGGTAGGAGACAAACATTTGTCTGTACACTATCTCCCCACTGAGCATACTCAGGCTCAGAGTTACAAACTGGATATTTAAATCGTATTTAAATCAAGTGCAACCAGAAAGGGGCAAAGCTAGAATCCAAGTAAATCCTTCCAATCCCCAATTCTACAGGCCTGCCTAGGAAGCGAGACTTCCATATCCATCCCTCCAATGGTTCTATTATCCCAAAATCATTTTCTTACTATTTCTAACTGGCCTTCCTCCAATGGACTCAAATCAGTTGTGCTCAACTGGGGGTAATTCCCCCCCCCAGGGGACATTTGGCAAAGTCTGTTGATACTTTTGCTTGTCAAAACTCAGGGGGAATCGCTGGTGTCAGCTAATGGGTAAAAACCAAGGCTGTTGCTTAACATGCTACAAGGAGCATCGTCTCCAACAAAGAATCGTCTAGCCCCAAATGTCAATAGTGTTAGGGTGCATCCCTGACCTGGATGAATGATGCCTCACTGCATGTCTTGGTTTTTGGAGCTGGGACCGTCTTACGTGGCAGATAGATGTTACAGAATTTCTCACCACCTCCCGTGGCCTGGACTCTCATCCCTGTTCATTATTCATTATTCCGGATCAAAACTCTGATTTCAACTGTAGTGTTTTTTCAGTGTAATCCAATGCAGCAAATATCGATTCCTCCAAGTCCTGTCTATAAATGTCAGGTGTCAGAGCAGCACCAAATTCAGATGTCAAGACCCTAACCCCCTAGGATAAGGGGAAAGAAAGAGACAGAGAGAGAGAGAGACACACACAGAGAGAGAGAGAGAGAGAGAGAGAGAGAGACAGAGAATATAAAAGAAGGAAGTCATATTAAAAGAGAGAGAGGGGAAAGAAAGAAAGAAGAAAATAATGAGAAAGACAGTGGGTTTATATGCCAAGTGTTCTCACTCTTGTGCCAGCTACTACCAGCAATGCCACCAGGGGAAAATTATTGAACCTTCCTAGACCCCAGTTTCCCCATCTGCAAAGTGAGAATAATTACATGCGCCTCAGACGACTGAGCATTTACATAACATAACACGCATATGAATATGATGACAAGTTAAAATACTCATAACTGTAGTTATTAATAGTAACAATAGCTAATAATAATATGTAAGTATTTATCATCTTACATTTTATATAATTTTATATCTGTAGTTATGTAAGTGTACGCTTATGATAAATTATTGATAATTATACAGTTAATATTATTATTATACAATGATAGAATAAAAGTCACAGTCAATAGCAGTCATAACTGCTAAGATTTACTGAGCACTTACACGCATCTCCATTTTAGTGATGAATTGCTAAAGAGGCTGGCAAAGATTAAATAACTCATTTAAGGTCATGTCGCTGGGAAAGATGAACCATATTGGGGTTCCGAGTTGTGTCTGTTTACTCAGAAGTCCACATTCTCTGCTCCTGTTTGTATTTGATATTTTCTAGGAGACGTTCAATAAATAGCATATTTTCTAGAGGGTACAGGTAGGATGTGTCGAGAGCAAGAAATAGTCAGGAGTGGGCTGTGTGAGGGGTCAAGCGAAGTCAAGGGGAGTGGCTGATCGATGCAAGGGCGCCCAGTTGATTACTATGTGGAGCTGGCCGCCTGGTCAGGGACTGGAGAAGGGGATCGGCTTGGATAAAGGGAGCGTGTAGGGCTGGGAACTTTCAAAAGGACTTGATTGAATGTCCTAGTGGATTAAACGGCCCCTGCCAGAAAAGTCCACAGCAGTGAGAAAGTGCAATTCTGCGTACTGTATAAATGCTAAATCAGTCATTCTCTGGGGAGCATTTTGTGTGGCCAGCTCTTTGGAGAACATCCAAGGTTATCCCCCACGGCTCGCCTGTGGGTCCACCCCTGAGTCTCATCTTCAGAGTGTGCTCTCTGAGCTGGGATCCCAGGTCTCTGGTTAATTAACCATCTAAGGGACACCCTCCTAATAGGGCAGCCCATTCCCTTTTAACCACGAGATCATTGTTTCCTCCCCACCAGGTACGGCTGACCTAGAAATAGGCTGTATTGTACCAATGCTGAGACTATTTATTAAGCAACCTATTTTCCGCTCCAGGTCAGCCAACAATGGATGAGCTGGCACAGAAACAGAGGTGATACCTGTATCGAGAAGGGAGTTAAGTCATCAGTGGAGCCATTGTGACAAAAGGCAGAGGCAGCTGTGTGAAATTGATGGCGTTCAAGGGCAGAGGCGCTCACACACTGAGCGGTGGACGCGTGGTACCACCGTCTTCCTGTTTGCCGAATCCCGATGAGGCCGTCTGTCTGGACTCCCCCCTCGGGGCGCGCCAGCCTGCGCCCTGCTGCCCAGCTCATAGTTAGCGCTCAGGTTTGGTGGCCCTTATACACTTGTGAACTTGGGGTGCTGGAAAGTAAGCTGGGAACACTTGTAATTCTCCGAGAACCACCTCGCTAATCCCCAACCCTCTCCCGGTCCTGGTCCCGTGGTTCCTGACTCAAGTCTCCATCCTTCAGTAATGATCACATTCCCATGTTCTTGGAGTGGGCCTCTGGGTCTAATCAGCTCCCTTCCACCAACTCGCAGTTCCCACCTGTCATCTCTGGCTTGGATTATCTCCGCCCCCAACCGTCACCCACCGTCTACCACCTGCTTCTCCCCGTATGAGACTCACCTTGGAGCATGATTCCCCAGCTCGGCAGGAATTAAGATAGGCGATAATAGGTAATCAATATCTGTCCATATTGTGACTGTGATAATGACCGGGGAACTCAAGAGTGTTTCTCACTGTGTAGAAGCCAGTCATATCTTCTCATGTATTAACACACACCTTAAACGTTGTTTCCAATCTCTCCACTGATGCAAAATCCTACTATAGGTGCAAACCCTCCAGGTCAATTTCCTGGTGTGAGTCTGAACACTTGCATGTAGAGGAGGAAATGTGTTTTAATCAAGCGCTCACACTGCACGAGGAGGTCTATTTCTTAGTCTGTGTGACCTTGGGCCATCTTAGGTCACGGGAGGAAAGGCAGATAATAAAGGTTGTGTTACTGAGCCGGTGACCGCTGTGGGCCAGTGTGAGACAGGGACCTCAGAGTTATCCAAACAGGGACAGGGAGCCAGACTGTTTATGTTCCAGCTCCTCTGTTGACGGGTTAACAGTAACTGCCCAGGAGGCATTCCTTTGCTGGTCCACCTGCCGGCCCCTTGGGCAGCAAAATAAGTTCCCGCGGTGAGGGAAAGCACTGGGACGAGTCCACGCAGATGTTGGCTTTGAAAGCGGGGCCAGCATGCGCCGAGGCAGCCAAGACAAGAGGTACAGGCTGGCCACAAGCGGCATCGGCCACAAATCCTCACCATAAACGATTGGAAGGAAAGAATCCACTTTTATTGGATTGCCGATACGAAACAGACCTGTGTCAGGTGCTTTATACACCGTCTCATGCAATTTGATCGCCACGATAATTCTTGGAAGGGGTCCTCGGTATCCCTAGTTTCATTTTCAAAGTTCCAGAGCCTTTAATGTTCTTGGATGCGATCGCACAGGGGGCCAGGGCAGACCTAGGGTTCATTTAAAGAGACCCAAAGCCCCAGCCTCTTCCACGTTCCCAGGCATAGCTATAAGAATTCAAACACTAGTGCCTTTCCCACCCCAAGAGAAATTGTTTCTGAACTGACAGATTGAAGTGTGACAGAGGAAATACAAACAAAGGGGAGAGAACAGCCAGGTGTCGGGGTGGGAGGAGGCGTTCAGTGTGGCTCTGTTCCGACTGACTCTTCTTTGCACTAAGGGTCTGGGAAGAAGGGCATAGCCTTTAATGAAATCTGTGGATGGCACAAAATCGGAAGATACCATGGACGCAAGTTGGGTCAGAGACACGAGGTTGAGTGGACACCGAACGGCAGAGGGAAGCAGAAGGAGTTTATTCCTACTCTGACCCATCAGAACTCACTGAAGGATCAACAAAGAAAAAGAGGCTGTGGTTTTGGAAGGGGGGCTGGGGACAGAACAAAGAGCTGAAACATGACCTCAGCCCCAGAGCAAATAAAGGCAGGCCTCCGAGAAGAGCAGGCTGAAAGGGAGAAGCAGAAATCTACCTGACAGGCGCTTCGGAGCTAAGCATCATCACCGTCAAAAAAATGCCAGAGCTATTTCCAGCAGCCAGGTAATTGTGGTGACATCTGATCAACGAGGGAAGAGGGAGAGACCCTTTTTCCGCCGGGAGGCTGGGGAGCCCCTGCCCTTGTGCGGGACCTATTTCCCACCCCTTAGACTCCCGGGGAGGATGAGAGCTAGCAAAAAAGCAAAGATCCTGGGAAGAACTAGAATGACTGGCCGATGGCATCACACGCCTGGGAGTGTCTGCAGAGAGCTTTCTGTAATCAGGCATTGTCTGAACTTCCCAAGGAAGTGTCACATATATCATGGGATTTCTTGTAAAAGTTGCAGAATGGGAAATTTACCCCCGCCCCGGCCCTTTAAACCAAGGAGATAGGAGCTGGGGGAAGGGATAGGGAAACTTCCAGAAAGCCACATGACGCAGTGCACATGCCTCCCCTGCGTCTCCCAAACCCTCCCAAACCTGCCTTTCCCGACCTTGCTTCTTGTCTCTATAAAGTGACAGGGTCAGAACAATTCGTTGTTTTCCTTCTGCCCCACCCGCCTGGGAGGTGGAACACATCACCAAGATAATAAACCGTTTCACAGAGCTTTTTTTACAGCTTGGCTACTTGATAGATAAATAGATACATCAATCAATCGAGCAATCAATCAATCAATAAAACTGTGTATATTTAAGGTGGAGAACATGAGGGTCCGATATACGCACACATTATGAAGTAATTACCATGGTCAAGCCAATTAACATACCCATCACTGTGTGTGCGTGTGTGTGGTGAGAACACTTAATACCTACTCTGTTAGCAAATTTTAAGTATACAATACAATATTATTAACTATAGTTACCATGCTGTCCATTAGATCTCCAGGACTCATTCATCCCGAAATTCTGTACCCATTGACCAAGATCTCCCCTTTCCCCACCTTCCCGCCCCAGGTAATCACCAATCTACTCTCTGGTGTTACAGGTTGGACTTTTGTTGAATTTCACATGTAAGTGAGATCACGCAGTATTTGTTTTTCTGTGTTCCGCTTATTTCACTAGTCTTTGTTTTTTTAAGTTTATTTATTTTAAGAAAGAGAGAGAATGGGGGAGGGGCAGAGAGAGAGAGAGGGAGAGAGAGAATCCCAAACAAGCCCAACTCTGTCAGTGTAGAGTCCTGAACCCGTCAACCCTGAGATCATGACCTTAATGGAAACCAAGAGTCGGATGCTTAGCCGACTGAGCCACGCACAAGCCCTTTATTTCACTAGTCTTCAAGGAACCTAAACTAGTTAATAGAAAAAACAAACAAACAAACAAACAACCCCATTAAAAAATGTGCAAAGGACCTGAACAGATTTTTTTTTCCCCAAAGAAGACATACAAATGGCCAACTAGTATGTGCAAAGGTGCTCAACATCACCAATCATCAGAGAAGCCCAACTATCAATCACAATGAGTTGTCCTCTCCGGAAGGACTTTATGACATTTACCAGATTAAATCAAGGCTATTCCAAGTAAAATGAAGGTGGGACCCTATTTCCATCTGCTCTGTTATATTCTCATCTCCACATTTGGTCCTTCCAGGAAGTATTTGTTCTCCATGAAAAAGTCAGAAATACTATTTTCTAGGTGATCTCCAAATGTCCTATCAATTCTAAAATGCTATCGCTTAGCCTCTCGTATCATTAAATATTTCACAAATACATTCTTTAGTTGAAGCACCAGAAAGTCATAATGGAAAACAATTCATTTGAGGTCTGATTCCCTGACTCTCCTTTCTTACTCAGAATCATCAGTCTCTGGGGGAATTGGGCCAGGTGGGTCAGGCTCATAGCTGCCCAGTGGTTAAAATCTCCCTCATCACTCACCAGAGTGATAGCATTTGAATGCATTTTAAGGCATTGGGAGAATAAAAGCCAATTGGCAAAAGGCAAGGAATGGAGTGAGTGGGTCAAGTCTCGTTTTCTTTCAATTGGATTGGAGAATCTGAGCAGTTGAGAGCAAAGAATTTGCAGTCTTCTGGAAATTCAGTGAGGACAAAGAAAAGGGAGGGAGGGAGGAAAAGTAGGAGGAAGGTAGGAGAGAAGGAGGGAGGGAACGAAGGAGGGAATGAGAACCGGCTTTCCTCGGAGAGTCACAGCCTACATAACTCCAATGCATTCATTTATTTTTTTGCCATTCGTATTTGCCAATGGCAAATTCTCATGCAGCCTTCAAACTTGGTTAAAATGTTACCGGTTTTCTGGGAGCTCTTCTCCAGGCGTCTCCAAATACATAATGAAAATATGGACTTCATAATAAAGGAAATTGGACTTTTATTAAATTAACACTCATAATCACAAATATTGGTCATTTTATTCTTGTAATTTTTCAAAAGCAGACTTTATACATTTAATTGCCAAATGCTCAAAAAATAGTTTTATATTCTAATATAATCCAATCTTATATATTAATTATAATTTGATTTAAAAATTTAATTGAATTTTTAACTTAATTTAAAAATTAGATTTTCATAAGAAACGTATCTAAGATGATTATTGAATAAAATGTATGCTATAGAAGACAAAAACAAATACCACATCTGGAGCAGAAACTACAGAAAAGTAACAATGGTCTGTTGTAACATGTAATCTGAAGGATTAAGGGAAGTCCTAAAGCTGAACTTAATGACCAGCACAAACAAGTGACGTCCAGGGTCAAAGTGACTTTCTGGTGTGGCTTTGTTTCCTGTCAATGGTCAAGAGCGTACATCTAGTGAACATTTTAGTAACAGAGGACGCCTGGATGTCTAAGCTGAGCCACCTCAGGAAGAAAGGACTTAGCATGCAACGTGCCTCCTCCGAGCGACCCCAAGTGCGCTCTAAAATTCCGCCATTAGAGATTCACTATGTGCACTTGTGTCCTGGCGAGTTCAGGTCATCACATATTCCAATAGGCTGAGATTTCACTAGACGTCAGTGTCTGGCAAATTACTAGATTATACAAGCTCTGTCTTCCAGGAGCTCAAACGTAGCCAAAACGCACTCACGGGCAGAGAAAAAGAAATATGCTGTGCGGTGACGACAGAGTCCCTGCTTGGGCTACGCGTAGAAAAGCAGAAAGCCCACGCGTCCCCTCATGGGCTGCGCTGTCAGGCACAACGGAACCCGAGCTCACGCCCACGTGTCACACGGTGAACAGGACATCGGCAATATGGGGTTGTCAGTCGAAAGCAGTCAGGGGGATGTTGTGCAAAGCGAGTACCTTTTGGACAACTCCTCTCCGTAACCACACTTCTGAAAGCCGGTCAACCAGTTATAGCCACGCTCTCATAGCCAACATACCAGCCATCCCCTGACATTCTCACTTCTTAGAGTGCTCTAACCCTTCCCTCTGTGGTTTCCATCACCTATAGAAGGTCCCAGCTCTGCTTTGTTCAGAGGCTGTGCTTTTTAAGAACTCTCTTGCTTAGCAAGTGATACTATCAGCCTTTTTTTTTTCTTTTCTGAAATGAGATGTGGCCTTTTCCTTTGTGTTCCTGACAAATGCACCAGAACAAATGAAACACGCAATATTCAGAAGGAGGAGGAGGGGGAAGGGAAGGAGGAGAAGGGGAGGGAGGGAGGGAGAGGGGGCAGGGGAGGAGGAGGGTGGGAGGGAGGAGGAGGGGGAGGAGAAAAATTCCCTGAACCGAAGAAAACTACATCCTCAGATTAGAAAATTTATGTAGTACCAGGACATAAAATTGAAATATCTAAATATAAAGGAAGCCTTGAACTGCAACTCAAAAGAAAGCATTGCGAAAAGTGTAAAAATAAATAAATGTTACCTACCAAAAAAAAAAAAAAAAAGGAAGATCAACCCAGTTTTATATTTCTCAAAAAAGATGATGCCAAAAAACTGGGAAAATATCTGTGTCCCAGGAGTGATGTCCCAGGAGTGATGAATACCACCCTTCCCTTCCCGGGCAGCAGATATGACCTTGTCAAAGAATACCTGATAATAAGGGTAGAGAAAAAAGTAAAGAGTGGACCCTGGGTGGCTCAGTCTGTTAAGCTTTCGACTCTTGATTTCGGCTCAGGTCGGGATCTCCCGAGTTCCTGAGTTTCAGCCCCATGTCAGGCTCCTAGCTGATAATGAAGATTCTGCTTGGGATTCTGTCTCTCCCTCTCTCTGCTCCTCCCCTTCTCCCTCTCCCTCTCTCTCTCAAAATAAATAAATAAACTTAAAAAATAAATAAAGACCTTGAAAATGCCAACAGAGCAATATACTTGGGTGTGGAATAAACACCAAGATCATCTGCCACAAGCACAGCCCACAGGTCAACAGTCCCGACAGATAAGGTACAAGGTCAACAGTTTGTCAAGAAGTTCTGCACCTCTGGGGTGTGGCTCAGCCGGTTAGGCGTCTGACTTCGGCTCAGGTCATGATCTTGCGTTCAGGAGTTCGAGCCCCGTGTCGGGCTCTGTGCTGACAGCTCAGAGCCTGGAGCCTGCTTCGGATTCTGTGTCTCCTTCTCTCCCTGCCCCTCCCCCACTCGCACTCTGTCTCTCAAAAATAAACATTAAAAAAAAAAAAGGAAGAACCTCTACTTACAATAGCACCTATATAATTCTCATAGACAGCTATGGAAGAAATGCAAATATCATTACTTCCAGAAAGATGAGATAATTAGTATAAAAGCAGAACGACCATTTGAAAGGTTACCAGTCTAAAATCTCAGACAAGGTTTCACCTATAAATAAAACAGAAAGAAGGAGGAGAGGTAGGGAAAATATGGAAATCACCTCTTTTTTCAGGTAGGGAGTCAATAAAGTTTCTTTGAGGAAAGCAATCCTTTTTTAAAGTACTTTTTAATCAAAACTATATGATCGTCTGAAAACATTAGACATCAAAGGGGATTCTGAACAGAAAATCTGAAAAATGATAGGTTCATCAATCCACGGTGATCAATATTATGATTTTATGTCCTAATATCATTTAAGACCTCCCACTGCACTCTGGGTAAGATCTGAGGGTCTGAAGAGACCCTTCAAGATCCATTAAGATCTGGCCTCAATCTATCTCAACAGCGTCTTTGTGAGCCCTCTCATACATTTCATTTGAGATTCAGGAACCTAACGTAGCTTGAGTTTTCCCATTGCACACGACCTTTCTCTTCCACACTGTGTGCTCCCGTTTCTCCTGGGTCATTGTTTCCCCTCCTCTCTCCATCCCTTACTTCTTACATCCCTTACGTCCTTCCTTACTTCTGCCAGCCTTTCGGATTCTTCTCTGAAATGAGCTGCTCAGAGATTTCCAGACACTCTCAACTGGGTGAGTAGCCCATCTTCCTACATGCGGCTAATATGGCACATAGCACGTTCGGTGATAATTACCTGGTGATGACATACGAGAGCCTGGAGGAAAAAAATTGTTTGGTTTCTCCTGGTGACCCCAATGCTTATCACATTTCTGGATGGCAAATAATTTGCTGCATAAATAGATGAACTTTCAACAGAAGCTCTACGACGCTGGCTGGCCAGCTGACCTGCTGTTCCTGTTCCCATAATTCTCAGATGCTTCGTTTGAAGCCTATTGAGAGACCTGTGTGTCCTAAGCCTGTTTTCAAATATCTGAATGACACTTAGTTTGGTCAGAATACATTTATTTTGTGCTAGAAATTGTCAAGAGCAAATGAAATCCTGATTGGATCAGTAACTGCTGATTACTTTATTATTATTATTATTTGTTCTTGATTTATTTATTTTTTTATTTTGAAAAAATATTTCTTAATGTTTATTTACTTTTGAGAGACAGAGAGAGACAGAGCATGAACAGGGGAGGGGCAGAGAGAGAGAGAGAGGGAGACACAGAATCCGGAGCAGGCTCCAGGCTCTGAGCTGTCAGCACAGAGCCCGACGTGGGCCTGGAACCCACGAGCCGTGTGATCATGACCTGAGCCAAAGTTGGACAATTAACCAACCGAGCAACCCAGGCGCCCCAGCGCTTGCTTTAAATAGAAAGTATTGTGCCAAAAAATTAGGATTGTGGCCACTTTGGTGCCAATATACTCCGGTATATACTCCAGTATTCTGGCTGTTAGGAGATCCTTGCCCGTGGTGCTTTAAACCTTCCATCTTTCTGTTTTCCGTGGGAATCCTCAAATCCAAAAGCAAGAAATAGGTGAAGTTTTCATTTGAATGATGATTTTTTTAGATAATTAATAAGGTCCCAAAGAAACTCAGATCCCAGTGTGGACCTAATGAGGTCCCAGTGAATCTTAGATCTGCCATCAACATTTGCTAAGAGAAGGGGCACCTGAGTGGCTCATTCAGTTAAGCGTCCGACTTTGGCTCAGGTCATGATCTCCCAGTTCGTGGGTTGGAGCCCCGTGTTGTGGTCTGTGCTGACCACCCAGAGCCTGGAGCCTGCTTCAGATGCTGTGTCTCCCTTTCTCTTTGCCTCTCCCCGACTCATGCTGGCTCTCTCTCTCTCTCTCTCTCTCAAAAATAAATAAACATTAAAATAAATAAATAAAATAAACATCATTATTTCTAAGTTAAAAGATAGATTTGCTAAGAAAGAATCATACACTCACTGTTGGGAGCAGTGGCTACGTGTAGACTTTGAGGGCTTATAAAATTTTGATACATTTAGGCCATGATAGATAAACTCAAAAAAAAAAAAAAGAAAAAGAAAAGAAAAAAACCTTGATTTTGTAAAAATACCAGAAGGAAAAAAAATGCTTTGAAATGATTGAAAATGATTGAAAAGTTCCTGAGAAGGAAGAGACGGCAAAGGAATGAGGTGGGTTTTTTTTGTTGTTGTTTTTTTAACGTTTATTTACTTTTGAGACAGAGAGAGACAGAGCATGAACAGGGGAGGGTCAGAGAGAGAGGGAGACACAGAATCTGAAACCAGACCAGTCTCTGAGCTGTCAGCACAGAGCCCGACGCGGGGCTCGAACCCATGAGAAAAAAAAAAAAAAAAAAGAGGCAGGAAATTTTTCCACTAAAAAAAAAAAAATCTATATTGAACCGGTCATATTAGCAATGTTTCTGTTTATCATTTTGATTGAAAAATGACACAGAGAAACTGATTTTTGTTGAAGGGATCCGTGTTATCGGGAAAGAAAAGAACATGGATTTTTTTTTTTTTGAAGCCATAAATCCATGTCAAGAAAATGTATGTAAGCTGGTGTCAGAGATAAACATCTATAGTATTGTTGGAGGAGGTCACGGGGAAGACGTGACCGCCAGTTGACCCACAGGCTGGACCTGAGCCTTCAGAGGCTCCTCACCCCCCGTCCTGTGTCCTTGGAACGCGTGTTCTGTTTGCCTTGCACTGGGCGTGTGGCTGAACCCAATCCAGGCCTCTTTATAAACTTTTAGGGGCACCTGGGTGGCTCAGTCGGTTGGGCATCTGACTTCAGCTCAGGTCATGATCTCACAGCTCGTGAGTTCGAGCCCCGCGTCAGGCTCTGTGCCAACAACTCAGAGCCTGGAGCCTGCTTCGGATCCTGCGTCTCCCTCTCTCTCTGCCCCTCCCCTGCTCATGCTCTGTCTCTCTCTCTCTCTCAAAAATAAATAAAAACATCAAAAAAATTAAAAAAAAAAACTTTTAAAATTTGGCAAGGGGGCGTGAAGATCACGCTTCTTGCTGCCACTCAAGATAAGCCTCGTCTGTAACTTTTCTTGCTGATTGCACCTGTCGCCTACCAGCCTGGAGCGGCCTCCTCTTTCTTCGGTCTCTCCCTGCCCCGCGTGGATGGGGGCCAGTTTGAGCTCACACCTGGGAAGCTCCCGGATTTTGCGAATCAACCTAGAGGCTCGCTGGCCTACTCTGTTGCTGGTCCCAAGAACCTGAGTATTAGTCTATGTAACATGGAAGCTTGTGTGACAATGTCCAAAGTGTCCCTGCACGTCCACCAGCCCAGCCGGGCAGTTCCGGACACAGGATAGGAACTCAGCCCGGCGGAGAGAGACGGTGCGCATCTGTCTCCCAGGCTAACAACACTGTCCCTCATCACTTATGTGGTTCAACAATTTCCTCCCTTCCTGTGGCTTACTGTTTTCACTCATTAGTGGTATAACGTAAATTCTTAGTTTTAATGTAGTATTATCCATCACTTCTCTCTCCCTACCCACCCCCCCCCCCAACCTCTTTGGCATCATGTTTAAGAAATGATTCTCCGCCCTGACTCATGAAGATATTCTCCCAGACTATCTCCCAAAGTGTGCTTTTAAAAATTGTCTTTCACATTCTGGTTTTAGGGTCAACTGGAATACTGTGCAGAAAAGTTTCACCTCCCACCGCCCTGCCTTTAGGGATGCATCCCTGGGCCCAGCCAGTGACTTCCTTTGGCCGACAGAACACACAGCTTCAGGTGAGTTCCCGTGCTGCTGCGAGGGCCGCCGGCTTTCTCCACGAGAAGGGTGACAGCAGCAGGGGAAGGAGGGAGGATAGCAGATGTGCGAGGCACGCCCAGACTTTGCATACTGGAAGAAGCGAGCCCGGTGACCCCAGATGGGAGCAGAACAGTCCCAGGCAGCCTGCAGAACTGAGAGAAAGCAAAGCATTACTGTTGCAAGGGGCTGAATTTTGAGCCCCTCTGTTCACTGCATAATTGTGGCAACAGCCAGGTTACGGTTCATCGGCATCCGGCACAGCATAAGCGATGGCCTGTCAGGCATCCACCTTGTGGACTGTCAAGGTCACCTTGACAGTCAAGGTCTCCTCACCTGTCAAGGTCACCAAAACTGCCGACGGACATCTCAGTCGCCTCTCCCGAGGTGGCAGCCTGGCCCGGGATAGAGGCAACGCAAGAGGTAGGCTCACCTGCGTGGGTTCCAGGCCTTGGCTTGAACTTGGCTGGGCTACTCAGGACTAACTGTCAGCTCTCTGATGAGCGTTGAAATTCTAATTTCAGGCGTTTGTCATGTACAGCGAGTGTTGGCTCCGATGACCTGGCCCGTTGCTGTTGCTATCGGATGGGCAACAAAGCCAGACGGGGGTTTCACCTGTCCTGAAGGGCCACCTGAGAACAGATCCTTCAAAACACCACGCGACAGCTGAGACCTCGTGGGCCACATCAGAGCACGTGCTCCTCGCACAGCTCCCCCTGGGCCAGTGATCTTCAGGCAGCATCTCTCCGCACCGTATTCTCCGCACAGAATTCTCTGCACGGTGTTCGCATTGTCGGCGGTAGCGATGTCCTCCCGGGCGTTTCTTAACAGTTTTCAAGGTTTCCTCTCTGCTGCGCCAGACAAATCCTCTTAGCGCAGAAACACGAGCCTGGCCCCGTGCTTCTTACAGCCACGGCATCCCCACTAGCGGCAGGTGAAGCCAACTCTGGGGGTACGTTTTCAAGGCACTCCACTGCCTCATCCCCCACGATACAAGGCTGACTTCTGTACCCGGAACACCTTCCCAGGAACCTGTAACTGGCGAGGAATCTGTAACTTAGCTCCACCATTACGTCACTTTTGCAGATCGCCCCTTATCGCTGGGCAGAGTTCTCCTCTCTTTTATTCCCCCCTTTGCATTTGGAATGGTTTATTATTTGTTTTAATACAAAATGTATTGTCAAATTGTCAAATTGGTTTCCATACAACACCCAGGGCTAATCCCAAAAGGTGTCCTCCTCGATGCCCGTCGCCGCCCCCCCACCCCCCATCAACCCTCAGCTTGTTCTCAGTTTTTAAGAGTCTCTTATGGTTTGACTCCCTCCCTCTCTTTTGTTTCCCCGTTCCGGTCCCCCATGGTCTTCTGTTAAGTTTCTCAGGATCCACATAAGAGTGAAAACATACAATATCTGTCTTTCTCTGTAGGACTTATTTCACTTAACACTCTCCAGTCCCATCCACGTTGCTAGAAAAGGCCAGATTTCATTCTTTCTCATTGCCACATAGCATTCCATTGTGAATATAAACCACAATTTCTTTATCCATTCATCAGTTGATGGACATTTAGGCTCTTTCCACCATTTGGCTATTGTTGAGAGTGCTGCTATAAACATTGGGGTGCAAGTGCCCCTATCCATCAGCACTCCTGTATCCCTTGGGTAAATTCCTAGCAGTGCTACTGCTGGGTCATAGGGTATTTTTAATTTTTTGAGGCACCTCCACACTGTTTTCCAGAGCGGCTGCACCAGTTTGCTTTCCCTCCAACAGTGCAAGAGGGTTCCCGTTTCTCCACATCCCTGCCAGCGTCTACGGTCTCCTGATTTGTTCATTTGAGCCACTCTGACAGGCGTGAGGTGGCGTCTTATTTTCATTGCTACGGCCCATATCTGTTTTCCCCACCAGAGCTCTGCTTTACTCTCTACATGTAGCCACATGATCTGCATTGGGTGGCTAGTCTTCTAGGAACTTTATCATTCTTATTATGGAACGCTTTTGTTTAGTTAATTAATTAATTAATTAATTAATCTATTTTAATTTTTTAATGTTTCCTTCTTTTTGAAGGAGAGAGAGAGAGACAGAGCGTGAGCGGGAGAGGGGCAGCCACAGAATCGAACGCGGGCTCCAGGCTCCGAGCTGTCAGCACAGAGCCCGACGTGGGACTCGGGCCCAGGAGCCGTGAGATCGTGACCTGAGTCAAAGTCGATGCTTAACCGGATGAGCCACCCAGGCACCCCTGGAATGCTTTTGTTGAAGTTGAGGTTAATGTATGTTCAGTAATACGCAGATACATTACGTGTGCGGGTTGATAAATGTCATGTGTGTTCACACCTACGCAACCACCATACAGATCCAGGTATAGAAGAACATCTCCATTTTCCCAAAAGGCTCTTCATTCTAGTCCCTAGAGGGTAATGGTCTCTTCCGACTCCTATTTCCGTAAATTGCAATTTTGTTGTTCTTAAATTGCACATAAATGGTATCACACACCACGTATTTATTTGTCTGGTGTCTTTGGCTCAGTATACGGTTTTTAAAATTCATCTGCATTATTCCACGTATCAATAGCTCTTTTCACTGCCGGGTAGTATTCCAACGTATGAATATATAACAAAATGTGTTTATCCTGCTTTTGATAGAACTTTGGATTGATTTTACTTCTTAGCTATCAGGAATAAACTTTCTACAATTTTTTTCTTGTACATATAGTTTGGTGGATGTTTCAGATTTGCTAAAGCAAATGATGAGATGCAGGTTAGCATGTGGGGAGTCTGTCAGGAAAATTTTTTTTTAAAAATTTAACAAACCCCAAGAAACTGGAAAGGTGAGGAATCCTGGTATTATGTCTTCCAAAAGTGTTAGATAGACTCCACTAGCAATGTCGCCCAAGCCTGGAGTTTCTTTGTGGCAGCATTCTATTAAGAATTTAATGCCTTGGGGCGCCTGGGTGGCTCAGTCGGTTAAGCGTCCGACTTCAGCTCAGGTCACGATCTCGCGGTCTGTGAGTCTGTGAGTTCGAGCCCTGCGTCGGGCTCTGGGCTGATGGCTCAGAGCCTGGAGCCTGCTTCCGTTTCTGTGTCTCCCTCTCTCTCTGCCCCTCCCCCGTTCATGCTCTGTCTCTCTCTGTCCCAAAAATAAAATAAAACATTAAAAAAATTTTTTTTTTAAAAAAAGGAAGGTGAAGCTGAGTTTTTGGTGGTTGCTGTCACCAAAAGCAAGTAGGAGCCTGGGTGGCTCAGTTGGTTAAGCGTCCGACTTGGGCTCAGGTCACGATCTCACTCGAGCCCCGAGTCAGGCTCTGGGCTGACGGCTCAGAGCCTGGAGCCTGCTTCCGGTTCTGTGTCTCCCTCTCTCTCTGCCCCTCCCCCGTTCATGCTCTGTCTCTCTCTGTCCCAAAAATAAAATAAAACATTAAAAAAATTTTTTTTTTAAAAAAAGGAAGGTGAAGCTGAGTTTTTGGTGGTTGCTGTCACCAAAAGCAAGTAGGAGCCTGGGTGGCTCAGTTGGTTAAGCGTCCGACTTGGGCTCAGGTCACGATCTCACTCGAGCCCCGAGTCAGGCTCTGGGCTGACGGCTCAGAGCCTGGAGCCTGCTTCCGGTTCTGTGTCTCCCTCTCTCTCTGCCCCTCCCCCATTCATGCTCTGTCTCTCTCTGTCTCAAAAATAAATAAACTTTAAAAATTAAAATTAAAAAAAGAATTTAATGCCTTAATGGATAAAATGCTATTTGGCATTTTCTATTTCTTTCTCCATCAGTTTTTAGTAAATTTTGTTTTTCAATGAATTTGTCCAATTTCTCTAAACATTCAGGAACATTGCCATATAGTTGCTCATAATATTGTCTTATTAAAATTTTAATATCTAAAAAATAGGCATGATATTCCCCTTTTTGATCCTTAATGTTGGTACTTTGTGTTTTCTTTTTTTTTCCTGATGAGCCTTTGCTCAGAGTTCGTCAATTTTCTTATTTATTCAAAGATGCATTTTGAAAGAATGGCTGAATCCTAATAAATAAATAATATCTAAAGCTGAAATTTTGTTTTATTTTATTTTATTTTATTTTATTTTATTTTATTTAATCTATCTATCTTTGGGCCTGATCCTGATTGATTGATTTTTCTATTTTCTATTAATTTTTTCCATCATGGTAAGTGTGCTCTTTAAACTCCACCCTGTTCTTCCCCCATCCCCAACCCTTCCCCAATCCCCCCCATCTCCCGACCCCCGTAGTTGTCAGTTGTTCTCTAGAGTTAAGGTAAAGCTGAGATTATTTTTTTTTTTAATTTTAAAATATTGTCGTGTGATTTGAAAACGTGAGTGAGTCATAAGAAAAAAAAAAAACTGCTGACGATATTAAAAGGAAGTGGAGTTCAAGGGACAGGAGATTGCTTTTATTTTTAATACAATTCGTCATGAAACTTTATCTTGTAAAAGTACATATATGTATCAATTTAAAACAATTAAAATTTAATTAAAAAATGGATCATAACCGTCCCAACCTTATAGGATGTTGTGGGAATTAAAAAAAAGATAAAGCACGTGCAGTGCTTAGCATAATATAGGCATTTAATAAATGATAGCCATTTTAAATGCTATGTTTTACACAAACATCATTATAAAAACATTAATGCAACTCTAAATATAATGAGAAAAATTCTGCCTTCCAAACACAATGTGTAATGCTCATTTGTCTTTGTTCCCTTTTAATTTGTATTGTTACACACATATAATTTTACAGAGCAGGAATAATTATCTACACATATGTGTGTGTGTGTTTAAACATCATATTAACTCAACTTTTCATGTTTCCATAGATATTTTTTGAAAGATTGTGTTTTGTTTATTTATTTTGAGAGAGAGTGTGTGCCAGCGAAAAAGGGACAGAGAGAGGGGGAGAGAGAGAATCCCAAGCAGGCTCTGTGCTGTCAGCAGAGTCCCACATGGGTTCGATCTCATGAATTGTGAGATCATGACCTGTGCCAAAATCAAGAGTCCAATGAATAACCTTCTGAGCCACTCAGTCGCCCGTCCATAGATAGTTTAATCAGTGCCTTATGTTATAGTTGGTCAGTATGCTACGGTGTACTTGTAATTCTGTTATTGTTGGAAGCTTCTGTATTTTTTCTGGCTATTATAATGATGCTATAATAAACACTTTAAAATATATATATATATTTTTTAAATATATATATGTATATATATATATTTTAAATATATATATGTATGATACACACACACACACACACACACACACACACACACACACGCTTTTGGCTTTTAGATAATTGTCTTTATTTAAATCCTCAGAAGTGGGGCTGCTACTTTGAGGGATATGATTCCATAGGTCTTTCTTCACAATGCACTTCCATATTTCTTTCCAAAACAGTTTTACAATTAACACTATCAGCAATAACTGGGTGTATTGATTTCAGCAACACTTTGACCATGTTGCCCATCATTTGTGCTGAATTTAGAGATTTGTTAATAAATAACATGGTATTTCCAACCCCCAAAGCTGACTGATATTGGTCAAGGAACTACATCATCATCATTAATTGTTACCATTATTATTATTATTTCTATCTTTCTCTTGGAATTTATTCTGCATAAAATACTTTTATTTGCCACATTTAGCTTAGGGGTTCCAGAGAAAGACACAAGTTCTCCTCCCTGCCAAAAATTCCCAGCCTCCTGCACGTGAATGCTAGTCAGCTTGGACTACCACAAGAGAAATACCACAGACTGGGTGAGTTAAACAAATACCTATACCTCACAGTCCTGGAGGCTGGAAACAGCACATTAGGGTACCAGCATGGTTGGGCTCTTGGTGAGGTCCTTCCTCTTAGTAAATAGATGGCCATGTTTTTGCTACATCCTCAGATGCGGGAAACAGATCTCCTCTCTATGTCTCTTCTTCTCCGGACACTAGTCCTTTATATAGACCGTTCACTCTCATGACCTAATCACCTCCTAAAAGCCCAGAAGCCATATCTCCAAACAGTATGACTTGGGGGTGTAGGGCTTTAACATATTGACATTTGGAGGACACAAACATATGGTCCATAGCAGGGAGGTTCTAAGGGATTTGAAAGAAATACCAATCCTTCTGTATTTTTCCCATCTCCTTTGTTTTCCAGCAACCCTACTTTGGCTTGGATGTGGGTCTTTTCATCCCTCTTGATTTCTGCGGGGTCTTTGTCTCTTTCATGCTTCGATATGACTATGTAGTTATCCCACACTGTCTTCTTCTTGGATTGTTATTTCCTATATTTCTACTTGTGAGATGACACCGTCTTTGGGAAGTCTTCCTTGGTCAGCATTCCCTTACCAGCTGTTAAAGGATCTACTCTTCAGCCCCATGATATTTTTTCAGGTAAATCTATCATATTCCCTTCTATGTTGTGTTTTAATGACTATGTGCCTGTGTACTTGGCTAGCTAGATCAAGAGTTCCTTGAAGTCGGGATACTGTGTCAAATGAGACTTGCTGTATTACCTTCGTGACTCAAAATAAATAAATAGCAATTTACTGATTAAAAAGTAAGTAACAAGGGCTCTTGGGTAGCTCATTCGGTTAAGTGTCCAACTCTTGATTTCGGCTCGAGGTCATGATCTCACAGTTGGTGGGTTCGGACCCCGGGTCAGGCTCTGAGCTGACGGCATGGAGCCTGCTTGGGATTCTCTCCCTCCTCCCTCTCTCTGCCCCTCCCTGGCTTCCACTTTCACTCTCTCAAAATAAATAAATAACCTTTAAAATAAATACGTAAAAGAATAAATAAGTAAAGAAATAAATGACATCATTTTATTCATCTCGTTGACCTATTTAAAAAGAATGAATGCGCATGTGTGTTTGTGTAAGACTTTTTTTTTTTTTTTTTTTTACTTTGTAAGTAAAAGAGCCAGAAAGAGAAGTTTCAGGGGTATTTAATTTTAGTTCAGCTCATCTCCATGAAGGATGACAAAAAGTCAATTTCAATTCAACATGTATCAATGCTCCGCAGATCTAATTTTAGTCGTTCCAGAGTTTTACATCTTGCCCCCCAGACTATGAATCCTCATTTCCTGACATGCCTGCCTGTGGTATTCTCCCCTGCTTCGGTTAGAGCTTGCAAAGTTGTGTCTGGTTAAGATTCATTCATGGCCCTCTTGTATGAGAGGTGACTGTGTTGAGACTCTTTATCTTGGACTGATTTTGCACAGCTCTGGGTCGGGGGCGGGGGAAGGCGGGCATGAAGCCAGTTCCTGAAGTGAGACCCTCAGCCTGACTTCCTCGTGTCTCCCTCTCTGTTTCCAGTGTCTTAACAACTTCATTTTTCCACCTCTTCCCAGGCCTTTGCCTATTTCAGAGGGCAATGAATACTTCAGGCTGCCCGGACAGAAGCAAGGTGGGGTAATGAGAAGTTTGAGTCTGAAAAAGGGAACCAAGGTGAGAGATCTAGTCCCCTGCTATTCTTAATTCATATGCAAATAATGTGCATTGGAACTGTCAGCAGCCCCGCCTTAGGTTTTAGGGACAGATTTGCCAAGAATGTACTATGCTGAGGACGCATTGGACATTTCAGGGAAGCTCAGGTCCCTAATAAATAAATTAAAAAAAAAAATAAATAAAAGAGTGTTATACTCAGGCTGCTGGTAACTTTGATAGTTGAAATTCTGCCATTGCAAGATTTGCATCTTAGATGCATGTTGATATAAAAAGCTCAAGTTCAACGTTTGTGGTCAAGGCAGCGGGGTGGGATAGGAAGAACAGGTGCTGAAGTACTCCAAAGATCTGGGTTTGGGTTTTGTCTGCTACTGACAAGTTGTGGAACCTCCAGGGGGCCTCATGAACTCTAGTGTCAAAGCAGAAGAGCTTTCTGGCCCTGCCTGTCGTGCAGGGTGTACTTTGGGTTAAGGGGAGGGGAACACACACTGGAAGCCTTATCGTGTTGCCCACACCTACCCATGTGCTACCTGGACCCTCAGCCCGAAACTGTCAGCTCCTATCCATCTGAGCCTCAAGAGCAGGGCTGCTCCTGTTCTGGTTGTTTGCACAGCATCTTGTGTGGTAGCCAGGACAGCTGGGCCCTTAATAAATACTCTGGTCTATGCTGCTGTATCTTTGCCAACAGCCCAAATGGGCAACACACAAGCTCAGAAGCTTCCATAGCACTTGGCGGCTGTTTGGAAAATCCTCCCCTCCCGTTTGAGGACTCAGGACATTTTTATAGCAGCTCCTGGCAGGATGGCAATATTGGGGGGAAAAAAATGAAATATGCAGCAACTCATTTCTCAAAAAGCCACTTTGCCGTCACACCCTGTAATCCCTGCAATGCGTGGGCTGGGCAGTCAGCTGTGACTTCATGTTGTCTGAATCAGGAAGCTTCGAGAATCTGCCTAATGTGTGTGTGTGTGTGTGTGTGTGTGTGTGTGTGTGTGTTTAACTTTCGTTTCTCCACCTGAACAAACATCAGATTAAGATTAACGCTGGCCAAAAAATATTCTCGAATCCCAAGAATAAATTCTTTGTAAATTGTATAGGTCTTGCCGCTCCCGGGTTGAATCGGTTTTACCCTGAGGTCAAGGCCGTCATCGGAAACTCAACCTCACCTCACCATTCGCACATACTTAGAACACCTGGGAGCTTTTCAAACACAGGGGAAATATGATCCAAGATATAAGGAAACCATCTGCTACAATTGCTTGAATATAGTAGGTCTGAACCACATTTATCATTTCATGCAGATTCTGTAGAATAGTGGGAAAATACCGTGAGTGTTTTAAAATCAGCTGGGGGGTCAAATTCTATTTCTGCCACGTACTGGCTGCGTCACCTTCAGAAAGCCACAACGTCAGAAAAACATTTCTTCTCAAGTGTCCAATGTCTAGTGTATGCTCATGAATCGCTGGTTTTCTTCCTTTGTGAACAGACTTAACTTTGAACGTGAGGTGGTTGAGCCCACGGTGATGTTATGTAAGAACACGGAGAAGGGGGGACGGTCTTAAGACACTGAAAACAGAAAATAAAGACTCTGTTGACAAAAGTGTGGGCGTGTGTGCATGCATACCTCTGCGCGTGCATGGCAGAGGCCGGGAATGAGGCTAAATGTGTGCTGCCTAATGGACCATGGTACGGGGAGGTGCTATGGGCTGAATTATGGTCCCTAAAATTCAAATGTTGAATCTGTAACCCCCAGTACCTCAGACTGTGGCGTTATTTGGAGACACAGTCCTTACGGAGGAATGAAGTAAAAGTGAGGCTGTTAGGGTGAGCCTCAATCTAATATGACTGGTGTCCTTATTAAAAAGGGCAACTTTGGAGACTAACATACTTACAAGGGGAACACATATACAAGAAGACGTGAAGATGAAGGGAGAGATCAAGGTGATGTGTCTCAAAGCCTCAAAGCCAAAGAATGCCAAAGACTTCCCCAAGCACCAAAGGTGGGAGAGAGGCGTGGCACAGACTGAGTCTCCCAGCCTCAGAAGGGACGAGCCTTGCTGACACATTGGTCTCAATTCTGGCCTCCAGAATTGTAAGAGGATAAGTATCTGTTATCCTAGCCATAGGGTCTGTGGTAGTTTGTTAGGGGAGCCTTAGGAAACCAATACAGAGGGTCCACGGGCTTTCAAGTTCTTTCCCCATTCACATCGCTGTGAATGAGTTGAATGTGAAGACACAGAAGGCATGCTATTTCTCTTTGGGAATGTGGTGAAGCTGGGTGAAACTGATAAGATGAAACCGAGTCAAGAGAAGCCAACAGTAGGATGGGACTTGGCAAAGATAGGCAGCTAGCTAGCTACTAGCTAGCTAACTAGATAGACAGAGGAATGGATAAGTGGATGGATGGATGGATGGATGGATGGATGAATAGATGATAGACAGATAGATAGATAGATATACATACATACATACATACATAGAAATAGTCATTTATTCTGTAAGTAAGCACATAATGACTTAAACATGAAGTCAGTTGACCAAAAATCACACATTTTTTAGTTGTACTCACAGAAGAATGGCATCGGGACCAAGCAGGACCAATCAGACCAACACACTTTGTTCTGTACTTGTAAGGCCACATCCACAGAGCTTATTCTTTATCTGGTGCCCCTTTCCAAAAGAGGTCTGGACAAGGTGATTATAGACGGACAAGGTGAGTATGGATGGACAAGGGGCTGGAACCAAGATAGGTTCAGTCATTCACATATTTATTCATTCAAGTGTCTTTCTCTAGTCATTCACTCGTCAAGTATTGAGTCCTTTCTATGAACTGGAAAATATAAAAATGAGTAAGATTGTTCCTACTCACAAAATATTTACAACCCAGTATACGGCAAACCATCTGTTGCCTACTCACCAGCTAATCCCTCCCCCTGCCCTTTTTCCTTCCTCACTAGTTTTCTTGGTCAACCATGTCCCAAGTCTAAGCCAGATAATAACCTTTTCTTCTTTATTTTCAGCTAGGAGTGGCCATGGGACAATCAGGAAGTCTTCAGGTGGGCTTTTATTTTCTTTTTTCATCCTATAATGTTGCTAAATTAGCTATGCCTAGTAGCTTTGGTGCAGGATTCATTGTGCTTTCCACATAGGTGATCTGCTAATAAAGACAATTGTACTTAACTATGGAGAACAAACTGGTGGTTACCCGAGGGGAGGTTGGTGGGGAGATGGGGAAAATAGATGATGGAGGTTAAGGAGTGTACCTGTCATGATGAGCACTGGGTGATGTACAAAACTGTTGAATCACTCACTGTATTGTACACCTGAATCCAATATAACACTGAATGTTAACCACCCTGGAATTCAAGTAAAAAAAAAATACTAAAGCAAAAAAAAAAAAATTAAAAAAGACAATTTTACACATATCCACTTAATCTGGATGCCTTTCATTTATTTTTCTCGTCTTAAATCTCCAGCTGAACCCTCCACTCCAATGAACAAAAGTGAGGAGAGAACACACTCTTGCTAAGTCCCTCATCTTAGTGGGAGGAAACATTTAATCTCTCACCATGAAGTATTCATTAGCTGCAGGTGTTTTTATGGCTGCTCATAGAAGATGGAGAAAATTCTTTTCATTCCAATTTAACCAAGAATTGTTATCATTAGTGGATGTTGGATTTTGCCAGATGATCTTTCTAAATTTATTGAGACGATCATATTTATTTTTGTCTGTCAATATGTTGAGTTACATGAATTGATTTTCAAATGTTAAGCCAACCTTTCATTCCTGGGATAAATGACACTTGCTCATCATGGATTATCCTTCTTGTCTATTTTTAATTTAATTTCAATTTGCTAAATTTGGGTGTGGGCTTTGAGTCCTTTCAAAAGGGATGAAATAAAGAGGTAACAATCTGGTTTCACTCTTTTCTTCTCCTTTTTGTCTTCACTGTGGATAAGATATCCCGAAATATCTTGCAAAAATAAAGTGAAGAGAAGTAAGACAAAATTCACAAGTCACGAAATGCAGAGAAGAAAGCTAGAAGCACGTTTGGTTCTTGATGGTGTGGTTATGTTGCCAGACTAACTCTGAGCCTACCTACCTCCATAGTTTTTGTTTGTTTACATTTTTTTAATGTTTATTATTTTGAGAGAGAGAGAGAAAGAGACAGCACATGAGTGGGGGAGGGGCAGGGAGAGAGGGAGACACAGAATCCGAAGCAGGCTGCAGGCTCCGAGCTGTCAGCACAGACCCTGACGCGGGGCTCGAACTCACAAACGGCAAGATCGTAACCTGAGCTGAAGTCAGACATTTAACCAACTGAGCCAGAGCCCTTGTTTGTTTAAGTAAATGAAGAGCTGTAGGTTGAAAACAATATTCTTTGAACGTCCTGTTACTTGCAGCTGGAAGCATTCCTAATGATGCAGACAGTGGCTAACAAATATTAAAATAATATCTAGGACGATGCTAGAGGCATGGTCACATCCCCTGGAACTCGGAGAAAGGATTAGCTCTGCCTGGAGGGCTCAGGGAAGGCTGTGGATCCAAATCTTGAAAGAAAATATGACAGTAATTGAAGGAACTAGAACTATCTACGCTGAAAAAGTAAAGACTCAGCCTACATTAGTCCCCATTGTGAAAAGGCCTTTGATGCCCCGGTGAGGTCTGACCTATTTTTCAGGGTCCCAGAGGAGTAAGCTTGTTTGGATGCATGCCCGTCTCTAACAGGGCAGCCTTAAAAACAGAGCATGTCTTTTAGAGTTGACCATTCTACATTCTATGGGATGTAGAATGACTATATGATGGGTAAGTAATAGGAGGGATTCGAACATCTAATAGAGATTTAACTGCACTCATTTTATGGAATTCTTCCTAGTGGGCTAAACGCTTAAGTCTTCGGTCATTTCTAAGAATTCACTATTCCTGCTAAGGACTAAACTCATTTAATTCACTATACAATACAATTCGCTATACAATCGCTATATATTTTGCTCTAGAGAGCTCAGACTTTAACAAGCTATTCAGTTGTGTCTAGATGCAACTGTGTACGTGTGGGGGTAGGAGCCCCTTCACGCTTCTGCTCTCAACGTGGAATATAATTTTCAAAAACCTTCTAAGTGGTTTTACTTGGACTAAAGGATGCACCGGGTTGAAATGCATTTCCTTTACGCTCATTTATGGCGTAGGACTATCCCTCTGGAAGTTTCTCATGTCGAGCATTTTATATAAAGAGCGGAGAGGTGACAGGTGCAGACAAATCGCTTTTGAAAAACATAAGGAGAAGAAAATGAACTTCCGAGTCAACGAGACTGTATTTTACAGAAACTTTTCTATGTCGTTATTGTTGTTGTTGTTGTTGTTGTTGTTGTTCATTTAATCCAACGTTGCCATTGCTGTGATTTTATGTCAGAATTAGAAGGAAAAGCAATGACACTCTTTTCCAGCGCCTGGTCACTAGAAACTGGCCTTTGAAGAAACCCATGGATACCTGAACTGGGAGCATTTACAACTGTCAGTGTTTGTCAAGAGCACCTGCCAACCTCATCCTGTTTATCTATAACTTACACATATATTGTACTGGTGCGACATTGAATTTTCTGCAGTTTAGCACTCCTGGAAACACTTTTGACACTTGAATAAACTACCTTTGATCAGCTCAGAACACTTGTCTGGCAAGGAAGGGAAATGGGAAAAAGATGAAGAGATGTTTCTCTGATTATTCTAAGCAAAGGCAAGAGAGGGGCGCTATCTTTCTAATTATTAACAGAGCAGGGCAGAAGGACTGATCACAAAGGAGGAGACAGAGGATGTCATGAATGTGCGCTTTTCAGTAACTTGGGAAGGAAAAAAATCACGGAGTGCTTTGGATGCAAATTCAGGCTGACTCCCGGCAAAACGATAAGTAGGAGAGACCGAGAAACTTAACAGGGGGTTAAAAATTGCCTACAGAGTACTGCAAGGCACCACACAATAATATGAACTGCACTAAACTGGTGAATTCACTAACTGGTGAATAATATGAACTGCACTAAACTGGTGAATTGTACTAAAAGTGGAAAAAACATTCTGGGCCAAAAATATTCTTTCACATTGACTTGGTGACTTTCGTAACGACAGCGACTAGAAGCAAGGCACCAATTACTACACTGACTGTTCTGCAGGGAAATAATGAACCCTCTGGAATCATTTCCAGGGTGTGCAATAGAGTGCACTTCTCGCGGCGATGGTAGACACAAAGCCCTTAACTCAGTCACCGGTTCAAGTCACAGTTCTGGGGCTCGCTTATTGGGAGGCCCCTCGTATGTCTTTTTATCTCTGCAAACTTTGTTCCTGTATCTGTAATATGAGGACAATATTTTCTTTTTTGTGGGTATCAAAACTTCTAGGTATAAAGTAGATATTCAAGAAATATTTATTTCTTCCTTTCTTTTCTATTGGCAATTCTGTGGGTTCAGCACAATTATCAATTTGGGTTTATGGTGGGTCACTTCCTTAACCCTACAGGGAGGCACATTTTCCCCAACAATATCCGCGACTCGTAATTTAATCATGTTGGTTAAGAATCAGATGGCCTGGGGCACCTGGGTGGCTCAGTCCGTTAAGCGTCTGACTTCAGCTCGGGGTATGATCTCGCAGTCTGTGTGTTCCAGCCCCGTGTAAGGGTCTGTGCTGACAGCTCAGAGTCTAGAGTCTACTTAGAACTCTGTCTCCCTCTCTCCACCCCTCCCAAGCTCTCTCTCTCTCTCACTCTCTCTCTCAAAAGTAAATAAACAAAAAAAAAAAAAAATAAGAGCTAGATGTCCTGAGTTTGATCTTAATTCCAACACGTGGGTAAATGATACTGTGTGACCTTGTGCAAGCTGCCTAATCTCTCTGTGCTTCCATTTTCTCAACTGTAAAAAGGGGATAACTTCACTGGAATCGTAGAAAGATTTAATGATTGAATACTTACAAAGGTCTTCGGACAAGACTGGCTCAGAGCAGGCCTTCCATAACTTTTTGTTAAATAAATATATTTTACAATTTAAATAAAAAGCATCAATACCTTGGGTTGCCTGGGTGACTCAGTCGGTTGAGTGCCCAACTCTTGCTTTCAGCTCAGGTCATGATCTTGCAGTTCGTGGGTTCAAGCCCAGTGTCAGGCTCTATGCTGACAGCTCAGAGCCTGGAGCCTGCTTCAGATTTTGTGTCTCCCTCTTTCTCTACCCCTTCCCCACTGGCGCTCTCTCTCAATAAAGAAAGAAACAAACAAACATTAAAAAATAAAAAGGATCGGGGCGCCTGGGTGGCTCAGTTGGTTAAGCGTCCGACTTCAGCTCAGGTCACGATCTCACGGTCCGTGAGTTCGAGCCCCGCGTCAGGCTCTGGGCTGATGGCTCAGAGCCTGGAGCCTGCTTCCGATTCTGTGTCTCCCTCTCTCTCTGCCCCTCCCCCGTTCATGCTCTGTCTCTCTCTCTGTCTCAAAAATAAATAAACGTTAAAAAAAATAAAATAAAATAAAAAATAAAAAGGATCAATACCTCATGACCAAAACAAATGTTTATGTGACCCTCCCACCCCCAAGCATGATATTTTATTGTTACTAGGAATTCTTTTCTCTTTGGAAACTGATAGCCAATCGGGTGGTAGTCCCCTCGGGTCTTTTGTTTTGCTTATGTACGATGTGGTTGAAAAATACACAGAATCCCTGTTCTAAACCAAAATGACGTGGGTGGTGTTCTCATAGGGAAGAAGGTCAAATCTGTGTGTCGTCAAAATTCCACGCCAAACAAAACGGCCTTTGCAGAGTTGTGTGAGAAGCACCGTGGGTCTCCCCGAGGAGCAAGATTTATTTCAAGCCAGAAGAACTAAGGACAAGTGTTTCTCTGAGAAGGACAGGTTGAGTCCAGGAACATTGGCTTTCACAGTCAACCTATCTGGTGCCCATTGAAATCATGCTGGGCTGTTAGAACAGGCACAGCTTTGTTGAAAGCTGAGAAGGATTTGGAATAAAGATAGGGAGGGCCATGACTTTTGACATTTAAGAGATGCTGAATACGCATCAGACAGCTCTCTTTGATGGTCAGCCTTGGCCCTTCCAACGACCTTGGGCAAGTCACTTGTACACTTCTGAGACTCCTCATCCTAGAGAGGTAGCACCACCTGCCCTCACAGGGGTGTGGGGAGAGCTGCTGGCAGGGAGAGCGTGTATGTGAAAACACCTGCTTTGTCCAGTCTCTGCCTCCCCACTGCCACCTGCCTCTCAGCTGGAAGTGACTTCTTGCAATGAGTCCGCTGCCTCCAGGAGAACGGGGGTCACATGAAGCTCTTTAGGTGGTCCATAAACAAGACGAAATCGCCCATTATCCTACATATACCGGCAGAACAAAAGATGCTTTATTAAGTTTCCCTTGTTCTCCTATCATTATGTTTCTCTTCGGCGATGGCCACTGGGCTGTGTAACTACCGGTGGTGATAGCACAGATAATAAAGCTTATTAGCGTAATCGCCTGTGAGGGGCAGCGGGAGAAAAAGGTCCGGCGCTAAATGCTCTGACGGAATCCCTGGGATTTTAATTTCAAAACTAGGCCCCTGAAGGTGGGAGGGGGATTCTACTTTGTCTCGATTGGGACAGTATTTAGCCCTCGGCCCAGGAAAGACGATGACAGAGCAGCAACCGATTTCAGTATGTAGCAGGATTGAGTGAAAGATGTTTGGGGCGTAGCGGGGAGGGCAACACTCAAGAAAGTCACCCTGAATATTATTGTCCTGCACGAGCTCTCGTCTTTTCTGTGGTGAGTGAGGAGGCTTCAGAACTTCCGAACCACGAGAAGGAAAGGCGCTAAGATTTCCAGAGTGGCTATTACAGGCCAGACGTGCTAGATCCTAGGACTGAGGAAATAAGATTATGTTCATAATTATGCATAATGTGATAATTGCTCGAACAGAGGGACTACAGAGGGAAAAGTGCCCAAGGCCTGAATTTCCAGCCCAAGATTCCAGGCTAAAAATTAACCAGGAGTTCCAGGAATGAGCGTGAAATGGTGGGCATGTCTGGTGTTGGTATGAATACCACTCCCAAACTCTGGTTTGAAAAAAGTGACTCACGGCTTACCCCTCCCCGCCCCCCCCCCCCCCCCAAATCAGATGAAATCTGGTACTAATCACATCCCAGCTAGGGTAGTGGAAAAGGCAATGAATGGTAGTCACTCTGGTCAGCCCCTCACTGGGGAGCAGGGGAGGTCCCGCTAGTTCTACAGGGAAGGAGATGACGTACCTTCCGGTCTTTGATCTACACGGGTCACTCTCATGATGCTCGTTGTCCAACGCCTGATCTTTTCAAAGTTATGTCTCTGCTGCTTCTGTGTGAAGCCTGGGCACATGAGATCTTTCCTGAGGCTGGAAACCTGCTGCGTAGGGCCCAGTCTCCTTGGAAGGATGGGCCCTGGTGCCCTCTGAAGTCCCCGTTTCCCCGAAGGTCATGCTCCTCATGGACTGTAGAGCTGTGTTCACTTCCTGGCTTGTAAAGCTCACCTACAGAATCAGCCTTTTCGGCCTCAAGCACTTGGCGTGGACTTGATGTCACCTCGTGCACAGATTCCAAACATTGTGTCGGACTCACACTCCAAACATTGTGTCGGACTCACACCGAGGCAGGCACTTGTTGGGCCAATTGTAACCGTATGTCCAATGTCATTCGATGTTAGCACAATGCTTTCAAAGCCAGCTGCACGCATCCACCATTCTCCAAGCAGTGCATGATTGGCTTCCTACCCCCTTTGAATTCTTACAACAGTGGGGGATTCTCAGAATTTTGTCAATTTCTGCTAACCTAGTATGTATGTGAAGTGGTTCCTCGCTGGAGTGTTGACTTTGATTTTTCCAATTAGTGGAAAGTTAAACATCTTTTCCGTGTTTCATTAATGATCACTCAAGTGTCTTTTCTACCTATTGTCTGTTTATCCTGTGCCCATTTTTCATTAATTTTTCAAATAATGTTTTTGGGTCGTCTGGGTGGCTCAGTCGGTTGAGCATCCGACTTCGGCTCAGGTCACGACCTCGAGGTCTGTGAGTTCAAGCCCCGCGTCGGGCTCTGTGCTGACAGCTCGGAGCCTGGAGCCTGTTTCAGATTCTGTGTCTCCCTCTCTCTGACCCTCCCCCACTCATGCTCTGTCTCTCTCTGTCAAAAATAAATAAACACTAAAAAAAATGAATAATTTTTAATGGATTTGTATGAATTTTTCTTAAGTGCAGGAAACTTATCAGTTGATAGTTACATGTATTGTCAATTCCTTTTCTCAGCCTTGTAATTTAACTGATAGTCTTGATTTTTAAAGCAGCAAATTCTACCATCATTTGCATTTGGGTTTGTTTTTTTTTTATAACTAAATCTTTTCTCACCACAAAATCTTAAATATTTTCTTTTATATATTTTTCTAAAAGTATTAAAATGCTGCACTTTTCAAAATGTGCCTGGTGTTGATTTTTGCGGATGGCGTAAGGGAGGAGTTCAATTATATTCCGCCCATTGCCAGCACATTCCACTAACTCCACCATCTACATCATCTATCAGATTCTCATATAAGAATAGGACTCTTTTGGGGACCTGCATTCATTTCTTTCCATTCAATTGCCTAAAAATACCACTTTGTTTTAAATACTATGACTTTACTCTTAGAACTGATACATGAGTTCAGTAAAGTTTCAGGGTACAAAATCAATGTACAGAAACTGGTTGCATTTTTATACGCTAATAATAAAGCAACAGAAAGAGAAATAAAGAAACTTATCCCATTTACAATTGCACCAAGAACCATCAAATACCTACGAATAAACCTGACCAAAGACGTAAAAGACCTGTACGCTGAAAACTGTAGAAAGCTTATGAAGGAAATTGAAGAAGACACAAAGAAATGGAAAAACATTCCGTGCTCATGGATTGGAAGAATAAATATTGTCAAAATGTCAATACTACCCAAAGCAATCTACACATTCAACGTAATCCCAATCAAAATTGTACTGGCATTTTTCTCAAAGCTAGAACAAAAGATCCTAAAATTTGTATGGAACCACAAAAGATCCCAAATTGCCAAAGTAATATTGAAGAAGAAAACCAAAGCGGGAGGCATCACAATCCCAGACTTTAGCCTCTACTACAAAGCTGTAATCCTCAAGACAGTATGATAACAGCATCTTTGACCTCAGCCACAGCAATTTCTTACTCAACACATGTCTAAAAGCAAGGGAATTAATGGCAAAGATGAACTATTGGGACCTCATCAAGATAAAAACCTTCTGCCCTGCAAAGGAAACAATCATTAAAACTAAAAGGCAACCGACCGAATGGGAAAAGATATTTGCAAATGACATATTGGATAAAGGGATAGTATCAAACTCTATAAAGAACTTACCAAACTCAGCACTTGAAAAACGAATAATCCAGTGAAGAAATGGACAGAAGACATGAATAGACATTTCTCCAAAGAAGACATCCAGATGGCCAACAGACACATGAAAAGATGCTCAACATCACTCCTCATCAGGGGAATACAAATCAAAGCCACAGTGAGATACCACCTCACGCCGGTCAGAGTGGATACAATGAACAAATCAGGAGACTATAGATGCTGGTGAGGATGTGGAGAAATGGGAACCCTTTTGCACTGCTGGTGGGAATGCAAACTGGTGCAGCCGCTCTGGAAAACAGTGTGGAGGTTCCTCAGAAAATTAAAAATAGAACTACCCTATGACCCAGAAATAACAGTACTAGGTGTTTATCCAAGGGATACAGGAGTGCTGATTCACAGGGGCACTCGTACCCCAATGTTTATAGCAGCACTTTCAACAATAGCCAAATTATGGAAAGAGCCTAAATATCCATCAACTGATAAATGAGGAAAGAAGATGTGGTTTATATATACAACGGGATACTACTTGCCAATGAGAAAGAATAAAATCATGCCACAATGTGGATGGAACGGGAGGTATTATGTTGAGTGAAATAAGTCAGACAGAAGACAGATATCATATGTTTTCACTCATACGTGGATCTTGAGAAACTGAACAGAAGACCATGGGGGAAGGGAAGGGGAAAAAATAGTTACAGAGAGGGAGGGAGGCAAACCACAAGAGACTATTAAATACAGAGAACAAACTAAGGGTGGATGGGGGGCAGGGGAGAGGGAAAATGGGTGATGGGCATTGAGGAGGGCACTTGTTGGGATGAGCACTGGGTATCGTATGTAAGCCAACTTGCCAATAACTTATATTTATAAAATTTTTAAAATAAATAAATACTATGACTTCAGAAGACATATCTCTTGGGCATTCTTCCTGTCTTGTTCTTTGCTTCAAACTTATTTTAGACTTTTTTTGGCCCTATGTATGTGCATATATATATATATATATATATATATATATATATATATATATACATGTTATGGCTTGGCAAGTTCCATTTAAAACTCTGCTAAAATCGGATTAATAATTAATAATTAATCTGGGAGAACTGACATATTTGTGATTATTGAATCTTATATCTATGAACATTTTATATCTTTCCACTTATGAATATATTCTTTAATATCATTCAATAAGGTTTTGCACTTTTCTCCAGAAAGGTATTGTGCATTTTTGTTACATTCAGTGCTGAGGATTTTATAATTTGTTGTTATAGTGAATGGGTTCTTTCATTGCAGTCTTTCATTATTATGAGGATCATAAATGCCACTTCTTTTCATATGCTAATCTTGATTACGATAACCTTAATGCACCACCTAATTAGTTTTCATAGTTTATGGCTTTGCTTGCATTTTCTTTGTACATCATCGTATCGTCGCCAATTTTTATCACTCATTTTCTTTTTTTCTACTTTAGATAAGAGTTCCAGCACTAAAATATAACTGATGACTCAGCATTCTTTTTCCATTAATTTAAATGCTTCTCAAGGTCATCATGTACACAATCTTTGCTAAAATTTTTAGGTCAACTTTTAAACTCCTGTATTCTTAACATTTTTAAAATTTTATTGTTCAAATATGAAGACTGAAGTTTTTTTCAAATATTTCTCTGCATCTCTTTAGATTATATTTTTTCTCCTGTAATCTGTTGATGTGATGTATTGCAAGAACTGATTTCCTGATGTTGAGCCATCCTTGAATTTCTGAGACAAACTCTACATTTTCAGATTGGATTCATTTCTACTTGGTGGATTTGATACGCCGTGATTTCTTTAAGTTTTTTACATCATAATGACCTACGCATATCAGTTTATAATATTCTTTTGGGAGGTGTCCTTGTGTGATTTAGGGATCAAGATTGTCCTGGCCCAACAGAGTGCCTTAGAGATTTCTCCTAAAAGTAGTCTGTAGCACCTTATTGTCTTTTTTATGTGGGAAGATTTTGGTTACAGACTCAGTTGGTAGAATTTCAGTTAGATTCCTCATATTTTCTATCTCTTCTTCAGCTTATCGAAGGGCTTCTTAACCTTAGCACTGCTGATGTTTTGGGCTGGATAACTTTCTGTTGTTGGGTCCTGTCCTGTGCTTTATAGGATGCTGAGTGGCATCCCTGGGCTTTCTCTGCTAGATGTCATCCCTATCCCTGGTCGTGACAACCAAAAATGTGGCTAGGGATTGCAAATGTCCTCACTGGGACAAAGTTACCCCTTGTTGAGGACCATGGCCATGACCTGTACAATTATAACATTCATCTGATAGCATCAGTGTGAGCATTCAAAGAATTTTGATATGCAAATTGCTCAGATCACTGGCTGGTACACAGAAAATTCTCAATAAATGTTGGTGTTTCCCACTGTAATTCATTTTTCAAAATTGAGGTACCGAGGCTTATCCTCTGAGTGAAAAGAATGTTTGCAGCTTCCACCAGCCCAGCCCTATTTAGAAGTAACTTGATAGGCAAATTATTGACACTTGGAGCTTTATTTATTTATTTTTTTTCTGGCCGATGGTAGAAAGGAGAACTTGATTTATGTTTTATCATTGTTTCTTTGTATTTACATGTATGGAGCATGTAAATCTCTCAATTCAAAATGACTGGGGCTGTAATCAGAAGGAGTCTAGTCTGGGGCACCTGGGTAGTTCAGTCTGTTAAGCATCTGACTTCAGCTAAAGTCATGATCTTGCAGTTTGTGAGTTCAAGCCCTGCGTAGGGCTCTGTGCTGACAGCTCGGAGCCTGGAGCTGCTTCCGATTCTGTGTCTCCCTCTCTCTCTGCCCCTCCCCTGCTCACTCTCTCTCTCTCTCAAAAATAAACAAACATTAAAAATTTTTTTTAAGAAAAGTATAGTCAATTGATCCGGGAAAGAATTCTTCCAAAGAAAGACCCTGTAACATGAGAGATTTTGGACCTTTAGAAATTTAAACCATGCTGTGGGATCCATAGAGTGTGACTTATTTTCTTGGAAGGACAAAGACAAAAATTAAATGTCACATAAATCCTCGGCTGCTACGGCAATGCCAGTGACGGTGCTGCCATTTCCTCGTTGTCCTGCATCTTGGAATTTCATAGACCTCCGTGGAAAATTAGGTTAGTTTAGAAAAACTCTATGTTATAGACAGGACCTCACCGAGCAAAAAGTTAACTGGTCTTGAGAGGATACATGGCAGAGGAGAAACAGGGAGATCCTCGAGCCGGGCTTCGGTTTCCTGCTCTGTCACGTATCTCTAGAACTCTGGGAAAGTACGGAGAAACTCTGTAAGCCTCAGTTTTCTCAGCTGCGAAAGGGGGCAAGAACCGACATGCTTTTACTTCTGAAGATTCTGCCTGTATGAAAGGGTGATGGGGAAGAGGACAACAAGGCCATCTGGCTGAGAGGATAGAATTAGATCATCGGGAGGTCGCTTCCTGGTGTCCTGGTCTTTTGCACTGTCCGGTGGTGATCCGGAAAGGGGTTATGGAGACCAGTGACCTCGATGCCGTCTGGTGTTGTGACCTCGTCCGGCTTACCCTCTCTGTGGCCCAGCTCCCACTCTGTCCAGTGGAGGAGGCACTCTTAGTTCCCACCTGGTAGTGCGATCGTGAAGGCCCAATGGTCAGGTTGGGTCAGTTGCCTAAGTCCCCGGAACAGTGCCTAACAAACCTACGTGCTCAATGAATTCGCTTCTATCCTTGTGCCTGTTGTGGTTGCTATGGTCACTGCTGTCAGCCGTGAGCTTCCCTGCTTCCACACCCACACTGCTCCAAGGTGGGGCACGCGTTCTTAACAGTTACAAATTGCGCTTGTTAAAGATCGTTCCTCTGGGTTCACCTTGGAGCCACTTGTTTTCCCGAGGTACGGGAGCCATGGTGTGGCCTCCCTTTGGAAAATAAAGAGCAGACATCACCAGCCTCTGAGATTCGGGAGAACGGAGAAGGGCTTTGGGCTCCCATTTCCATGAGATTACCCTGGTGAAACAAAGTGGCTTGCTGATTCCCATTCTGTTCTCTGTGTTGTTCCCCACCAGGGGGTGGGAAAAACCACAGGAGCAGGAAGCCAGCAGAGCTACATACTGTCGCCCTGGGAAGACGGATAGGTTCCTTTTCACATTCCCAAAGCGCAGGCTCTCTCACCCCCACCCCCACCCCCGCAGATGGGCTGAGTAGCCCCTGCCAACTTCCAGGGTTTCGGAACAATGCCTGCGAATCACTCGGGAAGAGCCTTAGAGGACAAGTGATGGAAACCTGAGATCTGCAGCCATCCAGACAGAATTCAGAGTGGAAACCTGTGTCCTGCCTGCGGGGAGGAGAGCCAGAGTTCCCCAGCTTCCTGAGGCTCCTCCTGCCTGCGTGCTGGCTGCCGGCTGCCGTGTGAAGTCTCGAGGACAATACTTCGGAACTGACTTTGGTCAGATTTCTGTAGATCTTGCTGGGGTAATCTCCTAATAAGAATTCTACTTCTAGAAGTTTGAGGATGCTGATTAAGTAAGAAGAGTCAACGTGCACGATGGACGTTTCTAAGTGGAAGTTAACCACATCGTGAACAAGGATTTATGCACTCATATTGAGAAAACAGAGAAAAAACCCTTTCTTTCTCCCGATCTTCATAGAGAATGGTGTCTGAATTCATCATGATAGTGATCATGAGATACAAATTAGGGAGGCATTTCCTAAGGGAACAGTACGTACATGTACACACATGGCAGAAACAGTGACACAGAGAATACGGTGGTGACACCAGGCATCAGAATACCTGGGACCTATATCTTCCACCTCCAAGTTTTTTCTGACTCCAGGATTCCTAACGATACAAATAAGGGATGGTATCTGTGTAACATTTCTTGCGAGGTAGTCTTGAGACCCAAACCAAGGAACCGATATGAGGTGCTTAAAAGCATATTAGTCCCTTGCGTGAACTCTTTACTATGATTACCCTAGGCAACTATTTGCTGGTGGTATTTGCATTCAAATCTAGCAATGAAGCAGATAACCTCCTTCCCAACTGTGGACTTCATTGACATCCCTCCCCAAGAGATTTACATTATGGTCCTATGCACTAGAAATGCCCATATTAGTATCGCGAAATGGACTCATTTCCATAAGGCATATAATGGATTCAATACACCCATGGGTTCGCTTTGCTGGATAAGGGATTTGGACACTCTCGGAATTTTCAGTAATTTACTCCCTGGCAAACTTTCCACAGGCCCCTCCTCTCTTCACACCTTAGCTTGATGTCTCCCCATTTATTTTTGTTTATTCAGGTGTTGGATGCAAATCTTGAAGAGTCTCGCTGAACAGATTTTTCCAGAACTGAAATCCTTGCTCATCACGAGGAAAATTTTTAAAGAGACCTGAGGCAATTTACTCAACCGAACCTCCTTAATTCTAACACGTTTCTTAATGTGGTTATATTTAATGTGAGTTTTCACATTTCGAGTATTGCCAAGCTCCTAATTTTGTGACTTGCCTTCTAAAGCGTCCCCTTGAGAAGCGGCCAGCCCTTTCTCATACGTCTCCACGCGTTATCTCCCTTCTGCAAGGGTGGAATCTATTCTGCCCTGAACCCCTGCCACTGTGACTGTGTAGCCCTCACTCAGACTGCATCAGAGAACGTGTATGTAGTCATTTGTCCTGAAAGGAAAGAGACACTAGTTTATTTAATTTGTTACCATCAGCAGAATGCCCACCCACCCCCCACCAAGTAAACAGGGTTACTGATTACTTGTTGAATGAATCAATGGCCGAATGAAGGCTAGCTGGTTCCAATGAAGGCTCCAATCCATTTTTCTGATTTTTCTGTGTGTGCATTTAAGTCCATGGAGAGACAAATGCCAAGACATCCTTGCACGTGCAAAGGATCTCCTGAGGAAAATTATGAGTGATAAAGGTAAGGTGTCGAGAGTAGGCAGGGACAGTGGTCAGACCGCAGTGGTGGCCTTGTACCCGTGAAAGGGGAGGGAAGGAGGAGAAGAGTCAGAAGAGTCTCAGGACACAGGAATGGGGTCGGAATCCCTGAGCCAATGGCACCTGTTAGAGGAGTCCCGCATTAGGAGAAATGGGCCAGAAACAGTGTCTTTGTCACGTTCAGTCATTGGCTGGGGGCAGCCTGAGGCCAGCATGGTCTCGGCATTCCTGTGGCTGCAGAGGGGTGTGGCATGGTGGCCAACGGTGCACCCCACAGTGACGCTCCTGGAGGGAAAGCTGAGCAGAGGGAGTCTATGGCCACCAAAGCACATCGCTGGGGGCACACAGACCCGCTTTCCCCATGCAGGCTCACAAGCCCCTGCCGTAACAAGGGACAATGTGGACCTGTGCCCTGTGGTCCTTGGATGTCTGGTCGTTCCCCTTTCCCTAGAGCACAGTTGCCCTATAAATAGCCATAGGTGCCTTGGGCGAAGGACTGGAGAAACTCTTACAGGGTACACTTGCTAGAGGGTCACCAAGGTTTCCCTGCTGGGGACTCAGCCACCTCCTCACTGCACGGGCTCTGGGCCAGAAACTGGGCTCAGGACTTGGATCTGAGCAGGGATCCTAGCTTTTTATGGGAGTGACTGCCTCCATTTGCCCCTCGGTTCTTACTTGTCGATGTCATTTGCTTATAGATGTTAACGGCACCTTTGTTAGCGTCCATCCATCCCCCTCCCAGTGGGTTCTGTGTTCTGTTAACAATCCCCGTGGCCATAGATTAAGCCCCCACGGTAACCACTTTGGCCTCCACAGTCTTCACGGTGACCGCATCTTTTTTGCTCGTGCAGGTAAATGCCCCACCTGCCTGTCCTTCTCTGCAGCCTTGTTTCTCCCACAATATTCACAGCCCCAGCTTTGAGATCGCCTGTCCCACTCTCAGCCCTGGCTGATAGAGGAAAGCCACCAGTGCACGTCACAGTGTCGCTGTCAGCAGAGCATCCCTGTTGGCCTTGGTGTGCCCTGTAATCCCCTCTATGGAATGTAACACTTTGGTGGCTCTTGTGGCCTCAGATACTGTATTGATTCAGCATGACACTTCCTCTAACCCTTTTATTTCTTCTTCTACCATCTGCCAGGGCAACTCAGGCATTTCCACTCTGTCACTTGGGGCAAATTGAGTAGTGAATTTGCCTTATTCCTCTGGAGTCTTGGCCAAGACGTTAAATTCCAATTTCTGAAAAAAGTGCTCCCCAATTCAAAACTCTGTACCTATCAATCCTTACATGCTGCTCCCATGAGGAAGCATGCTCCAAATCCAATCCCAGTGGTATCCAGCTGGTTCCTGCTGGTCCACACTGGCTAATTCTTGTGTCTCCCTTGGCATATAATCTTCTTTCTATAACAGACTGAGTACATCCCCAGCTGATTTATGCCAGGATTTAGACTGTCAATGTTGCTCTGTGACTATCAAGTGTTGAATCTTCTCAGCTCTCTGCCTTTCAGTGCAGGAAATAGTAGCCTCTTTATAAGCTATCTAAGAACTTCTCTGGCTCTACATGTAGCTTTTACCTGTTTGTTAATAGTGATAGTTTGTCATTATCCCGCTGTAGGGCATCAATAGGACTTACCCACAACAAGCCGTTCCACCATTCTTGTAAATATCACGTAAATATCTTGTACCCGTCATCTTGTAAATATCATTGTCAATATCTTGTATTTATCTTTCCAATACCTGAGACACCCCATTTGCAAGGAGGTCCCCTCCCCATGTTATTGTTCCAGGTCACTACCAGTGAAATATTCAGCAGCTGGCTTGCCACATTACACAGGGCACCATTTGTGCCCATGTACCACTAAGGAGAGCATGCCTTTCGCCAGCCAGACAGCGCCTTGGGCAGTCACCGGTTGCCATCTTGTCACCTGCTTCCTCACACCGTCCTTGGTCTATTTGTGTTTGGTCAGGTCCTCTGAGAAGCAGACACCAAAACGGGACCAAGAGATTTGTTGAGGGAGACACGGAAAAGGGGAAAGGAGAGGAAGCAGGTGTGGGGAGGGAGAGCCTTCTGACTTGATGTGGGGTGATACTTACGAAGAGAGGGAGTTAGGAGGGGATTGGGCAGGAGGGGTCTCAGACAGTGGTGCCATCTATGAAAGTTTCACCAGAGCCAGGGGGGCATCTTCCAGCCAATGTTGCCCACCGGAGGCCTCCCACATCTCATGAGCAGCATGAATGGCCCCACGGGGCACAGTCATTGGCTGTGAGCAGCCCTGGGGAAGCATGACCTCAGCACACACGTGCTGGGTCAGAGCTTCACCAGGGGAAGCCATCATTCATGTGAAAGACACGAGCAGCACAGTTTCACGGATGCCTCATCTATTCACTGGAATGACCGCTTTTTCTGAAATTTACCACTGACTCCTAAAACGTGGTGGGGAAATCCTCTCTCCAGAATTTCACTGGAAGTAAAAATAAAGACGATCAGATAAGCTAGGGATAAGCTAAGCTACTATTCCCCACCCCCCGCCCCCGGGGTTCCGGATGCATCTCAAGATGATTAGTGTCCCACACACTCTAGACCAGCACCTGCCCCAAGTGACCTGACCCTTTGCAGGGTTTTTAATTATGCAAGCAGATTGCATTTGCCTGCTTCATGCATGGAAAGACACGATAATGGGAGGAGAAGGGGGCAGGGCGGATGCAAAGGAATTAAATGTATTTATGGAGATGTGAAAGCCAAGTTTGGCCATGGAATATTGATGTTGAGGTGAGGCAGGAGTTCATCACAAGATCTGTTAAATAAGAAAGACATTCTGTCTCTTCTCTACTTATGCATTCTGCCATAATGACTGAGAAATTTGGGGGAAGGAAAAGTAAGACGCATTGAATATGTACCACGTGGCAGGAATGAGGCCGGCTGTTTCCACAAGTATTTTTACCTTCAAATCCCCCAACAACCCTAGGGGTAGGTGTATCATTTAAAACATGAGAAAAAATAATAATAACAATAAAAACAATAACCATGACATGTTAATATAAAAAAAGAAAAAAATAGGGGTCATCTGGGTGGCTCAGTCAGTTGAGTGTCCGACTTCGGCTCAGGTCATGATCTCACACTCGTGGGTTCGAGCCCCGCATTGGGCTCTGCACTGATAGCTCAAGCCTGGAGCCTGCTTCGGATTCTGTCTCCCTCTCTGCTGACTGAAGTCCAAAAAGCAGAGACATTCTGTCTCTCACTCTCTCTCAAAATAAATAAGCACAATAACAAAAAAAAAAATGAAAAAATAGCAAAAGTAATAAAGCACGAGAAAAGACTCAAAGGGTCTCAAGGAAAAACTCAAAGAGATGTAGTGATCTGTCCGATCTCCTTTAGCATGGAAATGACAATATCCAAAGGACTAAACAGCTTAATTTTTTACTGGTGTTTATATACACGTGAATTAAAACCCCACAAACACACACACACCCATTACAAATACGGTTAGTTACTTAAACTCATCAATTGTTAGAGCTCACATAAGCATCTGATCATTCTACAGATCAGGGGTTGAGAAAGTTGTTCTACAAGGAGCAGATAGTAAATATTTTAGGTTTTGTGAGACAGACAGTCTGTGTCACAAGTACTCAGCTCTGCTGATTTCAGTCCAAAACAGCCACGGACAACATGTAAATGAGTGGGCTTGGCTATACTCCAACAAAACTGTTTCCAGAACTAGGAAGTGGGCTGGATTTGGCCCATGGGCCATAGTTTGTTGACTTCTGCTTTAGATAAAAAAAAAAAAAAAAAAAAAAAAAAAAAAAAAAAATCACCACCTGGTGCAGTGAGTTTCAGTAACTTGCCTATGGTCGCAGAGTAATTACTGTTGGAGCCAATCTGAAAATTAAGATCTCTCCTCTCAGTGTGTAATAATTCCAGTGCACCAACCTTCTCTTCTAGGATCCACACTGATTCCGTTACAGAAGAACTGTGATGGGAAAACTTACTGAAGAGGAGAAAGAAAGGAGAACAAAAAGCAGGCTGTAGAGGGCCTTGAATGCCACGCACAGCAGGCATCAGGGAGACGCTGCGGGTTCAGGGAAGTTGGGCAATAGTGGATTGGAAATGCCAGACGTAGGAGATGGCATTCAGAGGTAACTGCAGTGTTCCTGAACAGAGAAAGATCGAGAAGGACTGCTGTGGCAAGCCTCAATGCAGACTATGGGCAGCACAGCAGAGGAGGAGACCGCGAGACTTGCTGACTTTGGAGCAGGAGAGGCAGCCTGTGGGGGGAGGGTCGCAGCAGCAGCGTGGGCACGGTGGCATTAGAGAATTGTGGCCGCATGTCTGCATGACTGATACAACGAGAGCTCCATAAACAAAATAGGAAAGGAAAAGTTGCCGAGCCAGAAGAAAGGTGTCATTGGTTTGTCTTAAGGGATCATAGAAGTCTTGCTCTAAATGCCCAAGAAACTGGCATTGATGGCTGCCAGTCAGGGAGAGGTTGATGCTGGAGACATGGCTCGGGAAGCCAGCCGCTCCGGCATCATCTGAAGGGGAGAAGGCCAATCAGATGGACTCAAAGATGGGACCGTGGACAAGCTGGCAAGGGGCGGAAGACAGTCAAGGGGTCAGATGAAAGACCAGAGGGGCCGGTGTAGAGGAAGCTGGGGGAGGTCTGTTTGCAGCTCTCTGTGCCTCTGAAGTTCGAAGAGCCCTTCTTCCAAGCCCCCACTCCCCTCCCCACCTCACCCCCCCCCCCCTCTGGGCTCACCGCTCAGCTCTAGCTGCACAGTAGGGGGCCGCCTGCTCCCTCTTTCCCTCCATTGAGCTAAGCGTTCTTTCTCCGTGCCCCCAGCCTCCAGGGTCCATGTCAAACCGCGCTCAGCTCTCTCTATTGCGTGTGTGTGCTTCTCCATCCCTCTTACTGAGCTCAGGATCCTCTGAGGCCACAGTTTGCTGCCTCTGTGTTCTAAGCCCCAGGAATATGCCATTGTGTTTGGCACATGGTGGGCGCCCAAAGCATCTTCGTTGACGGGCTGTGTGAGTGAGGGAGCTGCTGGCAATGTCAGGAGATGCAGCATCTTTTGAAAGGATGACAGCTGGGGGACGGGCTCAGTTGATTAGGCCTCTGATTCCCGGTTTCGACTCCGGTCATGATCTCACGGTTTGTGAGCCGGGCCCTTTGCTGACAGGGCAGAGCCTGCTTGGGATTCTCTCTCTCTGCTTCTCCCCGTCTCTCTCTCTCCTTCTCTCTCTCTCTCTCTCGAAATAAATAAATAAACTTAAAAAAAAAATAAAAGGATGAGAGCTGGGGAAAAGGCCCAAGATCTGACTGTGAGGCAATCCTTCATGACCTATTTGAATGTTTGGATCGTAAACCCAGATTACGGAAAATTTGGCGACGAGCAAAAGACAAAGACGAGGACGTGGAGAGTCGGGGGCGGGGGGGCTGTCAATCATCTTGCCGTCTGCTCCACTGCTCCTGGGGAACAGACTGCCACCAAACGCAGTGGCTTAAACAATAATATCCTGGCCATGCCTTTTGGGCAGCGCAGGGGTGCGATGGGAACGGTCATCTCTACTCCACTCGACGTCGGCCGGGGAGGTTCCCCTGCACAGAAGGACCCACTTCTAGGACGGCTCACTGCCTTGGCTCGGAGCCAGCTGGGGCCTTCGTTCCCCTTCACGAGGGCTTCTTCATGCACCACCCGGATTTCCCACCAGCAGGATGGCTGAGTTCCAAAAGGCCCAGGCCAAAGCTGCAAGGCCCTTCCCGATGGAGACCGGGAAGTCCCGGACAGTCACTTTCACTGCACTCGGGGGGCCCAGCAAGTTGCTTGGGACGGCCAAGCTTGAAGGGCAGGAGGAATCAAATCGCTTCCCAGTGGGAAGAAATGCCGAGGGCTCGTGCCCCTTTGTATCTTGCCACACTTGCCCAAGTTCCCGACTTGACATCTGCACACGCGAAGGCCTCAAGAGGCAGCGTTAGGTGCACAACTTCGCACTGTAAGTTAGTAGATCTCCTGCCTCGCGTTTCGGCCAGACTCCGGTGCCTGCTTCTGAGTCACCGTGTGGTGGTCCCCGGCGGGTCACAGAGAGCCTGCTCTTTAGGGAACATGCCCATATTCAGAGAAAAACAAAATATCGCCTGGGACTACTTTGGGGGGCCAGGGGGAGGGCGAGACAGACTACCTAGGCTTGGTAATGAGTCGTTTCCTTTCTATACCAAAGACAAAATGGCAGGCTTTAACAGTAGCAATATTTTTGAGCGCTTGCTCTGTGCTAGGCATCGCTTGAAGTAACATACCTCCTTTTGAGGGACGTGATATTGTGAGTCTGGGATCAGAGATGGGGAAGGAGGTCCAGGGAAATTAAATAACGCATCCTGGGTCACCCAGCTATAAGTGGTGAAGCTGGATTCTTGGTCAATCTGAACTGCCGTAAACAGGATACCGTAGTCTGCGTGGCTTAAACGACAAGAATTTCGCAGTTCTGGAGGCCGGGAAGTCCAAAATCAAGGCACCTGAGGATCCAGCAGCTGATGAAAGCCTGTTCTCTGGTTTGCAGATGGCAGTCTCCTCACTGGATTCTTCCTGGATCCTACCCGGTACAGAGACAGACACAGAGTGCATGTAATATCATAAACGAATAAATTTGTATGCCTTTTCTCCTGTTAATATCGCTGTTGTCAGTTTGTGTCATAGACCCAGTTATTAAATTTAGATAGGCTTGATTTTCTTCTTTTTTTTTTTTAATGTGTATTTATTTTTGTACAGTTGCAATACAGATGCGTGGTTCTTGGTCAAGGCTGGCGGGAGAAGCAGGTGGTTAGCACCATGAGCGTAGGAGCAAGGAAAGCTATTCTCACAGTATTCCTAGCACCTAGCAATGTCCCAGGCCCTGGGATGTAAGAGATGCGGATATAAGTCTTTGTGGAATAAATGAGAGTATAGATGAGTGATTATCCAAAAGTGTATAGTTTCATATGACAGAGATACAAACCAAGTATCATCAAAGCACAGAAGAGGCTGTGATTCATTTCCCTGGGGAAAGGCAGGAAAAACCCCCTGATACAAAGTGACTTTTGACCCGGCTCTTGAAGAATGAAGACGTATTAATGAGATGAGAATCATATTCTAGAAACTCGTTCTCGTATTCTTCATAGGCGTGAGCCTGTTGGAACTAGAAGGTGAGGGAGTAAAGGTCTGGGGGTGACTTATGTCCTCCCAGTAGGAATATCTGCAGAGTGATCTCTTTTACTCCTCACGACGGCCCTTACGGATGGGTTTTATGATCATTAAAATTTTGACAACAGAGAAACAGAGGCTCAGAGAAACGAAGCTACTTTCCCAAGATTTCAGCATCAGTGCAGAGCAGAGCTGACTCGAGCTAGCTGGGTCTAAAGACTCCGAAAGCGAGATCCACAGACTAGGATGGTTCAAGTTATGGCACCAGGGGTTCACGTCAGGACATCAGGAGGGACCAACGGAGACACACAAGTCCTTGTCACCCTGTAGAAGATCAGAAGTGCCATATCCCTTGGAGGTCTCTTCTGATGAAGTCACGAAATGGGAGATTCTGCCTGGAATCCCTGTTGTGAGAACAAGAGTCCAAGACCCTACGGACAGTCGTATGCGACAGAAGCCATCTGCATCACGCTTCAGCACGTTGGTTGGCTTTCAAGTACCCGGAAGCTACCAGGATCTCCATAGCAACGCTCTATGGCTGCTTTCAGCAACGTTTATGGTGCCTTGGCCCCAGCCACCTCTTAAAGATCACTGGCTGAAGGCAGATTAGAGACTGCCATGCTGGTCCTCTGAACACCACCAGCCCACCTGTCTCTCTGATAAGCAGCAAGACTTTAATCTGCTTTAAAACTGTCTGGCCTAAGACCTGACTGATTGGTATTTGCCTTCAAGGGAAATTCGAAAGGAATGGCCCATGTTGAGCTGTTCAGCAGACCACAGTGACTGGGAACACCATGTATCTTGCACTTAGGGAAATCACCAAGCCTCACGGCCAATGTGGGAAGTGATGGAAAAGCCAATCTTCTCTCTGTGGGGGAGGTTCTCGCAGGTCCCTGGCTGGGACTCTCTATCACCAGTCTTTGACCTGGGCATCCCATCTGGCCTGCCCACACCCTACACGTTCACCTGGCCACATCTGCCAGGATTCTCCCATTTACTGATGGAAGACGTTAGTGGCATCCCTGTAAGAATCAGGCATCGTGTTGCTCAGAAGTCCTGCTTTTCATTTCCACCTCTGCTCCAGACACCCTGTGCCCCTGAGAGCCCGGACGGAATTATTCCAACTGTTGCGTGAAGAGGAATAAGAACTACGGGGCCCCCAAATATTAGGAAGCCGCGTCTCTCAAACTGCCCTCTGTATCCCAGGAAGGTAGCAGAATCAAGCTTTTTCTGGTTTCTGACGTGGATGGGCTTAGACCGGTCCAGGAATCTGACCTCGTCTCTTCATTTCGTGATACCCGATTTCCATCCAGGCCAGAAGTGTGCATCTCCCAGGATAGGTACCCTGCCACATAGGGATGGTCTAACTGCAAGACTGGAATCCTGATTGTTTATTGCCTCATCGTCCATTCCCTATGAAAGCCTTGGAGGGAGGGACCATGGCTTGCAGAGCTCTGCATCTCAGAGTCTGGGACAGAGTCTTTCACTCAATGCATGCCCAAGACATGTTGAATGAGTTAACGGATGACCGAATCCATGTTTCGTCAGCACACACACGCAAAATAATTTTAACTGTGTTATGCATGTCATGTTATGGGTCAAAAGCTTATACCTACGCTCAGAAGGATTGAGTAGTGACCGCTTTTTCCTCAAAAAGATAGTCTAGCCAACCTTCAGGACGACTTTAAACTGTCTTATCTGGATTTCCAGCAACTGCAAATCTTTACTACCTGGAACTTCCAGCCTCTGTATTTATGAATGCTTTCCATTCGTGTATATCAATAGACATATCCCTATGCCTTCCCATCCAACAAAATTGGGTTATACAATCCTTTCCACATCCTCCTGGCTCATACTTTTCTACTTCGGGAACTTTGAAACTTTTAGGGCTGCGCAAATGAATTTCCCTCAGATTCCCTAATTCCCCAATTTCCTTCCAGTTCCCTAATAAGGAGAGACAGATTTCAGAATAAATATGTGGCACTTAATGCAAATCAAAGTTCCTTTGTCTAAAAACATCACAGCACATTGGGATAAAGGAGGCTGTCCAAGGTAACATCTCACCTCTCGGCCTGCAGCCAACATCGAACCTGCGTCCTCAGGGGAGGGGGTGTAGACAAGCACCTGACAACCAGTCCCTTGATCTTCAATCAATATAAATAATATCATGCCACTGCCATAAAAATGAAGTTCCCTGCTTCGTTGACTTCCTCTCAATAAGAAGGCACTTCAGGGGCGCCTGGGTGGCTCAGTCGGTTAAGCGTCCAACTTCGGCTCAGGTCATGCTCTCGCGGTCTGTGGGTTCGAGCCCCGCGTCGGGCTCTGTGCTGACAGCTCAGAGCCTGGAGCCTGCTTCCGATTCTGTGTCTCCCTCGCTCTCTGCCCCTCCCCTGCTTATGCTCTCTCTCTGTCTCAAAAATAAATAAAACATTAAAAAATTAAAAAAAAATAATAATAAGCCACTTCACCCCGAGGTCTGGTATATACACAGGTCCACACAGATATGGGGGTGTGGCCAGCCTTAGTGGAAAGGCTGGCAAGGAATTTTCTCTACCAGGAAATGATCTCCGTACATCTCCTAGGAAAGTTCTGGTTTCTGTGTGTGCACCCTCGGGAGGAATTCTGAGGTCATCCAGTCCAGTTCCGTAACCAAGGGACACAGCCGTTACCTGCGAAAGAGAAGGGAAGGCGGACGAGGCTGGGAATCCTTCGAGACGCACCCTTGCCGTTCAACGTCCTTTTTTGAATGATTTTTCTGCCCTGTGGCTGGAATACCCACACCCCCACCCCCCTTCAATCTCTGCTTCTTGGCTCCTCACAGGTTTAGGTCTTTTACTTCTAATGCGTTCTGAATTAAACCTTAGTCCCCAAGGCCCTGCCTGGGAATGAAAGCTGGTTCGTGAACCTGAGTTAAGTGAGAATTAGCATTCGGGTACTGACCTTGGAGGTCTCTGTAAGGAGAGAAGGCAGGCTTGCCTTTGCCATGTCTCTGCGCAAATAGCATATGTTGTGAAACAACTATGGGCCTGGGGGTCAGAGAGATCGCAGTTGATTTTGCCTTCCCGGTGGGTGACTGGGGCAATTCCTTTAATTCTCTAAATCTTGGGTCTTTGTTTGGAGGAGGAGATACGGCGCTCAACTGACGAGGCCGTTGAGAGGTTTCAGTGAAATAATGTAGACCCTTAAACCATAGGGGCTGCTTATGAATGTGGTGTCTTTCCCCCCCTCCTTCCCCTTCTGGAGTTTGCTTCCTTGACTCCGCATCTGGGTGCACGTGCGTGCCAGTGTCTCCCATCTCCTCAGAAAACTGGCACATTCGAAGGAAAGGGTGCTTCCTCAGGCACAAGCCATTTTACTTTGCGCACAAAGGTTCCCAGGACGCGGCCTCTCCAGAGCAAACCATGCCTCTGGGTTTGAAAACCGCTTTACGTGACAGGTGCACACGGGTGGCTTTCAGAAATCTGCTGGCCATGGGGAGGGAAATGGCCCTCTTCGATTCCTCCTGCTCCTTCTCTCCCGTCAGGACTTCCCCGCTCAGATTCCCCTACGCCCGCAATTAGCAACCGGTGGCCTTTAAAACCCCCCTCACCCCACCGAGCTTTCTCCTCATCTCTCACGGGAGACCTGAATACACCTCGACGGTAACAAACCTGGGATCATTCCATATCCTCAAGCTGCATCGTGACAGTGAAGATACGAGAACACGAACAACCAACCACCACGTCGTCCGCTATGGTTGGGGCCAGCCTGAGTGTCCGGCAGGTTCCCCAGCCACCCTGTCCATTCCTGACGTGAGCACCAAATGCACTTCAGTTTGTGTGTGCTTCTTGTTTCGTTTTGGTTTTCCGCTTAATTATTGTATCCATCAGTATGACAGTGCCTGTCTGTGATGGGTGTGTTCGTCTCATATTGATAACTTCCCATAATTCTTCACCAAGCCAGTTTCAGGGGTGCTGGATTCCAGTATCGGAAATCGAGGTGTGGATTGTAAACCCATTTGCTTTCTAAAAAAAAAATTAATTTAGATGATTTTTTGAGAGAGAGTGTGCACGCATGTACAAGCAGGGGAGGGGCGGAGGGAGACGGAGAGAATCCCAAGCAGACTCCACACTCAGTGCAGAGCCCGATGCAGGGCTCAATCCCATGACTGTGAGAGCATGGCCTGAGCCGAAATCAAGAGTCAGACACTCAACTGGGGAGACTGGGTGGCTCAGACTGTTAAGCATCCGACTTGGGCTCAGGTCGTGATCTCACGGTTTGTGAGTTCGAGCCCCAAGTCGGGCTCTGTGCTGACAGCTCAGAGCCTGGAGCTTGCTTCAGGTTCTGTGTCTCCCTCTCTTACTCTACCCCTCCTCTGCTCATGCTCTGTCTCTCTGTCTCTCTGCCTCTCTCTCAAAAGTAAATAAACATTAAAAGAAAAAAAAAGAGACGCTCAACCAACTGAACCACCCAAGTGCCCCTAAACATATTTGTGTTGTTTAGTTCATCCCTCAATCCTCAACATTGGCAAAATGGTAGTATATGAACAATCCTTTATCTATACCTAGTGTGATTATCCATATAAACAGTGATATATATATATACATATATATATGTATATATCCAGATGTGTATATACATATATACACATATATGTATGTGTATATATATGTACATGTATGTATATATATACACATATTATATATATATGTAGGTAGATAGATAGATATAGGTATGTGTGTATCTATATATGTGTGTGTGTGTATGCATATATATATGTGTGTATATATATATATGTGTGTGTGTGTATATATAGATACACACATATATATATATATATATATATAAATTATGAACCAGCCTGGTAGCCTCCATATCTCCATGGTCTGCTTGCCCATCACTAACATCAGTGCATCGCTGAATGCCAAATTAAAAAGGTGATCTTCAGAGACTGCTACTGTTCTCTGTCATGAAAAATGTGTCAACATTTGCTAGAAGGAAACTAATGTGATCAGGGAGGAAATTACGAGTCTACTCACCAGGCATGCAACAAATCTTTATTGAGTGTTACACTTGTCCCATAATTCAAGCTACCGTCATCTTTTATGCGGGTTATTGCAATTTCTCCCTAACTGGTTTCCTTTCATACAGAGCCTACTCCTGGCTTATAACCAAGGGGGATCTTTTGGAAATGCAAATATGATCATGGCCCCACCCTCCGACACCTGCCTACCAATCCCCATTCTGACCAAAAACGCATTGACTTCTTAGTCCAACTACCCCCTGTTCTCCAAAATTCAGCCAGACTTTCTTCAACTCTCACTAGAAACCCCACTTCTCAGGATACTTGGCCTCAGAGCCCAGGTCAGGTAACATTTTTGAAGGCTTGGAGGTGTGATGGAACCACAAGCCTCACACCTCCTCGGTACATTTTCCAGTTTCAACTACATATTATTGTTTGATTATTTTTCCCAGTCTTTCCTAGTAGCATACGCTGCTTCTTTACCCATTGCTTCCCAAACACGTAGCACGTTTTAAAAAATATTTATTTATTTTTTTTTTTGAGAGACAGAGAGAGACAGAGCACGAGTGGGCAGAGAGAGAGGGAGACACAGAATCCAAAGCAGGCTCCAGGCTCCCAGCCGTCAGCACAGAGCCCAACACGGGGCTCAAACCCACGAACCGTGAGATCATGACCTGAACCGAAGTTGAACACTTTACCAACTGAGCCACCCAGGCGCCCCTAAACACATAGCACTTTGAATGGAATGCAAAAGGTACTCAATGAAGTTTTGACAATGGGACGGGCCCTGTGCCAGGTGAGGATAGTGGCCACAACATTGGCCACATACAGGAATTCCGATCAAATGAGTACATATATTAAGGATAATGGGAGGCAAGTTCCTCCCTACTGAAGAAGAGAACTGTAAACAAGGGAACAGAGAAAGCTAAATTCAAACCCTGTGGTATTTAATTGGAGTTTCTGTATTGAACTCATGGCTTCGAAGATAGACATATAGAGAAACAGAAAAAGATCTAAGTCAATGTGTGTATGAATGTACATGATACATATTCCTTAGTTTCATCCACTACATGAAGCTGGGATCCTTAACTCTCTCCCTGGGCGGACCTGCACACCTAGCACCCAGATCTTGGCTTCTACATACCATTTTCCAAAGAAAAGAGACAATGGTTGTTGGAAAATATCTGATTCCATGACTAGGCCAAAGAAAGTATAAGATAAAACACCTAGTTATATGATAAAATAAGAAAGTGTTTGGAGAATGATAAGGTCATGTTGAAGGACATAGAAGGCAGCTTGATGGGGATCCCATTGGGCAAAGGATCTTGAGCATCAAGACAATAATGATAGGAAAGAATTATGAGTAAACTATGAAACCGTGAGTGCATACTGATAGGGATATATACATGATATGTAAATAAAAATAAAATTTTGATAGAAATGGAATAGTTTCCAAATAACTCACCACAATATTACTTGTTCATTTCAAAAGGGGAAAAAAATGGTTTTACAGTAGAGATGCATGTCAGAGGCTGATCTAATTACAAATTAATATTACATAATTCATAATGGGAAAAATTCAAGCTGTGTGTCACATAATAGGATGCGATGAGAAGAACATGCTATCGATTCATGATTTTCTTGCCCCCAAAATGCATGATCCAAGTAATTGATAAGCTTCAAACTAAACCAAGGACATTCTACAAAATAGCTCATCTGTAACCTTCAAAAAGGTCAACATTATGAAAGTCAAGTTAAGACTGGGAAACTTCCCTGGACAAGAAATTCCACCCTCGATCACTATTACCTAACATTACCTAACACTGAGTGGATTTAGAAATTAAATTCCGCTTCGGCCTTGCTAATTTGGGGTAAGGACTTCCACATAAAATCACTAGGCAAGAGAGTATGCAGAACATAGACTGTGGTAAAGTCATTTCAATGGCAACTAATGTATAAATCACAAGTCATGTTAACCTGCCTTCTAACAGCCCTGCTATCAAAATTAAAACAAGATTCAGGATCTCCATTCCCACGCAGGGCGTAAATGTGCAATGGATAGATTTTCTGGGCTCTTACTATAGTTTCAGCAGTGTTTTTCAGAACTTGATGCAAGTGTAAAGGAAATTTCTATATTTAAAATCCTATTTAGGGGTGTCTGCATGGCTCAGTCAGTTGAGTGTCTGACTCCTGATTTCGGCTCAGGTCATGATCCCAGGGTTGTGGGATCGAGCTCTACGATGGCCCCTAGGCTGAGCATGAAGCCTAGTTAAGATTTCCTCTTTCCTGGGGCGCCTGGGTGGCTCAATCAGTTAAGCATCTGACTTTGGCTCAGGTCATGAACTTATAGTTTGTGAGTTCAAGACCTGCCTAGGGCTCTGAGCTCATGGTGCAGAGCGTACTTGGGATTCTCTCCTTCTCCCTCTTTCTCTGCCCCTCCCCGCTTGTGCGCACTCTCTCTCTCAAAATAAATTAACTGATTTGAAAAAAAAAAAAAAGATTTTCTCTTTCCTTTTCTCTGCCCCTCTCCTCCACTTGAGCATGTGCTCTCTCTCTAAAAAAAATCAATCAGTCAATCGATCAATCCCTATTTAAATTGGGGAGTTTCACCTAACCTTCCACAGAAAGTGATTAATCTGTAATGTAATGCATTTTAAAAGGCAAAGGTAGAAACAAATCTAATAAAATTCTATAAGGCCCTCCAAACTATGGCCTCAATCATCACTGAGTGCTCAATCATATGCTCATAGAATTTATAAAAGGATATCACAGATCGGCATTAACAGATGAAGATTTACAATTGATTTGATTAGAGGGAACACAAACTGAATCCCAATTAAGTGAAATGTTACTCCTATCCCCTAAAAAATTCCATTATTCTCATTAGTAGATCTTTGGTACAAAAAAAAAAAAAAGAAAAAAGCTGTACTCAATTGTTACTATATTTTGAACTTCATCAATATAAACTTCTGGGAAATTTGTTTTTCCTTTTATTATATAAGCTCCTAGTAATATCCTCAGTGTCACACTCTTGACCCACAAAACACAAGATGTATAAAGCCTCTATTACCATCCGATGTTATTGAATCAATGGTAAATTTCTTGGTTGCGATATTGATATTGGCATGTATGGAAGCACTTTGGTCTTAATGCCAGATGCTCAAGTATTTACCGATAAAGTGTCATGATGTCTACAATTTAATTTTAAATGGCTCAGCAAAGGAAAAACAAGCATGATACAAATCTGGACAGTTTGAGAACCTGCATGAGAGCTTACACTTCTGTTCTGTCAGTCCCCCTGCAACTTTGAAATTTTCAAAACAGAACCTGGGACGAAGAGAGGCCTTCCATGACCACACTACCAAAGGCACTCTCGGCCAGTCACTGAACAATTGTCCCATTTTATTTTCAGGGTACTTATCGTGCAATATATTTTTTTATTTCCTTATTCGTGGGCCTATCATTAGTCCTTTGGGATCACGTGACGTTGATGACAGTAGGGACCAGGTCTGTCGTGTTCTTTGCTCTACCGTAGTAGCTGGAACAACACTGGCACATGCTAGACCCTCAACAACTCTTGTTGACTCAAAGATAAGAGAAAGTGAGAAAAGCAGACGTGAATGGAGGAGTGGCCATTTCTCACCCACAGAGGCACGGATGCATCCAGACAGCCCGGGTTACCTCAGCCACGTACACCCTCCTTCATGCTCCCATCCGCTTCCCTCCCCGGTTGAGGTCTTGTCCGTGCCATTTTGGGTTGATGCTTGTACTCAGGATTTCTGACTGGGAACCTATAACTTCTCCAACAATTGGCCTGTGGCCCGTTCTATCATAAACAAAACGTCTCAATTCCAGGCCCGCAGAAGCAGTCCCTACTCATGGGTCGGTCCCTTAAAATGGTGAGAAAGTCACCTTGCAGCCCTGGGCCAGTCACAGGGGTGATGGTCACACCATTGAGTGTCCTTTATTCCTTCCCCAAGTCCTCCGAGGGAGGTCTTATCTCTGTCCGCTGGGGGAGAAAGCTGAAACCTACCTTCTCTCTGGAACGATGGCAAGTTGGTGGCAGAAGCAGGACGGAAACTCGAGTCCCCTTAAGGCGACCTTTCTGAGCGAGCTTTTTGTCCACGACTGTGTCCGCCTCTGCTTATTTTGTCCCGGCCCACAGAGGAAGCAGTTGGCAAGGATATGCGTTCCGATGCTGTGCCAATATTTCTAACAATGGTGATTGGGCCGCACCGGGATCAGTACCAAGGCCTGCTGGGAAACTGGGTCGGCCTCACAATTGATCCCCAACCGCCTCCACTAGGGGCTCGTGGAATTAATATGACTCAGTAGCCTAAGCTTTAAACACTGCACTTCTGTAAGATGCCGTTATTGATCTGCACCAGCGCAGTAATTAGTAAATTAATCTCTTAGCAGCCTGAAGGGCACGCAGATGGACAAAGTACACACAGAAAGACTTCGACCCTGCAGCGCAAAGTAGATCCTCCATCACTCGCTTTCCTGGGATCCTGTTCTGTTAACGTAAAAAATAAAATAAAGTAAAATAAAAAAATAAAAAATAGCAGCATCGCGGTAACAGAAAGGACACGACGGGCAGGGGAGCCCCACTCCCTCCCTTCACATCCAGGTTCTTTGTCCACCAGCTTTATTTTCAGAGTCCTCATCATGGTCTGAGGGAGCCTGCATCACCTCGTGCCTGGTGTCTCCTTCAGTGCCCAGCAGCCACACTGGCATCCCTGCTCCTTCTGGGCCACACCAGCGTGTCTCTCCCCGAGCCCTTCTCTGCAGAGCTTCTCTGTGGTTTCACGTGGGTCTTGGCTCACCTCTTCCTTCTGGAAGCATGTCCCCCCATGTCCTTCCTACGTCAATCCACCCATCCACCCTGTGGAACCCCCTGCTTTTGTTCCTCCTCTCATTTTTGTAACCTTTCCCTGCTTTCCGCTTTCCTTTAGAGCATTTATTTCCTGTCGTTGTCATTTATTACTTATTCTCTGTTCCCCAGTAGAATGTGATTGGGGCAGGACCATTTGGGGGCGCCATTATACCTCCGCTTTGAGTCCAATGGCGAGCACATAGTAGTCGTGCAAAAAAGAGTAAATTGACCTATATTTAACGGACGATCGTTATGTGCATTGGTGACTATATCCCCGCAGTTGTTACCTTGTGTGAAGATGTGTGGTTCGGTGAAGTGTTTCACACCCTTTTTTAAGCCATGCCTTGTTTTGATAAACTTGAACATCATGGGGACCCCAACAGATTCTGCTTAAACCCCTCCTGGGACTGGAGTCATACACAGGTACCTTCTGCACCTCAGTAAACTGTGACCCAAGGAATATAAGACCTATCTTCTTCTAGCTCTGCAGGACGGGCAGATTAGGCCCAGGTTTGCTTGCTTCTGTTTGCGTGATGGCAATTTTTGTTTTTTCAGAATAGCCTATCATGCTGTAATCATGAACCTGTCTTTCCCTCCTCCATATGTACTTCCCTAGAAAGCCTAAAGTACCCCTTTTCTTCTTGACCCATTCACCGTGATAAGTTGCTACTAAGCTTCCTGAGTCTTTGTTTTTCAAATGTAAAATGAGGATAATAGACCCATTGGCAGGATTCTTGTGAAAATTAGCAACACTATTCATAAAGTGCTTGGCATGGAACAAATTTCAACAAATGGCTCCTGGCTGCCTCTATTACCAAACGATTAGCGTTGCCCTTGAAACTATATTCAGTGCACTAACCTGGTCTGGAAATACACCATTTCTCTCCTAAGCAAATGTTTTGACAGCTAAGCAAAGAAAGCTGTGACCAAAAGCTTCCCTCTCTTATTTCCCAAGTTCCTGGGCCATGTTGTCCTTGTTAGCCACTCCAGGGGACCTGGGGTCAAGGTGTGTACTTTGCCACCTGCTGAGGCCTCATCTCTGTAGGCCACAAAGGACCCAAGACAGCCCTGATCTGTTTGATTTTGCATTTTTTGCCAGGTACTCCTTCCATACCGGGACTGCTCCTAATTGAATGTTTTGCTACTCAGGCTTGAGTTATCAAACAGTAAAAGGGACGCAGGGCCCAGACGAGATTGCAGCAAATTATAGGAGGCATCTTCCCGGGTTGATGGCTTTTGTACTTAATTGTATGCTAATTATTAGTTGTGCAAGACCTTTACTCAAAAGAAATAGCAAAGTAACACCACAAAAGAAAGACACTGCTTGAGTATACATGTCAGTTTCACAGGGCAATTTACCAAATTAAAAGATGTGAAAACAAACTGTACATGAATGCCTTCAGGGCACATAGCTGGCGTGCTTGCCTAGAAATGCAGGCATACAGAAATACAGAATTCCTTTTATCAGAAGGAGGTACCTGCTGTGGATTCCCAGCCCAGGTGATGGAATCCAAGGAGGAAGCTCACCTGTGCTGCCGGTGGCGAACCAGCCATTACCTCCTTGGTCCCCATGTTGGCCGTCACCCGCTTAAGGTGAAGAACTTCTCCTAACATGCCCGTTAGTTGTTAAGATCCACTGGCTCACCACGTCCTACGGATTAACGTCTAAACACATTAGTATGGATAAATAAAGGCACAACTCTCGGTCTCTTTGACCGTCGCCTGCCCACACTCAGAACGTCTTGAGTCATTCTGGACTCACCTACCCTTCTCTGAACAGACATGCTCTTGCCGAATCTTGGACTGTCTGCTGTATTTCAGATGCCATCCTGCCTGCCCTTCCTGACCCCTTTCCTCTGCATCTCATCTGAAACGCCTACCGGAGACACAGTCAGCACACATGCCCCCTGCTCAGCAGGGTGGGGAGAGCAATTTCTTTAAGCCCTTAGGCGAGTGGCTCTCCCTCCTCTGAAACCCACAGCCCTGCCGCTTACTCTCCTCTAGTGTGTTAGTTCCTGGGGGACATGAGCAAACCTTCTCTCTGGAGATCGACCATGGCCCACCGTGGGCTCTGAGCAGGTGTCCAGCTAACAGATCCGTGACGACAGCCAGGCTTGCCCCGTGGTCCTCGAGTACAGAGAGATAAACCAGAAGAAATTCTGCCAGCTTACCTACCCAAATCCAATCTTGCTTTCCACACTCTAATCTCAAAAGGAAAAGACAAGGACAACTTTGGAACTTTGATTTGCCCACGGTCCTATCTGTCTTCTCCAAAAGGATGGAGGCTTCTCAAGGAGTTCACCCCGTCTCCACCCCCAGGCCTGGCTGCGGTGGTCTCTTGGCCCCGTTTTCCCATCCCTGGCCCCTGATCCTGCTAACGGCCTTGCCTAGAATCTCCTTTCTCAATTCCTCTTATTGGGTTAGGTAACCCTCTGTTTTAAGTGGGGGTCTCCGGAAGTCCATTCTGAAGTGAGGATTTACTTGCAAGTGGTTTATTAAAGACAGTCTCAAGGCAGAGACCTGTAGGAAGTGGAGAAGGCAGGGAAGGAAAAGAGAAGGGAGCCAAACAGGTCCAAGAACTCAGGCAAAGTATCCCAGGGGACTGGCTTCCACCTTTCCCGGAAGGAAATTCGTAATTGGGAAACGCGCCCGTGAGTTGTTGCTACCAAAGCAGAGAATTTGGCTTACCTGCACTCCTACATCAGTCTGTCCACGGTCAAAGGCTACCTGGGAGGAATATGCCCCAGGTGCCTCCTGTTACCTGTGCCTGCAGGTAGCCTGAGAGCACTTCCCCCAAGAAAAGCCCTAGCTACCTGTATGAGAAGCCAAAGAAAACTTGAGAAACCTTGCTGGCACGTGAAATAAATAAGCAAACAAACTGATTAACAAACAACAAATACAGAAATGTACCAGGAATTCAAGGGGACCTGAATTTGCTTTGTGTCTTTTCTGACATTTGACAACTGGCTGATTAAGAGGTGTTGGGTGCCATGCAGTTGGTTAAAACCCCCAGTGCAAGCCTTGGCACACAGCTGTCCCATCTCTGCTGGAAAGCCATCACCTCCAACCTCCTTAAGGACTGTCCATCAATTATCCTTCTAAGTCAACTTCCTTGTCTCTGTTGCCCTTTTATCAGACATAAAAATGCTCAAGGAACCCCTCCATGTCCAAAACTAAAGGGAAGGGAAGGGAAGGGAAAAAGGAAGGGAGAAAGGAAGGTAGGAAGGAAAGAAGAGAGGGAGGGAGGGAGGAAGGAAGGAAGAAGGAAAGAAGAAAGGGAAGGAGGGAGGGAGGGAGGAAGAGAAAGGGAAAAGAGAGTGAATCAGAGACTCTTAACGCTACATCTCTCTTATGCTAAGCTTGTGGAAAGACTAATCCATATTTTCTTCATTTTCTTACCACTCGTTCCTTTTATTTCTGCACTTTCTCACCTCCTGTTTCTTTTTCAAGCTCCTGCAATCACGGCTGTGCTCCAGGTAACAGGCTCTGCCTCTTTTAAGGTCGCCCATTGCCAAATTTGGGGAGAGCTTCCCAGTTCTCTGCTGCAGGTGGCACGTGCTTACCACCCCCTGGCCCTTGTGAAGCTGTTGCCCTGACACCACCTCCCCATGTCTCTTCGTCATTTGCAGTGTGTCCAGGACGAACTCCAGGGCCGAGCAACCCCCCAGGAGCACCATCAAGAGGGGAGTGGGGTTCAGTAAACGTTTCTTTGCTCACTAGGAATGGTCCGCTTCCCTATCGGGACATGCTTGGCTGGCATGGCCCTCACATGGCCCCTGTCTTTTCATGCCAGAAGTCCAACAGGAGGCAGTTGGCAGGTGTGGAAAAGTGAGCTTCTAGGCATCTTTAGGGTGCTGATGTTGGCAGGAGGAAGGGTCACTGCTTTCACTGTCACTGACAGTCTCGGTGTTGAAAGTCTGGGATCTCCTTCAAGTCAAGTTAATTCTACCCCACAAGCCTCATCATTTTTCTTCCATTCTCTGCACGGCAACAGCAGGTAAGAAGGCTACTCAATGTGAGTCCTCAATTTGTAACTGTTGTTGAGATAGGGAACCACTGAATATCTCTGTTTATCTCTTCAGTATCTATCTATCTATCTATCTATCTATCTATCATCTATATCCATGTATCTATTTGTCTAGTTATTATCTTCATATCTATGTGTCTGTCTATCCATGTATCCATCCAACTATCTATCTATCCATCCATCTATCTATTTTTTTTTAATTTTTTTTAATGTTTATTTATTTTTGAGACAGAGAGAGACAGAACATGAACAGGGGAGGGGCAGAGAGAGAGGGAGACACAGAATCCGAAACAGGCTCCAGGCTCTGAGCTGTCAGCACAGAGCCCGACGCGGGGCTCGAACTCATGGACCGTGACATCGTGACCTGAGCCGAAGTCGGACGCTTAACCGACCAAGCCACCCAGGCGCCCCTATCCATCTATCTATTGAGAGGTTTTAAGGTTCACATAATCGTAGAGGCTTGGTAAGTCCAAGACGTGCAGAGCAGACCAGCAGGATGGAGACCCATGGAAGAGTTGTGGTTTGAATCCACAGAGTATCTCCTGGCAGAATTCTTTCTTGCTCAGGGAAGGTCAGTCTTTTGTTCTATTAAGGTCTTCAGCTGGTTGGATGAGGCCCATTAATACCTCATGGAAGGTATCATGCTTTCCTCAAAGTCCACAGATTTCAATATTAATTTCATCTGAATCCATAAATAGATACGTCTAGAATAATGTCTGACCAAACATCTGGGCACCGAGGCCTAGGCAAGTTGATGCATAAAGTTAAGCGTCTCACATATGTAAAATTGTGTTTGCTGAGACTGAATCCTTTTCCACCTCTGAGGGGCTTGGAAAACGTTAGAGGAAGTATGTGTATCTCGTTATCACTTATACTGGGCATCCTGGGCCTAGGCTTATGCTGTGCACCCATGAGACTTGGGGAGAGGGACTAGACAAATGAAATGAACACATCAAGAAGGAATTAGAAGTGCAGTAATATGGGAGAACACTTAGGGACAAGAATTCAGAAAAACAGCATAGCCAACTGGTAAAACAAAGAACTCCAGGACCAGACTCTCTGATTTAAATTCTATGTCCTCTAGGGGCACCTGGGTGGCTCAGTCGGTTAAGCGTCCGACTTCGGCTCGGGTCAGGATCTCACACTTCGTGGGTTCGAGCCCCGCGTCGGCCTCTATGCTGACAGCTCAGAGCCTGGGAGCCTGCTTCTGATTCTGTGTCTTCCTCTCTCTCTGCCCCTCCCCCACTCGTGCTCTGTCTCCCTCTATCTCAAAAATAAATAAACATTAAAATTTTTTTAATAAATAAATAAATAAATAAAATAAATTCTACCTCCCCTGTGTACAAGCTGTGTGACTCTGGATGAGTCACTTAACTCCTTTGTACCTCAGTTTCCTCTTCTGAAAACTGGGACAAAAGAATGCCTATCATGTAGGGTCCATATGGGGATACGATGACTTAAAATATGTAAAAGTTTTAGAATATAATGTATATATACTGGCTGTAGTAAGCTCTGTGTGCATGTTGGTATTATTGACATTGTTTGAAGAAGTTAAGCGATCACCAACAACGCCATTTATAAAAGGTATAACATCCTCCAATATCTATCCTGGACAGTTGACAAATTGTCGGCACCTGCCATATTTCATTCAGTTCTCATAAACGTGTTAGCAGGTATGCATATTATTAACTACTAAGGTAACTAAGAGACTAGAGCAGGACTTGGCCTCCAGGTTTTGCCTGTAGCTTCTGAGCTCTTTCCCACCACTAATCCCATCCTACATCTGACAGGGCTCTTGAGTAAATGGCAGAAATATCGCATCCGCCATCGGACAGACACACGCTGGACTCGAGGGTTACGGGAGTGCTTCCAAAGCGGGCAGCTCCCTATGGTGAGCTGATTCAGTCACCACATTTGGTGATCATCAAAGTCAAAGGCTGTTGCCAAATAATTCATCATGCATGGTCTGCACATGGGGGTTCTCATGTCCAAAGGGGGGTGGCTTCCTTCCCCTCTACGAACTCAACCTTGCTCCTTGAGAGTCCAGAAACCTTACACAAGTCTTCAGAAGGAGAATGGTCCCCATCCATGAGAACTGGATTTGATCCAGATGGACCATCCTGTCTTCAGAATGGCTTCATCCATGTCCCCTCCAGGTTGGACCAAACATCGAATGTCAAGTCCAGATTGTGGACCACAAGTCTGAGGATAGAGCCAAGAGAAGAGCTCTAATGTGGGGCTGATCTCCCCAGGGCTGTTCGGATGTGGGAACGGACCTTGGCACACCCGTGTTCCAATCTATCTGTTGACTCATGTCTATTCCCTTCCTTTGTCCATCTTGCTTGGCACGTTCTGCTTCAACCAGAAGAACCTAGGCATTGCTCTGACCCAGCATTTCCACAAGTGGCTCATGAGCCTCCTATTAAACCAACTCAGGTCTACAATAATATCACAAGTATTTATTTTTCCCTGTTAATTTTTGGCTCCAAACCTCTTTTCATTCACTAGACGGGTGGAAAAATATCTAGTACTCCATTCTTTTTTGTTAAAGTTTCAAAAGAATTCTAGAGGTTTACTTGGTGCCCTTAAAAATCTCTAATTATGATTGCTGCAGATATCCCAGATATACCAGCTTAAAAAATCTTTGAAGCAAAAAGGGCACAGAAATCCTTGCGTTTCAGGTTCAGACTTCCTCGGTGTATCTCACAGACACTTTCTGCTCAAAGTTTTGCTGATTCCTGAATCCCTGTGACTTCATAGTCTGCATAGCTACCATTTGCCTACAACTGCCACTTTCTCAGCCTTGAGGCAAATCTTAGTCAACCTTGGCCCCTTCTCTTCCTCTGTCTTTCCTTCAAGAACTTAGCTGGTACTCTGGAAAATAAGGGCAGAGGTGGGTTGTTTGCAATCAATTCCTGCCTATGTCCTGCTACACCTCCTTTTCTAAGTTAAAGGGGGACGATACCTGGCCACCTGCTCAGAATGCCAGAGAAGACAAATACAGTAATGGTGAGTAACTTGTTCTGTGAGTGTTGTGCAAGACAAGCCAACATTTCTAATAGATTTTAGCCTGATAAACGAAGGACGTCTTGCAAGATGAGTAGTACGCGATGCTGAATGTCACATGATCACAACCGAGCCAATAGTTCTCCTCTCTCTCTCTTTCTCTCTCTCACCGAGAGATTGTGGGTGATCATCTCCTAGGCTCAGATGCTCAGTCTTAGGCTGTGGTGTTTGGCAGAAAATCAGTGATTTTTCAGAATGCTGGAAGTTGCCTACAACTGGTACTAGTGTATTTTTTGTCACTTCAAAGCACCTGTGGACAGTCCTTTGCTTCTCCATACAAGAGAAAGCTTAGGAAGGCTTTGCTTCATTCTAGGCCAGGCTGCCTGCAGATAGAGACCCTTTCCTCTGCTGCCTTATTGCCACTTACATTAAATGCAGCATATGGCAAGAGTTTATTAATGCTACACGGTAGTCAACGTCCGTGTGAGCATATAAAATAGTC